>NC_087353.1:48940229-50190229 GCF_030014295.1 Loxodonta africana
TGAGGACCTAGAGGAAATGGAAAAATTTCTGGAAACATACTACCTACCTGTTACGGATTGAATTGTGTCCCCCAAAATGTGTGTCAAATTGACTAGTCCATGATTCCCAAGATTGTGTGACTGTCTGCCATTCTGTCATCTGATGTGACTTTCCTATGTGTTGTAAATTCTACCTCTATGATGTTAATGAGATAGGATTAGTGGCAGTTATGTTAATGAGGCAGGACTCAGTCTACAAGATTAGGTTGTGTTTTAAGTCATTCTCTCTAGAGATATAAAAGAGAGAAGTGAGCAGAGAGATATGGATACCTCATACCACCAAGAAAGAAGCCCTAGGAGCAGAGTGCATCCTTTGGACCCGAGGTGTCTGTTCTGAGAAGCTCTTTGACCCGGGGAAGATTGATGACAAGGACCTTTCCCAGAACCAACAGAGAAAGCCATCCCCTGGAGCTGGTGCCCTGAATTTGAACTTCTAGCCTCCTAAACTATGAAAGAATAAATTTCTCCTAATTAAAGCCATCCACTTTTGATATTTCTGTTATAGTAGCACTAGATATAAGACACTACCTAAAGTAACATAAACTGAGATAGAAAATCTGAACAGATCCGTAACAAGAGAAGAGATTGAAGAAGAAATTAAAAAAAAAAAACAAACAAAAAAACTCCCTCCCACCCCACAGGAAAAAAAAGAAAAGCCCTGGCCTAGACAGCTTCACTGGAGAATTCTACCAAACATTCAGAGAAAAGCTCACACCAATACTCCTCAAATTATTTCAGAACATAGAAAAGGAAAGAATACTTCTGAATTCATTCTATGAAGCTAGCAAAGACACCACAAAGAAAGAAAACTACAGACTAATATCTCTGATGAATATAGAGCCAAAAGTCCTCAACAAAATTCTAGCAAATAGAATTCAGCATCATATCAAAAAAATAACACACCACAACCAAGTGGGATACATAACAAGTATGCAAGGAGAGTTCAACATTAGAAAATCAATCATTGTAATCCACCACATCAATAGAACAAAAGAAAAGAATCACATGACTGTCCCAATACATGCAGAAAAGACATTTGATAAAGCCCAACACCCATTCCTGATTTAAAAAAAAAGAAAAACTCTCAATAAAATAGGAATAGAAGGGAAATTCCTCAATATAATAAAGGACATCTATACAAAACCAGGAAACTCTGGTGGAGTAGTGGTTAACTGCTACAGTTGCTAGCCAAGAGGTCGGCAGTTCGAATCTGCCAGGCGCTCCTTGGAAACTCTATGGGGCAGTTCTACTCTGTCCTATAGGGTCGCTATGAGTCGGAATCGACTCAATGACAGTGGGTTTGGGGTTTTTGATACAAAACCAATAGCCAACATCATTCTCAATGGAAAGAGGCTGAAAACATTCCCCCTGAGAACAGGAATACAAGTGTGCCCTTTATCATCGCTTCTATTTAACACTGTGCTGGAAGTCCTAGCTAGAGCAATAAAAAAAAAAAAAATTGGGCAATATAAGGCAAGAAAAATGAATAAAAGCCATCCAAATTGGAAAGGAAGAAGTAAAACTATCCCTATTTGCAAGTGATATGATCCTATGCATAGTGAACCCCAAAGATTCCACAAGAAAATACTGGAACTAATAAATTCGTCAGAGTAGCGGGATACAAGATCAACATACAAAAACCAGCTGGATTCCTATACACCAACAAAGAGAACTTCAAAAAGAAAATTAGGAGGACAATACCATTTATAACAACCCCTAAAAAGATAAAATTCTTAGGAATAAATCTAACCATGTAGGTAAAAGACCTATACAAAGAAAACTGCAAAACACTATTGCAAGAAACCAAGACAGACCTACATAAATGGAAAAACATACCATGCTCGTGGATAGGAAGACTCAACATTGTGAAAATTTCAATCCTAGCCAAAGGCATCTACATATAATACAAGTCCAGTCCAAATACCAACAGCGGTATTTAACAAGATGGAAAAATTAATCACCAACTTGATGTGGAAAGGAAAGAGGCCCTGGATGAGCAAAGCATTACTGAAGAAAAAGAGCAAAATAGGAGGCCTCACACTACCTGTTCTCAGAACCTACTATACACCCATGGTATTCAAAATAACCTGGTACAGGTACAGCAGACGACATAGACCAATGAAACAGAATGAATAACCCAGACGTAAACCCATCCACCTATGGTCAGCTGAACTTTGACAAAGGACCAAAGTCCATTAAATGGGGAAAAATCACAGTCTTTTTTAACAAATGATGCTGGTAAAGCTGGATGTCCACTTGCAGAAAAAAAAAAAAGAAGAAACATGACTCATGCCTCACATCAGATGCAAAAAAAAAAAAAAAAAACTAATTCAAAATGGATCAAAGACTTAAATATGAAACCTAAAACGATGAAGATCATGGAAGGAAAAATAGCAACAAAGCTAGGGGTCTTAATACGTGGCATAAATTTAATAAAAATCATAACAAACACCAGCAGACAAACTAGATAACTGGGATATCCTAAAAATTAAACACTTATACTCATCAAAAGACCTTACCAAAAGAATAAAAAGAGAACCCACAGGCTGGGAAAAAAAAAGTTGGCTATGACACATCCAAAAAGGGTCTAATCTCTAAAATCTATAGAATACTTCAGCACCTCAAAAGCAAAAACAGAAAAAATCCAATTTAAGAATGGGCAGAGAGATGAACAGACACTTCACCAAAGAAGACATTCAAGCAGCTAACAGACACATAGGAAATACTTGCTATCATTAGCCATTAGAGAAATGCAAATCAAAACAATGACATACCATCTCATCCCGACATTACTGGCACTGATAAAAATAATAATTAAAAAAGCAACAGAGAATAACAAATGTTGCAGAGGTTGTGGGGAGATTGGAACTCTTATCCACTGCTGGTGGGAATTTAAAATGGTACAAGCACTACGGAAAACGATATGGCATCTCCTTAAAAAGCTAGAAATAGAAATACCATATGATCCAGCAATCCTACTCTTAGGAATGTATCCTAGAGAAATAAGAGCTGCCACATGAATAGACATATGCACACCCATGTTCATTGCAGCATTATTCACAATAGCAAAAAGATGGAAACAACCTAAGTGCCCAACAACAGATGAATGAATAAACAAATTATGGTACCTACACACAAAGGAATACTACACAAAGATAAAGAACAATGATGAATCTTCAAAACTTCTCACAACATGGATAACTCAAGGGCATTAATTATGCTGAGTGAAATAAGTCAATCACAAAAAGACAAACACTGTATGAGACCACTATTATAAAAACCCAAGAGAAGGTTTACACACATGTCATGAATTGAATTGTGTCTCCCAAACATATGTGTATCAAATTGACTTGGCCATGATTCCCTGTATTGTGTGATTATCCACCATTTTGTCATCTGATGTGATTTTCCTGTCTGTTGTAAATTCTACCTCTATGATGTTAACAAGGTGGGATAGGCAGCAGTTATGTTAATGAGGCAGGACTCATTCTACAAGTTTGGATTGTGTCTTGAGCCAATCTCTTTTGAGATGTAAAAGAGAGAAGATATCAGAGAGACAGGGGAGCCTCATATCACCAAGAAGGCAGCGCCAGGAGTAGAGCACGACTTTTGAACCCAGGGTTCCTGTGCAGAGAAGTTCCTAGTCCAGGAGAAGATTGCTGACAAGGAATTTCCTCTAGAGCTGACAGAGAAAGCCTTCCCCTGGAGCTGATGCCCTGAATTTGGGCTTCTAGCCCACTAGATTGAGAAAATAAACTTCTGTTTGTTAAAGCCATCCACTTGTGGTATTTTTGTTACAGCAGCGCTAGATCATTAAGATAACAGAGAAAGAAACAACCTTTGATGGCTGTGAGAGATGGGAGAGGTGGGGAAGGAAAAACACTAACTAGATAATAATCAAAAACCAAGCACATTGCTGTCAATTCCCACTCATAGTGACCCTATAGAAGAATAGAACTGCCCCAGTAGGGTTTCCAAGAGCCACTGGGGGATTCAAACTCCGACCTTTGGTTAGAAGCCAAGTTTTAACCATCAGGGTTCCTACTAGATAGTAGACAAGTGTCAACTTTGGTAAAGAAAATGCAATACACAATACAGGGGAAATCAGTGCAACTTGATGAAGGCAAGGTCATAGAAGCTTCCTAGACACATCCAAACACATTGAGGGACCAAGTATCTGGGGTTGAGTGCTTGAGACCATGGTCTCAAGGGACATCTGGATCAATTGGCATAACACACTTCATAAAGAAAATATTCTACACCCTACTTTGGTGAGTAGCACCTTGGGTCCTAAACCTTGAGAGCTGATATCATAAAACACAGGAAGATATCATTCCAAGATGTTCATCGAACTCCACACAAGGTAGATTTGAAAAGAAAGCCACCAAGACATATTATAATCAAATTTGCCGAAATCAAAGATAAAGAGAGAATTTTAAGAGCAGCTAGGGATAAACAAAAAGTCACCTACAAAGGGGAGTCAATAACAATAAACTCGGACTGCTTGGCAGAAAACAGGCAGGCAGGAAGGCAATGGGATGACTTATCTAAAGCACTGAAGGAAAAAAATTGCCAGCCAAGGATCACACCTCCAGCAAAACTGCCTCTCAAATATGAAGGTGAATTTAGGACATTTCCAGATAAACAGAAGCTCTAAAGGGAGTTTTATGGTTAGAAAATCAATAATATCAGATATCAACCCAAGACTAGAACACTAGACAGAACAATCAGATATTAAACCAGACAGGGAAAACACAAAAATAAAGAAAGACTAAAAAAACACTCAAAACACGGAAACAGCGATGTCATTATGTAAAAGAAGACAACTTTAAAATATTAAAGAGGGACTAAGAAGTGTAGTCATAGATCTTTTATATGGAGACGAAGACAAGGCAATATAAAGAAATAATATTTAGGTTTAAACTTAGAAATATAGGGGTAAATTTTAAGGTAACCACAAAAGAGAATAACTCTCCTACTCATCAAAATAAAACACAAGAAAAAAATAAAGACTCAGCAGAAACAAAATCAACAACAGCAAAGAAGAGGAAAAGACAGTATATAAAGATAAACTACTCAGCACAAAAAATTAAGTGAGAAAAGAAACTGTCAACAACACACGAAAAAAAGACATAAAAAAGACAGCACTAAACTCATACCTATACATAATTACCCTGAATGTTAATGGACTAAATGCACCAATAAAGAGACAGAGAGTGGCAGAATGGATTAAAAAACACGATCCATCTATATGCCACCTACAAGAGACACACCTGAGACTTAGAGACACAAACTAAAATTCAAAGGATGGGAAAAAATATATCAACCAAACAACAATCAAAAAAGAGCAGGAGGGGCAATATTAATTCCTGACAAAATAGACTTCAAAGTTAAATCCACCACAAAGGATAAAGAAGGACACTATATAATGATTAAAGGGACAATTAGCTAGGAAGATATAACCATATTAAATATTTATGCACCCAATGACAGGGGTGCAAGATACATTAAAAAAAAAAAACTCTAACAGCACTGAAAAGTGAGATAGCTCTACAATTATAGTAGGAGACATCAACACACCACTTTCAGGGAAGGACAGGACATCCAGAAAGAAGACACTGAAGATTTAAATGCCACAATCAACGAACTCGACCTTATAGACATATACAGAACACTTCACCCAACAGCAAACAAGCATACTTTCTTTTCTAGTGCTCATGGAACATCTGGAACATTCCCTAGAATAGACCACATATTAGGTCATAAAGCAAGCCTTAGCAGAATCCAAAACATTGAAATATTACAAAGCATCTCCTCTGAGCATAAGGCCATAAAAGTAGAAATCAATAACACAAAAAGCAGGGAAAAGAAATCAAACACTTGGAAAATGAACAATACCCTGCTCAAAAATGACTGGGTTATAGAAGACATTAAGGATGGAATAAAGAAATTCATGGAATCCAATGAGAATGAAAACACTTCTTATCAGAACCTTTGGGACACAGCGAAAGCAGTGCTCAGAGGTCAATTTTTATCAATAAATGCACACATACAAAAAGAAGAAAGGGCCAAAATCAAAGAATTAACCCTACAACTTGAACAAATAGAGAGCAACAAAAGAAACCTCCAGGCACTAGAAGAAAGGAAATAATAAATATTAGAGCAGCACTACATGAAATAGAAAACAGAAAAACAATTGAAAGAGTTGAGAAGACCAAAAGGTGGTTCTTTGAAAAATTAACAAAAGTGATAAACCATTGGCCAAACTGACAAATGAAAAACAGGAGAGGAAGCAAATAACCCAAAAAAAGAAATGAGATGGGCGATATTACAACAGACCTAACTGAAATTAAAAGAATCATATCAGATTACTGTGAAAAATTGTACTCTAACAAATTTAAAAACCTAGAAGAAATGGATGAATTCCTAGAAACACAGTACCTACCTAAACTAATACAAATGTAGGTAGAACAAGTAAATAGACCCATAACAAAAAAAGAGACTGAAAAGGTAATCAAAAAACTCCCATCAAAAAAAACCCGTGGTCCGGATGGCTTCAGTGCAGAGTTCTACCAAACTTTCAGAGAAGAGTTAACACCACTACTGCTAAAGGTATTTCAGAGCACAAAAAAGGACAGAATACTACCAAACTCATTCTATGAAGCCAACATATCCCCAATACCAAAACCAGGTAAGGACACCACAAAAAAAGAAAATTACAGACCTATATCCCTCATGAACTTAGATGCGAAAATCCTCCACAGAATTCTCGCCAATAGAGTTCAATAACCTATCAAAAAAATAATCCACCATGACCAAGTAGAATTCATACTAGGTATGCAGGGATGGTTCAACATTAGAGAAACAATTAATGTAATCCATCATATAAATAAAACAAAAGACAAGAACCACATGATTTTATCAATTGATGCAGAAAAGGCATTTGACAAAGTTCAACACCCATTCATAATAAAAACTCTCAGCAAAATAGGAATAGAAGGAAAAGTCCTCAGCATAATAAAGGCCATTTATACAAAGCCAACAACCAACATCACCCTAAATGGAGAGAGCCTGAAAGCATTTCCCTTGAGATCAGGAACCAGACAAGGATGCCATTTATAACCACTCTTATTCAACATTGTGCTGGAAGTCCTAGCCAGAGCAGTTAGGCTAGATAAAGAAATAAAGGGCATCCAGAGTGGTAAAGAAGAAGTAAAAGTATCTCTATTTGCAGATGACATGACATTATACACAGAAAACCCTAAAGAATTCCCAAGAAAACTACTGAAACTAATAGACGAGGTCAGCAGAGCACCCAGATACAAGATAAACATGCAAAAATCAGTTGGAATCCCCTACACCAACAAAAAGAACATCAAAGAGGAAATCACTAAATCAATACCGTTTACAGTAGTCCCAAAAAAGATAAAATACTTACGAATAAATCTTACCAGAGATGTAAAAGACTTGTACAAAGAAAAATACAAAACACTTCTGCAAGAAACCAAAAGAGACCTACATAAGTGGAAAAACATACCTTGCTCATGGATAGGAAGACGTAACATTGTAAAAATTTCTATTCTTCCAAAGGCCATCTATAGATACAAAGCAATTCCGATCCAAGATCCAGCAACATGTTTAATGAGTTGGAGAAACAAATCACCAATTTCATATGGAAGGGAAAGAGGCCCTGGATAAGTAAAACAATACTGAAAAAGAAGAACAAAGTGGGAGGCCTCACTCTACTTGATTTTAGAACCTATTATCCAGCCACAGTAGTCAAAACAGCCTGGTATTGGTACCACGACAGATACATAGACCAATGGAACAGAATTGAGAACCCAGACATAAATCCATCCACATATGAGCAGCTAATATTTGACAAAGGCCGAAAGTCAGCTAAATGGGGAAAAGATAGTCTTCTTAACAAATGGTGCTGGCGTAATTGGATATCCATCTGCAAAAAAGTGAAACAAGACTCATACTTCACACCATGCAGAAAAACTAACTCGAAATGCATCGAAGACCTAACTATAAAATCTATGACATTTCCAATCAGTGTCCAATCTCTAAAATCTACACAATACTGCAAAAACTCAACTACAAAAAGACAAATAACCCAATTAAAAAATGGGCAAAGGGTATGAACAGACACTTCACTAAAGAAGACATTCAGGTAGCTAACAAACAGATACATGAGGAAATGCTCATGAGCATTAGCCATTACAGAAATGCAAATCAAAACTACAATGAGATCCCATCTCACTCCGACAAGGCTAGCATTAATCTAAAAAACAAAATAATAAAAGTTAGGTAGGTTGTGGAGAGACTAGGACACTTTTTGGGGGGGGTTGTGGAGAGACTTGAACACTTACACCCTGCTGGTGGGAATGTAAAATGGTACAACCACTTTGGAAATCGATTTGGTATTTTCTTAAAAAACTAGAAATAGAACTACCATATGATTCTGCAATCACACTCCTTGGAATATACCCTAGAGAAATAAGAGCCTTCACACGAACAGATACATACACACCCATGTTTATTGCAGCACTGTTTACAATAGCAAAAAGACGGAAGCAACCAAGGTGCCCATCAATGGATGAATGGATAAATAAATCATGGTATATTCACACGATGGAATATTACACATCAATGAAGAACAAGGATGAGTCCGTGAAACATTTCATAACATGGAGGAATCTTGAAGGCATTATGCTGAGTGAAATTAGTCAGCTGCAAAAGGACAAATATTTATAAGACCACTGTTACAAGAACTCGGGAAACAGTTAAAAACAGAAGTGGATATTCCTTGATGGTTCCGAAAGGGGAGAGGGAGTGATGAAGGGAGGGAGGAAGGGAGATTTCCATAATTAGACAGTAGATAAGAACTATTTTACATGAAGGGAAAGACAACACACTATACAGGAGCAGTCAGCACTAAACCAAAAGCAAGAAGTTTCCTGAATGAACTGACCTCTTCAAAGGCCAGTGTAGCAGGGGCAGGGATTTGGGGACCATGGTTTCAGAGGACATCTAAGTCAATTGGCATAATAAAATCTATTAAGGGACGTTCTGCATCCCACTTTGGAGAGTGGCGTCTGGGGCCTTAAACTCTAGCAAGCGGTCATCTAAGATCCATCAATTGGTCTCAACCCACCTGGACCAAAGAAGAATGGAGAACACCAAAGACACAAGGTAATTATGAGCCCAAGAGGCAAAGAGGGTCACATAAACCAGAGACCTACATCAGCCTGAGACCAGAAGAGCTAGATGGTGCCTGGCTACAACTGAGGACTGTCCTTACAGGGAACACAACAGAGAACCCCTGAAGGAGCAGGAGAGCAGTGGGATGCAGATCCCAAATTCTCATAAAAAGTCTAGACTTAACAGTCTGACTGAGACTAGAAGGACCCCAGAGGTCCCCAGACCTGTTGTTAGCCCAAGGCAGGAACCATTTCCAAAGCCAACTCTTCAGACAGGGATTGGACTGGACTATGGGATAGACAATGATATTTGGTGAAGAATGAGCTTTTTGGATCAAGTAGACATATGTGACTATGTTGGCATCTCCTGTCTGAAGGGGAGATGAGAGGGTAAAGGGGGTCAGAAGGTGGTTGAATGGACATGAAAAGAAAGAGTGGAGGGAAGGGGTGTGCTGTCTCATTAGGGGGAGAGCATTTAGGAATGTATAGCAAGGTGTATATAAATTTTTGTATGACAGTCCTACTTGATTTGTAAACTTTCACTTAAAGCACAATAAAAATTTTTCCAAAAAAAGCTTGAGAGCAGCCATCTAAGATACACCTATTGGTCCCATCCTGTCAAGAGCAAAGGAGAATGAATAAAACCAAAGACAGAAGGAAAATACTAGATCAGAGGACTAATAGACCACATGAACCACAGCCTCCACCAGCCTGAGTCGAGAAGAACCTAGGCGGTGCCCGGCTACCACTACAAGTGGCTCTGACAGGGATCACAATAGAGTCCCAAACAGAGTGGGAGAAAAATGTAGAACAAAATTCAAATTCACAGAAGACCAGACTTACTGCTGTGACAGAAACTGGAGGAACTCCCAAGACTATGACCCTGGACGCCCTGCTAACTCAGAACAGAAGCCACTCCAAAAGTCCACCTTTCAGCCAAGGATTACCACAGCCCTATAAAACAGGTGCATGCTTCTTATTTCAATCAAATGTATGAGACCAAATGGGCAACACCTGCCCAAAAGCAAAGATAAGAAGGCAGAAAGGGACAAGAAAACTGTATGAATGGACGTGGGAACCTACAGTGAAAGGGTAGAGAGTGCTAACACATAGCGTGGATTGCAACCAATGCCACAAAACAATTTGTGTATAAATTTTTGAATGAGAAACTAATTCGTGCTGTAAATTTTCATCTAAACCACAATAAAAAAAAAATCGGGTGGAACATGTTTTATTAATATAACATTGAAGAAAGAGCACAGGCTTTAGAATCAGAAGAATTTATGTTCAGATAGTGTCTCTGTCATTTACTCACCGTGTAACCGTAAATTAGTTAATTCTCTGATCTTCAGTTTTTTTAACCTGAGTAATGAGAAAAAACTACATTTCTAAAAATGTGATTGTGAGGATTAAATATAATAATATATGTCTATGGCTACTAACTAAAAGGTCAGCAGTTGGAATACACCAGCTCCTCCTTGGAAAGCCTGTGGGGCAGCTCTACTCTGTTCTATAGGGTCGCTGTTAGTCTGAATCAACTCGATGGCAACGGGTTTGGTTTCGGTTTTGTGTTTAAGATCAGAGTCCCTGGATGGCACAGTCAGTTAAGAGTTGTTGTTAGGTGTTGTCAAGTCTGTTCCAACTCATGATGGCCCTATGTACAGCTGAACAATGCACTGCCAGATCCTGAACCATCCTCACAATCATTTTTATGCTTGTGCACGTTGTTGCAGACCCTGTGTCAGTTTGTCTCATTGAGGGCCTTCTTTTGTGCTGATCATCTATTTTATCAAGCATGATGTCCTCCAGGGACTGGTCCTTCCTGATAACATGTCCAATGTATGTGACACCATAATTCGAAGACATCAATTCTTCTTCCGTCTTCCTTATTCATTGTCCAAACACTTTGAGGGACAAAGTATCTGGGGTTGAGTGCTAGGGACTATGGTCTTGAGGGACAACCAGGTCAATTGGCGTAACATAGTTTATAAAGAAAATGTTCTACATCTTACTTTGGTAAGTATCAACTGGCATCTTAAAAGATTGTGAGAGGCCATCAAAGATAGACATAAATGCATGAGGCAATTGAACACACCATGGCTTGGGTCAGGTGTATTTCAGTCCTTAAATTGACACCTTTGCTTTTTAACACTTTAAAGAGGTCTTTTGCAGTAGATTTGCTCAGTGCAATGCATCATTTGATTTCTTGACTGTTGCTTCCATGGGCATTGATTGTGGATCCAAGTAAAGTGAAATTCTTTTCTTTGTTTATCATGATGTTGTTTATTGGTCTAGTTGTGAGGATTTTTGTTTTCTTTATGTTGAGGTGCAATCCATACTGAAGTCTGTAGTCTTTGATCTTCATCAGTAAGTGCTTCAAGTCCTCTTCACTTTCAACAAGCAAAGTTGTGTCATCTGTGTATCGTAGGCTATTAATGAGTCTTCCTCAAATCCTGATGCCCTATTCTTCTTCATATAGTTCAGGTTTTGGGATTATTTGCTCAGCACGTAGACTGAATAAGTATGGTGAAAGGATACAACCGTAATGCACACCTTTCTTGATTTTAAACTACGCAGTATCCTCTTGTTCTGTTTGAATGACTGCCTCTTGGTCTAAGTACAGGTTACTCATGAGCACAATGCAGTGTTCTGGAATTCCTGGTCTTCACAATGTTAGCCATAATTTGTTATGATCCACAAAGTCGAATGCCTTTGCACAGTCAATAAAACACAGGTAAACATCTTTCCGGTATTCTCCGCTTTCAGCCAAGATCCATCTGACATCAGCAATGATATCCCTCATTCTATGTCCTCTTCTGAATCTGGCTTGAATTTCTGTCAGTTCCCTGTTTATGTACTGCTGCAACCACTTTTGAATGATCTTCAGCAAAATTTTACTTGTATGTGATATTTGTGTTTATTGGTCCATAATTTCTGCATTCTGCTGGATCACCTTTCTTTCAAATGGGTATAAATATGGACCTTTTCTAGTCAGTTGACCAGGTAGCTGTCTTCCAAATTTCTTGGCATAGACAAGTGAGCACTTCCAGCACTGCATCTGTTTGTTGAAACATCTCAATTGGTATTCTGTCAATTCCTGGAGCGTTGTTTTTGCCAATGCCTTCAGTGCAGCTTGGACCCCTTCCTTCAGTACCATTGGTTCTTGATCATATGGTACTTCCTGAAATGGTTGAACATCGACCAGTTCTTTCTGCTATAGTGACTTTGTGTGTTCCTTCCATCTTCTTTTGATGCTTCCTGCATCATTTAATATTTTCCCCATAGAATCCTTCAACATTGCAACTTGAGACTTGAATTTTTTCTTCAGTTTCTTCCGCTTGAGAAATGCCGAACATGTTCTTCCCTTTTGGTTTTCTAACTCCAGGTCTTTGCACATTTCATTATAATACTTTGTCTTCTCAAGCTTACCTTTAAAATTTTCTGTTCAGCTCTTTTACTTTATCATTTCTTCCTTTCACTTTAGCTATTTGACGTTCAAGAGCAAGTTTCGGAGTTTTTTCTGACATCCATTTTGGTCTTTTCTTTCTTTCCTGTCCTCTTAATGATCTCTTGCTTTCTTCTTATATGATATCCTTGATGTCATTGCACAACTTATCTGGTCTTCGGTCATTAGTGTGCAATGCATCAAATCTATTCTTGAGAGAGTCTCTAAATTCAGGCGGAATATACTGAAGTTCGTACTTGGCTCTCATGGACTTATTCTAATTTCCTCCGACTTCAATTGAATGTGCATATGAGCAATTGATGGTCTGTTCTACACTTACGTACCTGACTACCAACCAGAAAGGTTGGCATTTCAAAACCACCCAGAGGTACCTCAGAAGAAAGGCATGGCGTTCTGCTTCCAAAAAGTCACAGCCTTGAAAACCCTTTGAAGCACAGTTCTACTCAGCATTCATGGGGCCATCATGAGTTGTAATCTACTCAATGGCAACTTGTTTGGTTTTGATTATGTTTAAGATCCAGCACACAATATTTGCTCAATAAAAATAGCTATTATTATCTACTTATTAAACTACCTTTATAAAGTAGTTAGAACTTTTTCAAAGTAGTTTTATAATATGAATACACAAAGATATTTTGACAAGAAAAATAGTAGCGGTTATATCCTTCTACCACCACTCTTTACCCTTCACCACCTTCTTGTCCAAGTGAAGAGCATGGTACTTCAGAGGTAGTCTTCAGGTAAGAAATTGTTCAGGTTGGTCAAGATGAAGTGTGAATCCTTGAACACAATGACTTAGCCGTGCTAGCCTGAAGATAAAGGCTTCGTCTAAATGAAATAATAAAAATTAACATTAATCAGGATGCCTGAGGAGTTCCAAGAGTATCCAGATTTCAGTCGAACTGGGTGTGGTCTCTGGTGAGTGTGGCTCTATTGGCATGTCTTAGGCTATAACCTAGCTACATGCTTAATGGGGCAAGGGATGTTTCCAGTAGAAGGAACAATGATCCCATATGCATCAAACTACCTTCATAGGTAGCTTGGCTTCCCAATCACATATGGAAGGACAGAATATATTGATGCAGTGTTTTTGTTTGTTTGCTTGCTTTATTTTGTTTTTGTCATTATAAATAAATAAATAGGCAGTGTTATGGATTGAATTGTGTCCCCAAAAAATACGTGTGGTAAATCCTAACCTCTAGGCCTGTGTTTTTAATTCCATTTGGGAATGGGTTGTCTTTGTTATGTTAATGAGGCAGGATTAGTATAGGATGTATCTTGAGTCAATCTCTTTTGAGATATAAAAGAGACTAAACAAGCAAGCTAGGAAGCAGAGATGGGGGAAAAGAGACACCAAGCCACAGAAAGATGCCCCTGGAGCAGAAGCTCAAAGATACAATGACCTTCCTCCAGAGCCAACAGAGAAAGAAAGCTTTCCCCTAGAGCTGTGTCATGTATTGAATTGTGTCCCCCCAAAATATGTGTCAACTTGGTTAGGCCATGATTCCCAGTACTGTGTGGTTGTCCTCCATTTTGTGATTGTAATTTTATGTTAAAGAGGATTAGAGTGGGATTGTAACACCCTTTATAAGGTCACATCCCCTATCCAATCTAAAGGGAGTTTCCCTGGGGTGTGGCCTGCACCACCTTTTATCTTATAAGAGACAAAAAGAAAAGGAAGTGAGCAGAGAGTGGGGGACTTCATACCACCAATAAAGCAGTACTGGAAGCAGAGCCTGTTCTCTGAACCCAGGGTCCCTGCTTCTGAGAAGCTCCTCGACCAGGGGAAGATTGGTGACGAAGACCTTCCTCCAGAGCCCACAGAGAGAGAAAGACTTTCCCTGGAGCTGATGCCCTGAATGTGGACTTGTAGCCTACTAGACTATGAAAGAATAAATTTCTCTTTGTTAAAGTCATTCACTTGTTGTATTTCTGTTGTAGCATCACTAGATGACTAAGACAGGCAGTTTCTTATAAATCTTGTGTATGAGTTGGTGGTACTCTTGAACTTAATCAGCAGTTGGCAGGCAGAATTAAGTTTTTGGCATATTAAGCACTCTATAGTGGTTCTTAGGTATTGCAATGGGAAACCAATTCATGAGGGGCTACCTAACATTCTCATTAACAATGATGATGATGTGCTACGTGCCAAGTGCTGTGTTCAGTGATTTACAAAAATTTTCTCATGTAATCATCATAGCAGTTTCCTTTTACAGATTAGGAAAATGAAGCTGAGAGAGGTTAAGTAACTTGCTTAAGGCAACACATCTAATGAGCTAAGATTCAAACTAGGTCTATCTAATGTGGAAGCAAAAATACTTGATTACTCTTCTTCATATCTTCCATCAAAAAAATGATCTTCTTTGGATCCTTACAGAACTTCTCTAATTCATTTCTCTCTAATTGCATTAAAAATAAACACATTTTATAACTCAGACATGCCTCTTAACAAGAGGTGCCATAGATTTACTTCAGGGGAATGTTATTCTAATTTTCTAAGAGGAATAATGTTGATACCAAAACTACAAACTAGTAAACCTAGAAAAGTCTTTAATAAATAACTAAACATAATTTGTGGCAATTATATATATGTTTTTATTATTATTATTTTTATATTTATTAGGAGCCAACAATGGTTCCCTAAACACAAGTCATGTTAAATTTACTTAAGGTCTGTTTTTTCAATAGCATAACTAGCTTGGTAAATACAATACCCATAACCCATTGCCCACAAGTCAATTCGAACTCATAATGACTCTATAGGACAGAGTAGAACTGCCCCATTAGGCTTCCAAGACTGTAAATCTTTACAGAAGTAACTGCTACATCTTTCTCCTGAGTAGCAGCTGGTAGGTTTGAACTGCTGACCTTTGGGTTAGCAGCTGAGCCCTTAACCACTTAACCAGGGAGCCTCAGTAAATGTCACAGACATTTATTTTATTTCAGTAAGAAATTTGAAAAAAATCTCTGCTGGATTATCACACCAAAATATATGCTGACCAAGGGCCCAAAAGGCCTTTACAAAATGTAGGTCCCTTGGTAAATTCACTATTGTTGAGGCTCTGACCTTCAGCCTTGCCAGCTAGGAAACTCAATCTCTTCATGCTTACAAAACCCATAAGAAACTAATGATTAAAATCCAAATACATTTTATGTCAATGTTGCTATTAGGTGCCATAGAGTAGGTTCTGACTCATAGCAACCCTATAGTAGAACTATCCCATAGGGTTTTCTAGGCTATAAGCTTTATGGAAGAAGATCACTAGGTCTTTTTCTCCCGCGAAGCCACTGGTAGGTTCAAACAGCAGACATTTCAGTTAGCAGCTGAGTGCTTAACCATTGTGCCACCAAACCCATTGCTGTCAAGTCCATTCCAACTCATGGCAACTCTATCAGACAGAGTTGAATTGCTCCATAGGATTCCAAGGAGCAGCTGGCAGATTCAAACTGCCAACATTTTTGGTTCACACCTTGTCTTAGGCTGGGTTCTCTAGAGAAGCAAAACCAATAAAGCATATAAATACATATAGGGAGAGATCTATATCAAAGAAAAACAGCTCATGTGATCCAAGAGGCTGGAACTTCCCAACTTTGTGGATTAGGATAGAGGCTTCTCCCAACTCACATAGCTGCAGGGGCTGGCGAACCCAAGATTGGCAGGTTAGAAAGCAGGGCTCTTGCTCACAGGCTGTGAATATCCACGAATCCCAAGATGGGCAGACAAGACTGCAAGGCTTCTCCTGATTCATGTAGCTGCAGGGGCTAGCAAACTCAAGGTTGGCAGGTTGGAGAGCAGGAAACCATTCACAGGGTGTGAAGATCAAGAATCCCAAGATCGGCAGATAAGCTGATAGCTCAGGTCCCAAGAACCAGAGGTCAGATGGACAAGAGACAGTCTCAGGTTCCAGAGTGGGCAAAGGCAGAACGTCTGATATATTCGGATGCAAGCCATACCCCCAAGGAAACTCCCTTTCAACTGATTGGCTAGTCACAGCAGATCCCATCATGGGAGTGATCACATATAAACACTGAGAATCATGGCCCTGCCAAGCTGACACAGAATGTTAACCATCACACACCTGTAGCAAACATCAGCTCTTAACCAGTGCGCCGCCAGGGCTCCTTTTATGTAAATAATACTGTATTAAAATATATTTTATATACAGAAAAAAAACCCCACAAATCTTAAGTGTAGAGCTTGGTAAATTCTGACAAATGTATACACAGATGTACAGGGGTGTATTAGTCAATAGGCAAGGTAAGCACCGTGCTTACCTTGCTTACCAGATCATTGTAGTTAACAATTCCACATTTTTCACCACATCAAAAAGGCTGCTTCTATGTATGGCTGGCATCTGTCTCTCTCCCAACCCCACAGCACCTTCCTACAGAATCATAGCCTCTTGTTAAATTTCCATCCCTGACAGGGTCGGATTACCCAGTGAGCAAGGTAAGCATGGGCTTACTTCTACTCACTAACCTGTGGTGAACAGTTTCACATGTTTCTCACATGTGAAATTGTTCATTACAAGTAAACCCGTGCTTACCTTGCTTATTGGGTAATCCATTCCTACAGAGGTAACCATCAAGATGTAGATCATTCCCATCATTCCAGAAAATGTCTTCATTACCCTTTCCAGTCAATACCTACACCTCCCAGAGGTAACCACTATTCTCATTTCTACCAACATACATTAATTTTACCTGCTCTTGAGCTTTACATATGTGAAATTATGCTGTATGTACTCTCTTCTGTCTGACTTCTTATGCTCTACATTATGTTTGTGAAATTCAGGTTTTTTGTTCTTGTTTTTTTTAATAACTATGCAGTACTCCTTTGTAAAGGTCCCTGGGCAGCACAAATGATTTGCACTTGACTGCTAACCTAAAGGCTGGTGGTTCAAACTCACCCAGAGTTTCCACAGATGGAAAGGCCTAGTGATCTGTTTCCATTAAGATTACAGGCAAAAAACAAAAAACCTATGGATACATAAACAGAGTGGAATACTACACAGCTATAAAGAAAAATGATGAGTTCTCAAAACATAACATGGTTGAATCTGGAGGACATAATGCTGAATGAAATAAGTCAATCACAGAAAGACAAATATTATACAGCTTCACTTATATATAAAAAGACAAGAGTAGATATACATACAGAAAGCAACATACTTTGGTGGTTACCAGGGACAGTAACAGTCTAGATAGTAGACATTTTTTATTTTTGGTGATGAGAAAGCAATACCAAATATGGGTGAAGTCTGCACAACTTGACCAAGGTAAATGATGACACTAAGAAGTATATTAAAATAAGGGACAATTTTGGTAAATGCTATAATATATACAATTTTGTAACAACGGTAATAACCAAAAAATATGTGTGTGGTTACGTAGGTAGATATGTATGTGTATAAGAAGGTACATGTGAGTATATGGGTGTGCATGTATAGGTGTATCCATAGGCATATGTGTGTGCTGCATATATATTCATATACATATATATAAAATAAAGCACAAAAAACCAACCCATTGCCATTGAGTTGATTCCAACTCAAAGCAACCATATAAGACAGAGTAGAACTGCCCCATATGATTTCCAAGGAGTGCCTGGTAGAATCGAACTGCTGACCTTTTGGTTAGCAGCTGTAGCTCTTAGCCACTACTCCACCAGGGTTTCCAATAAAGCACATGGGAGCACAATTACGGATACTTCCTAGGTATAATCACACACCTCTTGGGATTGGTTTACTTGGTTTGAAGGCTTAGGACCATAGTCTCATGGGATACCTTGGTCAATTGGCATAACATAGTTCACAGAGATAATGTTCTACATCCTAGTTACCAAGTAGTGTCTCAGGTCTTAAAAGCTTGTGAGTGGCCATCTAAGATACAACTTTTGGTCTGCTCATCTGGAGCAAAAGAGAAAGAAGGAAACCAAAGACTCAAAGAAGAAACACTAGTACCAGGACTAATAGCCCACATGAACCACGGCCTCATCAATCCTGAGATCAGAAAAACTATATGGCACCCTGCTATCACTACCAACAATTCTGACCAGGGACACAGTAGATGGTCCCAGATAGAATGGAAGAAACATGCAGAACAAAACTGAAATTCCTAAAAAAGGCCAGACTTATTGGACCAGTAGAGACTAAAAGAATCCCCAACACTATTGCCCTGAGATACACTTTAAACTTAGAGATGAAGCCACTCCCAGAGGTCACCTTTTAGCCAAATAACAAATTGGCTCATAAAATAAGCAATATTAACCATGAGTACTACACTCCTTTATATAATCCTCTGTATGAGACCCAACAGTCAAGATTCACCCTAAAGCAAAGAAGAGAAGGTAAGGGGTGGCAGGGAAGCTAGATTAATAGAAACAGACTAACCAGAAGGGGAATAATGAGAGTGCTGATACATTGTGAAAAATTTAACAAATGTCACTGAACAATAGGTACAGAAATTGTTAAATGGGAACCTAATTTGCTGTGTAATCTTTCACCAAAAACACAATAAAATATTATAATATTTTATTTAAACCCTATGAAGCAGTTCTACCCAGCATACAAGGGGTTGCCATCAGTCAGAATCAACTCAGTAGCAATGAATAACAGCAACTTCTTTGTTTAGATACAGTAGTTCATCTATTTTGTTGATGGGCATTGGGATAGAACATCATAATCAATTTTCAACGAAATTTGCTAGATTTCAAATGTAACATACTGGTGGCCTGAACATTAGGGTCAGTCTGACTAGCCTTTTCTCTCCCCATTGGTTCATTGCATAGGAAGCTGAATTTTCAGAAAGTGTCTGGATAAGTTTGGAGTCAGAGAGAACAAGGAAGTTGGTTACATGATTCGAATCTTCAGCTTTCAACAGGGCTTCTTACATAAGGCTGGATGGATAAGGCCAATATTTGCCTCACAGATTCTCCTTTATATTTGTCTCTCAACAGTTGACTCCACACCCTTGCAATTGACACACCATCTCTTTAGGTACATTCACATTAATCTGAGGCATTTCTCTCTTTAAGGATATACTTTGCATCTTTGCATATCTCTGCTTCTGACTTTTAGTTAAATTATCTGAAGTCCCTCTTTACTCTCAGTTATGGGTGGAAGCTTCACTGTACCTTGGCCTAGTAGATCACCTACAGGATTTATCCCACAAGTGATGGTTAATGCCTCTCTGGCTGCCTGGAGGAGTCACTTGGGAGGCAGTCCCTGCCTCTGCCTGACTCTGCAAAGTTTGGATGTAGACACTAAAAGTGTTATTGTCAAATCTGTAGATAGCCAGGATAGCTGACGCGAGAGCTGACAGAATGAAAATTCAAAATTATTTAAACAGACTGAAAAGTAAAACCAAACCGACAATATGCATATAAAGAATTAGACGTAGGTTCAAAAACATAACCCACAGAACAGTTTGGGAGAAACCTGGTTTGTCAAAATACCAGTTTCAATCCAGAGTTTTGCAAAAACTATTGCTTTAATAGGAACATTGTTTGTTGTACTGCATTGATTCAGACCTTATCTGGGGAATAATTTTCAATTCTACCTGCTACAATTTAATTCTGATAAGTAAATTTGTAGAGAGAGACCAGCACTAATTTATTCACTCAACAAATATTTCGGCAAACACTTTAAGCTCAGCACTAACGTAGTGGTAGGAATATAACAGTGAAGGGAATGACTAAGGCCTGCCTCATGGTGCTTATGTTCTAGAAGGAAAGACAGAAAATAAGTAAATTAAAACAAAATGTGGTAGGTCCAGAGAAGTTCAATAAAGAAAAATAAAACAAGGTAAAGAACAGAGAGAGAAAAGAAGATAGCAGTTATTTGGGATAAAGTGACTAGAGAAGGCTTCTCCAAAGAGGTGACATTAGAATAGACACCTTGAATGATATAAGGTAGGGGTTGGCAAACTGTGGTCCATGGACCACATTTAAACTACCACCTATTTTTGACCTAAGATTGCTCATGAGTGTGGTGGTTGAGGTTGTATGTCAACTTGATGAGGCATGATTCTCAGTGGATTGGCAGTTATGATATAGTTTGGTAGCTATGTAATGATGTAATCACCTCCATAATAAGATAGAATGTCATCACGTCCATTATGAGATCTGTTACAAGCAGCCAGTCAATTGAAAGGGAGTTTCCTTGGGGGTGTGGCCACATCCAACATAGGTAGATTTTCTGGCAAAGCTCGTTGGTTTTGCTTGCTCTGGATCCTGCAGCTCTTTCCTGTCAATCTGACCTCTGGTTCTTGGGACCTGATCTAGCAGCTTACCTGACAATCTTGGGATTCATCAGTCTCCACAGCCTGTGAGCCAGAGGACTTTTGTCTGACCTGCCATTCTTGGGTTCCCAGCCTCTGCAGCTACATGACACAGGAGAAGGCTCCAGCCTGAGCCACAAACTTGGGACTTTCCAGCTTATACAACCACGTGAGCCATTTCCTTGATATAAATCTCTCTATTTTTTATGTAGCTATTTATACACCTCACTGGTTTTGCTTCTCTAGAGAACCCAGCCTAAGACATTTGGTACCAAAAGTGGTTCTAGAGAAATAAAATTGTAACAATGAGTTTTCTAAATTGCTTCTGAACTGTGATTAGTTTTTTTTTTCTACCTTTTTTTTTTAATTAACTTTTATTGAGTTTCAAGTGAACGTTTACAAATCAAGTCAGTCTGTCACATTTAAGTTTACATACATCTTACTCCGTACTCCCATTTGCTCTCCCCCTAATGAGTCAGCCCTTCCAGTCTCTCCTTTCGTGACAATTTTACCAGCTTCCCACTCTCTCTATCCTCCCATCCCCCCTCCAGACATGAGATGCCAACATAATCTCAAGTGTCCACCTGATATAATTAGCTCACTCTTCATCAGCATCTCTCTCCCACCCACTGTCCAGTCCCTTTCATGTCTGATGAGTTGTCTTCGGGGATGGTTCCTCTCCTGTGCCAATAGAAGGTCTGGGGACCATGGCCGCTGGGATTCCTCTAGTCTCAGTCAGACCATTAAGTATGGTCTTTTTATGAGAATTTGGGGTCTGCATCCCACTGATCTCCTGCTCCCTCAGGTGTTCTCTGTTGTGCTCCCTGTCAGGGCAGTCATCAATTGTGGCCGGGCACCAACTAGTTCTTCTGGTCTCAGGATGATGTAGGTCTCTAGTTCATGTGGCCCTTTCTGTCTCTTGGGCTCTTAGTTGTCGTGTGACCTTGGTGTTCTTCATTCTCCTTTGCTCCAGGTGGGTTGAGACCAATTGATGCATCTTAGATGGCCGCTTGTTAGCATTTAAGACCACAGACTCCACATTTCAAAGTGGAATGCAGAATGTTTTCATAATAGAATTATTTTGCCAATTGACTTAAAAGTCCCCTTAAACCATGGTCCCCAAACCCCCGCCCTTGCTCCACTGACCTTTGAAAAAAAAAAAAATTTTTTTTTTTTTAAGCACTCATTTTATCCTGGAAACTTCTTTGCTTTTGGTCCAGTCCAATTGAGCTGACCTTCCATGTATTGAGTGTTGTCTTTCCCTTCACCTAAAGCAGTTCTTATCTACTAATTAATCAATAAAAAACCCTCTCCCTCCCTCCCTCCCACCCCCCTCGTAACCACAAAAGTATGTGTTCTTCTCAGTTTTTACTGTTTCGCAAGATCTTATAATAGTGGTCTTATACAATATTTGTCCTTTTGCCTCTGACTAATTTCACTCAGCATAATGCCTTCCAGGTTCCTCCATGTTATGAAATGTTTCACAGATTCGTCACTGTTCTTTATCGATGCGTAGTATTCCATTGTGTGAATATACCACAATTTATTTACCCATTCATCCATTGATGGACACCTTCGTTGCTTCCAGCTTTTTGCCATTGTAAACAGAGCTGCAATAAACATGGGTGTGCATATATCTGTTTGCGTGAAGGCTCTTGTTTCTCTAGGGTATATTCCGAGGAGTGGGATTTCTGGGTTGTATGGTAGTTCTATTTCTAACTGTTTAAGATAACGCCAGATAGATTTCCAAAGTGGTTGTACCATTTTACATTCCCACCAGCAGTGTATAAGAGTTCCAATCTCTCCGCAGCCTCTCCCAACATTTATTGTTCTGTGTTTTTTAGATTAATGCCAGCCTTGTTGGAGTGAGATGGAATCTCATCGTAGTTTTAATTTGCATTTCTCTAATGGCTAATGATCGAGAGCATTTTCTTATGTATCTGTTAGCTGCCTGAATATCTTCTTTAGTGAAGTGTGTGTTCACATCCTTTGCCCACTTCTTAATTGGGTTGTTTGTCTTTTTGTGGTTGAGTTTTGACAGAATCATGTAGATTTTAGAGATCAGGTGCTGGTCGGAGATGTCATAGCTGAAAATTCTTTCCCAGTCTGTAGGTGGTCTTTTTACTCTTTTGGTGAAGTCTTTAGATGAGCATAGGTGTTTGATTTTTAGGAGCTCCCAGTTATCGGGTTTCTCTTCATCATTTCTGGTAATGTTTTGTATTCTGTTTATGCCTTGTATTAGGGTTCCTAGAGTTGTCCCTATTTTTTCTTCCATGATCTTTATCGTTTTAGTCTTTATGTTTAGGTCTTTGATCCACTTGGAATTAGTTTTTGTGCATGGTGTGAGGTATGGGTCCTGTTTCATTTTCTTGCAAATGGATATCCAGTTATGCCAGCACCATTTGTTAAAAAGGCTATCTTTTCCCCAATTAACTGACACTGGGCCTTTGTCAAATATCAGCTGCTCATATGTGGATGGATTTTTATCTGGGTTATCAATTCTGTTCCATTGGTCTATGTGCCTGTTGTTGTACCAGTACCAGGCTGTTTTGACTACTGTGGCTGTATAATAGCTTCTGAAATCAGGAAGAGTGAGGCCTCCCACTTTCTTCTTCTTTTTCAGTAATGCTTTGCTTATCCGGGGCTTCTTTCCCTTCCATATGAAATTGGTGATTTGTTTCTCTATCACCTTAAAAAATGACATTTGAATTTGAATCAGAAGTGCATTGTATGTACAGATGGCTTTTGGTAGAATAGACATTTTTACTATGTTAAGTCTTCCTATCCATGAGCAAGATAAGTTTTTCCACTTAAGTATGTCCTTTTGAATTTCTTGTAGTAGAGCTTTGTAGTTTTCTTTGTATAGGTCTTTTACATCCTTGGTAAGATTTATTCCTAAGTATTTTATATTCTTGGGGGCTACTGTGAATGGTATTGATTTGGTTATTTCCTCTTCGGTGTTCTTTTTGTTGATGTAGAGGAATCCAAGCGATTTTTGTATGTTTATTTTATAACCTGAGACTCTGCCAAACTCTTCTATTAGTTTCAGTAGTTTTCTGGAGGATTCCTTGGGGTTTTCTGTGTATAAGATCATGTCATCTGCAAATAGAGATAATTTTACTTCCTCCTTGCCAATCCGGATACCTTTTATTTCTTTGTCTAGCCTAATTGCCCTGGCTAGGACTTCCAGCACGATGTTGAATAAGAGCGGTGATAAAGGGCATCCTTGTCTGGTTCCCGTTCTCAAGGGAAATGCTTTCAGGTTCTCTCCATTTAGAGTGATATTGGCTGTTGGCTTTGCATAGATGCCCTTTATTATGTTGAGGAATTTTCCTTCAATTCCTATTTTGGTAAGAGTTTTTATCATGAATGGGTGTTGGACTTTGTCAAATGCCTTTTCTGCATCAATTGATAAGATCATGTGGTTTTTGTCTTTTGTTTTATTTATGTGATGGATTACATTAATGGTTTTTCTAACATGAAACCAGCCTTGCATACCTGGTATAAATCCCACTTGATCGTGGTGAATTATTTTTTTGATATGTTGTTGTATTCTATTGGCTAGAATTTTGTTGAGGATTTTTGCATCTATGTTCATGAGGGATATAGGTCTATAATTTTCTTTTTTTGTAATGTCTTTACCTGGTTTTGGTATCAGGGAGATGGTGGCTTCATAGAATGAGTTGGGTAGTATTCCGTCATTTTCTATGCTTTGGAATACCTTTAGTAGTAGTGGTGTTAACTCTTCTCTGAAAGTTTGGTAGAACTCTGCAGTGAAGCCGTCCGGGCCAGGGCTTTTTTTTGTTGGGAGTTTTTTGATTACCGTTTCAATCTCTTTTTTTGTTATGGGTCTATTTAGTTGTTCTACTTCTGAATGTGTTAGTTTAGGTAGGTAGTGTTTTTCCAGGAATTCATCCATTTCTTCTAGGTTTGCAAATTTGTTAGAGTACAATTTTTCGTAATAATCTGACATGATTCTTTTAATTTCAGTTGGTTCTGTTGTGATGTGGTCCTTTTCGTTTCTTATTCAGGTTATTTGTTTCCTTTCCTGTATTTCTTTAGTCAGCCTAGCCAATGGTTTATCAATTTTGTTAATTTTTTCAAAGAACCAGCTTTTGGCTTTGTTAATTCTTTCAATTGTTTTTCTGTTCTCTAATTCATTTAGTTCAGCTCTAATTTTTATTATTTGTTTTCTTCTGGTGCCTGATGGATTCTTTTGTTGCTCACTTTCTATTTGTTCAAGTTGTAGGGACAGTTCCCTGATTTTGGCTCTTTCTTCTTTTTGTATGTGTGCATTTATTGATATAAATTGGCCTCTGAGCACTGCTTTTGCTGTGTCCCAGAGGTTTTGATAGGAAGTATTTTCATTCTCGTTGCATTCTATGAATTTCCTTATTCCCTCCTTGATGTCTTCTATAACCCAGTCTTTTTTCAGGAGGGTATTGTTCATTTTCCAAGTATTTGATTTCTTTTCCCTAGTTTTTCTGTTATTGATTTCTAGTTTTATTTCCTTGTGGTCTGAGAAGATGCTTTGTAAAATTTCTATGTTTTGGACTCTGCAAAGGTTTGTTTTATGACCCTCTGATTAGTTTTAAAGATGCTAATGACTCTGTTTCCACGGCTTGAAGTGGCAACAGAAATATGCAAAATATCACTACCAATAGATCAGGTATTGAAGAGAGGCAAGGCTCTGTGTGATTTCATGTTTGATACCTTTCTATAATTTTGTCAGAATGAGAAGTATGAGGAAGGTAGTTGGTTAGTCCTATTTTTGCTAGACGAAGTGGGGAAAGAAAGAGATGAGCTCCAGGCTTCAAATTCATAGCTCAAGCACCATATAAATGACCTCAAATTTTCCACTTGTGCCTTGAAAGAAAGCCTTTTTTCTTATAGTAACAGAGGTGATATTGCCAAAAACCCAATCCAGAGTTTTATCATAACAGTGGCTGAGTTACCATACCAATTGAATTCCCAACCTTGAGTGGTGTGTGAGGTTAAAGTGCAGACATTGATTAAGAACTGGGATCATAAAACTTGGGATAAGAACAGATGGGCAGATAATCAGGAAGCTGGGGACGCTGAGCCCCTAAATTCCATTGAATCACTTCTGCCAACAGAGCTAGCCCTCTCACTCCCATCTGAAGAGATTACTCCATCTTAGTCTGATAAGCCACCCTTCCCATTAAAACCATTAACCCCTCCACCCCCATCTGATGAGATTAACCTAGCTGTGACTGAAGAACCTTTGTCTGAGTCATTGCCAGGGGCATTGCCTGAGGTAGTTGCCTTACAAGACATTGCTGAATGTCCTCAGAACACACCCCCACCACCCATTTTTGCTTCTGGACTTATAAATAGACTTAAGTCCCAGTGAGCTCCAAAAGGTGAAGTACAAATTGTTGCACAGGAGGAGGTATACTACAGTCCAAAAGAACTGCTTGACTTCTCTAACATGTACAAACAGAAATCTGAGAAATATGTGTGGGAATGGCTATTAAGGGTGTAGGATAATGGTGCAAGGAACATAAAGTTGAATCAGTCTGAGTTCATTGATATGGGCCCCACTAAGCACCTATTCTCCATACAACGTTTCAGCTCGAGAGGTTAGGAAAGGATGTAATAGTTTATTTGGTTGGTTTGCTGAAGAATGGATAATGTGGTGGCCCACACTAAATCAAGTTGAAGTGCCAGGCCTGCCCTGGTATGCTGTAGAAGAAGGAATTCAAAGGCTTAGGGAAATTGGCATGCTAGAGTGGATTTATTAGGTAATACCGACAGAACCACACATGGAATGCCCAGAGGACACATATTTTACCCCATCAGTGTGGAAGAAATTCTTGAAGGATGCCCCAGCAATCTTGAAGACTGTTGTGATTGCTATTTAACTACAATGGGGCTGATCGGTCTGGGATTTGATTGAGGGGCTGCTACTCTCTATTCTGATGATTCAAGTTAGACTGTCATTCACTTGACCAAAATTCTTCAGCTTCTACAGATCAAGTAAATAGTAGATTTCCTATCTATTTTAGTCCTAGAGACACCATGACTAAGTAGCCAATGCCATAAAAACCCAAAAAAACAAACCCAGTGTGGTCGAGTCGATTCCGACTCATAGCAACCCTATAGGACAGAGTAGAACTGCCCCATAGAGTTTCCAAGGAGCGCCTGGCAGATTTGAACTGCTGACCTTTTGGTTAGCAGCCGTAGCACTTAACCACTATGCTACCAGGGTTTCCATAATGCCAATGCCATAAGTCCATATAAATCAGACTGTTCTAATTACTGCTTTGACTTTGCTGTCCATTACAGTAATCACACCCACCTTGTCTTTGTTGGTAGAGTATGTGGATATGAATGAGCCAAAGAAGTGAAGATATTTGTGTCTCATGTGAATGCTCACCAAAGGGTGACCCTGGCAGAGGAGGATTTTAACAATCAAGTGGATAAGACAATGCATTCTGTGGAAATCAGCCATCCTCTTTCTGCAGCCACTCCCATCATTTCCCAGGGGGCTCATGAACCAAGTCGCCACGGTGGCAGAATGGACTTTATGCATGGGCTCAGCAGAGTGGACTTCCACGCATCGAGGCCAACTTGGCTACAGCTGAGTGCTCAATCTGCCAGTGGCAGAGACCGACCCTGAGTCCCTGATATGGCACCATCATTCCTCGAGGTGATCAGCCAGGAACCTGGTGGCAGGTTGATTACATTGAACCACTTCTATCATGAAAGGGGCAGTGTTTTCCTCTTACTGGGATAGATACTTTTACTTATTCTGGATATGGATTTGCCTTCCCTGAACACAATGCTTCTGCCAAAACTACCATCTATGGACTTATAGAATGCCTTATTCACCATCATGATATCCCTCATAACATTGTCTTGGATCAAGGTACTCAATTCACTTCATGGAATTCATTGGTCTTATCATGTTCCCCCTAGAGACCTGCTGCCTGACCTGTTGATCTTGGGTTCACCAGCCTCTGCAGTTACGTAAGTCAGGAGAAGCCTCCAGCCTGACCCATGTACTTGGGATGTTCCAGCCTCTACAACCACATAAGCTATTTCCTTGATATAAATCTCTCTCTGTATATATTTATACATGTCACTGGTTTTGCTTCTCTAGAGAACCCAGCCTAAGAGTATGAACTAATGTTTTTACATTTATAAATGGTTGAAAAAAATAAAAAGATGAAGAATATTTCATGACACATGAAAACTATATGAAATTCAAATTTCGGTGCCCATAAATAAAGTTTTACTGGATAGCAACCATGTCCATTCATTTATTGTCTATGGCTGCTTTTGCAGTCTAATGGTATTGTTCAGTAGTTGTAACAGAAACCTGATGGCCCAGAAAGCCTAAAGTATGAACTATCTGGCCTTTTACAGAAATTATTTGTCCAACCCTGTTATAAGAGAGCAAGCCCTAGCAATATCTAAGGGAAGAATGTTCTGGCAGAGGGAGTGACAAAAGCAAGATCCTGAGCCAGAACTGTGCTTGGCTTGTGTTCAGAGGATCACAGGGAAGCCAGTGTGGCTGGAGTGCAGGGAGCTAGAGGGAGACTGGTAGGAGATGGCAGGAAAGGAGATCAGGAAGGGAACTGTGGGCCAGATCTCCTTGGGGTGAGAATTTTGAATTTTAAGTGAGATGAAAGCCATTTGAAAGGTTTGAACAAAGGAATGATACCATCTAACAGCTGCCTAGATAATAGACTAGAGGGTAGGCATCCTTAATGTACATCTCAGGGATAGGAAAAAAAATGCATCCTTATTTTCACTAAGCTTTAGCCGACATTTAACATTTTCTTCAATTATGAGTATAGACAACAAAACACAGAAGTATTTAGCAGTGCCTGTGACTTTGTTCCAACAGAAATCATAGATATTATCATATAGTTGTTGCAATTATCTCAAAATATCATTTATGAACTTCCATATATAAAAATTATGAGACCCTCCACTATGTCTTTTTAATGTGTTAGTAAAGAGAGTTAAATGTGTTACTATATCAAAAATTTGTTTTTTAACTACTTTAATAACTGTATTTCAATGTAATCAGTTTCCTAAGTAATGCTATGCATTTTATTTTGTGCATTTAAAAACACCCTTCCGTTGTTTATAGTCTTGATCAGACTGGCAAAGGGGAACACAAGGAAGTTCAGGAATGGATGCAGAGAGAAACATTAGAAGGATTAAATTGAAGAGGACTAGGTGAGTCCAAAATAGCTATTTTAATCTGCCTGATACATAGTAAGCACTGATTATCCAAATAATAATTGGATAATAATGATTGGACATCACTGATTATATCTTAGTTATTATTAGCAATTTTTTGTATACCCTTGTAATTCTTCTCCTGTGAGTGGTATATGCTACTTTATACCCTGAAATTTTCTTTCAAAAATACACCATAAACATCATTTCTTGTCACTATCTATTTTTGAATATGACTTTAATGGTCAAAGAGTAGTTAATTAAAAAAAAAATTACCGAGGAGCCCTGGTTTCACGATCAGCTGCTAACTGAAAGGTCGGCAGCTCAAACCAACCAGTGGCTCCATGGGAGAAAAGACTTGATGATCTAATCCTGTAAAGATCAAAAAAAAAAAAAAATTACAGCCTAGGAAACCCTATGGAGACGTTCTACACTGTCCTACAAGGTCACCAGGAGTCAGAATCAACTCAAAGGCACACAGCAACAACAACCATCATTTATCCAATTAATCCTTAATCATTGGACGCTGACATTCTTGGTTTCTTTGTTGGTGCTGGTGGTGGTGGGGAGGAAAAGCATGATAAACATCAGTGTTAAATCTTTGCAATCCATGATTACTTCCTTAGGATAGATTGTAAAATCGAAATTGTGAAGTTGATCCCAGAAAATTGTACCAATTTATTTTCCTATCAGCTTGCTACTTATTTATTCATCATGCAGTGCTGGGTGAACAATTCTCTCTAGGATTTGTACTTCAGCTTCTCTCATATTTGGAATTTCATCTTTCCTCCTTGGTTCATACGTACATGGGCAACTGTCTGAGTTAACCATCCTGGTTCAGCCCAAGCCTCCAAAGTTTCCTTGGACACGCACACACACACACACACACACACCCCTTGTCTGGTCTATTCTGACTTGCTCTATAGAATCAAGGCAACAAGAAGGCTATATTTAAATGAAGGGACCAAAATTAATTTCCTGACATCCACCTGGTGGCACTATTTCATAATTTTTTAAAAAATAATTTTTATTGTGCTCTAAGTGAAACTTTACAAATCAAGTCAGTCTCTCACACAAAAACTTATATACACCTTCCTACATATTACTCTCCCCCTAATGAGACGGCCCGCTCTCTCCCTCCACTCTCTCTTTTCGTGTCCATTTCGCCAGCTTCTAACCCCCTCTGCCCTCTCATCTGCCCTCCAGGCAGGAGATGCTAACATAGTCTCAAGTGTCCACCTGATCCAAGAAGCTCACTCCTCACCAGCATCCCTCTCCGACCCATTGTCCAATCCAATCCATGTCTGAAGAGTTGGCTTCAGGAATGGTTCCTGTCCTGGGCCAACAGAAGGTCTGGGCCCATGACCACTGGGGTCCTTCTAGTCTCAGCCAGACCATTAAGTCTGGTCTTTTTATGAGAATTTGGGGTCTGCATCAAAAAAAAAAAAATTTTTTTTTTTTTTTTTTAATCCCACTGCTCTCCTGCTCCCTCAGGGGTTCTCTGTAGTGTTCTCTGTCAGGGAGTCATTGGTGGTAGCCGGGCACCCTCTAATTCTTCTGGTATTGGGATGATGTAGTCTCTGGTTCATGTAGCCCTTTCTGTCTCTTGGGCTCATAATTACCTTGTGTCCTCGGTGTTCTTCATTCTCCTTTGCTCCAGGTGGGTTGAGACTAATTGATGCATCTTAGATGGCCACGTGCTAGCATTTAAGAGCCCACATGCCACTCTTCAAAGTGGGATGCAGAATGTTTTCTTAATAGATTCTATTATGCCAATTGACTTAGATGTCCCCTGAAACCATGGTCCCCAAACCCCTGCCCCTGCAACGCTGGTCTTCGAAGCATTCAGTTTATTCAGGAAACTTCTTCGCTTTTGGTTTACTCGAGTTGCGCTGACCTCCCCTCTATTGTGTGTTGTCTTTCCCTTCACCTAAAGTAGTTCTTATCTACTATCTAATTAGTGAATACCCCTCTCCCACCCTCCCTCCCTCCCCCGCTCATAACCACGAAAGAATGTTTTCTTCTCAGTTTAAACTATTTCTCAGGTCCTTGTAATAGTGGTCTTAGGCAATATTTGTTCTTTTGCAACTAATTTCACTCAGCATAATGCCTTCCAGGTTCCTCCATGTTAAGAAATGTTTCACAAATTCCTCACTGTTCTTTATTGATGTGTAGTATTCCATTGTGTGAATATACCACAATTTATTTAACCATTCATCCGTTGATGGACACCTTGGTTGCTTCCAGCTTTTTGCTATTGTAAACAGAGCTGCAATAAACATGGGTGTGCATATATCTGTTCGTGTAAAGGCTCTCATTTCTCTAGGATATATTCCAAGGAGTGGGATTGCTGGATCGTATGGTAGTTCTATTTCTAGCTTTTTAAGGAAGCACCAAATCTTTCCAAAGTGGTTGTGCCATTTGACATTCCCACCAGCAGTGTAGAAGTGTTCCAGTCTCTCCACAGCCTCTCCAACATTTATTATTTTGTGTTTTTTGGATTAATGCCAGCCTTGTTGGAGTGAGATGAAATCTCATTGTAGTTTTGATGTGCATTTCTCTAATGGCTAATGATCGTGAACATTTCCTCATGTATCTGTTAGCTATCTGAATGTCTTCTTTAGTGAAGTGTCTGTTCATGTCTTTTGCCCATTTTTTAGTTGGGTTATTTGTCTTTTTGTAGTTGAGTTTTTGCAGTATCATGTAGATTTTAGAGATCAGGCACTGATTGGAAATGTCATAGCTAAAAGCTTTTTCCCAGTCTGTAGGTAGTGTTTTTACTCTTTTGGTGAAGTCTTTGGATGACCATAGGTATTTGATTTTGAGGAGCTCCCAGTTATCTAGTTTTACTTCTGCATTCCTAATAATGCTTTGTATACTGTTTATGCCATGTATTAGGGCTCTGTCCCTATTTTTTCTTCCATGATCTTTATCATTTTAGATTTTGTATTTAGGTCTTTGATCCATTTTGAGCTTGTTTTTGTGCATGGAGTGAGGTATGGGTCTTGTTTCATTTTTTTGAAGATGAATATCCAGTTATGCCAGCACCATTTGTTAAAAAGACTGTCTTTTCCCCATTTAACTGATTTGGGGCCTTTGTCAAATATCAACTGCTCATATGTGGATGGATTTATATCTGAATTCTCAATTCTGTTCCATTGGCCTAGGTATCTGTTGTTGTACCAGTACCAGGCTGTTTTGACTACTGTGGTGGTATAATAGGTTCTAAAATCAGGTAACATAAGGTCTCCCACATTGTTCTTCTTTTTCAGTAATGCTTTACTTATCCGGGGCCTCTTTCCCTTCCATATGAAGTTGGTGGTTTGTTTCTCCATCTCATTGAAGAACATCGTTGAAATTTGGATTGGAATTACATTAAATCTATAGATTGCTTTTGGTAGAATAGACATTTTTATAATGTTAAGTCTTCCTATCCATGGGCAAGGTATGTTTTTCCACTTATGTAGGTTTCTTTTGGTTTCTTGCAGAAGTGTTTTGTAGTTTTCTTTGTATAAGTCTTTTACATCTCTGGTAAGATTTATTCCTAAGTAGTCTTCTTCTTGGGGATTACTGTAAATGGTAATGATTTGGTGATTTCCTCTTCGATGTTCTTTTTGTTAATGTAGAGGAATCCAACCGATTTTTGTATGTTTTTCTTGTATCCCGATACTCTGCTCAACTACTCTATTAGTTTCAGTAGTTTTCTTGAGGATTCCTGAGGGTTTTCTGTGTATAAGATCATGTCGTCTACAAATAGAGATACTTTTACTTCTTCTTTGCCAGTCTGGATGCCCTTTATTTCTTTGTGTAGCCTAACTGCTCTGGCTAGGACCTCCAGCACAATGTTGAATAACAATCATTGTAAAGGGCGTCCTTGTCTGGTTCCCGTTCTCAGGGTAAATGCTTTCAGGCTCTCTCCATTTAGGATGATGTTGGCTGTTGGCTTTGTATAAGTGCCCTTTATTATGCTGAGGAATTTCCCTTCTTTTCTTATTTTGTTGAGAGTTTTTATCATGAATGGTTGTTGAATTTTGTCAAATGCCTTTTCTGCATCAATTCATAAAATCATGTGATTCTTGTCTTTTATTTATATGATGGATTACATTGTTTTTCTAATGTTTAACCATTCCTGTATATAAAAAACAAAACTAAAAGGACACCCTGGTATCTGGTATGATTCCCACTTGGTCATGGTGAATTATTTTCTTGATATGTTGTTGAATTATATTGGCTAGAATTTTGTTGAGGATTTTTGCTTCTAAGTTCATGAGCAATAATGGTCTGTAATTTTCTTTTTTTTGTGGTGTCTTTACCTGGTTTTGGTATCAGGGCTATTCTGGCTTCATAGAATGAGTTTAGGAGTATTTCGTCCTTTTCTATGCTCTGAAATACCGTCAGTAGTAGTGGTGTTAATTCTTCTCTGCAAATTTGGTAGAACTCTGCAGTGAAGCCGGCAGGGCCAGGGCTTTTTTTTGTTGGAAGTTGTTTTTTTTTTAATTACCTTTTCAATCTCTTCTTTTGTTATGGGTCTATTTAGTTGTTCTACCTCTGTTTGTGTTAGTTTAGGTAGGTAGTGTGTTTCTAGGAATTCATCCATTGCTTTTACGTTTTCACATTTGTTAGAGTACAATTTTTCATAGTAACCTGATATGATTCTTTTAATTTCATTTGGGTGTGTAGTAATATCACCCATTTCATTTCTTTTTTGTGTTATTTGCTTCCTCTCCTGCTTTTTGTCAGTTTGGCCAATGGTTTATCAGTTTTGTTCATTGTTTCAAAGAAACCAGCTTTTGGTCTTGTTAATTCTTTCAATTATTTTTCTGTTTCCTATTTCATTGAGTTCCACTCTAATTTTTATTATTTGTTTTCTTCTGATGCCTGAGGGTTCTTTTGTTGCTCTCTATTTGTTCAAGTTGTAGTGATTATTCTTTGATTTTGGCCCTGTCTTCTTTTTGTATGTGTGCATTTATTGATATAAATTGAGCTCTGAGCACTGCTTTCACTGTGTCCCAAAGGTTCTGATAGGAAGTGTTTTCATTCTCATTGGATTCTATGAGTTTCTTTATTCCATCCTTAATGTCTTGTATAATTCTGTCTTTTTTGAGTGGGTTATTGGGTCAGTTTCCAAGTATTTGATTTCTTTTCCCTACTTTTTCTGTTATTGATTTCCAGTTTTATGGCCTTATGGTCAGAAAAGATGCTTTGTAATATTTCAATGTTTTGTAGCTCTTTTTTGCTGACCTTCTACTTTATCAAGTGTGAAATCCTTCTCCATGGACTGGTCCCTCCTGATAATGTGTACAAAGTATAGCAGATGAGCTGCCACCTTCAGCCCCTAGGGACCCTGGCCTGGACCCCAGCAGCAGCCCTGCTCCAGCCCCCAGCCCAATTCGCACAACAGACAAATCACCCGTCTATGCCCCTTACCTTCCTGCTGTACCTGCCATGCTGCACCATAGCTGAGCTACTAGCCCTACTCACCAGGACAAGGTGGTGAGAATTATCATGCCCACAGATGAGCAAGCAACAAAGCATACCTGGCCCACTCACCCAGACATAACCAAACCAAACAAAAACTGGGATGAAACAGATAAACCTAGAATCAATAAATAAAGAAAATAATACCTCAATGTCTCAGAGACAGCAGACAATATCAAAACATAAAAAAAAAGGGCAAGATGGCTCCAGTAGGAACCAGAATAAGCACCAGTTGACTTTTCAGTGGAAGAAAAGGCACTGGAACTCTCCAAAAGATTAGGAAGAGATCAAGGAAAACACAGACAAAATCATGGAAGACACAGACGAAAACATAGCCAAAAGCAAGGAAAACACAGACAAAGTAATAGAAGAATTCAGTAAAATAATACGAGAACAAAATGTCAAAATAAATAGATAATTAGAATTTTTTATACAAAAACAGCAATTAGAAATCCAAATAGATAAACAATAAAATTTCAGAAATTGACAACTTAGTAGAAGGTTTTAGAGCAAATTTGAAACAATGGAAGACAAAATCAGCAAAATCGAAGACAAATCCATGGATGTTGCTTTGTCTGAGGAAAAATCAGAGTGAAGACAAAAGAAGAAACCCTAACAATTAAGTGGGATAAAATCAAGTACCAAAATTTATCCATGGTCAGAGTTCCAGAACAGGAGGAGGAAATGGAAAACACAGAGAGGATCACTGAAGATTTGATGATAGAAAACTTCCCTAATATTATGAAAGATGAAAAGCTGACCATCCAAGAAACTCAACGAACCACATATAGGATAGACCTCAAAAGAAAGTCACCAGGACATATCGTAATCACACTTACCAAAATCAAAGACAAAGAAAGAATCCTGAGAGTAACTTGAGAAAAAAAAAAAATCACATACAAAGGGGAAACAATAAGACTAAGCTCTGGTTACTCAGCAGAAATCATAGAGGCAAGAAAGCAATGGGAGGATATATACATTAAAAAAATTTTTTAAAACCTATAAAAAAATAGTCAACCAAGAATAACATATCCTGCAAAAAATCTCCCTCACATATGATGGCGAAATTAGGATATTCCCAGATAAAAAGAAACTAAGAGAATTTGTAAACACCAAACCACACTTACAAAAATTATTAAAAGGAGTACTTCAGGTACAGAACCAACAATATCAGACCTGAATCTAGGACACAGGTCACTATCAGCCAAATACAAACCCTGGTAATGAACTCTCAAGGAGAAAACAAAACTGAAAAAAACTCAAAACTGGGAACTAGAAACGTCAAACTGTAAATGACGACAGTGTCAGAACAATAAAAGTGGAAATACAGAGTGTAGATATAGAACTTTCAAGTGGAGAGGAAGTCAAGGCAATAACAAGTAATAAAAGACTGGTTCAAACTTAGGAAGATAAAGGTAAGTTTCAAGGTAGCCACAAAGAAAGTTAACAAACCTACTCAGCAAAATAAAGAAGAAAAACATAAAGTCTCAGTAAACAAAAAATCTACAATAACAAAAGAAATTTCACAAACAAAAGGAACTCAGCACAGGACAGTAAAAGCAACAAAGAAAACCTGAGCACCACCAAAAAAAAGAACTACACAATGACAGCAATGAACTCACACCCATCAATAATCACACTGAATATAAATGGCTTAAATGAACCTGTAAAGAGGCAGAGAGTGACAGAATGCATTTAAAAAAATGACTGAACAATATGCTGTCTGCAAGAGACACGTTTTAGACACAAAAATGTAAATATATTAAAAAACAAAGAATGGAAAAAATATGCCAAGCAAACAGCAACCAAAAAAAAAAAAAAAGCAGTAGTGCCATACTAATCTCACATAAAATACACTTTAAGGCAAAATTCACCATAAAAGACAAACCCAATGGAACCCAGTGCCATTGAGTCGATTCTGACTCACAGCGACCCGATAGGACAGAGTAGAACTGCCCCCATAGAGTTTCCAAGCAGCGCCTGGTGGATTCGAACTGCCGACCCTTTGGTTAGCAGCCATAGCACTTAACCACTATGCCACCAAGGTTTCCATAAAAGACAAGGAAGCATATTATATAATGATTAATAGGGCAGTCAACCATAATGATATAACCATAATAAATACATATCCTCGTAACAAAAGAGCTCCAAAATACATAAAACAAACTCTAACAGCACTGAAAAGAGAAATTGACAGTTCCACAATAATAGAAGGAAACTTCAATACAAGACTTTAGGTAAAGGACAGAACATCTAGAAAGAAACTCAACAAAGATACAGAAGATCTTAAGACTACAATCAACCATCTTGACCTCATAGACATATATAGAACACTGCATCCAACAAAAACAAAGCATACATTCCAACACACATGGAACATTCTCCAGAATAGACCACATCTGAAGCTCCAAAGCAATCCTCAATAAAATCCAAAACACTGAGATAATACAAGGCATCTTCTTTGATCACAACACTATAAAAGTAGAAATTAATAACAGGAAGAACAAGGAAAAAAATCAAATACATGGAAACTGAACAACACTTTTCTTAGAAGCTACTGGGCAATAAAAGAAATCAAAATGGGATTTTAAAAATTCCTAGAATCAAACAAGAATGAAAACACATCATACCAAAACCTGTGAGGCCAGAAAACGCAGTGCTCGGAGGTCAATTAATAGCAATAGATCCACACATCAAAAACAGAAGAAAGGGACAAAATCCAAACATTAGCTATACAACTTGAACAAATAGAAAGAGAACAGCAAAAGAAGCCCACAGCCAACAGAAGAAAGGAAATAATAGATAGCAGAACAGAAATAAATGAAATGGAGAACAGAAAAACAATGGAATCAATAAAACCAAAGTTGGTTCTTTGAAAGGATCGACAAAATCAACAAACCTTTGGCAAAATTGACAAAGGAAAAGCAGAAGAGGAGGGAAATAACCCACATAAAAAATGAAACAAGGGACATCACAACAGACTCGACTTAAAAAAAAAGAGTCATAATAGAGTATCATGAAAAACTGTACTCTGACAAATTTGAAAACCTACAGGAAATGGACAAATTTCTAGAAACACACTACCTACCTAAACTAACACAAACTGCAGTCAAAAATGCGAACGGACCCATAACAAGAGAAGAGAATGAAAAGGTAATTTAAAAAAAAAAAAAAAAAAAAACCTCAACAAAAAAATCCTGGCCCAGATGGCTTCATTCTTTGGTAGAGTGGAGAATTCTACCAAACACCAGTACTATTCAAACTATTTCAGAACATAGAAAAGGAAGGAATACTCCTGAATTCATTCTAAGAATCCAGCAAAAACATCACAAAAAAAAGAAAATTGCAGACCAATATCTCTAATGAATATAGAGGCAAAAATTCCAAACAAAATTCTAGCCAATAGAATTCAGCATCATATAAAAAAATATGTATATAAAAATATATTAAAAAAATACACCACAACCAAGTACGATTCATACCAGGTACGCAAGGAGGGTTCAACATCAGAAAATCAATCATTGTAATCCACCACATAAATAGAACAAAAGAAAAGAACCACATAATCATCTCAATCCACACAGAGAAAACATTTGATAAAGTCCAACACCCTTTCCTTATAAAAACCCTCAATAAAATAGGAATAGAAGGGAAATTCCTCAACATAATAAAGGGCATCTATACAAAACCAACAACCAACATCTTTTTCAACAGAGAGAGGCTGAAAATACTCCCCCTGAGAATGGAAACAAGACAAGGATGCCCTTTATCATAACTCCTACTTAACACTGTGCTGGAGGTCCTACCTAGAGCAACAAGGCAGTAAAAAAGAAATAAAGGGCAGCCAAATTGGTAAGGAAGAAGTAAAACTATCCCTATTCATGGGTGATATGATACTATATACATAGAGAACCTACAAGAAAACTACTGGAACTAATAGATTCAGTAGAGTAGCAGGATATGAAATAAACATGCAAAAATCACTTGGATTCCTATACACCAATACAGAGAACTATGAAAAAGAAATCAGGAAAGCAATAGCATTTATAATAGCGCCTAATAAAATAAAATACTTAGGAATAAATCCAACCAGGGACATAAAAAATCTATACAAAGAAAAGTACAAAACACTACTGCAGGAAACCACAAGGGACCTACATAAATGGAGAAACATACCATGCTCATGGATGGGTAGACTCAACATTGTGAAAAAGTCAGTTTTACCCAAAGCAATCTACAAATACATTGCAATCCCAATCTGAATACCAACAACGTTCTTTAGCGAGATGGAAAAACTAATCATTAACTTTATGTGGAAAGGAAAGAGACCCCAAACACATAAAGCATATTGAAGAAGAACAACGAAGTAGGAGACCTGGTTCTACCTGACCTCAGAACCTACTATACAGCTAGGATAGTTAAAACAGCTTGATACTGGTACAATGACAGACACATTGACCAATGGAAAATAATCAAGAATCCATATGTAAATCTATCTACCTACAGCCACCTGATCTTTGACAAAGGCCCAAAATCCATTAAGTGGGGGAAAACAGTCTTTTTAACAAAAGGTACAGGCAAAACTGGATGTCCTTGTGTAAAAAAATGAAACAGGACCCATACCTCACATCAGACACAGAAACAAATTCAAAATGGATCAAAAACCTACACAAAAAACCACAAAGTATAAAGATCATGGGAGAAAAATTAGAGTCAACACTAAAAAACTAGGGACCCTAATATATAGCTTAAACAGCATATGAACCATAATTAACAGTACACAAACACCAGAAGATAAGCTAGATAAACGGACTGTCCTAAAAATTAAACACTTATGCTCATCAATAGGGTAAAAAGAGAACCTATGGACTGAGAAAAAAATTTTGACTATAACATATCCCACAAAGGTCTAATCTCTAAAATCTATAGAAAAAGCCAACACCTCTACAATAAAAAGACAAATAATCCACTTAAAAAATGAGCAAAGGATATGAACAGACACTTCGTCAAAGAAGACATTCAGGAGGCTAACAGACACATGAGGAAATGCTTAGGATCACTAGCCATTACCTGTTGCTGTCAAGTTGATTATGACTCATGCCTTATAGAGTTTCCAAGGAGCGCTTGGTGGATTCAAACTGCCAACCTTTTGGTTAGCAGCTATAGCACTTAACCACTACTCCACCACGGTTTCCTTCACCAGCCATTAGAGAAGTGCAAATCAAAACTACAATGAAATACCATCTCACCCCGATATTACAACCATGAATTAAAAAAAAACAGAAAATAACAAATGTTGGAGAGGTGGTGGGGAGATTGGAATGCTTATAAACTGCTGGTGGGAATGCAAAGTGATACAGCCATTTCGGAAAATGATATGGCACTTCCCTAAAAAGCTAGAAATAGAAATACTATATGATCTAACAATCCTACTCCTAGAAGTACATCCTATTGAAATCAGAGCTGTCACGTGAATAGACATATGCACACCCATGTTCATTGCAGCATTATTCACAATAGCAAAAAGATGGAAACAACCTAAGTGCCCATCAACAGATGAGTGGGTAAATAAATTATGGTACATACACACAATGGAATACTATGCAACAATAAAGAACAATTAATCTTTGAAACATTGCACACATGGATGAATCTGGGGGAAATTATGCTGAGTGAAATAAGTCAATCACAAAAGGACAAAAACTGTATGATACCACTATTATAAAAAAACATGAAAATGTCTCCATATAGAAAGAAACAATCTTTAATGGTTACTAGGGAGGGAGGGTGGGGAGAGAAAAATACTAGCTAGATAATACATAAGTGGTAACTCAGTGAAGGGTAAGATGGTACAAAATACTGGAGAAGTCAGCACAACTTGACCAGAGCAAAGCCATAGAAGCTTCACAGACACACCCAAAGGCCCTGAAAGACTGAGCTACTGGGCCGAGGGCTGTGGGGACTATGGTCTCAAGGAACATCTAGCTCAATTGGCATAACATAGTCTATAAGGAAAGTGATCTATGCCCTACTTTGGTGAGTTGCATCTGGGGACTTAAAAGCTTGTGAGCAGCCATCTAAGATACCCCACCTGCAGCAAGGGAGAATGAAGAAAACTAAAGACACAAGGGTAAGATTAGTCCAAAGGACTAACGGACCACAAGTGCTACAACCTCCATTAGACTGAGTCCTGCACAACTAGACGGTGCCCAGCTACCACCACTGACTGCTCTGACAGGGATCACAATAGAGGGTCCTGGCCAGAGTTGGAGGAAAATGTAGAACAAAATTCTAACACATGCACACAAAAAGACCAGACTTACCGGTCTGACAGAGACTGGAGAAACCCCAAGAGTATGGCCCCCAGACATGCTTTTAACTCAACACTGAAGTCACTCTGGAGGTTCACCCTTCAGCCAAAGATTAGACACGTCTGTAAGACCAACCATAACACACATGAGGGACATGCTTCAGAGTTCAATCATGTATATGAGACTAACGGGCACACCAGCCCAAAAGCAGAGAGGAGAATGCAGAAAGGGCAGGAACACTGGATTAATGGAAACAGGGAAATTGTGCGGAGAAGGAGAGAGTGTTGACACATCTCAGGGTTGACAACCGATGTCACAAAACAATTTGCATATTAAAAATTTAATAAGAAACTAATTTGCTCTGTAAACTTTCACCTAAATCACACACTCACAAAAACAAAGTGTTGTTGTTCTTAGGTGCTGTCGAGTTGGTTCTGACTCATAGCAACCCTACGCGCAACAGGACGAAACACTGCCCGGTTCTGAACCATCGTTACGATCGTTATTATGCTTGAGCTCATTGTTGCAGCCACTGTGTCAATCCACCTCATTAAGGGTCTTCCTCTTTTCCGCTGATCCTGTACTCTGCCAAGCATGATGTCCTTCTCCAGGGACTGATCCCTCCTGACAACATGTCCAGAGTATGTAAGATGCAGCCTCTCCATCCTCGCCTTAAGGAGCATTCTGGATGTACTTCTTCTAAGACAGATTTGTTCGTTCTTTTGGCAGTCCATGGTATACTCAATATTCTTCGCCAACACCACAATTCAAAGGCGTCAACTCTTCTTCGGTCTTCCTTATTCATTGTCCAGCTTTCACATGCATATGATGCAATTGAAAATACAATGGCTTGGGTCAGGCGCACCTTAGTCTTCAGAGTGACATCTTTGCTCTTCAACACTTTGAAGAGGTCCTTTGCAGCAGACTTGCCCAATGCAATGCATCTTTTGATTTCTTAGCTGCTGCTTCCATGACTGTTGATTGTGGGTCCAAGTAAAATGAAATCCTTGACAACTTCAATCATTTCTCGGTTTATCATGATGTTGCTCATTGGTCCAGTTGTGAGGATTTTTGTTTTCTCTTTGTTGAGGTGTAATCCATACTGAAGGCTGTGGTCTTTGATCTTCATTAGTAAGTGCTTCAAGTCCTCTTCACTTTCAGCAAGCAAGGTTGCGTCATCTGCATAACACAGGTTGGTAACGAGTCTTCCTCCAATCCTGATGCCCTGTTCTTCTTCATATAGTCCAGCTTCTAGTATTATTTGTTCAGCATACAGATTAAATAGGTATGATGAAAGAATACAACCCTGATGCACACCTTTCCTGACTTTAAACCAATCAGTATCCTGTTGTTCTGTCTGAACAACCGCCTCTTGATCTATGTAAAGGTTCCTCAAGAGCACAGTGAAGTGTTCTGGAATTCCCATTCTTCGCAGTGTTATCCATAGTTTGTTATGATCCACACAGTCGAATGCCTTTGCATAATCAATAAAACACAGGTAAACATCCTTCTGGTATTCTCTGCTTTCAGCCAGGATCTATCTGACATCAGCAATGATATCCCTGGTTCCAAGTTCCTCTTCTGAAACTGGCCTGAATTTCTGGCAGTTCCCTGTCGATATACTGCTGCAGCCATTTTTTTAATGATCTTCAGCAAAATTTTCCATGCCTGTGATATTAACGATATTGTTCTATAATTTCCACATTCCGTTGGATCACCTTTCTTGGGAATAGGCATAAATATGGATCTCTTCCAGTCAGTTGGCCAGGAAGCTGTCTTCCATATTTCTTGGCATAGATGAGTGAGCACCTCCAGCGTTGCATCTGTTTGTTGAAACATCTCAATTGATATTCCATCAATTCCTGGAGCCTTGTTTTTCGCCAATGCCTTCAGAGTAGCTTGGACTTCTTCCTTCAGTACCATTGGTTCCTGATCATATGCCACCTCTTGAAATGGTTGAATATCGACAAATTCTTTTTTGGTATAATGACTCTGTATATTCCTTCCACCTTCTTTTGATGCTTCCTGCACCATTTAATATTTTCACCATGGAATCCTTCACTATTGCAACTCGAGGCTTGAATTTTTTCTTCAGTTCTTTCAGCTTTAGAAACACTGAGTATGTTCTTCCCTTTTGGCTTTCCATCTCCAGCTCTTTGCACATGTCATTATAATACTTTACTTTGTCTTCTTGAGAGGCCTTTGAAATCTTCTGTACAGTTCTTTTACTTCATCAATTCTTCCTTTTACTTTAGCTGCTTGACGCTCAAGAACAAGTATCAGAGGCTCCTCTGACATCCACCTTGGTCTTTTCTTTCTTTCCTGTCTTTTCAGTGACCTCTTGCTTTCTTCATGGATGATGTCCTTGCACAACTGGTCTGGTCTTCGGTCACTAGTGTTCAGTGTGTCAAATTTATTCTTGAGACGGTCTCTATATTAAGGTGGGGTATACTCAAGGTCATATTTTGGCTCTCGTGGACTTGCTCTGATTTTCTTCAGTTCCAGCTTGAACTTGCATATGAGCAACTGATGGTCTGTTCCACAGTCAGCCCCTGGCCTTGTTCTGACTGATCATATTGAGTTAATACCACTATTATTCAAATTTGTGCACCAACCACTAGGGCCAAAGAAGAAGAAATAGAAAAGTTTTATCAGCTGCTGCAGTCTGAAATTGATCTAACATGCAATCAAGATGCATTGATAATTATTGGCGATTGGAATGCGAAAGTTGGAAATGAAGAAGGATCAGTAGTTGGAAAATATGGCCTTGGTGATAGAAACAATGCTGGAGATCAAATGATAGAATTTTGCAAGACCAACAACTTCTTCATGCAATACCTTGTTTCACCAACATAAATGGTGACTATACATGGACCTCGCCAGATGGAACACACAGAAAAACGAAGTATAGAAGATGAATTCTCGCTATCCTCTTTTCTAAAGAGCATTCAGGCTGTACTTCTTCCAAGACATACTTGTTCTTTCTTCTGGCAGTCCATAGTATATTCAGTATTCTTTGCCAACACCGTAATTCAAAGGCATCAATACTTCTTCAATCTTCCTTATTCATTGTCCAGCTTTCGCATGCATGTAAGGTGATTGAGAACACCACAGCTTAGGTCAGGCACACCTTAGTCCTCAAAGTGAGGTTTTTGCTTTTTAACATTTTAAAGAGGTATTTTGCAGCTGATTTGCCCAATGCAATACGTTGTTTGATTTCTTGACTGTGGTTTCCATGGGTGTTGATTGTGGATCCAAGTAAAATGAAACCCTTGACAACTTCAGTATCTTCTCCATTTATCATGATATTACTTATTGGTCCAATTGCAAGGATTTTGTTCTCTATACGTTGAGGTGTAATCCATACTGAAGGTTGTAGTTTTTAATCTTCATCGGTGAGTGCTTCAAGTGCATCAGTAAGTTCTATTCAAGTTTTCAGCAAACAAGTTTGTGTTATCTCCATATCGGAGGTTGTTAATGATGCCACATTCTTCTTCATATCGTTCAATTTATTGGATTATTTGCTCAGTATATAGATTGAGTAAGTATGGTGAAAGAACACAACCTTGACTCATACCTTTTCTGATATTAAACCACTCGATATCCCCTCATTCTGTTTGAATGACTGCCTCTTGGTCTACGTACAGGTTCCACATGAGCACAATTAAGTGTTCTGGAATTTCCATTCTTCCCAATGTTATCCGTAATTTGTTATGATCCACACATTCGGTGTGAAGTTTCTTTTTATATATTTCCAGTTATGCATGTTGCAATTACCATGGCACTTTTCAGGTATTTATGGTATTTGTTCCTTTACCTTCTTAGAGTTCTTTATCTGTATGTGTCATTTCCTCTACTGGACCTCATAGTTAGGACTTTGGGAGGTAAAGCAAGAACGTGGAGGAAAGTTACACCTCAGATTTAAACTTGTAAAAATCCTCAGGGGACAAGCTAACCTTCAGGTCAAAGCAAGATGTTGGGGGCTGCAGTGGTCCAATGCTGTTAAATCTGGAAGAGGAAAGCCCAAAACCAAAAACAAACCTGTTGCTGTCCAGTTGATTCTGACTCATGGTGACCCTATAGGACAGAGTAGAACTGCCCCATAGGGTTTCCAAAGCTGGAATGTTTATGAAAGCAGACTGAGGAGCAGCTGGAGGGTTCAAATCGACAACCTTTTCTGTTAGCGGCTCAGCATTCAGCCACTGCACCACCAGGGCTCCAGAGGGAAGCCCAGGAGCAACAATTCACCTGACCTTGTTATCAGCTTTGCCAGATGGGAGCAAATTCTGACAGACACAGATACATTCAAGTGTCATGATCAGTAGAGAGGAGTATTCTGTTGTGATGTGAAGACATTTTATCCAGCCTTCCCTTGGGCTCTATGATTTGTCCTTTCAGTCTCCCTGTCTTAGTTAGGCAGTGCTACTGTAACATAAATACCACAAGTTTGCTGCTTTAAAGAATAGAAGCTTATTTTCTCACAGTTGGAGCGTCTTGGCCATGTCAATGGCCTCTTGTGTCCCTTGGTTCCTTGACAGTCCTCCCATGCCATCTGTTTCTCAGTGTGTGCACACATGTCTCTGTGTCTATGCTGCTCTTTATGTAACTCAGAAGTGATTAAGCTTTCGATTCACCCTAAAGTGGTATGATCTCAACTGACCAATTACATTACTTAGATCGCACTATGGAAATTGATTGCATTACTTTGCATTAAGCTACTTTCACAGGTAAAAGCATTAGGATTCTGACACATACATTGGTGGGGACACAATTTGATCCATAACACTCGCCTACTCCCTGGGTTGGTGCCATCTTTAAACATAAAGTCATCCTAATAGTGTAAAGGCTGTACCTAGATTGCTTAAAGTGTTTTCCAGTTGCTATAAAAGTATATCCATTTTATATTAATTAATTGACAGTCAAGCTTGTGTATGTGATCTATAATATAATAATTACTCTTCTGGGCCAGTAACTGTGCTAAGTCCTTAGAATATGTTATAGTATGTAAGTCTGATAAAAGTTCTATAAGGTAGGTACCTCACAGGGTTGTTATGAGGATTAAAAAAGTTAATTATTTATAAACCTTAAATTTATAAATATTAAACATTTTCTTGAATGACATTTATACATTTTGATAACTGAATTCTTAATAATCACCTATACCATAAAGCCTCTGATTTCATAATATAAAAGTTAATCATTATAGTGACATGTACAAGCTATTGCATTTGCTTTTAATTTCTTTACATAATTCCCTCAAGTACCAAATTAATTTTTCTAATTTGTAGAGAGTTCAGGATATATAGAGTATTGTACTTTCTCTAAATGTTGCAAAAAGCAGTACGTGTGCAATGAATATGTTAGCGCATACATAGTAAGGGCGACATAAGTGTTGATCAAAAAAATATTATTATCATCCTGTTTTTAAAATGAAAAAAATTGAAGCTCAGAAAGTGACTTAGGATGGGGAGGGTCCTGAGTTTCATTTTTAAAAGGAAGAGGTTCTGTACTCTAAGGACAGATTTTTCTGGCTCCCAAGACTGTCACACTTTTTAAAAAGTGGAAATATGAGACAACTTTGGGTGTATAAGAGAGAGGTAGCATGAACCTACTCAACTCCTGCAGGTTTTCTGAGAATGATTACAGAGGAAGAAATTTGTAGCACCGTTGTTACTATTTACTGCTTGCCATCATCAAACTTGGTGAATAGTCAATAGCATAATCAGAATCCCAGGAAGAGTGTCTGGGTATTGGCTTCAATGATGAATGTAAAAAATTCCATATTTGCACGTCTACATGAAAGATTGGGTCAGAGACTCAACATCTTCTCAGAGGAACTGTGCTGAGCTCAATTCTCAGAGTGATGTGGACTATTGAACTGGGCAAGCTGTTCAATTACATATTTCCAGTAAAATAGTTTGGTTTGTTTCATTTACTACTTACAGTTTGTTCTTAGGCACATGGACAGTGATGGAACCAGGTTTTGGGAGGGCCTGAAGCTTATAAAATTTTTGAGGTCCTCTTTAAGAAAAGGGGTAATGATACCAAATTATCATTACAAAAGTAAATATTAGTTTGGATGAGAAAAGAAATCACAGATTTCAAAAAGCTAACAAATACAGAAAACACCACAAAATCCGCCCCCAAAAAATAGCCTGACATTTTCACTAATTACCTGCCTGATACACCTCTATACTATTTTCTTTCCCATATTTTTCGGCTGCAAACTCTTTCACATGACATTGATTTTATAGTATCAGTTTCTACAGAGAGAATAGAAAGATAATTCAGCCTTTCCTCTAGCATGCTGATCAGAATTGGTTTTTTATTGTTGTTTTTCGTGTTTCACACACAGACATATTCTCTGTTTGTAGTACTGCTACCAGCTCATGTTCTACAAACACAGAATTCTGATAAAATCTATTGTATGAGATTCCTACAAAAAAAAAAGAAGAAAAGGTATGGCATATTTAAACTATTTATACAATATTGTTAAGAACATTCCTGAAAAGAGTGATTCCCTTTTGACTACGCATCAAGAACAGAATCTTCCATTTACAATTCTACACTTCTGATGATTAGAAGAATTTTCTGCACACAAGCTATGGTTCAGTACATTTCCATAACTTTGTCTTTCTATTTAAGGTATATGTCTCATAACAGAGTCCCTGGGTGCTGCAAACAGTTAAAACATTTGACTGCTAACTGAAAAGTTAAAGGTTTGAGTTTACCCAGAGGTACCTCAGAAGAAAGGGCTGGTGATTTACTCCCAAAAAATCAGCCATCAAAAACCCTATGGAGTATAGCTCTACTCTGACACACCTGGAGTCACCATGAGCCAGAATGAATGGCAACCTTTTTTTTTTTTTTATAGAAATGACCTTGAATCACCTAAAATTATCCCACTAAATCCAATGTATACTCAACTAAATTTCCCTATACATGGTTTCCAGAAATGCCCATGGTCATTCTACCACCACCCAACATGAGGGGAAGTTTGCTGGAAAGTCAGAGTACAAAGACAGAGGTCTTAACTAATTGCATTTTGTATACTGTCAGGGATTGAATTGTGTCCCCCAAAAAATATGTGTCAACTTGGTTAGGCCATGATTCCCAGTATTCTGTGGTTGCACTCCATTTTGGGATTGTAATTTTATGTTAAGAGGATTAGAGTGGGATTATAACACCACCCTTACTCAGGTCACTTCCCTGGTCCAAGGTAAGGGGAGTTACCCTGGGGTGTGGCCTGCACCACCTTTTATCTCTCAAGAGATAAAAGGAAAGAAAAGCAAGCAGAGAGTTGGGGACCTCGTACTGCCAAGAAAGCAGCACCAGGAGCAGAGTGTGTCCTTTGGACACAGCGTCCCTGTGCCTGAAAAGCTCCTTGACCAGAAGATTGAGGACAAGGACCTTCCTCCAGAGCCTACAGAGAGAGAAAGCCTTCCCCTGGAACCGGCGTCCTGAATTTGGACTTTTAACCTACTAGACTGTAAGAAAACAAATTGCTCTTTGTTAAAGCCATCCATCCACTTGTGGTATTTCTGTTATGGCAGTACTAGATAACTAAAATATATACCTTGCTTCTGGAAATTTTACAAAAATACATGTCTGAGTGAACAACTAGAGCTTTTTTCTGGGCTTTGGGAAGGGCATGCACAGGTTTATGTAAGCTTCATTGTTGTTAGGTGCTGTCGAGTCGGTTCCGACTCATAGAGGCCCTGTGTACAACAGGAGAAACACTGCCTGATCCTGCACCATTCTCACAATCATTGTTATGTTTGAGCCCATTGTTGCAGCCACTGTGTCAGTCCATCTCATTGAGGGTCTTCTTCTTTTTTATTGACCCTCTACTTTACCCTTTACTTTCTCCAGGGACTGGCCCTTCCTGATAACATGTCCAAAATACATGAGAAGAACTCTCGCCGTCCTTGCTTCTAAGGAGCATTCTGGCTGTACTTCTTCCAAGACAGATTTGTTCTTTCTTGTAGCAGTCCATTCAGTATTCTTCACCAACACTATAACTTAAATGCATCAGTTCTTCTTCGGTCTTCCTTATTCATAGTCCAGCTTTCACACATATATGAAGCAATTAAAAATATCATGGCTTAGGTCAGGCACACCTTGGCCCTTGAAGTGACATCTTTGCTTTTTAATATTTTGAAGAGGCCATTTGCAGTCGATTTGCCCAATGCAATGCATTGTTTGATTTCTTGACTGCTGTTTCCATGGACATTGATTGTGGATCCAAGCAAAATGAAATCCTTAACAACTTCAATATTTTCTCCATTTATCATGATGTTGCTTATTGCTACAGTTGTGAGGATTTTGTTTTCTTTATGTTGAAGTGTACTTCAGACTGAAGGCTGTAGTCTTCGATCTTCATCAGTAAGTGCTTCAAGTTCTCTTCACTTTGGGCAAGCAAGGTTGTGTCATCTGCGTATTGCAGGTTGTTAATGAGTCTTCTCCCAATGCTGATGCCGCTTTCTTCTTCATATAGTCCAGCTTCTCAGATTATTTGCTCAGCATACAGACTGAATAAGTACGGTGAAAGGATGCAACCATGACACACACCTTTCCTAACTTTAAACCACTCAGTTCTGTTTGTTCTGTTTGAATGACTGCTTCTTGGTCAATGTACAGGTCCTGCATGTAATCTGTTATTTGCCTAATAAACCCTATAATTGTGAGTATGGTCTGTGAGTTTTGTGTGGCCATTGCAGCGAATTATCAAACCCAACAGAATAGGGAGTACTGTAGGAGAGACAGTTGGTGTCAGGATTGGTAAGAAGTTCGGATAGTGGAGGTATATCTAACCTACTTCATGGAAATCAGCTTTGGGCTGATGCTGATCTTGATTCTCTCTCCTCCCCCTGAAGTCAGACACCATGCCATTTTTGTAATCAGGATGAGAAGGAACTAGCTATGTGAAGAAGCACTCCAGACAGAAGGAAGCACAATTGCAAAAGCCCTGAGTTGGGGGAAAGCTTGTCACGTTCCGGGAATTATACGAATGGCCTTGGGAGTAGAGCGGCATGAGAGAAAAGAAAGAGTGGATGTTTTCCATTTGTTCCCTCCCCCCAGGTCCCCACTCTACCCTGCCCTGTACCCTAGAGGGCAGATATCTAAGGACTGCATTAATGGCTCCCTCGCCCTCCGATTCCTGATTGAGTTCAGCTGACGGAGGGCCGTGGTAGGAGGTGAGAGGAAGGGAGGCCAGTGGAGTCAGGGGGTATCTCCCTGGCTCCCTTTCTGTTGGCTGTCTCCTGTTGGCTGCATCCTGTGCTGAAGGCCTCCACTCCTCTCAGCTGGCCCGCTTGTGTCTTCCTGCACAGATCTCACACCAGGCTTAGGTGTGGCTCTCAGCTGTGACTAGCCCCAGAGTACTGCATCTTGTTTTGTTGCTTTGCCTAAACTTCGTCCTTATCTTTGATGGGACTTACATTTTTAAAAGATCACTCTTGTTGCTTTAAAGTATAAACTGGAGGGATGGATGTATAGGGCAAGAAGAAGGGAAGCTGAGAGACATTGATGACAAGGTAGTTAAAATAAAGATGAACTTGGAAAACCTTGAATGTATGAATAATGTCTGAGAAGCACAGGACTCTAGCTTCATTCATTCATTCAGTTTTTTCAATATTTATTGATCATCTGCCATATGCCAGCACTATTATAGGCACTTGGGGTAGATAAATAAAGTAGGTAGTATGTTTGAAAGAGATAAGGGACATGGAATAATGAAAACATGGAGAAAGTTAATGGTGTTGGGAGTACAGGAATGAGAGAAATGGTGCAATTTTAAAGCAGCCATCACGGAGAAAGTGACATTTAAGTTAAGACTTGGAGGAGGTGAGGAAATGAGCCAGGTGGAAACTATTCCAGGTGGTCACTGTCAGTGCTCTCAAGGAGTGCATGACTGGCCTACTCAGCCTGTTAGACGAGCCACAGAGGCCTTGTGGCTGCAGCTCAGAGACTGTGTGTGTGTGTGTGTGTGTGCACATGTAGAAGGAAATGATGTCAGAGTGGCCACAGGAGCCACACAGCATGTGGTACCTTTCTTAGGGATTGGTGGGTGGGACACAGAAAAGAAAGCCTTGGGGAGAGGAAAGCACTCTCACACAGTCTCCTCCTATGTTTTGTTCCATGTCTGGTGAGAGGGGAAGACCAGGTAATTACTCTCATGTCTCCAAACAGGTTAGTCCTGACTAATAGATATCCCTACATCATGTCGGCAAGAAATGCTGGCCTAATTCTCCAATGTTTGAAAATGTTGGCAACCTAGGAGAAGAAAACTAGAATTGCACTACAAAGTCTGTAGGAGAGTTGGCAGGTAAGTCACTTTGGGTGTCTGTGGCAGAAGCATGCCCTTGGGATGGCTGGAAGATGGGCTTTGGATCACCACAGCAGAGCTATTGATTTCCTGTTCACTGAGGAAGATGTCTGATTGTATTTTCACCATACCTTTGGGAGAAAGAGGAGGAAAGAAAGTCTGTCTTGCTACTCTCTCCACCTGTGAGCAGTAAATTCAAAACTAACATTTTTTAAAAGGTTCTTTATTGTGAAAATTTTCAAACATATGCAAGATTAGAGAGCATAGTATCTTGAACCTATGTGTACTTTTCACCCAGATACAATAATTATCAACTAATGGCTAATCTTATTTTTTAGTTTTGTTTTTCTAGTTTTCTATCTAGTTAACTACATTTTTTTCTGGGTTATTTTAAAGCAAATTCCAACATGTTTATACTTGTTGAGCACTTACTTCATGTCAAACATTAGTCTAGATTCTGGAGTCCCTGGGTAACATAAAGAGCTAACGTACTCCCTGCTAACCAAAAGACTGGAGGTTCAAGTCTACTCAGGGACACCTCAGAAGAAAGGCTTGGTGACTTACTTCCAAAAAAAATCAGCCACTGAAAACCCCGTGGAGCACAGTTTCTACTCTGACACACATGGGGTCGCTAGGAGTTGGAATTGACTTGATGGCAACCAGTATGTAGTCTTTTAAATGCTGGGAACACAGCAGTGAAAAAAAGTATATAAACAAAAACCCTGTCCACATAAAGCCCACATTCTACCTGGGAGAGAGAGACAATAAGTTAAATAAATAAGCGAATTATGTAGTATGTTAGAAATATAGACATGTGAACAGATAGGGTTACAACTTTAAACAAGGGGGTCAGTGTACATGTGGAGGATGCACTGCTCAGATTCCCCTTCAGAACTAAAGGTCTTATTCCCCCAGCTGCTGGCAGTGCTGTGGGTTGACAGCCCTCAGCTGAGAAGAACCACCTCACCCAAGGTCATGACTTCTGAGGAAGGCCCCCATCCAATGATTGATCTGCACAAGAGTGTAAAAGCCTAGCCCTCTCTCCCCAACTCAGGACAGCTGTAAAGGGCCATCTCATGTTTAGAACTCCATAGGTTGGTTAAGGCTTCCACTGAAACTATTGCAATTCAACTTCTCCCCCTGCCAAATCCTGCTCCCTCACCATTCCTTCCTTCCATAGGTGTTGATTCAAGAGTACTCCCTAACCAATGGAACAGAATTGAGAACCCAGAGATAAATCCATCCACATAAAAAATGAGCAGCTAATATATGACAAAGGCCCAAAGTCAGTTAAATGGGGGAAAAGACAGTCTCTTTAACAAATGGTGCTGGCATAACTGGATATCCATCTTCAAAAAAATGAAACAAGACCCATACCTCACACCATGCACAAAAACTAACTCAAAATGGATCAAAGACCTAAATATAAAATCTAAAACAATAAAGATCGTGGAAGAAAAAATAGGGACAATGCTAGGAGCCCTAATATATGGCATAAACAGTATACAAAACATTATTAACAATGCACAAACACCAGAAGATAAACTGAATATTTGGCAGCTGCTAAAAATCAAACACCTATGTTCATCCAAAGACTTCACCAAAAGAGTAAAAAGATTACAGACTGGGAAGAAGTTTTTAGCTATGACATTTCTGATCAGCCTCTGATCTCTAAAATCTACATGATACTGCAAAAACTCAACAACAAAAAGACAAAAAACCCAGTTAAGAAATGGGTAAAGGAGCAAGTGATGACTGCCCTGACAGGAAACACAACAGAGAACCCCTGAGGGAGCAGAAGAGCAGTGGGATGCAGATCCCAAATTCTCCTAAAAAGATCAGACTTAATGGTCAGACTGGGACTAGAAGGACCTCAGAGGTCATGGTCCCCAGACCTTCTGTTGGCCCAAGACAAGAACCATTCCTGGGGCCAACTCTTCAGACAGGGACTGGACTGGAATATGGGATGGAAAGCGTTACTGGTGAACAACAGGCTGCTTGGGTCAAGTAGACACATGAGACTGTGTTGGTATCTCCTGTCTGGAGGGGCAATGACAGTGCAGAGGGAGCCAGAAGCTCCCCAAACGGACATGAAGAGAGAGAGTGGAGGGAGGGAGTATGATGTCTCATTAGGGGGATAGCAATTAGGAGTGTATAGCAAGGTGTGCATAAATTTTTGTATGGGAGACTGACTTGATTTATAAACTTTCACTTAAAGCACAATAAAAATTAATTTTAAAAAATGGGCAAAGGATATGAACAGGCACTTCACTAAAGAAGACATTCAGGTAACTAGCAGATATGTAAGGAAATGCTCACAATCGTTAGCAATTAGAGAAATGCAAATCAAAACTACAATGAGATTCCATCTCACTCCAACAAGGCTGGCATTAATCCAAAAAACACAAAATAGGGAGAGGTTGTATAGAGACTGGAACACTTATACACTGCTGGTTGGGGGGTAAAATGATACACACACACACAAAAAACCAAACCCGTTGCCATCGAGTCGATTCCAACTCATAGCGACTCTATAGGAGAGAGTAGAACTGCCCCACAGAGTTTCCAAGAAGCACCTGGCGGATTTCAACTGCCGACCCTTTGGTTAGCACTTAACCACTAGGCCACCAGGGTTTCCAAAATGGTACAACCACTTTGGAAATCAATTTGGTGCTTCCTTAAAAAGCTAGAACTCCCATACGATCCAGCAATTGCACTCCTTGGAATATATCCTAGAGAAATAAGAGCCTTTACACAGATACATGCACGTCCATGTTCATTGCAGCACTGTTTACAACAGCAAAAAGATGGAAGCAATCAAGGTGCCCATTAACAGATGAATGGATAAATTATGGTATATTCACACAATGGAATACTATGCATTGATAAAGAACAATGATGAATCTGTGAAACATTTTATAACTTGGAAGAATCTGGAAGGCATTATGCTAAGTGAAATTAGTCAGTTACAAAAGGACAAATATTGTATGAGACCACTATTATAAGAACTCAAGAAATAGTTCAAACAGAGAAGAAAATATTCTTTGACAGTTATGAGAGTGGGGAGGGAGGGAGGGAAGGAGGGATGTTCACTAATTAGGTAGCAGACAAGATTAATTTTAGGTGAAGGGAGAGACAGCACACAGTACAGGAGAGGTCATCATAACTGGACTAAACCAAAAGAAAAGAAGTTTCCTGAATAAACCGAATGCTTCAAAGGCCAGAGTAGCAGGGGCAGGGGTTTGCAACCATGGTTTCAGAGGACATCTAGGTCAATTGGCATAATAAAATCTATTAAGAAAACATCCTGTATCCCATTTTGCTGAGTGGTGTCTGGGATCTTAAATGCTAGCAAGCGGTCATCTAAGATGCATCAATTGGTCTCAACCCACCTGGAGCAAAGGACAATGAAGAACACCAAAGACATAAGGTAATTACGAGCCCAAGAGACAGAAAGGGCCACATAAATCAGAGACTACATCAGCCTGAGACCAGAAGAACTAGATGGTGCCTGACTACAACTGATGACTGCCCTGACAGGAAACACAACAGAGAATCCCTGATGGAGCAGGAGAGCAGTGGGATGTAGACCTCAAATTCTCATCAAAAGACCAGACTTAATGGTCTGACTGAGACTAGAAGGACTCCAGAGGTCATGGTACCCAGAACTTCTCTTAGCCCAAGACTGGAACCATTTCCAAAGCCAACTCTTCAGACAGGGATTAGACTGGACTATGGGATAGAAAATGATACTGGTGAGGAGTGAGCTTCTTGGCTCAAGTAGCCGCATGAGACTATGTGGGCAGCTCCTGTCTGGAGGGGAGATGAGAAGGCAGAGGAGGACAGAAGCTGGCTGAATGGACATGGGAATACAGGGTGGAGAGAAGGAGTGTGATGTCTCATTAGGGGGAGAGCAACTGGGAGTATATAGCAATGTATACACAAATTTTTGTCTGAGAGACTAACTTGATTTGCGAACTTTCACGTAAAACACAATAAAAATTAAAATAAATAAAATAAAAAGAGTACTCCCTAATAAATTACTTGCATGATAATCTCCATTTCAAAGTCTGCTTCCCAGGGACCCAACCCAAGACAATAGTTCTTCCTAAGAACATGACTTTTTGGCAAAGATATAACGTATGTAAGGATTGAGCTCTGGGGATATATGAAGCTCTTCTTCCTCCTTCTGGACCCCTTAACGTGTTGAGGTAGCAGATCTCTGCCTGGAAAGTGAGGAGATGGGCAGGGCCAAGGGGAAGGAATGGTATCTGGTACAGTTTGGCCACTTTAGGTGCATCTGTGGCTTGGAAAAATGTGCCAAGTCTCATATAAGACAACTGCTATAGGTACATTCATAAAATGATTAAATCCCATTAAACAAACACATATTGACCCCTTTACTATATGCTGGGCACCAATATAGAAAGATGAGCCCTGACCAGCCTTCCATCTCAAGCAGGTCACAATAAATAAGACACATTGGTATTGGCCTCAACCCACCTGGAGCAAAGGCAAAGGAAGAACACCAAGGTCACATGACTACTAAGAACCCAAGAGACAGAAAGGACCACATGAACCAGAGACCTACATTATCCTGAGACCAGAAGAACTAGTTGGTGCCCGGCCACAATCGATGTCTGCCCTGTCAGGGAGCACAACAGACAACTCCTGAGGGAGCAGGAGACCAATGGGATACAGAACCCAAATTCTCATAAAAAGACCATACTTAATGGGATGACTGCGACTAGAGGAATCCCGGAGGCAATGCTCCCCAGACCTTCTGATGGCACAGGACAGGAACCATCCCCGAAGACAACTCATCGGGAATGAAAAGGACTGGTCAGCGGGGGGGAGAGATGCTGATGAAGAGTGAGCCAATTAAATCAGGTGGACACTGGAGAGTGTGTTGGCAACTCTTGACTGGAGGGGGGATGGGAAGATAGAGAGAGAGGGAAGATGGCAAAATTGGCATGAAATGAGAGACTGAAAGGGCTGACTCAATGGGGGAGAGCAAGTGGGAGAAGGGAGTAAGATGTATGTAAACTTACATGTGACAGACTGATTGGAATGGTAAATGTTCACTTGAAGCTTAATAAAAATTAATAAAAAAAAAGACACATTGGAAGATAGTTTGGCTGTTTCTTACAAAGTTAAACAGAGACTTACCATATAATCCAGCAACCATGATCCAAATGAGTGGAAAACTTATGTCTACACAAAAAGCTGTATGTGAACGTTTGTAACAAGTTTATTCATAACTGCCAAAAGTTGGAAGTAACCAAAATGTCCTTCAGTAGGTGAGTGGATAAACAAGTTGTGATACACCCATACATTGGAATATTGTTGAGCAATAAAAAGATATGAGCTGGAAGGCGGGGCCAAGATGGCGGACTAGGCAGATGCTACCTCGGATCCCTCTTGCAACAAAGACATGGAAAAACAAGTGAATCGATCACATACATAACAATCTACAAACCCTGAACAACAAACACAGATTTAGAGATGGAGAACGAACTAATACGGGGAAGCAGCGATTGTTTTCAGAGCCTGGAGCCAGCCTACCAGTCAGGTACGGCACAAGCACAGAGAGCTGCTCCACTCCCCTGAACTAACACTGGGAGGGGGCCCAGTCGGTTCACGCAGGCAGCATGGCGATGCAGCCGGTGGGAGAAGTCCCCGGGGAGGCAGTGACTGGTCTTGGAGCGGGGAGAGCAGCATCCCAGCCGGGGAACCGTCCCACCGGGATTTGGACTGGACGCAGGTATGGCACAAACACAGAGAGCTGCTCCACCCCCCTGAACTAACCCCGGGAGGGGGCCCAGCCGGTTCCCTCGGGCGGCATGGGACGCAGCTGGTAGGAGAAGTCCCCGGGAGGCAGCGACTGGTATTGGAGTGGGAAGAGCAGCGTTCCAGCCGGGACACTTGGTCATAGCACAAGCACGGGGAGCTGCTCCACCCACCTGAACTAACCCCTGGAGGCCCAATCAGTTCGCGGGGGCGACACAGCGACGCGGCTGGCGGGACGAGAAGTCCCCGGGAGGCAGCAACTGATTTTGGACTCGAGAGTGCACCATCCCAGCAGGGGAGCCTTGACCCTGGGCGTGGGGCTGGAAGTGGAGGATCTGACCGTGACTCCAGCAGGCCAGACCCCCCGGGGGCAATCTCCACACAGCCAGCATACATAGGTGACGCGCCCCGTGGGAATCTCAGATATGATAGTCATTCCAAGCAAGACAAGCAACTCTGGCTATATTCTGAGGTGCTACTCTCCTATCTCTCTGTTCCCTCCCCCACCCTCCCCAGGCGGCTTCATTAACATCCGAATAGCCTAAGACAGAGGGAGAACTCTGATAGGGATCTGACTGCATTTTTTTTTAGTGGATTTTCTGGAAAAACTAGTTTCCCAGTGATGGCTCGGAGACAACAATCCATATCAAACCACCTAAAGAAGCAGACCATGACAGCTTCTCCAACCCCCCCCCCAAACAAAAGAATCAAAATCTTTCCCAAATGAAGATACAATCCTGGAATTATCAGATACAGAATATAAAAAACTAATTTACAGAATGCTTCAAGACATCACAAATGAAATAAGGCAAACTGCAGAAAAAGCCAAGGAACACACTGATAAAACTGTTGAAGAACTCAAAAAGATTATTCAAGAACATAGTGGAAAAATTAATAAGTTGCAAGAATCCATAGAGAGACAGCATGTAGAAATCCAAAAGATTAACAATAAAATTACAGAACTAGACAACGCAATACAAGGTCAGAGGAGCAGACTCGAGCAATTAGAATGCAGACTGGGACATCTGGAGGACCAGGGAATCAACACCAACATAGCTGAAAAAAAATCAGATAAAAGAATTTAAAAAAATGAAGAAACCCTAAGAATCATGTGGGACCCTATCAAGAAGGATAACCTGAGGGTGATTGGAGTCCCAGAACACGGAGGGGGGACAGAAAACAAAGACAAAATAGTTGAAGAACTCCTGACAGAAAACTTCCCTGACATCATGAAAGACGATAGGATATCTATCCAAGATGCTCATCAAACCCCATTTAAGATTGATACAAAAAGAAAAACACCAAGACATATTATCATCAAACTCACCAAAACCAAAGATAAACAGAAAATTTTAAAAGCAGCCAGGGAGAAAAGAAAGGTTTCCTTCAAGGGAGAATCAATAAGTTCAGACTACTCAGCAGAAACCATGTGGGCAAGAAGGGAATGGACGACATATACAGAACACTGAAGGAGAAAAACTGCCAGCCAAGGACCATATATCCAGCAAAACTCTCTCTGAAATATGAAGGTGAAATTAAGATATTTACAGATAAACACAAGTTTAGAAAATTTGCAAAAACGAAACCAAAGCTACAAGAAATACTAAAGGATATTGTTTGGTCAGAAAACCAATAATATCAGATATCAGCACAACACAAGGACACAAAACAGAACGTCCTGATATCAACTCAAATAGGGAAATCACAAAAACAAACAAATTAAGATTAATTAAAAAAAAAATACACATAACAGGGAATCATGGAAGTCAATAGGTAAAAGATCACAATAATCAAAAAGAGGGACTAAATACAGGAGGCATTGAACTGCCATATGGAGAGTGATACAAGGCGATATAGAACAATACAAGTTAGGTTTTTACTTAGAAAAATAGGGGTAAATAATAAGGTAACCACAAAAAGGTATAACAACTCTATAACTCGAGATAAAAGCCAAGAAAACCGTAACGACTCAACTAACATAAAGTCAAACACTATGAAAATGAGGATCTCACAATTTACTAAGAAAAAGTCTCAGCACAAAAAAGTATGTGGAAAAATGAAATTGTCAACAACACACATAAAAAGGCATCAAAATGACAGCACTAAAAACTTATTTATCTATAATTACGCTGAATGTAAACGGACTAAAAGCACCAATAAAGAGACAGAGAGTCACGGACTGGATAAAGAAACACGATCCATCTATATGCTGTCTACAAGAGACACACCTTAGACTTAGAGACACAAACAAACTAAAACTCAAAGGATGGAAAAAAATATATCAAGCAAACAATAAGCAAAAAAGAAGAGGAGTAGGAATATTAATTTCTGACAAAATAGACTTTAGACTTAAATCCACCACAAAGGATAAAGAAGGACACTATATAATGATAAAAGGGACAATTGATCAGGAAGACATAACCATATTAAATATTTATGCACCCAATGACAGGGCTGCAAGATACATAAATCAAATTTTAACAGAATTGAAAGTGAGATAGATACCTCCACAATTATAGTAGGAGACTTCAACACACCACTTTCGGAGAAGGACAGGACATCCAGTAAGAAGCTCAATACAGACACGGAAGATCTACTTACAACAATCAACCAACTTGACCTCATTGACTTATACAGAACTCTCCACCCAACTGCTACAAAGTATACTTTTTTTTCCAGCACACATGGAACATTCTCTAGAATAGACCACATGTTAGGTCATAAAACAAACCTTTGCAGAGTCCAAAACATTGAAATATTACAAAGCATCTTCTCAGACCACAAGGCAATAAAACTAGAGATCAATAACAGAAAAACTAGGGAAAAGAAATCAAATACTTGGAAAATGAACAATACCCTCCTGAAAAAAGACTGGGTTATAGAAGACATCAAGGAGGGAATAAGGAAATTCATAGAAAGCAACGAGAATGAAAATACTTCCTATCAAAACCTCTGGGACACAGCGAAAGCAGTGCTCAGAGGCCAATTTATATCAATAAATGCACACATACAAAAAGAAGAAAGAGCCAAAATCAGAGAACTGTCCCTACAACTTGAACAAATAGAAAGTGAGCAACAAAAGAATCCATCAGGCATCAGAGGAAAACAAATAATAAAAATTAGAGCTGAACTAAATGAATTAGAGAACAGAAAAACAATTGAAAAAATTAACAAAGCCAAAAGCTGGTTCTTTGAAAAAATTAACAAAATTGATAAACCATTGGCTAGACTGACTAAAGAAATACAGGAAAGGAAACAAATAACCCACATAAGAAATGAGATGGGCCACATCACAACAGAACCAAATGAAATTAAAAGAATCATTTCAGATTATTATGAAAAATTGTACTCTAACAAATTTGCAAACCTAGAAGAAATGGATGAATTCCTGGAAAAACACTACCTACCTAAACTAACACATTCAGAAGTAGAACAACTAAATAGACCCATAAAAAAAAAAGAGATTGAAACGGTAATCAAAAAACTCCTAACAAAAAAAAAGCCCTGGCCCGGACGGCTTCACTGCAGAGTTCTACCAAACTTTCAGAGAAGAGTTAACACCACTACTTGTGAAGGTATTCCAAAGCATAGAAAATGACGGAATACTACCCAACTCATTCTATGAAGCCACCATCTCCCTGATACCAAAACCAGGTAAAGACATTACAAAAAAAGAAAATTATAGACCTATATCCCTCATGAACATGCATGCAAAAATCCTCAACAAAAAATTCTAGCCGATAGAATCCAACAACATGTCAAAAAAATAATTCACCCTGATCAAGTGGGATTTATACCAGGTATGCAAGGCTGGTTTAATATCAGAAAAACCATTAATGTAATCCATCACATAAATAAAACAAAAGACAAAAACCACATGATCTTATCAATTGATGCAGAAAAGGCATTTGACAAAGTCCAACACCCATTTATGATAAAAACTCTTACCAAAATAGGAACTGAAGGAAAATTCCTCAACATAATAAAGGGCATCTATGCAAAAAAAAAAAAAAAAAAAAAAAAATTTTTTTTTTTTTTTTTTTTTTTTATGCAAAGCCAACAGCCAATATCACTCTAAATGGAGAGAACCTGAAAGCATTTCCCTTGAGAACGGGAACCAGACAAGGATGCCCTTTATCACCGCTCTTATTCAACATCGTGCTAGAGGTCCTAGCCAGGGCAATTAGGCTAGACAAAGAAATAAAAGGTATCCGGACTGGCAAGGAGGAAGTAAAGTTATCACTATTTGCAGATGACATGATTATATACACAGAAAACCCTAAGGAATCCTCCAGAAAACTACTGAAACTAATAGAAGAGTTTGGCAGAGTCTCAGATTATAAAATAAACATACAAAAATCACTTGGATTCCTCTACATCAACAAAAAGAACACCGAAGAGGAAATAACCAAATCAATACCATTCACAGTAGCCCCCAAGAAGATAAGATACTTAGGAATAAATCTTACCAAGGATGTAAGAGACCTATACAAAGAAAACTACAAAGCTCTACTACAAGAAATTCAAAAGGACATACTTAAGTGGAAAAACATACCTTGCTCATGGATAGGAAGACTTAACATAGTAAAAATGTCTATTCTACCAAAAGCCATCTATACATACAATGCACTTCCGATCCAAATTCCAATGTCATTTTTTAATGTGTTGGAGAAACAAATCACCAACTTCATATGGAAGGGAAAGAAGCCTCGGATAAGCAAAGCATTACTGAAAAAGAAGAAGAAAGTGGGAGGTCTCACTCTACCTGATTTCAGAAGCTATTATACAGCCACAGTAGTCAAAACAGCCTGCTACTGGTACAACAACAGACACATAGACCAATGGAACAGAATTGAGAACCCAGATATAGATCCATCCACGTATGAGCAGCTGATATTTGACAAAGGACCAGAGTCAGTTAATTGGGGAAAAGATAGTCTTTTTAACAAATGGTGCTGGCATAACTGGATATCCATTTGCAAAAAAATGAAACAGGGCCCATACCTTACACCATGCACAAAAACTAACTCCAAGTGAATCAAAGACCTAAACATAAAGACTAAAACGATGAAGATCATGGAAGAAAAAATAGGGACAACCCTAGGAACCCTAATACAAGGCATAAACAGAATACAAAACATTACCAAAAATGATGAAGAGAAACCCGATAACTGGGAGCTCCTAAAAATCAAACACCTATGCTCATCTAAAGACTTCCCCAAAAGAGTAAAAAGACCACCTACAGACTGGGAAAGAATTTTCAGCTATGACATCTCCGACCAGCACCTGATCTCTAAAATCTACATGATTCTGTCAAAACTCAACCACAAAAAGACAAACAACCCAATCAAGAAGTGGGCAAAGGATATGAACACACATTTCACTAAAGAAGATATTCAGGCAGCCAACAGATACATGAGAAAATGCTCTCGATCATTAGCCATTAGAGAAATGCAAATTAAAACTACCATGAGATTCCATCTCACTCCAAGAAGGCTGGCATTAATCTAAAAAACACAGAACAATAAATGTTGGAGAGGCTGTGGAGAGATTGGAACTCTTATACACTGCTGGTGGGAATGTAAAATGGTACAACCACTTTGGAAATCTATCTGGCATTGTCTTAAACAGTTAGAGATAGAACTACCATACAACCCAGAAATCCCACTCCTTGGAATATACCCTAGAGATACAAGAGCCTTCACACAAACAGATATATGCACACCCATGTTTATTGCAGCTCTGTTTACAATAGCAAAAAGTTGGAAGCAACCGAGGTGTCCATCAACGGATGAATGGGTGAATAAATTGTGGTATATTCACACAATGGAATACTACGCGTCGATAAAGAACAGTGACGAATCTGTGAAACATTTCATAACATGGAGGAACCTGGAAGGCATTATGCTGAGTGAAATTAGTCAGAGGCAAAAGAACAAATATTGTATAAGACCACTATTATAAGATCTTGAGAAATAGTTAACCTGAGAAGAACACATACTTTTGTGGTTACTAGGGGGGGAAGGGAGGGAGGGAGGGAGAGGGTTTTTTATTGAATAATCAGTAGATAAGAACTGCTTTAGGTGAAGGGAAAGACAACACTCAATACATGGAAGGTCAGCTCAATTGGACTGGACCAAAAGCAAAGAAGTTTCCGCGATAAAATGAATGCTGCAAAGGTCAGCGGAGCAGGGGCGGGGGTCTGGGCAACATGGTTTGCGGGGACTTCTAAGTCAATTGGCAAAATAATTCTATTATGAAATCATTCTGCATCCCACTTTGAAATGTGGCGTCTGGGGTCGTAAATGCTAACAAGCGGCCATCTAAGATGCAGCAATTGGTCTCAACCCACCTGGAGCAAAGGAAAATGAAGAACACCAAGGCTACACGACAACTAAGAGCCCAAGAGACAGAAAGGGCCGCATGAACCAGAGACCTTCATCACCCTGAGACCAGAAGAACTAGTTGGTGCCCGGCCACAATCGATGACTGCCCTGACAGGGAGCACAGCAGAGGACCCCTGAGGGAGCAGGAGATCAGTGGAATGCACACCCCAAATTCTCATAAAAAGACCAAACTTAATGGTCTGACTGAGACTAGAGGAATCCCGGCGGCCATGGTCCCCAGACCTTCAGTTGGCACAGGACAGGAACCATCCCCGAAGACAACTCATCAGACATGAAAGGGACTGGTCAGCGGGTGGGAGAGAGACGCTGATGAAGAGTGAGCTAATTATATCAGGTGGACACTTGAGCTTGTGTTGGCAACTCTTGTCTGGAGGGGGGATGGGAGGATAGAGAGAGAGAGAAGACGGCAAAATTCTCACGAAAGGAGAGACTGAAAGGGCTGACTCCAGAGGGGGAGAGCAAGTGGGAGTATGGAGTAAGATGTATGTAAACTTATATGTGACAGACTGATTGGATTTGTAAACGTTCACTTGAAGCTTAATAAAAGTAAAAAAAAAAAAGATATGAGCTACCAAGCTGCAAAAAGACATGGAGGAAGCGTAAATGCACATTGCTAAGTGAAAGAAACGAGTCTGAAAGGCTACATACTGTATGAGTCCAACTATATGATATTCTGGAAAAAGCAAAACTATAGAGAGAGCAGTATGAGGCATTGGTGGTTCAGTGGCAGAATTCTTGCTTTCCATGTGGGAGACTTGGGTTTGATTCTCAGCCAACGCATTTTGTGGGCACCCACCACTCAACTGAAAGGAAACACTTATGTGTTGCTATGATACCGAACCAGTTTCAACAGAGATTCCAAACTAAGACTTTAGTTCACCAATTGCAACAAATTTATCACAGTAATGCAAGTTAATAATAGGAAAAAGTATGTGGGGAGGATAAAGAGAGTATATAAGAACTCTCTGTACTCTGTGCAATTTTGGGGTAAACCTAAAAATGCTCTAAAATATAAAGTCTATTTTAAAAAATGGTATCTACATCATGATTTTTTTTATTTTCCAACTTTTTATTACAAACAGTTGTAAACATACAGAAGAATTGGAAGAATAATAGAGTTAATATCATTAACATTTTACCATATTTGTTTTATCTATTTTTTCTTTTTTTAATTTTTATTGTGCTTTAAGTGAAAATTTACAAATCAAGCCAGTCTCTCATACAAAAATTTATATACACCTTGCTGTATACTCCCCGTTGCTCTCCCCCTAATGAGACATCACACTCCTCCTCTCCACCCTGTATTCCCGTGTCCATTTAACCAGCTTCTGTCCTCCTCTGCCTTCTCATCTCCCCTCCAGACAGGAGCTGCCCACATAGTCTCATGTGGCTACTTGAATCAAGAGGCTCACTCCTCACCAGTATCATTTTCTATCCCATAGTCCAGTCTAATCCCTGTCTGAAGAGTTGGCTTTGGGAATGGTTCCTGTCTAGAGCTAACAGAAAGTCTGGGGACCATGACCACTGGGGCCCCTCTAGTCTCAGTCAGATCATTAAGTCCGGTCTTTTGACGAGAATTTGAGGTCTGTATCCTACTGCTCTCCTGCTCCACCAGGGGCTCTCTCTTGTGTTCCTTGTCACGGCAGTCATCAGTTGTAGTCAGGCACCATCTAGTTCTTCTGGTCTCAGGCTGACGTAGTCTGTGGTTTTACATCATGATGTTTTTAGGACAAATTCAAGACAGGAAAAAAGATATATAAGCAATAACAACAACTACAAAAACGAACACATTGCCATCGAGCCAATTCTGACTCATAGCAACCCCATAGGACAGAGTAGAACTGCCTCATAGGGTTTCCAACAAGCAGGTGGTGGATTCAAACTGCCAACCTGTTGGCCAGCAGCTATAGCTCTTAAGCACTATGCTACCAGGGCTCTAAGCAATGACAATACACTGTGAAAAAGTGCTTTAGCATGGCATTCAAGAATTGGCAGAGTCACAACATGGTGAATGTAATTAATGTCACTTAACTGTACACCAAAAAAAAGGTTAAAATAGCATATTTTTGTTACATATAATTTATAACAATAAAATTAAAAAGAAATAGCACAGTGTCAGAGAAAGACATCCCTTCCACTACATTTTAATTTTCCCTCCACTGACCTTATCACATTGTATTTTCACACTCTTATCTGAAGCATAATACAATATGAAACATTGAAGTACATAAAATCATTTATCTAAACTGTATTGCTTTAGTGATTTTTTATGATTATAAAACTAATAAATGCTTATGTTGAAAATTCAAGAAATTTAAAACTGCCTAATGAACAAAGAAAAAAATCTTAACGGGGAAACCACCATGAATGTTACAGGAAATAGACTTCCAGGTAACTCTCTATGCATGTACGTGCACATGCACACGCGTTTTATAACAGTAATCATCCTGCTGGCAGACAACTTAGTATTCTTCACCCAATAATGCCTAATCCATTTTAAATATTGTATCCCACAGTGTAGTGAACATCTGTTATTTTGGCTTGCTTGACACTCTCACCCTGATTCCTTCTGGGGAGCTACTCTACCTTTGTGGTTTTGAAGGGACCCTCAATCGTAGTATGCCACACTTTCCTCCCATGGACCCTGGGGTAGGCAAATGGCCCAATTTGGGTCACCCTGGTAAAGTAAGATAAGTGAACAACAAGAAAAGTTGGCTGTCCAGCTCCCTTCTCCTGCCACCACTCTCAGATTCAGTTCTGGCACTTTCTGCTCACTAGGTAGCCTATTACACCTTGTTGCTTTGGCCCTTTTTCTTTATTCATATGCCATTTTCTTCTCATTTTCAGGCCTCACTTTCTTTGATTTGGTCTTTTCATTTGTTCATTTCCATTGTTCTTGGTTATGGTGATTTTCCAAATTCCACATTTACTTATCCTTTGAGCTGTAGCTAGTGCTGGCATTCTCCGTCAGTCTCTTTTAAAGCAGCAGATCCATTCTTACAACTCTGTTGCTATGAGGGCCTTTTCCAGCTCTGGTTCTCTGTTTTTAGGCCTTTCATGAACATCTGTTCTGTAAGACTACTCTTTTGTAAATAAAATGCTGAGTGGAGAATGAGATTGACGGATGGATAACAGCTCTTTGAGGAACTGGCAGCTCCCGGCACTACGAGATGCTCATGATCCTCCGATGTGGCACAGCCATCATAGTCTTGACATTTGAAGACAAAAGGTAAACAGACAACCTTCCATCACTTAATTCATTTATTTAAGCAAATGTATTTCCAGATACTGTAAGACAGATTGGGAAATCAAAGATGAATAAGATCCTATCTAGTGGGGTCCAAAAAAAACCTAGTTGCCACAGAGTCGATTCCAACTCATAGAGACCCTATGCGTGTCAGAGTAGAACTGTGGTCTGTACAGCTTTCAACGCCTGACTTTTCAGAAGTAGATTGCTGGGCTTTTCTTCAGCGGTATCTCTCAGTAGACTGAACCACCAACCTTTTGGTTAGCAGCCAAGCTACTTAATCATTTGTACCACCTAGGAACTCCTCTAGTGGGGTAGACACCCAGATATATAAGCAGATAATTACTGTAGAGGTACCATTTTATAAATACACATATAAGATACTGTCTTAGAAAAAACATGTACCAAAAGGATATATGCCAAAAGTTAGCAGTGGTTATCACTATTAGATGATTTTTTTTCCTTTTTGCTTATTTGTATTTTAACAACTTTTCCTTCAGTGAATATTTTTTACACAAAGAGAAGAGAAGCATCTACAAGAATCAATTCAATGAGACACATACTGTATTGAAGGTGTGCACAGTATCCTGAGGAAGTAACTGGTTTACCCGGGGAAGTTAAAGAAAACCTTGCAACATCTGCCTTTCTAGTCTTACACTCACGCATGTCTCCCACATGCCAACAAAATGCCCAGCATGGGCTTTTTTGGATCCTGATTCAAGCAAATCAAAGTGTAAAAATATTTATAAGACAATTGGGGAAATCTGAACTCTGACTGAATATTGGATTATTATTAAGTATGATAAAGGTATTGCAGTTATGTTGGAAAAAAATAATCCTTATCTTTTAGATAAGCGTAGTGACATACCATGGATGAAACAATATTTTGTCTGAGATTGTTATGGGTAAATAACCTACTGGGGTGGAAAGTGGTTGGGAATACAAAATAAAAGGGTTGGTCATGAGCTAATGATGTTTGAAGTTGTGTGACAAGTTCATGGGAGTTCATCTCAATACTTTTCTCTACTTTTGTGTTCGACATTTTCTAAAATAAAATCTATGACATCATTCATATAATAAACTTTTTCTATAATAAATGAAAACACGTTTCACCTGTATCTATCTTCAAGCCTCAGATCAAAAGGCATCTCCCCCAACTGGGCATGAGCACACGACAATCAGTCCATTCATGTGTGTTGACACATACACAGGCAATATTGATCAACTCACTGTGCATTGCATGCTATTTCATGATCATCTGGTCTCTGTCAATGCCACTTGTCTTCTAATTTTAACATATTTTTTATATTATTCAATATTTATTGTGTGCTTAGACACGAAAATCAAATATTTTCATCATTTTATTATTTTTTTAAAGTCTCTTCTCCTTTTTGAAACCTTTCCTGACTGTCTTAGTTATCTAGTGCTGCTATAACAGAAATACCACAAGTGGATGATTTTAACAAACAGAAATTTATTCTCTCACAATTCAGCAGGCTAGAAGTCCAAATTCAGGGCACCAGCTCCAGGGGAAGGCTTTCTCTTTCTGTCGGCTTTGAGGGAAGGTCCTTGTCATCAATCTTCCCCTGGTTTTGGAGCTTTTCAGTGCAGGGACCCCAGGTCCAAAAGACACATTTTGCCCCTGGTTCTTCTTGCTTGGGGATAATAAGGTCTCTCTCCTCTCTGCTTGATTCTTTCTTTTGTATCTCAAAAGAGATTGACTCAATATACAACCTAACAGAATTAAAGCCATTCCCAAAGCCCAGTCTTCAGACAAAGATTAGGCAAGGTTATAAAACAAAACATAAGACACTTGAAGAGTGTGCTTCTTATTTCAATTAGATACATGAGACCAAGTGGGTGGCTCCTGCCTGAAGGCAGGATGAGAAGGCAGAAAGGGACAGGAAGTGGTTGAATGGACACAGGGAACCCAGGGTGGAAACAGGGAGTATGCTGTCACATTGTGGAGTTTGCAACTAATGACACAAAACAATGTGTGTATAAATTTTTGTACGAGAAATTAACTTGAGCTGTAAACTTTCACCTAAACCATAATAATAATAATAAAAAGATACTCCACTTCTCCCTCCCCATCTGGAGTAAGAGAGAATGAAGAAAACCAAAGACACAAGGAAAGAGTAGTCCAAAGAACTGGATCACAACTACCACAGCCTCCACCAGACTGAGTTCAGCACAACTAGAGGGTGCCCAGCTACCACCACTGACTGCTCTGACAGGGATCAAAATAGAGTGTCCTGGATGGAGCTGGAGAAAATGTACAACCAAATCCTAACTCATAAAAAAAGATCAGACTACTGGTCTGACAGAGATCAAAGAAACTCTGAGAGTATGGCTACTGGACACCCTTTAATTCAGTACTGAAGTCACTCCTGAGATTCACCCTTCAGCCAAAGATTAGACAGGCCTGTGAAACAAACAATAATACCTGTAGCTCAACCATGTATTCAAGACCAGCTCAGACCTCTCATAAGGAGGAGAAGGCAAGAGGGGACAGGAAAGCTGGATAAATAGAAATGGGGAACCCAAGGTTGAGAAGGGGAGAGTGTTGACACGTCGCGGGGTTGGCAACCAATGTCACAAAACAGTATGTGTATTATAATGAGAAACTAATTTGTTCTGTAAACCCTCATCTAATGCAGGATTAAAAAAAAAAAGATAACCTAATCCTATAGATTGTGTCTTGCCTCATTAACATAACTGCCTCTAATCCTGCCTCATTAACATCATAAAACCCATTGCCTTCAAGTTGATTCTGATTCATGGTGGCCCTATAGGACAGAGTAGAATTGCCCTATAGGGTTTCCAAGGAGCAACTGGTGGATTCAAACTGCTGACCTTTTGGTTAGCAGCCTAAGGAATGCTTAACCACTGTGCCAAAAGGGCTCGGCATTAACATCACAGAGGTTAGGATTTACAGCACACAGGATTTACATAGCACATATTATCACAAAATGGAGGACAGCCACATAGTACTGGGAATCATGGCCTAGCCAAGTTGATGTATATTTTTGGAGGGCACAATTCAATCCATAATACTGACCATTCATTCCATTGTTTGACCCCCCACTGAACTCTGCACATACAACAAGAGACACATCGAAACCTGTTAAACCCGTTGCTGTCAAGCTGATTCCGACTCATAGCGACCCTATAGGATAGAGTAGAACTGCCCCATCCTGTTTCCAAGTAGCACCTGGTGGATTTGAACTGCTGACCTTTTTGGTTAGCAGCTGTAGCTCTTAACCAGTATGCTACCAGGGTTTCCAAGAGACACATAGCACTTGCTTAGTCATTTACTTTTATTTAAATGAGTTTTTGAGCTAAAATACCTAGAACTATGTGTAGCATGTGAAACCTATTCACTAAATGGTTGTTGTTGTCACTATAGACACAGTCTTTTTTCTCGGTTAGGCTCTGAGACTAGTAGTGACCATGTCTTACTAGTCTTTGTATACCCAGCTATTATCCCAAGATCTGGCAAGTGCTCAAAAATATCTATTCAATGAATGAATGAATGAAATTTAAGGAGCAAGCCAGTTATAGACCTATATTAAATCCAGTGGAAAAATCCATAAAATTGAAGAATATAAGCTAATGTATACCTTACTCATTAGATCAGAAACATAACATGGGATTCATAGATTTACTAATAACATAGTCACTTTTAAATTCAATAGCAGAAAATGGCCAAAATTACTTTTTATTTTTGGCCAGCCATGCATGTACTCCATAGCTATCTCTTTCCTTTATTCCTTCTTGAGTCTCTCCCTAGTAAGAAATATTTACTGAGTGGAGGGGTGAGTCAGGAATGGGACAAAGGGTAAAGTGAGGCTGAGTGTTACGGATCGAATTGCGTTCCCCAAAAATATATGGCAACTTGGCTAGGCCATGATTCCCAGTATCGTGTGATTCTTCACCATTTTGACATCTGATATGATTTTCCTATGTATTGTAAATCATACCTCTATGATGTTAATGAGGTGGAATTAACGGCAGTTACGTCAATGAGGCAGGACTTAATCTATAAGATTAGGTTGTGTCTTAAATCAACCTCTTTTGAAATATAAAAGACAGGAGTGAGCAGAGAGACACTGGGACCTCATACCACCAAGAAAATAGCGCCAAGAACAGAGCTTGTCATTTTGGACCCGGGATCCCTGCACTGAGAAGATCCTCGACCAGGGGAAGACTGATGACAAGGACCTTCTCCCAGAGCCAACAGAGAAAGAAAGCTTGCCCCTGGAGCTGGCACCTGAATTTGGACTTTTAACCTCCTAGGCTGTGAGAGAATAAATTTCTCTTTGTTAAATTCATTCACTGGTGGTATTTCTGTTATAGGAGCACTAGATAACTAAGACACTGAGGGATTAGGAAAGTGACAAAGTGAATCTCTGGACCAGTGCATGGCTATTTCACACAATATTGGGTTATGTGTCCTAAAAGCTGAAAACATTTAATGACTTGTTTTTTAGGCTTTGTCAAAATATTAATGACATCAAAATGGCTTGATTAAAACACATACTCATTTAATCTCAACAATAACAGTGTCAAGTAAACAGAGCTTGTTATTTCTTTTTTAGGGTTGTATTCTTCCACCATACCTATTTAATCTGTATCTTTCACTTAGCTGGGATTTTTAAGTCTGAGTTAATTTTTTTTTAATTCAGTATACTGGGCTAATAATGCTATTTTATCACTGCTTAAAAAAAAAGTTTGTTTTTTTTTTTTTTTTTAAGAAACAGGAAGACAGCTTCCTAGCCAACTGACTGGAAGGGATCCATATTTATGCCTATTCCCAAGAAAGGTGATCCAACCAAATGTGGAAATTATAGAACAATATCATTAATATCACACGCAAGCAAAATTTTGCTGAAGATCATTCAAAAATGGCTGCAACAGTATATGGACAGGGAACTGCCAGAAATTCAAGCCGGTTTCAGAAGAGGATGTGGAACCAGGGATATTGCTGACATCAGATGGATCCTGGCTGAAAGCAGAGAATACCAGAAGGATGTGTTTTATTGACTATGCAAAGGCATTCAACTGTATGGATCATAACAAACTATGGATAACATTGTAAAGAATGGGAATTCCAGGACACTTCATTGTGTTCGTGAGGAACCTTTACACAGATCAAGAGGCAGTTGTTCAGACAGAAAAAGGGGATACCGATTGGTTTAAAGTCAGGAAAGGTGTGCATCAGGGTTGTATTCTTTCATCATACCTATTTAATCTGTATGCTGAACAAATAATCCGAAAAGCTGGACTATATGAAGAACAAGGCATCAGGATTGGAGGAAGACTCATTAACAACATGCATTATGCAGATGACACAACCTTGCTTGCTGAAAGTGAAGAGGACTTGAAGCACTTACTAATGAAGATCAAAGACCACAGCCTTCAGTATGGATTGTACCTCAACATAAAGAAAACAAAAATCCTCACAACTGGACCAATGAGCAACATCATGATAAATGGAGAAAAGATTGAAGTTGTCAAGGATTTCATTTTACTTGGATCCACAATCAACAGCTATGAAAGCAGCAGTCAAGAAATCAAAAGACGTGTTGCGCTGGGCAAAACTGCTGCAAAGGACCTCTTCAAACTGTTGAAGACCAAAGATGTCACCGTGAAGACTACGGTGCACCCGACCCAAGCCATGGTATTTTCAATTGCATCATATGCATGTGAAAGCTGGACAATGAATAAGGAAGCCCAAAGAAGAATTGATGCCTTTGAATTGTGGTGTTGGCAAAGAATATTGAGTATACCACGGACTGCCAAAAGAACAAACAAATCTGCCTTGAAAGAAGTGCAGCCAGAATGCTCCTTAGAGGCAAGGATGGCGAGGCTGCATCTTACATACTTTGGACATGTTGTCAGGAGGCATCAGTCCCCGGAGAAGGACATCAAGCTTGGCAGAGTACAGGGTCAGCAGAAAAGCGGAAGACCCTCAACCAGGTGGATTGGCACAGTGGCTGCAACAATGAGCTTAAGCATAACAACGATTGTAATGATGGCTCAGGACCGGGCAGTGTTTCGTTCTGTTGTGCATAGGGTCGCTATGAGTCGGAACTGACTGGACGGCACCTAACAACAACAAGAAACAGGTATTTGTTTTGAAGTTGCTGTTAGATTTAAAAGTACTCCTTAGGGGCAGAGCCAAGATTGCGGACTAGGCAGACGCTACCTCGGATCCCTCTTACAACAAAGACACGGAAAAACAAGTGAATCGATCACATACATAACAATCTACCAACCCTGAACAACAAACACAGATTTAGAGACGGAGAAAGAACTAATACGGGGAAGCAGCGATTGTTTCCAGAGCCTGGAGCCAGCGTACCAGTCAGGTACGGCACAAGCACAGAGAGCTGCTCCACCCCCCTGAACTAACCCTGGGAGGGGGACCAGCCGGTTCCACGGGCGGCGTGGGACGCAGCCGGTAGAAGTCCCGGGAGGCAGTGACTGGTCTTGGAGCAGAAAGAGCAGCGTCCGAGCTCGGGAACCGTCCCGCAGGGATTTGGACTGGACGGAGGTATGGCATAAACACGGGGAGTTGCTCCACCCCCCTGAACTAACCCCGGGAAGGGGACCAGCTGGGTCGCGTGGGCGGCGTGGGACGCAGCCGGTAGGAGAAGTCCCCAGGAGGCAGCGACTGGTATTGGAGCGGGGAGATCAGCGTCCCAGTCGGGACACTCGGTCACGGCACAAGCACAGGGAGCTGCTCCACCCATCTGAACTAACCCCGGGAGGAGGCCCAACTGGCTCTCGCGTGCGGCACGGCCACGCGGCTGGCGGGACGAGAAGTCCCCGGGAGGCAGCAACTGATTTCGGACTCGAGAGTGCACCGTCCCAGTAGGGGAGCCTTGACGCTCGGCGTGGGGCTGGAAGCGGAGGATCTGACCGTGACTCCAGCGGGCCAGACCCCCCGGGGGCAATCTCCACACAGCCAGCATACATAGGTGACGCGCCCGCGGGAATCTCAGATATAATAGTCATTCCAAGCAAGACAAGCAACTCTGGCTATATTCTGAGGTGCTACTCTCCTATCTCTCTGTTCCCTCCCCCACCCTCCCCAGGCGGCTTCATTAACATCTGAATAGCCTGAGCCAGAGGGAGAACTCTGATAGGGATCTGACTGCATTTTTTTTAGTGGATTTTCTGGAAAAACTAGTTTCCCAGTGATGGCGCGGAGACAACAATCCATATCAAACCACTTAAAGAAGCAGACCATGACAGCTTCTCCAACCCCCCAAACAAAAGAATCAAAATCTTTTCCAAATGAAGATACAATCTTGGAATTATCAGATACAGAATATAAAAAACTAATTTACAGAATGCTTAATGATATCACAAATGAAATTAGGATAACTGCAGAAAAAGCCAAGGAACACACTGATAAAACTGTTGAAGAACTCAAAAAGATTATTCAAGAACATAGTGGAAAAATTAATAAGTTGCAAGAATCCATAGAGAGACAACATGTAGAAATCCAAAAGATTAACAATAAAATAACAGAATTAGACAACGCACTAGGAAGTCAGAGGAGCAGACTCGAGCAATTAGAATGCAGACTGGGACATCTGGAGGACCAGGGAATCAACACCAACATAGCTGAAAAAAAATCAGATAAAAGAATTTAAAAAAATGAAGAAACCCTAAGAATTATGTGGGACTCTATCAAGAAGGATAACCTGCGGGTGATTGGAGTCCCAGAAAAGGGAGGGGGGACAGAAAACACAGAGAAAATAGTTGAAGAACTCCTGACGCAAAACTTCCCTGACATCATGAAAGACGAAAGGATATCTATCCAAGATGCTCATCGAACCCCATTTAAGATTGATACCAAAAGAAAAACACCAAGACATATTATCATCAAACTCACCAAAACCAAAGATAAACAGAAAAATTTAAAAGCAGCCAGGGAGAAAAGAAAGGTTTCCTTCAAGGGAGAATCAATAAGAATATGTTCTGACTACTCAGCAGAAACCATGCAGGCAAGAAGAGAATGGGACGACATATACAGAACACTGAAGGAGAAAAACTGCCAGCCAAGGATCATATATCCAGCAAAACTCTCTCTGAAATATGAAGGTGAAATTAAGATATTTACAGACAAACACAAGTTTAGAGAATTTGCAAAAACCAAACCAAAGCTACAAGAAATACTGAAGGATATTGTTTGGTCACAGAACCAATAATATCAGATATCAGCACAACACAAGGTCACAAAACAGAACGTCCTGATATCAACTCAAATAGGGAAATCACAAAAACAAACAAATTAAGATTAATTAAAAAAAAATACACATAACAGGGAATCATGGAAGTCAATAGGTAAAAGATCACAATAATCAAAAAGAGGGACTAAATACAAGAGGCATTGAACTGCCATACGGAGAGTGATACAAGGCGATATAGAACAATACAAGTTAGGTTTTTACTTAGAAAAATAGGGGTAAATAATAAGGTAACCACAAAAAGGTATAACAACTCTATAACTCAAGATAAAAACCAAGAAAAACGTAACGACTCAACTAACATAAAGTCAAGCACTATGAAAATGAGGATCTCACAATTTACTAAGAAAAACACCTCAGCACAAAAAAGTATGTGGAAAAATGAAATTGTCAACAACACACATAAAAAAGCATCAAAATGACAGCACTAAAAACTTATTTATCTATAATTACCCTGAACGTAAATGGACTAAATGCACCAATAAAGAGACAGAGAGTCACGGACTGGATAAAGAAACACGATCCATCTATATGCTGCCTACAAGAGACACACCTTAGACTTAGAGACACAAACAAACTAAAACTCAAAGGATGGAAAAAAGTATATCAAGCAAACAAAAAGCAAAAAAGAAGAGGAGTAGCAATATTAATTTCTGACAAAATAGACTTTAGACTTAAATCCACCACAAAGGATAAAGAAGGACACTACATAATGATAAAAGGGACAATTGATCAGGAAGACATAACCATATTAAATATTTATGCACCCAATGACAGGGCTGCAAGATACATAAATCAAATTTTAACAGAATTGAAAGTGAGATAGATACCTCCACAATTATAGTAGGAGACTTCAACACACCACTTTCGGAGAAGGACAGGACATCCAGTAAGAAGCTCAATACAGACACGGAAGATCTACTTACAACAATCAACCAACTTGACCTCATTGACTTATACAGAACTCTCCACCCAACTGCTGCAAAATATACTTTTTTTTCTAGCGCACATGGAACATTCTCTAGAATAGACCACATATTAGGTCATAAAACAAACCTTTGCAGAGTCCAAAACATCGAAATATTACAAAGCATCTTCTCAGACCACAAGGCAATAAAACTAGAGATCAATAACAGAAAAAGTAGGGAAAAGAAATCAAATACTTGGAAAACGAACAATACCCTCCTGAAAAAAGACTGGGTTATAGAAGACATCAAGGAGGGAATAAGGAAATTCATAGAAAGCAACGAGAATGAAAATACTTCCTATCAAAACCTCTGGGACACAGCGAAAGCAGTGCTCAGAGGCCAATTTATATCAATAAATGCACACATACAAAAAGAAGAAAGAGCCAAAATCAGAGAACTGTCCCTACAACTTGAACAAATAGAAAGTGAGCAACAAAAGAATCCATCAGGCACCAGAAGAAAACAAATAATAAAAATTAGAGCTGAACTAAATGAATTAGAGAACAGAAAAACAATTGAAAGAATTAACAAAGCCAAGAGCTGGTTCTTTGAAAAAATTAACAAAACTGATAAACCATTGGCTAGACTGACTAAAGAAATACAGGAGAGGAAACAAATAACCCGAATAAGAAATGAGAAGGACCACATCACAACAGAACCAAATGAAATTAAAAGAATCATTTCAGATTTTTATGAAAAATTGTACTCTAACAAATTTGAAAACCTAGAAGAAATGGATGAATTCCTGGAAAAAGACTACGTACCTAAACTAACACATTCAGAAGTAGAACAACTAAATAGACCCATAACAAAAAAAGAGATTGAAACGGTAATCAAAAAACTCCTAACAAAAAAAAGCCCTGGCCCGGACGGCTTCACTGCAGAGTTCTACCAAACTTTCAGAGAAGAGTTAACACCACTACTACTAAAGGTATTCCAAAGCATAGAAAATGACGGAATACTACCCAACTCATTCTATGAAGCCACCATCTCCCTGATACCAAAACCAGGTAAAGACATTACAAAAAAAGAAAATTATAGACCTATATCCCTCATGAACATTGATGCAAAAATCCTCAACAAAATTCTAGCCAATAGAATCCAACAACACATCAAAAAAATAATTCACCCTGATCAAGTGGGATTTATACCAGGTATGCAAGGCTGGTTTAATATCAGAAAAACCATTAATGTAATCCATCACATAAATAAAACAAAAGACAAAAACCACATGATCTTATCAATTGATGCAGAAAAGGCATTTGACAAAGTCCAACACCCATTTATGATAAAAACTCTTACCAAAATAGGAATTGAAGGAAAATTCCTCAACATAATAAAGGGCATCTATGCAAAGCCAACAGCCAATATCACTCTAAATGGAGAGAACCTGAAAGCATTTCCCTTGAGAACAGGAACCAGACAAGGATGCCCTTTATCACCGCTCTTATTCAACATTGTGTTGGAAGTCTTAGCCAGGGCAATTAGGCTAGACAAAGAAATAAAAGGTATCCGGATTGGAAAGGAAGAAGTAAAGTTATCACTATTTGCAGATGACATGATTATATACACAGAAAACCCTAAGGAATCCTCCAGAAAACTACTGAAACTAATAGAAGAGTTTGTCAGAGTCTCAGGTTATAAAATAAACATACAAAAATCACTTGGATTCCTCTACATCACCAAAAAGAACACCGAAGAGGAAATAACCAAATCAATACCATTCACAGTAGCCCCCAAGAAGATAAGATACTTAGGAATAAATCTTACCAAGGATGTAAGAGACCCATACAAAGAAAACTACAAAGCTCTACTACAAGAAATTCAAAAGGACATACTTAATTGGAAAACATACCTTGCTCATGGATAGGAAGACTTAACATAGTAAAAATGTCTATTCTACCAAAAGCCATCTATACATTCAACGCACTTCTGATCCAAATTCCAATGTCATATTTTAAGGGGATAGAGAAACAAATCACCGATTTCATATGGAAGGGAAAGAAGCCCCGGATAAGCAGAGCACTACTGAAAAAGAAGAAGAAAGTGGGAGGCCTCACCTTACCTGACTTCAGAACCTATTATACAGCCACAGTAGTCAAAACAGCCTGCTACTGGTACAACAACAGACACATAGACCAATGGAACAGAATTGAGAACCCAGATATAGATCCATCCACGTATGAGCAGCTGATATTTGACAAAGGACCAGAGTCAGTTAATTGGGGAAAAGATAGTCTTTTTAACAAATGGTGCTGGCATAACTGGATATCCATTTGCAAAAAAATCAAACAGGACCCATACCTCACACTATGCACAAAAACTAACTCCAAGTGGATCAAAGACCTAAACATAAAGACTAAAACGATGAAGATCGTGGAAGAAAAAATAGGGACAACCCTAGGAACCCTAATACAAGGCATAAACAGAATACAAAACATTACCAAAAATGATGAAGAGAAACCCGATAACTGGGAGCTCCTAAAAATCAAACACCTATGCTCATCTAAAGACTTCCCCAAAAGAGTAAAAAGACCACCTACAGACTGGGAAAGAATTTTCAGCTATGACATCTCCGACCAGCGCCTGATCTCTAAAATCTACATGATTCTGTCAAAACTCAACCACAAAAAGACAAACAACCCAATCAAGAAGTGGGCAAAGGATATGAACACACATTTCACTAAAGAAGATATTCAGGCAGCCAACAGATACATGAGAAAATGCTCTCGATCATTAGCCATTAGAGAAATGCAAATTAAAACTACGATGAGATTCCATCTCACACCAACAAGGCTGGCATTAATCCAAAAAACACAAAATAATAAATGTTGGAGAGGCTGCGGAGAGATTGGAACTCTCATACACTGCTGGTGGGAATGTAAAATGGTACAACCACTTTGGAAATCTATCTGGCGTTATCTTAAACAGTTAGAAATAGAACTACCATACAACCCAGAAATCCCACTCCTAGGAATATACCCTAGAGCTACAAGAGCCTTCATACAAACAGATATATGCACACCCATGTTTATTGCAGCTCTGTTTACAATAGCAAAAAGCTGGAAGCAACGAAGGTGTCCATCAACGGATGAATGGGTAAATAAATTGTGGTATATTCACACAATGGAATACTACGCATCGATAAAGAACAGTGACGAATCTGTGAAACATTTCATAACATGGAGGAACCTGGAAGACATTATGCTGAGCGAAATTAGTCAGAGGCAAAAGGACAAATATTGTATAAGACCACTATTATAAGATCTTGAGAAATAGTAAACCTGAGAAGAACACATACTTTTGTGGTTACGAGGGGGGGAAGGGAGGGAGGTGGGAGAGGGTTTTTCATTGATTAATCAGTAGATAAGAACTGCTTTAGGTGAAGGGAAAGACAACACTCAATACATAGAAGGTCAGCTCAATTGGACTGGACCAAAAGCAAAGAAGTTTCCGGGATAAAATGAATGCTTCAAAGGTCAGGGGAGGAAGTGCAGGGGTCTGGGGAACATGGTTTGCGGGGACTTCTAAGTCAATTGGCAAAATAATTCTATTATGAAATCATTCTGCATCCCACTTTGAAATGTGGCGTCTGGGGTCTTAAATGCTAACAAGCGGCCATCTAAGATGCAGCAATTGGTCTCAACCCACCTGGAGCAAAGGAAAATGAAGAACACCAAGGCCACACGACAACTAAGAGCCCAAGAGACAGAAAGGGCCACATGAACCAGAGACCTACATCATCCTGAGACCAGAAGAACTAGTTGGTGCCCGGCCACAATCGATGACTGCCCTGACGGGGAGCACAGCAGAGGACCCCTGAGGGAGCAGGAGATCAGTGGGATACAGACCCCAAATTCTCATAAAAAGACCAAACTTAATGGTCTGACTGAGACTGGAGGAATCCCGGCGGCCATGCTCCCCAGACCTTCAGTTGACACAGGACAGGAACCATCCCCGAAGACAACTCATCAGACATGAAAGGGACTGGTCAGCGGGTGGGAGAGAGACGCTGATGAAGAGTGAGCTAATTATATCAGGTGGACACTTGAGCTTGTGTTGGCAACTCTTGTCTGGAGGGGGGATGGGAGGATAGAGAGAGAGGGAAGCCGGCAAAATTGTCAAGAAAGGAGAGACTGAAAGGGCTGACTCCAGAGGGGGAGAGCAAGTGGGAGTAGGGAGTGAGTTGTATGTAATCTTATATGTGACAGACTGATTGGATTTGTAAACGTTCACTTGAAGCTTAATAAAAGTTATTAAAAAAAAAAAAAAAAGTACTCCTTAAATTCTGAAAGGCGCTATTGACTGACTTCCAAACTCAAAAACTCCAGAGCCAGGGAGGCGTGTTTGTTTGCTTATTGTTAAGTATTTGAATGACTAACTTGCTCCTTGAAAAGCAGAGGTGTGGAATCAAAGGCCCGATTGTGCTGACTCCTTCTCTTTGGTCATTATTCAGACTGGTTCCCAGCATGCCACAGTCCAAAGGAAAGGGTCCAAGCTTTGTTTAAAAATCAGGGATTAAAGAGTTTACTCAGCACACATTACAAGCTGACATTAGTGTTGTTTATACTCATGATTTAAAAATCTTTTGGCAGCGCCTTGTATAAAATAATCTTAGGCTTCCAGGAATATTCTCAGAATGTTCAAAGCACCTCCCTGACCTAGCTATAACAAAAATTCCTTTTCATTATTATCCCCTTTCTTGAAGGACCCTTGGAATAGGCAGGTCCTTAGGCATGACTGAATACTGGGTAAAAATTTTAAAGAAGTGCAGCCTTCCCTTTTTGGGGGGGAAGGGGTGAGAAAGAGGGGAAATTTTAGATTGAACCTGGCTCTTGTTGCTCACCTTCCCAGACAGATAATTACTCTTAGGGGAACACGCGATGATTTGTTGTCTGTTTCAGGGTCTGGAAGAATGAGAGTGTGTTGCAGCAATCTGATTATTTGAAAGAATGTTCCTTTAACTTCTGAATTAAAAAAAGACTCCATAGAGTGGAGATACAAATAAGAGAGCCAATGGACCCTTAGTATGTCAACCCAACTGACAAAAGACAGGATTTTTCTAAGGGTGTAAGAATTATATCTACCTTCTTTTTTTTTTTTTTTTTCTGGGTACAAGAGGTGGGATGGAAAGAAGGGATTCTGGAACAGACATCCCAGAAGAATGACCCTAAAACAAAACCCTTCGCACAAGGTCATCTAAGGATGTGCTCTTCCTGGCAGGTGCACGGCAGAAAAAGCATTCGGTCCTTCTCTGGTAAAGTAAGGTTTACTTGGAGGTTACGACAACGATGTCCTAGTTTACAGCAGTCCAGGTGACCCTGAGAGCAGGAACATCCCGAGGACTGCGACACAGCAAATTTCCCAGCCGGTCTCTCGCCCCGCCTCCTTTCCATTCCCGGGGGATTGGAGTAGCGTTGGAGTCGCTGACGCCATCCCTTCCTGCCCCTGACTTACAAGGAGCATGCGCTTCCTTCCTCGTAAGACTACGGCCCGGCGGACCAGCGATCGGCTTCGCGTCACTGGAACTTCAGCACCCAGAGGGCGGACAGCGCGCTCCTTCACCTCAAGACCCGGCTCCCCAGGGTCCCGTGCCTCTCTAATCCCATCTCTCCGCGACCGCGCGGAGCTCGGGGCCACTCTTCCAGCCCGCACCCGCCCACCTGGCTCTTCCGGTTTTCACTCCTCCTTTTCATTCATAATAAGAGCTACAGCTCGGGAACCCGACGCCAAGCGTAGAAGAATGGGGCTCCTTTGGACTGGCATCTGGATTGTGGGGTTGGTACTCTACAACAGTCCAGTTCAAGCTTTCCCCAAACCGGGAGGCAGCCAAGGTACGTGCGCAATTTTCTTCCCTCCTCATTTCTCCAAGAAAATGTAAGGTTTGACATAATTCGTGAGCTGTAAATCAACTTGTCTCATTTTCTGATGAAATCATATCCATGCTTATTGACAGAAATCTATTTGAATTTAGAGACCCAAGGTAGATTTTTTCCCCTCACTTTTTAAATGATACAGTAAAAACATGGGTTGCTTTGAAATATCTTATTTTGCAAAGGGGGGATGTGGCCTTTTCTGCCTAATGAAGCGGCATGCATTTTTCTTCTAGTTATTTTACAACCATTCTCAGATACTCTATTGATGTGCAGTGGATGTTTAAAGACCTGTTAATTTGCCAATGATACCAATTCAAATTATGTTCTGGCTACCTGAGAACGGCTAGTAAATCAAGTTTTAGAACTGTATGTTAGATTTTTGGTCAGAGCAAAAGTGTGATTCTATTAACTCAGGAAATACACTAGAATAATAGCAAAGCAACGTTGATAATCGCTGTTATTGTATAATCTTAATAATTTTTGTTAATTATTAAGATGACTAATTTTCATAGTCATTCAAAAATATTTCTCCTAATATTTTTTCTTTTTTTAAAAAAGGTTTTGTTAATTAAAGACATTGTGTCTTCCCAATGCACAATTAAATTTATATTTGTGTGTGTTTTACTCTAGACAAATCCATACATAATAGAGAATTAAGTGCAGAAAGACCTTTGAATGAACAGGTAGGTCAAAAGTGAAATTATATATCATTTTACTGTAGTTATTACTATTTGATGTAATTATGCTATGACATCTTAGTCATTTTAAAGCCACAAATATTTAGAGTTTAATAGTAAATTTACAAAAATTAGGATGATAGATATAATCTTGGTAATTTCTGTGCCCTGAGAGTTATATACATTGTTCTGTATAATACACAGAGCTGGCTCCACATTGACTATTAGCTCAACTTCACATCCACTCTATTGTAAGATGGTTTAATTTACCAGAGATTTAGCTTTTCCAATATTATAAGAAGAAGAGAATTAATATTTATAGAGCATCTGCTCTTTAATTTATCTCATTTACTCCTTACAACAATGCTTTGAGAAAGAAATTTCTATCTACATTTTATAAATGAGAAAACTAAGTCCCATGGAGATTAAATCATTTGACTGTGATGGCTGGTAAATGCTGGAGCAATGATTTAAAATCCAGTTTATTCCCTCTCTATTTCACAGATTGCTGAAGCAGAAAAGATTAAAAATGTATACCCTGCAGGTAAAAATTCTTTTAATTTAATTTTTATTTATATTTCTGTTAATTTAAATAACACAGACCTAGAGTATCAACTAAAATCACATGTTGGGTTTGGGGCTTTTTGTCCAGAAAACAACTCAGGCGAAAACAATTATTCTTTTGCTGATAATTTGAACCTGCTAAAAGCAATAACAGAAAAACACAAAATTGAGAAGGAAAAACAATCCATAAGAAGCTCCCCATATGATAATAAATTGAACGTGGAAGATGCTGATTCAACCAAGAATCAAAGACTAATTGATGATTATGATTCTACTAAAAGTGGACTGGATCATAAATTTCAAGGTAAATGAGGAAAAAAATAGCTTTCTGTTACCTATTTTCTCTAATTTGGGGTTGCCTGTTTTTGATTAAGAGAAAATCCTGTATTTTAAAAATACCTTTTCTATACTCATAATACTCATAATCCTGTATTAGTCAAGTACAAAATTGAGATAAAGCCCCAACTGACTGATACTGTACAAAGCAGAGCTTTGAACTAGCTCATTCTGGTTTGAACCCCTGCTGAGAATTTGCATTTCTACCCCGGAGATGCTGAATCTGAATCTACATTTTAACAAAATCCCCACGTGATTCTTATGTATAATAAATTTTAAAAAACACTGCTCTACATAGTGGTTCCCAGAATTGGTCCCTGTCTTAGTTATCTAGTGCTGCTATAACAGAAATACCACAAGTGGATGGCTTTAACAAACAAATTTATTCTCTCACAGTTTAAGAGGCTAGAAGTCCAAATTCAGAGTGCCAGCTCTAGGGAAATGCTTTCTCTTTCTGTCAATTCTGGGGAAAGGTCCTTGTAATCAATCTTTCCCTGATCTTGGAGCTTCTCAGAACAGGGATCCTGGGTCCAAAGGATGCTCTCTGCTCCCAGTGCTTCTTTCTTGGTGGCATGAGGTCCCTTGCCTCTCTGCTTGATTCTCTCTTTTATATCTCAAGAGAGATCGACTCAAGGTAAAACCTAATCCTATGGTTTATGCCCTGCCTCATTAGTATCATAGAGATTAAGATTAACAACACATAGGATAATCACATCAGATCACGAAATGGAGGACAACCAAACAATACTAGGGAATCATGCCCTATCCAAGTTGACACACATTTTTGGGGGACACAATTCAATCCATAACAGCCCCTAGCCAGCAGCATTACCATCACCTGGGAATTGTTAGAAATGCAAATTCTCAGCAGGGGTTCGAACCAGAAAAAACTGGTTTGAAGCCCCGGTACAAAGCCCCAGGTCCACAGAGGTCCAAATTTTATTTTTTTAACGATGCTTTGGAAACTGTAATAATCTACTCTCTATTTTTGTTACTGAATTTTTTTTAATAATTTTTATTGTGCTTTAAGTGGAAGTTTACAAATCAAGTCAGTCTCTCACACAAAAACCCGTATACAACTTGCTACATACTCCCAATTACTTCCCCCCGCCATGAGACAGCCCACTCCCTCCTTCCACTCTCTCTTTTCGTGACCATTTTGCCACCTTCTAAGCCCCTCTACCCTTGCATCTCCCTTCCAGGGAGGAGATGCCAACATTGTCTCAAGTGTCCACCCGAACCAAGTATCGCCTCACCATCATCCCCCTCCAACACATTGTCCAGTCCAATCCATGTCTGATGAGCTGGCTTTGGGGATGGTTCCTGCAGTGGGCCAACAGAAAGTCTGGGGGCCATGATCACCAGGGTCCTTTCAGTCTCAGTCAGACCATTAAGTCTGGTCTTTTTATGAGAATTTGGGGTCTACATCCCACTGTTCTCCTGCTCCCTCAGGGGTTTTCTGTTATATTCCCTGTCAGGGCAGTCCTCTGTTGTGGCCAGGCACCATCTAGTTCTTCTGGTCTCAGGATGATGTGGTCTCTGGTTCGTGTAGCCCTTTCTGTCTCTTGGGCTCGTTATTATCTTCTGTTCTTGTTGTTCTTTGATCCAGGTGGGTTGAGACTCATTGATGCATCTTAGATGGCTGCTTGTTAGCATTTAAGACCCCAGACGCCACTCCAAGGTGGGATGCAGAATGTTTTCTTAATAGATTTTATTATGCCAATTGACTTAGATGTCTCCTGAAACCATGGTCCCCAAACCCCTGCCCGTGCTTCCTTGACCTTTGAGGCATTCAGTTTATTCAGGAAACTGCTTTGGTTTAATCCAGTTGTGCTGACCTCCACTGTGTTGAGTGTTGTCCCTCCTTTCACCTAAAGTAGCTCTTGTCTACTATCTATTTAGTAAATACCCCTCTCCCACCCTCCCTACCTCCCCCCTCTCGTAACCACAAAAGAGTGTGTTCTCAGTTTAAACTATTTCTCAAGTTCTTAGAGTAGTGGTCTTATACAATATTTGTCCTTTTGCAACTGACTAATTTCACTCAGCATAATGCCTTCCAGGTTCCTCCATGTTATGAAATGTTTCACAGATTCATCACTATTCTTTATCCTTTGTGTGAATATACCATAATTTATTTATCCATTCATCCGTTGATGGGCACCTTGGTTGTTTCCATCTTTTTGCTAATGTAAACAGTGCTGCAATGAACATGGGTGTGCATATATCTGTTCTTGGAAAGGCTCTTATTTCTCTAGGATATATTCCAAGGAGCGGGATTGCTGGATCGTATGGTAGTTCTATTTCTAGCTTTTAAAGGAAGCACCAAATCGATTTCCAAAGTGGTTGTAACATTTTACATTCCCACCAGCAGTGTATAAGCGTTCCAATCTCTCCACAGCCTCTCCAACATTTATTATTTTGTGTTTTTTGGATTAGTGCCAGCCTTGTTGGAGTGAGATGGAATCTCATTGCAGTTTTGATTTGCATTTCTCTAATGGTTGATGATCGAGGGCATTTCCTCAAGTATCTGTTAGCCACCTGAATGTCTTCTTTAGTGAAGTGCCTGTTCATATCCTTTGCCCATTTTTTAATTGGGTTGTGTGTCTTTTCATGGTTGAGTTTTAGCAGAGTCATGTAGATTTTAGAGATCAGGCGCTGGTCGGAGATGTTGTAGCTGAACTTTTTTTTCCCTGTCTGTAGGTGGTCTTTTTACTCTTTTGGTGAAGTCTTTAGATGAGCATAGGTGTTTGATTTTTAGGCGCTCCCAGTTATCTGGTTTTTTAGAAATATTTTTTATTCTGTTTATGCCTTGTATTAGGGCTCCTAACATTGTCCCTATTTTTTCTTCCATTATCTTTATCGTTTTAGATTTTATGTTTAGGGTTGATCCATTTGGAGTTAGTTTTTGTGCATGGTGTGAGGTATGGGTCCTGTTTCATTTTTTGCGGGTGGATATCCAGTTATGCCAGCACTATTTGTTAAAAAGACTATCTTTTCCCCAATTAACTGACACTGGGCCTTTGTCAAATATCACCTGCTCATATGTGGATCAATTTATATCTGGATTCTCAATTCTGTTGCATTGGTCTATGTGTCTGCTGTTGTACCAGTACCACGCTGTTTTGACTACTGTGGCAGTATAATAGGTTCCAAAATCAGGTAGAGTGAGTCCTCCCACTTTGTTCTTCTTTTTTAGTAATGCTTTACTTATCTGGGGCTTCTTTCCCTTCCATATGAAGTCGGTGATTTGTTTCTCCATCTCATTAAAAAATGTCGTTTGAATTTGGATCAGAAGTGCATTGTATATATAGATGGCTTTTGGTCGAATAGACATTTTTACTATGTTAAGTCTTCCTATCCATGAGCAAGGTATGTTTTTCCACTTTTGTACGTCCCTTTTGGTTTCTTGCAGTAGTACCTTGTAGTTTTCTTTGTATAGGTCTTTTACATCTTTGGTAAGATTTATTCCTAAGTATTTTGTCTTCTTGGGGGCTATTGTGAATGGTATTGATTTGGTGATTTCCTCTTCGGTGTTCTTTTTGTTGATGTAGAGGAATCCAACTGATTTTTGTATGTTTATCTTGTAACCTGATACTCTGCTGAACTGTTCTATTAGTTTCAGTAGTTTTTTTGAGGATTCTTTAGGGTTTTCTGTGTATAAGATCGTGTTGTCTGCAAATAATTTTACTTCTTCCTTGCCAATCTGGATATGCTTTATTTCTTTGTCTAGCCTAATTGCTCTGGCTAGGACCTCCAGCACAATGTTGAATAAGAGCAGTGATAAATGGCATCCTTGTATGGTTCCTGTTCTCAAGGGAAATGATTTCAGGCTCTCTCCATTTAGGATGATGTTGGCTGTTGGCTGTTGGCTTTGTACAGGTGCCCTTTATTATGTTAAGGAATTTTCCTTCTATTCCTATTTTGCTGAGAGTTTTTATCATAAATGGGTGTTGGACTTTGTCAAATGCCTTTTCTGTGTCAATTGATAAAATCATGTGGTTCTTGTCTTTTGTTTTATTTATGTGGTGGATTACATTAGTTGTTTGTCTAATGTTGAACCATCCTTGCATAGCTGGTATAAATCCCACCTGGTCATGGTGGATTTTTTTTTTTTGATATGTTGTTGAATTCTATTGGCTAGAATTTTGTTGAGGATTTTTGCATCTATGTTCATGAGAGATATAGGTCTGTAATTTTCTTTTTTGGTGTTGTCTTTAGCTGGTTTTGGCATCCAGGTTATGCTGACTTCATAGAATGAGTTAGGTAGTATTCCGTGCTTTTCTGTGCTTTGAAATACCTTCAGTAGTAGTGGTGTTAACTCTTCTCTGAAAGTTTGGTAGAACTCTGCAGTGAAGCCGTCCAGGCCAGGGCTTTTTTTTTGTTGGGAGTTTTTTGATTACCTTTTCAATCTCTTCTTTTGTTATGGGTCTATTTAGTTGTTCTACTTCTGATTGTTAGTTTCGGTAGGTACTGTTTTTCTAGGAATTCATCCATTTTCTAGGTTTTCAAATTTGTTAGAGTACAATTTTTCATAGTGGTCCGATATGATTCTTTTAATTTCAGTTGAGACTGTTGTGATATGGCCCATCTCATTTCTTATTCAGGTTATTTGTTTCTTTTCCTGTATTTCTTTAGTTAATCTGACCAATGGTTTATCAATTTTGTTAATTTTTTCAAAGAACCAGCTTTTGGCCTTGTTAACTCTTTCAATTGTTTTTCTGTTCTCTAATTCATTTAATTCTGCTCTAATTCTTATTATTTGCTTTCTTCTGGTGCCTGACAGTTTCTTTTGCTGCTCTCTTTCTATTTGTTCAAGTTGTAGGGACAGTTCTTTGATTTTGGCTCTTTCTTCTTTATGTATGTGTGCATTTATTGATATAAATTGACCTCCGAGCACTGCTTTCACTGTGTCCCAAAGGTTTTGATAGGAAGTGTTTTCAGTCTTGCTGAATTCTATGAATTTCTTTATTCCCTCATTGATGTCTTCTATAACCCAGTCTTTTTTGAGCAGGGTATTTTTCAGTTTCTAAATATTTGTTTTTTTTCCCTGGTCTTTCTGTTGTCGATTTCTACTTTTATGGCCTTATAGTCTGAGAAGATGCTTTGTAATATTTCGATGTTTTGGATTCTGCAAAGGCTTGTTTTATGACATAATATGTGGTCTATTCTAGAGAATGTTCCATGTGCACTAGAAAAGAAAGTACATTTTGCAGCTGTTGGGTGGAGCGTTCTGTATAAGTCTATGAGGTCAAGTTGGTTGATTGTAGCGATTAGATCTTCCATGTTTCTATTGAGCTTCTTACTGCATGTCCTATCCTTCACCGAGAGAGGTGTGTTGAAATCTCCTACTGTAATTGTGGAGGTGTCTGTCTCACTTTTTGTTAAAGTTTGTTATATGAATCTTGCAGCCCTATCATTGGATGCATAAATATTTAATATGGTCATATCTTCCTGGTAAATTGTCCCTTTAATCATATGTAGTGCCCTTCTTTATCCTTTGTGGTGGATTTAACTTTAAAGTCTATTTTGTCAGAAATTAATATTGCCACCTCTGCTCTTTTTTGATTGTTTTTGCTTGATATATTTTTTCCATCCTTTGAGTTTTAGCTTATTTGTGTCTCGAAGTCTAAGATGTGTCTCTTGTAGGCAGCATAGAGACTGATCTTGTTTTTTTATCTAGTCTGCAACTGTCTGTCTCTTTATTGGTGCATTTAGTCCATTTACATTCAGTGTAATTTTAGATAAGTATTAGTTTCATGCTGTCATTTTGATGCCTTTTTTTGTTTGTTGTTGACAGTTTCATTTTTCCACTTTTTTGTGTTGAGAAGTTTTTCTTTGTAAATTGTGTGTTCCTCATTTTCATAGTAGTCTAATTTGTTTTTGCTGAGTCATTACGTTTATCTTGGTTTTTATTTTGAAGTATGGAATTGTTAGACCTTTTTGTGGTTACCTTAATATTTACCACTATTTGACTAAGTAAAAACCTAACTTGTATTGCCCTGTATCTCCTTGGTTTCCTCTCCATATGTAAGATCTATGCCTCTTTTATTTAGTCCCTCTTTTTTGACTATTGTAATCTTTTACATAATGACATCAATGATTCCTGTTTTCAGTAATTTTTTTTTTAATTAATCGTATTTTGTTTTTGTGATTTCCCTATCTGAGTTGATTTCAGGATGTTTTGTTCTGTGACCTTGTGTTGTGTTGGCATCTGATATTATTGATTTTCTGACCAAAGAATTTCCTTTAGTTATTCTTGCAGTTGTGGTTTGGTTTTTGCAAATTCTCTAAGCTTGTGTTTATCTGTAAATGTATTAATTTCACATTCGTATTTGAAAAAAAGAGTATATGATTCTCGGCTGACAGTTTTTCTCTTTCAGTGCTCTATATATGCTATCCTATTACCTTCTTGCCTGCATGGTTTCTGTCGAGTAGTCCGAACTTATTCTTATTGATTCTCCTTTGTAGGTGACTTTTCGTTTATCCTTGGCAGCTTTTAAAATTTTCTCTTTATCTTTGGTTTTGGCAAGTTTGATGATAATATGTCTTGGTGATTTTCTTTTGGGATCTATCTCGTATGGGCTTCAATGAGCATCTTGGATAGATATCTTTTCGTCTTTCACGATGTAAGGGAAGTTTTCTGCCAACAGATCTTCAACTATTCTCTCTGTATTTTCTGTTATCCCTCCCTGTTCTGGAACTCCAATCCCACGCAAGTTATTCTTCTTGATAGAGTCCCACATGATTCTTAGGGTTTCTTCATTGTTTTTAATTCTTTTATCTGATTTTTCTTCAACTATATTCGTGTCAATTGCCTTATCCTCCAGCTCCCCCACTCTGCATTCCAATTCCTCAATTCTGCTCCTCTGATTTCCTATTGAGTTGTCTAATTCCGTAATTTTATTGTTAATCTTTTGGATTTCTGAATGCTGTCTCTCTATGGATTCTTGCAGCTTATTAATTTTTTCACTATGTTCTTGAATAATCTTTTTGATTTCTTCCACTGCTTTATCAGTGTGTTCCTTGGCTTTTTCTGCAGATTGCCTTATTTCATTTCTGAGGTCATCCCTGATGTCTTGAAGCATTCTGTATATTAAGTTTATATTCTGCATCTGGCAATCCCAGGAATGTATCTACATCTGATTTTGGAATGATTTTGGTTCTTTGATTTGGGGGTTTGTAGAAGGAATCATGGCCTGCTTCTTTATGTGATTTGATATGGACTGCTGTCTCTGAGCCATCTGTAAGATATTATAATGTTTTCTTTTATATTTGCTCACTGAGTCTTGTCTTCTAGTTTTGTTTTGTTACAATGCACCCAGATGAGCTACTAGATTGTGCTGTCTTGATTGCTGTAGCTTTTGAATCACTTATGTGCTGTTACCAGCTGGTCTGAGCTGTTACCAAGTATACAAGCCTATGAGTCCATTCACTATTCTTGAATAGAATCAGCTTAGGTGTCCTAGTCCTCAGGGTCACCTAGTGTGTGGTATAGGCTCTCACCTATTAACTTAGAGAAGTAGTGGTGATGGTTGTATGCACCAGTTTCTAGTAGCAGCAGGGGTCACACTCCGAGGAGGGCAGGATGCTGACAGCCTTCCCCCAAGTGTCAGTGAGGTAGGAGCGGCTCTATTCTCTAGAGTGCTCTGCTGGGTGGACTCTGCAGCTGTACCTTAGGCACCCAATGCTTGTACCTCTGTAGTTCAGTAGGTGTCGCTATCCTCAGTCCCCTTTAGCAGGTGGCTAGGTGGTGTGGGTGGAGCCTTAGCCCTCAGTTTCCTGGAGTGGATCAGTGAGGGCTCTGTTTAATAGGTAGAGAGGTATCTGACCTCCAAAACTTGCCTTTCTGCTGCTTAGCTAAAACAATTACAGTCAGATCTCTATCAGAATTGCCTTTGCATTATAATAGCCACCTGGTTACCTGTAGGGATGAAAGCCAAACACTGTGGGCCTCTTATGCCAGGATGGAGCTGGTTCTGTATTATTATTCCAGTTTAGGGATGCCAGGGAAGGATTTTTCCTTTGATTGTTAAATGCTGCTTTTCTCAGGCCAGGAGAATGGGTTAGAAAAGAAAGAAGATAAAAACAAAAAAAAACAGCAGTGCACTTCACTCTCTGGCCCGGGGAATTCCAATGTTAATGAAGCCGGCTGGGGCAGGGAGGGGAGGGATCAGATAGTTAGTAGAGAGTAGCATGGCAAGATAGACAAAGTTACTTATCTTGTTTGGTAAGGACTGCTTTTTCTGAGATTCCAGAGGGGTGTGTAGCTTTTGTGCACTGGCTGGTCCCCCACTGAGACTGCCCCAGAGGTTTAGGGCTGCATCCTGTGCTCACACCATCTCAGGAAGCCGCAATCAGCTCTTCCATGCTTAGTCCAAAGCCCAGCGCTAAGGTTTCCTGTCTAGGACACTGTGCTCCAAGCTCCAAAACCAGTTGCTGCTTCCCTGTGGTTTTTCGTTTGCCTGTCAGCCGCATCAGTATGCAGCCTTCGTGTGTTGTCTGGGTCCCCTCTGAGGCTGGTCCCGAGGGCTAGGCCTGCATCCGTGCTTGCCCCGTCTTAGTAAGCCACAACCAGCCCCACCACTCTGGGACAGGGGACCACAAGAGCTCAAGGCTGTGGCATGGCTCACTGGTTCTGGAAGCGGTCGCTGCTTCAGCGTGTGGCTTTTCGCTCCCCTGTCACTCAGGCCAGCTTCTTAGTTCTGTATTTGATGGTCAAGGTTCATAGATGGTCCTGTATGTAATCGATTCACTTGTTTTTTCGAATCTTTGTTGCAAGAGGGATAAGCGGAAGCTTCTACCTAGTCAGTCATCTTGGTCTCGCCACCCTTTTGAATTCATTTTAAGATTTCAATTTATTTTAACCATAGGTGCAAACAAAATATAATTAGCAAATAACGAAATTAATAAAATGTCCCCCGAAGGTCAAAAATATCCATTATTTCCTTTTCCATGTTCTCCTATCTATATCCTTTCTCCCTTGTCCAAAACCTCAGTTACCATCCGATGTTCCATGTCATTAGCCCAGACTTCTCTGAGCTAAAGAACTCTATATCTGTCTACTTAATATTTTCCCTTGAATGTCTCAGAAGCACCTCAAATTTAACATATCCAAGATTAAACTCAGTATCTGTGTCCACCTCACAGCTAGTCCTCTTGCAGTGCTCTTTTCTGAGGAAGGGCACTACTCTCTATCCAGCCTTCAAGACAGATACCTAGAGTCAGACTAGCTCTTGTGTTCTCTTTCCCTCACCTATCAATCCAATCCACCAAATCTTATCCCTTTTAACTCTTCTATATCTCTCAAGTCTTCTCTCTATCCCAAATCACCACCATCCTAGTCCAAGTTACAATCCTGTCTCACTTGAACCACAGCAAAGTCTTCTAACAGACCTCCCGGCATCTACTCTGCCCCTCTCCAACTCATTCTTCATTTAGCAGCTGGATTGATCTTTTCCATACAAAAATATGAACTTGTCACTCTTGTGCGTAAAACCCTCGAGTATATTCATGTTTCTCTCAGGATGAACACCAAAATCCTTGACATGGCTTCCACCACTCTGCATGAATTGGCTCCTGTCTATATCTCTGGGTTTATCTGGCCCACATGATCTGATAGAAACCTTGTACCACTTTCTGGTGGTACTTATTGTGGTGTGCAATTTTACATTCTTGAGTGCATTTTTCTCCAAACTAAACTGAATGTCTTTCTCCAAAACTAAACTGAAAATTTTACAAGAACAGGGACATTGTAACCCCAGTATCTGGAAGCTCATGAATCCATCGAATGAATGAATGACAAATGAAAGAAAACATGAGGTAATAAATGAACTGCTGTAGCTAGGCATTGAAAAAGGGAGTATGTTTTCCATTTTGGGGACCAGTGCTTAGGTGTAACTCTGAGTTTTCTTATATGTCCTTATTTTGTTCCCGGGCCACAAGAGAATTATGCTGGTTATCTCTGCCAGAAAACAAGTGCTAATTAAATTAGACTTTCATAGGACGTCATAGCCTGAGGAAAGTTCAGAAGTGTGTTGTGCACGTATGAGATGAGGTGGGAGTAATGGCTTATGTTTTGACACATTTAATATTGTATGCTGCTCAGGGAAATTGTTTGTTTTTTTAATCTTGAATTCTATTTTTCAACCTAAATACTTGGACTAGAAATCAGAAGAGACTGGGCATATCTGCATACGAAAATAGATTCAACCACTTTGACTGAATTGAGCATTTGATTTAGTAAGAAAAAAAATTAGTCTAATGTTTGTTCGACTGAACTGATTGGTAAACTGGTTGTGTCCTCAGGCAGAAGCACAGATCTATTTGTGATTTGGCCACTAACTTAAGCGACTTATTTTTAATTTGTTCAACAAATTATCACCATCCCAAGTGGTTTCAGGACTATCAAGTAGTCCTGATAGATCTAGGTTTACTCTAGGAGGCATATAACTCTACCTGAGATCAGAGAAGCTGATCCAAGGTTCTTGGAGAAAGTGGTTTACGGGTGAGCTTCTGGTTTCCCCTCACATCTTAGAAGTCCTGGAATCAGAGAGATTGGAACTACCAAGGTGAATAGAATGCCAGAGGCACGTAGACTTGCATCCCAAAAGGGAGAGTGAGGGTGCTTTTCCAGACCTAATCACTCCTTTAGGAAAACTCCAATGGGCTTGGACTGTGGGACTCATGAAGTCTCCTTCCTTTTCAGCATTCACTATACCCAGTGCCGTCTGGTTTTTTCAGTATTCACTATAGTATGAGTGATTAAGGATTTTCCCAAGTTTCTTTTATGAAGTAGTGCTTTGGTGCTCCTGTGTGCATTTACCCAACAAATATTTATCGAGCAATTATTATGTACCAGACTATGAACTAAACAGTAAGCTCCATGAAGTCAGGGGCCATGCTGAACCTATTTGCCATTCTATTTCCAGTATCTGGTAAATATTAAGACTTCAATAAAATTTTATTGAACAAATCAGTGCCAAGTGCCATATTAGATGCTAGGGATTCAAAACATAACTGGGCAGATGATGATTTGAGACATGGCCCTTTGATATCCACTTAGAACATGGCGGGTACTCAGCAAAAGTTGCAGATGTTGAACCCTTGTTTGGCTACTCTCTGAGAAGGGTGAAATATTCCTTGACGAGTAGTAGGGAAGTCATTATGAGTAACTCTGTACCTTTTAGAAGAGTCAGGGGAAACCAGTGGAAGAAACACCCAGGTGCCCCACTATTAACCCATCTACCAAAGCTCTTTACCAAAGCTCGGCTTGGGGAGGTGCCTAAGATCCTGACATGAGAGAATACAGCAGTGAACAGAGGAAAGGCTATTTTTTGGTATGTTGCTAACATTCTCCCTGTTGTGAAGTAAATGAACTAAAAACGTCATTTCAGTTATTTTCAAGGTCCAGCAGGCAACCAATATTCTCCCTTTTTCAGATCCTGAGGGATTAGTGGGAAGGGAAATAAATTCTTCCACCTCTCATATACCCAGGCAGTTTCTGTTCCACATATTCCCGAGAGCCTGACTTCTAACCCACAAATGGAAAAATCATACCTAAATGATATTGGGAAACCCTGGTGGCGTAGTGGTTAAGTGCTATGGCTGTTAACCGAAAGGTTGGCAGTTCAAATCTGCCAGGCACTCCTTGGAAACTGTGCAGCAGTTCTACTCTGCCCTATAGAGTCGCTATGAGTCAGAAATCGACTTGACAGCAGAGGGGTTTTCTTTGTTTTTTTTTAAATGATATTGAGTCTGCTCCTGAAAAATAGGTGATGAACCCCATTCTCAGCCAGCCAGGAGGGGAACTGATGTTATGCTTTTTTCTTAGAGGCTTTTCTGTTCATTTGTCACTATGATACACAGGGCTCATAGGCTCACAGCTCATGGGTTGGCCGACAGCTTAGCCATTATAGAGAGTCTGAGAACTTCCAGTCCTCTGGGTATAATCACCGCTCTCATTTCTCCTAAGCTTCTTTCCAGAAAACCCAAGGATGATATTCTGCCTGAGGCTGCACACACCCCATCTTCACAGAGTCTGGAGATGCCAAGGGAGAACCTCTTTGTTCTGAATCCCCAAAAGCCACGAAGAACAGAATCTGAATAGGAATATCGGGGCAGGTTTTTTTTTTTTTTTTTTGAGTGAATGAGGATTAATTGGACAGAATCTGGCCAGGGATTCAATTTCCATTTTCTCTAGAAGATAATACATTAACATTTATATAGTGCTTTGCAATTTACAAGGTGCTTTTACATCTTATTTCATCTGATCTTCACAACAACCCCATGAAATAGATATTCTCATCATCCTCCTTACAGTGGGCCAAGGACATATAGGTAACAAGAGGCTTCCCTGAGGATAAAATTGATTTTTTCCCATCTGCCTAGAGGTGACAGAGAGTTAAGTGCCTTGTAAACTTGAGGTGCTCGATGTAGTATAGATTGGAAGAGACCAATTGATTCCTGGTAATTCTCCGTGGATATAGTGCAGTCCTTCATTGCCACTGACACTACTGTGTCTTCTTTCTGTCACAATCAGCCCTGGTTTTGGTCTGAATTAGTGCTGCCAAATGTATTCCCAAGGATACATATTTGCATGCTTCTCTGCAAAGATTTACATATTGCTTTGCACAAATCTGTTGCCTCATTTAAAAAGTCTGAATTCTAGGCATATAAAAAAAATAGTAAGTTCCCTATTCTCTGGAGAACAGGGCCTTGTCACATTAATCTGCCTTACATAAAGACACTCTGACACGTTTAATTAAAAGTAAATATTTATTCCAGGTAAGTCATGAAATCTTCAGTACATGCTCTCTAATTCTGGGTTTGAAGCACCTTCCCCTATTCCCAGCCTAGGAATTTACCTGCAAAGGGAGTACATGTAGGGAATATTACCAATCTACTCTCTGCACAGAAATGAAATATCAAATTATATAATGTATAGAAGGGTGCTTTGAACTGTATGGCATACTACATAAATACAGCGTACTATCAAAATAATATAAATAAATAATTTAAAAATTGTATTACTGATAATAAAAGGAGGGAGCTTTTGTGTTATTTTCAGCTCTTCCTCTTATTATTACATATTTTAAAATTTCCGTTATCATCCTAGTTTCTTAACGTGAAGTCTAATTTCATTTCAAAGCAAGAGTTTATGCAGACTAAAAACCACCATGCCTATAATCCAAAGATACGTACACAAATGAAGTATAAATTTTAAATAGAATATGATCCATGAAATAGGTCTATGATCACTATGAGGTGAAGTTGTGGTTGCTCTGTCTAGATGACCCAGATGGCCTTCATCAACTAGATGGAACTCCTCTAACTGCTGAAGACATTGTTCAGAAAATTGCTACCAGGATTTATGAGGAAAATGACAGAGGAGTGTTTGACAAGATTGTTTCTAAACTGCTGAATCTTGGCCTAGTAAGTCATAATATATGAGAGTAAATTAAATTCTTAGTACATTTTGGAGGATGCCAAGAAGCCAAGCCACTTGATTCAAATACCTAAATGTTTACAATGCATCTACTTTGTAGCAGGCTCAATAGGTTTCAAGGACAAGTAAAGTACTTTCCCTCTAGGAGTTTATAGTCTGTCAGAGGGACTAGACTAGCACACATACAACCACACACAAGAACTGTAGGAGGAGTTCGGCATGCAAAAGGTTAGGCTATATCCAGTTGGGCAGTAAAGAAATGCTTCAGAGGAGGAGGTACTTGAAATGTTAGGATTTTAACCAGTAGAAGTAAAAGACGTGTGTGTGGTGAGAAGGAAATAACATGAGCAAAGGCACGTAATGTGTGTTTGAGAAACTAAGCAATCCAATTTGATCCTGCGTTAGCTTGGCCCACCACCCTAACACAGCCCTGGCAGGCTTTAGGAGGCTGCTAACTGTGGGGTTTGAAAAGTTACCTATGACCTGCAGCTATGCAGGGAGCAACTCTTGAGCTCTTCCTCAAAGTAAATGTTCCAAGGGCTCCAATAGAAAGGACTGACCACCTGCATGGTGGGCCCAAAGACACTTCTGCCCAGGAGTGCTGAGTAGCCCCTGTAACAGCCAGCATGTTGTAGAAGCATAAATGAGAGCTGTTCAGAAAGAGGGTTCAGAAGATTCTCCCCTCTAAAAAGACGTGTTCAACTACAGAGTTCAGTCTAGATATTTTTCGAAACCACAAAAATGGGAATAGTAGTTATATATGTTTTGCCTCTTTATAACAGATCACAGAAAACCAGGCACACACACTGGAAGATGAAGTAGCAGAGGTTGTACAAAAATTAATCTCAAAGAAAGCCAACAATTATGAGGAGGAGCCCAGTAAACCCAAAAGCAGAACAGAGAGCAAGGCTGGGAAAATGTCAGAGAAAGCGGTATGTATATGTAAATGTATGTGTATGTGATGTATGTATGTTTATGTGTGCATGGGATGCTTGTGTCTATATATAATTAATACCTGGCTTAGTGCCAAAGAAGATCTGGGGTATGTGGCACTTTTACCCGACTTAAAATGTATATTCATGAAATGCCAATATGTTAATATATATATAAACCCTATCCCAAATACAGAAAGGAAAAAAAAAAAAAAGATTAATAGGTTTACGGTCCTGTTTTAGAGGAAGCGAGGAAAAAAGCAGAAATTGACTCTGAATTTTTTACTAGATGGCCTGAAAGCAGGGCTTTGAACTGGCTTGAACCCCTGCTGAGAATTTGTATTTCCGCCCTAGATATACTGGCTCAGAATCTACAGTTTAACAAGATCTGCAGGTGATTCTTATGTGTAATAAATTTTGAGAACCACTGCTCTACTAGTGGTTCTCAGAACTGGCCCCTAACCAGCAGCATGAGCATCACCTGGGAATTTGTTTGAAATGCAAATTCTCAGTAGAGTTTTGAATTGAAATGAACCTGTTCAAAGCCCTGCTTAAAACCTCTTCTTTGCTTACCCTACTTCCTATCTCCACTAGCTGCCACCTTTTAAACAGCTTTTGAAGATCTACCCACTTAAAGAAAGCTTTCTAGATTTATCAAAGAACTCATAACTTTCACTCAAGCTGAAACTGACATAGCTATTTTCATGATCCTTTGCTCCAACTGGAAACCTGGTGGTATAGTGGTTAAGTGCTACGGCTGATAACTAAAATGTCGGCAGTTCAAATCCACCAGGTGCTCCTTGGAAACTCTATGGGGCAGTTCTACTCTATCCTGTATAGGGTCACTATGAATCGAAATCAACTTGATGGCAACAGGTTTGGTTTTTAGGTTTTGCTCCTATTATGTCCTCCTTATTCACCCGTCTCTAAAATTGTGCGTATGCTCGACCTGTTCGCTCATGTTGCCTAAATCCATCAATTATCCTATTCATTCAACAAATATTTATTGAGTACTGTGTACCAAACTGATGTAAAAAAAAAAAAATTATGTTGAGTCGATTCCAACTCATAGCAACCATACAGGACACAGTAGAACTGCCCCATAGGATTTTCGAGGAGTAGCTGGTGAATTTAAACTGCCAACCTTTTGGTTAGCAGCCTTAGGTCTTAACCACTGCCTCACCAGGGCTCCCAAGCTGATGTAGTGCTCATTTAAAAAGACATAATCCCTGCTCTCATAAAGTTTACAGCCTAGTGGAAGAGGTAGATGGTCTTCAAATAGTCATATTATTTTAATTACAGCTGCATTAAGTTCTTTGAGGAAAGGAATGTGGTTCTACGAAGCCTCATAAAACAGCAACCTGTCCTTGACTTAGGCTTAGAGAGGTGACTTGAACTAAGAATTGAAGGCTGATCATGAATGAGAGGCAGCATGTAGAGAAGGATGTGTGGAGTACCCAAGCAACTGAAATAAGGACAGTGTGATGGCATGCAGAGAGTTATGAGAGATGAAGTGGGAAAGGTGGACCCAGGCCAGACCATGAGGGCCTTGTGAGACATTTATATGGGCTCTGACCTTTACTGGAAGTGATAGGAAAACACTGAAAGATTTTAAGCAAAGGATCTACATGATCATATTTTTAAAAGATAACTCTGACTACAGTGGGGAGAATGCAGTGTGGGGAACGGACTGAAGGTGGGTAGCATACCAGTTAGAAGGTGAGAGATGAAGGCAGCTTGGACTAGTGTGAAACAGAGGAGAAGGAGTGATGTGTACAAATTTGGAATGAATTTCGAAAGTATATGAACTGATCTACTCGTGGGTTGGATGGGGGAAGGAAGAAGAAGAGGCAAGAGAGGCTCTTAGATTTCTGTCTAGTTCATTGAGTTGAGAATGGGCCATTCGCTAAGACAGGGAGCATTAGACAAGGATCAAGTCTTGGAGAGTCTTGTACACCCATCCAGACAGACCTTAAAATGTCACCAAAAAATTCCCAAAGTATCATTGCTCTGCTAGTGTTAGACATTCTGGCAGGCTCTGCTGTACTGTGGCACTACCCCTTTTGGTAGAGTCTGTGAACTCAAAGCTCCCCTCCTTGGTGAAAGGCAATTTTATGAGGAGAGACTCATAAGAACTGAAGGAGGGTACTTGACTGGTACAGGAAACTAAAAATTCCCTATCTATTCTCACCCAAGAAGGAGCCAGGGTCTTTAGGGGGTTTTCCTGGAGGTAGACCCCTCTCCCTAGGTCCCTGTCTGCATACCTACCCATGTGGCTAGTTGCCCACACATCCAAATATAGAAAAGGGTTTGAACCTGCAGGAGCTTGCAAAGGAGGAGGCATTCTTGCACTTTACATTCAAGTGCACCACAGAAGAAAGAACTAAGCTGGAGTTTCATTAGTGCTAACAAAATCTTTATTTTTTATCAAAATTTTTCCCCCACTGGAGACTCCACTGGCAACAATGCAAGATGGTTTTACTAACGGAGAAAATGATGAAACAGTATCTAGCGCATTAACCTTGACGAATGTCTTGGAAAGGAGAACTAAAACCTACAGCGAAGATAACTTTGAGGAACTCCAATATTTCCCAAATTTCTATGCATTACTGAAAAGTATTGATTCAGGTAATCACTGTGTTTCTGACCATATGGAACATAAACAGCTATTCTGGGAAATGTGTGGGAGTGTGTGTGTTTTGTGTTTTCAGTTTCTAAATGCAGTCTTCAGTGACACACCACGGGCTCAGGAAAATAGTTCACATCAATTTTTTTTTTCTTTTTAAAGAAGTGTACTAGTCATGGAAATATTTAGGAAAGGTAATCAGGAAGGGTAGAGTTTCTGAATAATTTAATGCTTTTTTTAACAGAAGGTTCATTTATTTGTTCAACAAACAGTTATTGAACATGTGCTGTGGACAATGTACCAAAGTGAACCTTGTCCAGATATATGATTGACTCAGACAGTATCCTTCCCTTACCCAGTTCAACCCCAACTCTTATTGCAATTTTTGTGTTAAGAGTATTCATTCATTTTCCTCCCTTGGAGAATGATTATGTGGAACATAACATCCTTTTTTAGATGATTCAGTATGTTGCTTTGTAGACATTTTCAGCTTCAGCCTTCAAATGAGTTAAAGTGGAAGACATTGGTCTAAAGGAATTCAGGAGCCCAAAACATATTTGGGAAATTATTTGATTTTTTAAAATAAAATCTTTAATGTATCTTTCTCTTTTTTGTTATATGTGCACTAAGGATTTCACATCGTGTTTATTTTTGGCTAATCTGTGAGGAGGATCTTAATGGGCAGAGCTTCTGTTGTTGTTATTGACCTGACAGATCCCTTAATGGCTTTTCTTTTCCCTGTTCAAAGATTCAGCCACCAACTGAACATGTGCATGAGTGTTACTGTAATCATCAAGTATTTGTCCATAAAGTAACCTTAGTATGAGCTTTCATTTCTGGAGAGCACTCATTGTCCTTCAATTCCAGACATTAGCCAGATGGCACAAGCCCCTCTGCTGGTGTCTGCAGGGTTTGTACCTCTTAAGGCTTCATTCTAAGCTATCTTGCCCCATTGGTTGGCAGGTGCCCAGCTCAGAATCTCTGTCATCCTCGTGAGTTGCTTCTTGTCCATGAAGGGCATAAGCACAATATCAAGTACTGATATAGATGTGACCTTGGACAAATAATGTCATGGCTGAAGTTATCATTTGGTGCCCTTTTCCGACATCTGTTGTCCATCCTCTTCTCTTACCTTTCTTCCTTCCCAGCTGTGAGTTTTTTTTTTTTATTCTACTGTGCTTTATGTTATTTTATTTGTTTTTATCTTCTCATTACCTTCATGCCACTCCTTATTGCATTCATTTTTCTAGGATTTTAATTTAAATACTTATGCTGAGGTCTTTGATGATACTTATTCTTCTGAAAGATACTGAGCAAGATCTGAACCAACTGAGAAATAATAAACCAAGTAGAAACTCAAAATATCATCTCTATTATTGATAAAAGCTGTGTTGTAACTTAGTGTGAGAGCCAAAAATGTACTTGCTCGCTCCCTCCTCCTCAGTCCAGATGTTGCAACAGACAATCCCAGGGAAAGTTTGAGTCTGCAGATCCGGCACTTATCCCAGGTCCCTGCCTTCCACTGTTCCACGGGAGCAAAGAAACATTCCAAATCCTTTATCAGCTGAGAAATATAGACTAATGGCTATTGCCCACTAACCACATCTGTAGGGATGATGAAAAGTGGGGAGTATCCCTCTTCATGGGAACTATGCCAAATACGAAGGGTTTCCAAGAAACTGTTAATAGTGGTTACCTACAGGGAATAGAAAGGAACCCTGGTAGCACAGTGGTTAAGCGCTCAGCTGTTAACCAAAACCTTGACACTTCGAACTCATCAGCCACTCTGCAGGAGAAAGATGTGGCAGTCTGCTTCCGTAAAGATTTACAGCCTTAAGATGCATCAATTGGTCTCAACCCACCTGGAGCAAAGGAGAATGAAGAACATCAAAGACATAAGGTAATTATGGACCCAAGAGACAGAAAAAAAAGGGCCACATAAATCAGAGACTACATCAGCCTGAGACCAGAAGAACTAGATGGTACCTGGCTACAACCGATGACTGCCCTGAAAGGGAACACAACAGAGAATCCCTGATGGAGCAGGAGAGCAGTGGGATGCAGACCTCAAATTCTCGTCAAAAGACCAAACTTAATGGTCTGACTGAGACTAGAAGGACTCCGGAGGTCATGGTCCCAAGACCTTCTGTTAGCCCAAGATTGGAACCATTCCCAAAGCCATCTCTCCAGACAGTGATTGGACTGGACTATAAGAAAATGATACTGGTGAGGAGTGAGCATCTTGGCTCAAGTAGACACATGAGACTATGTGGGCAGCTCCCGTCTGTAGGGGAGATGAGAAGACAGAGGGGGACAAAAGCTGGCTGAATGGACACGGGGAATACAGGGTGGGGAGAAGGAGGGTGCTGTCTCATTAAGGGGAGAGGAACTAGGAGTACATAGCAAGGTGCATATAAAGTTTTGTATGAGAGACTGACTTGATTTGTAAACTTTTACTTAAAGCACAATAAAAATTAAAAAAAAAAAGAGAGATTTACAGCCTTGGAAACCCTATGGGGAAGTTCTACTCTGTCCTATAGGGTTGCTATGAGTCAGAATTTACTTGACAGCAGAGGGTTTTTGTTTGTTTGTTTTTTGTTTTATAGAGAGTAGGATTTAAAGGGAAGAGTAAGAAAGAGAATCTTACTTTTCACTTTTATTTACTTCTGCCCTGTAGGGTTGACTCAATGGCAGTGGGTTTGGTTGGTACTTTTAGAATATTTTTACTATATGCATATATTATTTTAAATAAAATAGAGCTTAAATAGCAATATATGCTACTGTTAAAAAACAACCTTCCATTTTAAAAATAAAAATACACATGTGTTCTTATTTTCAAATATTAAGCTTAGTTAATGAATACATCTCATGTAGCTGTTTACTTCTCTTACTCTACAGGTCTGTCCTGAACATATCATTGACTTCAAAACATACAATTGGACACTTTGTTCTTGCCCTCAAGGACTAAATGGCCCAAGAAGAGGAAAGTTGTTGGGCCACCAATCTTCTCTTTTGAGTTCATAGTCTGTTGAGTTGAAAAAGTGTCTCTGTATCACCTATTGATAAAATCTTTTAGATTAATTAAACCTCTGAAGAAGTTATAATTGTTCATTTCAGGGGAAAAGCTTAGTGTACCAAACACTGTTCTGCATTCTCCAATTAAGCCTAAGACTTTTTGTAAATTAAATATATAGGGTTTTAGCTATAAATGTAGTGAGAAATACTTCAATAAGATACTGTACTTCATAAGTTGACATTGAAAGATGAAGCTATATTCTGCTAGTTTTTTTTTTTTTTTTTTGTAACTTTTTATTGTGCTTTAACTGAAGGTTTACAAATCAAGTCAGGTTCTCATACAAAAATTTACATACACCTTGCTATATACTCCTAATTGCTCTCCCCCTAACAAGACAGCCCGCTCCTTCCTTCCGCTCTTTTTTATTGTGTCCATTCCGCCAGCTTCTAACCCCCTCTGTTCTCTCATCTCCCCTCCAGAGAGGAGATGCCAACATAGTCTCAAGTGTATACTTGATGCAAGAAGCTCATTCTTCACCAGCATCTTTTTCTATCCCATTGTCCAGTCCAATCCCTGTCTGAAGAGTTGGCTTTGGGAATGGTTCCTGTCTTGGGCTAACAGAAGGTATGGGGCCATGACTACTGGGTTCCTTCTAGTCTCAGTCAGACCATTAAATCTGGTCTTTTTACCAGAATTTGGAATCTACATTCCACTCTTCTCTTGATCCTCCAGGGGTTCTCTGTTCTGTTCCATGTCAGGATTGTCATCGGTTGTAGCTGGGCACCATCTAGTTCTTCTGGTCTCAGGCTGATGTAGTCTCCGGTTTATGTGACCCTTTTTGTCTCTTGGGTCCATAATTACCTTATGTCTTTGATGTTCTTCATTGTCCTTTGCTCCAGGTGGGTTGGGACCAATTGATGCATCTTAGATGGTCGCTTCCTAGCATTTAAGACCCCGGAAGATGCTCTCCAAATTGGGATGCAGAATGTTTTCTTAATAGGTTTTATTATGTCAATTGACTTAGATGTACCCTGAAACCATGGTCCACAAACCCCTGCCCCTGCTGCACTGGCCTTCGAAGCATTCAGTTTATTCAGGAAACTTCTTTGCTTTTGGTTTACTCCAGTCGTGCTAACCTTGCCTGTATTTCCCTTCACCTAAAGTAGTTCTTATCTACTATCTAATTAGTAACTACCCCTTTCCCTCCCTCCCTCCCCCCTCTCATAACCATCAAAGAATATTTTCTTCTCCGTTTAAACTATTTCTCAAGTTCTTATAATAGTGGTCTTATGCAATATCTGTCCTTTTGCAACTGACTGATTTCACTCAGCATAATGCCTTCTAGATTCATCCATGTTCTGAAACGTTTCACAGATTCATCACTGTTCTTTATCATTGCGTAGTATTCAGTTGTGTGAATATATCATAATTTATTTATCCATTCATCCATTTATGGGCACCTTGGTTGCTTCCGTCCTTTTGATATTGTAAACAGTGCTGCAATGAACATGGGTGTGCATATATCTATTCGTGTAAAGGCTCTTATTTCTCTAGGATATATTCCAAGGAGTGAGATTGCTGGATCGTATGGTAGTTCTATTTCTAGCTTTTTAAGGAAGTGCTAAATCGATTTCCAAAGTGGTTGTACCATTTTACATTCCCACCGGCAGTGTATAAGTGTTCCAATCTCTCCATGACCTCTCCAACATTTATTATTTTGTGTTTTTTGGATTAATGCCAACCTTGTTGGAGTGAGATGGGATCTCATTGTAGTTTTGATTTGCATTTCTCTAATGACTGGATGGCAGTGGCTTTTTTTTTTTTTCCTTAATGGCTAATGATCGTGAGCATTTCCTCATGTATCTGTTAGCTACCTGAATGTCTTCTTTAGTGAAGTGTCTGTTCATATCTTTTACTCATTTTTTAATTGGTTTGTGTTTTCGTAGTTGAGTTTTTGCAGTATCATGTAGATTTTAAGAGATCAGGTGCTGACTGGAAATGCTATAGCTAAAACCCTTTTCCCAGTCTGTAGGTAATCTTTTTACTCTTTTGGTGAAGTCTTCGGATGAGCATATGTGTTTCATTTTTAGGACCTCCCACTTATCTAGTTTTCCTTCTGCATTGTTAGTGATGTTTTGTATACTGTTTATGCTATGAATTACGGCTCCTAACGTTGTCCCTATTTTTTCTTCCGTGATCTTTATCATTTTAGATTTTATATTTAGGCCTTTGATCCATTTTTAGTTCGTTTTTGTGCATGGCGTGAGGTATGGGTCTTGTTTCATTTTTTTACAGATGGATATCCAGTTATGCCAGCACCATTTGTAAAAAGACTGTCTTCCCCATTTAACTGATTTGAGGCCTTTGTCAAATATCAACTGCTCATATGTGGATGGATTTATGTCTGGATTCTCAATTCTGTTCCAGTGGTCTATGTATCTGTTATTGTACCAGTACCAGGCTGTTTTGACTACTGTGGCAGTAAAATAGGTTCTAAAATCAGGTAGAGTGAGGCCTCCCACTTTGTTCTTCTTTTTCAGTAATACCTTACCTATCCAGGGCCTCTTTCCCTTCCATAGGAAGTTGATGAGTTGTGTCTCCATCTCATTAAAGGATGTCATTTGCATTTGGATCGGAATTGCATTAAATCTATAGATCTCTTTTGGTAGAACAAACATTTTTACAATACTAAGTCTTCCTATCCATGAGCAAGGTATGTTTTTCCACTTATATAGGTCTCTTTTGGTTTCTTGCAGAAGTGTACTGTAGTTTTCTTTGTACAAGTCTTTTACATCTCTGCTAAGATTTATTCCTAACTATTTTATCTTCTTGGGGGCTACTGTAAATGGTATTGATTTGGTGATTTCCTCTTCGATGTTCTTTTTATTGCTATAGAGGAATCCAACTGATTTTTGTATGTTTATCTTGTATCCCGATACTCTGCTGAACTCCTCTATTACTTTCAGTAGTTTTCTGGAGGATTCCTTAGGGTTTTCTGTGTATAAGATCATGTCATCTGCAAATAGAGATACTTTTACTTCTTCCTTGCCAATCTGGAGGCCCTTTATTTCCTTATCTAGCCTAATTGCTCTATCTAGTACCTCTAGCACAACGTTGAATAAGAGTGGTGACAAGGGGCGTCCTTGTCTGGTTCCTGATCTCAAGGGGAATGCATTCAGACTATCTCCATTTAGGATGATGTTGACTATTGGCTTTGTATAAATGCCCTTTATTATGCTGAGGAATTTTCCTTCTATTCCTATTTTACTGAGAGTTTTTATCAATTGGTAAAATTACATGATTCTTATCTTTTGTTTTATTTATATGATGGATTACATTAATTGTTTCTCTAATGTTGAACCATCCCTGCATACCTGGTGTGAATCCCACTTGGTCATGGTGAATTATTTTTTTGATACGTTGTTGAATTCTATTGGCTAGAATTTTGTTGAGGATTTCTGCATTTATGTTCATGAGGGATAAAGGACTGTAATTTTCTTTTTTTGTGGTGTCTTTACCTGGTTTTAGTGTCAGGGATATGCTGGCTTCATAGAATGAAGTTAGGAGTATTCCATCCTTTTCTATGCTCTGAAATACCTTTAGTAGTAATGGTGTTAACTCTTCTCTGAAAGTTTGGTAGAACTCTGCAGTGAAGCCATCCGGGCCACGGCTTTTTTTTTTTAGGAGTTTTTTGATTACCTTTTCAATCTCTTCTTTTGTTATGGGTCTGTTTAGTTGTTCTACCTCTGTTTGTGTTAGTTTAGGTAGGTAGTGTGTTTTAGGAATTCCTCCATTTCTTCTAGGGTTTCAAATTTCTTAGAGTACAGTTTTTCATAGTAATCTGATATGATTCCTTTAACTTCAGTTGTTGTTGTTGTTGCTAGGTGCTGTCGAGTCAGTTCCGACTCATAGTGACCCTATGCACTACAGATCGAAACACTGCCCGGTCCTGAGCCATCCTTAAAATCGTTGTTATGCTGGAGCTCATTGTTGCAGCCACTGTGTCAATCCACCTCGCTGAGGGTCTTCCTCTTTTCCGCTGACCCTGTACTTTGCCAAGCATGATGTCCTTCTCCAGGGACTGATCCCTCCTGACAACATCTCCAACGTATGTAAGATGCAGTCTCGCCATCCTTGCCTTAAGGAGCATTCTGGCTGCAGTTCTTCCAAAACAGATTTGTTTGTTCTTATGGCAGTATTCTTTGCCAACACCACAATTCAAAGTTGTCAGTTCTTCTTTTGTCTTCCTTATTCATTGTCCAGCTTTCACATGCATATGATGCAATTGAAAATACCATGGCCTGGGTCAGGCTCACCTTAGTCTTCAAGGTGACATCTTTGGTCTTCAACACTTTGAAGAGGTCCTTTGCAGCAGATTTACCCAATGCAATGCATCTTTTGATTTCTTGACTGCTCCTTCCATGGCTGTTGATTGTGGATTCAAGTAAAATGAAATCCTTGACAACTTCAGTCTTTTCTCCGTTTATCATGATGTTGCTCATTGGTCCAGTTGTGAGGATTTTTGGTTTCTTTATGTTGAGGTGCAATCCATACTGAAGGCTGTGGTGTTTGATCTTCATTAGTAAGTGCTTCAAGTCCTCTTCACTTTCAGCAAGCAAGGTTGCGTCATCTGCATAACACAGGTTGTTAATAAGTCTTCCTCCAATCCTGATGTCCCGTTCTTCTTCATATAGTCCAGCTTCTCGGATTATTTGTTCAGCATACAGATTAAATAATTATGGTGAAAGAATACAACCCTGATGCACACCTTTCCTGACTTTAAACCAATCGGTATCCCTTTGTTCTGCCCAAACAACTGCCTCTTGATCTGTGTAAAGGTTCCTCAAGAGCACAATGAAGTGTTCTGGAATTCCCATTCTTCGCAGTGTTATCCATAGTTTGTTATGATCCACACAGTCGAATGCCTTTGCATAATCAATAAAACACAGGTAAACATCCTTCTGGTATTCTCCTCTTTCAGCCAGAATCTATCTGACATCAGCAATGATATCCCTGGTTCCATGTTCTCTCCTGAAACCGGCCTGAATTTCTGGCAGTTCCCTTTCGATATACTGCTGCAGCCGTTTTTGAATGATCTTCAGCAAAATTTTCCTTGCGTGTGATATTAATGATATTGTTCTATAATTTCCACGTTCAGTTGGATCATCTTTCTTGGGAATAGGCATAAATATGGATCTCTTCCAGTCAGTTGGCCAGGAAGCTGTCTTCCATATTTCTTGGCATAGACGAGTGAGCACCTCCAGCGTTGCATCTGTTTGTTGAAACATCTCAATTGGTATTCCCTCAATTCCTGGAGCCTTGTTTTTCACCAATGCCTTCAGAGCAGCTTGGACTTCTTCCTTCAGTACCATCGGTTCCTGATCATATGCCACCTCTTGAAATGGTTGAATATCGACTAATGCTTTTTGGTGTAATGACTCTGTGTATTGCTTTCATCTTCTTTTGATGCTTCCTGCATTGTTTAATATTTTCCCCATAGAATCCTTCACTATTGCAACTCGAGGCTTGAATTTTTTCTTCAGTTCTTTCAGCTTGAGAAATGCTGAGCATGTTCTTCCCTTTTGATTTCCCATCTCCAGCTCTTTGCACATGTCATTATGATACTTTACTTTATCTTCTCAAGACTCCTTTTGAAACCTTCTGTTCAGTTCTTTTACTTCATCAATTCTTCCTTTTGCTTTAGCTGCCTGAAGCTCAAGAGCAAGTTTCAGAGGCTCCTCTGACATTCATCTTGGTCTTTTCTTTCTTTCCTGTCTTTTCAATGACCTCTTGCTTTCTTCGTGGTTGATGTCCTTGATGTGATTCCACAACTCGTCTGGTCTTCAGTCACTAGTGTTCAATGCATCAAATGTATTCTTCAGATGGTCTCTGAATTCAGATGGGATGTACTCAAGGTCATATTTTGGCTCTCGTGGACTCGCTCTGATTTTCTTCAGTTTCAGCTTGAATTTGCATATGAGCAGTTGATGGTCTGTTCCACAGTTGGACCCTGGCTTTGTTCTGACTGATGATATTGAGCTTTTCCATCATCTCTTTCCAAAGATGTAGTCAATCTGATTTCTGTGTTTTCTATCTGCCGAGGTCCATGTATATAGTTGCTGTTTATGTTGGTGAAAGAAGGTATTTGCAATGAAGAAGTCGTTGGTCTTGCAAAATTCTATCATTCGATCTCCGGCACTGTTTCTGTCACCAAGGCCATATTTTCCAACTACTGATCCTTCTTTGTTTCCAACTTTCCCATTACAATCGCCAGTAATTATCAATGCATCTTGGTTGCATGTTCGATCAATTTCAAACTGCAGCAGCTGATAAAAATAATCTATTTCTTCATCTTTGGCCCTAATGGTTGGTGTGTAAATTTGAATAATAGTCATATTAATGGTCTTCCTTGTAAGCATATGGATATTATCCCATCACTGACAGTGTTGTACTTCAGGATAGATCTTGAAACGTTCTTTTTGAAGATGAATGCAACACCATTCCTTTTGGAGTTGTCTTTCCCAGCATAGTAGACTACGTCAGTTTGTCGTACTGTGGGGGCTTGCGTGTTGCTGTGATGCTGGAAGCTATGCCACCAGTATTCAGATACCAGCAGGGTCACCCATGGAGGACAGGTTTCACCTGAGCTTCCAGACTAAGACAGACTAGGGAGAAGGACCCGGCAGTCTACTTCTGAAAAAGCATTAGCCAGTGAAAGCCTTATGAATAGCAGTGGAACATTGTCTGATATAGTACTGGAAGATGAGCACCCCAGGTTGGAAGGCACTCAAAAGATGACTGGGGAAGAGCTGCCTCCTCAAAGTAGAGTTGACCTTAATGACGTGGATGGAGTAAAGCTTTCGGTACCTTCATCTGCAGATATGGTACGACTCAAAATGAGGAGAAACAGCTGTAAACATCCATTAATAATCGGAACCTGGAATGTACGAAGTATGAATCTAGGAAAATGAGAAATCGTAAAAAATGAAATGGAATGCGTAAACATCGATATCCGAAGCATTAGTGAGCTGAAATGGACAATTTCAGTGGGTCTGTTGTAGTATCACCCATCTCATTTCTTATTTGGGTTATTTGCTTTCTCTCCTGTTTTTTTTTTTTGTCAGTTTGGCCAATGGTTTATCTATTTTGTTAACTGTTTCAAAGAACCAGCTTTTGGTCTTGTTAATTCTTTCAATTGTTTTTCTGTTTTCTATTTCATTGAGTTCAGCTCTAATTTTTATTATTTATTTTCTTCTGGTGCCTGAGGGTTTCTTTTGTTGCTCTCTTTCTATTTGTTCAAGTTGTAGGGATAATTCTTTGCTTTTGGTCCTTTCTTCTTTTTGGATGTGTGCATTTATTGATATAAATTGTCCTCTGAACACTGCTTTTGCTGTGTCCTAAAGGTTCTGATAGGAAGTGTTTTCATTCTCATTGGATTCTCTGAATTTCTTTTTTCCATCCCTTTTTTTTTATTTTTATAACCCAGTCTTTTTTGAGCAGGGTATTGGTCAGTTTCCAAGTGTTTGATTTCTTTTCCCTGCTTTTTCTGGTATTGATTTCCACTTTTATGGCCTTGTGGTCAGGAAAGATGCTTTGTAATATTTCAATGTTTTGGATTCTGCTAAGGCTTGCTTTATGACCTAATGTGTGGCCTATTCTAGAGAATATTCCATGTGCTCTAGAAAAGAAAGCATACTCGGCTGCTGTTGGATGGAGTGTTCTGTTTATGTCTATGAGGTCAAGTTGGTTGATTGTGGCATTTAGATTTTCTGTGTCTTTATTGAGCTTCTTTCTGGATGTCCTGTCTTTCACTGACAGTAATGTGTTAAAGTCTCCTATTCTTATTGTGGAGCTGTCTATCTCACTTTTCAATGCTGATAGAGTTTGTTTTATGAATCTTGCAGCCCTATCATTGGATGCATGAATATTTAATATGGTTATGTCCTCCTGATATACTGTCCCTTTAATCATTATATTGTGTCCTTCCTTATCCTTTAGGATGGATTTAACTTTAAAGTCTATTTTGTCAGAAATTAATATTGCTACTCCTGCTCTTTTTTGATTGTTGTTTGCTTGATGTATTTTTTTCCATCCTTTGAGTTTTACTTTGTTTGTGCCTCTAAGGTGTGTCTTTTGTAGGCAGTATATAGACGGATCATGTTTTTTAATCCATTCTGCCACTCTCTGTCTCTTTATTGGTACATTTAGTCCATTTACATGCATCTTAATTATGGATAGGTATGAATTTAGTGGTATCATTTTGCTGTCTTTTTCGTGTGTTGTTGACAGTTTCTTTTTCCTGCTTAATTTTTTGTGCTGAGTAGATTATCTATTGTCTTTACCTCATATTTGTTGTTGTTGATTTTGTTTTTGCTGAGTTTCTATTTTTTTCTCGTATTTTATTTTTATGTGTAGGATAGTTTGTCTCTTTGTGGTTACCATAATATTTACCCCTATTTTTCTAAATTTAAACCTAACTTTTATTTCTTTCTATTGCCTTGTCTTCCTCTCCTTATGAAAGATTTATGACTACATTTCTTAGTCCCTCTTTTTGTTTTAGTGTTGTCTTCTTTTACCTAATAACATCTCTGTTTCCCTGTTTTGTGCATTTTTTTTTATCCTGGTTTATTTTTGTGATTTCCCTGTCTGGGCTGACATCTGATCGCTCTGCCCAATGTTCTGATCTTGGGTTGGTACCTGATGTTATTGATTTTCTAACCAAAGAACTCCCTTTAGTATTTCTTGTAGTTTTGCTTTGGTTTTTATGAATTCCCTAAACTTCTGTTTATCTGGAAATGTCCTAATTTCAACTTCATATTTGAGAGACAGTTTTGCTGGATATATGATTCTTGGCTAGCAATTGTTTTTTTCTTCAATTTTTTATATAAGTCATCCCATTGCCTTCTTGCCTGCATGGTTTCTGCCGAGTAGTCGAAGCTTATTCTTTTTTGTTTTTTTAAATAATTTTTATTGTGCTTTAATTGAAAGTTTACAAGTCAAGTCACTCTGTCACATATAAGCTTATATACACCTTACTCCATACTCCCACTTACTCTCCCCGTAATGTGTCAGCCCGCTCCCTCCTTCCAGTCTCTCCTTTCGTGACGGTTTTGCCAGTTTCTAAGCCTCTCTACCCTCCCATCTTCCCTCCAGACAGGACACACCCACACAGTCTCAAGTGTCCGCCTGATACAAGTAGCTCACTCTTCTCAGCGTCTTTCTCCAACCCATTGTCCAGTCCCTTCCATGTCTGATGGGTTGTCTTTGGGAATGATTCCTGTACTGGACCAACAGAAGGTTTGGGGACCATGACCGCCGGGATTCTTCTAGTCTCAGTCAGACCATTAAGTATGGTCTTTTTGTGAGAATTTGGGGTCTGCATCCCACTGTTCTCCTGCTCCCTCAGGGGTTCTCTGTTGTGCTCCTTGTCAGGGCAGTCATCGGTTGTGGCCGGGCACCATCTAGTTCTTCTGGTCTCAGGATGATGTAAGTCTCTGGTTCATGTGGCCCTTTCTGTCTCTTGGGCTCATAGTTATTGTTTAACCTTGGTGTTCTTCATTCTCCTTTGATCCAGGTGGGTTGAGACCAATTGATGCATCTTAGATGGCCGCTTGTTAGCATTTACGACCCCAGACGCCACACTTCAAAGTGGGATGCAGAATGTTTTCCTAATAGAATTATTTTGCCAATTGACTTAGAAGTCCCGTTAAGCTATAGTCCCCAAACCCCCGCCCTTGCTCCGCTAACCTTCGAAGCATTCATTTTATCCCGGAAACTTCTTTGCTTTTGGTCCAGTCCAGTTGAGCTGACCTTCTGTGTATTGAGTATTGTCCTTCCCTTCACCTAAAGTAGTTCTTATCTACTAACTAATCAGTAAATAACCCTCTCCCACCCTCCCTCCATCCCCCCCTCATAACCACAAAAGTATGTGTTCTTCTCAGTTTATACTATTTCTCAAGATCTTATAATAGTGGTCTTATACAATATTTGTCCTTTTGCATCTGACTAATTTCACTCAGCATAATGCCTTCCAGGTTCCTCCATGTTATGAAATGTTTCACAGATTCGTCACTGTTCTTTATCGATGCATAGTATTCCATTGTGTGAATATACCATAATTTATTTAACCATTTATCTGTTGATGGACACCTTGGTTGCCTCCAGCTTTTTGCTATTGTAAACAGTGCTGCAATAAACATGGGTGTGTATATATCTGTTCGTGTAAAGGCTCTTATTTCTCTAGGGTATATTCAGGGGAGTGGGATTTCTGGGTTGTATGGTAGTTCTATTTCTAGCTTTCTAAGAAAACGCCAGATAGATTTCCAAAGTGGTTGTTCCATTTTACGTTCCCACCAGCAGTGTATAAGCGTTCCAATCTCTCCACAGCCTCTCCAACATTTATTGTTTTGTGTTATTTGGATTAATGCCATCCTTGTTGGATTGAGATGGAATCTCATCGTAGTTTTAATTTGCATTTCTCTAATGGCTAATGATCCAGAGCATTTTCTCATGTATCTGTTAGCTGCCTGAATATCTTCTCTAGTGAAGTGCGTGTTCATATCCTTTGCCCACTTTTTGATTGGGTTGTTTGTCTTTTTGTGCTTGAGTTTTAACAGAATCATATTGATTTTAGAAATCAGGGGCTGGTCGGAGATGTCATAGCTGAAAATTTTTTCCCAGTCTGTAGGTGGTCTTTTTACTCTTTTGGTGAAGTCTTTAGATGAGCATAGATTTTGATTTTTAGGAGTTCCCGGGTATCTGGTTTCTCTTTGTCACTTTTGGTAATGTTTTGTATTCTGTTTATGCCTTGTATTAGGGCTCCTAAAGTTGTCACTATTTTTTATTCACGATCTTTATCGTTTTAGTCTTTATGTTTAGGTCTTTGATCCACTTGGAGTAAGTTTTTGTGCATGGTGTGAGGTATGGGTCCTGTTTCATTTTTTTGCAAATGGTTATCCAGTTATGCCAGCACCATTTCTTAAAAAGACTATCTTTTCCCCAATTAACTGACACTGGGCCTTTGTCAAATATCAGCTGCTCATAGGTGGATGGATTTATATCTGGGTTCTCAATTCTGTTGCATTGGTCTATGTGCCTGTTGTACCAGTAGCAGGCTGTTTTGACTCCTGTGGCTGTATAATAGGTTCTGAAATCAGGTAGAGTGAGGCCTCCCACTTTCTTCTTCTTTTTCAGTAATGCTTTACTTATGCGAGGTTTCTTTCCCTTCCATATGAAGTTGGTGATTTGTTTCTCCAACACATTAAAAAATGACACTGGAATTTGGATCGGCAGTGCATTGTATGTATAGATGGCTTTTGGTAGAATAGACATTTTTACTATGTTAAGTCTTCCTATCCATGAGCAAGGTATGTTTTTCCACTCATGTAGGTCCTTTTTAGTTTCTTACACTAGTACTTTGTAGTTTTATTTGTATAGGTCTTTTACATCTTTGGTAAGATTTATTCCTAAGTATCTTATCTTCTTGGGGGCTACTGTGAATGGTATTGATTTGGTGATTTCCTCTTCGATGTTTTTTTTGTTGATGTAGAGGAATCCAAGTGATTTTTGTATGTTTATTTTATAACCTAAGACTCTGCCAAACTCTTCTATTAGTTTCAGTAGTTTTCTGGAGGATTCCTTAGGGTTTTCTGTGTATAAGATCATGTCATCTGCAAATAGAGATAATTTTACTTCTTCCTTGCCAATCCGGATGCCCTTTATTTCTTTGTCTAGCCTAATTGCTCTGGCTAGGACCTCTAGCACAATGTTGAATAAGAGCGGTAATAAAGGGCATCCTTGTCTGGTTCCCATTCTCAAGGGAAAGGCTTTCAGTCTCTCTCCATTTACAGTGATGTTGGCTGTTGGCCAAGCTTATTCTCATTGACTCTCATTTGTAGGTGACTTTTTGTTTATCCCTAGCTGCTCTTAAAATTCTCTCTTTGTGTTTGGTTTTGGCAAGTTTGATTATAATATGTCTTGGTGACTTTCTTTTAAAGTCTGCCTTATATGGAGTTCGATGAACATCTTCGATAGATATCTTCTCATCTTTCCTGATATCGGGGAAGTTTTCTGCCAACAAATCTTCAGCGATTCTCTCTGTATTTTCTGTTATCCCTCCCTTTTCTGGTACTCCAATCACTTGTAGGTTATTTTTCTGGATAGAGTCCCACATGATTCTTCAGTTTTCTTCATTTTTTAAAATTCTTTTATCTGATTTTTCTTGAAATATATTGGTGCCTTGTGCTTTATCTACATGTTCACAAACTACGCCTTCCACTTGCTCTATTCTGCTCCTCTGACTTTCTATTGAGTTTTCTAATTCTGTAATTTTATTGTTAATCTTCCCCATTTCTGATTGCTGTCTATGGATTTTTCCAGCTTATTAAATTTTTCATTATGTTTGTGAATAATCCTTGTAATTTCTTCAACTGCTTTATCTTTGTGTTCCTTGGCTTGTTCTGCGTATTGCCTAATTTCCTTCCTGGCATCTTCAAAAGTTCTGTATATTAATCTTTTGTATTCTGCCTCTGGTAATTCCAGGAAGGCACCTTCATCTAGGAGATCCGTGGATTCTTTGCTTTGAGAGCTTGTTGAGGTGATCATGGTCTGTTTCTTTATGTAACTTGATATTGACTGTTGTCTCTGAGCCATCTACAAGTTATTGTATTAGTTTATTTTATTTTTGCTCACTGTACCATGGCTTCTTGCTTTGTTTTGTTTTGATATGCCCAGATGGGTTGCTTGAGTGAGCTAGCTTGATTATTTTTGGCTTTGGAACTCTGATATCCTGTGCCCAGATGGCTAGAGCTGTTATCAGGCATATCAGTCTAGGAGTCCATTCACATTTCTTGTAGGAATTCAGCTCAGGAGTCCAGGTAGCTGATCATCAAGTGTGTGGTACAGGCTCTGTCCTACACTCAGAGTGGCAGGGGTGATTGCTATAGTTACCAGTATCTGGTTGCAATGGAGGCCACGCTCTGAACAAGGCAGGGGGCTAAGAATCATACCCCAAATGTCTCTGTGGAAAGCATGTCCCTGTTCCCTAGAGTGTTCAGGTGGGTGGATTCTGCAGGTGGACCATGGGCACCCAATGTTTTTGGTTGTAAGGGCTGGGAGTTAGTAGTTATCCTTGGACCCTCATTGTGGGTGGCTGGGTGACCTGAATGGAGCTACCAGTCCTTAGGCCCCTGATGTAGGTAGGTAAGGAACCTGTTTAATAGGCAAAGCGGTGTCAAACATCAAATACCCACCTCTGTACTGCACAGCTCAGACAGTTGTAGTGTGCCAACAAGGGCCTGTTCTCCTGAAATAGGCCTACACAGGTCCATGCAAAGGGGAGAGATACTCAAAGTCCACAGACTGATTATGCCTGGACAGGAACTGCTTCTGTCCTGAGCTCCCCCAGTTAGTGGAGCTGGCAAATTATCCTTTCCCCCATTTGCAAATTTATTCCTTCTCCAGGGCCTGGAGGATGGCTCTAGGTGCTCAACGGGGCCTATCCCAGGCCCTGGGAAATCAACAGCTGCTGAAGCCAGCTTGAGTGTGGAGGACGTGGTAAAACATATGGAAGTACTTAGCTTTTGCCGAAAGCGCAGTTCTTTTCTGGTTCTGGAGGTGTGAGTAGGCTGTGTGGCTGGCTGCTTCTCCCCGAGGAAACTGCGGCCGAACACTAGTACCAGCCCGCTGCAGCTGCTCCCAGGAATTGTGCCTGAGGGCTTCCAGCAATTCAGGTCCGGTAAATCCTCTTTCCTTCTGAACCATCTCTCCCTGCTCCTGCCCCTCAGCTCGTTTTCTAACTTTGCCTTTGATGTTCAGGACTCCTACCTTGTCATAAATATACTCATTTCACTTGTTTTTTTGGGCCTTTTTGTAAGAGGGATTGCCGGAAGTGTCTGTTCTGCTATCTTGGCCCCGCCTCTCCATTAGTTTTTATATAATTATTTTATCCTTTTTTTATAGAAAAAGAGGCAAAAGAGAAAGAAACACTGATTACTATTATGAAAACATTGATTGACTTTGTTAAGATGATGGTAAAATATGGCACAGTATCTCCAGAAGAAGGCGTTTCCTACCTTGGTGAGAGCTCTGTCTGTTTTGTTTTTACTGTAATTGTTTTCATTGTTCAAAGTGAATTAGAGATTTGGCAATAATTACCTATTTTGATAATTTATGCCAAAATAGCCTGAATTATGTGGGTAACCAGAATTGCCCACCTGGACAACCGCAATCCTACATCCTCAGAGCACAGCAGTCCCAGTGGAAAGAGAGCCTCTTTCTCCCAGTGGTCCTATCATTGAGTCTCATTGTCTGGCTTGAGTCATTTGCTTAGGCTTGAACAAATCACTATAGCCAGGGAGACAGAAGACCCTAGCTAGGCCCAGGTTATGTGGCCACCAATGAGGTCAAGTGTGTTGAGAGTTGGAGAGGGCTGGGTTATCCAAAGGAAAATCAAAGTGCAATTACCAACGGATGTTAAGTAAGTCAAAACTACAGGTGTGCACTACAGGTACCATCCCTGGGATTGTTCTAGCAGTGCCGAGGGACTTCCACAATGAACTGAAAGGAGGCTGAACTTGAGGATCTCAGACTATGTGACTTCCCAGAGTCAGCAATTCCTAAAAATAAGGTCAAGGTCCAGTCATCTGACTAGCATTGTAACTCTTATGGAATTGCTATTGTGGTATTTGTAGTGAGATTTACACGTTTTTAGTAAAAGTTTGATAATACCTTTCAAGAAAATAAAATTATACTTCTTTCCTTCCTCCCTCCAGAAAACGTGGATGAAATGATTGCTCTTCAGACCAGGAACAAGCTAGAAAAAAATGCTACTGACAATAAAAGCAAGCTTTTACCAGGTATGATTTATTTAACTTTTTCCCTAGCTTTCAGAACTCTTTTTGAGTGGTAAAAATGAACTTCAGTAAACACTGATGAAGAATTACAGATTTTAAAAAGTCTTAAAATCTGAAATCCAACCATAGGATTAAGCAGATGTAAATTAAATATACTTGGCTATTTTGTGGCCAGTCTGGGTACAGAAATCTGACCCCAAGAAGCATTGCAAAGTAATGTAGGGTTTTACTGAGGATTTCTTGAGGAGGCGGCTGGTGGGAATGGAAGGGACTACATCAGAAAACTGAGCAGTCCTTCCTAAAATTGTCATTTAGGTATCTCTCTCTCTTCTTGGATTACCACTTCTCCAAACTTCTTTCCCTGGTCATCTGTCTATCCTCACTCTCCCTTCCTGCTTTCCTACCCAAGGTCTTCTCTTCTCTCCTCTGGGGGGCGGGTTCTGTGCTCTTACGTAGTACAGGTTCTTCTGGTCTGCATCTCCATTCACCCCTCTGCTCAGCACAGCAAACACCACAGAGCTGAGCTGTGCAAAGGAGCTCTGTTTTAAAACGGGAGGGTGGAGCAAAAAAGAGGAAACATCGCAAATTCTAATACGTTAGTATTTTGCAGGGCTTCTGAACTGAATTTGTTCTGGTTCAAACCCCTGCTGAGAATTTGCATTTCTAACAAGTTCTGAAGAAGCTTTACATAAGAATCACCTGGGGATCTTGTTAAAATGTAGATTCTGATTCAGTACATCTGGGTGGAAATGCAAATTCTCAGCAGGGGTTTGAACCAGAATGAACAGGTTCAAAGGCCTGGTGATTTGTCCTTATCACAGAAATTATCTACATCCACTTGATAGCATAACCTGAAAAATGTTGATGTTAATGAACAAAAGTGAGAAACAAAATTGTACCACAGCTATAAAAATAAGTATACATGAAAAAAGGAAAAAAGAAATTTCATGCAGTACTAGTAGCGGATCTTTTGGCATAACGAGAAAATGACTGATTACTTTTTTTCTTCTTTACTGTATTTTCTATTTTTTATGTAGTAAAAACTCCTTTTACTGGGAAAGTTTATTGTTAGACTACTGGAGGTTCCTATTTCATTGACTGCAGGATGCATCACAATTGTCATCAACTGGTTACTTCCTTCAAGATTTATAATTTTTTAAATTCAGCATAGGATTTTCTAAAAGGAAATATAGTTATTTTCAAGTGAGAGGTGAGCAATATGGAATCAAGTACCTACAATTTACTTTAGGGCTTGGCATATCCAGCTTAATGGCCTAATTGATTAAAATAAGGAAAATAACCTAAGCTCTAAGACACAGTTGGCGAAATGGAAAGAACACTGAATCCAGAAAGCTGGCCATTTGTCTTGGCTCTTCTGCTAAGTGGGTGACCTTAAGCAAATCTTTTCCCCTCTCTGGGCCTCAATTTCCTCATCTGTGAAATGAGGGTGTTGGACTAGAGAATTGCTAAAATCCCTTTCAGCTCAGAAAATTACTGAACCTCAAACTGTGGCTTTTAAATAAAGCTTATTTCTACATTACGAATTAATTGATAAGAGATACACTTGTAACAGCAGTGCACAACCTGATTATAGCACCATCCGAGAAGAGTCATGAAGAGACAGACAGTACCAAGGAAGAAGCAGCTAAGATGAAAGAGGAATATGGAAACTTGAAGGATTCCACAAAGGATGATAACTCCAACCCAGGAGGAAAGATGAAAGAACCAAAAGGTATGAATTGCCAGCTTAAGTTTGGCAATGAAATTGAGGAAGCAAAAACTTTCACAATACCTGGAAGGGTAGTCAAAACGCCAGGCCCACCAAATCTGAGAAATTAGCATGATCTGTATGGAAAGATTCAGCATCTTTGCTGAATGGTACCTTTATTCGAAAAGCAATCTTTTTAAATGATCATGAGTCTCCAAGAATGGCAAATTGGTTTCATCTCCTGATGGTCTCTAGTGTCCAAGGGGCTTTTGCACTAAAGAGAGAATACTGACTGCTATTTGTGTATTGTTTAATGTCCAATTTATACTCTTATGACATTATTAAGCAATCATTTCTTTAAACTAATCAACAAGCTTCTAAATAGTCACATCCTGCTTATTCAACAGGGTCATCAAAATTTATAAATTTAACAAGACAGATTTTCTTAATCACTTAAGCACTGATCACACCACAACAAACACTTTTGAGAACTTGAATCAAAACCATAAATCCAATTATATCAAATTTTCTTAAATAATCCAAATGTCTTAAAAAGCAAAAACAAACAAATGAACACCTATTGCCATTGAGTCAATTCCAGTTAGCCCAATAATTATGAAACTGATTGGTACACTTTCATCAAAACCAGTCACAAAGATGTTGATACTATGGACTTTACTTTGTCACTTATTTTCTCCTTATTCCTATACCTTCTAGGGATCCAATTTTTGCTCTGCCAGAGTAAATCTATCAGAAACTAAGATTTTAGAAACTTTTGGAGACTTCCAAAGAGAAAGACCTGTGAGGTTGCAAGTTGTATGTTGGCAGCCTTTTGGTCTCAGGTCAGGACACGTGATTTAGTTGCAGAGTCTAATGGTTCAAGTCTCTTTTCTAACAAAGTGGTACATTGTGGAAAATTTACATCCCTATCTCTCAGGTAGATATTTTTCTCCTGAAACTTTTTTTTACCATAAGTTGTGAACAGATGGTTTGCATCTACCTTATTTTTTTTTTTGTCGTTATGATATATTGACCACTTTGGTATAATTGGAACCTTACTTGTGTCTTATCAATGTCTCAACATCAGTAGGATCACTCGAAGGTTTATTCTCTAGGAGCTAAGGAAGTGGGTCAGTGTATTTAGCTCTCTCTTTTGTAGGGAGAGCAGGAAGGAGTACGGGGAGGATTCAGCTAATTAGTCATCTGAAAACACACAGTTGGGCTCTCTTTTCGTTGGTTATTGTGCATAACCATCAGCAAGAGCGAACTGATGGACCTTGCTTTTTTTTGTTGTTTTGTTTCGCTGTGGTATTATATGAGACCACAAGGGCCAGTCAGGCCTTCCTGTCTCATGATATAGCTTTTAATTTTGTAGACACTATTTGGCCCACTGACAGGTTCCCCCACCCAATCTCTCTTGCTTTCACAGACAGGAAGTTCATACTTTATAATAGACCCATGCTTAACAATATTTGTGTATGAAGTAGAGAGGAAAAAAACTAGCTATGTATTTAATAACTCATAACTTATTAAAATTGATAAAAATTACAAACGATTTCCTTTTTATATTAATACTACCTTTTAAACGCTTCATATTAACTTTTCCATTGTGTAAGTTGTTCCAGTTGACTATTATTATTGTTGTTTTATGCTTAAATTGTCAACAGCTTGGGCAGTGGAAAAGTACTAAGCTCCCCTAAATTGCCCCTTTGTCCTTTTAGCACTTCACCTGATAGTTTTTTTTTTGTCTTTGGCAACAACACAATATTCTAGACCTACCCTGAATTTTCCTGTCCCAAGACTTGAAATTAATTCCCCTTCAAGGAGGTCTAATTCCTTGGAGTAAAGAAGAGCACTGGAGACCCGGGTTATGAGAGTGCGAATGAGTGGTGAAGTTGGAGTTGGACAAATATGCTGTTTCTATTTCAGCTATTGGGACTTTTATTTTCTTTTGAGACAGGCCTAAAAAGCATTTTTTTTTTTTTAAGATTAGAAGTTCATGTTGATTTTTTCCTATCTTGTAAAGTTTTATATTATTGTACCCTTCTTTTCTCTAACATAGATTTTATAGACCATCACAATTTTCTCTACATAAACATAGCTGACATACCAGCTAGGGTTGTTTGGTGGTGGCCTATTTTAAAAACGGTTATGAGGCTACACCTGGGCTGAGGAAGAAAAGAATGTTGGAGTGATTAATTAATGATGTTTGTCATGGTCAAGGGAAGGGGGACGTGGGGATACATGTGCCATGTTTGCTCACCCTGTAGGCAAGTCACACTGCCTTGATATTTCTGCTCAACCCTAGGTCCACTTTGGATGAGTGGTGAACTTCTGAAAGATAGCCAACTAGGGAAAGAGTGGTCCTGGGCCCTGAGACAGAGAGGCAGTGAGTGGCAGCACAGAGCACTGCAGGTCACCCTAACAAAAACCCAGCATGCCTAAATCACTCCCTCTGTGAGCAACCTGTGTGTCATCATTGTGGTTGCTTCAGATGCAATGCAACAGCAAGCCAGAGTCGAGGTCTTTTGATTTGCTGAGTCAGCACACTCAGCACTTAACACTTTATATCACCATGCAAATATCCCTAGGCATGGGTGCTAACAGGTCTCTTTGCTTTTTTAGGAAAACATTATATAAAAAAAAGAATATAACAGAGATGATTCGTGGTAATCCACTGTTACCTGTTTGGAATGTGAGAGTTTAGGGACTAATGATGTCGGATGGTAAATAGTTAAGGAGGACAGTGAAACTTCATTCATTTAGTGTTACTTTGTAAAGCCTTTTGTGAAACATTAGAAAGAGGGCAAGGACCTCTCCACTTTTTAGAGATTTAATTTATTCATACTATTCCTTACCCCTGTTACTCTGGGACAAGGGCAGTGGATTCTAATACAGTTCAGAAAGCAATCTGAATTCAAGTCAAGGAGCAACATTTCTTTAAGAAAAACGTAATTAATCTTCAAAGAGCATACTAAGACATATATGTGTGTTCACAGTTCCTTCATTTACACTCTTTTCAAAGGCCATTTTGCTTCCCTTTTACGAAGCCCAGTGATAAAACACCTATCATCTCCAGGCAGAAAAATGAAAGCACCTATATGGATGAAGGCAGGATTGACTGGGTTTCCTGAAACATTTATTCAGCAGTAAATAACCATTTATTCTGATAGCATGCCTGGCACTGTGCTCAGGAAGTAGAGATACAAAAGGAATATAAGAAGCAATACTTGCCTTGGAAGACTTAAACACACTTGAAATGACCTGAAAATAGTTCTTAACCCATAGGTAGACAAGTCCAGCCCAGGCCACATACATGTTTGCCAGCACAGCCTCCTTATTCATGAGCCAGGCTTGTGTAGAACAGGCTCCCTTTGGAAGAGAAGTTGGATGAGATTACAGAGTAGTCAGAGATGAGGTAATTGGTCAGCTAAAATCACCTAAGGAAATAATTATAAGCAGTATGCATCGGCAGGAATATCTGTAGGGAGTCTATTGTGGTCTTACAATGTGAGGGTGACGGCCCCATCCAACTACCAAAACCAAACCCAAACCCATTGCCGTCGAGTTGATTCCGACTCATAGCAACCCTATACTACTACAGCAAATATTTATTAACCATGCCAAGCACTATGCTGAGTCCTATAAATATGTAAAATATTTATTAAATGTAATAATATCCTCCATTTATATCACTCTTCAGTTTATTTACAAGGCAATTTTAAGTACATCTCATTTCAGGTTTAATGTAAAAAAAATCCAATTTAATTACCAATGATAAAAAAATGACATTTCAAATATAGTTTAGGTAACTAAATTCTTGCTTTCTGCAGGGACTCACATTAAGAATTATATCTTTAAATATTTATTTCTAAGTGGTACAGTTATTTAAATAATTCAATAATTATTTCTAAATTTAGGGCTGTGCCAATGAAATAGGAATTTCTACTTTCAACTATCTCTATAAAGTTGCTTAATTTTTCACGTTAATCACTCTCTGGAGACCAAAGAAGAATACTTTAAAATTATTCCATTATCTAAGTATGTCTCTTTTTGCCAGTTGGATGTTTACTCATTTATTTCTGACCTGTGAGTCACTGAAACTCTTTTTTAAAAATCATCCAAGGGATGATATAAGCATTATAACACCCATAAACTCGTTCCAGTGCAATCATTTTTCAAGATTATGACTAAGTAATGGAATCAATTTGAAAAATGTGATCTCTAAGATACTTTTCATCTAAATATCCTATAATCTCCATATCTTCTTTTTAGAAGCAGAAAGAAAAGTTAGCCAATTTAGTGAATAATTGTTAATAAATAGACTAACTCATTGTGGATGTTCTTATTTTGTAAATAACATGAATATAGAGGAGAAAATCCGTGCCTCCATTCAGATCCCAGGGTAGTTGACTAGAGATATCCTAAAACGTTGAGTCTAATCTCCTCCCCTGTGAGTCAATGAGTCGGTTAGGAGCTAAGCACGTCAGACAATGGAGACCTGCACACCAAGCCAGATTTTTTTCAAGGACAATGAGAGGTAATTCTTCCCACATGTAGAAACTATGAATCTCTTTCTTAGAAATCGACCCCTTAATTTACAAATGTAATTTACAAATTACAAGGTTCAGAAAATGCAGTGACTTGCCCAAGGTATCCTAGCCAAAGGGTGGCAGAACTGGACCTTGAACTTGTGTCCCCTGACTCCCAGTCCAGTGTTCTTCACAGTATTCAATACTGCATTTTACGAAGCATGTAAAATGTCGTCATTCCACAGAAATTCTCAATGAATTGAATGGCTCTGCAGCCCATGTAGGCACCCATGGTATCAATATCAGAACTATCATCATGTAATCTTTACATAATTTTAAGCACAATATCACACTTATTTTTTATAAAGACTTTTTAAGAGATCTAATATTTTTAGCATATCCAGTGTTCAGTAGGTTCACTCTCTTGATTTCTGCACTTTTTGGGGTCAGGACAGCATGCCAGAGTCAGGAAAAATTCATGTATAAAAGAGGCACTTCTTATGTAGTGCTGAAAACCAAAACAGCCAGTAAAGCAGGGCTGTGTCCTGACTCTGACCCTCTTCCCATCTGCTTCAGCAGATGTTTTAAGGCTTGTGCCATATTACCTCAGCCATGAGCTGCTTGTTTCCAAAGGAAGCTGAAACAGATTCGTGGAAAAAAAAAGTCCAGCTTTCCAAAGTGGACTCTCATGGGCTTTCAGTGCACACTGTGTAAATAAAAGCTGCTTTACAGCTCCTTCCCAGAAGAGAAAACGGAAACAGGAACCAGCTGCTTCTCTCAGAGAGCAGGGGAACGCCTGTTTTTATCCCTGATGTCACCAATGATTCAATAAACGTGTGGAGGCCCCAGTACTTGGGGCAGTGGTCCACAAGTTTTGCTGAACACTGGAGTCACCTCACGATTGTTAAAAATACTGATGGCATTCCTATCCACCAGATATTCTGATTTAACTGATATGGGGAGCAACCTGAACACTGGGATTTTTAAAAAGCTCGCCTAGGTGGTTTGAAAAGGCACCCTGGGTGATGAAAATGGTTAAGCACTGGACTACTAACCAAGAGGTTGGAAGTTCAAAGCCGCTCAGAGATGGCTCAGAAGAAAGCCCTTGTGATTTGCTTCCAACAGGTCACAGCCTTGAAAACCCTACCGAGCACAGTTCTACTTTGCAACACATGGAGTCACCATGAGTTGGAATCAGCTTGATGGCAGTTGGTTTAAGTGATTCTAATGTGCAGCAAAGTTTGAGAACCATGGTATTTTTGGCCAATTTGGCAATAAACAAAAGGCCCAAAGCGCCTTTACTCTAAAAGGTGAATTCACCCTGCTCCCCTCACTAGAGGTTTCAGACTCATTCTGGTTCAAGATCAGGCACTGACCCTTATCCACCCTTGAGGATGTCACTTAACCTTTCTGAGCCTTAGTTTCCTCATCAGTAAAATGGGAATAATAATACTTATTCATAGAGTTCTATAAAGATTAAATGACATATAGATATGGTATGCCTAGGATATTGATAGTTGTTTAAACTAGACTGTCATTAAAATTCAGAATCTATAAATTTCAAGTCTTCATTTATAATTTTTTAAATCACGTATCTTTGCCATTTACTCTTTGTTTTTAATTGTAGTTTTGATTCCGTGATCACCAAGCAATCTTCTGATTACTATCTGTCTTTGATATAGGAAGCCTTCATTCATTCACTCATTCAACAAATATTTATGTGCCTACTATGTGCCAGACCTTGTTCTAGGCACTGAGGTACATCAGCATACAAAAGACTTTTCTAAGGGAGAAAGACAAACAGTAGACTTAATAAATAAGCAAATTGTATGATATGGTAAACCCATTGCAGATACGGTAGAAGGGAATAAATGCTATGGATAAATATAATGCAGGAAAGGGGGGTAAGAGTGATGAGAGGGCATTCTATTTTAAAATCAAGGGAATGCCTTAATCATATATGTTAATATCCATAAGATAGTGGCTTCTTAATGGATTTCAGTCCATTTTTCTTTAAGCTATAGTAAACTCATTCTGTTTGTGGGTTGGTAATGTCAATATAGTGAATAAAATTACTGTTCATGTATTTCATACTTGATAAATTCAACACCATTTTTTATAGGTAATTGGTTCCTGAGCAAAAAGCAGCCTAACTAACTAGGTAATGCTGAGATTTCTACTTCAAATTGTCTTGGGTTGGGTTCCCCTGGAAGCAGACCCTGTGAAATGGATTTGAGGTCAATGAGTTTAATTTGGAGGTGATCCCAGGAAGCACGAGTGGGGGAACAGAGACATGAGATGGGGAAGAGAAAGAAACTGATGTTTCAGCTGCAGTCAACGGGGGCTCAATTCCACTGATAACCTCTCGGCTGTCACATCTGAGGAGCAAAGAAGCTGGAATGTTTATCTACCAGTTTCACCCATCAGTGATTGAGAGCTGCCCATTAGCATACCTAGGAAGGGGAGATGTGAGAGTGGAACATCAACAGTGTCTGCTACACTATGGTAAAAATGTCATAGTTTTGTTTTTTGTTTCTTTTAACTTGCCTAATTCAGAAAATTTGATACAATATTTGTCTCACTTATCTAGTGCTGCTACAACAGAAATACCACCAGTGGATGGCTTTAGCAAACACAAGTTTATCCTTTTACAGTTTAGGAAGCTACAAGTCTGAATTCAGGGCACCAGGTCCAGGGGAAGGCTTTCTCTCTCCAGTTGGCTCTGGGGAAGGTCCTTGTTATCAGTCTTCCACTGGTCTAGGAGCTTCTCTGTGCAGGGACCAAAGGATGCCCTTCCCTCCTGGTTCTTCATTCTTGGTGGCATGAGGTCCCTCTCCTCTCTGCTTGCTTCTTTCTTTTTTACCTCAAAAGAGATTGACTCAAAATACAGCCTAATCCTGTAGATTGTGTCCCGCCTCATTAACATAAGTGCCTCTAATCCTGCCTCATTAACATCATAGAGGTTAGCGTTTATAATACAGGATAATCACAGAGCCCTGGTGGTACACTGGGCTAAACAAAAGATCTGCAGTTCAAACCTACCAACTGCTCCTTGGAAACTCTATGGGGCATTTCTACTTTGTCCTCTAGGGTCACTGTAAATCAAAGTTGACTTGACAGCAATGGGTTTCTTAGGATAATCACATCAGATCAGAGAATGGTAGACAACCACACAATACTAGCAATTATAGCCTAGCCAAGTTAATATACATTTTTGGGGGACACAATTCAGTCCATACAGTATTTATTTTGGGATTAACTTGTGGTTCTCCTTTTCTCAAATACACTTTCTGTGTTGTGATGTACCATAGATAAGATTGTGGAAAGAATGCTTTAAATTATTTAGAAAATAAGACAATATTCAAACATTGTCAACAGTTTCAAAAACCCTAATTTCCTAATATGCAAACGATAAATCATTGTTACCTATTCATTATAGCAAGCCCCAGGAAGACCACTAATTTGATTTAATCTCTAAAAATCATGAAGTTGCATTCTTTAGAAATAGAAATATATTAAGATTTCTTTTCTTGTTCAAAATCCCTTTTCTAACTGTATTAGTTTGAAATACAGAACACTGTTTTTGTTACCAAATCCATTCGACCTTCTCAGCAATGAGCAACAATGAAAATCTCTGTATTGATTGCCTGTAATATCATAACATCAGCCAGAAGGACACTGGTCTCTCACATGCTCTGACATTCTTGCAAGCAAAGCACTGAAGTCAGGGCTGTTTTTACACAGACAATTGAAGTGAATTAAGGCTGAAAATTGTGGGTCTCTTCTCTTGTCTACTTATTCCTTTCTGCATGGGGCTTCTCTGTGCTTCTTTGGGGGCCAGATAATATAAAGCCCTGGTAGTGAGGTGGGAGTGGGTTTACAGGATCAGAAAGAAAGATGCTTAGGAAGTCGTTTAAGTAAAGACTGGCAGAAATTGGAACACTGGCAAATTTTAAGGTAGTAATATATTAAAAAAAAAAATTTTTTTTTTTTTTTTAATGTATTATACATGGACTGTAGTCTGATGTACCCAGGTTCAAGGCTGGCTCTACTACTTACTAGCCATGTAACCTTGGCCATATTACATTATTTCTCTGATACATTGTACATGGACTGTAGTCTGATGTACCCAGTTCAAGGCTGGCCATGTGACCTTAGCAATATTACTTTATTTCTCTATGCCTCAGTTTCTTCATCTGTAAAATAATAGGACTGCCTCCAAAGGAAGGAGCCCTGGTGGTGCAGTGGTTAAAGTGCTTAACTGCTGACTGAAAGGTCGATGGTTTGAACCCACCAGCCACTCTGTAGGAGTAAGATGTGACAGTCTGTTTCCATAAAGATTTATAGCTTTGGCAATCCTATGGGGAACTTCTACCGTGTCCTATCACTATGAGTCGGAATTGACTCAACGGCAGTGGGTTTTGGGTTTGGCCTTGAAAGGTTATTGTAAAGAGTAAATGAGATAATGCATTTTGGAGCACAAAGCATTGTGCCTGGCACATAATGAGCACACAGTATAGGTAGCTCAGTGAAGAGATCTACAGAGTAGACTAGAGGTAACAGGGCTTAAAGGGGGCTCAGAATGGGCTGGTCACCACAGTAAGCTTTGGAAGCTATAGCTTCTGCAGAGGTCCTGGACATCTAAGGCCTCTTGGGCCATACAGCACTCTCCAGGCCACCTGGTCTCTTGGTACAGACACTCTGAACATTACGGACTTTACCTGTCCCTGTCTTTGAGATAGAACAAGGCTACATCAGTGTTCATGTCTGAAGATGAGCTTATCTTTCAGGTAGTGCATGTAGCAGAAAATCGGCAGACCAGAGTTCAAATTCTAGCTCTGTTTATTTCCTGTGTCACCTTGGCCAAACCACTTACTCTCTCTGATCCTTAGTTTCCTCATATCTAAGTTGATGATGGTGCCCACCTAGCAGACAGCAATGCAGGTAAAGGGCATCACAGAGGAGAAGCTTCAGTGACACCTATTATTCTCTCACCACACTCGAGGCCCATCCAAGAATGTTTACATCCATGTTATTAGGACATGTTCTCAGGCTCACCACCCATCCCTTGAAATGAGCCCTGGTTGCCTCTCTTCATCTAAGTTTTTACACATCCACTCCCAGAACTAAGCAGGAGATTTGTGTGGTCACTTACACAGAGTCACAAATTTGGATTTTTAACTGGAGTGAGTCTTAAGTAGTATCTGCTGCTTTAATTCAGTCCTTGACCTGATAATGCTCCTCAGTTTGGAAGAACCATCCCTAACAAGAAATGGCTCGATCCAAGGGTTGTAGAGACCCACCTACCTACCCAGTAAACTAAATAAAACTCTTTGCCTAAACACTAAACTGTATTTATTTGTGTGGGGGAGATAACGGTTCCTTGACATTTACCTGCTTCGTTCTTTCTCCTGGAATCTCATTCCCACCTGATCTCCTTGACATCCACCACATGTGCATATAAAACATGCACGCTACCTGGCTTAGGGATCCCGCCTCTCAAGTGCTGGATAAGTTGTTTTTGTTTGTGGTTTTAAGTATAAGTGTACTCTTTAAAAGGAGATGCAGTGAGTATTTGATATAGGTTTGATGTGGGTTTTCTTGCCTTTTCCAGGGAAAACAGAAGCCTACTTGGAAGCCATCAGGAAAAATATTGAATGGTTGAAGAAACACGACAAAAAAGGAAGTGAAGAAGGTAGGGATTTAGTATGGTTGTACATTGCTAATGTCATCCATTTGTTAGGAGCTCTCGCAGTTAAATTGACTGGTCTAATGTCTCCCCTCAGGGTCCAGAATGACTGCAGTTGCCTCTCAGATGCAGAAGGGAACAGAACTTCAATCTCTCTTATTTTCAAAATCAATCTTTCAAGCAAAGGCATTTTCTTTTTTTTTTTTTTGTTTTTTTTACATTTTATTATGAAAAACGTAAAACAAAAGTAGAGAGAATACTATAATGAATTCCCGTGCATGCACCATCCATCTTCAATAATTACTAACGTTTTGCTACTTTCATTTGATATACCATGAGTCTACTTCAACTCATGGCAGCCCATGTGTATCAGAGTAGAACTGTGCTCAATAGGGTTCTCAATGGCTGCTTTTCAGAAGTAGACTGCCAGGCCTTTCTTCCAAAGTACCACTGGGTGGACTTGAACCTCCGACCTTTCAATTAGCAACCCAGCATGTTAACTATTTGCACCACCCAGGGACTCCTCGTTTTATCTACTGCCACCCTTATTTTTTCTTGGAGTATTTTTAAAAAAGGCATTTTCTGAATACTTTTTAGGTTTACCATACAGTCATGAAACCTGTCATTCATTTACTTAAAACACAGAACCAGACCCTGCCTTGAGTGCCAGAAATTCAAAGACTGGTAAAATACAGCCCCACTCTCCAAGAGCTCACAGTGTCAGTAACGTTACTTTTGAACCTGCTAAATGCTATTACCATGATCGGTGTGGTGGTGCAAAGGAGAAGAGAGCAAGGGTGCATTTTCTTACTAGGACAGAGACAGGTAGGAGAAAGGGCCTCAGGAAAGCCTTCGCTGGAACAGTGAATAGGAATTTCCTGAGTGAAGACAGATGGAGGAAGCAGAGGGAGCCCTGGGTGCCCAGACTTAAAAAGACAAAAGAAAGTAGTGCTTTCTGGGAACGGGAGCTGCTTCATTTCAGGGGAACACAGGGTGTCTGCAGGGAGGACTGACAGGCAGGACTGGAAATGTGGACAGTGCCCAGGCCAGGAAGAGGCTTGGGGAACCTGCAAAGGAGATTAGTTTTAGGTAGGAGATTCTAAATTAGGGCCTAATTAGGTTAAGAACTGAGAAATCCATCTGGCAGCAGTGTGATTCCAGATTGAAAAAAAGAGACCCTGGAAACTGAGGAAGAGATAAAGAGGCAAAGATTTGGAATGGAAATGATGGAGCCGAAACCAAGGCAGAGGCAGAGGAAATAAAGAATTGGTGGACACTCAAGACACATGGAGAGGGAGAATTGTAGTATGATTGCCAGGTGTCTGGCCAGAGCAGTGGCAAAATGATGCTTTAAAATGAGAGGAGCAGTGCTTCTCAAACTCCAAAGTGCAAAAGATCCCTGGGAACTTCTAAATATCCAGTGCCCAGGTGGCACCTCAGAACCACTAAATCAGAAACTACAGGGCAGGACCCAGGCATAAATATTTTAAAGCACCCCAGATGATCCCAATGTGCAGCCAAGCTTAAGAGCCACTGAGAGGGAGCACAGTGGCAGGAAGAGGTATCTTCAACACCCTTTTGGCCTGTGATCTTGTAAGTTGATGGAAACAATTTTTACGTCTTTACATACGTATTTGGTTCAAAATGATGTGAATTTTCAGGCTGTCAGTTACATTAAACGTCACATGACCTATATTTCATCAAATCTGTCATGAATTGAAAAATGCTTCATTGTTTTCAATGTATCACTAAGGAAGAAAAAATGTGGCAAATTAAATTGATATGTCATCAATGACTACAAAGACTTTGAAATTTTAAAAAAATGTGCAGCTTAGAATCAGGTAATATAGTATGTACCCAGATGTATCCCAAAACCAATGCAAATTGTATTGTCCACCGATCTGGATTATCATGTTATTGCTTTCATTGATTAACCTATGAATCTGATTCTTGGTTATAACCAGTGATGCCCCGGAATTTAATCTTCCGGTTTCAGAAACGATCAGCCTAGTGAAGCATGAGACCCCGATGCTCGCATGTTGAAAGATGTGTGAGCAAACTCCAGAATGACAGTGTTGGGTTCGATGCTCCCTTCTGCCTCCAGAAAGTGAGGGCAATATACAGGATACCCTCCTAAAGAAACAAGGATTTCTTTCTCCACTACCCTCGTCAGTGCTTTGGTTGACTTGAATCATCTCTCAAAGCCTGTGGGGATCTGGGTCTTAGGGCCACTCAGTGACTGCAGCCACATGGGCAGGAAGACTTCCTATTAGCTCTGGCTTTTCTTAACCTCTGCTGATGCCCTTTGGCAGAGGTCTAGGAGTCCTGAATCTCTTCCCCAAGCCCAGGCAAGTGAGGTCCATGTGATATAATATCAAGGGTGATAATAAAATCTTATGCATCCATAAACAAAAGTTTTTACTTTTTAAGAAGTGTATCACAGCCCTTATCTCTTTTGAGTCTCACAGCCTCAAAACCTTTTTGAAGTTAGGAAGGTAGTTAAGTGGCTTATGCAACTTCTAATACCCAGTTAGGGCAGGGCACGCGTTAGAATCCAAGTGCCTTTCCTCTGCACCTGGCTAATTTTCCCACTGAACACGGTAATAGCTTGGTCAGTTACATTGAACTGATGTAAGCTAGGATTTCCATTGCAAAAGAAAGCATAATGTTTTCCTGTTTGCCCATTCAGATCACCTGGACATCTCTACATCTGTCCTTGGGAGTCTGCTTTTTGTTCCATTAAAGGTGTTGACACTGTAACTGATTCTTAAGAGCTCATCCCCAGTGTCTCTCAGTGCCCTCTGAGTCAGTCAGGGATCACTTTGTGATGTGCGCTCAAAATGTACACTCACATAGATTCTCTATTTTGTGCCTGAGAGGAAGGGAATAGTCCAAAAGAAGCAAGCACTTGTTGAATGTTTGCTGTGTTAGATGATTTACACCCACTACTTCAAGGCAGTAGAGCGGTCAAAGAGACTACAGACAAACCTGGGTTCAAATCCCAACTCTACCACTTCCTGAGCGAGTTACTTATCCCCTTTGTTCCTGTTTCTTCATCTCTGAAATGGTGCTACTACATAGGGTTTGGGGAGGAGCAAATAAGATGATAGTTGCTAAGTGCGCAATGACTGGGGGCTATTCTGTCTTTTAATCTTCACGGCCATGCCCTGATGGGGAGCAGATGCCTTCTTTGATGAAGAGGAAACTAGCTCTCTGAGCCTCACCTCATCTTGGGATGATAAACAGTTAAGCAACTGTAGAGAGATCCTTCATGCTTAGTTTTCCCTTCAAGCAAGGGTTAAAAGAGGCCCAAGTGACCCACCCAAGTTCAGATTACATTCAAAGCAGCTAATTGTGGCCCTGGAGCACTTGACACTCCTGTGTCCCCAGTCTCTCCTTCCTCTCCCCTTTACAAACAGAAGGCAGGGCTTTGTCCCAGATGTCAAGGCTGCAAAGACAATGGCATTGTCCTCAAGGAACTCAGGTTCAGGCAATGCACAGTCTGGAGGGTCAATTCGCACCAAGTGCTTTACAGTGTGGAAGACTTGGATGTTCACCACAGGAGATTTGTATCATAAATTTTGATACCTCTATAGAATGTGTGGAAACCCTGGTGGCGTAGTGGTTAAGTGCTACAGCTGTTAACCAAAGGGTCGGCAGTTTGAATTCTCCAGGTGCTCTTTGGAAACTCTATGGGGCAGTTCTACTCTGTCCTATAGGGTCGCTATGAGTCGGAATGGACTCGACGCCACTGGGTTTGGTTTGGTTTATAGAATGTATATAGCCATTAAAAATGGTGTTTCTGAGGAATATTAATGCTCACTGTGTGAAGTTAAGCGAAAACAGCTACTACTAGGGTGTACGTACACTGTGATTTCAATTCTGGGTTGAGATAAATGTATTTAAAAAGCAGTAGAAGAAACATAACAAAATATCAACTGTAGTTATCTATGATTAATAGAATTCAGGTGATTTTTACTTTCATGTTTTTTATTTCCCGTTTTTTAAACAATAGGCACACAATAATTAAAGAATCAAGGGAAGATGTTTCTTTTTTAAGTCTTCAGAAAGATGCTGTAGGCAGCCTCCTTACTAGGATTTGTATGTAGCCATTAAAAATGGTGTTTCTGAGGAATACTAATGCTCACTGTGTGAAGTTAAGTGAAAACAGCTAGTACTAAGGGTGTAAGTACACTGTGATTTCAATTCTGGGTTGAGATAAATATATTTAAAAAGCAGTAGAAGAAACATAACAAAATATCAACTGTGGTTATCTATGATTAATAGAATTCAGGTGATTTTTACTTTCGTGTTTTTTATTTCCCAAAATAGGATCATTAAAGAATCAAGGGATGATGTTTCTTTTTTAAGTCTTCAGAAAGATACTGTAGGCAGCCTCCTTACCAGGATTTGTTTTTGGTGGGTGGTGTGATGGCTTTTGAATTAAAAAGTAGGTTATCACATCAACAGGGACTTGACAACTTGGTATAATGACAGGAAGTCAGACTACCTGGTTCTGACTGTAATGTTCACTGTGTGACCTTGGACAAGGCATTTTAACCTTTAGGATCTTGTTACCCCAAGTGTGGTTCCGGGACCAGGAGCAGCACCATCCTCTGAGAACTTATTAAAAATGCAGAATCTAGGCTCCACCCCAGGCCCAGTGAATATGCATCTGCAGCGTTCAAGAGCCCCAGCCTGTGAAGCCCTAATCTAGGCACTGCTTTCCTTCTTAGTCAAATGAGGACGTACTCCCACCTGAGTACTTCACAGGGTTCTGAGGAAGAGCACCTGAAATAACACAGTACACAGGGTAAACTGCAAAGCACTGCACCAATGCTGAGAATTCTAATGTCTCCTGTCTTAGTTATCTAGTGCTGCTATAACAGAAATACCACAAGTGGATGGCTTTAACAAAGAGAAATTTATTTTCTCACAGTCTAGTAGTTTACAAGTCCAGATTCAGGGCATCGGCTCCAGGGGAAGGCTTTCACTCTATGTTGGCTCTAGAGGAAAGTCCTTGTCCTCAATCTTCCCCTGGTCAAGGAGCTTCTCAGGGCAAGGACCCCATGTCTAAAGGGCACGCTCTATTTCTGGCACTGCTTTCTTGGTAGTATGAGGTCCCCCACTCCCTGCTTCCTTCCCTTTCATCTCTTGAGAGATAAAAGGTGGTGCAGGCCACACCCCAGGGAAACTCCCTTTACCTTGGATCATGGAGGTGACCTGAATAAGGGTGGTGTTATAATCCCACCCTAATCCTCTCAACATAAAATTACAATCACAAAATGAAGGACAACCACATAATACTAGAAACCATGGCCCAACCAAGTTGATTCACACATTTTTAGGGGGACATAATTTAATCCATGATATCTCCCAACATGCAAGACAGGGAAATAGTAATTGTGTTATGGTACAGAATGCTTCTCAGTTAATGGTGGTCACTCTAATGGGATTGGACTTGCCATGTTTGCTCATGATGCTTTTGCCAGAATTGAATAAGGTTCTTGCCTCTCACTGGTCAAGAATGAGCAGATAAGGCACAAACGAGCAAAGCTTTATTGAAGAGGCTTGCAAGCGGAGACAAGGAGGGCCTAAGCAATGCATACCCCACCCCCCCCAACAGAACAAAGGGCTTGCCTGAGTTTTTAAAAGTTCTTGGGTAGGAAAAGATTCATGTTTATTCATAGGCTTAGGCGGGAATGTGTTAACTACGGAGCATGCGCAGCAGCTTTCTAAGATGGCTCCTGTCCCAGAGGTCTCTGGGGATTCGTAGCAGGACTTATTATGGGGTGTCGCACCTGTGCAGTCTCTTGCTCCCCGAGTTCAATTCCCCAAGCTGCTGCTGCAGCCCCTCACTGCCCCTGGTGGAAGGTCACACAACAGTCACAGGTGGATGTTCTGCACATGTCCCTGGGGCTAGTTTTATTCAGCTGCTTCTGAAAGACAACTTCAAAGAAGTTTTCAGGCTATTTTCTGATACTCTGCCCCACTGTTCTGGGGAATGGCTTTGTTTCTGTGCCCTGGCCCATTTCCTGTTATTTGTTACTTTAATTTGTCTATGTGAATTGCAGATTTGGGGGCCCCTCTGTTCCCTATCTTAATGCTCCCATAATATTTTCCAGATTATGACCTTTCGAAGATGAGGGATTTCATCACCCAACAAACTGATGCTTATGTGGAGAAAGGCATCCTTGATAAAGAAGAAGCTGATGCCATCAAGCGCATTTACAGTAGCCTGTAAAAGTGGCAAAGGATCCAGGAGTCTTTTGACTGTTTCTGAAAACATAATATAGCTTTTAAAATACCTCTACTCTGTGATTAAAGTTATCTTAACCTAAGGATTATTGAAAAAAATCTTAACCTAAGGATTATTAGAAAGTGCTAAATTTATAATAACCTTTTAGAAGTGGTTGAAACCATAAACACTATCTGAAAAGTAAAGATGTATATAAGCTGAGATTTTGCATCTAGAATCATTTCCTCATAGACTTAAACTTTATAATCAGAGATGTGGCCTTTGGAAAAGCTTTTAATGATCTGAATGTAAAATGAAGCCCTCTGCCTTCTGTCTTACACATATAAGCACTCCCTGAAGAACTACGGGGGCTCTTGAGCAAGGAACCACAGCACCTCGAAGATTAGAGTGTGTTTGATACGAGATGTCTTTCCCACTCACAGTTCCGTTTTGGGAGTTGAAATGAATTCACATTTCCTCAAAGCCTCTATAGCTTGAAGGACGGTCATCTGCTTTTTCAGTTGCTCTTTTTAGCTGGCTCTTTATCAGGCCCAATGAAAAATAGACATAGGGTTCGCTGATGAATTAAGTTTCTCCCTACTCTTAACATTTCTTATTAGTGGGTTTTCAGATGTTTGAGTTTGCTCATAAAGAGGGATACTTATGTACTTTCCAAGAAGATAAATGAGGTCATAAATACTATATTAAACAAGGTAAAAATTTATGCCAAATCTACAGTTATTTAAACTGGATTTGATCCAAGACTAAAAAAATATTAACAGAGCAAGAGGGTCAGGCAGTCTGATAGAAATAGGATTAAAAATCACTCTGTTCCCTGTGAACCAAGGCTGGTAATGAGCTTTCCACTACCACAAACAGTCCTCTCCTGAAATATTCCCGGTCGGTGTTCCCAAACTAAAAAAATGCTTTGAAAATGTATTGTTCAATGTAAATTAACTACATAAATATTTTCCTATATCTTTCAGTTTAAATCATAAAAATAACAATGCTTTATTTATTAGCTGCCACTACCTCAAATGGCCTTCAAGTACCTACATTGCTGTCTTGAGTACTCCGATGCGGTATTTACCTTTTGGTGAGGACTGGGAACTCAGGTGAGCTGTGAGAGGCTGTTTCCAGGGGTCAGAGACCACCGCTGCTCTTCCCCATCTTCTCTTTAGAGTTGCAAAAACAAAAAACAAAACCTGACACACAAAAACTGAACTCTCTATGTTCTAGGGAACCAGTACCTATGGGTAAGTGATGAGAGGGCATTAAAAACACCTTTACCCAAACTACACTTGTCAAAGTACAGTAAGTACAAAGTACATAGACCATTTGGACGAGGTCTTCTTTGATAACATGACTATTTGCCCATGTCCTGTAGTCCCAACAGGCTGCTTCTGCATCAGAGAGAACTTGCTGTGACTGAACTGTTTTATCCGTTCACTTTCTATAATTTACCTAAATGTGTATGTAGCATTTAAAAAAATAAAATTATTTAGAAAGTTTATTGTCGTTTCCCAAGAACATTGACATTTATTTGCTCCTATCAATATCCGAGACAAAAGGAGATTATTAATCAAAAGGAGATTATTAAGTCCTGTTTTATAAGTGAGGAAACATTCACAAAAAGAACATCGAGCCCAGGATATGCTCAAAATCATGTGGCCATATATGATTTAGGCTGGGACTAGAAGCCAGGCTTCTTGTCAGTGTATTCCCCTACAGCAGGAACTAAAGTAGCCCTGTACTGTCTGACTGGGGTCACAAAGAATTCAGTTACTGATAATGTGGAGAGGAAAGAGGTTTTAAGTAGAAATTGCTAAGAGAGGCTGCCGTAGGCAAAAATAAAACAGGACTCAAAAATGTTTTTGAGATTATGGTCTTAATTTCAAAATTTGAGTTTATGTTACATCTTTTGAATAATGTCTTTGGATGAATGTCTTTTGGATTACTCTCAAATTTAAGATTATGTTAAACAGCATGATAATTCTGTATTTTAAAGTTCCTATGCCTCCACAAAGGCCTGGCCTTTTTTTTTTTTTTTACATAACTGTTTCCTTTCCTTTATTACTGCTTTTTTTAAGTGTTCTCTTCCAACTAATTCCCCACAGTTCAGATAGTAGTTAATGCAAGAAAACAGCAAAGCACAATCAAAGATGCCATGATAACATAAAAATTAAACAAAACACAAAGCATTGCCTATGTTATAAACAAACAAGAAATTTGGCAAGATAAACGCAGACAGTTAATGCTTCCCCTTAATGCACCGGTCAGCCTCAAGGGCTGAATATGGGTGAGTCTAGTCCTGCAAGCTTCACTGCATTAACACCTAAGGGCACTTGTTTCTGGCTTTAATTGAAGAACTGGAGGAGCAAGATGGGAGGAAGAAAATGACGAAAGAGAGAAAATAGGGACAGAAGAGAAAAAAGGGAGACTAAATGAGGGAAAAAGAAAGGTCCAAGCTAGTCCCCTTTATGCCTTGGAAAGCAAATTCCTTCTGCGATGATGGAGAATGGTAAATCCAGGGGAGTCTTTGTGGAAGTCTAAGAATTTATTGAATCTGGTAGTTGAACAGAAATTGAGGCCAAAAAATATTTAATTGTAAACGATATATTGCTTTGTTTACTGCAGTAACATATATATATATAATATAGATAAGAAAAAGGCAATAAAAATTTAATCCTCAATTCAAATAAGCACAGTAACTGCAAAACACTCTATAACGTGATCTGTCCATGAAATACAAACTTGAATTCACCAATGTACCAGATGATGGTATTGTTTATTTGTGCTTTTGACCGTATGCCATGTTCTCACTATATCTGAAACATATCAGGTCAAATATGAAGAGTCGAAAGTTACTAGTAACTGTAATAAATTTGCTTTTAAATTATTCAAACTTTTTTTCCCAAAATTGCATTTATAAGAATCATTAAAGTGCAGGAGAAGCTGTCACCACTGTAAAAATATAATTTAAAAATCAATTACATTTGTTTTAAAAACCTGAAGACCCAAATATGGAAACATGGTTTATTTTCTCATTCAGATTCTTGTAGTTTATTTTTACAAAATAACAAACAAAATTTGGTTCTATTACTACAGAAAATGTAATACATATTGAAATATATATATATAGCACTTAAGTTATAAACACAGCAAATTCAGCATCACATAAACAGCAACATATTTTTCACATAACTACAATTTCATGAGGAGATAAACTGTTTTCATCTTGAATATGTAAATAATCTTTGATGCTTTATGTCAAAAGCTTGTCTGAAAACTACCACCTCCTACAAAAGTGATAAGCTTTAGGATGCATCTTGCTCCCGTGCCATGATAAGACTTAAAATTACAGAAAGCTAGAGGGAACTGATCACTTCAGTGCAATTGCAGTAGGCAGAACTACTAAATTGTGATTTTAAGATGTATGCTTTGGAAATTTAAAAGACACGCTTTCGAATCTTCAGTTCTTGGTTTCCTTATGGTCCAACCATTTCTTACTCCAAGTTAGTTAGGCCGCCTAATCATCTAACTCTGATAGAGGGAGGTTGCATAGGGACTTTCTTCATCTCTGAAAAAAAGAAAGTGTATAAATGAATGTTTAAAAACTATATTCAGAAAACTAATATGTATACTTATACAACTTAATATCCAGTTGCTGGAGAAGGGCAGGAATATATCAACTTATAAATAGTGTGAATTCCTTGAAAGTTGTATGAAATGCAAATATTAAGGTAGACCTTATTATCTCCATTAGGTAGTACAGAATTTAGAAGAATTGGTGTGTCAGTTACTGGAATAAAAAATGATATTTCTATATTTAAATATGTTATATTAAATTATTTTGTTGCTGTTATTGTTAGTTGCCATTGAGTTGATCCCCACTCATGACAACCCCATGTGTGCTCCATAAGGTTTTTAACGCTGGGAGCTTTCCAAAGCAGATCACCAGGACTATCTTCCAAGGCAACTCTGGGTAGGTTCAAACTGCCACTCTTTTGTCTGGTAGTTGAGCACTTAACCATTTGTGCCACCCAGGGAGCCTACATTAAGTTACAAATTAATTATATTTATTTTTTTATATTCCACCTCTTTCCCAAAAGGATTTGAGGTGTCTACAATAAAGGCCATACATATAACAAAATGAATAAAATAGAAATTAAAAACTGGGACTAAAGAAAGGAAAAGGAAACAAATACATGAATCATAAGATATACTACAGTAGTTGATCCTGAGCATCAATTTTAGTTGCAAGCTTCTTGGTAGCCTGGGCAAAAACAAACACAGTAGGTTGTGCCATTCTTGAAATCATAAAGAAATAAGGAAACCGATACTGTAGAAGAAAGGCTTGTTTTAGTACCAAATTTTTTAAAAGACAAAAAAAAAAATAAGCTCACATGAGATCTTAGGTAGCAAACACCAGGTAACATAAATAATGGACAATAACTGACAAATTTTATAAGGATCTATATTTTACAAGCATTGTCTAGGGCACTGCTTCCCTTGAAGGTATCAACTACATGCCTCTACCTGGCTGCTACTCAGAAATGCTAGCTTGACAGTTATGCTATTAAAGCAAAGAAGCAAAGTTTTTATAATAAAGTGTTAAGACAGATAAAGTTTTATGCAGAATGCAGTACCTCTACCCAAAAACCACCTTTGTTTAGACTTAATATTAAAAATGCTTTCCTAGAATTAAAACACAATTTCTAAAGCAAAAAGAAGAAAGATTTGGCCAAGCAAGGGCATTTAAGAAAATAATTTATTCAGCCTCTGACATTTTTACCAGGGGCGTTTTTACCTGCTTTCTTCTTTTAGTTTCTTGGCTGCCTGTGTTGATAACTTAATCTGCAAGTCTAGTCTCTGCAGGAAATCTCTGGCTGACACTTCCTCCGACTGCACAGGCCGAATATCAGATTCATGAGGACTGGGAGGAGACAGGACTTCCCTAGCCACAAATGGCTCTTCTTCATGAGAAAGACTACTATCAAGAGTTTCATTTTCTGCAGAATCAATTGAGTTAATTCCATTAAACAACGAAGGCTTCTCTGATATAACTGGGATGTTCAAAGTTTTCTTCAGAAATATACAATCATTGGTAAACAGTTTATTTGCCCTTTTTATCTGCTCCATCTAAAATATAAAAAAAGGAAACATCAAGTTACAAAACTAAATTCAGGATTAGGGTTTGTTACACAACAAGAGCTAAAAATATTCATGAACAAAATGTGTTCAATGCCCTCTGTAAGATTCGAGATTCTTAATTCAGGTTTGGTCACCTCCCCAGGTGCCTCCAGTTATTTCAAAAAATGTTTGGAAATTCTGTTCCCAATTTAAAAAAAAGAAAATTAATTTTTTTCCCACTCTATTATTTTCCCTAAAAGGCAGCTTTTACCAATATGACCCACCACGACCATGGGCAGCCTTAAATCCCAAAAGTTAAAAAAATATAGGATTTTTAGCACTTATTTAACAAAATTCATTCTTTTTTTATTATTATTATTGTGTTTTTGGTTTTAGATGAAGGTTTACAGAGCAATTAGTTTCTCATTAAACAATACACACATTGTTTTGTGACACTGGTTGCCAACCCCACGACATGTCAACACTCTCCCCTTCTTGACCTTGGGTTCCCCTTACCAGCTTTCCTGTCCCCTCCTGCCTTCTCATTCTTGCCACTGGGATGGTGTGCCCAGTTAGTCTTGTTTTGTTTTATGGGCTTGTCTAAACTTTGGCTGAAGGATGAACCTCAGGAGTGACTTCAGTACTGAGTTAAAAGAGTGTCTTGGGGCCGTGCTCTCAGCGTTTCTCCAGTTTCTGTCAGACCAGTAAATATGGTCTTTTTTTGTACGTGTGAGTTAGAATTTTGTTCTTCATATTTCTCCAGCTCCATCTGGGACCCTCTATTGTGACCCCTGTCAGAGCTGTTGGTGGTGGTAGCTGGGCACCATCTAGTTATGCTGGACTCAGTCTGATGGAGGCTGTGGTACTTGTGGCCCATTAGTCCTTTGGACTAATCTTTTCCTTATGTCTTTAGTTTTCTTCATTCTCCCTTGCTCCAGACAGGGTAGGACCAGTGGAGTTTCTTAGGTGGCCACTCATAAGCTTTTAAGACCCCAGATGCTACTCACCAAAGTAGGATGTAGAACATTTTCTTTATAAACTACGCTATGCCAATTGAGCTAGATATTCCCTGAGTCCATGGTCCCCAGCCCTCAGTCCAGTAATTTGGTCCCTCAGAAAGTCTGGATGTGTCTTATGGAGCTTCCGTGACCTTGCCTTTGTCAAGTTGTGCTGACTTCCACCAAAAGTTACCACTTCACCAAAGTTACCAGTTTTCTATTGTCTAGTTAATGTTTTTCCCTCCCCATCCTTCCCTCCCTCAACCATCAAAGATTGTTCCTTTTTGTGTGTAAACCTTTTCATGAGTTTTTACAATAGCCGTCTCATAGAATATTTGTCCTTTTATGATTGACTTATTACACTCAGTATAATGCCCTCCAGATTCATCCACGTTGTGAGGTGTTTCACAGGTTCATCACTGTTCTTTATTGCTGTGTAGTATTCCATTATGTGCATGTACCATAGTTTGTTTATCCATTCATCTGTTGATGGGCACTTAGGTTGTTTCCATCTTTTTGCTATTGTGAATAATGCTGCAATGAATATGGGTGTGCATATGTCTATTCATGTAATGGCTCTTATTTCTCTAGGATATATTCCTAGGAGAGGGATTGCTGATCTGGATCATATGGTATTTCTATTTCTAGCTTTTTAGGGAAGTGCCATATTGTTTTCCAAAATGGTTGTACCATTTTGCATTACCACCAACAGTGCAGACTTTCCAACATTTGTTCTCTGTTTTTTTGATTAGTGCCAGTAATGTTGGGGTGAGATGGTATCTCATTGCAGTTTTTTTTTTTTTAATTGAGGATCCATTTATCTTTTGCACACATTACAGGCTATGAGTCATATTCCAGAGTCATCATGGGTCATTTTTACATTTGTACAGTTAGCCCACGTTTCACCAAGTTTTCCTCTCAGGGTCCTGGTGGTTTACTTATTTACAAAACACACCATCTTGTGCATTACACCCAGTGAGATCAGCCTCTTCAGAGAGTGTAATATCATTTATTTTGCTTTAATTGATTGCTGCTGTCTTCACTGTTTTGTTTGGGTTTTTTTGCTCTAAAAATTGAATTATTTAAAAATGTAGTTTCATATTTTTTATATAATTTTTATTGTGCTTTAAGTGAAAGTTTACAAATCAAGTCAGTCTCTCACACAAAAACCCATAGACACCTTGCTACACACTCCCAATTACTCTCCCCCTAAAGAGACCACCTGCTCTCTCCCTCTACACTCTCTTTTTGTGTCCATTTCACCAGCTTCTAACCCCCTCTGCCCTCTCATCTCCCCTCCAGGCAGGAGATGCCAACATAGTCTCAAGTGTCCACCAGATCCAAGAAGCTCACTCCTCACCAGCATCCCTCTCCAACCCATTATCCAGTCCAATCCATGTCTGAAGAGTTGGCTTTGGGAATGGTTTCTGTCCTGGGCCAACAGAAGGTCTGGGGGCCATGACCTCCAGGGTCCTTCCAGTCTCAGTCAGACCATTAAGTCTGGTCTTTTTATGAGAATTTGAAGTCTGCATCCCACTGTTCTCCTGCTCCCTCAGGGGTTCTCTGTTGTGTTCCCTGTCAGGGCAGTCATCGGGTGTAGCCGGGCACCATCTAGTTCTTCTGGTCTCAGGATGATGTAGTCTCCGGTTCATATGGCCCTTTCTGTCTCTTGGGCTCGTAATTACCTTGTGTCCTTGGTGTTCTTCAATCTCCTTTGATCCATGTGGGTTGCGACCAATTGATGCATCTTAGATGGCCACTTGCTAGCATTTAAGACCCCAGACGCCACTCTTCAAAGTGGGATGCAGAATGTTTTCTTAATAGTTTTTATTATGCCAATTGACTTAGATGTCCCCTGAAACCATGGTCCCCAGACCCCTGCCCCTGCTATGCTGGTCTTCGAAGCATTCAGTTTATTCAGGAAACTTCTTTGCTTTTGGTGTACTCCAGTTGTGCTGACCTCCCCTGTATTGTGTGTTGTCTTTCCCTTCACCTAAAGTAGTTCTCATCTACTATCTAATTAGTGAATACCCCTCTCCCACCCTCCCTCCCTCCCGCCTCTCATAACCACAAAAGAATGTTTTCTTCTCAGTTTAAACTATTTCTCAAGTTCTTAGAATAGTGGTCTTACACAATATTTGTCCTTTTGCAACTGACTAATTTCACTCAGCATAAAGCCTTCCAGGTTCCTCCATGTTATGAAATGTTTCACAGATTCCTCACTGTTCTTTATCGATGCGTAGTATTCCATTGTGTGAATATACCATACTTTACCCATTCATCCGTTGATGGGCACCTTGGTTACTTCAATCTTTTTGCTATTGTAAACAATGCTGCAATAAACATGGGTGTGCATATATCTGTTCGTGTAAAGGCTCTCATTTCTCTAGGATATATTCCAAGGAGTGGGATTCCTGGGTTGTATGGTAGTTATATTTCTAGCTTTTTAAACCCAAAAAACCCAGGGCCATTAAGGAAGTGCCAAATCGATTTCCAAAGTGGTTGTACCATTTGACATTCCCACCAGCAGTGTATAAGTGTTCCAGTCTCTCCACGGCCTCTCCAACATTTACTATTTTGTGTTTTGGGGATTAATGCCAACCTTGTTGGAGTGAGATGAAATCTCATTGCAGTTTTGATCTGCATTTCTCTAATGGCTAATGATCCTGAACATTTCCTCTGGTATCCCTTAGCTACCTGAATGTCTTCTTTAGTGAAGTGTCTATTCATATCTTTTGCCCATTTTTTAATTGGGTTATTTGTCTTTTTGTAGGTGAGTTTTTGCAGTATCATGTAGATTTTAGAGATCAGGCGCTGATCAGAAATCTCATAGCTAAAAACTTTTTCCCAGTGTGTAGGTAATCTTTTCACTCTTTTGGCGAAGTCTTTGGATGAGCATAGGTGTTTGATTTTTAGGAGCTCCCAGTTATCTAGTTTTTCTTCTGCATTCTTAATAATGTTTTGTATATTGTTTATGCCATATATTAGGGCTCCTAATGTTGTCCTTATTTCTTCTTCCATTATCTTTATCATTTTAGGTTTTATATTTAGGTCTTGGATCCATTTTGAGTTAGTTTCTCTGCATGGAGTGAGGTAGGGGTCTTGTTTCATTTTTTTGCAGGTGGATATCCAGTTATGCCAGCACCATTTGTTAAAAAGACTATCTTTTCCCCATTTAACTGTTTTGGGGCCTTTGTCAAATATCAGCTACTCATATGTGGATGGGTTTATGTCTGGATTCTCAATTCTGTTCCATTGGTCCAGGTATCTGTTGTTGTAACAGTACCAGGCTGTTTTGACTACTGTGGCGGTATAATAGGTTCTAAAGTCGGTTAAAGTAAAGCCTCCGACTTTGTTCTTCTTTTTCAGTAATGCCTTATTTATCCGGGGCCTCTTTCCCTTCCATATTAAGTTGGTGATTTGTTTCTCATTGCAGTTTTGATTTGCATTTCTCTAATGGCTAGTGATAGCAAGCATTTCCCCATGTGTCTGTTAGCCACCTGAATGTCTTTGGTGAAACATCTGTTCATGCCCTTTTCCCATTTTTAATTGGATTATTTGTCTTTTTGTTGTAGAAGTGTTGGATTTTCCTGTAGATTTTAGCGATTAAGACCTTTGTCGGATTTGTCATACCCCAAAATTTTTCCCCAGTCTGCAGGTTCTCTTTTAATTCTTTTGGTGAAGTCTTTCGATGAGCATGAATGTTTAATTTTTAGAAGATCCTGGTTATCTAGTTTATCTTTTGGTGTTTGTGTATTTTTAGTTATGATTTTTATCCTGTTTATATAGTGTATTAGGGCATCTAGTGTTGACTCTATTTTTTCTTCTACGATCTTCACAGTTTTTGGTTTAATATTTAGGTCTTTGATCCATTTTGAATTAGTTTTTGTGTATGGTGTAAGGTGTGAGTCCTGCTTCATTCTTTTTACAGATGGACATCGAGTTTTGCCAGCACCTTTGTTAAAAAGACTGTCTTTTCCCCGTTTGATGGACTTTGGGCCTTTGTCAAAGATCAGGTGACCGCATATGAATGGATTTACATCTGGGTTCCCAATTCTGTTCCATTGGTCAATGTTTCTATTGTTGTACCAGTCCCAGGCTGTTTTGACTATCGTAGCTGTATAGTAGGTTCTGAGGTCAGGTACTGCGTGTCCTCCTGCTGTATTCTTCTTCAATAGTGCTTTACTTATCCATGGCCTCTTCCCTTTCCATATAAAGTTAATAATTAGTTTTTCCATCTCTTTAATGAATGCTGTTGGTATTTGGATCAGGATTGTACTGTATTTGTAGGCTGCTTGGGTAGAACTTACATTTTCACAATGTTGAGTCCACCTATCAATGAGCATAGTATGTTTTTCCATTTATGTAGGTCTCATTTGATTTTTTGCAGTAGTGTTTTGTAGTTTTCTTTGTATAGGTCTCTTATGTCCCTGCTTAGATTTATTCTCAAGTATTTTACTTTTTTATGTGCTATTATAAATGATATTATTTTCCTGATTTCCTTTTTGCAGGTCTCTTTATTGGTGTATAGGAATCCAGCTGATTTTTGTATGTGTATCTTGTATCCTGCTAATCTATTGAATGTCTCCATTAGTTCCAGTAGTTTTCTCATGGAGTCTTTTGGGTTCTCTATATATAGTACCACATCATTTGTAAATAGGGGCAGTTTTACTTCTTCCTTACCAATTTGGATACCCTTTATTTCTTTTTCTTGCCTTATTGCTCTAGCTAGGACTTCCAGCACAATGTTAAATAGGAGTGCTGATAAAAGCCATCCTTGTCTTGTTCCTGTTCTCAAGGGGAATATTTTCAGTCTCTCTACAATGAGAATGATATGGCTGTTGGTTTTGTATGTTGTTGTTGTTGTTTTTAGGTGATGTCAAGTCAGTTCCGACTCATAGTGACCCTATGCACAGCAGAATGAAACACTGCCCGGTCTTGTGCCATCCTTACAATCGTTGTTATGCTTGAGCTCATTGTTGCAGCCACTGTGTCAATCCACCTCTTTGAGGGTCTTCCTCTTTTCCGCAGACCCTGTACTCTGCCAAGCGTGATGTCCTTCTCCAGGGACTGATCCCTCCTGACAACATGTCCAAAGTATGTAAGACGCAGTTTCGCCATCCTTGCCTCTAAGGAGCATTCTGGCTGCACTTCTTCCAAGACAGATTTGTTCGTTCTTTTGGCAGTCCACGGTATATTCAATATTTTTCGCCAACACCACAATTCAAAAGCATCAACTCTTCTTCAGTTTTCCTTATTCATTGTCCAGCTTTCACATGCATATGAGGTGATTGAAAATACCATGGCTTGGGTCAGTCGCACCTTAGTCTTCACGGTGACATCTTTGCTCTTCAATACTTTGAAGAGGTCCTTTGCAGCAGATTTGCCCAATGCAATGCATTTTTTGATTTCTTGACTGCCGCTTCCATGGCTGTTGATTGTGGATCCAAGTAAAATGAAATCCCTGACAACTTCAATCTTTTCTGGGTTTATCTTGATGTTGCTCATTGGTCCAGTTGTGAGGATTTTTGTTTTCTTTATGTATACCAAAAAACCAAACCCAGTGCCATTGAGTGGATTCCAACTCATAGCGACCCTATAGGACAGAGTAGAACTGCCCTGTAGAGTTTCCAAGGAGCACCTGGTGGATTCAAACTGCCGACCTTCTGGTTAGCAGCTGTAGCACTTAACCACTATGCCGCCAGGGTTTCCTTCTTTATGTATAGATGCCCTTTATTACGCTGAGGGATTTCCCTTCTATACATATTTTATTGAGAGTTTTTATCAGGAATGGGTGTTGGACTTTGTTGAATGCCTTTTCTGCATCGATTGAGATGATCATATGACTTTCTTTTATTTACATGGTGGATTACATTGATTGATTTTTAAATGTGAACCCTCCTTGCCTACTGGTACAAATTCCACCTGGTCGTGGTGTATTATTTTTTTAATATGATGCTGAATTCTATTGCCTTGAATTTTGTTGAAAAATTATTTTATCTAAATTCCTGAGAGATATTGATCTGTAATTTTCTTTTTTTTGTGGTGCCTTTGCCTGGTTTTGGTCTTAGGGTTATTATCCTGGCTTCGGAAGTTGAATTTGGCAGTATCCCTTCCTCTTCTATGTTCTGAAATAGTTTGAGTAGTACTGATGTGGACTCTTCTCTGAATGTTTGGTAGAATTTACCAGTGAAGTCATCTGGGCCAGGGCTTTTTGTTGTTGAGTTTTTTTTTTTCTATTACCTTTTCAGTCTCTTCTCTTGTTATGGGTCTGTTCAGATTTTCAACTTCAGTTTGTGTTAGTTTGGGTAGGTAGTGTGTTTCTAGAAATCTGATCATTTTCTCTAGGTTTTCTAATTTATTGGAGTATAGTTTTTCATAGCACTGTGTTAATGATCCTATTTATTTCAGTTGGGTCTGTTGTAATGCCCCCCGTTTTGTTTCTTATTAGAGTTATTTGTGTCCTCTTAACAAATTTCATGTTTATTTAAACATGTGTATTATCTGATTTTGAAAACTTACTCTTAAACTGCTGTTTCACTTGCAGAGTGCTTCCTATGTATCTAGAATTATGCTTGCTGAATATAATGGATATGGGAGGTAGCACAGAATTTGGAGAAATGGTGTGGGCTGGTGCTAAAGCCATTGAGAAAGGACTCAGAAAGAAGCGGGACTCTGATTTTGATTCTCTTGACTTCAGTTGGGCCTTGAAGAATGGGCAGGAGTGGGACAGTTAAGGAAAGCGGGTAAAGACAGGTCTTAGGCTGGGTTCTCTAGAGATGCATAACCAGAGAAGCATTGTAAGGTTGTGTGTCAACTTGGCTGGGCCATGATTCTCAGTGGTTTGGTGGTTATGACGTAGTTTAGCAGTCGTATAATGATGTGATCACCTCCACAATGAGATTTGACGTAATGTGATCACCTCCATGATGGGATCTGCTGTGAGTAGCCCATCAGTTGAAAGTGAGTTTCCTTGGGAATTCGGTCTGCATCTTGTATAGGTGGATTTTTTGGCAAGGCTTGAGAGCTTTTGCTCGTCCTGGATCCTGCAGCTGGCTCCTGTTCATCTGATCTCTGGTTCTTGAGACTTGAACTAGCAGCTTATGTGCCGTCTTGCCTGCCAGTCTTGGGATTTGTCGGTCTTTGCAGCCTGTGAGCAAGAGCCTTGCTGTCTGACCTGCCAATCTTGGGTTCACCAGCTCCTGTGGCTACACAAATCAGGAGAAGCCTCCAGCCTGACCCACGGTCATGGGATGTTCCAGTCTCTACAATTGTGTGAGCCATTTCGTTGATATAAATCTCTTTATATATATATGTCCACTCTACTGGTTTTGCTTCTGTAGAGAACCCACCCTAAGACATCTGGTGCCAGGAGTGGTTCTAGGGAAACAAAACAGTAAAGATGCGTTTTCTAAATCAATTTTCAAGTCTAGTTAGCCTTAAAGATGTTGATGACTCTGCTTCCAGTAGTAAAGAGGGCACTGTTAATCCATGGCATGAGGTGACAATAGAAATACATAAAATATCACCACCAATAGATCAGGTATTTGTGAAAGGCGAGGCTCTGGGTGACTGCATGTGTGCTACCTTTCTACAATTCTGTCATAATGAGAAGTATAAGGAAGCTGGTTGATTGGTCCAAGTTTCACTAGACAAAGTGGTGAAACAAATAGATGACCTCAGGGCTTTGGAGTCAAAACTCAAGTGCCACAAAAACGACCTCAAAATTTCCAGTTGTGCTCTGAAAGAAAGCTTTATTTCTTGTAGTAGCACAGCTGACATTGCTGAAAACTAAATCCAGTGTCTTATTGTAAGAGTGGCTGAATTACAACTCCAACTGAATTCCCAACCTTAAGTGGTGTCTGAAGTTAAAATGAGGGCACTGATTGGGAAGAAATGGGATTGACACTTGGGATGGGGACATATGGGCAGATAATCAGGAAGCTGGGGGCACTGAACCCCTGTATTCCATCAAATCACTCCTGCCAACAGAATCAGCCCTCTCTTCAGATTACTCCATCTTTGTTTGCTAAGCCATCCTCCCCAGCAAAACCATTAGCCCCTCCACCCCCATCTGATGAGATTAACACAGCTGTGTCTTAAGAGCCTTTGTCTGAGTCATTGCCTGGGGTATCACCTAAGGCAAACGCCTTACCAGACAATGCTGAATGTTCTCAAAACACATCCTCACCACCCATTTTGGCTTCTAGACCAATAACTAGATTTAAATGTCAATGAGCCCCAAAGGGTGAAGTACAAAGTGTGGCCCAGGAGGAGGTACACTACACTCCAAAAGAACTGCTTGAGTTTTCTAATATGTACAAACAGAAATGTGGGTAATATATGCGGGAATGGCTATTAAGGGTGTGGGATAATGGTGCAAAGGACAGAAAGTTGGATCAGTCTGAGTTTATTGATATGGCTCCACTAAGCACAGATCCCTCACTCAATGTTTTAGCTCAAGAGATTATGAAAGTATTAATAGTTTATTTGGTTGAGTTGCTGAAGCGTGGATTACTCAGTGGCCTACACTAAATCAAACTGAAATACCAGCCCTGCCTTTGTATACTGTAGAAGGTATCCAAAGGCTTAGAGAAATTGGCATGTTAGAGTGGGTTTATCAGGTTAGACCCACAGACCACACATGAAGTGCCCAGAGGACACATGTTTTACCACAATGATAAGGAACAAATTTGTGAAGGGACCCCCAGCATCCTTGAAGACTGCTGTGATTGCTATTTTATGTACATCAGACTTGACAGTGGGAACTGCCCTAACTTAATTAAGAAACCTAACTACAATGGGGTGATTGGACCCCATGGTGGAAGGGGCCAAGTGGTGGCACTTAATCAACAAAGACAAGGTGGGCAAGTCTGACTCGTACTGACTCATGGCGTTGGCTACTTAGTCATGGTGTCCCCAGGAATGAAACAGATAGGAAATCTACTAAATATTTACTTGATCCGTACAAGCAGAAGAATCCTAGGTCAAGTGAATGGCAGTCTAACTCAAATCTCCAGAATAGAGAGTCACAGCCCCTCAATCAATTCCTAGACTTAAGTGAGTTTAAAGACCCACAACCCCTTGAATGAAGGGGAGGCCAGGTCCCCTTGAGGAAGGACCTCACTACACATACCAAAAATTTATACTGTTTATCTTTCTCCCAGTGTTCCCCAAAGGGATATACGGCCTTTTACGAGAGTGACAGTTCACTGGGGAAAAGGAAATAATCAGAATTTTGGGGGATTACTGGACACTGGCTCTGAAGTAACACTAATTCCAGGAGGCCCAAAACATCACTGTGGCCCCCCAGAGTGGGGGCATATGGAGGTCAGGTAAATAGTGGAGTCTTAGCTCATGTCCATCTCACAGTAGGTCCAGTGCATCCCCAAACCCATCCTGTGGTGATTTTCCCAGTTCTAGAATACATAATTGGAATAGACATACTCAGCAACTGGTAGAACCCCCACAGTGGATCCCTGACAAATGGAGTAAGGACTATTACGGTAAGAAAAACCAAGGAGAAGCCATTAGAACTGCCCCTACCTAGGAAAATAGTAAACCAAAAGCAATACCGCATTCTTGGAGGGACTGCAGAGATTACTGCCACCATCAAGGACTTGAAGGATGCAGGAGTGGTGATTCCCACCACATTCCCCATTCAACTGACCTATCCTCCATCCTTCAGGGAGGTCCCAGAAAGGGACTGTTGTGCTGTTGCTGTCCACTTTTGAATGGTGCCTGCACAATGCACAAAACCATCTGTAAACTGACACAAGTTTTCTCTTCTTCAGTCAACTGATCATAAAGAACTCCTCATGAGGCCATGGGTGCAGACTGGGAGAGGGATGGTAATGCGACAGGAGTGGAGACCAGTGGCATCTGGGCCACTTCCTCATGCAACTTACTTCTGCCTTCGGGTCCTGCTCAAGCGTGATTTCTGTGTGCTTAGCTATTGCACCGAACCAAAATCAATGCCCATGGAAGTAGCAGTCAGGACATCAAACAACATATTGCATTGGGAAAATCTGCTACAAAAGACCTCTTTAAAGTGTTAAAAAGCAAAGATTTCACTTTGAGGACAATGGTGTATCTGACCCAAGCCATGGTATTTTCAATAGCCCCATATACATGAGAAAGCTGGACAAGAAATAAGGAAGACTGAAAAAGAACTGATGCATTTGAATTAGGGTGTTAGCAAAAAATATTGAATATACCAAGAACTGCCAGAAGAACGAACAGACAGAATGCTATTTAGAAGCAAGAACAGGGAGACTTTGTCTCATGTACTGTGGACATGTTATCAGGAGGGACCAGTCCCTGGAGAAGGACATCAAAAAAGAGGAAGATCTTCAACCAATGGATTGACACAGTGGCTACAACAATGGGCTCAAACATACCTACTATCGTGAGGATGGCACAGGACTGGGCAGTGTTTCATTCTGTTGTACATAGGGTCACTATGAGTCCAAGCTGACTCAATGGCACCTAACAACAACGTCCTAGTCACCTACCTCATACATACGTACATATGGTGTTTCATTCTTTCTACCTTGTGGAGTAAGTATGTGTACTTTCACTTTACAAATAAAAGAAACAAAGCTCATACATTATGTAACATGGAATCTTTATACAACTAGCAAATAAGGAAGCTAGGATTTAATACAGGTTTCTTTCCATAACCTCAAACTCTTCCATAGCCTGTGGATACTCACTGCAAATCACAGAAAACATGTGGAAAGTTAGGTGGGTTGAAAGCCAGAAAGGAATTTACATTATGTTATATCGTTTCAGTTTTATAAATGTTCTGCAATCTAAATATTATCAACTCCTTTTTAAAAGTGAGGAGACTTGAGAGTGAAGTGCATGGTGGTAAGCACAGCCAGGACTGCTGATTCTAAGCCTGTTGGAAAAATGTCTACTTCTGTGTTCATCACATTGTGTTCTAATATCTTCACCTACTAGCCTGGAACTTTTAAAAAATTATCACTGTATCACAGCCCTTAGAAAGATGTTAGGCAAATTAGCAATTGCTTCTAGAGTCAAACTCTATTGACATAAGTGGAAAAGACAAGGAGAGAAAAAGGAAAGAGACTAAGATATTATATACTAGTCACCAAGCTAGGCACTTGAGGTACAATAAATTACTTAATATAGCCCATCTAGCCATGGAAACTCTGGTGGTGTAGCAGTTAAGAGTTGGTCTAGCCATAGTCTTTGTGGCTCACACACAATGAGTGGGACTATGCAAATAAGGTGTATGGGTGTTGGCTTGGCTCGGTCATGATTCCTAGTATCGTGTGGCTGTCCTCCATTTTGAGATCTGATGTAATTAAACTAATTATCCTCCATTTTATGTGTTATAAATCCTGGCCTTTATGTGTTAATGAGGCAGGATTAATGTGGGGTATATCTTGGGTCACAGCCCAGCAGGAGGGCATGATTCAAGTTCCATCCTTACTCAAGTCACCCCCTTCCCTGATGTGTGGCCTGCATCCAATCTATATATGTGGGTGCTCTGGTGTGGCACTCTCTCTATATCTGCATCTGGATCCTGCATCCGGCTCGTCACTGTCTGACCTCCAGTTCTTGGGACTTGAGCCAGAGGCCTGCCGTCTGACCTGCCAATTTGGAATTTGCCAGTTTTTGTACCCCTGTGGGCCAGCAGCCTTGTGAGCCAGAAGCCTGTCATCTGGCCTGCTGATTTGGGACTTGCCAGCCTCCACAACCACATGAGCCATTTCCTTGATATGGTTCTTGAATTCTGTGAGACACTACAGTGAATTACTCAACCTAAACACAAGAGGGAGAGTGCTGAGGGGAGGAGGAGTAGTTGATGTTAGAGATGATGGAGTAGTAAAACAATTTGGAAAAGATGGACATTTGGGACATCTTTAACTTCCGCCTCATAGGAACCACCTTTCTACTGATTCTTATAAAAGAAATTATTCATTCAGCATTTTACATGCGCTGTAGCATCTAATATTCACAACCCTTTCTGCGGGAATGTAACCCAGATAGTTCGGTGCAAGAGCTAAGCACACAGGCCTGGTTCAAGTCCCAGCTCTACCAACACGAACTGTTTGAACTTGAGTATATTATTTAATCTCACTGAGCCTGTTTCTTCACAAGTAAAACACATTACTTACATTTCACAGGGTCATTGTAAGGATTAAATGAAAGTTTATACGCATTCTCACATAGAAGATGAATGTGTGCGTGTGTGCGTATGTGTGCATGTGTGTGTGTGAGTATGAAAGAAAGAGTGCTTCACAAAGTGCTTGGTAGTAGATGGTAGTTACTACTCTCCATTTTCCAATGAAAATATTAAGGGTTAATTAATTTGACCAAGATTATAAAGCTTCTTAAATGTTTAAATTGGGATTTCTGAGCTGATTTCTATCTGATTCTAAAGTCCATACAACATCGGGTTAAAGTGTGTGACTAGTGGGGCTGAATTATGGGGAGCCTTTAATGCCAAATTGATTGAGTAGAAAAATTAGATTTCTACTTCCAAGGGAACTCTTTCAGTTACAAGAGAAAGAAAACCCAATTCGAATTGGCCTAAGCACGAGTGTGTGCATGCACACCCACACCCACACACAAACGTGGATTTTATTGGCTCATGGAACTGAATGAACCAGGAGAATTCAAAGAGCCTGGAAAAACAACAGTCAATTAAATGGGTCCTGTTCCTCCTGCTTTCTTACTACAAGCTGAATCCATACAAATAGTATATTTAAAGCACTTTGTTTTTCCATTTTAAAAATACTACATTAAAGAAAAGAGATAGAAGGGGTGGTCTTTTGTGTTCTGGCTTCTATTAAAAGAGAGAAGAGAGAAAGAGAGGAAAAAAGAGAGAGAGAGAAACACAAACATGGGCCGGCAAATTTTAGAGAAAAAAATGAAACCTAAAAAGCCCAAGTACCTCTGGTACTAGTTTAGGCTTAGTTTTTTGAGAGTGAAATGACTTGAAGTAATCCATATTCTATTCTGCCTTTAGTACCCTTAGTTTTTGCTACCCACATCTGCTTCCTCACTCTCTCTCTGTGTGTGTATGAGCTTCCAGCAGCACTGAGTACCCCCTGGCTCCAGGGGTGAGTCTATGGCTCATTCCTGCCCTTTGGTGCACCACAGTGCCCTGGTTTTCTTGATAGATCATAGTACCATCTGTGAACCATTCGGAGATGCAAGGAGACCCTTGCTGGGTTTGTGAGAGGCATGGTCCTTTGGAAATGGGCCTGGAGTGCTGGCAGCCATCCTGCCACCTCAGGGAACCTGATAATGAAGCCACCTTGGAGGCAAGGATTTAGACATCTGGATCAAAGCCCGAAGCCCAATTCTCCCAGACTGTTCAGTTCCATAAGCCATGTGTGTTTGCTTGCTTAGGCCAATTTGAATTCAGTTTTCTTTCACTTGTAACTGAAAGAACCCTCCTTGATGAGGTGCCCTTTGAAATGCTTATTTTCATGGGCTTACACATGCTAATAGTCATTGTTCCCAGGGAATAATGAGGAGGTGATAGAGGATCTGAGTGGCTGAAGCGGGGCTGGGAGCAATAAGAGGAGTCTCTGAATTCCTTCAGGGTCCTCTCTGGGTCTACAAAGTTTTTATACATACTATGGTAAAACGGATCCTCTTATGTGGCCTTCTGCCTTGGTACTTTGGAAAAACACCTCGAGAGAGTTTCCCCCTAAGCCCTGAGGAGTTACCTTTGCCCTTGTTTTCTATCCCAGAGGGTTTGTTACTTTTGCCCAGGTTGACTGACACTTCCTAGGTAAGTTGTAAACAAGGATGGTTTGATATTTTCTGCCTGGCCCTGGGGTGCATCCTGCCCTGTGATTGGTATGCACCTTGCAGGAACTGGTCAATAGACTACACAAATGAGATGTGTTATAGCCTACTATGCAAATGAAGTATCTGTGGCCTACTGAGAGGGGATTGGTCAGTTCGTGGCCTTGGTAGGAGTGCCAAGCCTTGAAATTGACAAGGAGTTTGTGTATTTAAGAAGCCAGCCCACAGGGGTTTTTTCAGACAGAAAGAAGGAGGAAGAGAAGCAGAAGGAAGACAGAAGAAAAGCAGACAGAGAGAGAGGAGGCAAGGAACCTCCTGCAAGAATTAAAACTCGGTCAAGAGCTTTAACACTGAAGACAGTAAGAGGCCCAGAAGGGTCCCAGCTGCAGAGCCAGCAGAGATAGACAGCAGGGCCAGATTAATTACATGAATTCACGTAAAATGTTTAGAACAATGCTTGGCATACAGGAAGCACTCGAAAGCCTTAGCAAATATTAAATTTGGTTATAAGACAGAAAGCAATAGGTAAGGGCAGATTCTAACATGTATTCAATGAACAAAAAAGGAGGTAGAATCTTTTCTCCCGGTAAAAAACTTTCCTCCCACAAAGTAAAAATATATAAAGAAAATTTCAAATAAACAAGCCCAGGTGAATAACATATGCTGTCATTGTTCTAGGTGTGAGCTTAGGGTTCTTTCTGAAGATAATAAACATGGATGTAACTTGTTCTCCTTCACAAACAGTGGCCTGTACCGAATGCATAGGCTCCAAGTTCTGTTATCTGCAGTTAAGGAGGGAAACCAGTCACACGGAGAGCCAAAAAAAAGGATTCCAGCCAGAAATAGTGGCTGCAAATGCCCCAAAGCAGGAAAAAGCCATGTCACTGAAGTCTAAGGAGGGATGAACAAGCTCCAGACCAGGCAGGGCCTTGGATACCAAGGTAAGGTAAGGAATTTGGATTTTATTTTCAACATGATAAGAAACCACTGGAGGATTAAGGAAGGCAGTAACGCGATCTGGATACAGTTACAGATCCCTCTGGCAGCTGTGTGGAAAATGGACTGGCAGGAGAGAGGTGTTAGTAGAAATAGGAAGCCCAGTTATGGGGTAACTGCAGAGGCACAGGCCAGAGATGGTGGATAATCCAAAATGGTGAAATGATTTTTTATTTTGCTTCAGAAAGCTTTATTCTTCTATGTGAACATAAAACACTCTTATGTTCTAGGAATTTCACCTCACATAAAACTAAGAAAAGTCATGATCCAACCCAAGGAGGAACTGGGAAGCTCTATATCTTTCTTACCTGCTCTCTGTTTGATATTTCCTAATGCCTTTTTAATTAAGGCTAAGAATAGAAACTGTGGCCTTTTCAAAGTGACACAAAACTACCCTCTGTTTCTTGGTGTGGGTGGGTGAGGAAAGGTATAGCAAGCAAATGCTTTCATTTCAAGAGTCTCTCCTAATCAGGATTGAATAGTACGACTCTATGAAATATAAATTTATTGTCTGGTCACTAAGAAACAGATTACAGAATCAGTAAAGGAAAAGCTAAAAGGGTGGCTATAAGGTCCACCATTGTGAAATTAACTAGAACAAATACCATCCATAGCTTAAAAAGAACTTATGCTAAATGACCCCCCAAAAATAAGTTTTATCAGGGTAAATTCACTTCAGGGGGCATTCACAAAACTTTTTCTTTAATAAAAATTAAAAAAAGGAACCTCAACAGTAGCTACTTGGTATGACCAACCACTCTGTGAAAGACACTTGGGTCATCTTCATCAGTTTACCTACCTGACTGTAAATGTAAAATTCAAAACTTCTTTTCCTTCTTCTCCATTCCCTTAAAAAAAAAAAAAAAAACCACTGGGGGGTTGCACCAAGATGCACCATACCAACCCTCTAGACAGACGCACCATGCCAACCCTCTGCAACAAAGACCCAAAAGACCAAGATACAAACGTCAATCCTGTAACCCTAAGCATCAAATGAGGGGATAAAGAACTAGATCAAACTCCGAATGGAAGAAACTGATGTAAAACAGAGAAGGAGGAGAGATACGAAGTGGAGGTACCCTGCCAATTAACGTGGCACAGTGCCACCATCTTGGAACACAGTCAGCAAGGACCCTGGTATGGGAAGGCAAATTCATGGAGCTTGGAATAGAAGACAGAGCACCTGGTAAAAAACAGAAACACACTTTCCCACCCCTCACCCTTCTGTCCTGTACACCACCTCTACCCCTTTCCAATGGGCCATGCTGTGCTGCTCGGCTAACACCTCGGGTCCCCATGCCCCCACGAGCCAGCGCCCAAAGTGCCGTTTTTTTCCTCTTTTCTTCCATTTCCTTCTGCTCCCATCTAGCCCCATATACCACCTCTACCCCCCCTTCTTGACAGGCCATGCCGTGCTGCTGGGCTAGAACACCACTGCTCACCACCACCTTGGGTCTGCCCTGTCCCCACACACTGAATCCAACTGCACTGCCATTTTTTTCTTCTCGTTCTTTTCTTTCCCCTTCCAGTCTAGCCCAAAAAGCCACCTCCACTCCATTCCCACTAGTCCTCAGGTCCACCCACCCCTGCTCACCAACCCTCACTGTGCAGCCAGTTTTATTTATTTATTACTTTTATTTCACTGTTTTTTTCTCTCTCTCCCACCTAAACCTCTATGCCTCCTCTTGCCAGATACTACCACACTGCCACGGCTAGGCAGCCACTGGTGTACCAGCCTGCCACAGTATCAGTGCCACCAGGGTCCCAGGTCCACGTCAGTGGCCCCAACACACCATCAATTTTTTTTTTCTTTCTCCCTCCCAGTACATCACCTCCCTTCCCTTCCCGCCGCCCCCCCCCACCCCATCCATCCTACCCACAATGGCCAGATATTGCCATGCCATTTTTTCTTTCCAACATTTATTATTTTGTGTTTTTTGGATTAATGCCAGCCTTGTTGGAGTGAGATGGAATCTCATTGAAGTTTTTATTTGCATTTCTCTTTTTTTTTTTAACGGCTAATGATCTTAAACATTTCCTCATGTATCTGTTAGCTACCTGAATGTCCTCTTCAGTGAAGTGTCTCATATCTTTTTGCACATTTTTAATTGGGTTATTTGCCTTTTTGTAGTTGAATTTTTGCAGTATCATGCAGATTTTAGAGATCAGGTGCCGATCGGAAATCTCATAGCTAAAACCTTTTTCCTAGTCTGTAGGTAATCTTTTCACTCTTTCAGTAAAGTCTTTAGATGAGCATAGGTGTTTGATTTTCAGAAGCTCCCAGTTACCTAGTTTTTCTTCTGAATTGTTAGTAATGTTTTGTATACTATTTATGCCATGTACTAGGGCTCCTAATGTTGTCCCTACTTTTTCTTCCATGATCTTTATCATTTTAGATTTTCTATTTAGGTCTTTCATCCATTCTGAGTTTTTGTGCATGGTGTGAGGTATGGGTCTTGTTTCATTTTTTTCCAGATGGATATCCAGTTATGCCAGCACCATTTGTTAAAAAGACTGTCTTTTCCCCATTAAACTGATTTAGGGCCTCTATCGACGGCATTGGGTTTGGGTTTTATCAAATATCAACTGCTCATACACGGATGGATTTATATCTGGATTCAATTCTGTTCCCTTGGTCTATGTATCTGTTCTTGTACCAGAACCAGGCTGTTTTGATTACTGTGGCAGTATAATAGATTCTAAAATCAGGTAGAGTGAGGCCTCACACTCTGTACTTTTTCAGTAACGCTTTACTTACCCGGGTTCTCTACCCCTTCCATATGAAGTTGGTGATTTATTTCTCCATCTCATTAAAGAATGTCGTTGGAATTTGTACCGGAATTGCATTAAATCTATAGATCGCTTTTGGTAGAATAGATATTTTTACAATAATAAGTCTTCCTATCCATGGGCAAGGTATGTTTTCCACTTATGTAGCTGTCTTTTGGTTTCTTGCAGTAGTGTCTTGCAGTTTTCTTTGTATTAGGTCTTTTATGTCTCTGGTAAGACTTATTCCTAAGTATTTTATCTTCTTGGGGGCTACTGTAAGTGGTATTGATTTGGTGATTTCCTCTCTGATTTTCTTTTTCTTGGTGTAGAGGAATCCAACTAATTTTTGTATGTTTATCTTGTATCCCGATACTCTACTGAACTCTTCTATTACGTTCAGTAATTTTCTTGAGGGTTCCATAGGGTTTTCTGCAGAGAAGATCATTTCATCAGCAAATAGAGATACTTTTACTTCTTACTTGCCAATCTGGATGCCCTTTGTTTCCTTATCTAGCCTAATTGCTCTGTCTAGGACTTCCAGCACAATGTTGAATTAACAGTGGTGATAAAGGGCATCTTTGTCTGGTTCCTGATCTCAAGAGGAACGCTTTCAGGCTCTCTCCATTTAGGATGACCTTGGTATAAATGCCCTTTATTATGCTGAGAAATTTTCCTTCTATTCCTATGTTGCTGAGAGTTTTTATCATGAATGGGTGTTAAACTTTGTCAAATGCCTTTTCTGCATCAATTGATAAAATCATGTGATTCTTGTCTTTTGTTTTATTTATATGATGGGTTACATTAATTGTTTTTCTAATGTTGAACCATCCCTGCATACCTAGTATGAATCCCACTTGGTCATGGTGAATTATTTTTTTATATGTTGTTGAATTTTATTGGCCAGGATTTTGTTGAGGATTTCTGTACCTAAGTTCATGACAGATATAGGTTTGTAATTTTTTTGTGTGGGCTGTCTTCACCTGGTTTTGGTATCAGAGATATGCTGGCTTCAGACAATGAGTTTCGGAGTATTCCGTCCTTTTCTATGCTCTGAAATCCCTTTAGTTGTAGTGGTGTTAACTCTTCTCTGAAAGTTTGGTAGAACTCTGCAGTGAAGCCGTCCAGGCCAGGGCTTTTTTATGTTGGGAGTTTTTTGATTACCTTTTCAATCTCTTCTTTTGTTATGGGTCTATTTAGTAGTTCTACCTCTGCTTGTGTTTGTTTAGGTAGGTAGTGTGTATCTAGGAAATCATCCATTTCTTCTAGGTTCTCAAATTTGTTAGAGTACAATTTTTCACAGTAATCTGATAAGATTCTTTAAATTTCAGTTGGGTCTGTTGTAATATTGCCCATCTCATTTCTTCTTTGGGTTATTTGCTTCCTCTCGCATTTCTCTTTTGTCAGTTTGGCCAATGGTTTATCAATTTTGTTGATTTTTTTCAAAGAACCAGCTTTTGGTCTTGTTAATTCTTTCAATTGTTTTCTGTTTTGTATTTCATTTAGTTCTACTCTAATTTTTATTATTTGTTTTCTTCTGGTGCCTGTGGGTTTCTTTTGTTGCTCTCTTTCTATTTGTTCAAGTTGTAGGGATAATTCTTTGATTTGGGCCCTTTCTTCTTTTTGTATGTGTGCATTTATTCATACAAATTGACCTCTGAGCACTGCTTTTGATGTGTCCCAGAGGTTCTGATAGGAAATGTTTTCATTCTCATTGGATTCTATCAGTTTCTTTATTCCATCCTTAATGTCTTCTATAATGCAGTCATATTTAAGCAGGGTATTGTTCAGTTTCCAAGTGTTTGATTTCTTTTCCCTGCTGTTTGTTATTGATTTCTACTTTTATGGCCTTATGGTCAGGAAAGATGCTTTGTAATACTTCAATGTTTTGGATTCTGCTAAAGCTTGCTTTATGACCTAATACGTGCTCTATTCTACAGAATGTTCCACGTGCACTAGAAAAGAAAGTATACTTGGCTGCTGTTGGGTGCAGTGTTCTGTCTATGTGTATAAGGTCAAGTTGGTTGACTGTGGCATTTAGATCTTCCGTGTCTTTATTGAGCCTCCTTCTGGATGTCCTGTCCTTCACCGAAAGTGGTGTGTTGAAGTCTCCTACTGTTACTGTGGAGCTATCTATCTCACTTTTCAATGCTGATAGAGCTTGTTTAATGTATCTTGCAGCACTGTCATTGGGTGCACAAATATTTAATATGGTTATATCCCCCTGGTATATTATCCCTTTAATCATTATATAGTGTCCTTCCTTATCCTTTATGATGGCTTTAACTTTAAAGTCTATTTTGTCAGAAATTAATATTGCCCCTTCTGCTCTTTTTTGACTGTTGCTTGCTTCATATATATTTTTCCATCCTTTGAGTTTTAATTTGTTTGTGCCTCTAAGTCTAAGGTGTGTCTCTTGTAGGCAGCTTATTGACAGAACGTGTTTTTTAATCCATTCTGCCACTCTTTATTAGTGCATTTAGTCCATTTACATTCAGCTTAATTATGGATAGGTATGAATTTTTTTTTTTTATGAATTTAGTGGTATCATTTTGATTTCTTTTTGTGTGTGTTGTTGACAGTTTATTTTTCCCACTTAGTTTTTTGTGCTGAGTAGATTATCTTTACATATTGTCTTGTCCGCTTCTTCGCTGTTGTTATTTTGTTTCTGCTGAGTCTCTATTTTTTTCTCGTATTTTATTTTGATGTGTAGGATAGTTTGTCTCCTTTGTGGTTACCTTATTATTTACCCATATTTTTCTAAATTTAAACCTAACTTTTATTTCTTTGTATCGCCTTGTCTTCCTCTCCATATGAAAGGTCTATGGCTACATTTCTTAGTCACTCTTTTTGTTTTAATGTTGTGTTCTTTTACCTAACAACATCGCTGTTTCCCTGTTTTGACCATTTTTTTTTATCTTGATTTATTTCTGTGATTTCCCTGTCTGGGCTGACATCTGATTGCTCTGCCCAGTGTTCTAGTCTTGAGTTGATGCCTGATATTATTGATTTTCTAACCAAAGAACTCCCTTTAGTATTTCTTGTAGTTTTGGTTTGGTTTTTATGAATTCCCTAAACTTCTGTTTATCTGGAAATGTCCTAATTTCATCTTCATATTTAAGAGACAGTTTTGATGGATATATGATTCTTGGCAGGCAATTTTTTTCCTTCATTTTTTTAAATATGTCATCTCATTGCCTTCTTGCCTGCATGGTTTCTGTCGAGTAGTCCAAGCTCATTCTTATTCACTCTCCTTTGTAGGTGACTTTTCATTTATCCCTAGCTGCTCTTAAAATTCTCTCTTTGTCTTTGGTTTTGGCAAGTTTGATTATAATACATCTTTGTGACTTTCTTTTCAGATCTACCTTATGTGGAGTTCGATGGGCATTTTGGATAGATATCTTCTCATCTTTTACAAGATCAGGGAAGTTTTCTGCCAACAAATGTCCAACAATTCTCTCTGTATTTTCTGTTATCCCTCCCTGTTCTGGAACTCCAATCATGTGTAAGTTATTTCTCTTGATAGAGTCCCACATGATTCTTCAGGTTTCTTCTCTTTTTTTAGTTCTTTTATCTGATTTTTCTTCATATGTATTGGTGCCAAGTGCTTTATCTACAAGTTCACCAATTCTGCCTTCCACTTGCTCAATTCTGCTCCTCTGGCTTTCTATTGAGTTGTCTAATTCTGTAATTTTATTGTTAATCTTCCCCATTTCTGATTGCTGTCTGTCTATGGATTTTTCGAGCTTATACAACTTTTCATTATGTTCCTGAATAACCTTTTTTATTTCTTCAACTCCTTTATATGTGTGTTCCTTGGCTTGTTCTGCACATTGCCTGATTTTATTCCTGATGTCTTGAAGGGTTCCGTATATTGATCTTTTGTATTCTGCATCCATTAATTTCAGGAAGGCACTTTCATCTAGAAGATCCCTGGATTCTTTGTTTTGAGAGCTTGTTGAGGTGATCGTGGTCTGTTTCTTTGTGTGACTTGATATTGACTGTTGTCTCTGAGCCATGTATAAGTTATTGTATTAGTTTATTTTGTGTTTGCTTACTGTATCATAGCTTCTTGCTTTGTTTTGTTTTGATATGCCCAAATGGGTTGCTTGAGTGAGCTAGCTTGATTATTTTCACCTTTGGAGCTCTGATGTCCTCTCCCCAGATGGCTAGAGCTGTTATCAGGTATATCAGTCTGGGAGTCCATTCACTTTTCTTGTAGGAATTCAGCTCAGGTTTCCAGGTAGCTGATCATCAGGTGTGTGGTGCAGGCTCTGTCCTATACTCTTAGAGTGGCAGGGGTGATTGGTGTAGGTTCCAGTATCTGGTTGCAGCAGGGGGTCACACTCTGCACGAGGCAGGGGGCTGAGAATCATCCCCCAAGTGTCTCTGAGGAAAGCGTGTCCCTGTTCCCTACTGGTGGGTGGGTTCTGCAGACAGACCATGGGCACCCAATCTTTTTGGTTGTAAGGACTGGGAGGTACCAGTTATTCTTGGACCCGTGTTGCGGGTGGCTGGGTGACCTGAGTGGAGCCACCAGTCCTTAGTCCCCTTATGTGGGTAGGTGAGGACCCTGTTTAATAGGCAAAGCAGTGTCAAACTTCAAACACCCAGCTTTCCACTGCACAGCTGAAACAGCTGTAGTCTGCCAACAAGGGCCTATTCTCCTGAAACAGGGCCACACATATCCATGCAGTGGGGAAAGGTACTCAAAGTCCACAGACCGTTTATGCCTGGACAGGAGCTGCTTCTATCCTGAGCTCCCCAGGTTAGTGGAGCTGGCAAATTATCTTTTCCCCCAATTTCAAATTTATGCCTTCTTCAGGGCCTGGAGGATGGCTCTAAGCACTCAACAGGGCCTATCTCAGGCTCAGGGAAATCAACAGCCGCTGATGTCGGCTTGGGGGTGGGGGGTGCAGTAAAATATACGCAAGTACTTAGCTTTTGCCGAGAGCGCCATTCTTCTCTGGTTCCGGAGGCATGAGCAGGCTCTGTGGCTGGTTGCTTCTCCCCGAGGAAACTGCAGATGAACGCTAGTACCAGCCCACAGCAGCCACTCCCAGGAATGATACCTGAGGGCTTCCGCTGATTCAGGTCCAGTAACTCTTCTCCGCTTCTGAACCATGTCTTCCTCCCCCTGCCCCTAGTTCATCTTCTAACCTTCCCTTTGATGTTTAGGGCTCCTAGCTTGTCATAAATATACTCGTTTCACTGGTTTTATCGGGTCTTTGTTATAAGAGAGGTCGCTGGAATCGTTTGTCTATTCCGCCATCTTGGCCCCACCTCCAGAACAGATCTTGAAATGCTGTTTTTGATGATGAACGGAACACCACTCCTCTTCAAGTTGTCATTCCTGACATAGTAGACTATATGATTGTCTGATTCAAAATGGCCAGTACCAGTTCATTTCAGGTCACTAATGCCTAGGATACTGATGTTTATGTATTCAACTTCATTCTCGATGATTTCCAATTTTCCTAGATTCATAATTCGTACATTCCACATTCAAATATTAATGGATGTTTGCAGCTGTTTCTTTTCTTTTTGAATCAGGCCACATCAGTAAACGAAGGTTCCGAAAGCTTGACTTCATTCAAGTCATTAAAGTAGACTCTACTTGAGAAGGCAACTTTTTCCAGTCATCATTTGAGTGCCTTCCAACTTGAGGGGCTCAACTTCTAGCACTATATCAGTCAATGTTCCACTGTTCTTAAGGTTTTCACTGGCTAATTCTTTTCAGAAGTGGATCACCAAGTCCTTCTTCCTAGTCTTAGTATGGAAGCTCAGCTGAAACCCACCTGCCATGGGTGACCCTGCTTGTATTTGAATACCAGTGGCATAGCTTCCAGCATCACAGCAACATGCAAGCCCCCACAGTATGACAATCTGACTGTCACATTCCACATAAATAGAACAAAAGAAAAGAATCACATGATTATCTCAACATAGGCAACGCCTTTGATGAAGTCCAATGCCCATTCCTGGTAAAAACTCTCAATAAAACAGGAATAGAAGGGAAATTCCTCAGTATAATAAAGGGTATCTATATAAAACCAACAGCCAACATCATTCTCAATGGAGACTGAAAGCATTCCCCCTGAGAACAGGAACAAGACAAGGATGCCCTTTATCACCAGTCCTATTTAACACTGTACTGGAAATACTGGCTAGAGCAATAAGGAAGAAAAAGAAGTAAAGCACATCCAAATTAGAAAGGAAGAAGTAGAACTACCTCTGTTAACAGATGGTATGATCCTATACATTGAGAACCCTGAAGATTCCACAAGAAAACTACTGGAATTAATAGGAAGATTTTTGCAAACTAGCGGCATAAAAGGTCAACGTACAAAAATCAGTCCCCCACATGTCTGTCAGTTGGTTGTACTGTGGGGGCTTGCGTGTTGCTGTGATGCTGGAAGCCATACCACCGGTATTCAGATACCAGCAGGGTCACCCATGGAGGACAGGTTTCAGCTGAGCTTCCAGACTAAGAAAGACTAGGAAGAAGGACCCGGCAGTCTACTTCTGAAAAGCATTATCCAGTGAAAACCTTATGAATAGCAGCAGAATATTGTCTGATATAGTGCTGGAAGACGAGCCCCCCAGGTTGGAAGGCACTCAAAAGATGACTGGGGAAGGACTGCCTCCTCAAAGTGGAGTCGACTTTAATGAGGTGGGTGGAGTAAAGCTTTCAGGACCTTCATTTGTTGATGTGGCACGACTCAAAATGAGAAGAAACAGCTGCAAAAATCCATTAATAATCAAAAATGAAATGGAACACATAAACATCGATATCCTAGGCATTAGTGAGCTGAAATGGACTGGTATTGGCCATTTTGAATCGGACAATCATATAGCCTACTATGCTGGGAATGACAGCTCAAAGAGGAATGGCGTTGCATTCATCGTCAAAAAGAACGTTTCAAAATCTATCCTGAAGTACGACACTGTCGGTGATAGAATAATATCCACACGCCTACAAGGAAGACCAGTTAATACAACTATTATTCAAATTTATGCACCAACCACTAGGGCCAAAGATGAAGAAACAGAAGATTTTTATCAGCTACTGCAGCCTGAAATGGATTGAACATGCAATCAAGATGTATTGATAATTACTGGTGATTCAAATGCGAAAGTTGGAAACAAAGAAGAAGGATCAGTAGTTGGAAAACATGGTCTTGGTGATAGAAACAATGCCAGAGATCGAATGACAGAATTTTGCAAGACCAACAACTTCTTCATTGCAAATGCCTTCCTTCACCAACATAAATGGTGACTATACACATGGACCTCACCAGGTGGAACACATGGAAATCAAATTGACTATATCTGTGGAAGGAGATGATGGAAAAGCTCGATATCATCAGTCAGAACAAGGCCAGGGGCCTACTGTGGAACAGACCATCAACTGCTCATATGCAAGTTCAAGCTGAAACTGAAGAAAATCAGAGCAAGTCCGCGAGAGCCAAAATATGACCTTGAGTATATCACATCTGAATTTAGAGACCACCTCAAGAATAGATTTGATCCATTGAACACTAGTGACCAAAGACCAGACGAGTTGTGGAATGACATCAAGGACATCATCCATGAAGAAAGCAAGAGGTCACTAAAAAGACAGGAAAGAAAGAAGACCAAGATGGATGTCAGAGGAGACTCTGAAAATTGCTCTTGAGCATCAAGCAGTTAAAGCAAAAGGAAGAACTGATGAAGTAAAAGAACTGAACAGAAGATTTCAAAGGGCTTCTCGAGAAGACAGAGTATTTTAATGACATGTGCAAAGAGCTGGAGATGGAAAACCAGAAGGGAAGAACATGCTCGGCATTTCTCAAGCTGAAAGAACTGAAGAAAAAATTCAAGCCTCGAGTTGCAATACTGAAGGATTCTATGGGAAAAATATTAAATGATGCAGGAAGCATCAAAAGAAGATGGAAGGAATACACAGAGTCATTATACCAAAAAGAATTAGGCAATGTTCAACCATTTCAAGAGGTGGCATACGATCAGGAACCAATGGTACTGAAGGAAGAAGTCCAAGCTGCTCTGAAGGCACTGGCAAAAAACAAGCCTCCAGAAATTGATGGAATATCAATTGAGATGTTTCAACAAACAGATGCAGCGCTGGAGGTGCTCACTCGTCTATGCCAAGAAATATGGAAGACAGCTTCCTGGCCAACTGACTGGAAGAGATCCATATTTATGCCTGTTCCCAAGAAAGATGATCCAACTGAATGTGGAAATTATAGAACAATATCATTAATATCACATGCAAGCAAAATTTTGCTGAAGATCATTCAAAAACGGCTGCAGCAGTATATCGAAAGGGAACTGCCAGAAATTCAAGCCGGTTTCAGAAGAGGACATGGAACCAGGGATATCATTGCCGATGTCAGATAGATCCTGGCTGAAAGCAGAGAATACCAGAAGGATGTTTACCTGTGTTTTATTGATTATGCAAAGGCATTCGACTGTGTGGATCATAACAAACTATGGATAACACTGCAAAGAATGGGAATTCCAGAACACTTCATTGTGCTCTTGAGGAACCTTTACATAGATCAAGAGGCAGTTGTTCGGACAGAACAAGGGGATACCGACTGGTTTAAAGTCATGAAAGGTGTGCGTCAGGGTTGTATTCTTTCACCATAAGTATTTAATCTGTATGCTGAACAAATAACCTGAGAAGCTGGACTATATGAAGAAGAACAGGGCATCGGGATTGGAGGAAGACTCATTAACAAACTGCGTTATGCAGATGACACAACCTTGCTTGCTGAAAGTGAAGAGGACTTGAAGCACTTACTGATGAAGATCAAAGACCACAGCCTTCAGTATGGATTGCACCTCAACATAAAGAAAACAAAAATCGTCACAACTGGACCAATGAGCAACATCATGATAAATGGAAAAAAGATTGAAGTTGTCAAGGATTTCATTTTACTTGCATCCACAATCAACAGCCATGGAAGCAGCAGACAAGAAATCAAAAGATGCGTTGCATTGGGCAAATCTGCTGCAAAGGACCTATTCAAAGTGTTGAAGACCAAAGATGTCACCCTGAAGACTAAGGTGCGCCTGACCCAAGCCATGGTATTTTCAATCATATTACATGCATGTGAAAGCTGGACAATGAATAAAGAAGGCCAAAGAAGAGCTGATGCCTTTGAATTGTAGTGTTGGCGAAGAATATCGAATATACCATGGACTGCCAAAAGAATGAACAAATCTGTCTTGGAAGAAGTGTGGCCAGAATGCTCCTTAGAGGCAAGGATGGTGAGACTGTGTCTTACATACTTTTGACATGTTGTCAGGAGGGATCAGTCCCTGGAGAAGGACATCATGCTTGGCAGAGTACAGGGTCAGCGGAAAAGAGGAAGACCCTCAACAAGGTGGATTGACACAGTGGCTGCAACAATGAGCTCAAGCATAACAACGATTGTAAGGATAGCACAGGACCAGGCAGTGTTTCATTCTGTTGTGCATAGGGTCTCTATGAGTCAGAACCGACTCGACAGCACCTAACAACAACAACAAAAATCAGTTGGATTCCTATACACCAAGAAGAAAACTTCAAAAAGGAAATCAGGAAAACGATATCATTTTTAACAGCCCCTAAAAAGATAGAATACTTAGGAATAAATTTAACCAGGGACATGAAAGACCTATACAAAGAAAACTACAAAACACTATTGCAAGAAACCAATAGAGGCCTACGTAATGAAAAAACATACTATGCTCATGGACAGGAACAGTCAACATTGTGAAAATGTCAATTCTACCCAAAGCTATCTATACATATAATGCAATCCTAATCCAAATACCAACAGCATTCTTTAATGAGATGGAAGCACTAATCACCAACTTTATATGGAAAGGAAAGAGGCCCCAGATAAGCAAAACATCATTGAGGAAAAACAGCAAAGTAGGAGGCCTCTGATCTCAGAACCTACTATATGGCTATGGTAGTCAAAACAGCCAGACTAACCAATGGCATAGAATTGAGAACCCTGATGAAAATCCATCCACCTATGGTCAGCCGATCTTTGACAAAAGACCAAAGCCCAGTAAACGGGGAAAAGACGTTCTTTTTAACCAATCATGCTGGCAAAACTGGATGTCCATCTGTAGAACAATGGAACAGGACCCATACCTCACACCATACACAAAAACTAACTCAAAGTGGATCAAAGACCTAACTAAAAAACCTAAAATGACAAAGATCGTGGGAGAAAAAATAGAGACAACACTAGAAGCCCTAATACATGGCATAAATACAATACAAACCATAACTAACAATGCACAAATACCAGAAGATAAACTAGATAACTGGGATCTCCTAAAAATTAAACACTATATTCATCAAAAGACTTCACCAAAAGAGTACAAAGGGAACCCTACAGCTTGGGAAAAAAATGTTGGGTACGACATACCCAACAAAGGTCTAATTTCTAAAATCTATAGAATACTTCAACACCTCAATAACAAAAAGACAAATAATCCAATTTAAAAATGGGCAAAGGATATGAACAGACATTTCATCAAGGAAGACATTCATGCAGGTAACAGACACATGAGGAAATGCTCATGATCACTAGCCATTAGAGAAATGCAAATCAAAACTACAATGAAATACCATCTCACCCCAACATCACTGGCACGAATTAAAAAAAAAAAAAAACAGAAAATAACAAATGTTGGAGAGGTTGAGGGGAGGTTAGAACTCTTATGTACTGTTGGTGGGGATGTAAAATGGGACAACCACTATGGAAAATGATATGGAGCCTCCTTAAAAAGCTAGTATGGACCACAGACGCCCTTTTAACTCAGTACTAAAGTCACTCCTGAGGTTCACCCTTCATCCAAAGATTAGACAGGCCCATAAACCAAACAGTGATACATGTAGTTCAACCATGTATATGAGACTAAATGGACATGCCAGTCCAGGGGAATGGGTGAGAAGATAGGATGGGACAGGAAAGCTGGGCAAACGGAAATGGGGAGCCCAAAGTTGAGAAAGGGTGAGTGTTAAGACACCACAGGGTTGGCAACCAATGTCATGAAAACAGTATGCATATTAATTGTTTAATGAGAAACTAATTTGCTCCATAAACCTTCACCTAAAGCACAATAAAAAGTATATGTATACAACTAAAAAAAAAAAAAGAAAAGAAATACCATATGATCCAGCAATCCCACTCCTAGGAATAAATCCTAAAGAAATAACAGCTGTCACATGAATAAATATATGCACACCCATGTTCACTGCAGCACTGTTCACAATAGCAAAACGATGGAAACAACAAAAAAGACACCACCAGTTGCTCTCAAGTCAATTCTACCTCATGGTGATTTTCTGTGTGTCAAGTGAGAACTGAGATCTGCAGGGTTGTCAATGGCTTAATTTTTTTTTTTTTTGTACTTAAGATGAAGGTTTACAGAGCAAACTAGTTTCTCATCAAACAGTACACACATTGTTCTATGACACTGGTTAACAACCCCATGACAGGCCAACACTCTCCCTTCTCAACCCTGGGTTCCCTATTACCAGCTTTCCTATTCCCTCCTGCCTTCCAGCGCCAGCCCCAGGGCTGGTGCATGCCCCTTTATTCTTGTTTTGTTCCATGGGCCTGTTCAATCTTTGGCTGAAGGGTAAACCTCAGGAGTGATCTCATTACTGAGCTGAAAAGGTATCCAGGGGCCATACTCTCAGGGTTTCTCCAGTCTGTGTCAGGCCAGCAAGTCTGGTCTTTCTTTTTAGGGTAGACTTTTGTTCTACATTTTTCTCCAGCTCTGTCTGGGACCCTCTATTGTGATCCCTGTCAGAGCAGTCAGTGGTGGTAGCTGGGCACCATCTAGTTGTACTGGACTCAGTCTGGTGGAAGCCATGGTAGATGTGGCCCATTAGTCCATAATGGCTGATTTTTTTGGAAGTAGATCACTAGGCCTTTCTTCTGAGGCACCTCTGGGTAGATTTGAACCTTCAACATTTTGATTAGCAGGCAAGCAGATTAACTGTTTCCAACAGCCAGGGACACCCTGTTCCAAAAACAGCAGCAACCGGTGGTATAGTTCACAGAACGTTTTAATATACATATACAGTTATTGCCATTATTTTACAGAAAACAAAACTAAATATGAAGTGATTCTCTAAAAATTGTTTTCTGGTAAGTGCTGGATCAACCCACTGTTCTAGGTTTTGGTGGCAATCAAACCCTAATGTGCTAATAGGAAAAAGGATTTTTACCTTCTTTACACTTTGACTCAAAAGAATACATAAGATTCCATTAAAGCGAAATGCCCCAGAAAAGGCAAATCTATAGGTTAAAAAGTAGATTCGTGGTTGCCCAAGGCTGGAGAAGGAAGAAAGAAGTTAACTACAATTGGCATAAAGGGACTTTTTAGAGTGACGGAAATGTTCTAAAGTTAGATTCTGGTAATGTCTGCACAGCTCTGTAAATTTACCAAAGTCATTTACCAAAGGACTTGTTGTGGCATGTAAATTGTACCTCAATAAAACTGTTTTAAACAAAAGAATACTTGGAAATCTGTTAAAATTCCAAATTACTAAAGGTGACTTTAACTGCCCTCTCACAACAAGTGGCACTACTTAAGGTTCTCTTCCCTTTGACCAGCAAAGGTGAAAAATTTCCACCAGCAGCAGGAGATAAAGTTATAAACTTAACGATTTACATACACTTAGGTTTCTAACCCACAACTCTTGCTCCCTTAAATTACAATCATTTCTCCTTTTCTCGTAATGGTAACTCTTTTTTAGGGGAAATGTTATGAAAGGACTTGGCTTAGCAGCTAACTGGAGGAGGAAGAGAAGACCCTAGGAATAAAACCAGACAGGAACTCTGGACTAGGGAGAGGACAGGCAAGTTGCCAGGGGACAGCAAAGGGACTAAGAAAATTTTATGCAAATAAGAGGTCACCTTCACTATCTCTTTCCCACTTTGCTTCCATACTGTTCTCTGGACATTCTTCTAGGGTTTCCAAAATTCTCTCTCAGTGGCTGCCTGGAGCTGGTCAATTTCCTTCAGAGGCTTGAATCCAACTGGGAGGGGCCAGGATAAAAGCAAAAGCAATAGCTAAGTCTAGAATACAGGGTTAAGTAAAGAACCTTAAGGTCTCAGTGGAGATAAACTCAGCTGGGGAAATTCCAGCCCAGGCAAGTTTACATCTGAGATTTGAACTGTAGTTCAACTCAGCACAAATAGTTTCACTTTCCCAGACCCACTTCCTCAAGTCTTCTTACTCTGGTAGAGATGTCCAAACCTAAACGTAGATTTAATTCTACATAAAGACTCACTTTTGGTGGAAGGAGAGGAAACAAACATCATGCACCAAAAACAGCATCAGTCTTCCATAGGTTGAGAGCTTGCCTCAAACCAAATTTTTCAGTTCAACTCTTAAGCAGGATACGCTACTTCATTTAACTCCTATGTGTCCATATTTCAAGGCCTGCTGAAGTCCAGGGCCTAGTGATTTCAAACCAGCCAGGCTTTCCTGTGGATTAAGTCCACACATACGTGAAGACCCGTCATGGCTATGCACAGAAGATGCATAGATGAGATAGATAAGGTCCCTTGCTTCTCAAATAGCTTACAGTCTAGTGTAAATCAATAGCTGATGAACTCATCATGAATAAAACTACAACATGTATTATCTTGTAGCCCCAGCATCTACCACAGGCCCTTAAACAAACCACACTCAATATAAGTTTGCATAAATAAATAAATAAAATAATGAATGCCATTTATCAATGACTTAATATGTTATAACCAAAAAAAGGTGGTGGGAGGGGTCATAAAGATATTTTTTACTTCAGTGGAAGAACTTGGATTCGTTAGGAGTCAGAAATCTCCACGCTCCTCCTTCCTACAGAGGAGCCTCCTCGACCCCTGGGCCCATCCATCTCTAGGGCAGAAGTGCTCAAACTTAACACTGAATTATTACAGAAAATTTATAGAGTATCAGCAAATCATCCAGAATCTCACCTCTTCTCATTATCTTCTTCTCCACTGCTTTGGTCTAAGCTATAATCTTCTCTTACCCGCATTACTACAAAAGCTTCCGTCCTATCTGGTCTCCCTGCCTTGGCACTTGCCGCCCCCCCCCACCCCGCCGCCCCCCAACGATCTATTCTTAAAACAGGAACCAGAGTGATCCTTTTAATGTATAAGTCCGATCGTGTCATGCTTCTGTTCAAACCCCTCCAACACTTTCCAACTCACTCAGAAGAACCCAATGGCCTCACGGTGGCCTTTGAGGCCCTACATGATCAGACCAACTACATCCCTGCTCACTAAGCTCCAGCCATGCTGTTCCTGGAACATGTCACATGTGCTCCCACTTCAGGGCCTTTGCACCATCCACTGTTCCTTTTGCCTGGAATATTCTCCACCCAGATGTCTGCATGGCTCCCTCCTTCTCTTTCTCCTCAGTGAGGCTCTCTCTGGCCATACCATTTTAAATCACAGTGACCTCCACCAGCCCTAGCTCCTTTCCCTGCTTTATTTTCTTTATTTTGCTTATCAATATCTGAAATATAACATATTTTGTTTATTTACTTACTGTCTCCACTGACTAAAACATAAGCACCATGAGAGCAAGGATTTTTATTTACTCGCTAACTTATCACCAGAAAGGCAGGTGCTGGGAAAAAAAAAAAAAGAGGAAGAAGAAAATTGCATAAATTATAAATACTGTTAGGAAATAAGGCAGGGGAGGAGAGAGGTGTGCTGGGCTGGAGGAGGGTTGCAATTTCAAACAGAGTGGTCTGGAAACACCCCACGGAGGAGACATTTAAGCAAAGATGTAAATACAGTGAAAGAGCAGGTCTCACTACCGAGACCAGCTACATAATTTGAAGGGCCAAGTGAAAAATGAAAATGTGGGCCCTTGCTCACAAACTATTAAAAATTTGAAGATGGTGACAGCAGAGCATTAAATCAAGCATGGGGCCCTTCTGAGCACAGAGCTCAGTGCAGCTGTGGGGGTCACACACCTATGAAGCCAGCCCTGCATACAGCTATCAGGGAAAGTGTGTCCCAGACAGACAAAACAGCAAGGGCAAAGACCCAAAGGAGGGACAGTACTTTGGGAACAAACAAGGAGACCATGGCTTGTTAAAAATAGAGACTCCTGAGGTCCTTTCCTGGATATTCTGATCCAGTAGGTCCAAGGTCAGCCAGGATCCTTTAGTTTTAGTCTGCCCCAGGACATTCCTCTCCTGTCCAGACCAGTTTGAGGAACTCTGATCTATTCCAACATCCTGGGCTGCATCCTGCAGCCAGGCCTTGAGCACCACTCCGGATAACCAATTTCCAACTTGTACCCCTATAACCCAGGACTGACAACCAGGTCCCCATCCTCACCCCTGTCAAAGTCTCTATTCTGGAAACCTCCTTCTATCTAGAACACTACTTACTCACTTTTCCCAATCTCTGCCACAAAGGGGCTCAAGTCCTGCCTGGACTCCCAGCTGAGTGACTGGGGAGCTACCATCAGCAGACAGGCTTCCCTGAGAGTTCCTGCTCCTATAAGCAAAATTGCAGATCTGTACTCTATTCACGCAATAACTCATGGAATGTTAAAGTCAATTGTCCGCCTGGGCTGACTCTTAATTTCCAAGTGCACTGCCACAGGTCTCTAACCCGCAACATCTCACTACCTACTCCTTTAAACAAAACCTTAAATATGTTGTTGATAATTTTAGCAGTTCAGTATTAGAAACTCGACTCACCTAACTTCTTTGTGTTCATTCAGGGGGAAAAAAATTTTTTTCTGACTTTTTAGCTTCCAAGTAAAATCTCAATTTACAATAAATATACCCAATTAATATCTGCATATATTAAAGCAAGACTGTCTCTTCACTGCTATACAAAGAATTGCCGCTTTCACTGGTTCTATATAACCAGTAGAGGAGTCTCTAAAAATTTCATTAACTATAATTCAGGACCCAAAGTGCATGATATATATATATGTAATAAACCAGTTCTCAGCTGGGGATAATTTTGTCCTCTAGAGGACATTTGGCAATGTCTGGAAACATTCTGATTGTCACATCTTTAGGGTAGGGATGGGGGATGCTACTCGAATCTAGTGAGTAGAGACCAAAGATGATGCTAAACATCCTACAACGCACAGGATGGTCCCCACAACAAAGAATTATCAGATCCATGATGTCAATAGTGCTGAGGTTGAGAAACTGTAATTTACCGCTATAGATTATGGTTCTCAAAACATTATACCTGAGTTTAACATCTTAAAGTCAAAAGTCTTTATAAAAGTAATGAAAAAATCTAATTTACACCTCTACGGAAAAAAAAAAAAAGGCCATAAGAAACAGCATCTATAGTAAACAGGGATTAGAAAGCATTTGATCAAAGGTGGAAAACTTCAGTGAGCAGATATTTAAGAGCTACAGATAACTCTAGTGAGACCACAGAGGGCTGTAGGTGATGGAGAGATTGCTATGGGTGACAACCAAGGAAATAACCTTCCTCCAGATGTCATGGGTTGCTAGGTGTAGTCACTCTGACCTAGCAGGTAGGACTCATAGAAACCAGGTAGAAAAGGCCTTCCTTCTTCAGTAACCAGGATGCTGAGAGAGCTCTCGATAAGACTAGGATAAAAACAAGGGTGGAAATCAGAAGTAATATCTGAAGAAAAGCAAATGCTTTATCATTATGCTAATTCAAGCTAGTCCCAACGAATAATCGTGCTTGTAAAATATCCTTATCTCACATGCATCTTTTCACCTGTAAAAAGGAGATTAAGTACAAAAAAAAAATTTTTTTTTTTAATCTATTGGCTTATTGTGAAAATAAAATTAAATAAGATCAAAATAAACCCAAAAAACCAAACCCCTTGCCATGGAGTCGATTCCAACTCATAGCAACCCTATAGACAAGAATAGAACTGCCCCATAGGGTTTCCAAGGATCAGCTGGTAGATTCCAACTGAATTGCTGACCTTTTGGTTAGCAGTCAAACGCTTAACCACGGCACCACCAGGGCCCCCAAATCAAAATAGAACAGGACAAATGAAATGCCTGGCATGTGGCAGGCATTCAGCAGAAGGTGGCTACTGATGTTTCCCAGCTCTGCTTTCCTCTGGTTTGACCCAAACCAGGCCCCATTACTGCACATGGAGAATTGTGTGTCTATGTTCACATTTAGAAGTAGCCCTGGTGGTGCAGTGGTTAAGCACTCAGCTGCTAACCGAAAGGTCAGTGAAAGATGTGGTAGTCTGCTTCCATAAAGATTTATAGCCATGGAAGCCCTATGGGGCAGTTCTACTCTGTCCTGTAGGGTCACAATGAGTTGAAATTCACTCAACCACAATGGGTTTGGTTTGGTTTAGTTCACATGTAGAGAGCTGTGAGAGCGCTGCATGGGGCTACCCATAGCATGATAATGTCATTTTACGCCTGCACAAGATTCCTGCTCTCAAAAAGTTTAAATGATAGAAGAGCCTGATAGGTAAGCATATACCCACTCAAGTGGGAAAAACAGATTGCTCAGTCTCTGTCATTGGGTCTGAAGGGGTAGAAAGAGTTTCACTTTAAGAGAAAGATACAGATAAGATCACCTTTCTTCCCATTGCTATCCTTAAGATGCTTCAGGAAAGAACATTGAAAACTGATACAAAACTCAAATGTAAAAAGGCCATCACATAGCTGAGAGTATTATAAGTAATTTTAAGGATACAATTTGTTCCCTCAGGCTTCCATACCCTTCCCAGAGCTGTAATACAATATGCCGCAGACCCATAAGCTTATAAATTTATAATAAACACAGCCCCTCATCTCACCTAGACCATACTTGGCTGCAGCTTAGTCACAGGTGTCACATTCAGAGTCAGTGAGTCCAGGGGTATAATTTCACTTCTAAATAAAGAAGTGTAATCGCTAGAACCAGAATCATCCAGTAGGAACAAATGTACCATTCCTGACTCATTGCAGGACTTGTTCACACAGAGAACAAAATTCTCTGCCCAAGTCCACACCTCAGTTCAGCTTTGAGCAAATACACAGTAGTGTGATTGGACTGAAAATAAGGTAAATGTGGCTTCCGGGGATGCCAAAGCCCTGGTCCTCTTTGGCCTTCCTCATGTGACAGATCTGGCCTGAGTCTGGGCAGAACACTCAGGAACACGATTTACCTACCTGGGGAGGGAGCCTGGACCTTGGCGGCCCGCGCCTCTCTGGCTGCAGGACTTGCCCTAAAGACCATTGCTATTACCAGCAGCGAGCCGGGAGCAAGCGCCTGGGGCTGGCAGACCGATGGTGCCTCCGGGACCCCCCAGCACGCCTCCCGAGCTCACCCTCTGCTCCTCCAGAGCCGTCCCCGTCCCCGCCCCCGCCCCCGCGCGGCCGCCCTGCTTACAGTGACTCGGTACTTGAGCGCGATGCCCTGCAGCGTGTCGCCGGCGCAGACCCGGTGCTCCACATGGCGCTCTATGACGCTGGCGCCCAGCGGCGCCCGCACGCTGGCGGTGCTGCCATACGAGCGGGTCTTCGTACGGGCCAGGCTCAGCGACAGCTCGGCCTCCTCGGACTCGGAGCCGGAGAGTGAGGGCGGCGGCGGCGGCGACGACGACGGAGCCCGAGGTCGGGATGCGCGGGGGCCGACTTCCCGCAGGGATAGCGCGGGCGAGGAATCCGCCATGGGTCTTGCCGAGGCCGCCGGGTCGGGAAGCTAGCCAAGGAGGCGGCGCCTGCTCCGCCGCCTCCTCTTCCTCCTCACAGCGTCTGCGGACAGCGGCTCCGCAGGGGCGGCGGGCGGGAGACCGAGGCGGGAAACTGGTGCCCCGGCATGGCGGGAGTGTCCCGCCGCTGCACCGTACCTTCCCCGGGCGCCGGCAGCAGAAGCGCACTTGTACGGGAAAGAGCGAAAGGAGTTCCCGCAGCCTCCGGGCCGCTGCCGCCGCCACCAGGCCCTGCGGTGCGAAAAAGCGGGAGCTCTCTAAGGCCGGTGGCCGCTAAGAGTAACCCATCCTGGGGCCTCTTAGGCCCCCGACGGAACCCTGCGCCGTGCTGACCGGCGGGTTGGCCCACACAACCCCGGCCTGACCGCAGCTAAAAAAAACAGGGCTTTGCTCTGCCTCCTTTGTTGATTCCCCAGCAGGAGCCTAGTTGCTCAGACCTGCAGGCTCTCCCAATGCCAAGGGTACTTGCCTCCCCCAACCCATTTACTCTGATGACCTCAGAGTCCACGTCACAGAAACCATTATGATCATGAAACGCAAACAGCTTCTTCCAGCCCATCTCAACAGCCTGGGCCAAGTTCTTTCAGCATTACAGCAGGAACGATAGTGCTTCTAAGGCCTAATGGGTTTTTAACCTAACCATCCAGTTACTTTGGTTTTACTCTTCTTTAAGCACTAGTGCCAGTTTTAGTCCTGGGCTTCCTTGAAAGCCTATCAATCCACTCCCCCGGCTCACGACTTTCAATGTACTATCTGCACCCATCTTTTTTTTCTCATCAGTCTCGTCTTTGACAACCTGAAATAATAACTGTCCAAACTATTCCATTGAGTCTAACAATGGCATCTTATCTCTACTTTTCATTTGAGCACCCCTCCTCAGCACCCTGTCTTCCTGAGCGTCCTCTCCTCATCGATACCGTCTCCTCCATGACACCCTCTCCTCCATGACACCCACTCTTTCTGGACTCCCTCTCCTCCTGAACACCCTCTCCTCCTGGACACCCTCTCCTCCTGAGCTACCCTCCTCCTGGACACCCTCTCCTCCATGACACCCTCTCTCTCTGAACACCCTTTCCTCCTGGATGCCCACTCCTCCTAAACGCCCTCTACTCATGGACACCATCTTCTTCTGGATGCCCTCTCCTCCTGGACGCTATCTCCTCCTCAACACCATCTCCTCCATTACACCCTCTCCTCCTGGATGCTGTCTCTAACTCAACAACCTGTCCTGCATGACACCCTCTCCTCCTGGACACCTTGTCCTCCTGAACATCCTCTCCTCCTTGACACTCTCTCCTCCTCTGTACCCTCTCCTGCTGGACACCCTCTCCATGACACCTTCTCCTCCTGGATGCCCTCTCCTCCTGAAAGCTTTCTCCTCCTAGACGCCCTCTCCTCCTCGACACCCTCTCCTCTAGGTCATCCTCTCATCCTGGTTGCCCTCTAGCCCTAGTCGCTCTCTCCTCCTGGATGCCCTCTCCTCCATGACACACAGTCCTTCGTCACAACCTCTCTTCCTCGACATCCTCTCCTCCTTGACACCCTCTCCTCAAAACCCTGTGCTCCTCGACACCCTTGCCTACTCAATACCCTCTCTTCCTGGACTCTGTCTCCTCCATGACACCCTCTCCTCCTGAACACCCTCTGCAACTGAACACCTTCTCCTCCATGACACCCTCTTCTTCTGAACACCCACACCTCCTGGACATCCTCTCCTCCAGAACACCAACTCCTTCTTGACACCTTCTCCTCCTGGACACCCTCTCTTCCCAGAAATACTCTCCTCCAGGACACCCATCTTCCTGAACACCCTCTCCTCCTGCACAACCTCTTCTCCATGATACCCGCACCTCCTGGACACCCTCTCCTCCTGAACACCCTCTCTTCCTGGATACCCTCTCCTCCTGGACACCTTCTCCTGCTGGACACCCTCTCCTCCTGAATACTCTCTCCCCCTGGTCGACCTCTGTCCCTGGATGCCCTCTCCTCCTGGACTCCCACTCCTCCTGAAGCCCTCTCCTCCTGAAAGCCCTCTACTCCATGACACCCTTTCCTCCTGGACACCCTCTCCTCGTGGAGGCCCTCTCCTCCTGGATGCCCTCTCCTCCTGGACACTTTCTTCTCCTCGAAACCCTCTCCTTCTCGACATCCTCTCCTCCTGGGCGCCCTCTCCTCCTGAACACCCTCTCTTCCTGGATATCCTCTCCTCCTGGACACCATCTCCTCCTGGACGCCCTCTCCTCCTGGACATCCTCTCCTCCTGGACACTCTCTTCTCCTCGAAACCCTCTCCTCCTCGATATCCTCTCCTCCATGACACCCTCTCCTCCTGGGCACCCTCTCCTCCATGATACCCTCTAATCCTGGACAACACCTTCTCCTGGATACCGTCTCCTCCTGGACGCTCTTTCCTCCTAAACACCCCCTTCTCGTGAAAGCCCTATTCTACTGGACACTGTCTCACCCTTGACACCCTCTCCTCCATGACACCCTCTCCTCCTGGACTCCCTCTCCTCCTGGACAGCCTCTCCCTGAAACCCTCCTCCATGATATCCTCTCCTGCTGGATGCCCTCTCCTCCTGAACAAATTCTCCTGAAAACCCTGTCCTCCTGGACACCCTCTCCTCCTGGGCGTCCTTTCCTCTTTGACGCCCTCTCATCCATGGCACCCTCTCCTCCATGGCACCTTTTCTTCCTAGACATCCTCTCCTCCTGGATGCCCTCTCCTCTTGGACACAGTCTCCTCCTGGACACCCTCTCCCCTGAGCACCCTCTCGTCCTGGACAACCTCTCCTCCATGACACCCTCTCCTTCTCGACACCGTCTACTCCTTGACTCCCTCTCCTCCTCCACATCCTCTCCTCCTCGATACCCTCTCCTCCATGAAATCCTCTCCTCCTGGACACCCTCTCTTCCTGAACGCCCTCTCCTCCTGCACACCCTCTTCTCCATGACACCCACGCCTCCTGAATACCCTCTCATCCTGGACACCCTCTCCTCCTGAACACCCTCTCCTCCTCGACATACTCTCCTCCATGACACCCTCTCCTCCTGAACACCCACTACTCCTAGAGGCCCTCTCCTCCTGGACACACTCTTCTCCTTGAAACACTCTCTTCCATGACAACCTCTCCTCCTTGAAGCCCTATTCTCCATGACACCATCTCCTCCACGACACCCTCTCCTCCTCAGCATCCTGTCCTACTTGACACCCTCTAATCCTGGATAACTCCTCCTCCTGAACATCGTCTCCTCCGGGACTCTCTCTCCTCCTAAACACTGCCTCCTCGTGAAAGACCTATTCTACTGGACACCCTCTCCTCCTCGACACTGTCTCCTTTATGACATCCTTTTCTCCTGGATGCCCTCTCCTCTCTGACACCCTCTCCTCTCGGACACCCTCACCTCCTGAACACCTCTCTTCCTGGACACCCTGTCTTCCATGACACCATCTTTTCCTGAATATCCTCTCCTCCAGGACACCCTCTCCTCCTCGACACCGTCTCTTCCATGACACCCTTTCCCCCTGGACACTCTCTCCTCCTGAACACCCTGTCCTCCTGAACATCCTCTCCTCCTGGACACCCTCTCCTCCTGGACGCCCTCTCCTCCATGACACCCACACCTCCTGAATACCCTCTTCTCCATGAACCTTGTCCTCCTGAACAACATCTTCTCCATGATGGTCTCTCCTCGTGGCTGCCTCTCCTCCTCGACACGCTCTCCTCCTAGACACCCTCTCCTCCTCGATACCCTCTCCTGCTCAACACCTTCTCCTCCTGGACAACCACTCCTCCTGGATCCCCTCTCCTTAAGGATGCCCTCTCCTCCATGACACCCTCTCCTCCTCGACATCCAGTCCTCCTCGATACCCTCTCCTCCTGGATGTCCTCTCCTCCACGACATCCTCTCCTCCTGAACACCTTCTCCTCCTGAACTCCCTCTCCTCCGTGACACCCTCTAATCCTGGACACCCTCTCCTCCTGGACATGCCCTCCTCCAGAACACCCTCTCTTCCTGGACACCCTCTCCTTCTAGACGCCCTCTCCTACTGGACACCCTCTGCACTGGACTCCCTCTCCTCCTCAACACCCTCTCCTCCTCAATACCTTCTCCTTTTGGACACCCAGTCCTCCTGCAAGCCATCTTCTCCTGATCACCCTGTCCTCCTGGACACCCTCTCCTCCTGGATGCTCGCTCTTCCTCTACATCCTGTCCTCCGTGACACCTCTCCTCCTTGAAACCCTCTCCTCCATAACGCCGTCTCCTCCTGGACACCTTGTCCTCCTGGAAACCCTCTTCTCCTCAACACCATGTCCTCCTAAACACCTTCTCCTCCAGGACACCCTCTCCTCTTGAGCGCATTCTCTTCCTCCATTAACTCTCCTCCTTGACACTCTCTCCTCCTCAACATCCTCTCCTCTTCGACACCTTCTCCTCCTCCATGCCCTCTCCTCCTAGACACCCTCTCCTCCCAGTCTCCTTCTCCTCCTGGACGACCTCTCCTCCTGGAAGCCCTCTCCTCCTGAGGGCCCTCTCTACCTGGACCCCTTTCTTCTTGCACACCCTCTCCTCCTGGACGCCCCCTCTTCCATGACATCCTTTGCTCCATGACACCTTCTCCTGGTCCACACCCTCTCCTCCTCGACACCCTCTCCTCCTGGACGCCCTCTCCTCCTCAACACTCTCTCCTCCATGACACCCTCTCCTCCAGGACACACTCTCCTCTTGAGCGCCCTCTCTTTCTGCACTAACTCTCCTCCATTACACCCACTTCTCCTCAACACTCTTCCTCGACACCCTCTCCTCCTCAAAATCCTCTGTCTGTGACACCCTCTCCTCCTGAATACCCCGTGCTCCTGGACACCCTCTCCTTGACACCCTCTCCTCCTCTAAATACTCTCCTTCTCAATGCCCTCTCCTCCTGGACACCCTCTCCACCATGACACCCTCTCCTCCTGAACAACCTCTCCTCCTGGGCACCCTCTCCTCCTGGAAGCCCTCTCCTCCATGACACCCTCTGCTCCATGACACCCTCTCCTGCTCGACAACGTCTCCTCCTCAATACCCTCTCCTCCTCAACACTCTTTCCTGCTCAATACCCTCTCCTTCTAGATACCCTCTCTTTCTCGACACCATCTCCTCCTTGACGCCCTCTTCTCCTTGACACCGTGTCCTCCTGAACACCCTTCCCTTCTGGACACCCTCTCCTCCTGACGCCCTCTTCTCCTGAACATACTCTCCTCCTAAAGCCCTCTCTTCCTCGATGCCCTCTTCTCCTTGACATACTCTCCTTCTCGATACCCTCTCTTCCTGGATGCCCTATTCTCCATGCCACCTTCTCCTCCTGAACAACCTCTACTTCTGGACACCCTCTCCTCCTCCATGACACCCTCTTCTCCTGGATGCCCTCTTCTGCTGAATACCCTCTGCTCCATGACACCCTCTCCTCCTGAGCACCATCTCCTACCGAACCCCCTCTCCTCCTGAACATCCTCTCCTGCTGGACGCCCTCTCCTCATGGACGCCCTCTCCTCCTGAGCTCTTCTACTTCTGGATGCCTTCTTTCCTGGACACCCTCTCCTCCATGACGCCCTCTTCTCTATGACACCCTTTCTTTCTCAACATTCTCTCCTCCTCAACACACTCTCCTCCTCGCCTTCTCTCCTCCTCCAGTGCCTCTCTTCCTGGACTCCCTCTCCTCCGTGACACCCTCTCATCCACGACCCCATCCTCCTCGACATCCATCCTCCTCAACACTCTCTCCTCCTCAACACTCTCTCCTTCTCTTTACCTTCTCCTCCATGACACCATCTCCTACATGACCCTTTCTCTTCATGGACACACTCTTCTCCTGAACACTCCCTCCTCCTGGACACCCACTCCTCTTGGACACCTCTCCTCCTGTACGTCCTCTCCTCCTAGATGCCTACTCCTCCTGAACACCCTCTCCTCTTGAAAACCCACTCATTATGGAAGTCCTTTCCTCCTCAACTCCCTGTCCTCCATGACACCCTCTCCTTCTGGTTACCCTCCTTTCTTGGACACCCTCTAATCCTGGATACCCACTCCTCCTGAACACCCTCTCGTTCTGGACACCCTCTCTTCCTGGACACTGTCTCCTCCTGGACCCCTCTCTCCTCCTGGTCGCTCTCTCCTCCATGACACCCTCTCCTCCTTGATACCCTCTCCTGCTCAACATCCTCTCCTCCTGGAGGCCCACTCCTCCTGGACACCCTCTCCTCCAGGACAGCATCTCCTCCAGAACACCCCCTCCTCTGTACACCTTCTCCTCCTGGACAGCCTCTCTTCCTGGACCCCATCTCCTCCTGGACGCCCTCTCCAACTGGATGCCCTCTCCTCCTGGATGCCCTCTTCTACTCCACAACCTCTTCTTCTCGACACCCTCTCCTCCTGGAAGCCCTCTCTTCCATGACACCCTCTCCTCCTGAACACCCTCTCCTTCTGGACGCCCTGTCCAGCTGAACACCCTCTCCTCCTGGACACCTTCTCTTCCTGGACACCTTCTCCTCCTGTATACCCTTACCTCCTGAATGCCCTCTCCTGCTGGACATCCTCTCCTCCTGGACTTCCTCCCCTCCTGAGGTCCCTGTCCTCTTGGACGCCCTCTCCTCCATGACACCCTCACCTCCTGAATACCCTCTCCTCCTGAACACCCACTTCTCCTGAACACCCTCTCCTCCATGACGCCCTCTCCTCCTGGTCGCCCTCTCCTCCTCGATACCCTCTCCTCCATGACACACTCTCCTCCTGGACACCCTGTTCTCCTGAACACCCTCACCTCCTGGACACCCTTTCCTCCTGGACACCGTCTTCTCCTGTACACCATCTCCTCCTAGATGCCCTCTCCTCCCGGACGCCTTATCTTCCTCGATGCCCTCTACTCCTGGAAGCCCTCTCCTCCATAACACCCTCTCCTCCATGACACCCTCTCCTCCATGACACTCTTTCCTCCTCGACACACTCTCCTCCTCGACACCCTATCCTCTTCAAAACCCTCTGCTTCTTGATATCCTCTCCTCCTGGATATGCTCTCCTCCTGGACAACCTCTCCTCCTGGATGCCCTCTCCTCCTCGACACACTCTCCTCCATGACACCCTCTCCTTCTGGACACCCTTTCCTCCTGAACGCCCTCTCCTCCTGGACACCTTCTCCTCCCAGACACCCTCTCCTCCATGACACCCTCTTCTCCTGGACACCCTCTCCTCCTGAATGCCCTCTCCCCCTGGACACCCTCTCCTCCTGAGCGCTCTCTTCTCCTGGTCACCCTCTTCTCCATGACACCCTTCTCTTCTGAATAGCCTCTTAGCCTGGACACTCATTCCTCCATGACACCCTCTCCTACTTAACACCCTCTCTTCCTGGACATTCTCTCCTCCATGGCACCCTCTCCTCCTGGATGCCCTCTCCTCCTGGACGCCCTCTCTCCCACGACACTATCTCCTCCATGACACCTTCTCCTCCTGGACACCCTCTCTTCCTGAACACTCTGTCCTCCTGGATATCCTCTCTTCCTGAACACCCTCTCCTCCTGGAAGCCCTCTCCTCCTGGAAGCCCTCTCCTCCTGGAAGCCCTCTCCTCCTGGAAGCCCTCTCCTCCTGGACACCCTCTCCTGAATGACCCCCTCTCCCCCTGGACACCCTCAGTTCCTGAACACCGTCTCCTGCTGGACACCCTCTCGTCCTTAACACCCTCTTCTCCTGGACACCCTTCTCCTTCATGACTCCCACTCCCCCTGAACACCCTCTTCTCCTGGATGCCCACACCTCCTCAACGCCCTCTCCTCCTAGACACCCTGTCCTACATGACACTCTCTCTTCCTGGACACCCTTTTCCCCTCAACACCATCTCCTCCATGACACCCTCTCCTCCTGGACACCCTCTCCTCCTGGTCGCCCTCTTCTCCTGGACACCCTTTGCCCCCCAGGCGCCCTCTCCTCCTGGAAGCCCTCTCCTCCTCGATGCCCTCTCCTCCATGACACCCTCTCCCCCTGGATACCCTCTCCTCCTGGGCACCCTCTCCTCCTGAACACCCTCTTCTACTGGATACCCTCTCCTCCATGACTCCCTTTCCTTGTGGACTCAAGGTGACCCTATGTATGCAGAATAGAATTGCACTCCATAGAGTTTTTAAGACCGTCATCTTAGGCAAGCAGATTGGTAGACCTTTCTTGCAATGCACTTCTGGATGTGTTTAAACTTCCAACCTTTTGCTGGCTAGTAGTCAGTATTTAACTGATTGTGCCAGACAATAGGCAATACTAATGTGTTCGGTGGAATTGTAAACACTATTAAGAGTACATCAAAGTTAGTAGATACAAGATCAATATGCAAATATCAATTGCATCAATCAATCATAAAATACAATAGTTAAAAAAATGACATTCCAGGTACCAAGAAAAATACTGAGAAATGAATTTAATACAAGAGAAGCATTGTAAGAAAAATTATAAAACTTTACTGATGCACATAAAAGACTATATAAATAAAAGCAGAGATATACCACGTTTATGAGTGGGAAGATACAAAATTATGAAAATATCATTTCCTTCTCAAACTAATGTATAACTTCATTGAAATTCCAACCAAAAAGGGGTTCTTCAAAGTACATGACAGGCTTATCCTAAAATTCATATGGAACATAAAGGGCTAGCAAGGGGTAAGACAATCCAGAAGAAGGAGGAAAGGTTAATTTACCCTCGTAGCCATTAAGACTTACAACAAAGCTAGGAGAACTAAACCAGCGTGATACTGATGTGGGATAGACAAATACAACAAGAGAACAGCCATAAAATCTAGAAACAGATCCATACATATGGAAGAATTAATCTATGACAGAAGTAGAATTATGTATCCAATAGATGTTGCTGCCACATTTAGTTATCCATATGAAAAAAGATGACATTAGGTCCCTACTTTGTATCATACTCCAAAATCAATTACAGGTCCATTAAAGACAATTGTGAAACAGTAAACTTTATCACTTTTAGAACAATATCTTTATAACATTGGTATAGTAAAGGATTTCTTAAATAAGATGCCAAAAATATAAACCACAAAGGAAAAGAACTGATAAACAGATTAATGTCAACATTAAAAACTTCTGTACATCAAAAAACACCTTAAAACATTTCAATAGACAAGACATGAAAGGGGAGAAGGTATTTGCAATGCATATAACTGAAAAAATATTATTATTCACACCATATTAAAATGCCTACAAATTATTATGAGAGAAACAGCCACTAGAAAAATAGTCAAAAGATATGAACAGGAAATTTACAGAAGAGAAAATGCAAATGGTCAAAAAACCTAGGGAAAGATGCTCAGCTTTACAAGTAGCAAATAAATTCCATTTAAAACCACAATTTCACAGGCTTAAGATTAGCAAAAATTTCAGAATTGGACAATTCTAAGTAATGATGAGATCATCAAACAACAGGAACTGTCAAACACTGTTGGTGGTAGTGTAAACTGGTACAACCACTTTTGAAGCAGTATATGACAATATCCAGTAAAGTTGAAGAAGTACATATCCGGAGTTTTGATTTTTTTATTAGTCTAACTAACCAAAAAGTCCTCCTACTACAAATATCTACAATTTAAATAAATTTTGTTTTAAAAAATTAAATTAATAATTGAGTTGGAAATTTTAAAAAAGGACAGCCTATGCACCAAAAAAAAAGAAAGACTTGAGAGCTAAAGCCATGAGCAACTTGCCTAACATGAAGACATAGAAAGTTTGAATAGGTCTATAACCATTAAAGATATTGAATCAGTCCTAGGGTTAAGAATCTGGCTACCAAGAAAATATCAGGGCGAGAAAATTTTGTTGGAAGATTCTGTTGACCTTTTAAGGAACAGATCAATCCAATCTTACATAAACTGTTTCAGAGAAGAAGAGGGAACAATTTCCAACTCAGTCCATAGTATAACTATACACCAAACCCCATATATACTATGGTGTTATGGACTGAATTTTGTTCCCCAAACATATGTGTTGTAAATCCTAACCTCTATGCCTATAGCTATAATCCTATTTGAGAATGGGTTGTCTTTGTTATGTTAATGAGGCAGGGTGAGTGTACAGTGTATCTTGAGTCAATATCTCTTAAGATATAAAAGAGATTAAACAAGTAGGCAAAGGTAGAGATGGGATAAGAAAGATGTCAAGATACAAGAAGATTGCCCAGGAGCAGAGGCTTAAAAGAGTCTTCCTCCAGAGTCAACAGAGAGAGAAAGCCTTCCCCTAGAGCCAGCACTCTGAATTCAGACTTCCAGCCTTCTAAATTGTGAGAAAATAAATTTCTGTTCATTAAAGTCATCCACTTGTGGTATTATTTCTGTTTTAGCAACACCAGTTAACTAATGCAGAATTTGGTAGCAGGAGTGGCGTGCTGCTGTAATAGATACCTAAAATGTGGAAGCAGTTTTGGAATTGGATAATAGATAGAGGCTGGAAGAGTTTTAAGGTGCCTAATAGTAAAAGCCTAGATTGCCTTGAAGAGATTACTGGTAGGATGACGGAGGTTTAAGGTAATTCTGGTGAGGGCTCAGAAGGAAGTGAGGAGAGCTATAAAGGAAGTCTCTATTGTCTTAGAGAATAAATATGGCACCAGCAACAGAATGTTGCTAGAAATGTGGATCTTAAATGTGCTTCTGGTGAGGCTTTAAAACAAAATGATGAACATGTGATCAGACAGTGGAGGAAGAGTGATGCTTTTTACACAGCGACAAAGAACATGTCAGAATTATGTTCAAATGTTTGGTGGAAGGTAGAACTTACAAGTGATAAACTTGAATATCTGGCTGATGAGGTTTCTAAGAAAGATCTTAAAGGGACTATGTGATTTCTCCTTACTGCTTATAGTAAAATGTGAAAGGAAAGAAATGGACTTAAAAATGAACAGTGCAAAATAAAAACAGAACTTAACAATTTGGAAAACTCTGTTGTACAAACTAAAGACACATGTTCTAGAATGATCACCAAGAACCTGGCTATGCAATCTTTTGTTAAAGAGATTAAGCCTGTGACTGATGGATCTAAGCAACTACTGCAGCAGAAAACCCATCAGCTTAGACTGAAGGGGGCAGAGAAAGAATGAAAGAAAAGAACGCCGCCTGCTTCTTAGAATTCTACATGTAGGAAACAGGCCAATGGAGCTACATCTGTTGTCCTCCAAGAAAAGAAAAGGACAATCCCTGGAGCAGCTCAAAGATCAGCAGAATTGTTGGAGCGAGCATGGGAAGCAGGGCTTTCTGGGTGTCAGAATGTGGGGCAATGGACTCCTGAATTTCAAAGGTTGGGGCTACAGCCTCCTAGGTTTCAAAGTGTTGGATCTTCATCAACTCAGTTCCAGAGTGTAGGGCTGCCGTTAAGGTGTGCCAGGGGAATGGGGCCACTGCCCAAAGCTGTGGGGGTGGGGCTGCCATACTGAAGAGGTAGAAGAACCAGATGCTGCCAGGACCAAGGAAGTGGGGTCACCACTCAGATGAACTAGGAGAATGTGGCCACCCAAAGCTGAGGGAGCAGAGTTGCAGTCCCAGTAGGCCTAGAAGACAAAGCTAAAGCATGAGGCTGAGGGGCCTCCACCCAGAATCCAGAAGATGTGGCCAACATCCCGAGTCTGGAGGACAGGGCCATTGCCTAGGTGGTCTCAGAAAAGACAGGATTATTTTCAATCCTTGAGAGCTAATGTAATTTGTTCAGCTGGGTTTTAGACTTGCTTGGTGCCTGTTATCCCTTCTTTCCCTCCAATTTCTCCTGTTTGTAATGGAAATGCCTACCTTGTGTCTGTTCCACCATTGTACTTTCAAAACAGATAATTTGTAGTCTAAATTTCACAAGTTCACAGATGAAAAGGAATTTTGCCCCAGGATAGAATATGCCTAAAGTCTCACCCATATTTGATTTAGATGACTCAGAAGATGGGATTTTGCACTTGGAGTTGATTAAGACTTCTAGGGTGATTTTATGAGGTGAATGTGTTTTGCACGTATCAAGGACATGAATTTTGAGGGGCTAAAGGGTGCACTTTTTTTTTTTTTAAAGGGTGGAATGTCATGGACTGAATTATGTCCCCCCAAAACATCTGTAAATCCTAACCTCTATGCCTGTGGTTATAATCCCATTTGGGAATGGGTTGTCTTTGTTATGTTAATGGAGCAGGATTAGTACAGTGTTTATCTTGAGTCAGTCTCTCTTGAGATATAAAAGAGATTAAACACGCAAGCAGAAGCAGAGATTGGGAAAGACAGATGCCAATCCTCATGAAGATCACCCAGGAGCAGAAGCTCAAAAAAGACAAGGACATTTCTCCAGAGCTGACAGGGAGAAAGCCTTTCCCAGAACTGGCGCTATGAATTTGGACTTCTAGTCTCTTAAACTGTGAGAAAATAAATTTCTGTTTGTTAAAGCCATCCACTAGTGGTATTTTTGTTATAGCAGCACTAGATAACTAAGACACATGGTATAACCATGACACCAAAACCAGTTGAAGAAGGCACGAGAAAGGAAAATTATGGACTAACCTCACTCATAAACATAGATACAAGAATCTTAAAGTATTATTAACCCACATCCAGCAGTGCATACAAAAGATAATTCATCATGAGCAAGGTAGCTTTATCCCAGAAATTCAAGAGTGCTTTAATATTAGAACATTATAAATACTAGGAAAGTAGAAGACACTATGGAGGGGGGAAAGGTCAATTTGAAATAGAATCTAATAAGAAAAGCTGAGTTTGTTTTAACTAGAAGATTAGACACAGCTGAAAAAAAATAATGAATAAATTGGAATATAGATCTGGAAGAAATTGTCCCCAATATTGCAAAGAGAGATAACGAGAAGGAGCAGAGAGCATAGAATGCAAATGTTTGGACACACATCTAAAAGGAATTATAAAAGAAAACAGAGAACATGCAGATTCAAAGAGATAATGCCTAAGATTTTTCTAGTATTGATGAAAGACATGAATTCTCAGAATGAAGAAGCAAAATCAGTAAACTTAAATTGAAGAAATGAAACAAACATAACACCTGGATGAACTGTAGTAAAAGAAGGAACACCAAAAATAAGGAGAAAATCTCAAAAGCACCTAGAAAGAAATGATAGATTACCTGCAAAAGGACAATAATTACATTGACAGAAAACTTCCCAACAGCAAAATAAATAAGGTCAGAAGAGTGTACAATAATCTTTGAATTCCCAAAGGAAAATAACTGAAAATGCAGTATACGATAATAATTAAATTAATATCCAAGGGTGAGGGTAAAATACACATATTTTTAGATTAAAAGAGCATTTAGAACTAAAGAATCACTGAGAGAATTTACGAGAATACTTTAGGAAGAAGAATGCTGACCTCAGAATAATTGAGATGACATCAATCGTGAGCGAAGAAAATGGTAGATACATGAATAAACTTAAATAAGCATTGGCTGTTAACAACAACAACACAATAATCACTAATTGGAAAAAAGGTAGAAACAAGGTAAAACTATGCTACAAAAACAAGGAGGGTGGTGGGAAGAGTTATCAGCTTTAAAGTTCACCAAGTTTCTTGTACTGTTAGAGAGGAGAGTAGCTATATTAATTTTATTATTTAAGGTAAGTAAGCATGTAAGTATGTGAGCTTTATCAGGAAGAGAATAGAAAGAATATATATGACTTCCAAACAAGCAGAGAGAGAAGAGGGGAGTGTCAGGGGTAGATTAACCGTAAGCATGGTATGCATTAGTTTACAGTAAGCAGGGTACGCATAAGCTTAATTGTACTGCACGTAGGTTCACCAGGTGAAATTTTGCACTACAGCTTAGTAAGTGAACACAATTATGTCCGTGCGCACCTTGCTTATTGGATAATCCATCCCTAGCGGAGAATCTAAAGGAAACTCAGCCATTCCAACAAAAGGCAGAAAAAGAAAGAAAAAAAAAGACATGATGATTAGAAAGAAAAAATAAAATGGCACAGAGAAGTATAAATGAGTCAGTGATCATAATACATGCAAATGGAGTAAATTTGCAGATGAAAGACAGGTTCATATATGGGATTTAAAAAAAAAGTATTTTGTTTAAAAATTTTAAAGATATAAAAGTAGAGAAAATGAGGGATTGACTTCCAGAATGGCAGTGAGGACATTGGGGAACTCACGCTCTCTCTAAAACAATGAAATAAAGGAAAAATAAAACCAACCACTTCAGAACTCTGGTAATTAATCAAAGTCACAACATGAACTAAAATTACCTACCCAAGATAAAATCCTAAACCTTAGTAAGACACCAGGGTCTGTGAAGTTTTAACTTAGGGCTATTCCCATCCCCCCCTCCCTCACTAGCTCAGTAGTTTGGTAGCCTCAAAAGCCAGCAGTTCTGCAGTCAACAGAGAGAAGATTCTTCTAAAAAACATAATCATGATACCATCATATCCAAAAATAATTAAAAATAACACCTTAAAATAACCAAATATCCTCTGTTCAAATTTCTCCCGATTCACAACTTGAAGGAAGTAATCAATGTCACTGAGTCAATGTAATCAGTGTCACTGCAGAAATTGTTGTATTGGTCTATGTTCTGCTGTACATATTCTTAACAACAAAAAATAAAATAAATTACTTAAAAAATTCTCCCTTTGTCTCATAAATGTGATTCCTTTAATAGCTGCTTTTTCAAATCAAGAGCCACATATTGCATTTGGCTACTTGTCTCTTGTGTTTCTATTCAACTATAAGCGCCAGCTCCCTCTTTTATTTTTCTTACAATTTATTTATAGACAAAACTGGGTTGCTTGTCCTGTAGAACTTCCCACATTCTGGATTTTGCTGATTGTATCACTGCGGTGTCAGATAAGATGATCACTGTTATATTAGATGCTTGCTGCCAATTGCACTGTAAATATGAATTAGTCCATAGTTGATCAACACAGTTGCCACTCATTTAGTGCGTATTACCCACCATATCCTTTGTAGCATACTTGACACAAATTATCTCATTTAATCTGCACAACAGCCCCATGTGTAAATATTATTTTCCCCAGCCTAGAGACAAAGAAAATGAGGCTTAGAGAGGTTAAAGAAATTTGGCCACAGTCAATCAGCTAGTAAATATCCAAATTCAAACCCAGGTCTGTCTGATGTTAAAGCCCATGCTTTTATCCTTTGCATGAGAATATCCCCTCACATTTCCTTTGCCGGTGGTTTGTGGTGGTGATTTATTTTTTGTAAGTCCTAAAAAGTAGTCCTTCAGTCCATCGAAAAACCTTACTTTTACATTTCATGTGTAACACTTCGGATGCTTTCAGTTTCAAGTAACAGAAAACCCCATCTTAAGTAGACTTAGCAATAAGGATATTTATTATCTCACATAACAAGATCCAGGAGTAGGCAGCACCAGAGCTGACTGATTTCCTGACTCACCAACACCACCACATACCCAGCTTCATTCTCTCTCCTGGCTCGCCAACACCATCACAACCCAGCTTCATTCTCTCTCTTCACTCTGCTGTCAGTGTGTTGGCTTTGTCCTAAGGCTGGATCCCCTGGTGGTTTTAGGGGATGTTACTGAAACTGAAGATGGCTATTTCAGTTTCAGGTAATAAGACAGTTGCATCAACAACCACTGGGAGGCATGGGATGTCTCCCTGTGTGTCCTGTTTAAGGGTAAGAAAATCTTTCCCAAAAGCCTTCAGCAGATCTTGCCTCAGGCCTCACAGGCCAGAACTGGATCACATCCCCCTCCTAATCTATCACTGGCCAGCCAACAGAATCCTAGTCCCCTTGCTTTAGGAGTGGGCACCTGGGTGCTAATGGGACCACTTTCCCTGATGTGTGGACAGGCTCTACAAGAAGGAAGTGGTGGAATGGATGTTGCACAGGCAAATGCATTAGTGTCCTAGGGCTTCATAACAAAGTACCACAAACCAATGACTTAAAACAACAGAAATTCATTCTCTCACAGTTCTGGGGGCCAGAAGTCTGAAATTAAGGTGGTATCAGGCCTATACCCCCTTTAGCTCTAGGGAAGAATCTTTCCTCACCTCTTCCTAGCTTTCAGTGATTACCAGCAATCCTTGGCGTTCCTTGGCTTGTAGACATATCACTCCAATCTCTGCCTCCATATTCACATGCATTCAGCCTGTGTGTCTCTGTCTTCACATGGCCTTCTTATAAGGACACCAGTCACTGGATTTAGGGCTGCCATAATCCAATATGACTTCGTTATTAACTAATTATATCTGAAAAGACCCTATTTTCAAATCTAGGTCACATTCTGGGGTCCCAGGTAGACATGCATATTGGTAGGATACTATTCAACCTAGTACAGCAACCAGCAGTATCTACTACATGTTTCTAATGAAATATGATGCATATTTAAATGTAAGCAATTAAAATACTTCACTGTAAATGCCATGTAGAATTTTTTACTGCCAATTTATCAGTTTTCTCACTTGTATGAAGAAAAGCTACACAAAATGAACTATAATGTCCCTTCCAGCTCTAGAGGTTGTTTTAATTTTATATTTTCATTTTTCAAAAAGCAAGTTTAAAGTTTAAACCTATAAGGTATACTCCAAAAATGACAATGGGTTTCAACTGGCAAGATAAGTCATAGGCATGGCTCAAATCCTTCTCGCTCTTAAAAAAAAAAATTAAACATAGCTATTTAAAGAACTAAATAGACTAGAACTGATAATATCTTTGCATTACATTGTAACATTTAAGAAAAAAAAGGTTAAATGTTCTGCTTTTCTCATTCATCCATTGATACCTGCTATCTTCTAGCCCTCATGGTACAGACAGCTTGATTAGAAGTTGTTTTCCACACCTCACTGTCTGTAGTTTGGTGTCAACATCCACCTAGAGCTGATACACAGTATAGTTCTTGTATCTCTTCTTTGGCTCCTAACTATGACTTTAACTTAAGGAATCATCATTATGTCTGCTTCCTCTCACATCTTTCGAAGAAATTCATTCAGAATTCAGAATTCATTCCATTGCAGGTGTTCATCTTCCCTATGGGGAGCCGCAAGGAAGCCAAAGAGAAAGATAGTACACAATCAAGTATCTTTGCTGTATTGAACTTTTGCTACTCTTTCTTAAACCTGCATGAAATTGTTTTATTATTTTCATTTTATGCCTACCATCAGCTTTCTCTGGGAAAACTGCTGGCTTTATCTGTAAACGAACCCAAAACCAAACCAGTTGTCATCAAGTTAATTGCAACTCATGGTGACCCCAGGTGTCTCAAAGTAGACGTGCACTGCATAGTGTTTTTAATGGCTAATTTTTCAGACGTAGATCTCCAGGCCTTCTGTCACAGTCATCTAGTGCTGCTATAACAGTAATACCACAAGCGGATAGCTTCAACAAAGAGAAATTAATTTTCTCATAGTCTAGTAGGCTAGAAGTCCAAATCCAGGGCATCAGCTCCAGGGGAAGGCTTTCTCCGTCTGTCGGTATTCTCATTGATATTCCCTTGGACTAGGAGCTTCTCTGCACAGGGACCCCAGGTCCAAAGGACTCATTTTGCTGCAGGCACTGCTTTCTTGGTGGTATGAGGTCCCCCCTCTCTGCTTGATTCCCTTTCTGATTTATCTCTTGAGAAATAAAAGGTGATGCAGGCCACACCCCAGGGAAACTCCCTTTATTGGATCGGGGATGTGACCTTAGTTACGGTGTTACAATTCCACCCTAATCCTCTTTAACATAAAATACAAACACAAAATGGTGGACCACCACACAATACTGGGAATTATGGCCCAGCCAAATTGATACGCCCATTTTTGGGGGGTTTTAATTCAACTCATGACACTTTCCTTCTGAGACACCTCTGGGTGGAACAGCCAACCTTTCAGTTAGTAACCAAGTGCTTAACTGCTGGCACCATCCAGCAACTTCATCTGTAAACAGCCCATTCCTATTAAACAGAAGCCTATGACTTGTAACAAACATACAGTATAAATGAGTCAACCCCACGCACCTGTCAGTTTGTTGTACTGTGGTGGTTTGTGTGTTGCTGTGATGCTGGAAGCTATGCCACTGGTATTTCAAATAACAGCAAGGTCACTATGGTGGACAGGTTTCAGCTGAGCTTCCAGACTAAGACATACTAGGAAGAAGGACCTGGCTGCCTACATCTGAAAAAATTGGTCAGTGAAAACCTTACGAATAGCAGTGGAACATCGTTTTATATAGTTCCAGAAGATGAGCCCCCTCAGGTTGGAAGGCACTCAAAATACAAACTGGGAAATTGCTGCCTCCTCAAAGTAGAGTCAACCTTAATGACATGGATGGAGCAAAGCTTCATTTTCTGAGGGCATGACTCAAAATGAGAAGAAACACCTCTAAACACCAATTAATAATCAGAACAAGGAATGTATGAAGTATGAATCTAGGAAAGTTGGAAGTCATCAAAAATGAAATGGACTGCATAAAGATTTATATCCTAGGCATTAGTGAGCTGAAATGGACTGGTATTGGCCATTTTGAATTGGACAATCATACAGTAAAAAAAAAAAAAATTTTTTTTTTTTATAGTCTAGTATGCTAGGAATGACAAATTGAAGAGGAATAGTGTCACATTCATCATCAAGAACATTTCAAGATCTATCCTGAAGTACAATGCTGTCAATGATGGTATAACATCCATATGCCTACAAGGAAGACCAGTTAATATAACTATTATTCAAATTTACACACTAACCGCTAAGCCCAAAGATGAGGAAATTGAAGATTTTTACCAACTTCTGCTGCCTGAAATTGATCAAACATGCAGTTCAGATGCATTAATAATTATTGGTGACTGGAATGCAAAAGTAGGAAACATAGAAGGATCTGTAACTGGAAAATATGGCCTTGGTGATAGAAACTATGCCGGAGATCGCATGATAGAATTTTATAAGACCAACAACTTCTTCATTCCAAATACTTTTTTCAACAACATAAATGGCGACTATACACATGGACCTCACCAAATGGAATGCATAGGAATCAAATCAACTATGTCTGTGGAAAGAGATGATGGGGAAGTTCAATATCATCAGTCAGAACAAGGCCAGGGGCCAACTGCACAACAGATCATCAATTGCTCATATGCAAGTTCGAGTTGAAACTGAAGAAAATTAGAGCAAGTCCACAAGAGCCAAAATATGACCTTAATAGATTTGACACATTGAACACTAATGACCAAAGACCAGGTGAGCTATGGAATGACATTAAAGACAGCATACATGAAGAAAGCAAATGTTCTTTAAAAAGACAAGAAAGAAAGAAAAGACCAAAATGGATGTCAGAAGAGACTCTGAATCTTGTACTGAATGTACAGAGGCTAAAGCAAGTAGAAGAAATGATGAAGTAAAAGAGCTGAACAGAAGATTTCAAAGGGTAGCTCAGGAGACAAAGTGAAGTATTATAATGACATGTGCAAAAACCTCGAGTTACAAAACCAAAAAAGAAGAACATGCTTGGCACTTCTCAGGCTGAAAGAACTGAAGAAAAAATTCAAGCCTTGAATTGCAATACTGAAGGATTCTACGGGGAAAATACTGAACGAAACAGGAAGCATCAAAAGAAGATAGAGGGAATACTCAGAGTCACTGTATGAGAAAGAACTGGTCGAAGTTCAATCATTTCAGGAGGTAGCATATGATCAGGAACTGATGGTACTGAAGAAAGAGGTCCAAGCTGCATTAAAGGCACTGGAGAAAAACAAATCTCCAGGAATTGACAGAACACCAGTTAAGATGTTTCAGTGAACAGATGCGGCACTGGAAGTGCTCACTAATCTCTGTCAAGAATTTTGGAAGATAGCTTCCTGGTGAATCAACTAGAAGAGATTCATATTTGTGCCCATTCCAAAGAAAGCTGATCCAACAGAATGTAGAAATTATAGAACAATATCATTAATACCACACACAAGTAAAATTTTGCTGAAGATCATTTAAAAGCGGTTGTAGCAGTACATCCACAGGATTTCAAGCCATATTCAAAAGAGGGCGGGTGATGAGGGATATCATTGCTGATGTCCGATGGATCTTGGCTGAAAGCAGAGAATACCGGAAAGATGTTTACCTGTGTTTTATTGACTTCAAAAAGGCATTCGACTATGTGGATCATTAACAATTATGGATAACATTGCAAAAAATGGGAATTCCAGAACACCTAATTATGTTTATGCACAATCTGTACATAGACCAATAAGCAGTCGTTTGAACAGAACGAGGAGATACTGTGTGGTTTAAAGTTAGGAAAGGTGTTCATTAGGGTTGTATCGTTTCACCATATTTATTCAATCTGTATGCTGAACAAATAATCTGAGAAGCTGGAATATATGAAGAAGAATGTGGCATCAGGACTGGAGGAAGACTCATTAACAGCCTTCTATACGCAGATGACACAATCTTGCTCACTGAAAGTGGAAAGGACTTAAAGCACTTGTTGATGAAAATCAAAGACTATATAGCTTTCAATATGGATTGCACCTTAACACAAAGAAATCAGAAATCCTCACAACTGGACATCATGATAAACGGAGACAAGACTGAAGTTGTCAAGGATTTCATTTTACTTGAATCCACAATCAACACCCATGGAAGCAGCAGTCAAGAAATCAAATGACATATTGCATTGGGCAAATCTGCTGCAAAAGACCTCTTTAAAGTGTTGAAAAGCAAAGATGTTACTTTGAGGCCTGACCCAAGCCATGATGTTTTCAATCATCTCATATGCATGCAAAAGCCAGACAATGAATAGGGAAGGCCAAAGAAGAACTGGACACATTTGAATTATAGTGTTGGCAAAGAATATTAAATATACCATGACAGAATGATGAACAAACCCGCCTTGGAAGAAATACTGCCAGAATGCTCCTTAGAAGCAAGGATGGCTAAATTTCCTCTCACATACTTTGGACATGTTATCAGGAGGGACTAGTCCCTGGAGAAAGACATCATGCTTGATAAAATAGAAAGTCAGTGAAAAGGAAGAAGACTTCCGGTGAGATGGAATGACACAGTGGCTGCAACAATGGGCTCAAGCATAACAACAATTGTGAGGATAGCGCAGGACCGGCAGTGTTTCATTATGTTGTACATAGGGTTGCTGAGTCAGAACTGATGCCAAATAGCACCTACCAACAACAACAAATAAGCCAAAGAGATCCTGTCCGTTACATGGGACATTTGGAATAACAAATGTGCAGGAAATTTTTGGAACATGATTTAAAATGTTTTGGTCATACCTCTATTTCATTTAACTATTTTTAGCTCAGATTTGTCATATTGGTGAGAATTTCCATGGTACATTCCATTATCAGAGTTGGTAGTGGAAAGAACACTGGTCTGTCAATCCAGCAGCCACCATCTGCCATTGTTCATTATGCTAATTCCAAGAGCCTTAGAGGATTAACTTTATTTTCTGATTCAGCCCAATTGGTGGGGAAGGTACAGGCCTGTTTTTGAAACATACGAAGATAAGACAGAGCCAAATGTGCCTCTCTGGGGAAGGCTCCAGTGCCCAAAGTAAAAGGAGAGAAGATGAGCTTAATAACCGGCTGGGTGACCTTGAACAAGTCATATCACCTCTCTGTGCCTCCAGTAACTCTTATTGGGGACGGTCCCCTTCTGCCATCTCACAGAGTTGTTGCAAAAACCAAACGAGAAAATGAGTAGGAAAGTATTTTCACAAATGCAAACTGATGTTATTGTCTTCAAACAAGGAATTTTTTCTGCAGCACTTTTTTTTTTCTTTTTTGGGCACATGATTACTGCACATGCCATGCCAGATTACCATGCTGTTTCACCTTCATTCACCCTTATTTCAGACAGAGATGGCAACACTGCATCCATCCCTTCGGTTCATTTTCCTTCCACCGTATCTCTAAGATGCAAATCCCACCTGTATGTGAAATATGGCTAAGTAACAACTTACAAAACTCAACATATCTTAACCTGTCAAGACAAGGGCAATAAGCAAGGGTTACTCACAATATATGCCCAAGGGTTTAAAAAGGAGAGCACATCTAGTCAGAAAAGCATTCTGAAAGGTAACTCTATTTTGCCATGTATTTTAGTAATTTTGGTCTTTACCCTAAGCCATCCCACCCCACTTCCAAGCTTCAGAAGCAAAACAGTATTTCACTATCTTCGTAGCCCCAAGAACCCGGCAGAGAAGGCATCTCAGTACATATTCAGTGATGAAGTGAACCGGCTAAACGGCTGACTATAACACAGTGGATTTTAACATTTATTCACCCTAACCAGGCCCAGCTACCCTTAATTTAGCACTACAGAGCTTCTTAGGAGTGTGCCCATGAACTCCCTTGAAATTCCCAAAGAAGCAGCTAGCCTTGAATGAGTATCCACTAAGTGCCACAAAAACGGTGCCAGGTGCCTTCACATATGCCATGGGTCGTTTAATCCGCACAATATGTCTTCCAGCTTTAAGCCTATTTTACAGACGAGAAAGCTAAGGCTCGGAGAAGCTAAATTGTCCGATCTCACAGCTAGTGAAGCCTTCGCGTGTGCGTGGGTGCTCCAACCCCCTCACCCCCATCACTTTAGCTCTGTCTGGCTAAACCCAACCTGGCTTACCTGCTCCTCCTCCCGCCCCCAGGCATCTAACCAGGCACTCCTGTCCCACGCCCCAGCCCCAGGCCTACGTGAAGCCAGTAAAACTGCGGCAGGCCTGTCTGGACCTGAGCCTCGTCTTAACAAGGCTTCGATGTAAAGATGCTCATTCAACCAAAGGCTCCTCACAACCTTGACAAGCCTGTCCTATCCGCACCCTATCCGCAGCCCAGAGCTTCTCAGAAGAGCCTGCACAGCTTTTTCCAAAAGCTGAAGTTTTTCCTCCCCTGCAGAACGGTTATAGGGTCCCGACACTGATTCCACTAGAAAGCGCAGGGAAAGTGCGTGAGTGGGGAGCCGCAGCACAGCGCAGAGGGCAGACTCGGGTCCTGCCTCTGAGTTGCCGCTCCGCGCAGCCGGGAACTACGCTTCCCAGCCTGCTCCGCTGCGCCCGCGCGCGGGTACGCCGCGCTCTAGTCCCGAGCCGCCTGATGATCGCCGCGCTCACCCGGGCACGGCGACGCCCCTGCTTCTGCGGCCCCGCTACCTCGGGGCTGACGGACTGACGGCCCGCACCGCCGGCTCCGGGATGCGCGCACGGACGGGTGAGTGTGCCAGGGGTGGGTGGGGGGCTCCGCGAGCGAGGCGCTGTTTGCAGCCCACCGGCCCACAGTGCAGAGACTGCCGCGCCCTCCTGGCCATTGGAGGATGCTCGGCGGCGTCGGGCTCGGCCCGCGGGAGAGCGGAGCCCGGGCCGCCTCTTCGCCTCCCCAGCACGCGGGCTGCGAGGGACTGCTCAGCGCTGCGCCCCCGCGGCGGAGGGAAGAGTGCTGCCGGGTATGGGTCCCAAGCTGCGCACTGCGGCTCTGCAGCCTCTGCAGCCCGCCGGGCCGCTGCAGCGAGGGCGCGGTCTCCTGTCCTTCCCAAGCTTCGGGGCTGGGTTTTTCTACGCCAGGCTTTGTTCCCTACTTTCTCCTCTCCTGTGAACGTTTGTTAAGCTCCTGAGCCTTAACCATCTCACTGCCTCCGTAACGCAGACGGCGGGAAGAGTGGACTCCGGCCGGCGTCTTTTCCCAGGCTCCCTGGAGCTGTCACTCGCGGGCGTTGCAGCCTCTGAGAAGGCAGCGTTCAGATGGCAGCTGTGCAGGTCTTGAGACCCTTATTTTTTTCTGGTTAAAGGAATGGTAGTATGTGCTCCTTTGAGTCTTCCTAAAATTTCCCTCTTGCCTTACAGAAATGAAGATTGACTTTAAAAAATAATAACAATAAAAGACTCAGAGTGGGCATTTTTACTTAAACTTTTCAAAGGTAGGACGGTGATGTGATCAAAATGCAAATTAGCAGTGGAGAAGGCAGTGAGTGCCGTGGCTTCGTCTGTGCCCGTTTTTAACATCTGAATCACAAGGTACTTGGAAGGGGAAAGAAAAGAACATTGGAGGATGTTTTAAAACCTGGCTCCAGTCCTAGCTCTACGGTCAACGGTCAACGAGCCGAGGGACCCTGGGCAAGTCCCTTCATCTCTATGAGCCTCCTTCTCCGTATAAAATGGGGCTTTGTGCTAAATGATTTCTGAGCCTTTGTTCTTCCAGGATTCTCATACCAAGGAACTAACTAGACGAGGGTGCTTCTGTTTAATGACATGACAAAAAGCCTGATTGTGACAGGACAAGAGGCTTTGCCCTAGTGAAGAAGAAAGATTTTTCAGGGCTTAGGCAATCTGATATTTAAAAAAAAAAAAACAAAACTGATTTCCTCTGTTCCCTTCAGTCTGGTCCAATAAATATGCATTACAACTGCTTTAATTTTTGTAAATTACTCTGAATTGGTAGGCTACAGTAGGTTTTTCACTGCTGTTGTTTAATTTGCTGAGTGTGAAGTAATGGGGTCAGCAGGTAAAGGAAAGAGAAGGTGACTCCTTAGGGCTGGACCAGAGCAATCAGATGAAAGTCCACTAGAGGAGGGGAGGTAATGGGTTGGGAGCAGGAAGTAACCAGAAAGTGTATGGGAGGGGAAGAGAGAGAATGGGTACTGATGGGTCATTGCTGGAAAAATAAATACACAACATAAGGAATGAGAGAACCAGAAAATCAGTGCCATGCAAACTGTAACATAACAACCAATTCAGGCAAGGAGTCATGAGCTGATACAAAAATCTTTGATTGAAAATTTGTTGGGGAACAGTATTTTCACTGGAGAACAGCATCTCACTTCAGACTACTTTCTGAGATGTATCCTTATGGTGGAGATCAGGAGTCAGTGGAAAGTCTCCTGTTCTGATGCAGTTAGAAGGTCATAACTTCACTTACATACCATTACTGGGAAAAATGTTTAACCTGAATCTAATTAGGAAGAGACAACCTGACAAATTCAGAACGTGGGACATTCTGCAAGACAATTGGCCTGCACTCTTAAAAAATTTAATGTTATCAGAAAAAAAGAAAGATTTGTGCAAGTGGGAGATTATAGTAGATTAAAAAACTAAACTGATGTCACAACTAATTGGGACATGTGAAATTTGGATTCTAGATCAGGGAAAAAATAATTATAAAAGATAACTTGGAGACAATTGGGGACATTTGAATATGGACCGTATATTAGATGATATTATAGAATTGCTGTTAATTTCTTAGGTGTGATACTGTGATTATATAGGACACTGACTTTATTCTTTGGAGATGTGTGCCCAAGTATTAGCAGTAAAGTGTCCTGACATCTGCAACTTACTTTCAGCTGGTTCAGAAAAAACTGTATCCCAGGGAGGGGAGGGGGCTGTCAAGCTAAGAAATGTAACAAATGTAGCAAAATGGTGACAGTTGGTGAATCAAGGAGAATACTATGTTGTTGTTGTTGGGTGCCATCAAGTAGGCTTGTACTCTTAGCAACCTCATGTGGCAGAGTAGAACTGCACCCATAGGGTTTTCTAGGCTGTAATCTTTATGGGAGCAGATCTCCAGGTCTTCCTCCTGCAAAGCTGCCCAATATGTTCGAACTACCAACCTTCTGATTTGCAACTGAGTGCTTAACCATTGTGCCACCATGGCTCTTGGAGAGTAGTATGTAGGTGTTTTTTTGTACTATTCTTTTACCTTTTCTATAGACTTAAACTTTTTAAAATAGAAGGTTGGGGATTAAGTAAATAGAGTTTTGCAGGGGACTTTGTGGTTAGTGACAGCTGCAGCAAATCCATTGGAAACTTCTTGGATTCAAGTGCCCAAGGTTTAAGTCTTGTTTGAGTTATGAGTAGGGTTAGGGAAAGTTCCCTTTTTTGGTTTGCCCTAACTGCACTTCATGCTCAAGCTCCTACCTCAAAGGTTTAGTAATTCCCCAAACCTTGGAAACTCTAGCCCTACCCAAGAATCATACTAAAAGCACTGTCCCTTTTTCTCTGCATTCTGAGATCTGTGTAGGTGTGGAAGGAAATTTGGGAACTTAGGTGATAGTTTGGTTTATTTTGGCCTCGGGGAGGATGTTGGGGCGAGAACAGATCCTGTTTTGTGACAGAACAGAAGTGGTAGGTTTTTCTGTCATTCCCTTATGTGTAAATCACACACAATCAAATGTTTTCAGTATAGACTGTGACTGGTTCAAAGAGGTTCACAGAAGAAATATGCTGAAGGAACTTCCTATTATTAGTCCAAGAAGGTAGAACCAGCTCTTAAGAGACATTTAATCTCATATAAAGCATATTTTGTGGCAAGAATATTTTTGTTATTCTTGGATTTGATCTATATGTGTGTCTATTTATGTACATCCATGTGCTTACATGTATATCTAGGAAAATATTAATTTAAGGTGTATACAGTTGTCTGAACATCCAAAATACTATATGTGTAGATCTGTGAATCTCTCAAACAATATTCCCTAAAATATATATGATGTTAATTAGTGCTACAAGGAAAAAAAGTGTGTAGTCAAACAGATACGAGAATTACTAGATTAAACAAAGCTAAAAAGGTTTACTCAAGACTTTTCAGAGCCTTCCATGGGTTAGTGCTCATTGTGGTTGGGGGTGGAGATGGGGGTGTCTGTAAGATATGGTATGGAGTGTTTCCCAAACTTGTGTGTCCACAGGCTCTTCTGGACAAAGGATCTTGAAGGGCAAGTGTTAATGTGGAACCACCTTTGGGAAACACTGCCTTTAGGGCATTTGTGGGTGGAAGGTCAGGACATCTGAATAAATGTGTAGTTGGTAAGTATTTGTGTTTCCTACTACCTACAGATTAGATTCCAAGCTTTGGATTCTGGCTTTAATGGATCATAGCTGTTTCACCTCAATCTACTTTTCCAATTATCATTTCCTGGCAACCTGACATATTTCTTCCTATAAACTTTCCTGCTGAATATTTTGCTTATATATTTTGGAACAATTTTAAGTGTACCCAGAAGTCAATTATCCGTAAATTTTGAAGGCTTTGTTAGTTATGTAAACCAGTATACTACTGTTTTGCTATGGCTCTAATGGAGCTTGGGTAGCTGCTTTTCCTCCAAAAACCACTTTGAGTTCCTTGGTCCTGGACCTATATTTCAGAAACCCTGGTGGCATAGTGGTTAAGTGCTATGGTTGCTAACCAAAAGGTCAGCAGTTCAAATCCACCAGGTGCTCCTTGAAAACCTTGTGGGGAAGCTCTGCTCTGTCCTGTAGGGTTGCTGTGAGTCAGAATTGACTTGACAGCAATGGATGATGATGATGGACCTATATTTCACCTTGACTTTCCTCAAACGTGTGATTTATTTCTGGTTTTACGTTTTATGTTTTGATGGCTGCCCAATCAATTACCTCTTTCACATGTGTCACCAGTTTTTGTGGATTCCCCTAGTGACATCTGGGTGGGGTGGGAACAAGAAGGTTACTCTGGGGCTGTGGTGACACGAGCTCATGAATTTGCATGAGGCCATGGCAAGCCTGGACGTGAGGAGTAAGGAGCAAATCTAGAGGACTAGCCCCAAGAAAGAAGCAGGATACCCCTTATCAGAGTGATTGGAGGGATCTAGATTGGTGGTGCAGTGGTTAAATGCTCAGCTGCTAACTGAAAGTTTGGTGGTTCAAACCCACCAGCTGCTCTGCAGGAGAAAGATATGGCAGTCTGCTTCCATAAAGATTACAGCCTTGGAAACTCTGTGGGGCAGTCATATAGGGTTGTTGTGAGTTGGAATCAACTCAAGGGCAATGGGTTTTTAGTTTAGAGTCTAGTGAGCTGGGTTGCTCTTCAGCCAGTGTATGCAGGGATAGCATCCTCATCGTTTATAGCTGGTAGCTACCTTGGTTGGGCAGTGCTCATTCCATACCAGGTCCTAAATGTTTTGCATGTCATTCTGATAAGCAGCCATGAGTCAAGGTGTACAGAACACCCTTAAGTCATAGCAAAGCATAGATGAGAATCTAACTGGGGTACAGATGCCCAAGAAACAAGATAGGTGGGTCTAAGACCATACAAGCAGGCAGAAGCCAGGAGGGCACATGGATCAAAGGACAGAGAGCAGGGAACCCATGGTGTCAGTCAGAAAGTTAGAAAACCATAAGTACCTAAGGGCAGGATGAGGGGACTTGGCTAGAGCCAACAGGAATTAAAAACCAGGAAGACACAGACAGCTGAGTGTAAGGCAAGGAGGTAAACAGAGGCCAAGAAACAGGAACTCCTCAGAAAACATAGAGTCAGACAGAGGGGCAAGGGAGCATAGGGGGATAGAACCCACCAAGAGAGTTAGAAACCAGGTGGCAGTCTGGGAAGATAGTAAGTCTTCCATGCAAAAGAGCTTCTGCCTCAGTCAGGAAGCTTGTTTGCTACTTCTGCTGCGATGGTAACCCATCTCATAGCTTGGCTGGCCTATACCATGGAGACTTGCTGTGCATGGCAGACTCTGGCTCATGGCTCTTATAGTATGCTGCCTCTCTGTATTTGACAGATCCTTACAAGGAAATCAGAGGGAAAGAATACCCCGCAAAGAGATTATTCTTAGATGAAGAGAAAAAGAAAATATTTTTTATTGGGAGCTTACTATGGGCTAGACATTGTACCAAACCTAGTATGTACATTGTCTCACTGAGCATCACTTCAACCTTCGGAGACAAGTACTGTTCTTTGCCCATTTTACAGAACACGGGAATAAAGCTTGGAGAAATTGTCGCTCTCACACAGATCTGTCTACATCAGACCCAGGACTGGCCAACTCGAAGACTAACTCTTTTAGTCTTTTGTGCTCTTCTAAACCTGGGGGGAGGATCACCAATGGGCACACTGTTATAAAAGAGGAGGAGACTGTTTTTGAGCATGTTTTAAGCTTTGGCAACTCCTATAAGATTGGGAAATTAAGAACACATAGTCTTGGATACAAACTCTTTGTTCTGGTAAGATCTGTTCCTCATTTCCCTTTCAGCTTGCTCTTCCCATTGTCTTGCCGTATATTTTGCCTGAAATTCCTCCTTATTTGATAGCATTCTTAGTCCTTCATTTTCTGCAACTATTTTGCAGAATCTGGCATGATACATGTGGTTGCTTTAAAAAAAAAAAAAAAACAGATTTGATTGGACTGTCTTCAAAAGAGTAGGTTCCAAAAGACAGGCTATGTCTGTTACATATTTGTATTTTCCCTCCAGATAGAAAGAAATTAAATATAGGATCAATTCATGTTTTCTTGGAAGGTGTGCTGATATGCTGGTTTTGTTTTAATTTACTAATTTTAGAATATGTAGGTTTGGCTCTTGTGCAAATTGGTTCACTAATTGTCTAAAAACTTATGAAGTATTTAAGGTATATAAAAAGGAATAAAGAATAACAACCTTTCGTGTAGCCACCACCTCTCTGGGGAATAAATCGTCATCAGAATAGTTGAAGCCCAGTGTCCCCTCCTGATGTGGTATCCCCCCCACCAACAGCCCTTAGTGCCTTCCCTAGGTGTACACTCCTAGGGAATTAGAGTACAATTTTGCCCATTTTAAAACACTTTTCACTGTGTTTGTTCTTAAGAATTTTTTTCGATTTACTCTTTTATAAAAATCAATCTTTGATTTAGCTTGGGTTTAATGAATAGGGCTGCTGGCTTTGGTTTTGATTCTATCTTTGTGTGTAGGCAGGACCAAAGGCTAGGCACTTCACACTGTGTCTGATTTTTCTCTTTCCTATCACACTTATTCAAGTAAGGTGTGGAAAGAGGAGGAAAGAAAGCTACACTCCTTATTTTCCTTCCGCGGACTTGAGTCTTTGGGCGTTTGGAAGAGTTATTTGAGGGCCCACGTCACTGTTCCTTCCGCTCAAGGCCTCTCTCCCCTGGAGAGCATTTTCTTCACCTGCTGCATGTACCTGGGCTCCTGGAAGCCTCATTTGACACTTGCACCATTCCAGCATGTACGTTTGTAAGCTTGTTTTGTGCTGAGTGCTTGCCATGGGACAGATACTCTGCTAGAGGGTTTAACACTGCTTTGCAAATTTTCCGCTGCAGTATTGTTAACAGTTGTTCTTAGCTACCATTGAATCAGCCCCCAACTCATAGCAACCCCATGCACAACTGGATCAGACTGTTGTGACCCACAGAGTTTTCACTGGCTGATTTTTCACCAGTAGATCACCAGGCACTTCTTCCTAGTCTGTCTGAGTCTAGAAGCTCTGCTGAAACCTGTTCAGCATCACAGCAACACTGCAAGCCTCTACTGACAGGTAGTGGCCGCACTTGAGGTACATCGGCCAGAAGTCAAACCTGGGTCTCCCAGGTGGAAGATGGGAAATTCTACCACTGAACCACCACTCCCACTGCTAAAAGACGGGGAGAACAAATATGAACCCTTGTGAAGACCAGGTTGTGGCTAAAGCAGGGCAGGCATGAGCTGGAAAAATCTATGATTTTTAAAAAGCTATGAGAATTTAGCATTCTTCTCCACATTATATTTATATTTGTTTTTTAAAAATAATAACTAGGGGGCCAAGATGGTGGAGTAGTCAGACGCTTCCTGTGGTCCCTCTTACAGCAAAGACCCGAAAAAACAAGTGAATCAATTATATATGCCAATCTAGGAGCCCTGAACATCAAAGGCAAAATTGATGAATTGTACTGAGTAGCAGCGTGAGGGAGAGATTACTCAGAAGCAGTGAAGTGTTGCCAGACCTGACCTGGCAGGAACTGGCACCCTGCAGGCTGGATCAGCTGGCATTCGTAGTGAGGCAAACAATGGCACTTGGGATGTGTTTGCTACATCAGGAGAGACCAAGCCGTGGAGAGTTGGCTCAAACCTCCAGAACCAGTGAAAAATGGCACTCAATCAGTAAAAGATAAGTATATGCGTCTAACCTACCACACGGGTCAAAAAACACTCCCTTTGGAAAGAACCTCTCTCCGATTTACCTGTCTTATCCCCACTCTGCACCAGGTCTGGGCAGGCTTCAGCGATTGCCGCATCCCCTGGGCCAGAAGTAGGACCCATCGCATGCCATGGGCCATTCTCCTGGCTTTGGAAAGGTAACAAATTAACAAACAGAAAAAAATAATTTGCCAGCTCCCCTAAGCTGGGAACTCAGGGAAGGCACAGCACCTTTGCCTAGGCACAGGCATAAGGGGTCCATGGACTTTGAATGTAATTCAACCCTGCATAGACCTGTGTGGGCCTATTTCAACAGTATAGACCCTCATTAGCACAGTACAACAGGGTACATACCTGAAGCCTAATTTCAACTATATAAGCTATATGGTGGAATGGCATATTTGTGATGCTTGGTACTACTCCGCCCATTAAGCAGGGTCCTCACCTACCCACACCAGGGGCTTGAGAACTGGTGGCTCCACCCACGCCACCTAACCACCCATGACAGGGGCTCAAGAATAAGTGGTGCCTCCCAGTCCTTACAGTCAACAGCATTGGGTGCCCATAGTCCAGCTGCAAAACCCACCCATGTATGTGCTGTAGGAGACAGGGATATGCTTGCCTCTCAGATATTCAGGAGCAGCTGTCAGTCCCCAGACTTCCTCAGCACATGACCCCACACTGCAGCCAGATACCTGTGCCTACTCCAATCACCCTGCCCATCTAGGACTGTACATGAGAGGCTGCACCACCCACTTGGTGACCGACAACCTGGACACTTAAGCTGAATCCTATCAAAATAAGTAAATGGTCTCCTGGGCTCACATACCTAGTAACAGCTCTAACCATCTGGTGACAGGACGTGAGAGAGTGAAAGGCACCAATTATCAGACTAGTTCACCTGAGCAGTCTATTTGGGTATATCAAAACAAAACAAAACAAGAAGCTAGGACACAGTAAGCAAACATAAAATAAATATAACTTACTGATGGCTCGGAGAGAACAGTCAATATCAAATCACATAGAGACAGACCACAATGGCTTCAGCAAGCACCCCAAACAAAGAATCAAGAAATCTTCTGGAGGAAGAGAACGCCTTGGAATTACCAGAAGTAGAATTCAAAAGATTAATATGCAGAGCTCTTCAGGAAATCAGGAAGGAGATAGGCAAAACACAGAACAAGCCAAGGAACACACAGAAAAAGCAATAGAGAAACTCAAGAAGGTTTTGCAAGAGCATAATGACAAATTTAACAGGCTGCAAGAATCTATAGAGACAGCAAGCAGAAATCCAAAAGATTAACAATAAAATTCAGAATTAGACAACTCAATAGAAAGTAATAGGACCAGAATTGAGGCAATGGAATTCAGAATTAGTGAGATTGAAGATAAAGCACCAACTTATTTGAGGAAAAATCAGATAAAAGAATAAAAAAAAAAATGAAATCCTAAGAATTATGTGGGACTCTATCAAGAGGAACAACCTACGAGTGATTAGAGTACCAGAACAGCAGGGGGTGGGGGTGGGGGACAGAAAATACAAAGAGAATTGTTGAAGATTTGTTGGCAGAAAACTTTCCTGATACCATGAGAGATCAGAAGATATCTATCCAAAAAACTCATCAAACCCCACACAAGGTAGATTCCAAAAGAAAGTCACCAAAACATAATGAAACTTGCCAAAACCAAAGGTAGAGAATTTTAAGAGTGGCTAGGGACAAAGGAAAAGTCACCTGCAGGGGAGAATCAATAAGACTAAGCTCAGACCCTGGAAGCAAGAAGGCAATGGGATGACATATACAAAGCCTTAATGGAAAAAAATTGCCAACTAAGAATTATATATCCAGCAAAACTGTCTCTCAAATATGATGGCAAAATTAGGGCATTTCCAGATAAACGGAAGTCTAGGGAATTTGTAAAAACCAAACCAAAATTAGAAGAAATACTAAAGGGTGTCCTCCAGTTAGAAAATCAATAACATCAGATAACAACGTAAGACTAAACAACCAGGTATCAACCCAGATAGGGAAGTCACAAATAAATCAAAGCTAAAACACTGAAAATAGGGAAACACAGACATCAGTATGTATAAGATGGCATTAAAACAAAAAAGAGGGAATAAATAATGTAGTCCTAGATCTTTCATATGGAGAGGAAGTTAAGGCAATATCAAGAAATAAAAGATTGGTTTAAACTTAGAAAAATATAGGTAAATATTAAGGTAACCACAAAGAAAACTAGCAATCCTACACATAAAAATAAAAAACAAGAAAAACACGAAGTCTCAGCAAACACAAAATCAGCAACAATTAAAAGGACGAAAAGAAAATACATAAAGAATAAAGACTCAGCACAGAAAATTAAGTGGAACGAAGAAACTGTCAAGAACACACACAAAAAAAGACATCAAAATGACAGCATAATACCAACCAATAATTACGATGAATGTAAATGGACTAAATGCTCCAATAAAGTGACAGAGAGTGGCAGAATAGATTTAAAAAAGATGATGTCTGTATGCTGCTTACAAGAGACATACCTTAAAGATACAAACTAAAACTCAAAGGATGAAAAAATTTATATCAAGCAAACAACAATCAAAAAAGAGCAGGAATGGCAATATTAATCTCTGAAAAAATATATTTAAGTAAAATCTACCACAAAAGAAAAGCAAGGACACTGTATAATTAATGATGTGTCAATACACCAAGAAGACATAACCAAAATAAATATTTATGCGCCCAACAACAGGGCTCCTAAATACATGAGACAAGCTCTAACAGCATTGAAAAGAGAAATAGACAGCCACACAATAATATTTGGAGACTTCAACACACCACTTTTGGTGAAGGACAGGACATTCAGAAAGAAGCTCAATACAGACACAGAAGATCTAAATGGCACAGTCAACCAACTTGATCTCATAGACATATACAGAACACTCCACGCAACAGCAGACATGCATACTTTCTTTTCCAACCCACATGGAACATTCTCCAGAATAAACCATATATTAGGCCATAAAGCAAGCCTTAACAGATTCCAAATCATTGAAATATTACAAAGCATCTTTTCTGACCACAAAGCCATAAAAGTAGAGATCAGTAACAGAAAAAGCAAGAAAAAAAATCAAACACCTGGAAACTGAATAACACTTTGCTCAAAAACTACTGGGTTATAGAAGAAATTAAGGACGGAATAAAGAAATTCACAGAATCAAATGAGAATGAAAACATATGCTACCAGAACCTTTGGGACCCAGCAAAAGCAGTGCTCAGAGATCAGTTTATACCAATAAATGCACACATCCAAAAAGAAGAAAGGGCCAAAATCAATACATTAACCCTAAAACTTGAACAAGGAGAGAGCAGCTAACGATGCCCTCAGGCACCAGAAGCAAGCGAATAATAAAAACTAGAGCAGAATTAAATGAAATAGAGAATAGGAAAACAACTGAAAGACTCAACAAGACCAAAAGCTGGTTCTTTGCAAAGATCAACAAACGCGATAAACTATTGGCCAAAGTAACAAAAGAAAAACAGGAGAGGCAGCAAATAACCTGAATAAGAAATGAGATGGATAATATCGCAACAGACCCAGCTGAAATTTAAAAGAATCATAACAGAATACTATGAAAAACTGTACTCTAACAAATTTGAAATCCTAGAGAAAATGGGCAAATTTCTAGAAACACACTGCCTACCTAAATTAACATAAACACAGATAGAACAACTAATGAACCTATAACAAAAGAGGAGACTGAAAAGGTAACGAAAAACTCCCAACAGAAAAAAGCCCTGGTCCTGACAGTTTCACTGGTGAGCTCTACCAAATTTTCAGAGAAGAGTTAACACCAGTACAATTAAGGTATTTCAAAGCATAGAAAAGGATGGAATACTCCCAAACTCATTGTATGAAGCCAGCATATCCCTGATACCAAAACCAAGTAAAGACAACACAGAAAAAGAAAATTACAGAACAGTATCCCTCCTGAACATAGACGCAAAACTCCTCAACAAAATTCTAGCCAATAGAATTCAACAACATATCAATTAAAAAAAAACAAAACAAAACACCATGACCAGGTGAAATTCATACAAGATATGCAGGGATGGTTCGACATTAGAAAAACAATCCATGTAATCCATCACATAAATAAAACAAAAGACAAGAACCACATAATCTTATCAATTGACCAAGAAAAGGCATTTGACAAAGTCTAACACCCATTCATGATAAAAACTCAGCAAAATAGGAATAGAAGGGAAATTCTTCAACATAATGAAGGGCATTTATACACAGCTAACAGCCAACATATTCCTAAAATGGAGAGAGTCAGAAAGCATTCCCCTTGAGAACAGGAACCAGACAAGGTTGCCGTTTATCACCAGTCTTATCCAACATTCTGCTGGAGGTCCTAGCCAGAGCAATCAGGCTAGATAAAGAAATAACGGGGATCCAAACTGGTAAGGAAGAAGTAAAAATGTCTCTATCTGCAAATGACAGGATCTTGTACACAGAAAACCCTAAAGAATCCACAAGAAAATAACTGGAACTAATAGAAGATTTCAGCAAAGTATCAGGATACAAGATAAACATACAAAAATCAGTTGGATTCCTCTGCATCAACAAAAGGAACTTCAAAGAGGAAACTGCCAAATCAATACCATTTACAATAGCCCCCAAGAGGATAAAATACTTAGGAATAAATCTAACCAGGGACGTGAAAGACCTATACAAAGAAAACTATAAGACACTACTGCAAGAAACTGAAAGAGACTTACATAAGTGGAAAAACATACCTTGCTCATGGATAGGAAGACTCAACATTGTAAAAATGTCAATTCAACCCAGAGTGATCTACGGATACAGTGCAATCCCAATCCAAAATCCAATGACATTTTTTAATAAGAGAGAAATAAATCACCAACTTCATATGGAAAGGGAAAAGGCCTCAGATAAGTAAAGCATTACTGAAGAAGAAGAACAAAGTGGGAGGCCTCACAGTACCTGATTTTAGAACCTATTATACCGCATGGTACTCAAAACAGCCTAGTACTGGTACAACAACAGCTATATAGACCAATGGAACAGAATTGAGAATCCAGAGGTAAATTCCTCTACCTGTGAGCAGCTGATATTTGATAAAGGTCTGAAGTCTGTTAAATGGGGAAAAGACAGTCTCTTTAACAAATGGTGCTGGCATAACTGGATATCCATTTGCAAAAAAATGAAACAAGACCCATACCTCACACCATGCACAAAAACGAACTCAAAATGGATCAAAGACTTAAATATAAAACCTGAAACAATAAAAGATCATGGAAGAAAAAATGGAGACATCGCTAGGATCCCTAATACATGGCATAAACAGAATACAAACCATAACCAACAGTGCACAAACGCCAGAAGAGAAACTAGGTAACTGGGAGCTCCTAAAAGTCAAACACTTATGCTCATCAAAAGACTTCACCAAAAGAGTAAAAAGACAACTTACAGACTGGGAGAAAATTTTTGGCTGTTACAAATCCAATCAGCATATAATCTCTGAAATGTGGAAGATACTGCAAAACCTCAACAACAAAAAGGCAAATAACCCAATTAAAAAATTGGCAAAGGACATGAATGGCCAGTTCACCAAAGAAGACATTCAGGCAGCTGATACACGTGAGGAAATGCTCATGATCATCAGCCATTAGAGAAATGCAAATTAAAACTACAATGAGGTACCATCTTACACCAACAAGGCTAGCATTAGACCAAAAAACACAAAATAATAAATATTGTAGAGATTGTGGAGAGACTGGAACAATTATACACTGCTGGTGGGAATGTAAAATGGGACAACCACTTTGGAAACTGATTTGGCACATCCTTAAAAAGCTAGAAATAGAAGTACCGTAGGATCCAGAAATCCCACTCTTTGGAATATATTATAGAGAAATAAGCGCAGTCACACTAACAGATATATGCACACCCATGTTCATTGCAGCACTGTTTACAATAGCAAAAACATGGAAACAACCTAGATGCCCATCAATGGGGAAAATGGATAAACCAATTATGGTGTATTCACACAGTGGAATAGTACACGATGGTAACAAACAACAGTGTATCTGCAAAACACCTCATAACATGGATGGCTCTGGAAGGCATTATGCTGAGTGAAATTAGTTGCAAAAGGACAAATATTGCATGAGACTACTATTATAGGAACTTAAGAAAAGGTTTAAACACAGAAGAAAACATTCTTTGATAGTTATGAGGGCAGGGAGGGAGAACGGTATTTACTTCCTAGATGGTATTTTTTTTTTTTTTTTTAGACAAGAATTATTTTAGGAGAAGGGAAGGAGAACACACAATACAGGGGAGGTAAGCACAACAGGATTAAACCAAAAGCTAAAAAGCTTCCTGAATACAACCAAACACTTCGAGGTGCTGAGTAACTGGCGCAGAGGTCTGGGGGCCATGTTTTCAGGGGACATGTAGGTCAATTGGTATACAAAATTTATTAAGAAAATGTTCTGCATCCCACTTTCATGAGTGGCGGCTGGGATCTTAAAAGCTAGCAAGCGGCCATCTAAGATGCATCAATTGGTCCCAACCCACCTGGAGCAAAGGAGAATGAAGAACACCAAAGACAAAAGGAAAATATGAGCCCAAGCCACAGAAAGGGCCACATAAACCAGAGACTCCATCAGCCTGAGACCAGAAGAACAAACTGGTGCCTGGCTACCACCAGTGACTGCCCTGACAGGGAACACAAGAGAATCCCTGGCAGAGTAGGAGAAAAATGGGGTGCAGGACTCAAATTCTAGTAAAAAGACCAGACTTAACAGTCTGAGGCTAGAGGGACCCGGGAAGACAAGGCCCCCAGACTCTCTGTTAGCCCAAAACAAACCATTCCTAAAGCCAACTCTTCAAAGATTAGACTGGGCTATAAGACACAAAATGATATTGGTGAAGAGTATGCTTTTTAGCTTAGGTAGATACATGAGACTAAATGGGCAGCTCCTGTCCAGAGGCAAGATGAGAAGGCAGAAAGGGACAGGAGCTGGTTGAATGGACTTGGGAAATCCAGGGTGGAAAGGAGTGTGCTGTCACATTATAGGGAGAGCAACTAGGGGTGACACAGCAATGTGTGTATATATTTTTGCATGTGAAACTTTCACTTAAAGCACAGTAAAAATAATAATAATAACTAGATCTGCCCCAAATCTTCAAGTCAAAGTTGTGCTACAGGAAGATTCACCTTTTTTTTCTTTTCTTCTCCTCTGACTTTAAGACCCCTGGTGAATTGACACAACATATGCAATCTGCCCTAACAGGTGCTATTGCATAGTAGTATCATTTTATTGTAAATAATTAATGTCTGTCTTTCCCTACTAAACTGTAAGCTTAGTTGGGGCAGAGGATATTGTCTGTCTTATTCACTGTTATTCTCCCAGCACTGCAAGGGAAAATAGGCTTTCAAAAAATATTTGTTAAATGAATATACAAACCTTAGTTTGAGAAGCTCAGGAATACTAAAAATTACGGCATGTTCCCTGTCCTCTGGGAGTTTTGGTGTAGTTGGAGAGAAAACCATATATGTAACATACATGAAAAGATTACCAGAGAGAAAGAAATGAATACCAAATTTATGATATATAATTGTTGTTAGGTACAGCCACTTCGGTTCTGACTGGGAGCAACCCCATGTACAACAGAACGAAACCCTGCCTGGTCCTGCGCCATCCTCACAGTTTTTGCTGTTTTTGAGCCCACTGTTGCAGCCACTGTACCAATCCATCTTGATGAGCATCTTCCTCTTTTTCACTGACCTTCTACTTCACCAAGCATGATGTCCTTCTCCAGGGACTGGTCCCTCCTGATAACATATCCAAAGTACAAGAGATGAAGTCTTGCCATCCTTGCTTCTAAGGAGCATTCAGGCTGTACTTCTTCCAAGACAGATTTCATCATTCTTCTAGCAGTCCATGGTATACTCAGTATTCGTAGCTAACACCTTAGTTCAAATGCATAGGTTCTGTTTTGGTCTTCCTTATTCATTGTCTAGCTTTTGCATGCATATAAGGTGACTGACCCCCACGTCTTTCAGTTTGTCGTATATCATGGCTTGGGTCAGGCGCACCTTAGTCCTCAAGGTGACATCTTTGCTATTTTAACACTTTAAAGCGGTCTGCTGCAGCAGATTTGCACAGTGCAATACATCACTTGATTTCTTAATTTTTATTTTGCTTTAAGTGCAAGTTTACAAAACAAGTCAGTCTCTCATACAAAAATTTATGTACACCTTGCTATATACTCCTAGTTGCTGTCCCCCTACTGAGACACCACACTCCTTCTCCCCACCCTCTATTTCCATATCTCTTCAGCCAGCTTCTGTCCCCCTCTGCCTTCTCATCTCCCCTCCAGACAGGAGCTGCACACATGGTCTCATGTGTCTACTTGATCCAAGAAGCTCACTCCTCACCAGCATCATTTTCGATCTTATAGTCCATTCCAATCCCTGTCTGAGGAGTTGGCTTTGGAAATTGGTTCCTGTCTTTGGCTAACAGAAGGTCTGGGGACCATGACCTCCGGGGTCCTTCTAGCCTCAGTCAGATCATTAAGTCTAGTCTTTTTACAAGAATTTGAGGCCTGCATCCCACTGCTCTCCTGCTCCCTTAGGGGTTGTCTGTTGTGTTACTGTCAGGGGAGTCATCGATTGTAGCCAGATACTGTGTAGTTTTTCAGGCCTCATGCTGATGTGGTCTCTGGTTTATGTGGCCCTTTCTGTCTCTTGGGCTTGTAATTACCTTATGTCTTTGGTGTTATTCATTCTCCTTCGCTCCAGGTGGGTTGAGACCAATTGATGCGTCTTAGATGGCCACTTGCTAGCGTTTAAGACCCCAGACACCACTCTCCAAAGTAGGATGCAGAATGTTTTCTTAATAGATTTTATTATGCCAATTGTCCTAGATGTCCCCTGAAACCATGGTCCCCAAGCCCCATCCCTGCTACTCTGGCCTTCAGAGCATTCAGTTTATTCAGGAAACTTCTTAGCTTTTGGTTTAGTCGACTTGTGCTGACCTCTCCTGTGTTGTATTTTGTCTTTCCCTTCACCTAAAATAGTTCTTGTCTACTTAGTGAATACCCTTCTCCTTCCCTCCATCCCCACCCTTGTAACCATCAAAGAATATTTTCTTCTCAGTTTAAACTACTTCAGTTTTTTAAATAGTGGTCTCATAGAATATTTGCCCTTTTGCAACTGACTAATTTCACTGAACATAATGCCTTCCAGATTCCTCCATGTTACGAAATGTTTCACAGATTCATCATTGCTCTTTATCAATGCGTAGAGTTCACTCTGTAAATATAGGGGGTTTTTATTTATCCATTCATCTCTTGATGGGCACCTTGGTTGCTTCCATCTTTTTGTTATTGTAAACAGTGCTGCAGTAAACATGGGTGTGCATATATCTGTTAGTGTAAAGGCTCTTATTTCTCTAGGATATATTCCAAGGACTGGGATTGCAGGATCATATGGTAGTTCTATTTCTAGTTTTTTAAGGAAGCACCAAATCGATTTCCAAAGTAGTTGTGCTATTTTACATTCCCACCAGCTGTGCATAAGTGTTCTAGTCTCTCAACAGCCTCTCCAACATTTATTATTTTGTGTTTTTTGGATTAAAGCCAGCCTAGTTGGAGTGAAATGGAATCTCATTGTAGTTTTGATTTGCATTTCTCTAGTGGTTAAGTGCTACGGCTGTTAACCAAAGGGTTGGCAGTTCGAATCCACCAGGTGCTCCTTGGAAACTCTGTGGGGCAGTTCTGCTCTGTCCTGTAGGGTCGCTATGAGTTGGAATCGACTTGACAGCACTGGGTTTGGTTTTAAGGAAACCCTGGTGGCGTAGTGGTTAAGTGCTACGGCTGCTAACCAAAAGGTCGGCAGTTCGAATCCACCAGGCACTCCTTGGAAACTCTGTGGGGTGGTTCTTCTCTGTCCTATAGGGTTGCTATGAGTAGGAATCGACTCGATGGCACTGGGTTTTGGTTTTAATGGCTAATGATCATGAGCATTTCCTCATGTATCAGTTAGCTACCAGAAGGTCTTCCTTAGTGAAGTGCCTGTTCACACCCTTTGCCCATTTTTTAATTGGGTTGTTTGTCTTTTTGCTGTTAAGTTTTTGCGTCATATAGATTTTAGAGATCAGATGCTGATCAGAAGTGTCATAGCTAAAAAAAACTTTTCCCCGGTCTCTAGGTACTCTTTTTACTCTTTTGGTGAAGTCTTTGGATGAGCATAGGTGTTTGAGTAGCTCCCAGTTACCTAGTTTCTCTTCTGGTGTATGTGCATTGTTAGTAATGTTTTGTGTACTGTTTATGCCACATAGTAGGGCTCATAGCATTTTCCCTACTTTTTTCTTCCATGATCTTTATCATTTTAGATTTTATATTTAGATCTTTGATACATTTTGGTTATATCCTCCTGGTATATTGTTCCTTTAATCATTATATAGTGTCCTTCCTTATCCTTTGTCGTGGATTTAACTTTAAAGTTTATTTTGTTGGAAATTAATATTGCCACTTCTCTTTTTTGATTGTTGTTTGCTTGATGTATTTTTTTCCATCCTCTGAGTTTTAGTTTCTTTGTGTCTCTAAGCCTAAAGTGTATCTCTTGTAGGCAGTATATAGACGGATCATGGTTTCTTATCCTTTTTGCCACCCTCTGTCTCTTTTTTGGTCCATTTACTCCATTTACATTCAGCATAATTATGGATAGGTATGAATTCAGTGCTGTCATTTTGATGTCTTTTTTGTGTGTTGTCGACAGTTTCTTTTTTCCACTTAATTTTTTGTGCAGAGTAATTTATCTTTATATATTGGCTTTTCCTCTTATTCATTGTTGTTGATTTTGTTTCTGCTGAGTCTCTGTTTTTTTCTTGTATTTTATTTTGATGTGTAGGATAGTTTGTCTCCTTTGTGGTTACCTTAACATTTTTTTTTACCCCTATTTTTCTAAATTTAAACTTAATTTTTATTTCTTTATATCGCCTTGTCTTCCTCTCCATATGAAAGATCTATGACTACATTTCTTAAAAAAGTCCCTCTTTATTGTTTTAATGTTGTCTTCTTTTATATAAAAACATCACTGTTTCCCTGTTTTGAGCGTTTTTTTAACCTTGATTTGTTCTTCTGATTTCCCTGCCTGGGTTAACACCTGATTGCTCTGTCCAGTGTTCTGGTCTTGGGTTGATACCTGATATTATTGATTTTCTGACCAAAGAACTTTCTTTCATACTTCTTGTAGTTTTGGTTTGCTTTTACAAATTCCCTAAACTTCTGTTTATCTGGAAATGTCCTAATTTGACCTTCGTGTTTGAGAGACAGTTTTGCCGGATATATGATTCTTGGCTGGCAGTCTTTTCCTTCAATGCTTTATATAAGTCATCCCATTGCCTTCTTGCCTGCATGGTTTCTGTCGAGTAGTCTGAACTTATTCTTATTGACTCTCCTTTGTAAGTGACTTTTCATTGATCCCTAGCTGCTCTTAAAATTCTCTCTTTGTCTTTGTTTTGGCAAATTTGAGTATAATATGTCTTGGTGACTTTCTTTATAATCTACCTTATGTGGAGTTCGATGAGCATTTTGGATAGATATCTTCTCATCTTTTACGAGATCAGGGAAGTTTTTTGCCAACAATTCTCTCTGTATTTTCTGTTATCCTTCCCTGTTCTGGTACTCCAATCACTTGTCGGTTATTTCTTTAGATAGAGTCCCACATGATTCTTAAGGTTTCTTCATTATTTTAAATTCTTTTATCGGATTTTTCTTCAAATATGTTGGTGCCAAGTGCTTCATCTTCAAGTTCACCAATTCTGCCTTCCACTTGCTCAATTCTGCTCCTCTAACTTTCTATTTAGTTGTCTAATTCCGTAATTTTATTGTTAATCTTCTAAATTTCCGATTGCTGCCTGTGGATTCTTCCAGCTTATTACATTTTCCATTATGTTCCTGATTAATCTTTTTAAATTCTTCAACTGCTTTATCTGTGTGTTCCTTGGCTTGTTCTGCATATTGCTTGAATTCCTTCCTGATGTCTTGAAGGGTTCTGTATATTAATCTTTGGTATTCTGCATCCAGTAATTCCAGGAAGGCACTTTCATCTAGAAGATCCCTTGATTCTTTGTTCTGAGAGCTTGTTAAAGTGATCATGGTCTGTCTCTATGTGATTTGATATTGACTGTTGTCTCCGAGCCATCTATAAGTTACCGTATTCATTTATTTTATGTTTGTTTACTGTATCCTAGCTTCTTGCTTCATTTTGTTTTGATATGCCCAAATGGGCGCTGAGTGAGCTAGCTTGATTATTTTCACCTTTGAAGTGCTGAAGTCCTGTCATCAGATGGCTAGAGCTGTTATCAGGTATATCAGTCTAGGAGTCCATTTACTTTTCTTGTATGAATTCAGCTCATGTGTCCAGGTAGCTTGTCATCAAGTGTGTGGTACAGGCTCTGTCCTACAGTCTTAGAGGTGCAGGGGTGATTGGTGTAGGTTCCAGTATCTGGTTGCAGCAGGGGGTCACACTCTGAACAAAGCAGGGGGCTGAGAATTGTCCCCCAAGTGTCTCTGAGGAAAGCGCGTCCCTGTTCCCTAAGCATACAGGTGGCTGCGTTCTGCAGACAGACAATGGGCACCCAAAGTTTTGGGGTATAAGGACTGGGAGGTGCCAATTAATCTTGGACCCCTGTTGTGGGTGGCTGGGTGACCTGAGTGGAGCCACTAGTTCTTAGGCCCCTGATGTGGGTAAGTGATGACCCTGTTTAATAGGCAAAGCGGTGTCAAACATCAAACACCCACCTCTCCCCTGCACAGCTGTAACAGTTGTAGTCTGCCAACATGGGCCTATTCTCCTGAAATAGGCCCACGAAGGTCCACGCAGAGGGGAAAGGTACTCAAAGTCCATGGACCATTTATTCCTGGACAGGAGCCACTTCTGACCTGAGCTCCTCCAGTTAGTTGAGCTGGCAAGTTATCTTTTACCCCAATTGCGAATTTATTCCTTTTCCAAGGCCGGGAAGATAGCTCTAGGTGCTCAACAGGGCCTATCTCAGGCCCAGGGAAATCAACAGCCACTGAAGCCGGCTTGGGGGCGGGGGACACAATGAAGCATAATCAGGTACTTAGCTCTTGCCGAGAGCACTGTTCTTCTCTGGTTCCAGAGATGTTAGTAGGCTGTGTGACTGGCTGCTTCTCCCCAAGGAGACCGCAGCCAAACGCTACCACCAGCCCACCACACGCTCCTGGGAATGGTGCCTGAGGGATACTGGCAATTCAGGTCCAGTAACACCTCTCCGCTTCTGAACCTTCTCTTCCTCCCCCGCCCCTCAGTCCATTTTCTAACTTTGCCTTTGATGTTCAGGGCTCCTAGCTTGTCATAAATATAATCATTTTACTTATTTTTTCCGGTCTTTGTTCTAAGAGGGCTTTCCAGAAGCATCTGTCTATTCCACTATCTTGGCCCTTCCTGGATTTAACTTTAAAGTCTATTTTGTTGAAATTAATATTGCCACTCCTGCTCTGTTTTGATTGTTGTTTGCTCGATGTATTTTGTTTCTCTAAGTCTAAGGTGCGTCTCTGGTAGACAGCATATAGACAGATCATGTTTTTTATTCATTCTACCACTCTTTGTCTCTTTATTGGTGCATTTAGTCCATTTCAACTCATAAAAACTCAACAGCAGTCAATAGTGGGGTTGGGTTTTAGTCCATTTACATTCAGCGTAATTATGGGTAGTAGAAACCCTGGTGGCATAGTGGTTAACTGCTACGGCTGCTAACCAAGAGGTCGGCAGTTAGAATCCGCTGGGCGCTCCTTGGAAACTCTATTAGGCAGCTCTACTCTGTCCTGTAGGGTCACTATGGGTCAGAATCAACTCGATGGCAGTGGGTTTTAGTGGGTGTGAGTTTAGTTCTGTCATTTTGATGTCTTTTTTTTGTGTTGTTGACAGTTGCTTTTTCGCACGTAGTTTTTTGTGCTGAATAGTTTATTTTTGTATATTGCTTTTTCTTTTATTCATCGTTGTTGATTTCGTTTCTGCTGAGTCTGGTGTTTTTTTTTTTCTTGTATTTTATTTTGATAAGCATGATTGTTACTGTCCTTTGTGGTTACCTTTTGCCTGTATTTTTCTAAGTTTAAAACTAACTTTGATTTCTTTGTATTGCCTTGACTTCCTCTCCATATGAAAGATCTATGACTGCATTTCTTAGTCCCTCTTTATTGTTTTGATATTGTCTTCTTTTACATAATGACATCACTGTTTCCCTGTTTTGAGTGTTTTTTGTTTTTTAACCTTGATTTACTTTTGTGATTTCCCTATCTGGGTTGACATCTGGTTGCTGTGTCCTGTGTTCTAGTCTTGGGTTGATATCTGATATTGATTTTCTAACCAGAGAATTCCCTTTTGTATTTCTTGTAGTTTTTTTTTTTTTTTTCGTGTATTCCCTAAACTTCTTTTTATCTGGAAATGTCCTAATTTCGCCTTCATATTTGAGAGACAGTTTTGCTGGGTATATGGTTCTTGGCTGGCAATTTTTTTCCTTCAATGCTTTATATAAGTCATACCATTGCCTTTTTGCCTGCATGATTTCTCCAAGTAGTCCAAGCTTATTCTTATTGACTCTCTTTTGTTGGTGACTTTTCATTTATCCCTAGCCACTCTTAAAATTCTCTCTTCATCTTTGGTTTTGGCAAGTTTGACTATAGTATGTCTTGGTGACTTTCTTTTGGTTTCTACCTTATGTGAAGTTCAATGAGCATCTTGGATATGTATCTTCTCATCTTTCACGATATCAGGGAAATTTTCTGCCAACAAATCTTCAACAATTCTCCCTGTATTTTCTGTTATCCCTCCCTGTTCTGGTACTCCAGTCACTCGTAGATTATTTCTCTTGATAGAGTCCCACATGATTCTTAGGGTTTCTTCTTCTTCTTTTTAATTGTTTTATCTGATTTTTCTTCAAATATATTGGTGCCTAGTGTTTTATAGTCAGTCTCACTAATTCTCCCTTCTGCTTCCTCCATTCTGTTCCTCTGACTGTCTGTTGAGTTTTCTAATTCTGTAATTTTATTGTTAATCTTCTGAATTTCTGATTGCTGTCTCTCTATGAATTCCTGCAGCTTATTAAATTTTTCATTATGTTCTTGAATAACATTTTTAATTTCAACTGCTTTATCTGTGTGTTTCTTGGCTTGTTCTGCATTTTGCCTGATCTGCTTCCTGATTTCGTTCCTGATGTCTTGAACAGTTCTGTATGTTAACCTTTGTATTCTGCGTATGGTAATTCCAGGAAGACACCTTCATCTGGAAGATTCCTTGAATCTTTGTTTTGAGATCTTGTTAAAGTGATCATGGTCTGCTTCTTTATGTGATTTGATATTGACTCTTGTGTCTAAGCCATCTGTAAGTTATTGTATTAGTTTATTTTATGTTTGCTTACCATATCCTAGCTTCTTTGTTTTGTTTTGATATGCCCAAATAGGCTGCTTGAGTGTGCTAGCTTGATTATTTTCACCTTTGAAGCTCTAATGTCCTGTCACCAGATGGCTAGTGCTGTGACCAGGTATTTGAGCCTAGGAGTCCATTTACTTTTCTTGTATGGATTCCACTCAGGTGTCCAGGTAGTTGGTTATCAAGTGTGTGGTACAGGCTCTGTCCTACAGCCTTGGTCAGGGGCGATTGCTGTAGGTACAGGTATCTGGTTGCAGGCGGGGGTCATGCTCTGAACAAGGCAGCGGGCTGACAACCATCCCCTGAGTGTCTGTGAGGATAGTGCATCCCTTTTCCCTAGAGCACGTAGGTGGGTGGGTTCTCCAGCCAGACCATGGGCACCCAAAGCTTTTGCTTGTAAGGACTGGGAGGTACCACTTACTCTTGGACCACTTTCCTGGGTGGCTATGTGAAGAGGGTGGAGCCACCAGTCCTTAGGCCCCCGATGTGAGTAGGCGAAGACCCTTTTTAATAGGTAAAGCAGTGTCAAACATAAAACACCCACCTCTGCACTGCATAGCTGAACAGTTGCAGCCTGTCAATAAGGGCCTGTTCTCCTGAAACGAGTGCACACATGTCCATGCAGGGGTGAAAGGTATTCAAAGTCCATGTACCATTTGTGTCTGGACAGGAACCACTTCTGTCCTGAGCTTCCCAGCTTAATGGAGCTGGTAGATTAGCTTTTCCCCCAGTTGTGAATTTATTCCTTCTCCAAGGTCAGGAGAGTGGCTCCGAACATGCAGCAGGGCCTATCTCGGGCCCAGGGAAATTGACAGCCCCTCAACACAGCTTGGGGCCTGGGGGCACAGTAAAATCAATGCTATTACTTAGCTTTTGCCGAGTGCGCTGTTCTTCTCTGGTTCCAGAGCTGTAAATGGGCTGTGCGGCTCACTGTCTCTCCCTGAGGAAATCTCATCCCAGAACACTGCCACCAGCCATGCCACAGTTACTCCAGGGAACATTGCGTGAGGATTCCCAGCAATTCAGGTCCAGCAACTCCTCTCCGATTCTGAACTGTCTCTCCCTCCCTATGCTGCTCAGTCCGTTTTCTAACTTTGCCTTTGATGTTCAAGGCTCCTAGCTTGTCATAAATATAATCGTTTCACTTTTTTTTTTCAGGTCTTTGTTGTAAGAGGGATCACCAGAAGTGTCTGACTACTCCGCCGTCTTGGCCCTGCCTCTCTCATTTGATTTCTTGACTGCTGATTCCATGGGCACTGATTGTAGAGCCAAGTACAATGAAATTCTTGACAACTTCAGTCTTTTCTCCATTTATCATGATGTTGCTTATTGACCCATCTGTGAGAATTTTTGTTTTCTTTATGCTGAGGCGTAATCCATACTGAAGACTGTAGTCTTTGATGCTCATCAGTAAGTACTTCAAGTCCTTTTCACTTTCAGCAAGCAAGTTCATGTCATCCATTTATCACAGGTTGTTAATGAGTCTTTCTACAGTCCTGATGCCCTCTTCTTCTTAGAGTCCAGCTTCTCAGATTATTTGCTTAGTATACAGATTCAGTAAGTATGGTGAAAAGGTACAACCCTGACACATACCTTCCTGATTTTAAAGCACGTAATATACCTTGTTCTGTTTGAATGACTGCCTCTTGGTCTATGTACAGATTCTTCGTAACCACAATTAAGTGTTCTGGAATTCTCATTCTTCACAATGTTATCCATAATTTATTATGATCCACACAGTCAAATGCTTTTACAAAATCAGTGAAACACAGGTAAACATCTTTCAGGTAATCTCTGCTTTCAGCCATGATCCATCTGACATTAGCAATAATAGTCTTCATTCTACATCCTATTCTGAATCTGCCTTGAATTTCTGGAGATTTTCTGTTCATGTACTGCTCAACTGCTTTTGGATGATCTTTGGCAAAATTTTACTTGTGTGTGATGTTAATGATATTGTTCGATCATTTTCATATTCTGTTGGATCACCTTTCTTTGAAATGGGCACAAATATGGATCTCTTCCAGTCTCTTATCCAGGTCCTGTCTTCCATATTTCTTGGCATAGATGAGTGAGCACTTCCAGCCCTGCATCCATTTGTTGAAACACCTCACTTGGTATTCCGTCAACTCCTGGAGCCTTGTTTTTCATTAGTACCTTCAGTGTAGCTTGGACTTCCTCCTTCAGTACCATTGGTTTTTGAACATATACCACCTCTTGAAATGGTTGAATGTTGACCAATTCTTTTTGGTACAGTTACTCTGTGTATTCCTTCCATCTTCTTTTGATGGTTCCTGCATCATTCAATTATTTGCCTATAGAATCCTTCAGTATTGCAACTTGAGGCTTGAATTTTGTTTTCAGTTCTTTCAGCTTGGGAAATGCCAAGTATGTTCATCCCATTTGGTTTTCTAATTCCAGGTCTTTGCACATGTCATTATAATATCTTACTTTATCTTCTGGAGCTGCCCTTTGAAATCTTCTGTTCAGCTCTTTTACTTCATCATTTCTTCTGTTCAATTTAGCTCCTTGATGTTCAAGAACAAGTTTCAGAGTCTCTTCTGACATCTATTTTGGTCTTTTTTTTCCTTTCTTTTCTGACTTTTTAATGACCTTTTGCTTTCTTCATGTATGATGTCTTTGATGTCATTCCACAACTCGTCTGGTATTTGGTCATTAGTGTCTAGTGTGTCAAATCTGTTTTTGAAATGGTCTCTAAATTCCGATGGGATATGCTCAAGGTCATACTTTGGCTCTTGTGGGCTTTTTTTAAGTTTTCTTCAGCTTCAACTTGAACTTGCATATTAGCAATTGATGGTCTGTTCTGCAGTCAGCCCCCGGCCTTGTTCTGACTGATGATATTGAGCTTCTCCATTATCTCTTTCCACAGATGTAGACAATTTGATTCCTGTGTATTCTATTTGGCATGGTCCACATGTGTAGTCACCATTTATGTTGTTGGAAAAATGTATTTCCAATGAAGAAGTTGTTGGTCTTGCAAAATTCTATCCTGTGATCTCCCATGTTGTTTCTATCACTAAGACCATATTTTCCAACTCCCAATCCTTCTTACTGGTTTCCAACTTTTGTATTCCAATGCCTGGTAATTATCAATGATTCTATGTTTGATCAATTTCAGACTGTAGAAGTTGGTAAAAATCTTCAATTTCTTCATCTTTGGCATTAATGGTTTAGTGACATAGGCAGCACAAATTTAGGGAGAGGAGCAACTTCTGTGGGCATAGGTAGTCTCAGAAAGTTTTGTGGGAGGAGGACTAGACTGGAGTACTTTACCTCTCTGAGCTCATTTCCTTCAACATTTTTTACTCACATATTTATTGGATGCCTACTTTGGGTCAAGACCTGTGCTGTGAGTCGGGATTGTAACAGTGAATAATACTGACATTAGCAACCAAGACAGAAATAAACAAAAGTAGTTACAATAAAGTCAGGGAGAGCTGTGATCAAGAAGTGTGCTGTGGGAGTCTGAAATGGCCTCCATGAGGATATGAAGCTTACATTGAGACTGGAAGATGAGTAGTATAGCAGATAGCCAGATGAGGAGAGGATAAGAGTGCCCTGAGCAGAGGGAACAACCTAAGGCACGATCCAGGAGTTGGAAGTGGTCCAGGAGACAGGAGGAGAGGGGGAGTACAGTGCAGGATAAAGCTGTCAAGGAGGACAAAGACTAGACTGTGAATTTGAACTTTATCTTCAAGGCTATAGGAAACTAGTGGAGAATTTTGAGTAACTAGATCAGAGTTGCTTTTTTAAAAGATCACTTCGGCTGTTGTGTGGAGAATGGATTTGAAGGAGGCAAGAAAAGTGGGTGGATTCTTGACACACATATAGAAGACTGGAACTTGGTCATTGATGAATGAGGAAGAAACAAGGGAGAAAAGGTGTCAAGGATAGCTCCCTGGTTTCTTTGGCAACTTCCTGAATTTGAGACTTCTAGAAAAGGGACAGTTCAGAAGGAAAGATGATGAGAGCACTTTTGACGTATTTGAGGTATTTGAGGCAGCTAAGTTTAAGTAGAGATGTTAGTTAGGCAGATGGAAATATATGAGTCTAGCTCTTAGGAAGAGAGCAGTGGTGGTTCAATGGTAGAATTCTCACCTTCTATGCAGGAGACCTGGGTTTGATTCCAGGTCAGTGTACCTTATGCATAGCCACCACTCATCTGTCACTGGAGGCCTTGTATGCTGCTATGCCAAACAGGTTTCAGTAGAGCATCCAGAGTAAGAAAGACTGGGAAGAAAGGCCTGGAAATCTACTTCTGAAAATCAGCCAATGAAAACCCTGATCACTATGGTCTGTCCCCATTGTGCATGCGGTCACCATGAGTCAGGGGCCGACTTGATGGCAGCTAACAACAACAGCCCTCAGGAACAAAGTCTAGGCTAGACATATAGATTTTGGAGTCTTCAGGTTATGTATGATTTAATTGAAATTTTGGAGGCGGATGAGTTTACCCAGGCAGAGTTTGCCATATGAGAAAAGCAGTCCTCAGGACCTGAAGGAATGCCAGCATTTAAGGTAGAGGAAGAAGAATTGCCAAGAGACCAAGGAGTGGTCAGAGAAATAGGAGAAGAACTATGCTGCTGGACTGAATGATTTGTATAGTCTCACTCAGCTCTGACATTCTGTGGTCTGCACAGCTGGGACCCAAGTCAGACCTCGAAAGTGGAACACAGGAATACGCCATGAGAATAGAGAAGGGCATCCAATAATATCACTATATCTGTCAAGGTCCAAATGAGAAACACAGGATATACTCAAACTGAATACTGTGGGAAATTTTTAATAAAGGGGCTATTTACAAAGATGTGAGAAAGGTTTAAGGAATCCAACAATGCAGTAAGTATTCTGGTACTAGCCACAACAGGGACCCATCACTACCCAAGGTCCGAAGGGGGAAGGGGAAGGCAGCTATATAGACAAGGCTGCCTGATAGACATGGCCTACTAGATCTGACCTCCCTCTCCCATGCCTTCCAGTTGCCTGCCCAGACAGAAGCCAGAGAGCAAGGAATCCCATTGATGCGGTCTAACTAGATCATCCTCCAGAGAGCAAGGGACCTTATTGATGCAATCTAACTAGATCATCCTCCTGAGAGCAAAGGACCCCACTGATGCAGTCTAACTAAATCATCCTCTTGAGAGTAAGGGGCTCCATTGATGCAGTTTAATTAGATCATCCTTCTGGGGCACATAGCAAGTTGGAGAGTGGATTTGGAGGGGCAACCAAAGAGATCTAGAAGAGTTATCTTGGAAAATGGAAGTGTTTGGCTAAGATAGGGTATTAATTTCCTATTGTTGCTACAACAAATCAGCACAAACTTGGTGGCTTAAAACAACACGCTTTATTATCTTACAGTTCTGGAGGTTAGAAGTCTAAAATGGATCTCAGGGGGGCTAAAATCAAGGTGTTTGCAGAGCTGCGTTCCTTTTGGGGGCCCTAGGAAAAGATCCATTTCCTTCCCTGTCCTAGCTTTCAGAAGCCACCTGCCTTCCTTGGCTCTGGTCCCTTCTTCCATCTTCAGAGCCAGAAATCCTATCACTGTGACCTCTGCTGCTGTCATCACATCTTCTCTGACTCTTCTGTCCTCCTCTTCCATCTTTTCAGGACCCTTGTGATTATATTTGGCCCACCCAGATAACCCAGGATAATCTCCCCATCTCAAGATCCTTAATTTAATCATGCCTGTAAATTCCACTTTGTCGTGTAAAGTAACATATTCACAGGTTACAGAGATTAGGATGTGGACATCTTTAGGGAATCAGGGCTTTTATTCTGCCTACCCCAGAAAGTGAATAGACCATTTTGACTGGAGCAAAGGCTCCCTTGGAAACTCATGAGAGAAAAAACAGGAAGTGTAGATTAAATCAAAATTATGGGAGTTTTAGATGCTGAGTCTGAATTTCATTCTGTAGACAAGAGGGAGCCATCGTAAGTTCTTAACCAGGGAAGTGGCTCATTAGTAGTGTTAAGAAAGATGATCTGATTGCGGTGCTCTGGGTGGCTTAGAGTGAAGAACAGCTAGAAGAAGAGAAACCTTTAAATATGGAATTAGAGTAGTCCAGGCATAAAGGGGTGAGGTTTAAAACAAGAGTGAAAGGAAGAGATGCAGTGAATGTGCTATGCAAGAAGAAGAGGCAGGAGGTGCTGACCACCTGGATGTGGAATGAAGAGGAAGACTCTAATGTTGGTCTGAGTTTTGGAAGTAGATTAATGGTATGTGTGATCTGGAAGATCAAGAGGGGAAGTCTATTTCAAAGGAAGATGAGTTGGGAGTTAGTTATAGAAATAGAAGAACAGAATATTGTCAGCTCTGAGATGCCATCTATTGTAAAGCACACCAAAGGTTTATGTACAATTAAGAAAAAAAAGTCATCAATTAACTTATGACATAATGCTTTCTAAAAATGTGTTTATATATTTTTAAGAAATATATTTATTGAAAGAGCTATTTTAGACTTACGTATAGATTGTTTTGAAATCTTTTTAAATTGCACATATTTAAAGTGTATACTTTGTAAATTTTGACATATGCATATTCCTGTGAAACCCTCACCACAATCAAGGTAGTGCACGTATGTGTAACCCCCCAAAGTTTTCTCCTGCCCCTTTGTAATCCCCAATCTCCCCCTCCCCAAGAACCTATTGATTTGCTTTCTTTCATATAGATTACTTTACCTTGTCTAGAATTTTAGACAAGTGAAATCATACAATATACATTCTTTTTTCGTCTAACTTCATTCACACAGTATGATTATTTGAGGTTCATCCATGTTGTTCTGTATGTTATAGCGCATTCCTTTTCATTGCTGAGCAATAGTCTACTAAGGGCCAGTTCATGTTTTGGGGTATTACAAATAAAGCTGTTATGAATAGACATAAACTAAAAAACCAAACCCATTGCCACCGAGTTGTTTCCAACTCATAGCCACCCTATAGGACAGAGTAGAACTGCCCCACAGGATTTCCAAGGAGCAGCTGGTGGATCTGAACTGCTAACCTCTTGGTTATCAGCCTGGGCTCTTAACCACTGCACATAGATTTTTAAAATCATATATTACTCTTAGTGATAAATGGGATAAAAAGGGAAAATGTAGGTGAAATAAATTAGTTGATATTTCTAAAACTTCTTCAAGTTCAGAGTGTAACTGAAGTCACTTTTTGACTCAAATTTATCAATGTCTGTTTTTTTTTTCCCATGTAAGATCCCCTCTGTGCCATAGTGTTTTAAAAAAAACAAAAACAAAAAAACTGTAAAAACTAAAAGCCGTTGAGCTGAACATTTAAGCCAGCTCTGTAATTATGTAGAACTACCCTAATCTGGACTGCTAACTGAAAGGTTGGCAGTTTAAACCTACACAGCGGCTCCATGGGAGAGAGATCTGGCAATTTGGTCCCATAAAGATCACAACCTAGAAAACCCTATGGGGTAGTTCTACTCTGTCACATGGGGTTACTATGAGTTGAAAATCGACTCAATGGCACACAACAACAACAAACAACAGCTTATTCTGGACCTTCTTTTGGGAGTGTTGCTAAACACATCTGAGTCATCACCTCCTCCACTCCCTCACCATGATGTTTTGGCTCTTCGGTTCTAAAAGGTTCTACATTTGTACCCGGGATTTTCTTCCTAATCCCCAACACACAATCTGCTAGTTTTGAAGTTGGTGCTTTTGATGTTTTTGGATATGCAGGCAATGACAAGTGTATCTTGACTGCTTCTGGGCCAACAGTAATTGTAGGATGCCATAAATTGTAAAACACATCTCAATCCCAGAATGTTAAAATGTGGGAAATTATACATCATAAAAAATATATATATATATTTTTATCATAAAAAAAATATATATATATATATTTTATCATAAATATAGAACCCATTAAATAGGGTAGGTCAACCAATTCACTTTATGGATAAAGGCCTGATAGGTCAAGATGGTTGTTCAGTGTCACAAAATAAATTAGTGGAACCTGGGACCAGAACAAAGTGTCTATGATCCAGTTGGTTTCTCTAACTTTAGTGGGATGGGGCTTTGTTTGCTTTATTTTCTCTTATTGGAGTATACCAATTGATGCTTAAAAGCTGGAGGGCATGATACTGCAAAAACTCAACTACAAAAAGACAAATAACCCAATTAAAAAATGGGCAAAGGATATGAACAGGCACTTCACTAAAGAAGACATTCAGATAGCTAACAAATACATGAGGAAATGCTCACGATCATTAGCCACTAAAAAGAGAAATGCAAATCAAAAGTACAATGAGATTCCATCTCACTCCAAGAAGGCTGGCATTAATCCAAAAAACACAAAATAATAAATGTTGGAGAGGTTGTAAAGAGACTGGAACACTTATACACTGCTGGTGGGAATATAAAATGCTACAACCACTTTGGAAATTGATTTGGTGCTTCCTTAAAAAACTAGAAATAGAAATACCATACTATCCAGCAATCCCACTCCTTGGAATATATCCTAGAGAAATAAGAGCCTTTACACGAACAGATGTAGGCACACCCATGTTCATTGCAGCACTGTTTACAATAGCAAAAAGATGGAAGCAATCAAGGTGCCCATCAACGGATGAATAGATTAATAAATTATGGTATATTGAACAATGGAATACTATGCATCGATAAAGAACAATGATGAATCCATGAAATATTTCATAACATGGAGGAACCTGGAAGGCATTATGCTGAGTGAAATCAGTCAGTTGCAAAAGGACAAATGTTGTGTGAGACCACTATTATAAGAACTCGAGAAATATTTTAAACAGAGAAGAAAATATTCTTTGACTGTTATGAGAGTGGGGAGAGAGGGAGGGAGTGGGGTTTTCGCTAATTAGATAGTAGATAAGAACTATTTTAGATGAAGGGAAAGACAACATACAGTACAGGAGAGGTCAGCACAACAGGACTAAACCAAAAGCTAAGAAGTTTCCTGAATAAACTGAATGCTTCAAAGGCCAGCATAGCGGTTTGGGGACTATGGTTTCAGGGGACATCTAAGTCAATTGGCATAATAAAATCTATTAAGAAAACATTCTGCAACCTACTTTGGAGATTGGCGTCGGGGGTCTTAAACACTAGCAAGCGGCTATCTAAGATGCATCAATTGGTCTCAACCCACCTGAAGCAAAGGAGAATGAAGAACACCAAAGACACAAGGTAATTATGAGCCCGAGAGACAGAAAGGGCCACATAAACCAGAGACTACATCAGCCTGAGACCAGACGAACCAAATGGTGCCTGGCTACAACCAATGACTGCCCTGACAGTAACACAACAGAGAACCCCTAAGGGAGCAGGAGAGCAGTGGGATGCAGGCCTCAAATTCTTGTGAAAAGACCAGACTTAATGGTCTGACTGAGATTAGAAGGACTCCGGAGGTCATGGTCCCCAGACCTTCTGTTAGCCAAAGACAGGAACTATTCCCAAAGCCAACTCTTCAGACAGGGACTGGACTGGACTATGGGGTAGAAAATGATACTGGTGAAGAGTGAGCTTCTTGGATCAAGTAGACACATGAGACTATGTGGGAAGCTCCTGTCTCAAGGGGAGATGAGACAGCAGAGGGGGCCAGAAGCTGGCCGAATGGACAGGAAAATAGAGAGTGGAGAGGAGGAGTGTGCTGTCTCATTAGGGGGAGAGCAACTAGGAGAATATAGCAAGGTGTATATAAATTTTTATATGAGACTAACTTGATTTGTAAACTTTCACTTAAAGCACAATAAAAAAAATTTTTAAATAATTTTAAAAAGATGGAGGACTAATGGAAGGGAAAGAGTTACATTGTTTGTGTAAAGGATATGTAAATAGACAACCACAAATTTGAACACTGTGAGCAGTTGAATTAATAAGGGGAGAGGAACAGGATTCTCATAGCCCCTCAGTGGCCTCCTTGCTCCCAGTCTCTTTCCATGCCAATCTATTCTTCATCCCTACCGTTTCAATTGCCTTATAAAAAAAAACAGTTCTTCTCAGATTATTTGTGACTCCCCATTTCCAACAGAGTAAAGCCCAGGTTTCTTGGCAAAGTATATAAAGATGGCCCTTCACAGAAGTCACTTCTTGTCTTTAGTTCTTTCCTTTCTCCTCCCTCCATGAATCCTACCCTCTATGTCTGTCCTAATAAGCTATGATCTCCTTAGGGGAGAGGTTCATATCTTGTTCATCTTTGTATTCCCATTCTCTAGAATGATGTCTGAATTTTAATATCTCCTAATGAGAAACACTGAGCCGTGGTGGCACAATGGTTAAGAGCTCAGCTGCTAACCAAAACATCAGCAGTTCAAATCTACTAGTCTTTCCTTGGAAACCCTATGGGGCAGTTCTTCTCTGTCCTATAGGGTTGCTATCAGTTGGAATCGACTCAATGGCAATGGGTTTTTTGTTTTTTTTTGGTTCAATGAGAAACCCAATTAGGTACATTATTATTTCCCGAATGCAGTATTATGTTTCTAGGGAATATCTGTAACATTCTCTGCAAGGAGGAAGGGATTGAGGAAAAATTCACTTTGGGTGGAAATTTAGGAGTGATGTGGTATTAAAGAAGGGGTTGGAAGGAGCATGGACTATGGGAAGAAAGATTTAGGAAGTATGTTTAAAGAAACCAAAAGGAAACAGAAATAGAAAAAGAATGGGAGATGAGAAGAGAAAAGTGGAGGGAATGGTTATGTGGCCAAGATTTTAGAATCTTTCTTGGTTTAATTGCAGGACAGTTACTGGACAATGTGTTCTCACATGGACTTTCCAAGCTCTCTTTCCTGAATGAGTCCCATTTTGTATTCTTCACATCACTCCCTGCCTGAAAAGACAAGTGTGCTTCTTACGGCACCTTACAATTAGCACATTGTTCTTCTTTGTTTGTCTGTGGAAAGCCAGGGGAACCGAGTAGTATGGTAGAAAGGCAGTCTCTACACTGGGAATCAAGGCCTGGCACAGTCTCAGCTCTGCTGCTTTTGGCAAGGCACTTGGCCACCTTCACCTCAGAATCTTCATCTGTAAAATGGGAGTGATAATATCTGCCCAAGATTCCTGGAAGAATTGTTATGAAGATCAAAATAAGTAGAATAATATATAGAAAACACCTTGTAAGCTGTCAGGTTGCTATGCAAATGAAAGTAATATTACCTTTTAGTTGAACTATTTGGTCTAATAAAGGGACTGCACTGGCAGATAGCATAGCTTTGTGGCCTATTGATAGGTCCTGTTTACAGAAAAGAGATGACAGTGTTTCTTTCTTATTAGTAGTATTCTGAAGTCCCAAGAAACTGGCCCATTTAAATGTTCATGGCCTATGAGAAAGGCACCTAAGAAGCCATGGCACTCCCTTTTCAAAAAGAGCTGGAGAAATACAAGAACATTGATGAAGACGAAATTCTTGGCACACTCTCAGAAGAGGAACTGAAGCAGTTGGAAAATGTTCTTGATGACTTAGATCCTGAGGTTAGTGACATGGAATGGAAGCAGGGTGGTTCAGGATAGTGCGGGATGAACAGCAGGGCTTGGTCCTTAAGCAGTAATGTGGAATCCATGGCTCCAAAGGGAAATTCTGTGTCCTTCCCCTGACTGGTTCTGGGTCACTTACTCTTACATACTCATAGAGAACTTCAGTAGCCACATCTACAATGTGACATGGCAACTGCACCTCTCAAAACTGAATTTCATGTAAATGGAGAAAAATGTTTTCCATTAGTTGAAAGGGGGCTAGTCTAACAGGGAAAAAAAGGAAAGAGGGAAGGGAACAGATCTTACGAGCTTTCTTCTATGACTTGCACACCCTGCCCAGCACAGCAGCCCTTGAGGTAAATTGTATTATCCCCACTTCATAAATAAGGAGACAGGCTCAGAGAGGTAATTTACATAACATCCCATGCTAGTAAATGTCAGAGATGGTATTTAAACCAGGTCTTTAGCCCCAAAAGCAGACCTTTTTTACGTTTCATTTCTTCCAAATGCGTGTTGATTTTGTTGGCGGCCATCATGTTGGCCCCTGACTAATGGTGACCCCATGCACAATAGGATCAGACCATTGTCATCTACAGGGTTTTCACTGGCTGATTTTCAGAAGTAGATTGCCAGGTCTTTCCTCCTAGACTGTCTTAGTCCAGAAGCTCCTTTGAAACCTGCTTAGCAACGTGTAGGCCTTCACTGACAGACAAGTTGTGGCTACTCCTGAGTACATTGCCTGGGAGTCAAATCCAGGTCTCCCAGATGGAAGCCAAGAATTCTACCACTGAACCATCACTGCCTTCATTTTAAAACACCATAACTAACTTGAAATCTTTGGTAGTCTTACAACCGTGGATAGATTAGAATGACTGTAATAATACTAAGTAAATTAAACTGGGGCTTCTCATTTTTTTAATGGGTTCTTGAAAAGCTAAGTAACTTGTTATCTAGTTCATTTAGCAAGTACTTTCTTCAGCCTGATGATGTTGTCTTAAATTTGGAATCAGAAGCATTCAAAATAGTGATTTTACTATAAATTAAAATGTCACTAAAATAAAATTATTTGTATAATATTCTGATATGCCAGATACTTTGGATTTTATATTCAAATTTACTTTAAAAAATACAAAGCTTCTGTTTTTATTTTTCAAGTGTAGGGAAGGAATCTCAAAGCATAATCAAGCAGGTGTCCATATCTAACATAATATTCACTTACCTGCTTGGATGTCTCCCCAGGAGGAGGGTTAGAAATAAGAGACTGTGGCCATATTGGCAGAGTTCCTGGGTGGCACAAATGGTTAAGCACTCAGCTACTAACCAAAAGATTGGTGGTTCAAATCCACCCAGAGACTCCTTGGAAGAAAGGCCTGGCAGTCTATTTCCAAAAGATCACAGCCGTTGAAAACCAAATGGAGAACAGTTTTACTCTGCATCACATGGGGTTACCATGAGTCAAAATTGACTTGTCTGCAGCTGGTTACACCTACTGACTACTTATCAAAGTCTCTATATGCCTGCCTAGGAGCACTGTGGGTACTATGCTGGCCAAACCCGAGTATGACCTGCAAGGAAAGAGGCAATAAAGAGTGGCTGGCCTTTTGCCACCAAATTCAAGGAGGCAGCTGCCTAAGACTCAGGCTACACTAGCCGCCCATGTTCTGCCTGAGACCCTTGATAGCCCTCTTCTCAGCGTATTAGATCGGGTAGGGCCTGAGAGGTCTGCGAGAGACCCCATCCCTCAGCTCACCTCCTCAGTGACCCCAAGCAGGTATCTTTCTCCCTGCTTCACCAATATACAGAAAATGGGGTAAGGTATCGGTCAGACATACACCCTTCCTGTCCTGTCTACACCTCTGTCTTCTCAGAGTGCACTGCTGCCAGCTGGATTCCGGCAGAAAGACCAGACGCAGAAAGCAGCCACTGGCCCATTTGACCGGGAGCACCTTCTCATGTACCTGGAGAAGGAGGCTTTGGAACAGAAAGACAGGGAAGACTTTGTGCCCTTCACTGGGGAAAAGAAAGGTAAGAATCACAGGCCGCATGTCTTGGGAGAAAGGTACTCTTAAGTATTGTCACAGAGGGTCAAACAAGGCAACTGACCTGGAAATAGGAAATACTGGATTCAATATGAAAAAGAATCTTGGAAGAATACGTAGGCTTACTAAAGAATACTTAGGGTGTGATGATACTCAGATTGGTTCTGTGAAAACCTTGAAACCCAAGGAAGTGCTTTTGAAAGTGTAAAGTTGTGCCTTAAAGAGGGTTCTATAGGCACTGGCGTGTTTCCCTTAACTGTGATTTTCCAGCTGCACAAGTCCCCTCCAGGCCTCTCTGCTCCATGTTTAGGAAGGCCCTAGCACCAGATCCCTAACTTTAAATGCTGGGGTTAGAGACCAGAGCAGTTATTCACTCATTCATCCAGCACTTACAGAGCAGCTTTTCTGTGCAGAGCCATGTGCCAGCTGGAACTACAAGTGAACAAGACCTGCCTGCCCTCAAGGAATTTGGTCTAGTGAGAGAAACACTGTGGCAGAGCTAGGTGTAGCTCTGAGGAGCAAGAGGCTGTTTCTACATCCTAGGACCAAGCTCAGAACCCAGACAAGGGAAGAAGAATGGATAGCAATAGCCTGTGAAGGTTCCTCAGCTCCAGACAATGTCTTGAGGTAATAGATACTAATGAAATTGTTGATTAGCTCCTGGCAATGACAGTCTTTTTTTTTTTTAATTGACCTTTAGGTGAAGTTTTTTAGAACAAACTAGTTTCTCATCCAACAGTTAGTACACACATTGTTGTATGACATTGGTTAACAACCCCACAACATGTCAACACTCTCCCTTCTCAACCCAGGTTTCCCTATTACCAGCTTTCATGTTCCCTCCTACCTTCCAGTCTCTGCCCTAGGGCTAGTGTACCCCTTTAGTCTTGTTTTGTTCCACGGGCCTGTTCAGTCTTTGCCTGAAGGGTGAACCTTGGGAGTGGCCTCATTACTGAGCTGAAAGCATGCCCAGGGGCCATACTCTCAGGGTTTCTCCAGTCTGTGTCAGGCCAGCAAGTCTGATCTTTCTTTTTGAATTAGAATTAGAATTTTGCTCTACATTTTTCTCCAGCTCTGTCCAGGACCCTCTACTGTGATCCCTGTAAGAGCAGCCAGTAGTGGTAGCCAGGCACCCTCTAGTTTTACTGGACTCAGTCTGGTCGAGGCCATGGTAGATGTAGTCCATTAGTCCTTTGGACTAATCTTTCCCTCGTATCTTTAGTTTTCTTCATTCTTCCTTGCTCCTGAAGAGCTGAGACCAGTGGAGTATCCTAGATGGCCACTCACAGGCTTTTAAGACTCCAGACACTACTCACCAAACTAGAAGGTAGAACATTTTTGTTACAGACTATGTTATACCAATTGAGCTATATGTTCCCCGAGACCATGGTCCCCACAGCCCTCAGCGCAGCAATTCGGTCCCTCATGGAGTTTGGATGTGTCTATGGAGCTACGGCCTTGCCTTGTACAGGTTGTGCTTGCTTCCCCAGTATTGTGTACTGTCTTACCCTTCACCGAAGTTACCACTTATCTATTGTCTATTAAGTGTTTTTCCATCCCCACCCCTCCCCTCCATAACCATCAAATGTTGTTTCTTTTTGTATGTAAACCTTTTCATGAGTTTTTACAGTAGTGGTCTGATACAATATATGTCCTTTTGTGATTGACTTATTTCACTCAGCATAATACCTTCCAGATACGTCCGTGTTATGAGATGCTTCCCAGATTCATCGTTCTTTATCATTGCGTAATACTCCATTGTGTGTATGTACCACAGTTTGTTTATCCATTCATCTGTTGATGGGCATCCAGGTTGTTTCCATCTTTTTGCTATTGTGAAAAATGCTGCAGTGAACATGGGTGTACATATATCTATACGTGTGACAACTCTTATTTCTCTGGGATATATTCCTAGGAGTGGGACTGCTGGATCATATGGTATTTCTATTTCTAGCTTTCTAAGGAAGCACCATATTGTTTTCCAAAATAGTTGTATCACTTTGCATTCCCATCAGCAGTGCATAAGACTTTCAGCATCCTCGCAGCCTCTCCAATGCTTGTTATTTTCTGTTTTACTGTTTCATGCCAGTAATGCTAGGGTGAGATGGTATCTTATTCTGGTTTTGATTTGCATTCCTCTGATGGCGAGTGATCACAAGCATTTCCTCATGTGTCTGTTGGCCGCTCGAATGTTTTCTTTGGTGAAGTATCTGTTCATTTCCTTTGCCCATTTTTTTAGTGGATTATTTGTCTTTTTGTTGTACAGGTGTTGGATTTTCTTGTAGATTTTAGAGACTAGACCTTCATCTGATTTGTAGTAGCCAAAATTTTTTTTCCAGTCTGTAGGACTCTTTTGGTGAAGTCTTTTGATGAGCATAAGTGTTTAATTTTTAGAAGATCCCAGTTATCTAGCCTATCCTCTGGAGCTTGTGTGTTGTTGGTTGTGGTTTGTATCCTGTTAATACCATGTATTAGGGCCTCTAGCGTTGATCCCATTTTTTCTTCTATAAACTTCATAGTTTTTGGCTTTATATTTAGGTCTTTGATCCATTTTGAATAAGTTTTTGTATATGGTTTGAGGTATTGGTCCTGTTTCATTTTTGCCAGTTTTGCCAGCACCATTTGTTAAAAAGGCTGTCTTTTCCCCCACTTGATGGATTTTGGGCCCTTGTTGAAGATCAGGTGACCACAGGTGGATGGATTTACATCTGGGTTCTCAATTCTGTCCCATTGGTAAATGTATCTGCTGATGTACCAGTACCAAGCTGTTTTGACTACCATAGCTGTATAGTAGGTTCTGAGGTCAGGTACTGTGAGTCCTCCTACTTTATTCTTCTTCAATAGTGCTTTACTTATCTGGGGCCTCTTCTCTTTCCATATAAAGTTAATGGTAAGGTTTTCTATCTCTTTAAAGAATGTTGTTGATATTTGGATCAGCATTGCATGGTATTTGTAAACTGCTTTGGGTAGAATTGTCATTTTCAGAATGTTGAGTCTACCTATCCATGGGCAGGGTATGTTTTTCCATTTATGTGGATTTCTTTTGGTTTCTTGCAGTAGTGCTTTGTAGTTTCCTTTGTACAGGTCTTTTACATCCCTGGTTAGATTTATTCCCAAGTAGTTTATTTTTTTTAGGGGCTATTATAAATGGTATTGTTTTCCTGATTTCCTTTTCATCGTTCTCTTTATCAGTGTATAGGAATCCAACCGATTTTTGTATGTTTACCTTGTATCCTGCTACTTTGCTGAATCTTTCTATTAGTTCCAGTAGTTTTCTCATGGAATCTTTTGGATTTTCTTAGTATCATATCATCCACGAATACAGATGGTTTTACTTCTTCATTACCAATTTGGATGCCCTTTATTTCTGTTTCTTGCCTTATTGCTCTAGCTAGGACTTCCAACACAATGTTAAACTGAAGTGGTGATAAAGAGCATCCTTGTCTTGTTCCTGTTCTCAAGGGGAATGCTTTCAGCCTCTCTCCATTGAGAATGAAGTTGGCCATTGGTTTTGCATAGATGCCCTTTATCATGTTGAGAAATTTTCCTTCTTTACCTATTTTATTGAGAGTTTTTATCAGGAATGGGTGTTGGACTTTGTCGAATGCCTTTTCTGTGTCGATTGAAATGATCATGTGATTCTTTTCTTTCCTTTTATTTATGTGGTGGATTACGTTGATTGATTTTCTAATGTTGAACCATCCTAGCATACCTGGTATGAACCCTGCTTGGTCATGGTGTTTTATTTTTTTGATATGATACTGAATTCTATTGGCTAGAATTTTGTTGAGAATTTTTGCATCTATATTCATGAGAGATATTGGTGTGTAATTTTCTTTTTTGTGGTGTCTGGCTAGCTTCATAGAATGAATTCAGAAGTATCGCTTCCTTTTCTATGTTCTGAAATAGTTTGAGCAGTACTGATGTAAGCTCTTCTCAGAATGTTTGGTAGAATTCTTCAGTGAAGCCATCTGGGCCAGGGCTTTTTTTGGTTGGTAGTTTTTTTTATTACCTTTCAATCTCTTCTCTTGTTAAATGGGTCTGTTCAGATTTTCAACGTCATTTTGTGTTAGTTTGGGTAGGTGGTGTGCTCTGGACATTCGTTGATTTCCTCTAGGTTTTCCAATTTTTGGAGTATAGTTTTTTATAATACTATATTATGATCCTTTTTATTTCAGTTGAGTCTGTTGTAATGTCCCCCATTTCATTTCTTTTTTCAATTATTTGTGTTCTCTCCTGTTTTTCTTTCGTCAGTTTGGCCAGTGGTTTGTCGATTTTGTTGATCCTTTCAAAGAACGAATTTCTGGTTTTGTTGATTCTTTCTAATGTTTTTCTGCTCTCTATTTCATTTGTTTCAGCTCTGATTTTTATTATTTCCTTTCTTCTGGTGGCCATGGGCTTCTTTTGCAGTTCTCTATTTATTCAAGTCGTGTAAATAATGTTTTGATTTTGTCCCTTTCTTCTTTTTTGATGTGTGCATCTATTGCTATAAATGGACCTCTGAGGACTGCCTTTGCTGTGTCCCAAAGGTTTTGGTATGATGTGTTTTCGTTCTCATTTGATTCTAGGAATTTTTTTATACCATCTTTGATTTCTTCTATTACCCAGTGGTTTTTAAGCAGGGTGTTATTCAGTTTCCATGTAATCAATTTTTTTTCCTTACTCTTCCTCTTGTTAATTTCTACATTGATGGCATTGTGGTCAGAGATGATACTTTGTACTATCTCAGTGTTTTGGATTTTGTTGAGTGTCTGTCACCTAAGGTGTGGTCTATTCTGGAGAATGTTCCATGTGCACTGGAAAAGAATATGTACTTTGCAACTGTTGGGTGGAGTGCTCTATATAGGTCTATGAGGTCAGGTTGGCTGATTGTGCTCTTTAGGTCTTCTGTATCTTTGTTGAATTTCTTTCTAGGTGTTCTGTCCTTTACTGAGAGTTGTGTGTTGAAGTCTTCTACTATTATTGTGGAACTGTCAGCTTCTGTTTTCAGTGCCATTAGAGTTTGCTTTATGTATTTTGGAGCCCTGTCATTGGGTGCATAGATGTTTATAAGTCTTTGTGATGGATCGTCCCTTTAATCATTGTATAGTACCCTTCTTTGTCCTTTATGGTGGATTTTGCTTTAAATTATATTTTATCTAAGATTACTGTTGTCACTCCTGCTCTGTTTTGGTAGTTATTTGCTTGATATATTTTTTTCCATCCTTTGTTTTTAATAAATTTACATCTTTCTTTCTAAGATGTGTCTCTTATAGACAGCATATTGATGGATCCTGTTTTTTTATGCATTCTGTCACTCTGTGTCTCCTTATGGGTGTATTAAGGGCATTTGCATTCAGTGTAATTATTGATAGGTGTGAGTTTATTGCTGTCATTGTGTAGTGCTGTTTTTGTGGTGCTCACATTTTCTTTGTTCCTCTTACTCTTCTGTGCTGAATTCCTTTTGTTCGTGGATTTCTTTTGTTTTTGTAGATTTTGTTTTTATTGAGACTTTATGTTTTTCTTCTTTATTTTGATGAGTAGGTCTTTTTTGAAATTTACCCTTACCTTCCTAGGTTTGAACCAGTCTATTATTACTTGGTATCGCCTCGCCTTCCTCTCCATTAGAACATTCTATACCTATACCATTTATTCCCTCCTTTATTATTCTGACGTTCTTGTCATTTACAGATTAACATCTCTGGTTCCCTGTTGCAATTCTTTTCGTTTTAGATAGTCCTTGAGAGTTCATTTCCTAGGTTGGTTTCTGGCTTGAACAATCTTGCATCCTTGATTCAGGATGTGGTCTGATGTTGTTTGTTCTCAGACTGAAGGACTCCCTTTAATAATTCTTGTAAGTTTGGTTTGGCTTTTGCGTATTCCCTTAATTTCTGTTTATCTGGAAATGTCCTAATTTCACCATCACATTTGAACAAAAGTTTTGTGGGATATGTTATTCTTGGTTGGCAATTTTTTTCTTTCAAGGTTTTACATATGTCATTCCATTGCCTTCTTGCTTGCGTGGCTTCTCCCAAATAATCAGAGCTTAGTCTTATTGTTTCTGCTCTGTATATGACTTTTTGTTTTTCTCAAGCTGCTCTCAGGATTTTTTCTTTGTCTTTGATTTTAGCAAATATGATTATGATATGCCTTTGTATTTTTCTTTTCGGGTCTTTCCTATATGGGGTTCGTTGAGCTTCTTGGATGGTCAGCTTTTCATCATTCATGATATTAGGGAAGTTTTCTGTCAGCAGTTCTTCAATGATTCTCTCTGTGTTTTTCATTTTCTTTCCCTGTTCTGGAACTCTGATCACTCACAGATTTTTGGTTTTGATTGTATCCCAAATAATTCTCAGGGTTCTTCATTTTTCTTTGCTCTTATTTCTTGTTATTCCTCAAACAGAGTTGTATCCAAGTGTTTGTCTTCAATTTTGCTGATTCTGTCTTCCATCGTTTCAAACCTGCTCCTCAGCCCTTCTATAACACTGTCCATTTCCAAAATCTTGTTGTTTAACTTTTGGATTTCTAATTGTTGTTTTTGTATGATTTCTAGTTGTGAATTTATTTTGTCATTTTGTTCCTGTATTGCTTTCCTGAATTGTTCCATTTTTTTGGTCTGTATTTTCCATGAATTTGTCTGCCTTTTCCATAAGTTTGTCTATTTTTTCCTCATTTTCCTCATGCTTTTTGCTTCAACTCTTGGATTGTTCTGAATGTTAGAGATTTGAATTCCCTGTCAGGTAATTCTAGTGCCTTTTCTTCTACTGGAAAATCATTTGGTGTTTTATATTGGATGCCTACTGGAACTATCCTGTCCTATTTTTTCATGTGTTTTGATATTGTCTACTGTCTTCAGGACATTTAGCAGTTATTTTCTTTGTTTCTTGACTGTAGATTTGTTTGTTTCCCCATACTTTTTTGTTTTATTTGGTTATGTCTGAGCAGGTGGGCTGTACGTTCTGTGTTGTTTGCTCGTCTGTAGTCATGATACTTTTCACCTCTTTGTTCAATGGGTGGGATCAGTCATTCAGCTATGGTGCAGTAGGGCAGGTCCAGTTGAAGGGGAGGGGCTGGGATGGGTTGTTTATGCCATGTACCAGGGCCAACAGGGTGGGTCAGGAATCAGTGCTGGGCAGGTTCCAGTAGGCCATGCCTGTGCTGCTTGGAGGTATGATGTTCAGTGCACAGTGCGGGAGGCAGGAAAGAGGGGGAAGGTTGTGATGTGTGGAGCTAATAGGGGTATGAGAAAGAGGAGAGAGAGGAGAGAGAAACAGGAGCCAAAAATAAACAAGCAAACAAAAGGAAAAAGAAGAATGATAAGGAAGCTTTCTGTTGGACTGGAGAGATAAGAAACCAAGAAATGGAGAAAATCAAAAAGAAGGAAAAAAATAACTAGATAAAAATTTGGAAAAGAAAAGCCCCTATGAGTTTTGGATTCCCACTGGTGGGGCCTCTAAGACCAGGGAAGTGGCTCCCAGGCTGCACATTATAGCCTGAGTCGGGGGGTATAGATGTCACACAAAACCAGGTAATCAAGAGACAGGAAAAGAAGATAAGTGTAGAGAGACGAGAACTGAGAAATGAAGAAAGAAAGGGAAAAAGAGAAAAGAAGAAAAGAAATGCCCTCAGGGATCCCACCTATGCGGCTGCACAGATTAGGGGAATGGCTCCTAAGCCATGCAGTACAGCCTGGCTACAAGGGGATCCCAAGCTGCGAAAAGAAAAAGAAAACAAACAAAACAAAACAAGCAAAAAAAAAAAAAAAAAAGCCCCAGGGATCCCACCACTGTGATGTCATGGGCTGGGGGATCAGTTCCCCAGTTTAGCATGACTTCACAGCCTTTCAAGAAGAACCAAAGATGGCACACGGAGCCAGATGTCCAGAGAAAGGAAGGGGAGGTGGTGGGAGGTAAACAGAAGAAACCAAAAGAAACAGAACCAACAACAGCTCAGACCCAGCCAGTGTGGGCAGGGAGAATCCAAGCAGCCTGAAGTCATAGCAGTTGCCTCCCAGCCAGGGGACTGTGGCTGGCAGGAAGCAGAGGAGGCTGAAGTCAGGTGGGTGGGAAAGAAAGGGGGGTTAAGAAAGCATATATCACTTGTTACTGTGTGCTCTGTCTCCTGCTGGAAACTTCATGAATCTGCTTTCCCATATACCCTGTCTGTCGATCTCCAGTGTGGGTGGAGCAAATCAAAGTGGCATGGATGCTGTATTTCCCATCTGGCTGAGCCACCACAGCCAGCCAGGAAGCTCGAGGTAGAGCAGTGGGGAGAGGATGGGGGCTGGGAAAGTGTGTATCACTGGTTACCAGGTGCTCTGTCTCCTGCTGGAACTTCTGTGAAGCTGCTTCTTGTGCTCTCTGTCTGCCGATCCCTAATGGGAGTCCAAGGTGGCAGATCCATGCTGCATTAGCTGGTGGGGCCCTCTGGACATATCTGTCCTTGCTGTCTGTCCTCTGTCAGTTTCTTATTCCATTTGTTGCTTGGCTGAGTCCCTTGTCTCTTCATTTGACATTTTAGTTTCCAGGAATGATGTTTGTCTCTGTTTTACTTAGTTTTTCAGGACGGCATGGTGCTTCTGTCTATAGTGCCATGTTGGCTGGAAGTCCACAACAACAATCTTTTTAAAACACAGATCAGGGCATGTCACTGTCCTCCTTAAAATGCCAAATCCTGATGGTGGCTTCAAAGCCCCTGCCTACCTGTCTGAATTCATTGATCCCTCTTTCGATGCATCTCAGCCCCACTGTCTTCATTCAGTTCCCCAAACCTGCTGAGTTCTTAGGTGTCAGTTTAAATGTCAGGACCTCTGGCTTTGCCTGACCTATCCCTTCAGGAGGTGGGGCCAAGATGGCTGACTAGGTAGAAGCTACTGTGGATCCCTCTTGCAACAAAGACTCAGAAAAACAAGTGAATTGATCACATACATGACAATCTACAAACCCTGACCATCAAACAAAGAACTAAGGAGGTGATCTGAGTGACAGGGGAGCGAAAAGCTGTGCGGTGAAGCAGCGAATGCTTCTAGAACCGGCGTCCCCCGCCACAGCCTTGAGCCCTTGTGGTTCCCTCGTGCCAGAGTGGCTGGGCTGATCATAGCTTCCTGAGACAGCGTGAGCACGGGAAAAAGGCCTGACCCTCGGAGGCAGTCTCGACCCAGCCAGTGCACACAGGCTACATGCCCCTCTGGAATCTCAGATAAAACAGGCTTCACCAAAGAAGATAAGTAACTTTGTCTATGTTGCCCACTACTTTCTCCTATCTGTTGATCCTTCCCCTCCTTGCCCCAGGCGGCTTCATTAGCATTGGAATTCCTTGGGCCAGGGAGTGAAGTGCTCTGCAGGGTTTTTTTTTTTCCTAACTCATTCTCCTGTCCTAAGAAGAGTAGCAATTAACCATCCAGGAGACAAAAATCCTTCCCTGCCTTCCCTAAACTGGACTAATAATACACAACCAGCTCCGGCCAAGCAAAAGAGATCCACAGTCTGGCTTTCATCCCTACAGGGAACCAGGTGGCTCTTATAATGCAAAGGCAATTCTGATAGAGATCTGACTGTAATTGTTTTAGCGAAGCAGTGGAAAGACAAGTTTTGGAGGTCTGATACCTCTCTACCTATGAAACAGAGCCCTCACTGATCCACAACAGGGAACTGAGGGCTAAAACTCCACCTACATCACCTAGCCACCTGCAAAAGGGGTCTGAGGATACGGACGCCTACCAATCTTTAGAGGTACAAGCATTGGGTTCCTAAGGTACAGCAGCAGAGCCCACTGACCAAAGTGCTCTGGGAATAGAGACACTCCTACCACACTAACACTTGGGGGAAGGTTGTCAGCATCCTACCCTCCTCGGAGCATGGCCCTCTGCCACTACTAGAATCTGGTGCATACAGTCATCACCACTACTCCTCTAAGTTAATAGGTGACAGCCTACACCACACACTAGGTGACCCACAATGAGCACACCTAAGCTGATTCTATTCAACAATAGTGAATGGACTCATAAGCTCATATATCTGGTAACAGCTCAAACCAGCTGGTAATAGGACATAAGTGATTCAAAGGCTACAACAGTCAAGATAGTGCAATCTAGCAGCCCATCTGGGTATACTGAAACAAAACAAAACAAGAAGATAAGACTCAGTGAGCAAATATAGAATAAATAATTACAATATCTTATAGATGGCTCAGAGACAGCAGTCCATATCAAATCACATAAAGAAGCAGACCATGATTATTTCTACAAATCCCCAAATTAAAAAATCAAAATCTTTCCCAAATGAAGATATAATCCTGGAATTGCCAGATGTAGAATATAAAAAATTAATATACAGAATGCTTCAAGACATCAGGGATGACCTCAGAAATGAAATAAGGCAATCTACAGAAAAAGCCAAGGAACACACAGACAAAGCAGTTGAAGAAATCAAAAAGATTATTCAAGCACATAGTGAAAAAATTAATAAGCTGCAAGAATCCATAGAGAGACAGCATTCAGAAATCCAAAAGATTAACAATAAAATCACAGAATTAGACAACTCAATAGGAATTCAGAGGAGCAGAATTGAGGAATTGGAATGCAGAGCAGGAGTTAGAGGATAAGGCAATTGGCATCAACATAGTTGAAGAAAAATCAGATAAAAGAATTAAAAACAATGAAGAAACCCTAAGAATCATGTGGGACTCTATCAAGAAGAATAACTTGCGTGGGGTTGGAGTTCCAGAACAGGGAGGGATAACAGAAAATACAGAGAGAATAATTGAAGATCTGTTTGCAGAAAACTTCCCTTGCATCATGAAAGATGAAAGGATATCTATCCAAGATGCTCATCGAACATCATACAAGATAGATCTCAAAAGAAAATCACCAAGACGTATTATCATCAAACTTGCCAAAACCAAAGATAAAGAGAAAATTTTAAAAGCAGCCAGGGATGAACGAAAGTCACCTACAAAGGAGAATCAATAGGAATAAGTTCAGACTACTCGGCAGAAACAGTGCAGGCAAGAAGGCAATGAGATGACATATATAGAGCACTGAAGGAGAAAAACTGCCAGCCAAGAATCATATATCCAGCAAAACTCTCTCTCAAATACAAAGGTGAAATTAAGATGTTTACAGATAAACAGAAGCTTAGAGAATTTACAAAAACCAAACCAAAGCTACAAGAATTACTAAAGGACATTCTTTGGTCAGAAAATCAATAATATCAGATACCAACACAACACAAGGTCACAGAACAGAACATCCTGATATCAACTCAAATAGGTAAATTGCAAAAACAAAATAAGATTAATTTAAAAAAGAAAAAATGCTCAAAACAGAGAATCATTGAAGTCATTATGTAAAACATTACAATAAACAAAAAAGAGGAAATAAATACAGGAGGCTTAGATCTTCCATATGGAGAGGAAAACAAGGCGATATAGGACAATACAAGTTAGGTTATTACTTAGAAAAATAGGGGTAAATATTAAGGTAACCACAAAGAGGTCTAACAATTCCATAACTCAAAATAAAAACCAAGATAAACATAACAACTCAGCAAAAATAAATTTGACTACTATGAAAATGAAGAACACACAATTTACAAAGAAAAATGTCTCAGCACAAAAAAGTAAGTGGAAAAATGAAATTGTCAACAACACACAAAAAAAGGCATCAAAATGGCAGCACTAAACTCATAATACTTATCTATAATTATGCTGAATGTAAATGGACTAAATGCACCGATAGAGAGACAGAGAGTCTCAGACTGGTAGAAAAACATGATCCATCTCTATGCTGCCTACAACAGACACACCTTAGACTTAGAGACACAAATAAACTAAAACTCAAAGGATGAAAAAAAAATATATCAAGCAAACAACAATCAAAAAAGAGGAGGAGTGGCAATATTAATTTCTGACAAAATAGACTTTAAAGTTAAATCCACCACAAAGGATAAAGAAGGACTACATAATGATTAAAGGGACAATAGACCTGGAAGATATAACCGTATTAAATATTTATGCACCCAATGACAGGGCTGCAAGATACATAAAACAAACTCTATCAGCATTGAAAAGTGGGATAGACAGCTCCACAATAATAGTAGGAGACTTCAACACACCCCTTTTGGTGAAGGATAGGACTTCCAATAAGAAGGTCAATAGAGACAAGGAAGATCTAATTGCTATAATCAACCAACTTGAGCTCATAGACTAATATAAGAACACTCCACCCAACAACTGCAAAGTATACTTTCTTTTCTAGCGCACATGGAACATTCTCTAGACTAGATCACATTATTAGGTCATAAAACTAACCTTTGCAGAATCCAAAACATTGAAATATTACAAAGCATCTTCTCAGACCATGAGGCCATAAAAGTAGAAATCAATAACAGAAAAACCAGGGAAAAGAAATCAAATACTTAGAAACTGAACAATACCCTGCTCAAAAAAGACTGGGTTATAGAAGACATTAAGAAGGGAATAAAGAAATTCATAGAATTCAATGAGACTGAAAACACTTCCTATCAAAACCTCTGGGACACAGTGAAACCAATGCTCAGAGGTCAATTTATATCAATAAATGTACACATACATAAAGAAGAAAGAGCCAAAATCAGAGAACTGTCCCTACAACTTGAACAAATGGAAAGCAAGCAGCAAAAGAATCCTTCAGGCACCAGAAGAAAACAAATAATAAAAATTAGAGCAAAATTAAATGAATTAGAGAACAGAAAAACAATTGCAAGAATTAACAAAGCCAAAAGCTGGTTCTTTGAAAAAATTAACAGAATTGATAAACCATTGGCCAGACTGACTAAAGAAATACAGGAAAGGAAACAACCTGAATAAGAAATGAGATGGGCCACATGACAACAAACTCCACTGAAATTAAAAGAATCATATCAGATTACTATGAAAAATTGTACTCTAACAAATCTGAAAACCTAGAAGAAATGGATGAATTCCTAGAAACACACTACCTACCTAAACTAACACAATCAGAAGTAGAACAACTAAATAGACCCATAATTAAAAAAAAAAGACTAAAAAGGTAATCAAAAAAACCCCAACAAAAAAAAAGCCCTGGCCTGGATGGCTTCACTGCAGAGTTCTACTAAACTTTCAGAGAAGAGTTAACACCACTACTACTAAAGGTATTTCAAAGCATAGAAAAGGATGGAACACTACCTAACTCATTCTATAAAGCTCAATATCCCTGATACCAAACCCAGGTAAAAACACCAAAAAAAGAAAATTACAGACCCATATCCCTCATGAACATAGATGCAAAAATCCTCAACAAAATTCTAGACAATAGAATTCAACAACATATCAAAAAAATAATCCACCATGACCAAGTGGGATTTATACCAGGTATGCAAGGTTGGTTGAATATTAGAAAAACAATTAATGTAATCCACCATATAAATAAAACAAAAGACAAGAACCACATGATCTTATCAATTGATGCAGAAAAAGCATTTGACAAAGTCCAACACCCATTCATGATAAAAACTCTCAGCAAAATAGGAATAGAAGGAAAATTCCTCAACGTAATAAAGGGCACCTATACAAGCCAGAGAGCCAGCATCATCCTAAATGGAGAGAGCCGGAAAGCGTTTCCCTTGAGAAAGGGAACCAGACAAGCATGGCCTTTATCACTGCTCTTATTCAACATTGTGCTGGAGGTCCTAGCCAGAGCAATTAGGCTAGACAAAGAAATGAAGGGCATCCGGATCGGCAAGGAAGAAGTAAAATTCTCTCTATTTGCAGACAACATGGTCTTATACACAGAAAACCCTAAGGAACCCTCAAGAAAACTACTGAAACTAATAGAAGAGTTCAACAGAGTTTCAGATTACAAGATAAACATACAAAAATCAATTGGATTCCTCTACATCAACAAAAAAAAATTGAAGAGGAAATCACCAAATCAATATCGTTCACAGTAGCCCCCAAGAAGATAAAATACTTAGGAATAAATCTTACCAAAGATGTAAAAGCCCTATACAAAGAAAACTACAAGGTACTACTGCAAGAAACTAAAAGGAACCTACATAAGTGGAGAAACATACCTTGCTCATGGATAGGAAGACAACATTATAAAAATGTCAAGCCATCTATATATACAATGCACTTCCAATCCAAATTCCAACTACACTTTTTAAGGTGATGGAGAAACAAATCATCAACTTCATATGGAAGGGAAAGAAGCCCCGGATAAGTAAAGCATTACTGAAAAAAACAAAGTGGGAGGCCTCTCTCTACGTGATTTTAGAACATATCATACAGCCACAGCAGTCTAAACAGCCTGGTACTGGTACAACAAGAGGCACATAGACCACTGGAACAGAATTGAGAACTCAGATATAAATCCATCCACATATGAGCAGCTGATATTTGACAAAGGCCCAGTGTGAGTTATATGGGGAAAAGACAGTCTTTTTAACAAATGGTGCTGGCATAACTGGATATCCATCTGCGAAAAAAAAAGAAACAGGACCCATACTTCACACCATGCACAAAAACTAACTCCAAATGGATCAAAGATCTAAACACAAAGTCTAAAACAATAAAGACCATGGAAGAAAAAATAGGGATGTTAGGAGTGCTAATACAAGGCATAAACAGAATACAAAACATTATTAAAACTGACAAAGAGAAACCAGATACGTGGGAGCTCCTAAAAAGCAAACACCTATGCTCATCTAAAGACTTCACCAAAAGAGTAAAAAGACCACCTACAGACTGGGAAAAAATTTTCAGCTACACCATCTCCAACCAGCGCCTGATCTCTAAAATCTACATGATTCTGCTAAAACTCAACCACAAAAAGACAAACAACCCTATTAAAAACTGAGCAAAGGATATGAACAGGCACTTCACTAAAGAAGACATTGAGGCGGCTAACAGATACATGAGGAAATGCTCTCGATCATTAACCATTAGAGAAATGCAGATCAAAACTACAATGAGATTCCATCTCACTCCAACAAGGCTGGCATTAATCCAAAAAACACAAAATAATAAATGTTGGAGAGGTTGTGGACAGATTGGAACACTTATACACTGCTGGTGGGAATGTAAAATGGTACAACCACTTTGGAAATCGATTTGGCGTTCCCTTAAAAAGCTAGAAATAGAACTATCATATGACCCAGCAATCCCACTCCTCGGAATATATCCTAGAGAAATGAGAGCCTTTATACGAACAGATATATGCACACCCGTGTTTATTGCAGCACTGTTTACATTAGCAAAAAGCTGGAAGCAACCAAGGTGTCCGTCAACGGATGAATGGGTAAATAAATTATGGTATATCCACACAATGGAATACTACACATCGATAAAGAACAGTGAGGAATCTGTGAAACATTTCATAACATGGAGGAACCTGGAAGGCATTATGCTGAGTGAAATTAATCAGATGCAAAAGGACAAATATTGTATAAGACCAGTATTATAAGATCTTGAGAAATAGTTTAAACTGAGAAGAAAATATTCTTTTGTGGTTACGAGAGGGGGAGGGAGGGAGGGTGTGAGAGGGTTTTTTACTGATTAGATAGTAGATAAGACCTACTTTAGGTAAAGGGAAGGACAGCACTCAATACAGGGGATGTCAACACAACTGGACTAAACCAAAAGCAAAGAAGTTTCCTGAATAAACTGAATGCTTTGAAGGTCAGCAAAGCAGGGGCGGGGGTTTGGGGACTATGGCTTCAGGAGACATCTAAGTCAATTGGAATAATAAAATCTATTAAGAAAACATTCTGCATCCCACTTTGAAGTGTGGCATCTGGGGTCTTAAACGCTAGCAAACAGCGTTTCCTAGCAAATACTAAGTTGCATCAATGAGTCTCAACCCACCTGGATCAAAGGAGAATGAAGAACACCAAGCTCACAACGTAATTATGACCCCAAGAGACAGAAAGGGCTACATGAACTAGAGACTACAACACCCTGAGACCAGAAGAACTAGATGGTGCCTGGCCACAACCGATGACTGCCCTGACAGGGAACACAACAGAGAACTCCTGAGAGAGCAGGAGAGCAGTGGGAAGCAGACCCCAAAATCTCATAAAAAGACCAGGCTTCATGGTCTGACTGAGACTAGAAGAACCCCGGTGGTCAGGGCCCCCAATCCTTCCTTTGGCCCAGGACAGGAACCATTCCCGAAGGCAACTCATCAGACGTGGAATGGACTGGACAATGGGTTGGAGAGAGATGCTTATGAGGAGTGAGCTACTGGCACCATGTGGACACTTGAGACTATGTTTGCATCTCCTGTCTGGAGGGGAGATGGAGGGTACAGGGGGTTAGAAACTGACAAAATGGTCACGGAAGGAGAGACTGGAAGGAGGGAGCGGGCTGACTCATTGAGGGGAGAGTAAATGGGAGTATGTAGTAAGGTGTATATAAGCTTGTATGTGAGAGACTGACTTGATTTGTAAAGTTTCACTTAAAGCACAATAAAAATTATTAAAAAAAAAAAAAGACCCCTTCTTTCTATCATGACAACTATTTATTGCTTTCACAGCACTATCACAAGTGTTCATCATTTTGTTCATTTTCTTTGTTTTTTGTATGTTTTCCACATTAGACAGTGATCTCCACCCAGGTGAGACTGTGTGTGCTTTGTGTCCTGGCACAGAGAAGGCACTCAGTGTGCATGGGGTTGGGCAAATGCTGTCTCTGAACTTCTGTGCCATGGGTGAGGGGAGCAGGAGCATGGGCCTCTCAGCTGTCAGGATCAGAGTTTATGCCATCTCTTACTAACGTCCAGGTTCTCCTCTCAGTTGTCAGGAGTCACAGCACTGATGCCATCTCTTACTAAGGTCCAAGCTCTCCTCTCAGCTGTCAGGATCAGAGCACTGATGCCATCTCTTACTAACGTCCAGGCCCTCCTCTCAGCTGTCAGGAGTCACAGCACTGATGCTGTCCCTTATTAACATCCAGGCCCTCCTCTCAGTTGGTCAGGAGTCAGAGTGCTGATACCATCTCTTAGTAATGTCCAGGCTCTCCTGTCAGATGTCACATTCGATGGACCATGCACCATTAAGAATGTCATTTTATTTTAAAAGTTAAATGGTGATGAATTGGGCAAATAACCAAGGATTACCATGGAAATATGGAACTGTTTCTATGGCAGCATCATCGCTATTGGAATAATTTAATTGTAAAAGAAAGAAATTATAATGTCAATGCTGCCCTAAAACCTGGTTAACATCGAGAGTCAGGGTAATGACAGAACAGTAAGGGGGAAGCTGTTGTCTTTTGTGCTCAGAGTGGAGGTCTGAGAGGAGGATATGGTAAATCATTTCCCGATACAGATTCACCTACAGATGGTTCATGGGGGAATTAGGAATTCAGGAGCTGAGTAATCAGTGGGGGTCCATAGAGAGTACACAGTTACACATCGTAGCTTAGGAGAAGATTGAGAAGCAGCACATCTGAACACAATGAGCAGAGAGCAAGTTTTCCAAACAGCAGAGGGATCAGAGTGAGAAAGAGTCTGTGGTCCTTGGTGCCCCTGGAAGGACCAGAGAGAGAATCTAGCAGCCATGGGAGGTGATCGTGAGGTCTCAGGAGAAGAGACAACACAACCTGTCATCAGTGCTGTGTCATGGGACCAGGTTCCTGGGCTAGACTTAACTCTCCAGTGCAGCTTTATCCTCTTAGAGCTGTGGTTTAGTGGGACCCAGGAATGGATTGCCATCTGTCATTGCCCTACACACTGATAGCTGTTGGGCCACCTTGGTGCCTACTGTTCAGAGTAATCCTAAACCATACCAGGGAAGCCAGCCCAGGGCTGTTTGGGCAGGAATTCCAGGTCCAGATCCTCTAGAAGGAGGCCTGTATTCTACATAGGAATGTCTCTTTGGCCCCATGACTCCTCCCTCAGTGGACTGGAGTGGAACCCTCTAAAGTGCAGGGACCCCTCTTGCCCAGGTCAAAGGGCAGCACTGCCAATGGTAGGGAGATAGAAGCCACGTTTTTCCTCTCTGTTTTAGGACTGTAATCTCCTCAGATTGTTGGAGAGAATGCAGGCATCCTTCTCCAGATGTTCTAATAGTGGATTATTGGTATTAGCATCATCCCAGCAGTTAAGGGACCCCAGTTGGACATTCAGTGGCTTAATGATATGGCTCTTAATGGCCAGAGCTGCATTCTCTGGTTAGTCCACTTACCCTGGCAATAAGGCAGTAGCACACAACTGTTTTTGTTTTTCTTCTGACTTAAAGGGAGAGTCTTTATCCCCAAAGAAAAGCCTGTAGAAACTCAAAAAGAAGAAAACGTGACCCTCGACCCAGAACTGGAAGAAGCTTTGGCTAGTGCCTCCGACACTGAACTCTATGATCTTGCAGGTGAGTCCTCGGCTCTGGGAAACTTTCCTGCCTGGCTCTGTGACCTCCAGGCATGTGGTCGTACCCATGCCAGCAGCCGTTGGGCTTCTCTATAACTGTCGGTTCTTATTAAAATTCCGTGTTGGCTTTAGCCATTAAACCAGTTTCCATGGAGTCAGCTCTGACTCTTGGTAACCCCACTTGTGTCAGAGTAGAAATGTGCCCCATAAGGTTTTCCTGTAGCTGAATCTACTTTTTCGGAAGTAGATTGCCAAACCTTTCTCTCAAGGCACCTCTGTGAGGACTATGAGAATTGAAAGGGAAAAAACAATAGCCCTTATGCTTTATGAGGAGCTTTTACATTAGCATTTTATCATCACAAAATTTCCCTAAGGTGCTTGTTCTTCCCATCAGTTGTCACCCACTCAAGTCTGATTGATACTAAGAGGCCTGTCAGTGTAACCGTGAAACAAGGTAACTTACTGTCATAGTCAGCCCCTAAGGTAAATCCATATTCAGTGCAATCTGCTCATTTTTTTTTCTGGTTTTCTTAACAATAGCAACAAAATAGTAATAATAAGTTTATTTATAAATAAATTATTTATAATTAAAACAAAATAATAATGACATTTATTTATAAATGATTATTTGAATTGATTATACATGTAGATAGAAAAAAGTCAAACAGTGCAAAAGAATATATAATGAAAGGTAAGTTTTCTCACTTTGATTAACCTAGGCCTTCTCCCCTTTCCTGTAGCTCCTTTAAGAAAGATTCCATGCATGCACCAACATATTTGTGCACTCATATTTTCCTTCCAGTGGGATGTTTGCTTCCACCTGCCACAGGGATATTAGGTCACCACAAGGATAAAGGTGCTTTTGAAAACATCCCGCAGCTTTAGCAAGAATTCCTACCTTTGTATTGTATTTGAAGAAATACGTAATAATGATAAATCTCCTTCCTCCTAGGAGAACAAGCTACGCCTTACTCTAACAGCGTGCTACCATCTTTACCTGCATTTTCATTCCTTCTGTTCCATTGGGGGTTGATATCAAGTTCACATATTGGAGACATTCTCAGAGGTCACTGCAGGAGCTGAGGCACCTGGGTGTGGCAGTGAAGAAGATGCCTTATGGTGGCTGCTTTTCCAGGTTTTGTGGTTGCAGCACCACCACTGGTTACCAACAAATAGACTCTGACTCACAGTGACCCCATGTGTTTCCAGTAGGACTGTGCATATGATTTTCCATGGCTGTGACCTTTAGGAAGCAGATCATCAGGTCTTTCTTCCTAGGTGCCTCTGGGTGAATTTGAACTGCCACCCTTTCGGTTAATAACAAAGGCTTAACCATTTGCGCCACCCAGGGACTCTTAGTTACTGTGCGACGATCCTGTTACGGTTACTGCTCCTCCCAACGGTTGCCCGATGGCCTCTGCTGGAGGTCACTACAGGCAGAATGTAGCACTGGGCTTGAATTCCCAGAAAATTCCTGATAAAAAAGAAAGAGAGAGAATAGAGCTAATCATTTAGAAGACACTAAATCTAGACATTCATACAGTGAAACCAGGAGAATAATCCCAACAGACAAATGTTGGTTTCGTCCGTGCTCAGCCTCCCTCCGTCGTTGGGTGCTCCCTGGGAACCCAGCAGGAAGCCAGGCTGCAGTGGGCTGCAGCATCTTCTCAAGTGGATCTTTCAGAAGATTGTAGGCAGTCCCGTGAGTGGATGGATTTATAGCTGTTAAGGTTTAGATAAGAAAGAGTACCAATGCATTGCCCATGTTATTGTGGCAGAAAGAGAGACATTCATCAAGGGGGTGACAGCTGACCTCCAAAACAGAGCCTTCCAGACTGTGGGCATATCTTGATGTGACTACCACTACCCAGAGCCTAGTTCTCAGCTTTGCTGGTCTAGAGATTTGATCTTGTGAGTGCATATAGGAGCTATCAGATTAGGAGGATGGAGGAAGTGAGGTAATAGGGACTGACTCTACTAGCCAGATTTATAGGAAATAGATAATACAAAAAGTAAAACTTGGCAGTGGGAGCCAAATTATAATTAGGAGGCTGCTTGGTATGGATGGGGCCAGAGTAAGACAAGATGGCCTCAATGCCCTGTTTATCGAGTAGGGCACCCTCTCCCTAGACAATGCCAGAGACACACTGACAAATGCTGGTTTTGTTTACTTAACAAGAATTTGTAAAGCACTTAGTGCCTGGCACATAGGAATTCACTTAATTGTTTCAATAGGTAAAGTACAAATATTATCCCTGTTTTACAAGATGAGGAAGCTGCGGCTCAGAGGCGTTTGGTAACTTCCCCAGTCACACAGCTAATACATAACAGAGTCAGAATTCAAACTCAGGCCGAGTGCTCCGAGTCCCACTCTTCATCCCTACACTTGCTGGCTGTTTGTCCTTCCTAGTGCTGTGCTAGCTGCCTCCCTCCCTCCCTCCACAGAAGAGCTGATGATGCTCTCAGAGGCACTCCTCTGCCACTATTGACAGATTACTGTCTAGTCTGGGTCCTTCTCCAGATGGCCTGGCTCACCTATAATTTCATTAGCAGGGGGAAACCTGCGGGCACTTGCCAATTCAGCCTGCCCAGCATTTCTTCTCCCTGTGTTGCTTCCTGTACACTATGGTGCTTCCTGGTGCAACTGCCATGTAATACAAGAGACTGAAAATTTTGGTATGCTTATCTGACCTGAGGAGCCCTGGTGGTACAGTGGTTAAAAGCTGTGGCTGCTAACCAAAAGGTTAGCAGTTTGAATCCACCAGCTTCTGCTTAGGAACGGTATAGGGCAGTTCTACTCTGACCTATAGGGTCGCTATGAGTTGGAATTGACTCAATGGCAACGGGTTTGGTTTTAGTTTTTGAATCTGACCTTAAGGAGCCCTGGTAGTACAGCGGTTAAGCACTCAGCTACTAACCATAAGGTCAGTGGTTTGAACCCACCAGTCGCTCCAGGGGAGGAAGATGTGGCAGTCTGCTTCCATAAAGATTTATAGCCTTGGAAACCCTGTATGGCAGTTCTGTTCTGTTCTGTAGGATAGCTATGAGTCAAGACTGACTAGACAGCAATGTCTTTGGTTTGGGTTTTGATATCTGACCTTGCATTTCCCTGCAGTACTGTAGATGAAAAAAGGACAACTCCTTTTGGCATGGAGGATTGGGAGAGATGGGGAGCCTGACATTGAAAGAGGCTTATGATCTTTCTGCTATTTGCAAGATACAATAATATCTACAATGTTAGATATTAAATGTCCTTAGACTCAGTCTCACCCTCTCATTTTACAGATGAGAAAACTGAGGGGTTGAGTCTAGTTAACTGGGAGGTCTAAGTAGGTTTTTTGTAATTTTGGGACCATAATTAAATAGTCTTTGTTCCTCAGATCCTAAATGGTTTTACATGTATAGACATAGACACATGAAAGATTGCTGGTGGTCTTGGAAAGAAGTTTTCATTTTGTTTTGTTTTTATAAGGTTAGTCAGTGCTATGCATCTACGACACACTTTGCATCTGGAGACTTCATCTTTATGAAACAGGGTTTCATTTTTACAATCGGAAGTATTGTTCTTCAAGGGCAAATTAAGAGTGTGGAAATTCTAACATGCTTTCCTAATCTTAATGTTTGTTCACAATTACCTCTGTTTTTAGCTGTTCTTGGGGTGCACAATTTACTCAACAATCCAAAGTTCGATGAAGAAACGACCAGCACTAAAAGTGGTGAAGGGCCTCTAAGAAGTAAGTTGATGGGGAATGTATGGCTTTGTAAACTTCTGAGCCTTCAGATGTTCCAACAGAATTGCCTATTGGCAAGGCCTCCTGGTGTATCCGGCAGAATTTGAAGGTGGATTTTGTCCAGTTACCAGGGGTCACTAGGCTCCAGCAGCCAAACCAGAATAGAGTAGCTAATAATGGGAGCTCCTTCTGGCAGTGTAACAAGTCCCAATCATTTGTGTAGAACACGCTTTCTTAGTAGGCCTGTTTACCCAATAGATAAAATTGCTAACAAAAAGGCTTCAAAGTCTGCACAGAACGCAGATACCTACACGTTCCTGAGGATATTTTAATTAACTGTGGCAGCTTGAATAATTTCCCTCTCTATTCTAGTGTTGTGTTTGTTTGTTTGTTTCAGTAATGGATGCTCAACATTAGAATTTGAAAACCCACTTTCCCCAGAAAGCATGAAAGACACTTGCGTGGACTTGGTGGCACAGAAAGTTCCTGACCGCTGTCTTCTATGTCAGCATTCCTGGGGAAATGTACAGTTACTTAGATTTTCTCATTCAGTCATGCATCAGTTATCCGTTAAATACCTACTATGTGTCAGTAACATTCTAGGCTTAGGTACAAAGGTAGAAGATGGTCCCTGATGAAAGGAGGTTATCTATCGGTGGTAAGGACAGACCAGTGATCAGATAATTTCAGTGCAGTGTGATGCAGGCTATCTGAGGACACACAGAGAATCACAGCTTTTCTTAGGTTAATTATATTTTATTCTCTGTGATGGAGACTTGTTCCAGTAGCATATTTATGAACCATCATTTACAGTGGATAATTTACCTAGATAATGAGCAATATTCCTTTTATATTTTTCTTTCTAGTTTCATACATATTTATAGACTTATAGTAGTATATACTTGTGGTGGAAAGGACAAATAGTTCCTATTTCCTCCCAAACCTGGTTATTATCAATTTTGTGACCTTTTGCTTATTTAGCAGATAAAAATGTATATCCCTTTTAGCTTCATTATCAAAGAGTAATATTCAGACTGTTAATAAGTTTTCTATTAAAAATCTTATGCATAACCTTCTGGACTTTTATATGTACACATATGTGTACATATCTAACTTTTTTTCAAATTGTGGATCTCTTATCAGTACATGTAGGTTAACCTTATTCTTTTAATGAATACGTAGTGTTTTATTATGTAATTATGCTGTAATTTATTTAATCATTTTCATGTTGGTGGATGTTTTATTTTAAAAAATTAATTTAAAAAGCAAAAATATGTGTCAGTGAACATACCTTTATATATTCACGCTACTTTTCCTATAGGTTGGACTACTAGATACAAAATTTGAGTCATAGATTATGCATAATTTAAATTTTGGTATATAGTGACAAATTATTCTCCCCAAAAGTTTGCACTACTTTACATTCCCACTAACAATATATGAGGATGCTTTTTTCTCCACATCATTGCCAAATCTCAACATTATCTCTTTTTATACTTTTTGCTAATTGAATGGGGAGGGGTGGTATCTCATTGTTTTATCTCAGAGTTTACTCTTTATATTTACTGGTTAAAGGGACAGAGTTTCTTCTGATCATATCATTTATTCATTTTTAATTGGGTTGCCTCTTACTGATTTGTAGGGGCTCTGTGTATATTGGGACAGCAGCCCTTGTATATTATATATGTTGCAAATATTTTCTGTTAACTGCTTTTGAGAATTCTTCCATTCTTCTTTTTTATCTCTTTCTCTTACCTTCCTCAAAACTAAAGCTCTAAAATGGAAATCAGAGGAGGATGGGTATGATAAAGAGACCACAAGTTTGGGGAATGAAAAGACTTATGTGATTTCTTTTTTGGATATCAAGTCCTGTGCCTGTCTGATTATTATAATCAGAAGAGGCCCATATGGTGCAGCAGTAATTGCCCATAAATGTACTTGTTGAGATTGGGGTTTGATGTAGAGCATTTTTGGCTCCAGACACTGTCAGCCACTGACTCTTCTCGTGTGGATAAGAAACATCAGGCTTCTAAACCATAACTCAGAGCCATGCCACGCCTGTATTTGCTTGGCGGGGAGCTAAGCTTATAGTCATGGTATTAGAGTATTGTTGGGATCAAACATATAAAAGAAATGTCACTTTGGGGGGAGCCATCTTTGATTTTGATACAAGAGCCCTTACCTTTTCTTTTTAAAATTACAACTTGTGTTTTAGATGTGGTCAAAGGTGAAAAGGTCAAGCCAACATTTGAGGAACCACCCAATCCTACAAATGTAGAAGTAAGTCTACAGCAGATGAAAGCCAATGATCCTCGCCTGCAAGAAGTCAACCTTAACAATATTAAGGTATTTCATTATGCTTGTGATGGTTGCCAGTCACTTGATTTACCATGAGGTCAGAAGATTGCCTGTTATCTTTTAGATCCACCCTTGCTGGCAATCCTTTGTAGTTCATGGTTTTGAGGCACTTCTGTTCAAAAGAAGTGGGTTTAAAAAAGAGTGATTCCTAGAATTCTTTGAAAAGAATCACATCACTTGTGTAAAACAGTTTATTAGTAGTAGTCTTTTGCTGAGTAACAAATTGCTCCAACAGTTAAGAGGTTTAAAGCAGCAAACATTTATTATCTCACAGTTTTTAAGAGTCAGGAGTCTGGGAATGACTTAGCTGGGTAGTTGTGTTGACTTCTTCCTTGTCAGTAGCTCTAGGTTTTTTTTTGATTTTTGGCCTACCTTGGCTTGTACATGATTCTAGCATGAGGTCTGTCTTTCCCCTGGTCTATTCTGGTCTTTTTATAACTCAAATGATTAGGTTTGAGATCCACCCCACCCCCCACAGGTATGGCTTCATTAACATAACAAAAGAAAAACTCTGTTTCCAAACAAGGTCATATTTAGAGGGACAGCGTTAGAATTTCAACATATATCTTGGGGGGACACAATTCAGTTTATAACAGATGGCATCCTTTTCTCTGGTTCTTACTAGAGGTGTTCATTTTCTTTGCTTTATACTCATAAGTAGAAAGACTCTTAAATGCTGAAAAATGACACATTTTTATAGAAGCTTTTAGAAAAGGAGATCTAACACACATCAGTGATTGCAAAGGAATTGATTTTGATATAAGGGCTATCGTGGTTGACCATCAAAGTTGTTCTTGTTAAGTATAATATTCCTTGTATTTCTTAAATCCTCAACTCTTATTTTTCTTAGAGTTATTTGTATGTGTGATTATTTTTTTTAAAGAAAACTCTCTAGGGAGTTTTCCGTTTCACCATTTTAAATTTATTACAGTGTTTACTATCACTATATTTTTTTTACCTTGTTTTCTTTTTGCTGATTTCTGAAGACAACAGTCTTCAGTACCCGTAGCTCCTACATTTCTTATTTCTTTCTCTATTATGAAGATCTTCAGAACATAACTTCATAATGTTATTAAGAGGAGTTTAGACTATAGAATACGTATCCTATTATAAAATCATTTGGCTGTCTTACTGTTGTGCTAAATACTTCTTTCATAGGACTTGTCTTGTCAGTTCCTGTCTCTTTAGGACCTTACAGAATTTACACTGGTACATCTGCTCTGTTAGTTTCTTTTTATAAGAGTTTCTTTTCAAAAAGGAACTGGTTCATGATGCTTTAGTTCATCCATCTGCGAGTGCTTTCTTGCCGCTTCTCAGCACAGATTCCATTCTTCATATTCTGTCTCTAAAAAAGGCTTGCTTCAAAAATGTCTGCTGGGTAAAGAATGATGGTTATATTAACCCCCCAAACACTTGCCAGTACACATTTTTAAACTATTCAGAGTGGTATACCAGAAAAATGTATTATTATTTCAAGAATTAGGTGATTGCTTCTCAATTCTTGAATGCCATCTTGTTGATAAATAGTGGAAATTTTGTGGATTTGCACTGATGTTATTAAAATAAGTCACATTGCAGGAAACATTTTAGTTATCATAAGAAGAAAAAATGATGCCCACATTCCACATCTAAAAACTTACTCTCCCCGATTTTTCATAACAAAGTTAAGTGAGAATAAAAGAAAATAAAGCTTATGAAAACATAGGGTTATAATTTTTCTGGATTTTAAGTTTTAGTTTAAGGTCAATGCTGCTATCTGCTATGGAAATATTTTAGTATTTTAACAGCCAGTACATCTGTAGCAGTGTATAGTTGCTAAATACCAGTCTTGTTTATATTTATTTGGGTTTTATTCCTGGGGAAAAATGAATTTAATCAGAGGGGAATGAAGATAAAGAAATCGAGACCTAGATCAGTGCTGCTTCTCCTATAAAGTTTCCCATGATTTTCCCAACCATAATTAAATTTTCCCCTCCATTGTGCTTCAATTGCATTTTGTACCCCAGGTGACACAGACCGCTAGGAGTAGAGCCACTTACTTCTTTATTCCTCCCATACTGTAAAATCTTGGAGGCTAGAGACTATGTCTACCAAAGCACAGGGCCTTGCTCACGGTAGGTGTTTAATGTTGAATGACAGTGAATAATGAATGAGACTTGGGGACATTTGCAGACCTTCCAGTGCTCATGGCTGTTCTTCTTCATGTCGACTTTCAATTTAAAGGGACTGTTTTCCTTTTCCCTGTTAAAAGGGTGTGGCTAGCACTACTGTTAAGTTTATGAGAAACAATTAGAACACATTTTGGCTTGCATGTGGAAATATGAAGAAAGAAGGAGAAACAGCATAGAATGCAGGAAGAAAGGGAAGGAAAAAGATTCTCCATGGATTAATGCCCAAGAGAAGGAATATATATATATATATATATATATATATATATATATATGTAGAGGCAACATTGCCTCATGTCACTTAATATGTCACTTTGAGGACTAAGGTTTGCCTGACCATGGTATTTTCTGTTACTTCATATGCATGTAAAAGCTGGACAGTAAATAGGGAGGATCGAAGTAGAATTGATACATTTGAATTATGGTGCTGGTGAAGAATATTGAATATACCGTGGACTGCCAGAAGAACAAACAAATCTGTCTTGGAAGAAGTACAGCCAGAATGCCCCTTAGAAGCAAGGATAGTGAAACTTCATCTCACATACCTTGGACATGTTATCAGGAGGGACCAGTCCCTGGAGAAGAACATCATGCTTGGTAAAGTAGAGGATCAGAGTAAAAGAGGAAGACCCTCAACGAGATGGGTTGACACAGTGGCTGCAACAATGGGCTCAAACATAGCAATGATTGTGAGGATGGCACAGGACCAGGCAATGTTTTGTTTCTGTTGCGCATGGGATCGCTATGAGTTAGATTGACTCAATGGTGCTCAACGACAATATTAATAACAGCTAACTTTTGTTGAGTACTCACTATTTGTCATACCCTTTGCTAAATACTTGACATGAAGTATCACATTTAATCCTTAATGGGACTTAAAGAGGTTATATTACCCTAGGTCACAGAGCTAGCCCACAGTGTAGCCAGGACTCACGTCGAAGGCTAGCTGTGCCCCAGATTTGCTTCTCCTCCCAGTGGTTGGTACTGTGCTAAGTGGCATAGAAGAGGCAGTACAAAGATAAGTAAGATTCATTCAGAGTCTTTACTCTGAAAAACTTATTTTAGCTTATTAACTTATATTGCCACAACATGATGTGGTGAGCCCCCCAAATGTTATAGAATTGCGGGTAAGGAAACTTTTAATGCTGCCTAGGAGAGGCAGAGGAGGTGATATTTCAGATGGATCTTGAAAGATGAGTAGGAATTAATCAGAGTAAAGGGCAAAGGAAACCCAGGCAAAGAGAACACACATGTAAAGGTGTAAGGGTGGGAAAGATCATGGTATATTAAAGAACAACAAGTGGGTCAGTCTGGATTGGAAGACAGAGAATGAAAGAGAAAAGAGCGAAGCAGTGTCTCTGAATAATTTCTTGGGTCAGGAAACAAAGGCAATGCCAGAATATAACATTGTGCTAGATTCCCCTATTGGACACTCAGTGGTGCTGTTGACTCAGAATAGCTTGGTTGCTAGAGGCTTGGTGATGAACACCTTTTAGAGGAGGATATCATGCTACATTACCCACAGTGTACTGATTCGGAATCAAACACTTGGTTTGGATCATGCTATTACCATATAAGTTATTAAAGAGCCATGGGCCTTTAACTTGGGATTAAGAGAGCTGCAGGGTGGTCCCTCACTATCTGTGCCTTTTCCATCTTAGAACATTCCAATTCCAACTCTGAAGGAATTTGCAAAGGCTCTGGAGACCAACACTCACATAAAGAAGTTCAGCCTGGCTGCAACCCGCAGCAACGACCCTGTGGCAATTGTGAGTAAAATTCTTAGAAACACGTGAAAATATTTAATTCATTACAAACTATTTTTAATTTGTTTTATCAATTAGCAATCTTGGATCTGGTAAATTTGTTTTCTACACAGTTAATAAAATTAATTAGTTATAATGAGACGGTAAAACTTTAGAACCCAGCTGTCAGGCACTTCAGATTAATGAGAATTTTTTCAGCACTAGACTTTTAGGAGACAGAGTAGATTAGGCATTTAGTTAAATATTTAGGTTTTGTTCTGCACTTAGTAAAAATTTTCTGAAATTTTCATATCTACAATTTCATTCTGTTTCAGTCAGTGGACATTATGATGACCCTGACATTCATTCTACAGGAACTCGACACAGATAAGAAATGTTAAAAGTATATTTTATTTTCTCCATTGCGGACTATGTTTCAAAAATATTTTAAACAACTGAATTTTGAAACATTTTTCTTTTGACACATGTTAACCAGAATATGAAAAAATAATTAACCAAAAACGCTATTCCTTCTAGGCATTTTAGATAATTCAGCTAAATAAGGAAGACCCTTAACCCAAGCAAATGCTACTGTGTTCCCCATCACCATCATCACCATGCTATTCTTCCTGTGAATAACATTTATTGAGCAATTAGTAAGTGCCAGCACTGAATTCTGTGCTTTATCTACATCATCCCACCTGATCCTCACTAGTACTATGAGATAGATACTATGAGTACAAACTAGTGCTAATATAAGGAACCCTGGTGGCACAATGGTTAAGCACTTAGCTGCTAACTGAAAGGTTACCAGTTCAAACCCACCAGTGGCTCCAAGGGAGAAAAGACCTGACAACCTGCTCCCATAGAGATTACTGCCTAGGAAACCCTATTGGGCAGTTCTGCTCTTTCTTATAGGATTGCTATGAGTCAGAATTGACTTGACAGCACACAACAACAACAACAGTACTAATAAAAGGAGCCCTGGTGGCACAACAGTTAAGTGCTCTGCTGCTAACTACAAGGTTGGCAGTTCGAATCCACCCAGTGACTTTGTGGGAGAAAGACCTGGCAATGTTCATCCATAAAGATTACAGCCTAGAAAACCCTATGGGGCAGTTCTGCTCTGCTGCTGGGGTTATGGGTCAAAATTTACTCGACAGCACCCCACAACAGTACTAACAAATAGGCAAACTGAGGCTGAGAGAGGTTAAGTAACCTGCCTGAGATAACGTAGCCAGTAATTGGGAGAGCCATGATTCACACCCACGTCTTTATGGTACGTACCACAGCCAGGATGCTTAACCATCAGGCTATGCTGTACATACATACACTGCCTCATTGTCATACATTTGCTAAAATATGTCACTTACCAGAGCTTGGGTGTCATCCTGTGGTTCTACATCATCTAATGTTCAGCCTTGAATCAAACTGGCAAAACAAAAGTTGTCTTGATACACAGAAAAAAACAATATTTGATGGTTGCAAGGAAGGAGAGGGGAAATCGTTAACTAGGTAGTAGGAGAGTGTCAATTTTGGTGAAGGGAAAGACAGCACACATTATAGGAGGAGTCAGCACAATTAGACCAAGGAAAAGTCATAGAAGCTTCCTAGACACATCCAAACACCTTGAGGCACCAAGTTGCTGAGGCTGAGGGCTGAGGACCAGAGTCCCTGTCAGAGTGGTTGGTGGTGATAGCCAGGTACCATCTAGTTGTTCTGGGCTCAGGCTGGTAGAGGCTGTGGTAGTTGTAGTCCATTAGTCCTTTGGCTTAACACTTCCTTTGTGTCTTTGGTTTTCTTCATTCTACTTTGCTCTGGACAGGATAGGACCAACAGACGTATCTTAGATGGCTGCTCACAAGCTTTTAAGACCCCAGATGCTTCTCACCAAAGTAGGATGTAGAACATTTTCTTTAAGAACTGTTATGCCAGTTGAACTAGATGTCCCCGAGACTATGGTCCCCAGCCCTCAGCCCAGCAACTAGGTTCCTCAGGGTATTCGGATGTGTCTATGAGGCTTCTATGACTTTGCCTTGGTCCTGTTGTGTACACTTCTCTTATAACGTATGCTCTGCGTCCCCCAAAGTTACCATCTATCTACTATCTAGTTAGTGATTTCTCCACCGTGCCCTCCCCTCCCCTGTAACCATCAAAAATTTTTTATTTCTGTGCGTAAACCTTTTCTTGAGTTTTTATAATAGTGGCCCTCATACAGTATTTGTCCTTTTGTGATTGACTTATTTCACTCAGAATAATGCCCTCCGATTCATCCATATTGTTGTGTATAAATTTTTGAATGAGAAACTAACTTGCACTGTAAACCTTCACCTAAAGCACAATATTATTATTTAAAAAATAAATTAAAGCTATACAAAAAAAAAAGTTGACTCGGTGCTGTCTTTTGGAAGATCTAAAATAATATTGGAAACAGACAACATGAAAGTAATGACTACTTAGCATAGATGTTTGAAAAATACTCTTTAAATGAATGAATGAACATGCCCTCCATCCTCTGGGCAACCGAGAATATTTCCATGGTGACAATCAACCAAAGAAAACCCAAACCCACTGCTGTCAGGTTGATTCTGACTCATAGTGGTCCTATAGGACAGAGCAGAGCCACCCATAGGGTTTCTATGGAGTGGCTGGTGGATTCAAACTGCTAGCCTTTTGGTTAGCAGCTGAGCTCTTAACCACTCCACCATTAGGGCTCCATGCTGATAACAGCAAATTTGAAAGTAAGCACTCATATAAAAGAGGGACTAAGCTACAAAACTGATATTTTCTCCAGCAATTATGACATCATCTAAATTTGTGGGTTGAAAGCAGTTTTGAATGTCAGACCTATCTTTAAAATAGAAAAATAGCAGAACTAGATCATTTGTGAAATTAACAATTTAAAAATTCTTAATCTGTGTATGATTTTGTATTATCTCTGCCCTTTAGTAGGTTTATTTCCAATAAAGCAAAAATACTTACGAAACATTTTGTATATAAAGGAACAAAGGGATGAATAAAAATGACTTGTCTATTTAATATATTATTTAGAGTAAAATAGGAGAGGTGGGCATGGTTTATAGTCTACTGTTAACAATACTGGTAAATAATCTGACTCCTACTCTAGATCAAATAGATAACTTCCTAAGTGGACTAAACACATTCCAAATATAATAATCTCTTTGATAGTTTTTAATGTGACAATTATTTGCCAGGTGTCTACTGTGTGACAGGCACTGTGCTAGGAGCAGGGTTTCTTAGTAATATCTTTCAGGCAAATTTGACTCTTTTGCAATTTGCATTTTTAAATACTAATTTAGTTGGCATAGTCACAGAACTGTCTATGAAATAGAAGAACCACAAAAATATTTGTACTTTATATATACTTCATGTATATATAAGCATATATACATGAAGTATATATAAAGTACAAGTATTGAAATGTTATTCAGAGGGACCAGTCCTTGGAGAAGGATATCGTGCTCGGTAAAGTGGAGGGTCAGCGAAAAAGAGGAAGACCCTCAAGGAGATGGATTGACATGGTGGCTGCAACAATGGGCTCAAACATAGCAACGATCTGAGGATGGCGCAGAACCAGGCAGTGTTTTGTTCTGTTGTAGATGGGGTCGCAGTGAGTCAGAACTGACTTGACGGCACCTAACAACATATATACATGTGGATAGAGAGTTGTCAAGATAAAATTTTCCTACTGTTTGAAAATCGTCAGTGAAAGAGATTTTTCAGTTTTCCTTCATTCCAACTGTAATTATGTGGCACCATCCTCCTCCCCACTCACTCCCCTAGATTTCATTCCCAAGAGTTAACAGAGAAAGAGAAGCAGAACCAAGGGAGAGAAATGAGGGCTTCAGGGTGCATTTTCTTTATCACTGAGATGGATTGATTGACAGCTTTGTGCCTGGGTAGCTGTTTCATCAAGAGCCCTGTCAGAAAGTCTTCACTTTTAGTATCCAACATGAGAGAAAAGGTGTTTTTAGTGGATGCCATTTTCATACCTCAGTCCTTACTCTGCTCTTATTTTAAATTCTAATTCTGGTATATTGCTAGAATCAGTGAAGCTCTGTGGGATTGGGGTCCATGTAGACACATCTCCATTTAAGGCTGTATCACATTCAGTAAGAAAACATTTTATCTCAACAACAACAAAAATAAAGTAAATTTTAAAAAGAAAGGAAGTATTTTATTGTTAGGGTTGTGGTAACCACAATTAAATAAGCTCAATATTATTTTAAAATCACTTTTCAAAAATTTTGCATGTTTGAGACACTTCTTTAGGCTTATAAAAGCACAGAAGTTCCACCTGTGAGGCAGTGTGGTGTACCAGAAAGAGCTTTAGGCTTGACGTAGAAGACCCAGGTCTTTGTCCTATGACATCAGCAGCAATTTCTCTGAGCCTTAGTTTCCTCAGGGGTAGTTGTTATGAAGGCTGCTGGGAAAATGAGTTCACATTCATCTGGAAGCAGTTACCACACCATACAATTGCGAGGAAGAATTACAGTACTTAAGGCTGTGAAGGGCAGAGCCTCTTTGGGCTAGCCTAGATGTCTTCATGTGGTCCAGCCCAGTTGGAAAGACCCTTCTACACATTAGACATTGGTTGATTACCCTCTAGTTGATAAAGGTCTTTAAAATGTGAAAATGGCTGAACAGCTCACTGTTAGTGAGAATTAAAAATCAGTGTTAAGACAGAGAGCTTCAAGAAATTTTCTATTTCAGGTTCAAAAACAGATTCAACAAGGTACTTCCAGAATTATTGTGAATGTAGGCAAGCTATGTGTGTAAAAGATGGCTTTATCCCCATTTTACATAGGGGAAACTGGAGCTCCAAGAATTTGAGTAACTTTACTAAGATTACCCAGCACGTTGCAAAGTCAGAATTTGAACTTAAATCATCTGTAATCAAGTTCAGTTCACCACACCCCAACCGTGTCCGTACAACTACATCTGTGGCAATGAGTATTAATAGAACTCACAACCACAGAATGCCAATGAAGAGAAAATATCCAATTATGTAAAAAATACTGTTGTTGTTAACAACAATGCCAACCATAAAAATCAAGAGTTTGTGGCCCGCACCATCTAATAGAAATAAAATGTGAGCCACATGTGTAATTTTAAATTTTCTAGTAGCCACATTAAAAAAGTAAAAAAGACACAGGTAAAATAAACCTTAATATATTTTATTTAAGCCAGTATATCCAAAATATTATTGTTTCAGAATATAACCATTATAAAAAAATTATTGAGACATTTTAAATTCTTCTTTTCATACTAAGTCTTTGAAATCCAGTGTGTGTTTTACATTTACAGAACATCTCAGTTCAGACTAGCTACTTTTCAGGGGCTCCATAAAAACCTGCTGCCACCTGTGGCTAGTGGCTACCATGGAGACGCTAGGTTTAGGAGGTTACTGAGTATTTTCATGTAATTCTGTAAAGTGCGTAAAGCAAACCTTTTTAAAAATGTGTTTCTACTCTATTTATATAACATTTAAGAAATCTCATAATTGACTCAATGACAACTAACAGCAGGCCTTTGTTTAACTCACGTTAGTATCCCCAGCACATGGAATAGATGCTCAAATATTTGCTGAACTAAAGTAAACTTAGGTCTACAGCCCAGGGGCTGACATTTGGCTGGGTTTCCCCTCTTTTGTTCAGGATAAGAGATTTCCTCCAGTTTAAGAGAAATTGGGAGGATCCTGGCTACTTGCCAATAGGTCCTGCGATTTTTTTGTGAGGGCCTAACTGCTCTGACGGTGGTGTAGTGGTTAAGAGCAACAGCTGCTAACCAAAAGGTTGGCAGTTCGAATCCACCAGGGCCTCCTTAAAAACTCTATGGGGTAGTTCTACCCTGTCCTACAGTGCCACTATGAGTCAGAATCGACTTGACGGCAACAGGTTTGGTAATTGCTCTGACGTCTTATTCTAATAATGAAAGTAAGACCCAAAGGTTGGAGCGTCCATAAGGAAAGGCCTGATGCATTCCTCTCTGGTGTTGTAATTAAAATATGTACATTTTATTTTAATTAAAGACCCAGCACTGAATAAATACACTTTAATTTACTTGGCATACACTAATTTCAGTCCAAGTGCTGAGCTTGATTGGCAATTGCCTGACTAATACACAGGATTATTCTTCTATTCCAGTGATTCTCAACTGGTGGCAATTTTGCCGTCTCCTCCACGCTGGGGATGGTTGGCAATGTCTGGAGACATTTTTGGTTGTTGCTACCAGTGGGTAGAGGCCAAGAATGCTGCTGCTCCCACAACAAAGAGTTAGCTGGCCCAAAATGTCGACAGCGCTGAGTTGACAAACCCTGTTCTAGCCCCATGTTGAATTCCTTCTCCTCCCTCCTCCGTCATTTCCTCTATAACAACAACTAAAATAGTTTAGAAGTTCTTGGCTCTGCTTCCTGGAAGGGGTCACTGGGAGCAGTTTGTTTTTCATTTTTCTAATTGTTGTCTTTATGACTTTAATTAAATTGGCTGTTAGTCCTGACTGCACATAAGTCACCTGGAGACAGTTTAAAACTGCAGATGTCCAGGCCACAGCCTCAGAGAGTTTGATTTGTCTGGGGGGCGGGGAGCAGCATTGGTATATTTTTTAAACCTCCCCCCAGGTCATTCTAGTACAAAGCCAGGGTGGAAATTACTCTTATACATTTTTTTTTCCAATTTATCATCTTAGATCATTTTTGACTGCCCATTATAAAAGATAAAAAAACCCACAAACATGTTGCCGTCAAGTTGATTCCGACTCATAGCGACCCCACAGGACAGAATCAAACTGCCCCATAGGGTTTCCAAGGAGCAGCTGGTAGATTCAAACTGCTGAACTTTTGGTTACCAGCTGAGCTTTTACCCACTGTGCCACCAGGGGTGAGTATAAAACTGCCCTTGTCTTTTTTTTTAAATAAAAGATGAGGACAGTTTTGTACTCACTCTGCCTTCTATCCCTCCTTCCTATTCTACCTCCCAATTGTATTTATTCCGGTATTTTCACATTTGAGCTTTATATATTCATCTTGTATATAGGTTGATTCTAAATAATTAAAAACCTGTTGCCAGCATTTACAGTTACATGATTTTATAAATATATAAATCTCTGTTCTCATGGACCTCACAATCTAGTAACTAATGCCATCAGATTTTTGTTCTTTTGTAGGTACATTATTTTTCTTGCTAGAAATTTTTAGAACACTCTTTTCCCTTGAAGTTCTGAAATTTCATGTGTATGTATTTACTTATGAATCTTTTTTATTCATTCTGTTGAGCATTCAGTGGTTTCTTTCAGATAAAACTTGTAACTTTCTTCAGCTCCAGAAGAATTTCCGCTATTAATTATTTGATCATTTCTTCACTTTTGTTGTCTCCTCTCTCTTCTTTCTGGAATACCTATTAGATGAATGTTAAACCTGTGTATCTTTCCTCCATATCTCTAAGCATATCTTTCATACTTTCTATTTCTTTGTCTTTTTAGTCTACGTTCTTAGAAATACCCTCAACCTTGTCGTCTAGGTCACCAGCTTGTTCTTCAGCCATCTGGTTTTATAATTCCGTATGTCTATTACTTGTTGTGTGTGTGTTTTTAATTCAGTGTGGTGTTTTAATATTCAAGAGCTCTTTCTTATTATTATTCCTCTTTTTTTATGTAGCTATTATGCATACACAACAATAGATCCAAAAATATTTTATGGATATAAAAAGAAATGCCTTTTCTTTTTTTTGTTGGGAATAATAATTAGAATTTTTACACATATTTCTTTCCCCTGGACAGTCTCTGTTCCTTCTAGGGCAAGTTGTTCTGTATGCTCAGCTTGGCTAGTCTCGTTCATGATGTTGGTTTTCCTAATAAGCCTGGCAATTCTTGGTTGGCCATTTGTATTTGTGAATGGAGGCTTGTGACGTAGTGAATTTCTTAATATGACCCTTCTCACCGTAGTCTTTGTGACTCCCACACAATGATGGGGTGGGACTATGCAAATAAGGTGCTTGTGGCCCATCAAGGGGATTACACAACTTGTATGGTCACACCCCTCACCAGGGTTCCATGCATCTTATTTGCTGCTAATGTAAATAAGATGCATGGAACCTTGTGGGGGGGGGTGCAAATAAGGTGTATGGAACCCTAACAACAGGATTGGCTAGTTTGTCATTCCACTAGGCTTATAAGAGAGCCAATCCCAGAGCAGAGGGGGACCTCACTACCACCAAAAAAGAAGAACCGTGAGCGAAGCATGTCCTTTGGACCCAGGATCCCTGTGCTGAGAGCCTCCTAGACCCCAGAGACACACAGCTGTAACACCAGAGACAGTGAGAGACAGGGAGAAGCCACAGCAGAGAAATGGCTGCAGCAGAGGCAGCAGAACCAGGAGACCAGCAGGGTGGTGCAGTGGGCTTCCCAGCCAGCCCATGGAACAAGAGAGATGAGTGCCTTTGGGCAGAAGGTTTGCTGGTAGAGTGGGATGCCTCCAAGCACTTGGCGGAGCTAGGCTTGCCAACCCAGGGAGCAAGACTGCTGAGTGCCTTCAGGCTAAGGCTTCCTGGTAGAGTAGGATGACTCTGGACACTTACTGGCAAAGCTAAAGAGCTTTGTAACACTTGCTCGTGCAGGGCAGAGGCCGGGCTGAGAGACTGAGAGGCTGAGGGCCAGAGAGAGTCCTGCCTGCAGGCTCGGCTGTCCTGATGGAAGAACTGTATCCTGAATTCTTCCTGATCTGGAATTGTAACCTATTACTTCCCTAATAAACCCCATAACTGTGAGTATGGTCTGTGAGTTCTGTGTGGCCACTGCAGTAAATTTTCAAACTCAGCAGAGGAGTAGAGAGTGCTGTGGGAGGGATGGTTGGTGTCAGAATTGCTTAAAAGGTTGGGGGGAGGAGGCATGTCTGACCTCTACCTCAGAGGGATCAGCCCTGGGCTGCCGGTCTTGATCTTCCCCCGACCCTTGAGAAGTTAAAGGAGGCTAGATGTTGTCAAGGACAATGTTGGTTTGTGTAAACCACCATCATTTCCTTTGCAGTTGGGTAGGTCTATTTCACCAATAGACCCCTCCTTTAAAAGAGAACTCTTTTTGTTTTTCCCATTTGTCACCATCTGACAGGCTATGTTTTATTTATTATTAATGTGTTGACTCTGCTAGAATATATGCTCCCTGAGGATAAGGATTTTTGTTTCCTTCTTTACTGCTGGCATACAAGACAGGCTCAATAAGAATGTTTTTTAGAATGAATGAGTGAATGGGTAGATGAATGCTTTTGTTAGCAGACAGGTGAATTGACAGGCAGCTTTCTCTATAGCATGTGTATGAGGAGCTGGTAGGCAGCATGGGAGTCCCCCACAATAGGAGAGCTTCATTCTGGCGGTGGTACATTTCCATATATTTTATTCCTAGGCAAAGCTGCCTTTTGCCTTCTTTTCTCCCCCACTGTATCCAATGGTGATCTCTATGGAACACAGTTCTACTGTGACACACATGGGGTCTTCATGAATCAAAATCAACTTGATGGCAACGAACTTGGAGTCCCTGGTTGGTGCCACTGATTAACGCACTTGGCTGCTAACTGAAAGTTTGGAGGTTCCAGCCTACCCAGAGGCATCTCAGAAGAAAGGCCTGGCAGTCCACTTCTGAAAAGTCAACCATTGAGAACCCTATGGAGCACAGTTCTACTCTGACACACCTGGGGTCTCCATGTATAGGAGTCAACTCAGCAGCAACTGGTTTTGATGCATCTGGTGTGAAGGTCTGGAGATACTTCAGTTTCTGCATTGCTTCTCTCTCAGGTCCTAGCACCCACACTCGAGGCTCTTCCAGGGAGATTTTTCACCATAGTTCTGTCTACAGTTGCTCGTTTTAGGGGAAGCTACAGGGAGAAGTGCTGTGCTCTCCATCTGTGCAAGTTATTCCACCTGTTCCTAAGGCAGTGATTTAATGACATGCCCTAAACAGGACTTAGCACTGGCATCTCAGCAAGTGACTTTCTTTGTGTTAATTTCTCCACCAAAATCTTTCTGTTTTCTACTTTTCAGCAACTCCTCAAGATAATAGTCTTTTTTCTTGCACTGTTAGAGTTCTGTCTTTTAAAAATTATGTATTTTCTTCATTATAGTGGGAAACTGGGGGTGAGGGGAAGCAGGCAAGGCATGTGTGCAGTCTCCAGTCTTGAACTGGCCACCTCCAGGGGGTTTGCCACTCTGAGTTGTGGTTTTGTTCCAAAAGTTATCTTTGAGGAATTATGGTTTATAGAGGACCTGAAATGACATGACTAAACCTATAGTGCCCAAATGCTAATTGATGGTAAAGATTTTTATCCATTCACAGTAAAACAAAAAAAATGTTAATTTAAGTTTATGTATTTTCTACTTTTTCCTTAAATGCCTTTTCTTAAAAAAGGTAACAGGTGGTAATGGGTATTTTAAATGTCGTTATTTAACAAAATCAGAAGTTGGCTATTCTTCGTCAATATTTTCTTTTGCAGTTATGAGAAATTCGTAAGCCTGGGACTGCTAGACTATTTTTATTTCAGATTTAAATTATTCTCTTTATTACTTAGAAGTGAAAATATGATCTTCACTAAGGTTTTCTTTATTCAGAAACTACAAAAAATACCTGTACTTATTTTTGGGGCAGAGAATTTTGTAAAGAAATTTTCAGAAACTCTTATTTCTTTTTACATAATAAGGCTTTTGCAGATATGCTGAAAGTAAACAAGAGCTTGAAAAGTCTCAACATAGAATCTAATTTTATCACTGGCACTGGGATCCTGGCCCTAGTGGAGGCCCTGAGAGAAAATGACACCCTGACAGAGATCAAGATTGACAATCAGGTAAGGGAGGGTGGGCAAAGCCACCTCTCGGGGGTTGTGATGCCACGCATCTTGAGTTAGAAGACAAAGCTCTGTGACTCTATTGGATGTCTTGGCTTTTCTGTGAGTTATAACTTCTCAGGCCTGTAGGGGGTGTGTGGGAGAGCCTGCTAATAATTTAACATGGCGCAGTAGGGCAGCCTGAGGAATAAAGAGCCTGCCATGACCCCAGCCCCAGGCCAGACAGGCTGCAGGGAATGAAAGGTGGTGGTGGAGGTGCTGACACTGCTCTGTCCAGCCATCATCGTCCTTACTTCTTAGAGTAACCCTCAGCCCTGTCCCATCTCAGCTTTGTTCTTGCCTCTTGTTGGGACCATGGCCAGAAGGAAAAAGCAGGCGGCCTGACTAGAGACTCAGACTCCTTATCCCTGTTGGAGGCTGCGAAAGCCGGAAGCAAACCTGGGCTCCTGCAGTCTGGTGCTGCCAACAGGGAGTCTCTTTAAAGGAATCAGGGGTCTAGATGTCTGGCTTAGGGCAGCAGGCCTCTCCCATAGTATGGTCTGAATCTTGACTCTGTTCCAGCACTTCTCAGATTCCCAACCAACAGCCAAAGCAAGCTGCTTGTCCCTAGAGCCACCATTCCCTGGCACCAACCTGCAGTGCTCCACGGCTCAGCCAGCTCCTGCCCAAAGACAGCCACACTCTTATCAGCTGTGATGCTTGCCCCGCTCCTTTGGTTATGGGGAAGTATCTGTGGCTGGGTCTGAGGGGTGTAGACACTGTGAAGTGGGGAGAAAGGGCCCTGGATGGACTAGAAAGAAGAGAGAACAAGGAGGCTTGTACATCCCTGTGGGGTGGTGGAAGGAAGAGTGGGGGAATGACTGTTCAGAGTATCCATGTATGCCTGATCCAGACTCTCTAAGATCTGATAAAGCCCCAGGGCCCCACCCAGGACAGAGATCCCCAACAATTCCCATGGGTGGGCTGCTATCATCCTTGGGGACCAGGGCAAGGTGGGCAGTTTCAGTGTAGGCCCTCTAGAGCCCCTGGACTGCTTCTGGGGCTCATTCAGGGAAACCCCACAGGAGACAGGCCCTCCTTCCTTCTCACCCCTCCCCAGAAGGGATGTTTCACCAAAACAGTTTCCCACATGCAGAGGTGTGGAGGGCAGTGCTCCAGTGGCAGTATACGCTCAGGGGATGCCCAAGGCCATGCACCCTGGGATCCTGGCCCTGGTGGTGGCACTGAAAGAAACTAGTAAACTAAGAAAGAGACATCAGGGTGTGGGAGAACAGAACAACAAGCAGAGGGAAATGTGGAGTGAAAAGAAGCCGTAGCTCAGGGATCCTTACTGATAGATCAACAGGGAAGAAGTTAAGTCGACTCAGTAAATATTTGCAGAGGGGTCACAGATGGAAATGAATACCTGGTACAAAGTATATTTACCTTTTTGCATTGGTTTAGGCCAGTTTGAAACCCCATATCTGAAAAATGTCCATGATACTCTGTTCCTAATTTCCTATAAGTTGCCATATAATTAGGGTTGCCAGATAAAAGACAGTTACAATTGAATTTTACATAAACAATGAATTTTTTTAATATAAGTATGCCCCATGCAATATTTGGGATATACTTATACTAAAAATTATTTATGTATCTAAAATTCAAACTTAACTGGGTTACTTTCATAGTATTTTTATTTGCTATATCTGTTAACCAACCCTACACCTACTGAATGAGCTGGAGTCCTAAAAATTTAGAAGAGACCAGTTCTTTTAATGCATAGGAAGACCCTGAAATATGAAGTCTGAACTTGTCTCTTAAATCTCCTCTGAGTCATCTACCCAACATGCCTCCTCAGTGTCTAGGAATGTATTTGTGTCATTTTTCAGCTTTTGTCCCCCAGTGAGTCTCTGAAATGACTTTACTTATGACAAGGAGGATTAAGACTTTCTAGAGCAACTGGAAAAAATCTTTGCTTTACTCCAAAAATGAGGAAATTGATCAAAAACTTGTCCTCCACCCAGATTTTGTCCATTGACTCATAGACTGTTAGAAGTAGCCCTCAGTTTCCTCATTTGTATTATAAAGGGTTTGAAGTAACCTAGTCAGTGCCTCTGGCAGGGCCTGTAGCCGAGACCAATTTAGCATCACGGCAGTGGGCAGCTGCACCAAAGTGAAGACCTGGCGAGAGCCCAGTGCTGGGGCTGGCTGCTGCACCAGGCTCCAGGTCAGTGTGTGATAACTGAGTTAGGCGTCTCTGTGAGAAGAGTCTGTGTGAAGCATAATAAAACGATGGGTAACCGCTGAGTAAATTGGAATAGGGAAAAGTGATCACTTAAAAAAAAAAAAAAAGGAAGACCATTTTAAGAAATGTATGCTTTAAACATTTGTTTCTGAGTTTATTTAATTTTTGTATTTAGTGACTGAAAATAAAAAAAGGTATATCCCAATCATAAGAAATTGTGGTGCCCATTTGTTGTGCTGGGTTTATGCAACACAAAAGGCTTCAAATCAAAAAAAGTCAGCAAAAGAGACATGTCCTATGTTATATTACTTTATCAGCTTCTATAAGCCTCCCACCCAATGTGATTTGCTTAAGCTCCTAGGTTCATTATATCTCCATTAGTATGCCATCCTCCCCCAAAGAAAACAAAAATAAAAACTATCATTCTAGTATTATGTATCTTATTTTTCTATACTAGATTATATGAATGGTTTATGGAGTTACCATTATAAAGGAGAGGTTTTGTTTTTATTTTACTGCGTTGCCAAAATGTTATCAAAGATTCATTACAAAAGCAGTGAAAGCTCCTTAAAATATTACAGTTGATGTCTATATAAATAGCATATTCAAATCAAAGAGAAGTGTGAATGTGAATTTGCCTTTAATCGCAAAACAAAGCAAATGTAATAATGCTGACCAAAATTTCAACTACGGAGAAAACAGCCAGCTGCTTAGAGAGATGGGACTCAGAAATTTGGGAATATAGATGTTGGAGTAACTTTCGATCATTTCATTAACGCTCGAAAATGTAACATTAACCAGCAAATCACCCAAGTCCAGGATTCCAAACACTTGAGATTTGTGAGGAGAAGTAAAGGGGTTTTTATGTTGTCCCTTATAACCTCCATGAGCCCCTTCTTTTCTTGGATGGCACCACCTTGGCCCACCCCAGGGGCACAAGATGTAATAGCTCAGCTGCCCCCAGTCTTAGCTCAGGTTCTGTCCGGAAGCGTCCCACAGTTCTGAAGTGTGTCCTGTGCTAAAGCTGCCCGTGAAACTCTGAGGTCAGTATCTCTTCCTTGTTTTGCTGTCTCACCCTCCCATATGCCCACATTGCTTAGAACACTAATCTTCACACGGTGGATACCCAAAATTGGTATTGTCTGATTGGAACTATCACATTTTGTTAATCCCTTGGGGAGAGACTTGTTTGACAGGTTGCTGGGTTAAAAGAAAGAGGAGCAAAGAGTTAACCCTTAGAATTTGTACCTGGGACAGAAGTTCCTTTTCTCCTTCATCTACTCATTACTAAAATTTTCCAAATTTAAAAGATATGTTTTTTTTTTTTTTAACATGAAGTAGTAAAAATTGCATAGTGCTGGCACAAAAATAGACTGAAAGAGCAATAGAGTGTAGTCTAGAAACAAACCCGCATGTACTTGACGGTTTTGCACTGAGGTGGTATTTCAAATCAGTGAGGGAAGAACTTACTAAGCATTTCTGAACAAAATAAAGTCGAGTATCTTCTTATACGAAAGCTCATTCCAGATGAAATGAAGATTTAAATGTTAATATATGTAAAATCATAAAACAAATAGAAGAGAGCAGGAGGAGCAGAGAGGCTCCTATATTAGACAAAGTCTAGGAGATGATGCATTTGACCATATAAAAATGAAAAAAAAAAGTCTATGGTAGTCAAAAAGCAAACTTAAGAAAAATATTTTCAGCATATTTGACAAAGGGCTAATTTCCTTATATGTAAGAAATTACAAATTAATAATAATAAATTAAAACATAGGAATCATAAGCTGGTAGAAAAATGGACAGATGATGTTGACCAATTATTTCCAAAAAAAAGATGGCCTTAAGCAGAAGAAAATTAATTGTTCTTATTCATAATTTGAGAAATACAAATTAAAGCAATTAAATACAAGTGAATACATTTTTCACCTTTTAGGTTGACAGAGATTAATAAGATTATTAATGGCCCATGTCGTCTAGCGCAGGGAAAACTGTAACTGTCATACACTGTTGGGAGGAGGACAAAGTGTCACAATCTCTGAGGGGAATTCAGTAATGTATCCAAATTTGAAATATGCTTGTCCTTGGACTGGCTATAATTTGCCCTGTAGGCACACTTGCAGAAATGCCCAAGGATATACTGTGTGTGCAAGGGAAGTTCACTGCAGCATTGTTTGAAGTAATGGAAAATGGAAAGCAATGTAACACAAATCAGTAGGGGCCAGCTAAATAAATTATGATACAGCACTACAATAGAATGATGTGCAGCTGTTTGGAAGGATGAGGAAAAGATGTATTTACCAACATGAAAAGATACCCTTAATATAACATTAAGTGAAAAATAAAAAAAATGTTTCAGAACATTCTAGTATAATCTACTTATGTGAAAAAAGCATAGATGTACATGTGATTGTACAGATATATGAGTGCATACAAAACGTTTAGAAGACTAAATGCTACATGCCAAACTGGCTTTCTCTATGGAGAGTGGGAGTGTTCGTGAATGGCAAAGGGGGTCTTTTATGTTTTACATACTTTTTTTGTTTGCTTTTTCTAAACAAGCCTGTACTTTTAATTAAAAAAAAAAATGAATACATTGTGAAAAATATACCACGTCCCTTTAATTTTAAATTTCTATATTTACATCTCCCCATTAAAAAAAAAATTCCACTCTTTGTTTTTGTTATTCTGTCTCAACTTAAAAAAACAAAAAAAACCTCCTCCTACCAAATTTTAAAACTTAAGAGATTTTTCTGTTGCCTAATAGCCCCCTTTATTTTTTTATTGTACTTTAGATAAAGTTTTACAGAGCAAACATATTGTTTTGTGACATTGGTTGCCAACCCTGTGACATGTCAATACTCCCCTTCTTGACCTTGGGTTCCTTATTACCAGCTTTCCTGTCACTTCCTGCCTTCTCATCCTTTTCCCTGGGCTGGTGTGCCCATTTAGGCTCATTTTGCTTTATGGGCCTGTCTAATCTTTGGCTGAAGGGTGAATCTCAGTAGTGACTTAATCACTGAGCTATAGGGTTTCCAGGGACCATACTCTGGGGGCTTCTCCAGTCTCTGCCAGACCATTAAGTCTAGTCATTTTTGTGTGTGTGTGTGTGTGAGTTAGAATTTGGCACCCTCTATTGTGATCCCTGTCAGAGCAAGTCAGTGGTGGTAGCGGGGCACCGTCTAGTTGTGCTGGACTCAGTCTGGTGGAGGCTGTGGTATTTATGGTCCATTAGTCATTTGGATTAATCTTTCCCTTGTGTCTTTGGTTTTCTTCATTCTCCCTTGCTCTATACGGGTGAGACCATCTTAGATGACCACTTACAAGCTTTTAAGACCCCAGAGGCTACTCACCGAAGCAGAATGTAAAACATTTAATTTGTATGTTGTGCCAATTGAGCTAGATGTTCCCTGAGACCATGGTCCCCACAGCCCTCAGCCCAGTAATTTGGTCCCTGAGGGAGTTGGGATATATCTATGGAGCATGTATCTTTCCCATGCAAGTAACTCTTTCCTCTTCCTTCTTGGTTATCCCGTGTATGTGTCTGTGTCCACAAACCAGAGACAGCAGTTGGGAACGGCTGTAGAAATGGAAATTGCCCAGATGCTCGAGGAGAATTCAAGGATCCTCAAGTTTGGATACCAGTTTACCAAGCAAGGGCCACGAACAAGGGTGGCAGCTGCCATCACAAAGAATAATGACCTGGGTAATATAGCCATAATTGTGTGCTGTTAGCAGTTAGAAGAATGTGATAACCATTTCACACAAAATGTTTAACATACCATCGCACTGACCTTTGGTCTCACTTGGCCCTTCATCAAAGGTGCATTATTACATGGTCATGGGCACCCTCATGGTACTCATGGTGTGAAGTTGCATCCTGCATCCTCTCAAAAAAGAACCGTTTGTTCTTTTTTCCTGACAGCCTTTGATTTTGCTTGATTTCCTTTGTGTATTTCCTTCTCCTTTACTTACTTCTTGTATATAATCACTCTCTGCACCAGAAGATAGAAGTAGAGATATGGAGCCCAGTTCACTTATGTTTGACTTCTGAGTGTGTTTTTGTACTTATGATTAAGTATGGGCATGCCATCTGATATTTTGGTAACTTACGTATGAGATAAATGAAGCTACCTTATGAAGGTTAAACTTAGGAGTAGCTGCAAAGCTTCTTTAGTTATCCCCACTTTAATTTTTCCTGCTGCCCACTTCTTGCTGTGGATCTGTGGTGTTTCATCTGTTTGATTGAGGTGGAGCATGTACTGGTCAACCACAGCACAGCAGAATGAGGCAGATTGGAAAGGCTTGGTCTGGGAACATCCCAGCCCCCTAGAGCAGCATGGCAAAAGGAAATCCAGGAGCAGACAGCCTGCTTGGCAAGCAGTCAGCCAACAGCAGGCCTCAGTCCTCAGTTTGAGGTTCAGGGACAATGCCAGACCTTGGACAGAGGAACTGGCAAGAGCAGGCCAAGGCATTCCACCAAGTATAGTGTCAGCCATGAGAAGGATTCAAATAAGGGACAAGATAGAAGCTGGGGGTAGAACCAGAGAGGGTGGACAAAGGCAAAGGCTTGTGTCCAGTCCCCTGCCCAGACACACTAAGCCAAGGTGTGCTGTGCGGCAGCACAGGGACTGGCAGTGCTGACCTGCGAGGAACAGAGGGTGAAACCAGAAGGATCCCAGCAAATAGGGCTTTGGGCAAGGGTGGAGACAGGAGTCAGAAGGTGCCTAGGAAAGGCACAATGGATCCACACTTGAGCATATGAAGACCTAAGGAAACTGCCAAAACAAGAGCCCAAGATGGGCAGCTGCAGGCCACAGCTTTTGTCTAATTTCCTGCAGCTCAGGCAGGAGCAGGCTAGACAATTAAAAGCAGAGAGTTAGGGCAGGACCACAGAACCAAGGCACCTTTTTGCCAGATCCAGGAAGGTTAGTGTAGCCTTCTTCCTAGAGACCTGAAGGAGCTTAAAGGGGGAAGAAGAGGGCTGCAGAAACTGGGAAACTCAAAAGGTTCTGTTTGGACAATTTCTTTGATACCCAAACCCACTGCCGTCGAGTCGATTCCGACTCATAGCAACCCTATAGGACAGAGTAGAACTGCCCCATACAGTTTCCAAGGAGTGCCTGGTAGATTCAAACTGCCAACCTTTTGGTTAGCAGCCGTAGCACTTAACCACTATGGCACCAGGGTTTCCAAGGGAACCTTAATCTCTAAGTTTGGAGCCCTGGTGGCACAGTGGTTAAGAGCTACCAAAAGGTCAGGAGTTCAAATCCACCAACTGCTCATTGAAACCCTATGAAGCAGTTTTAGTCTGCCCTGTAGGGTAATCTCTGAGTTTGCTAGTTATCTGAGCTTTGACTTCCTTGGAGATTGACACTAAGAAGGTTTTATTTAAAATATGTTTAGAAACTTTGAACTTTTTTTGCAACTCTTCCTTATTTTCAAACTGTAATCTGAATTAACTAAATTGTGATTGTATCAACCAAGGGAGTTAAAGCCAGTTGGTGACTGAGTTGCAAAGAAGCTGAGAGGAAGACCTGCTGTAGATAAATCACCAGGAAAATAACTGAAATTTCAGTTACTGTTTAATGGTTTTATTCCGGACCTTCGACTCCAGGAAAATTGGAAAGTTCTAATGCAAGTTCCCAACTATCAGACATATCTTCATTGAAATGTATTCCAAAAAATGTAAATTACACCAGACACTAGTTTACAGTATTTTATCATTTCCATTTATTGCCATGGGTAGTTGAGTACTGAAATTTAAGATCACTGTATCCTCAAGTAGGTGGGATTGCCATTTTGTGTGATTAATTAAAGGAATATCCCTTTACGTTTTTTTTTTAAACAACCTTTATTTCTTTCTTATCTAGTTCGTAAGAAGCGAGTTGAAGGAGACCAGAGGTAAACTTCCACAAGAAGAGGCAAAGTGTCACCACGGCAGCTGTTGCATGGCCATTTAGAGACAAACACTCTTCTCCTTGCCCTTAGGGACCATTTCATTAAAGGTTGTTCATTTCCGTTAACCACACAGCTAATAATTTAATTGTTTTTCTTTTTTAGCACTACTTATTTATCTTGGATTTTTAATATACACCATTGTTTAATCTGATTGTGGGCACCTCTGGCAGCTTGCACAAGTAGGCTCATACAGAGCTTAGTGAGCAACAACAATTGGAAATGATTTTAGCCACTTTCTTATCAGGTTGTCTTGCTTTATTACATGAGCTCTTTTTTAATCACTGAAAACTTAGTATATGAAATGTGTTTTTAACTGTGATTACAAAAGCAGCCTATCTCTGTTTACATGCTAGCTTTGAGTTAGGCTAGGTGCGTCAGAAGTACAATGTGAGAAGTTAGCATTGCCAGTCTTTTCACTGAGTGAGAAAATGTAACCAACTTCCACAAATTCTCCCTTAGTTCCAGAAAGATTGCTAAATGCACATGCCCCACTAATTGAAGATCAGTAGTGTCATCTTCATAAACACAAAACAGCATTAGGACACTTTAACACAGCATTAGCAAATAAATATAGAATATGTGTTAACCCACCGATATTGCTTCAAGCCAGAGTCACAGGTAGCAGAATGAATTACCAGATATACCTTTACTGACTATTCAATATAAATTAGATCTTTAATATGACTCTAGTGGGTAACTATTTACAATGCTGTTTTAAAGTTTTCTAGACATGATAGAAAAATGTTTAAAGTTAAACAAGAAGGAGGCTTTAGAAACAGGACATTCTTAAATAAATAATTATAATTGCACCTTCATCTGACACTCATGATTGCATTACTTTGGAAGATTTTATAAGCAATTGTTGCTTTATCTACAGCATAACAAGATCACAGGATGAAATGTGAACATCCAGGGTAATTATACAGGTGTTTTGTCCTTATAGCATGATCCAGCCAGACATTAGCAAGTCACTTATTCAGAAGTTTGTCATCTTGAGGACAAGGCCTGGGAAAGTCCAACTGAGGAGATTGCAATTTAGTGTCCATTCATCTTTTAATCTAGCGGTGCAACACCACGTGATAGGAATACGTGGACTGTAGCCTTTGGCCCTCGAGCTCACTTGCCTGGTAACTGTCAGTGCCTAAGGCTGTAATTGGTGGGATTCAGACAGTCTTGGGCATCTCCCCCTCCCTTCTTCCCTTCTTTCCTTCCTACCCATTCTCTTTTTTCTTCTTTTCTCTGTAATTATGAGTCTTGTAAAGATGACATGGGGCCCTGGTCACACAGTGGTTAACTAAAATGTCAGCAGTTCGAATCCACTAACTCCTTAGAAACCCTATGGGGCACTTCTACTCTGTCCTATAGGGTTGCTATGAGTTGGAATCAACTCAATGGCTACAGGTTTGGTTTGGTTTGGTAAAGATGACATCCTTCATGCTGGTGAACCCTTGAGCTAAAGAAATCGCTGACCCGCAGAAGGTGGGCCCAATCCAGAATATGCTTAGTAACTGAGTGTTCCTGAGTTGGCCGTAAAACAAGTTAATGGGAAAAATAATTTTGCTTATAAAGCACATGGATTCTGTTTGGGATAATAACCTAAACACCAAACCCTTTGCCATTGAGTCGATTCCAACTCATAGTGACTTTATTGGACAGAATAGAACTACCCCATAGGGTTTCCAAGGCTATAATCTGTAGGGAAGCAGACTGCCACATCTTTCCCCTGTGGAACTGCTGGTGGTTTCAAACCGCTGACCTTTCAGTTAGCAGCTGAGCACTTAACCACTGTGCTATCAGGGCTCCTTCTGTTTGGGATAAAAAAAAACCAAACCAATTGCCATGGAGTTGATTCTAACTCAGGATGCTGTCGTTGTTGTTGTTGTTGTTAGGTGCCATCAAGTTGGTTCCGACTCATAGCGACCCTATGCACAACAGAACGAAACACTGCCCGGTCCTGAGCCATCATTACAATCGTTGTCATGCTTGAGCTCATTGTTGCAGCCACTGTGTCAATCCACCTCGTTGAGGGTCTTTCTCTTTTCCGCTGACCTTGTACTCTGCCAAGCATGATGTCCTTCTCCAGGGACTGATCCCTCCTGACAACATGTCCAAAGTATGTAAGATGCAGTCTCGCCATCCTTGCTTCTAAGGAGCATTCTGGTTGTACATCTTCTAAGACAGGTTTGTTCATTCTTTTGGCAGTCCATGGTATATTCAATATTCAATATTCTTTGCCAACACCACAATTCAAAGGCATCAATTCTTCTTCGGTCTTCCTTGTTCATTGTCCAGCTTTCACATGCATATGATGCAATTGAAAATACCATGGCTTGGGTCAGGTGCACCCTAGTCTTCAAGGTGACATCTTTGCTTTTCAAAACTTTAAAGAGGTCGTTTGCAGCAGATTTACCCAATGCAATGCATCTTTTGATTTCTTGACTCCTGCTTCCATGGCTGTTGATTGTGCATCCAAGTAAAATGAAATCCTTGACAACTTCAGTCTTTTCTCCATTTATCATGATGTTGTTCATTGGTCCAGTTGTGAGGATTTTTGTTTTCCTCATGCTGAGGCTATCCTAACTCAGGATAACCTTTGTAAAATTAGATATTTACCTCTATTGTAAGTACCCACATCTGTGTCTCTCAAATCTCTTGAAACATCTCCTTTTAAGTTTTTTTGAGGGAACGATGAGCAGAACATGCTGACATTTTAGGAAGCCTACAATTCTTGAATTAGTTCACTGGTATATCTCCCTCTCTACCTAATGATCATAGTAAGTGCTGTTGAGTGGTCTTCAGCCTGATTTTCCCTTCTTTTTTTTTTCTTACCCATTTGGGTGTGTTGTATTGGAGCAAACTGATATAGGCTTGCCAAGTGTTAAATTTTCAAGAATCTTGCAAGCTAGCTGTTAACACCAAAAAACAAAAAAACCCTGTTGCCATAAGTTGATTCCACTCATAGTGACCCTATAGGACAAGGTAGAACTATCCCACAGGGTTTCCAAGAAGTGGCTGGTGGATTCGAACTGCCGACCTTTTGGTTAGCAGCCAATCCACCAGGGCTCCACACAGCCGTTATTAAAAATTAAATTATGTAAATTTACAATTAAATAAATGATATTAGAAACAAAAGTAATAAGTACTCAAAATATTGCATTTTACTATTGAGATTATTTCCACCTATTGTGTCTGTATAGTCGAAACACTATGTAATTGTCTTACTGTGCATTTCTTCCCAACTCCATGTTTAGTAACTTCTTGTTGGTAGGTTGAAATTAGCCATGGTAGAATATTTATACCATGGAAATTAGCAGACATCACACATCAGAACTTTTTCCCCTCATCTATCTGGGTAGTGCAAGTGGTTTATAATCAGCTGCTATCCTAAAGATTGGTGGTTTGAATACACCCAGTGGTTCCATGGAAGAAAGACCTGGAGAACTGTTTCCATAAAGATTGCAGCCAAGAAAACCCTATGAAGTAGTACTACTCTGTAACCCTCGGGGTTACCCTGAGCCAGAATCGACTGGATGGCAATGGGTTTGATTTTTGTTTTAGATTGTTGGTGATTAAACATTCATCAGCGTACCACTAGGTGAAATGTATACAACTTTGTGTGTGTGTGTGTACCTATGTTTTAGTTACCATATTACCAAACAGAAGAACATTTCTTTTGGGCCTCTTTCCTCCTACCCATTAGATTTGGTACAGACCTATCTAAGTGTTGAGTCTCTGACATGCCCCTCCAAGTAAGTCTTTTTCCTTTTCTCACTTTCTTTCTTTCTTGCCTTCACCTTAAGAATGTTGGAGTCTCTGTAGTGTTCTCTGCAGCTCCATGGCACTGTGGACTGAGGTTAAAGCTGTTGCTAACAAATCCTGGCAGAAAACAAGAAAAAAAAAAATCAGAATTTCAATCATGACTATTTCTGCTGCACAAACAGTTGTTGATAGTGTTAAAGCAATGTAGCATTGTTTTTAGCTTGCAAAAATTGTTGAGTCCCAGTAATCAAGTCTGTGAAATCAAACATTTATTACTAATCAGTTTATCTTATCATTACCCATGTTTTAAAAGTAATATTTCCATGAATATTCACACATTGAAGATAACTAGCAGGAGATAAATTTTCTGGGAGTCTCTAAATCATTTAATTAGCCCAGGACCACATGTCCCCGTCTGCCCAGAGTGTGCGTGTATATATATATACATATGGAAGCTCTTTCATGATCATAAATGTATGTGTTCAGTCCCTTACCATCCTCATGGTGGGGCATAATGAATATAAAATAATTTTATATTTATGTGTTTTGCCAAATATTATATTGAGATATTTGGCAACATGTGGACAACTGATTGAAGGGAGACACTCTCCCCAGGCTCACTTCTCTTTCCCTTTTAGAGTTGTGCAGGCCCAAGTTATGTGTAAAGTCACTCACCTGGACTTGTGAACTCATATCACCAAAATCTATCACAGCATGTGTGGAAGATCATTTTTAGGCGGTAAATTTTGAAAGTCTGGAAATCATATAATTAGCCCAATACTATATCTCCCATCTGCCTAAAGTGTGTAAAATGGAAGCTGTTCTGTTTCATCAGATGATTAATTCCCTTCCTTTCATCTTTGTAGGGCAGCATGTAAATAAGTATCTCATGAGTGTGTGTATGTGTGTATCACCAAATATCTTACTGGGTATTTGGCTACATCTGGACAACTGATTGAAGAAAGGCATTCTGTCCCCAGCCCCGCTTCCCTTGCCCTTTTAAGAGTTCCTGCAGGCCCAGGTTAAGTATGAAATTACTCTCTGGAGTTTGTGGCTTATGTCATCAACCACTGCATTTCATAGCATATATGGAAGATGAGGAAACCCTGGTGGCATAGTGGTTAAGTGCTACGGCTGCTAACCAAAGGGTTGGCAGTTCGAATCCGCCAGACACTCCTTGGAAACTGTGCAGGGCAGTTCTACCCTGTCCTATAGGGTCACAATGAGTCGGAATCGACTCGACAGCACTGGGTTTGGTTTTTCTTTTTTTGGTATGGAAGATGACTCTTAGGAAATAAATATTAGAAGCCTAGAAATCATTTAACTGCTCCAAGCACCAAGTCTCCCCCATCTACTTAAAGCGTGTAAGTGGACTTTCTTTCATCCTCATTGGCACAATGATACGCCCTCCTTTTATCTTTTAGTACATGTTATATATAAATATTTTGTAATATATAATACATGTTATATATAAATACATTTGATAATGTATATGTACCAACTGAAAGGTTAGCATTTGGAACCCACAAACTGCTCTTCAGGAGAAGGATATGACAGTCTGCTCTCAAAAATTTACAGCCTTGGAAACCCTATGGGCTGTTCTACTCCGTCCTGTAGGGCCTCTATGAGTTGGTATCGACCCAATGGCAATAGGTTTGGTTTGGTTTTTTGGAAGGCCCTTCTAGGAGTCCTGGTGGTGCAACGGTCAAGTGTTTGGCTGCTAACAAAAAGGTCGGTGGTTCAAACCCACCAGCATGCTCCTTAGGAGAAAAGACCTGGTAATTTACTTTTATAAAGATTTACAACCTAGGAAATCCTATGGGACATTTCTACTCTGTTCTGTAGGGTCGCTATGAGTTAGAATTGACTCAACAACAAGGAAGCCCTTCCACCTCCAAAACTTTCCAATCCTGTGATCCTAAAATGTTTCTATTGCCTCTGAACATGGGTGAAGGATATCTCTTTTGCTACTTCATTTCCCTCCAGATGGCTTTGTTCCAAGGAAGAAATCTGAACATTCATAGTTATTTGTACCTCTTCAGCAGTTTTGACTAATTCTTCAGGGTAGTTCTTGATGAGCACCTTTTCCGAAAGGGTATTTTAAAATATCTAGTTTTTTCTCCTTAGAATTGATGAGGAAGGAGAGGAAACACAAAAAAGGAAATTGAGCACAGTAAATGCAACACGGATTTTGTAGGCTTGTATCTGAAGTGTGTGTGTGTGTTTCTGAGCACATATTGACTAGGTAGGAGGAGGAAGCCAATTTGAACAATTGAGGGAACATGGACCAGGATTAAAAATTTCCCATGGATAATCTAAATATGGGTAAATAGTAATTGGCTGTTTGGTGAAATGAAATGGATAGAAAAATGTGTTTTCTGGGGAAATTTTATTTTAGTACCAAACATTGCCAGTGACGATCTCTAGTTAAGAAAGAAATTATTGTAACCTAAAATTCTTATCTCTGCCACTTTGGTTTTTGGAGAAAAAAAAAAAAAAACACTCATATATGCATGGAATATTTCTATTTTAGTTAAGCCTTTACCTTAATTATGTTTCGTCTATTCGAAGAGAACAAATAAGCATTTTAGTTGCATTTAAAAAATGTAAGATACTTGCATGCCAGTAATGTGTAATCTTACTAGTTCAGATGCCTGTAACGTGTGGCTTTATGTGTACCTGTATTGTTTTGAAGAAAACAAAGGAAATAATACTTTTGGAAGCTGTTTAAACTTGGAAGCATTTATTTAGCTAAGCACTTACTGAAAAGTCTACATAGTTGCATGTTTCATTTTGAAACTTTTCAAAGGTGGACAATTTATTACATTCATTGGGAATTAAACACTAATTTGCCTTTTAAATGTGAAGTTGAACATTGTGCAGAAAGCAAATGTGTGATGAAGCAGAATGTATGAAGTATGAAATACTTTTACCCTGATAATTAATAAGGTCCCAAATAGCCCAATAGGTGCAATTTTTGACCCTTTGGAGTTAGGAAGCTAATAATAAATGTGAACTGTTAATTAATAAAGATCATTTAGCTTTCAAATAATATATTCATTTGTGTCTGAAATGGAATTTCTAAATGCAGGTATAAAGAACATTGGAAATTAATAAACTCTTTTTAAAATGAAAGTAAAGACTGGTTTTATAAATGGTTGGCATCAAGTTCTTATATTAGACCAGAAAATTTGAAAAATGAACTATAAAGTGACCCTATCATAAGGAAGATGAATAGAAGTAGATAGACAACCAGAAATAGCCAAAGGGGAAAAAGAGAGCTCCTTGTCAAAAGAAAAATGCACACACTTGGCTGAACAGTTAAGAATTTGTTAGATAAATGGGAGCAGGAATTCAGATAACTCAAACAGGTTAAGCATTTTACCTTGAATTTTTATATTAACTTTGGATTTACACTGTAATGATTTGTTAAGCCATTCTGGAAGTTTGTAATACTGAACACTTAAAAATAATAAAATCACATTATGAAGGTTTGACTCTGGGTAAACAGGAACATCTGCTTTCCTCTCTCCTACTGAACTGTACTTACTCTGCACCCTGCTCAGTGGATTTCATCACTTTGTAGACTGATGATGGGGTCCAGCTAAGAAGCAAGGAGGGCCTGTGTCTAATCTCTATAACTGCTATTTCACACCTTCTCTTGGACAAGGAAGTATAGTAATTATTTTGTGTAAAGGATTCTCTCTTTCTGTCTATGGGGTTGTAATACATAGGGGTTACTAGTATGGACTCTGGGATCAGACTTGCCTGGTTTCAAATCTCACTTCTATTAGTTGTGTGAGCTTATTGAAGTGACCTAATCTCAGTTTCTTAATCTGTAAAATAGGATGAATGTGTAAAACACTTAGAACAGCGCCTGGCATATATTCCATAGGAGCACTTAGCTATTATCCTAAATTCTAACTTAAATAAATATCCATGGGTATTAATGCCAGCAAAATTATCCATTTTATGCTGACAATGCCAGGAACTTAAATAGGATAGAATAGAATCTTACTCTTTTTTTTTTTTTCATTTCCATTGTGACAGACAGGCCTTCCCTATCACTCCAAGAATTGAATATAAACAAGATAGAACTGACTCAGGAGTTACTCCTGATACACCCTCTCACTTATCACAGCTCCTCATGACTTCCCTGATGTTTCCACCTGTTTGTACTTGCTCTGCACTTCTTTTGGATTTGGTTGTCTGGCTTTTGGAGTGATTCCTTGACTTCTAGATCTATTGTATGTTAGACTTGACGCTGTTATGGACCATCCTCTCTCACCTTGATAATTTAGCCTTTACCTATGGCTACAAGAAGTGGTGCCCCACACCCTCTCTGCCCTGCCCTGACTACCAACCCACTGCCCAGTCCTGCCAGTCAGGGAGAAATGATTAGATGCCCACAGCCTCTAACAAGTGTCCCATGCATCACAGGAGCTGAGTAGGAACTGGGTGTAAGTGTGTTTGAATTAGGTTGGACTGTGCTTTGGGGCCAACCAATCTAAGACGGGACATGATGTAGGAAAATCAAGCAGGTGCTTGACTAAAAAGTTGTGGTGCAGGGAGTAGATTCTCCAAATTATAGACCACTGAACTTACTGTCTTAGTTATCTAGTGCTGCTGTAACAGAAATACCACAAGTGGATAGCTTTAACAAACAGAAGCTTATTCTCTCACAGTCTAGTAGGCTAGAAGTCCAAATTCAGGACATCACCTTCAGGGGAAGGCTTTCTCCCTCTGTCAGCTCTGGAGGAAGGTCCTTCTCGTCAGTCTTTCCTTGGTCGAGGAGCTTCTCAGCATGCGGACCCTGGGTCCAAAGGGCACACTCTGCTCCTGGCACTGCTTTCTTGGTGGTATGAGGTCCTGCTGTCTCTCTGTTCACTTCTGTCTTTTATATCTCAAAAGAGATTGGTTCAAGACACAATCCAATCTTGTAGATAGAGTCCTGCCTCATTAACATAACTGCTGCGTATCCCACCTCATTAACATCATAGGGGTAGGATTTACAACACAGAAAAATCACATCAGTTGACAAAATGGTGGACAATCACACAATACTGGGAATCATGGCCTAGTCAAATTGATACACATATTTTTGGGGGACACAATCCCATCCATCACATTCTACCCTTTGGCCCCCCAAAATTTACGTCCTTGCCACATGTAAAACATTCACCCCATCGTATCATAGCAAAAGTCTTAATTCCAAGTCGAAAATCCAAAAATTCTTCATCTGTGAAATCTAGAATACAAGTTATCTGCTTCCAAAGGTACAGTCTCAGAACAGGTACAAGCTAGGCAGTTCCATTACAAATGGGAGAAACTGAAGGGAAAGAAGGGATAACAGGCACCAAGCAAGTCAGCAGAACACATCACATTAGCCCTCAAGGCTTTGAAAATAATCCTCTGTTCTCTGAGATAATGTACACAATGGCCCTGGCCCCTAGATTCTAGGTATTAGCCACACTCTGCAGATTCTGAGTGGAGGCACCTGGGCCCTGGGCTTCAGCTCCGCCTTCCAGACCCACTGGGACGGTAACTCTGCTCCCTCAGCTTTAGGCACACCATTCTCCCAATCCATTTGAGTGGCACTCCACCCTTAGAAATACCAGAGGCCGTGGCTCCCCCCTTTGAAGCCCCAGAGGTCGTGGCCATACCCTTTGAGACTGAGGTAGCTTGGCTTCTGGTGTTCTTTGTCTCTTCAGCTTCTGCTTCCTGGTTTCTTAGCCTCTTGGCCCCTTGGGTCTCTCTGCCCACATCTGCCCTGCTGGAGCAAGTGTTCCAAAGCTCTGTAGCTCCACCGATAAGTACCCAGAGGCACCCCACTCCACCTGGAAGCCTCCCGCAGAAAGGCACTCAGCTCTCTCACTCTGTGGGTTGGCTCCAGCGCTGTCTCACACTAGTCTCCTGGTTCTGCTGCTGCTGGTCCTCTGCTGCTGCTGGTCCTCTGTTGCTGTTTCTCACCATCTACACCTTCTCTGGCGTTAACAGTTCACTTCCTTCTGAGTCCTCTATCCATTCACAGTTTCAAAACTGCTTCCACATTTTAGGTATCTGTTAGAGCAGTACCCCACTCTTGGTATCAAATTCTGTCTCAGTCATCTAGTGCTGCTGTAACAGAAAAACCACAAGCGGATGGCTTTAACAAACAGAAGTTTATTCTCTCACAGTTTAGTAGGCTAGAAGTCCAAATTCAGGGCATCAGCTTCAGGGGAAGGCTTTCTCTGTTAGCTCTGGAGGAAGGTCTTTGTCTGTTATCAGTCTTCCCCTGGACTAGGAGTTTCTCCACACAGGAACCCCAGGTCCAAAGGACATGTGCTCTGCACCCAGAGCTGCTTTCTTGGTGATATGAGGTCCCTCTGTCTCTCTGCTCACTTCTCTCTTTTATATCTCAAAAGAGATTGGTTCAAGACACAATCCAATCTTGTAGATTGAGTCCTACCTCAATAACTGCTGCCTATCCCACCTCACTAACATCATAGAGGTAGAATTTACAACACATAGGAAAATCACATCAGATGTCAAAATGGTAGGCAATCAAACAATGCTGGGAATCATGGCGTAGCCGAATTGATACACATATTTTTTGGCGACACAATTCAATCCATGACACCAACCCTGCACAAAATTTTAGAAAAGCGCGTTATCCATTTTAGTGGTTTGTAAGCACTTAGAAGTAAAGCACTGATCTCTAAGATCCGGCACAGATTCACTTAGAGTGATAGGATTATCATGACAGTGCAGTCAAAAGAGGACACTCTATTCAGATTACATGAAGACAGTGGACAAAGCCTCATGACGTCCTTGAGAAATGTGGGCTGCATAATGGTGCAGCTAAATAGTTAAATGTCAGAGTCATCATTATCGTCGTCTTTTTTTTTTTTTTTTGTGGTCAATATATACGAAACAAAGCTTTTGCCTTTTCAACATTCTTCATGTGTATAATTCAGTGGCATTAATTATGCTGATCACGTTGTTCGACCATCACCACTGTCTGAAAAAGGAGTCTTATTTGACTCTTGATTGTAATTAAGTGCTGATTAACAGAATCATTTCAATCAGAAGAACCTTAGTAGCTATCACAGGGCTCTTCCCTTGACATGTCTTGATCAGCAGTTTATCAGTAACTTGGATGTGGATACTGATAAAATATTGAATCTATAGCTGATGGACACTGGGAAGGAGAATGAGTACTTTGACAGATAGATTAAAAAAAAATCTGGATAAAGCTGCAGTAAAAGCCTGTATCTATAGATAAAATTTAATAGAAGTAAGAATAAAGTATTCTACTTTTAACCCAAAAAATCATTTACAAAAAGATAGAATGGGAAAAATATGACTTAAGAGTCATCTGTGTGGAAGGAGACTTAGGCACGTTAGTTGACTAAAAGCTTAATGTGAATAAGAAGTACAATGTGCTTGAATGAAAGCTAACTCTGTCTTAAGCAACATTAAACAAAAAGTCTTGGTATTTGGCCTTGACTTTGAACCAGCTTTTGGAATCCCTACTTCAATATCATTTTCAACATCCTTGAACTTTGGCATGATTGGTGATTTTGTGTTCATAAAGCTTAAAAAATCCATTGCCGTTGAGTTGATTCCAATTCCTAGTGACCCTATAGGACATAGTAGAACTGCCCTATAGAATTTCCAGGGAGCAGCTGGTGGATTTGAACTGCTGACCTTTTGATTAGCAGCCTAATGCTTAACCACTGCACCACCAGGGCTCATATCTAATTAACTGTCGTTATGGATTGAATTATGTCCCAAAAAAATATGTGTTGTAAATCCTAACCTCTGTAACTCTGGTTATAATCCCATGTGGGAATCGGTTGTCTTTGTTATGTTAATGAGGCATAAAATACAAAAGAGATTAAACAAGCAATTAAGAGACAAAGAGTGGGGGGAGAAAAAAAATGCCAATGAAGACTGCTTAGGACCGGGAGCTCAAAGAGTCAAGGACCTTCCTCCAGAGCTGACAGAGAAAGCCTTACCCTAGAGTCGTCACCCTGAATTCAGACTTTTAGCCTTCTAAACTGTGAAAAAGTAAATTTCTGTTTGTTAAAGCCACCCACTTGTGGTATTTCTGTTATAGTAGCACTAGGTAACTAAGACAATAGTGTCACTGATTATGAACAAAATATGTCATTTAGATTTGTTATTATTATATGAATATTCATTTTCAGATATAGGCAGACATTATAGATGTAACCTGAGTGAAAAATCTCATTTATTTGTTGAAATCCTATCAACGTATAAATGTATATTAATTATCGGATGAGTAAAATGTTATAATAATTGCTGATTATAAAAGGTTTTATGTTCAAAACCAATTAAGAACAATTAGGAGCTGTTAAGTAGATAAATACAGAAGCAGATTGACAGCTAATACAAAATAGTGTATTAACTAGATAATTAAGGAAAAATATTATATCCTTTTTGAGACAATAAATACTTATAAAATTTTAAATAATACAAGACATGATAAGTAGAGATTGTATCACATCATAGCTCTGGTCTTTGTAGAAATATATGGTGTACCTAGCATTTATAAAATTAAAGAAAATAGCCTTTAAAACCTGTATTTAATTTTTAGTTATTAATTCCATTTAGAATGAGGTCTTGTTCCTCTGCTCACATCAGCAGAAATGTGACTCTCTGTAGTGACTGTATGAATCCAAGGGCTGCCGGTGCTGGGCAATCATTGCTCCTGTACTGCAATGTTAAATGCTACAATGTTAGCATTACATTCTTAATAATATTATTATAATAATAATTAAAATTTTTGGATAAAATTTCAGATTTATTTATGTATTCCAGAAGTTTATTCTTTGATAGTGATGTTTATCATTAACCTTGGCTTGAGCTGAACAGTGATTTTAATTCCCAGCCCTTTGGAATTTTGCTGAAATGTATATTCAGTACACCTCCAACAGAAGTATAATGTGGTATGAAAATATGGGGAAAGGCAAAATTAATTCCAGCTGGTGGCATTTAGGGACGTTTGTGTGAGGAACAGGCATTCGAGGTGGATGGTGAAACATGAGGAGGCTTCTAATAGGCAGAGATAGGGTAACAGGGAAGTGCATTTCAGTCCAAAGAGTTTGCTAGAATTCCTCCTATAAAATCATATGCCTCTAGTCAGGGAATTTTTTTTTTTTCATTTTTTAAAAGTCATCTACTTTTAAAGGTTCAGATCATTTCAAGTTGTTTTCCCGGACTCATCCTTAGAGATGAGTAGCTTAGATAATTAAAAAAAAAAAAAAACTCAGGAAGAAATTTTTAAACGTTTGCCTTTTCTTCTCTAATGAGATAAATATACAAGCTTTAAAATATAATTACATATTAGAAGAAGGGCAGGTCCATTTATAAGAGGTATTGGATTTTTTGTATGGGAAAACAGAAACGTGTCAAGGCAGACATTAGTGCTTCAAAAAACATGTGAAATGAAATAAAAAATCAGGGATTTTCCTAGAGAAGTCTTCAAGCTGTTCAAGTATATTTATTCCTTCTAAGAAAACCAACTGCAATACAGGATGTCTCTGTCCCAGGGCAATCTAAAACACAAACTCTCAATGTACATAAAGAAAATATATCTGTCTTAACAACATGGAAGAAAAGCAACATTCTAGGCATAGGAATGTATTTTCTCAAATTCTTCCTTTTTTTTTTTTTTTTTGAACTGGATTTGTAAGAGCATGGAGGCTTGGGAGGAGCAGGTGGAGGCTCCAGAGTGCTGGCATTTGCGCCTGACTCCTAGAGCTGGTTCCTACAGAGCAAAGGGCTCTCTGGGACTGCTTACCTCAGTGATCTCTTTTGGGACCAGAATGGAGGGCTTTCCAATGAAGGGTGTGAGACACCTGCTGCCACAGCAAGAAATTACTAAATGAGGAACCATATTTGCCATCTGAAGAATTCTTTAAAATTTGAATATTTGGGTAACATTGACCAAGGCTGTGCCCTGATTTTCTATTTCTGAAAGCCACACTTTAAGTTATATATTTTTTGGTTTGCATGTTTCCATTTATCAACAGATATTTGTAGAAGTTAAATCATGGTATCTTCCCAAAAGGAAGAAAAAGAACAGTCCTTCATAGGAGCCCCTTTTCTTTGTATCTTAAATGTCAATGATCACAAAAACTTCTGGCTTCTCTTCATCATAGGCCTGCATGCCGAGTATGTTACTGCCTTGACTTCAGTTCCCTGAGGGTGCTTGGAGAATGCAAATTTTTCTCCCCACCCAATTGATGGTAATTTGAAGTTTCTTTGATCAATACTGAGTACTTTCACTTCCCAGGGTATGAAGAACTCATCAGCACTGAACTTATAAAGCCACTCATCCAAAAAATGAAACAGAAGAGACTATAAGTCATCTTCTTGGGTTTCTACTTCTACTGTATGAAAGGACTCAACAGTTCCAGTATCTGTCATGTAACCAAACATGACCATTGTACATTGCTCAAATGCTTCCTCCAGAGTATCTCCCCATGCATGCAACTGGACATCACTTGTATGATCCAAATACTTGTGCTTCCAATTGACTGGAGGATACTTGGCCTTGACCTCCTTCTGCTTCTCAGTCAAATTATAGTCTCTCACATCTTGTCCCCCCTATTGTGCCATGATTACAACATTGGCTACCCTCTAGTCAGAGTATTTTGTCTTCTCTGATTCCTACCTTCCACTGTTTTAACCAACTCCAAGCTCCCAGAAAGAATTCTCACCTTTCAGTTTCAAGTTTATGTCTTAAAATTTTCTGAACTCCCCTATAAAATACATGTTTTTTTAAAAAATGCTGAAGTATACTGTTATGGATGGAATTGTGTCCCCCCAAAATGTGTGCCAACTTGGCTAGACCATGAATCCCAGTATTGTGTGGTTGTCCTCCATTTTGTAATCTGACATAATTATCCTATGTGTTACAAATCCTAACCTCTATGGTGTTAATGAGGTAGGATTAGAGGCAGTTATGTTAATGAGGCAGAGCACAATCTACAGTATTAGATTGTATCTTGAGTCAGACTCTTTTTTGAGATACAAAAGAGAGAAACAAGCAGAGAGGAGAAGGACCTCACACCACCAAGAAAGAAAAGTTAGGAGCAGAGCATGTCCTTTGGACCCAGTGTCCCTGTGCTGAGAAGCTCCTAGACCCAAGGGAAGATTGATGACAAGGACCTTTCCAAAAGCTGACAGAGAGAGAAAGCCTTCCCCTGGAGCTGGCACCTGGAATCAGACTTCTAGCATCCTAAACTGTGACTGAATAAATTTCTTTTTGTTAAAGCCACCCAATTGTGGTATTTCTGTTATAGCAGCACTAGATAACTAAGACATACACCAATGAAGCTATTTCCTAAAGTAACCCTTTGATAAGAAGAGAATTGCTGCTGATGTTCATTTGCATATGATGATTCAGTGTGACACGCTTTACAAGTTACTCTGTCTGGAAGCTTGAAGATATTACTAATTACGGCTTGTAATATATTAAACAGAGTTGGAGTTTAATTTTATCAATCACTTTCAGTCTAAGCAAGCCCTGAAAACTAAATGGAACCTAACTCTGCCCCTTAGCCAAACGTTTTATCTAACAATCTCAAATTTGCTCTCTTTAATATATTCAGCTTCAACTCTTTTTCATTACTTGAGGTGGGATCAAAGGCAGGGAGATGCCATGCCAATTCCACCTCAGAGGACCGCTTTTAGTGAACAGACATTGTGGTAGTCAGCTTGTTCTAGTTAAGTCTGTGGTAACAAGCACACCTGAACCTCTGTTTACTTCTTGCTCACATTACAAGTCAGCCCCTGTGGCTGGCTGATGCACTGATTTCCCATTCTAAGACCCAGGCAGAATGAACAGCCTGTATTAGGATATACCATTCTCTTGGCAGAGGAGAAGAGCAAGCATACTAGCAGAAAATAGCAATGACTCTTCAAGGTTCCACTCCGAACTGTCGTATTGTCACTTCTACTCACGTTTCAATGGGCAAAGCAAGTTTCATGTTTGTAGGCCTTGTGATTATAATGTGATAGCATTTGTCTGAAGAAAGAAGGAAAAAATCCACCACTAGATGATGGCCAAGCTTGGAAACATCTACAGGGAGGCCCTGCAGGTCACACAGCAATGGTTTGGGCTTCTGCTCCTCTTACAGGGAGAAGGAGAGCAAATATTTGGAAACAATATTTCCATCTATTCAATATTTCACTTATTTATGTTAACATAATTTTTAGGGTTCTTTCCTTTTTTATTTTTTTGTTCTTCAAGAATTGTGTTTTGCTAACTATAAGCTAATAACTGCAAACCATAAAGAGAGCTCTGTCTCCATTTCAAGATGAGTTTCACTGAGTATTATTCTCCCATGTAGCCAACCCTCTTGCAACTGGTTTTATATGGGCATCAGATCACTAGTTGGCATTTATAGCTGAACCCTTCTGGTTCTGTGCCCCAAGATGAGAGTAGGAGGGAGAGGGAAGGATCCAACATTCATTTATACACAAATATTTATGGAATAGCTACCTATGCGTTAAGTCACACTGTTCTAGATGCTAGAGATACAGAGGTAAAAAAAAAGCAAATCCTTATTGAGCTTACACTAAGTAAACAAGCAACATGGTTGATAAATGCTACAAAGTAAGGAAAGGGGAGAATAACAGTAAGGCGATCAGAGAAGACCTTTCAGAAGCGACATTTGAGCAGAATTGTCCTTAAAATGAGGGCATGAATTCTTAATTCAGCAGCACATATACTAAAATTAGAATGACACAGGAAAAATTAGCACGGCCCCTGTACAAGGATGACATGCAAAATTTGTGAAGCGTACTGTATTTTTTTGTATGAGAGACTGACTTGATTTGTAAACTTTCACTTAAAGTACAATTAAAAAAGAAAAACAAACGAAAACCGAGGCCATAAGTCATGAGTACCTGGGAGGAAAAGCATTCTCCTGTGTAGTGCAAAAGCCCTGAGGTGGGGGTGCGCTTGGCATGACTGAGAAATCCCAAGGAGGTCAGTGTGACTACAGCAGCATGTAGGGGGTGATAACTTTGGATTTGACTCTAAGTGTGATGGGAAGCGTAAGTGATTTGGACGAGGAGAGTAACAATCTGATATGTTTCTAAAAGATCCTTCTGGCTGCTGGTATAGAGAATAGATTGTAGCAAGAAGACTGGAAGCAGCAGGAAAGGCTCTATTTCTTACAGTTTTATCTTATAATACTATGATGTTAGTCTTAATTCCTCTGATCCCATATGTGGTATTTAATAGATACAGGTTTAGGAGATTTGTGTTTGTGAGCCTTGTGATTACAATATGATAACATTTGTCTGAAGGAAGAAGGAAAAAATTTATCACCTGATCACTTTATTTTAGAAAAAGGAAATAAGATGCAAACATTTGTTAGGAAAAACTTAAGAGCCAAAAATGAAAATACATGAAATCTATGCCTAAAGCCCCATATTGGAAGTTCAGGGAAGAAAAGTATCACAGATTAAATCAGCCAGCCACTGAATAAAAGCCCTCTCTGCCTAAAAGAGGAGTTCCTGGGTGGTGCAAATGTGCTCAGCTGCTAACAGAAAGGTGGACGTTCAAGTCCACCCAGAGGTGCCTTGGAAGAAAAGTCTGATGACCTACTTCTGAAAAATCAGCCATTGCAAACCCTATGGAGCACACACATGGGGTCATCATGAGTTGGCATGGACTCCAAGGCAATGAATGGTGTTGGTGTTACCCAAAAGAGCAAAGCAAAATCAGCCACGTATCAGAGGAAAGTCATTCTTAAACCGTGTTTGGATGGCCATGGATCTAAAGTCTGGTTTTCTGCTTCCATGTTCAGGAATTCCATTTCGTCAGTTCCTCCAGGGGTGATACCCCAGAGGTATAGCATTTTATCACAAGATACTTACTGGTAAGCCGAGCACTTACATATTAACTAAAACGAGAGATAGAACTATTGAGTGAATCAAAATATTAATCTCATCCAGAGTACCATCTCCCCTAGGCTGTGTTAGAGAATTCTTTTTCATGTACCTTGGACATGGTCACAGATTGTCTTACTTTAAAGAACTTGATGAGGTTTAGGAGATGTAGCAGTCTAATCAGCAGTGGAAAGCACCTGAGAATTTGAGTCAGAATATATGGATTTCATTTCTGGATCTCCAACTTACTGGTAGGTGGTCTTGTACAAGTTACTTAACTTTTCTGAGTCCTAATTTTCTCATCTGTAGAAATGGAGGATGCTAATATATTCCCTGTAGAGTTATTTTGAGGATTGAATGAGATAACATAAGTGAAATGCAGGCACAGTGTTTGGCATGTACTAAGTGCTCAATAAATATTAATTGAACCTGAATTCTAGAGAAGATTTCTCTCAGCAAACTGTTTTCTCCACAAATATTCAAGATACTGATTCACACTATGATGCTATAGACTGTCTTCTAAGAGTATTTGCAATTTAAGAGTTTTTTTTGTTGTCGTTTGTTTGTTTTGTTTTTTAACAACCCCAAATCATTAGTGATCTTCATTGCTGGGATTAGTGGGTGCCAGTTGCTGGTGCATGAAATTCCAGGGTATTTACCTTGGGCACTCCCTGCTCTGAGAGGAAGGAGTAGATGCCAGGGGAAGGTCTAACCATTAGGAAGCTCCTGGGTGTAGCTGGAACGTACTGCAGGAGTCACTTCAGGCCCCCTCTTTGTATGCACAAAGGGCAGCCATTTCATAGGTCACCTTCCAACTGTCCTCCGAGGTATTCCCACCATGTTTGTCTTCTCCTCCAGACTACCCATCTGTCCCAGTCCCCTCTTTCTGTTTTTTGTTTTTGTTTTTCCTACAACCCACGTCAGCCAAGTCCCACTGCCAGGTGTAAAGCCTGAAGTGGAAATGGAAAGATGGGATGGAACTGAGACTGCTGGGAAGTTAGGGGCAATCGCTGCTTGGTCAAGGAGACCACTAGGGTCACCACACCCTTGAGGTGACATCCCCCTGATTTAAGCCCTCTTGTGCCTTTATTTGTTTATTTCCTATCAGTCCTTCATGACAAGTTTGAAAGGCTCGGTGTCATCAGCAGCCAAAGGTATAGTACAAGCCCTGTTTGTCCAGCCCTGCCGGGTCAAGGTAAAGAGGAAATCTATACCGAAGAGCTTCCAGTTGTTATTTAAAGCTTCTATAAGGTCGCAGGTAGGTATTTCTACGAGCAGAGAGCATTGTCCCAGGCCCGGGTAAGGCTTGTTATCCTCAGCCCCTTCCAACGTCCTGCCCATTCTAAGGACTAGGGTCTGCACCGAGGCTCGCCCTTCTCTCTCGAACTACAACTCCCAGGGTGCCCTGCGCGCTGGGAGTGCGCACGAGCGTCGGCGGCGGATTGGGAACAAGCGCATCGACAGCACGCTTGAGGTGGGGGAGCTGCTTGCGGGCTGGTAGGTCCGGCAACTCCCTCTGGGAGGCTCACAGAGGCAGACGGGTGGCTACTGGGAGCCGAGCGGGTCAGAGCTGCCGGCAGTCCCAGCGGATCTGTGAAGGAGGTCGGTGTTCCCAGAGGGCGCCAGTCAGGTAAGCCCAAGCCCAGTTCATTCCAGGAAGTCCGTCTGCGGGTATGGGCAGGAAGTCGCACCGGCCATGGTGGGAGAGGGAGAGGTTGCTCCTTCCCGCCGCCTGGCCCGGCCTCCTTCCTCTCGGCTTCTTCTCGGGGAGTGGGGGCACACTGGGGCTGGCTCGGGGCAAGCCGGCTTGGGTCGGAGCAGTGCCACCCGCCGGGCGTCGCCCGCCGGTCGAGGCACGCACCGCAGTGGCTGATGAATCACCCCGGCCCGGCCTCGCAGGCTCGGGACCTGACCCTTGCCTCCTGCCGGCGCCGGCAGCGACTGCGCGCTTTCACCCCGCTCAGGAGTGGCGAGGGACCATCAGCTTAAAAGGGTTTTCTCACCAACGCTCAAAGGTTGCTGCCTGTTGAAAGTTATAAAAAAAAGAAAACAAAAACAAACTTAGAGCGCACACCCTTTTTGTGATTGGAATCTGGCCCGAATTGCATCCGCCGTTTTGATATATCTGCTCTTAGAATAAATTCCTGGCTCCGGTGCAGCACAGCTGGATCCGGCTGGGAAATTTGTGTGTTGGTTTGTTTTGAGGACGTGACTGGTCACTGTATTTTTGCGTACAGGAGTTGGCGTTTCCTTTGCAAGCCTGCAATCTGATTGCAAACAGAAATGGGAAACAGCGCAGTTTAGTTTAGCTTTTTTTTTTTTTTTAATGTTAAAAATCGCATTTTCAACTTGCCCTCGACTTCTCATAAAAGCAAGTCATCTCAGGAAGGACACTGCAGTAAAACTTATTACAGGAGGCCATACTTCAGCAGGAAATAAGCCTGTGGAGATTGAAGTTAGTTCTGTGCCCTCTCCCCTGATCCTTAACGTTTTCATGCAGGTCATGTTTCTTTTTCTGAGAATCCTTCAGATTAATTTTCCGGCAGATTAAATTGATTAATTAACTGGCTTGTCTAAAATATGTTAGACTTTAAAAATATGTCTGTTCAGACTCATTTACTCTTGCTAGTCTCTGCTTCCTACTTATAGACATCCTCCTACTCTATCACTTCTTTAAGAGCCCACAAATATTTTCCTATAATGCTTAGAATCCTTTAACACACTCCAATGAAAGGAACAAAAACGGAATTAAAACGTGAGTTCTAATACCTTATGTTATGGCACTTTTAGCTTTCTGGCTTTTGTACCTCTCATGATTTCTACTTTGCCCAACCTTAAAATGCAGTTATTGAACTACATGACCCCAAGGTTATTCGGGCCTAAATAGCTCTGATTTTGAAAAATTTATTTACTTATTTTATTCATTCCGAAACATTGCCACATACATCATTCCAAGCTTTGTGCTAGATATGAAGCATCAAAAATAAGTAAGATGAGATGTCTGTTCTTGAGTATGTTATTGACCTCAGTTTCCTTTAATCATATATTTTTATGACTAATTCTGGAGTTTTGTAATATACCCCTCAGGCCAAATTACTCTGTGATTAGTAAGTTCATCTAAAATTAAATATGTACAGGTCAAATTCCATTACAATTATTGGTTCCACTCTAATCAAAGATTTTGTAGTCCCAGCCACTGGCTTATTTAAATAAAATTTTACAGGTTCAGCACAGCAGAAAGGACCTGAATGGTGTACAGCAGTGTTTCTCAAACTTCTAACTTGCATACGTCACCTAGGATCTTGTTAAAATGCAGATTCTGATCCAGTAATTTTGAAATGGGGCCCCACGTCTGAGAAGTGATGCCCTCGTCATGCTACTGGCCACACTTTGAACATCAGGGTTTGGGAGATAATTTTAAAGGTGTCTATCATGACATTTAAAGATTGATGCTGATAGCTGTGATATTGGATGCATATTGATGGCTTTTTCCAACTCTCAGATTTTAAAATTAATCCTGTTCAGTCTAACTAAAACCATTGCCTTCACAACAAGCTTTTTTACCTCTGTTCTTTCCCCTTTTCTTTTTCTCCTCTTTCTGTTTCCTCTCTTACTCTTCACTGTGTCCTCTCAGCTTTTTTTTCCTCTCTTCCTCTCCCACCCTCAACTGTTTTTGTTCCCATGAATTCAGTAATTCAACAAGCATACGTTTCCATTCATCCTGTATAAGGCACCGTCTTTGGTCTTGGTGAATGCAGACATAGAAAACATGGCTCCTGCGGGGGAGCTTACTCTCTTTGAGGAGGTTAGATGTGTGTACTTGTTTATAGGACAAAAGCTGTAAGAACCCTCTGTAGGGAATAAACAAGGGTGGTAGGAGTTCAAGTGCAAGGAGCCCTGGTAGTTCAGTGGTTAAGTGCTCAGCTGTGAACTAAAAGGTCACTGGTTTGGCCTAGCAGCCACTCCGTGGGAGAAAGATGTAGCTGCCTGCTTCTGTAAAAATTACAACCTTGGAAACCCTATGGGGCTGTTCTACTCTGTCATATAGGGTCACTGTAAGTCAGAATCAACTTGATGGCAGTGGGTTTGGTTTTGATAGGAATTCAGACAGAGTGATCTTTACCTGAGGGGGTAGAAAACAAATGAAGTAATCTTCCTTTTCCCTTACTGGTCATGTCTTCCCCTCTAGGCTATACACGCTGTACTGTTTGACTGTATGTGACATACATGGGCAGAGCCCAGCACAGATTTGTCAATTTATATCACTGTCTTTTAAAAATCAAATTAGCTCGCAAACTATTCTTTATGCTTTTCAATCTCTCTTAAAATTAAATATGTATGGATCCTCTCTTGATTGGAATAGTTGAGGATGGCACTATTCTCTAGGCTGTAATAGTGACTAAAGCAATGTCATCCTCCCATCGTTGACTTTCCTTGCTGACATTTGATTTTCATGCTTTACTTCTCAGTCAGTTTTATTAACTCAGATCCTTTAAAACCACAAGTATAAGATCACATTAACAGGAAAATGATAATACCTGTTGCCATTGAGTCAATTTTGACTCATAGTGACCCTATAGGAGAGAGTAGAATTGCCCCATAGAATTTCCAAGGAGCATCTGATGGATTCCAACTGCTGAACTTTTGGTTAGCAGCTGAGCTCTTAACCACTGCACCACCAGGGCTCCAAAATGATATAAAAAAAGAAACCAAACCCATTGCTGTCGAGTCAATTTTGACTCATAGCAACCCTATAGGACAGAGTAGAACCGCCTCATAGAGTTTCCAAGGAGCGCCTAGTGGATTTGAACTGCCAACATTTTGGTTAGCGGCCATAGTACTCAACCACTGTACCACCAGGGTTTCCCCAGAATGATATAGAAAATAGAAAATTCTGTTGAACCTCAAACAGTCCATTAGGTACATATTGAAATTGTGAAGAATCAAATTTAGGTTACTATTTATGAAAAATTAATTATATGAACATCTGTTCTTGTATCCAGAGCCCTGATGGCACAGTGGTTAAGAGCTTGGCTGCTAACCAAAAGGTTGGCGGTTTGAGTCCACCATCCGCTCCTTGGAAACCCTATAGGGCAGTTCTCCTCTGTCCTATAGGATTGCTATGAGTGAGAATCAACTCGATGGCAGTGGTTTTTTTGGTTTTAGATTTCTTGTATCTTTCTGTGTGTCATAATCCATTAGGTTATTTACAGTAATGAAAGAATAGAAGTATGAATAATCCAAAGTGGCAAATAACTGAAAATGCGTGTGTGTTGTTCTAGAAATTCATCTGAAACAAAGTCAGTAATCTATGTCTTGAAGCAGAGGGCTACTTTGTAGTTTTTAATTGAGGTATAGTTAACATTCAGATCCGCAGATCTTAAGTGTCATGTTCAGGGCGTTCTGGTTTATACACTGTATGTTGTATTGTTGTTGTTGTGTGCTGTGGAGTCAATTCTGATCATAGCGACACTATATGACACTGTATGCCCATAGGGTTTTCTCGCATATGCGTGTGAAAGCTGGAAAATGAGTAAAGAAGACCGAAGAGGAATTGACGCCTTTGAATTATGGTGTTGGTGAAGAATACTGAATATACCATAGACTGCGAGAACAAACAGATCTGTCTTGGAAGAAATACAGCTAGAATGCTTCTTAAAAGCTAGGATTGCGAGACTTCATCTCATGTACTTTGGACATGTAATCAGGAGGGACCAGTCCCTGCAGAAGGTCATCATGTTTGGTTAAGTAGACAGTGAAAAAGAGGAAGACCCTCAGCAAGATGGATTGACACAGTGGCTGCAACAATGGACTCAAACACAGCAACAATTTTGAGGATGGCACAGGACCTGGCAGATTACCAGGTCTTTTTCCCCATGGAGCAGCTTAGTGGATTCAAACCTCTGACCTTTTGGTTAGCAGCTGAACACTTAACCACTATACCATCAGCTCTCCTTATACGCTGTATAACCACCACCAAAATAAGATGGAAAATATTTTTATCACCTTAGTAAGTTCCCTCATGCCCCTTTCTAGCCATTTCCCTCATTCACCCTCCTCCAAAGACAACCACTTTCTAACTTCTGTCCCCATAAATTTTTGGTTAGTCTTGTTTTTTTTTTTTTTTTTTCTTGTACATCACATAAATGGAATTCTGCAATATGTGGTTTTTTGTGCCTGGCTTATTTTGCTTAATGTAATGTTTTTGAGATTCGTCTGTGCTTTGGGGTATATCAGTTGTTTGTTCTTTTTTTATTACTAAATAGTATTCCATTGTATGAACATACCCCAATTTCTGTTTTCATGTTGATGGACATTTGGGCTATTTCCAGGTTTTGGATATTATTAATAAGGTTGCTGTGAACATTCTTGTACAAGTCTCTTGTAGCCATGTGTTTTCTCTTGAGTGGAATTACTTAGCCATAGGGTAGATGTATGTGTAATTTTATAATAAACTGACAAACAATTCTCCAAAGTCAGGTATATGTGTGAATTCTAGTTGGTATATGTTTTTAGTGTTGCCAGCTGTGTTGTCTTGTCAGTCTTTTTTATTTTTGCCATTCTAAAGGATGTAAAATGGTATCTCATTGTGGTTTTAATTTGTGTTTTCCTGAGGATTAGGAATGGAGTACTCTTTTGTATGCTATTTGGCTATTACTATATCTTCTTTTGCAAAGTATCTGTTCAAGTCTTTTGCCTATTTTTTTCACTGGGATGTTCATTTTTGTTGTTGTTTGTAGGAGTTCTTTGTGTATTCTGAGTACAAGTCCTGTGTCAGATCCATATGTTTTACTCAGTCTGTGGCATGTCTGTTTATTTTTTAAAAGATGTTTTGATGAGCAGAAGTTTTTATGAAGTCTATTCCATCATTTTTTGTGTGTCCTGACCAAGAAATCTTTGCCTTCTTCAAGGGTTGTGAAGATATTCTTTGTTTTCTCCTAGAAACTTTAATTGTGCTAAGTTTTACATTTAAGTCTGTGATCCATCTCAAATTAATTTTTGTGTTTTGAAGTGAGGTAGGGATTGAGGTTCGTATTTCCCCTATATGGGTATCTAGTTGTTCCAGCAACACAGATTAAAAACTTTGCTTTCTGCATTGAATTGACTTGACACTGTATTTTAGTTGTGCTTGGTTTGTACGTTTCTTAAGAGCAAGCCTTGGATCTTAAAAAACTTTTCTGCACCTCTTCCAGGCTAGGGCTAGATTGATTGATCCAGGGTTGGTTGCCATATATTTCCTGATGAAGAAATGCTAACTATGAATTTGAATTGTAAATGCATTTTCTGTAGGTCGAGTTAATGGAGGCAACCTCATTTCAGGAGAATATGTGCCCTGCCCATGAGCTAGGCAAATGTTGGGGAGAAGGAAGGAAATTCAAGCCTGGAGAGATCACCAACCCCCATAATAGAGCAAGCCTACAGAAGCTTAATATGTCTACTGACTTGGTTAAAATAAATGTAAATATGTATTACCTGTGTGTTTTTCACGTTTCTGCCCCACTACTTCATTTTAATCCTTGATGGCACACAGTTCCTGAATTTGCCTTGGAACAATTTCTAAGGAGACAGGTCGGTTATTTTTCTTCCAGGTTTTATTTACTTATAAGACAATAAGATGACAACATTATTTTTAAAAGAATGTCACCACAATCTTGTTGCTGTAATGCAGCTGTTTCCTTTTCTCATTTCCTTACAGGTCTTGTTTATTCACATACATATTTTTATACGGTTGTAATCATAGCATACATGTTATTTTGTATTCAGAGATTTAGTTGTAACTAGTGAATGCTTTTGCCCATGCGTGGGTCACCCTTGTGAGTGAAAACAAACAAGGCTGGAGAAGAAGAGAAGACAAGGGGACTTATCAGTGGGGATCCGTGAATCCCAAAGCTTAATTAAAATAGGAGGAGAAAAGGGCTAAGGTTTTAAAAGACAGGGTTACCCTTCATTGAAAATGCAGGATGACTTTGGTTCCCTTATACACTTTTAGATATAGATATAAAATAGCTTTATGAGATATAATTCATATACCATAAAATTCACCCTTTTAAAGTATACAATTCAATGGTTTTTAGTATATCCACAGAGTTATGCAACTATCACTGTAATTTTAGAACATTTTTATCACCTCCCCCCCCCCAATAAAAACAAAAAAAAAAACTTATCTGTTAGCAGCCACCACCCTCTTCCTCCAACTCTCCCAGCCCTAGGCAACTACTAATCTACTTTTTGTCTCTGTGGATTTGCCTATTCTGGACATTTCATGTAAATAGAATCATTCAGTGTATGATCATTTGTGATTGACTTCGTTCACCCTTATACGCTTTTAACAGTTCATTTTGAGAATTACTGAGGTACAGTCAAGGCTACTTCACAGATGCACACACTTTTTGACCAGTAAAGATATACACGCCCTCAGGTACATATGCTCAAACTCACTAAGGAAGGAACACAAACATACCAAGATAAACTTACTGAGGTTGCAAATAAACAGCTTCATATCTGGACATATATAAGCACCAGCATCACTACAGGTAAATACTAGTGAACACAATTCCTGAAGTGTGTGTGAGAAAACAGATGAAAATATGGTAAGTTGGCAGAAAGTGAGGGCTGAGTGGAATAGAGTGAGAGTGAATCAGAGTGTGGATGGCAAGGGTATTCTCCTGATTTTTAAAACACTTCCTAGAGCTTTTAGTTAAGTTTTTTAACCAGTAGCAGTTGTTTGATATGTCTATATGGTTTCATATATATAGAAACTTATAGGTAAAATTGTTGTAGTTTCTTAACCTATGACATAGCAGTCTCTTTGAGCAGGATATTATTATTATTAATCATCAAGTAGGGAATTTCCTTATAGAAAATTATAACCAACAAAATATTTTTATTTCCTGGGTGTGGTATTATAACTTCAATGAGGTGTTGTTAAGGAATATTCCTTTGATATGCATGTCCAGTGAAAAGAAAGGAGGCCCCTCAAATGTATATACTGTAAGTGGCATATATTCTAGCAGTCCTTATTCTGGGGCAAGCATGGTGAGATTTATTTTCCTTCATGGTGAACTATTATTAACCCAAGTTATTATTCCTAAGGAACTGTTTTCTTTCTTTTGTTTCCTCTTTAATATGCCCACTAGGGTGCTAAACCCGAGAAGAGGGAAAAGCTCTAATTTGATTGGGAAATGTTAATACCAAAACCTGTTGCTGTCAAGTTGATTCTAACTCATAGTGACTCTATAGGACACAGTAGAACTTCCCTACAGGGTTTCCAAGGAGCTGTTGGTGGATTCGAACTGCCGACCTTTTGGTTAGCAGCCAAGCTCTTAACCACTGCACCATCAGGGCTCTGAAATATCAATACATATGTGATTATTTCAAAGTTGACCCCTCTTCCTGCCCTCCCACTGTGTTTTTCTGGTTTTGTTCCTAGGATCTACAGTTTATTGGAGAAAACGGCAGAACCATACAGAAATGGACAGATTTGTACGGTTTCCCCTGTGTGAGGCCTTCAGTACGGCTCAGCCCCCTGTCAGTCATCAGCACACCCTCTACGCCTGCCCTTTCTTTGCTGCTTTTCTCCAGCCCCATCACCACCCCTTCTGGTCAGGCCAGCTCGCTTCCCACTCTCCTAAGACGTGAGATGATATAACAAGTAAACTCCTGGGTGTGGTTTGCTGTCCACCAGAGGATAGCCCTTGTCACTACATTCAGGCTCTTAGCCTTCCCTGCCTCAAAGGAAACCATATCCTCTTTTCTTCCTTTCTTTTCCCACTGCCCAAACCCTAGTTCTGGCCTGTGTCTTCTTTTGAGTAGAACACCAGGGAAGCCTCTTGAAAGAAATGTTATTTGAGCTGGGCCCTGAAATATGTGAAAGGACTTGAACATGAGATCAGGAGGAAAAGGTTATTTCAGGTATAATGAACAGGGTAAGCCAGGGACTGGAGGCACAGAAGCCGTATTATATGGCTGTAAACAGGTTGTGTGAAGATCGGTTTCCCTTCACTTTTCTCCCCCTCCTTTCCCTGGGACCCCTCCTGTTCCCCCATTTTTTAGCCTGAGTTTTGATCTCTTTTTTTGCTATGCACTTCTCTCTAGCTAGCTAAATGTATCCTTCCCTGACCACCCATAGTGATTTCTGAACTTCTCTAGCACTAATTGTCAGTTAATTATATGTTGGCCTTGATTTAAAAAAAAAAGCTTTATGTGCATGTCTCATTTTCCCCAAATAGTGTCTCAGTCAAGCTTTTAGGTCCCAGGGAACACAAACCCACTTGAGCTCGTTTTTTTTTTTTTATGGAGGCAGGCCCTGGGGTTGTAGCAGGTTGTTATTCTAAGGCTGATCTCCCTGAAATGAGCTGCAGCTGAAATCCAGAGCAGGCACTTGGAAAGCCCCCTGACCTCTCCTTTCTGTCTCTGTGGTTTGCGTGGGCTCTCTTTTGCTTCTTTCTACCCCTTTGCTCCATTCCAGGACATTTATTTTAACTTTTGAAATTATCAGGCATGATAATATTAATTATCTTAATTACTGAGTGTTTTGGTGTCCTCTTAAAACTCACACCCTAGGCGCGTGCCTCTCTCTCCAGACTGGCTCTGACTCTGCTTCTGTTCTCTCTGCTACAGATTGGCTTTCTCTGCTTTCACATGGCTTTTTTCTTCTCCCTAGCTTCAGCTTAAGTGTAACTTTGGCTTGCTGTGACGCTGCCTCCAGACTTCATAATATATGATCTCGCAACATAGGTTTTGTCTCTCAGCTTTCCAAATTTCTGGAGAAGAATTGGATTTGACTTGTCCTGCTTGGGTTGGGAGGTGACCTCTGTACCAAACAGCTGTGACAGAGGGGGCATTGTTAGGTGGTCACCTAAGCTGGATATTTCACAGGTACTGGGAAACGTAAGGGTGATCCCAGACAAGGGGGCTTGTGGTTAGACTGTCATCCCAGTACATGCTTTCTTTGCTACTGGAAGTCAGAGGGACAGGACCATGCCTTACCTTTTTTGTATCTGCACTGCATCCAACAGATTGCATCCAGATGTGTTTCTTATTTAGTGTGTTTATTGCTATGGCTTTTTGACCATTTGACCATCAGAATTAGCTTTTAGGCATAGCAGGCAATACAGAGCAATACTTCAATGTTTAAAATAAATTACTGAAATTTGTTTTATCATCATTTGAAAAATTTTAAAATTGCTTTTTGAAATTTGTTTACCAGTTCAGAAAGAATAGGGGAGTAGAATATTGATAGTCAGTTAAACAAAGATTAGTAATTAAGCTTGTACTGACTCTGCCTCCAGCCCAGTTAGGATATGGCAAAATCAGGTACTTCCATCACTGAGCTCAAAGGTTACTGAGCAGCCCTAATTATTTTACTGTACATTTATTTAGTGTCTACTATGTTGCAGTCACTACATTAAAAAAATAAACCAAACCCCTTGCCGTCAAGTTGATTCCGACTCAGTGACCATATAGGACAGAATAGAACTGGCCCATAGAATTTCCAAGGAGTGCCTAGTGGATTTGAACTGCCGACCTTTTGGTTAGCAGCTGTAGCTCTTAACCACTGCACCACCAGGGTTTCTGGCACTACATTAGGTGCGGCTAATATAAAAATAAATCTCTGCCCTCAAAGTACTCACAGTTGTTTATTTACACAACTGAGTATAATACAGTGAGGTAAATATTGATAGAAGTACAGGCAAAGTGTTGGCTTCTTGTTTTCTTTGTGTACATCTACTCTCATGTTTATATGTATTTATACTCTACCTCTCTCACCAATCTCTGCCATTAATTGTCTGTTATTATTATATGGAGCAAAAACCAAAAAAAAAAAAAACAAAAAAACCCAAACCCATTGCTGTTCAGTGGATTCCAACTCATAGTGACCCTGTAGACCTGCCCCATAGAGTTTCCAAGGAGTGCTTGATGGATTCGAACTGCCCACCTTTTGGTTAGCAGCACTTAACCACTACACCACCAGGGTCTCCTTGTATGGAGCAGAGTATAGTAATATCTCATTTGCCCAACTGGAGCTGATACAGTATTCGTTAAAAATGAACTTTGGCGATGATAATGACACCATTAGCTAACATTATTGAATACTTGGTCTGTGTCAAACACTGTTCTAAGTGTTTTATATGTATTAAATAATTTAATCCTTGCATCAGCCCCTTAGGATAGATACTGTTCTACTTGTTAGAGAAGAAAGCAGAGGGACAGAAGAATAATTGTCTTGCCCGAAGTTACAAAGCTAGTGAGAAATCGAAACTTTTCTTGACAAGCTATTTTAAATGTCATTCTTTGTGAAGTACATTATATATGCAGTTTATTCTGGTCGTCTTAAATGGAGTCCTCCAAAGCACTGGGGTTTGGTTTTTAAACTTAATTTAACCAAAGTGATTTGGGGATCATGGAATTTAGAATTCATTGTGTGCCTCAGTGTAGACTATTGGTAACTGCATTAACTAGTCCTTTGCTTTTATGTGTGTGTGTGTTTTCTCATTAAACTTTGTTTTAATGGGTTGCTTTTGTATTTTAGTTACTTTAGTAATAGTTTTCCTTCTCTTTTGCCTCCAGCTGTGGCTTCTTGCTGTCAGTTATTGTCACTTAATTTGCTTCTGTAATGTGTGGTAACATAATACTAAGAACATGGTATAGAGTATTTTAGAGACACATGGATTTTAGGGTTAGGTTCAAACTTCACATCTGTTATTGAGACCTTGGTCAGGTGCTTTATCCTCTCTGAGCCTCACTCAGTTTGTTCATCTGTGAAATGGGAATGTAATATTTTGCAGTTATTATAAAGAGATGTATGTGGTAAAACGCCTGGCATATAATAGGTATGCCAGTAAAAATTGATTTTTTTTCTCATCATTACATGAAAGTATGGTACATGATCCCTTTGTTAATCTGAGAAACTCAGATAAATGGAAGAAAAGTGTTCCTAAGGTGTACGTAAGATATGGTAGTTTTATCACTTGAAAATTATATTTAAAGTTGGTGTCATGGGTGTTAATTTTAGAATTACATCCTGAACTCCTGTTTTTGGCTCTTATACTAATCTCTCAACAACCTCCTCTCTTTTCCATCTGTTAAATTGTCTTTTACTTCTGTGTTGCTCTCTTGCTTTCTCTTATTTGCTATCAAAGGAAAAATGACCTTTAGCCCGTTTTTAAAGAGTATATACCAAAGCAGACATTACGACCCTGGGGGCAGTAAACCTAGCTTCTTGGCCAAGAGCAATGATTTCTAAGACTTCTCTTCTTTCAACTATCCTCAGTCTTAAATATTCATTTGTCTTTCTTTCTACCCTCACTGCCTCCCATTTCTCCTTTCCTAGACTATCCCCACTAGCTGTATGATTCTATTATTAGTAGTTTTGTATGGTTTGGTTTTTATTGTGTGTGTGTGTGTATGTATTTAATAGACTTTATTTTTTAGAGCATTTTTAGGTTTATAGAAAAATTACACAGAAAGTACAGAGAATTCCCATATTTCCCCCCCCCATACTATTTCTTCTGTTGGTAGCATATTGTACTGGTATATTTGTTACAGTTGATGAACCAATATTGATACAGTATTATTAACCAAAATCCATAGTTTACGTTAGGGTTCACTTTTTGTGTTGTACAGTAATGCCGGTTTTGACAAATGTCTAATATCATGTATAATTACAGTATTATGTAGAATAGTTTCTCTGCCCTAATAATGTCCTATGCTCCCACCTATTCATCCCTCCCCCTGAACCTCTGGCAACCACTGATCTTTTTACTGCTTGTGTAGTTTTGCCTTTTCCAGAATGTCATGTAATTGGAATCACACAGTATGTAGCCTTTTTAGCCTGGCTTCTTTTAGTTAATGGTAAGCATTTAAGTTTCCTTCATGTTTTTTCATGGCTTGATAGCTCATTTCTTTTTACTGCTTAATAATACTTCATCATATGAATGTACCACAATGTATATGTATTTCTCAAAGGTCATATTTTAGTATTTTCTGTAATCATTGATAGTGAACTCTCCTGTCTTAATATCTTGAGAAATTTCAGTTTTCATACCAGAGGTTTTGTGCCTTCTGTCTTCCAATAAAAACCTGTGAGTACTACCTCCTTCTGGACTGTTGGGTGCTTCTCCGCATGCAAATACTCCAGCTCAAGGCACCAAATATCTTTTTTTAAAAACAGTTTTTTCAAGGTACGTACCATAAAATCCATCCATTTTAGATGTACAATTCAATGATTCCAAATTACTTTTCCTTAGCAAAACTCTTCAGTGCTGTCTTTGGTCTATAAGAGAATAATCATCTTGCTCTATTCCCTTTTGTTTCAAGATCGCTTATGGTGGGTGGGTGAATATTGCCCCTGGCCGCCATTTGGTTACTTACAAGCACCTGATCTGTTGGTTTTGCTTCAGTTATTCCTTCAGGATATCACATTAGGAATGAGATTCTCTGCAGGTGGTATACAGGGCCGAGGTAGTGGGGCTGCGCCATTTTCTTGAAGAATGCCTCCCTTTTGCCCTACTATTGACTGAGAGGGTTCACTTACTCTCTTGTTTTAGGTAGTCATTTCATGCTTTATCCCCTTGATAAGAATTATACCTTAACTCCAGGGGCTACCACATCTCTTTGATTGGGTCTAAATTTCACATCTCCTCTGTAAGGCATCAAGATACATTATGCAGCTTGTCATCTTGTGCCTCCTCAAATACCTATCATAACTGCTTCTTCCTGTTAGTCTGAAAATTAATTTAATTGCTATAGCAAAGCTTGTTTCATACCCCCCACCTTGAAACCGAAAACCAAGCCTGTTTCCATCAAGTCTATTTGGACTCGTAACAACACTATCGGACAGAGTAGAACTGCTCTGTAGGGTTTCCAAGGAACACCTTGTGGATTTGAACTGCCAGGCTTTTGGTTAGCAGCTGTAGCTTTTAACCACTATGCCACCGGGGTTTCCATTTCATCCCCAGGCCTCTGAAATTGATTAGAGTAATACCAGTGGTATCCCTAAAAGTCATTAGTGTACTGTGTCTTCAAAGGTGTGTATGAAATGCCTACACCATGTAGGGGTAAAACATTCAAAAACAAAAAAAAACTCATTGCCGTTGAGTTAGTTCCAACTGATAGAGACTTAATAGGGCAGGGTTGAACTGCCCCATAGGGTTTCCAAGGAGCAGCTGGTAGATTTGAACTGCTGACCTTTTGATTAGCAGCCACTGTACCACTAGGGCCCAAAGGCATTTGAAGGTGTATATGAAATGCCTACACCATGTAGGGGTAAGGCATGGTTCATCAAGGAGCATGCATATGTGTCAGCTGGGACACCAGGCAGACACGTGAAACACTGACAGATATCGGGGCTAAATGATGTGATGCACCCTGAGCACTGATGGCCTTCAGAAGGGAAAAAAGGCTAAGGGTTGGAGGGGGATCCGTAGGTGGTGCAGACAGTTTGCACTCACCTGCTAACCTACCCACCCAGTGGCACCACAGAAGAAAGGCCTGGCAATCTGCTTCCATAAAGACTACAGCCAAGAAAACCATTTGGAGTTCCACTGTGTAATATATAGGGTTGCCATGAGTCTGAGTTGACTCGATGGAAATGAGTTTGGAGTTTTTTAGGGTTGGAGGAGCTAGGAAAGGTTTTAGAGAGGAGGGACTTGAGCTAGTCTTTGAAGAGGATAGGATGGAGAAATGTGAAAATTGAGGATGGGTCAAGGAGGGTTGTTGAAGAGAATTGTACATACCATTGTGGAAAACAAATGAGGCAAATTAATAAAATGTGTATTTAACTTCTTAATTAAGACTTCTTTTTGCATTTATTCCTATGATTTAATGATATATTGGAAATTTATATTTCCTAAAAATATTTGTAATATGAAAATCAATGAGAAAATAGGAAATGATCTGTAGAAATTTCTTTATTTGGTGAGTTTTTGGGAAAGCATTTTTTAATATTGTCATACCACTTTAATTTTTTTTTTTTCATGGTACTTATCGACTTTGGCCCAAGTTTAACTTCATTATTTTTCCATTGTTTATCTGTTCTGGTTTTGCAAGTCACCTTCCTGAACTGTTTCACTTTGTTTTGTTTTTGTGCTTGTCTAGCATGATTCAGCTTTTATGTTTTTTCTTTCTACATATACATTGTTCATCTTGGCAGTGTTGAGGGTAAGTTAGTTTTTTTCCCCAGGATTGGGTTAAATGGTGTTTCTTTAAGATCACAGATAATTAGAGCTAGAAAAGACTCAAGCCCATCTGGCCCAGGGATACAATGAATGAGTTTCACCCCTTTCGGCAATTCTCATCTGTTGGTAGTGACTGCTTGGGGATTGAGGGGAATTTGCCCTCAGGGGTAAAGGCTGTGTTTGATTTGCAGTTTGTCATAGATATGGCGGGCCTATTGTAGAATAGGTGCCATATTTTGGCTAGCCTTCATCTAGCCCAGAAACTGAGAAGTAAAGTGACTTGCTCAAAGTCACCAAGCCCTTAGGTACTGTAGATCTACTGACCCCTTGTTCAGTGTGGGGAGCTAAGTGCTTGGCTTTTTCTCCCAAAGAATTTTGGTGTTCCCTATAGGTTTTGTTGGTTTTATTGTTTTTCCTCCTTGGTCTCTGTGGTGATTGGATTAGTGAAGGCCTCTATAATCTCCATGGTATTCCTCAGGCAGTCTAAAGATAGAGCCCTGTCTATTCTAGCAAAGAAAAGGAGTTCAAGTCCCATAGTCTAAAAGAAAGAAAAGCTTTCTTTTCATTTCTTTTTAACTGAAGGTTTTCCTCATTAAAATTTAAAAACTTACTACGATCTTATCCCCATTACAATCCATCCAGACCCACTGTCCCCTATAAAACAACAACAACAACAAAAAGTAGAATTTTATTAGGAAGAAGAGAGTTTGTTGGTTCAAAAACAAAATCTGGTCTGGAACGATTAAAACACCAGTAAAGTGAGACTGGGTAGGAGGACATCTTAGTATTTAGTATGGTATTTTAGACATTTACTTACTGTACCATTTGATATTTTTGGCCAAGGTAATGCATTATTTTGCAATTAATCAACACAAACAATAGTAGTAAGTGTGTACGTATATCAGTATTTTCTGATCATTAATCTAGGCAATCTTCATATTAAAAATATTCTAACATAGTCCATATCTTCTGGGCTTATTTTGGCAGTTTAAATTAGTTTTGGTAATCCCTTAGAGCACTTTCTTCTATGTTAGAACAAAACCTTACCTTTTTAAAGTCTCCAGAATGCTGGGATTGCTTTCATACAAAATGTTTTTGCACTTCCATAAAACAAAACTAGACTAAAGGGGTACAGCAGCCCAGGGGCAAGAACTAGATGGAGAAGGGGACAGGAAAACTGGTAACAGGGAATCCGGGGTCGAGAGGGGAGAGTGTTGACATGTCATGGGGTTGTTAACCAATGTCATAAAACAATATATATACTAACTATTTGATGAGAAACTAGTTCTGTAAACCTTCATCTAAAGTACAATAAAAAGAAAAAAAGTTTTTGTGCCTTAAAAACCAAACCAAACCCAGCGCCATCGAGTCGATTCGGACACATAGCAACCCGATAGGACAGAGTAGAACTGCCCCGTAGAGTTTCCAAGGAGCGCCTGGCGGATTCGAACTGCTGACCCTTTGGTTAGCGGCTGTAGCACTTATCACTACGCCACCCGGGTTTTTGTGCCTTACTGTTTATCAGCGGATCTACTGACTGATGACAATCGTGAACATCTTCATTTAAGCACACTTTGTTGAGCGTAGTTGATTTCTCCCAGCAGAGTTTCCTCATTGGGGGGTTTGTTTACATAAACACCTTCTCAGTGAACAGTGATGTGCTTCTCAATCTTTATTATGGCTTAATTGTGGATGTATATCATTGCTAGAAGGTAGAGTTTTTGCGCTCAGATGTGAAGTGGGAGTGGAGAAATAGAAAAAGTGAAGAAAAAGTGATGGCTTCCCAATGCATCGGTTGAGTCATGCCCAGTAATGGAATTGGCAGGAGAGGGTCCGGGGGACAATCAGAGTTACTTCTGCTATTTGACCAACTTTGCTGGTCACCACTTTTATAATTTGAGAGACACCAATGGTGTATCCAAAGAAAATTTAAAAGTACTAGCTTTGTAGCTACACTTAACATTTAATTTACAATCCAACATTACAGTCTCTGTGCCCAGTTCGTGCCCTATCCTTGATCCTTGTCATCTCTTAAATTCTGGTTTGAGAAACATTTCGGAAGGGGGTAGGGGAAGAGAACAAGAATCTGTCCTATACAATTTTTTCAATTTCTCTTCTTCTCCTTCCCATGGTCCCTTTCCTCTGCCTATGCCCTACCCCTCCAGTCCAGCACTACCCACCCAACCCCAGGGCAGTACATTAAATGTGATAGGCACTTAATAAATGTAGGCAAATATATCTTGATTTGAAGATGATAAAGTTGAAAAGAATTTCTGAATTCAGAAGATCCATCAGAAAATGAAGCTAAAAATCTGGTCTGAAGTCCCAAGGAATTCAGAAGGGATAAAACTGAGGAAAGATGTTACGGTTTACTTTTTGTTCATTGCATAAAATTCAGCTTGCTGTTAGCATGATTTCTTTAAATCTAGCCTAGTTTATTTTAGGGTTTTGTATATAGTTCAGTGCTTACTAACTTGGTGGATAAAGAAATTCATGCAAGAGGAAGGTTGAGTCATGCTTCCCTTTCGGAGAGAGAGAGAAAGAAAACCCATTTCTCTCCATTATGCACTTGGACTGGATTCAGCATTTTGATTGATGGTTGAGCTCTGATAAGCCTTCCCTGCAGGCCACCTCGTATCATATTTGGTTTTGTCCGTAGTATGACTGGTGGAAGACTCGTGGGTTACCAGCATGGATAAAGAGCTCTGTAACCCCATAACCCCAGAGACTTGCTCACATGATGTGATTTCTATTTTAAGATTTTTTGAGTTTTCAGCAACTTCTAAAAAAGCTTCAGCATTTCCTAGTCTACCCAGTCTATTAAACAAACAGACCAAAAAGATGAAACTGAGTATGCTAAGGGTGCGGCTATTGCAGCATTTATCTTTGGTATGCACAGAGGTAGGTTCCCCTCTGGCCTTGCCTTGGCTCCCTCAGATGCCACAACTCCATAGGGAAGAACTAAAAAGAGAAGAGGTGGGATAGGACTGGGAGTTGGTTTGGCTGCTTTAAGCCTGAAAAGGAGGTGGGGTGATCTTATGAGAGCCACAGAATCTCTCAGTAGGATCTTGTGAAAGATTGTTCTTAAAGCGATATGAGTAACCTGTTAAGTATTTTCTTGTAATAGTCACAGAAATGATCTGACTGCTTTCTACTTTAAGTTTGACTTCAGTAACCTGCTTCCAGTTAAATCTCTTCTTTATTCTGGCCGGGGAAAGTTTTCCTGGACTGCCTTCAGACTTCAGATTTTATTCTCTTTCCTTGTGCTTTTGAGGAGCCCTGATATGCATTGGTTAAGAGCTATGGCTGCTGATCAAACAGGTTGGCAGTTCGAATCCGCCACATGCTTCTTGGAAACCCTATGGGACAGTTTTACTCTGTCCTATAGGGTTGCTATGAATTGGAATCGACTCAACGGCAACAGGTTTCGTTGTACTTTTGAGATCCTCTGTTGATCTCATTTAAAAAAAAACTCAAGGTGATGTCAGTAGCAATAGCAGGAAAGGCAGGCTACTTAACTAATCTCATACTTGGGTTGGTTAGTTACCATGGAAATTTTGCACAAAATGATCAACCACCAATTCCCCAGACTTCCATGTGCACAGCAGCCACCTCTCTCAGATGTGCCCCTGCATCTGGTTCAATTATCACGTCCAAAAAAACTACAAAATTATTCTTTAATGTACTGTCTTTTAGATTTCATTGTATACACAAATTAGTGAACCTAGCAGAAGGATAGATTTAACATCTAATTTATATCCTTTATAAATGTCTTATATCTTATAATACTTTGTTGTTGTTGTTGTCATGTGCCATCGAGTTGGTTCTGACTCATAGCAACCCTATGCACAACAGGATGAAACACTGCCCGGTACTGAGCCATCCTTACAGTCATTGTTATGCTTGAGCTCATTGTTGCAGCCACTGTGTCAATCCACCTCGTTGAGGGTCTTCCTCTTTTCCGCTGACCCTGTACTCTGCCAAGCATGATGTCCTTCTCCAGGGACTGATCCCTCCTGACAACATGTCCAAAGTATGTAAGACACAGTCTCGCCATCCTTGCTTTAAGGAGCACTCTGGCTGCACTTCTTCTAAGACAGATTTGTTTGTTCTTTTGGCAGTCCATGGTATATTCACTATTCTTTGCCAGCATCACAATTCAAAGGTGTCAATTCTTCTTCGGTCTTCCTTATTCATTGTCTGGCTTTCCCATGCATATGATGCGATTGAGAATACCATGGCTTGGGTCAGGTGCACCGTAGTCTTCAAGGTGACATCTTTGCTCTTTAACACTTTGAAAAGGTCCTTTGCAGCAGATTTACCCAATGCAATGCATCTTTTGATTTCTTGACTCCTGCTTCCATGGCTGTTGATTGTGCATCCAAGTAAAATGAAATCCTCCACAACTTCAATCTTTTCTCCATTTATTGTGCTGTTGCTCATTGGTCCAGTTGTGAGGATTTTTGTTTTCTTTATGTTGAGGTGCAATCCATACTGAAGGCTGTGGTCTCTGATCTTCATTAGTAAGTGCTTCAAGTCCTCTTCCCTTTCAGCAAGGAAGGTTGTGTTATCTGCATAATGCAGGTTGTTAATGAGTCTTCCTCCAATCCTGATTCCCCGTTCTTCTTCATATAGTCCAGCTTCTCGTATTATTTGCTCAGCATACAGATGGAATAGATATGGTGAAAGAATACAACCCTGACGCACACCTTTCCTGACTTTAAACCAATCAGTATTCTCTCGTTCTGTCCGAACAACTGCCTCTTGATTTATGTAAAGGTTCCTCATGAGCACAATTAAGTGTTCTGGAATTCCCATTCTTTGCAATGTTATCTATAATTTGTTATGATCCACACAGTCAAATGCCTTTGCATAGTCAGTAAAGCACAGGTAAGCATCCTTCTGGTATTCTCTGCTTTCAGCCAGGGTCCATCTGACATCAGCAATGATATCCCTAGTTCCACATCCTCTTTTGAACCAGCCTGAACTTCTGGCAGTTCCCTGTCAATATACTGCTGCAGCCCTTTTTGAATGATCTTCAGCAAAATTTTGCTTGTGTGTGATATTAGTGATATTCTATAATTTCCACATTCAGTCGGATCACCTTTCTTGGGAATAGGTATAAATATGGATCTCTTCCAGTCAGTTGGCCAGGTAGCTGTCTTCCATATTTCTTGGCGTAGACGAGTGAGCACCTCCCTTGCTGCATCTGTTTGTTGAAACATCTCAAATGGTATTCCGTCAATTCCTGGAGCCTTGTTTTTCACCAGTGCCTTCAGAGCAGCTTGGACTTCTTCCTTCAGTACCATCGGTTTCTGTTCATCTGCCACCTCTTGAAGTGGTTGAATGTAGACTAATTCTTTTTGGTGTAATGACTCTGTGTATTCCTTCCATTGTCTTTTGATGCATCCTGCATCGTTTAATATTTTCCCCATGGAATCCTTCACTATTGCAACTTGAGGCTTGAATTTTTCTTCAGTTCTTTCAGCTTAAGAAATGCCGAGTGTGTTCTTCTCTTTGCTTTTCCATCTCCAGCTCTCAAAATGAGAAGCAACAGCTGCAAACATCCATTAATAATTGGAACTTGGAATATACGAAGTATGAATCTAGGAAAATTGGAAATCGTCAGTCTACTTCTGAAAAGCATTAGCCAGTGAAAACCTTATGAATAATTGTCTGATATACTGCTGGAATATGAGCCCCCCAGGTTGGAAGGCACTCAAAAGATGACTGGGGAAGAGCTGCCTCCTCACAGTAGAGTCGACCATAATGAGGTGGATGGAGTAAACCTTTCGGGACCTTCATTTGCTGATGTGACACGACTCAAAATGAGAAGAAACAGCTGCAAAAATCCATTAATAATCAAAAATGAAATGGAACACATAAACATCGATATCCTAGGCATTAGTGAGCTGAAATGGACTGGTATTGGCCATTTTGAATCGGACAATCATATAGCCTACTATGCTGGGAATGACAGCTCAAAGAGGAATGGTGTTGTATTCATCATCAAAAAGAAAGTTTCAGTCTACCCTGAAGTACAACGCTGTCAGTGATAGGATAATATCCATACGCCTACAAGGAAGTCCAGTTAATACAACTATTATTCAAATTTACGCACCAACCATTAGGGCCAAAGATGAAGAAATAGATTTTTATCAGCTGCTGCAGTCTGAAATGCAATCAAGGTGCATTGATAATTATGGCGATTGGAATGCGAAAGTTGAAAAATAAGAAGGATCAGTAGTTGGAAAATACGGCCTTGGTGATAGAAACAATGCCGGAGATTGAATGATAGACTTTTGCAAGACCAACGACTTCTTCATTGCAAATACCTTCTTTCACCAAAATAAGCGGCAACTGTACACATGAACCTCGCCAGATGGAACACACAGAAATCAAATTGACTACATCTGTGGAAAGAGATGATGGAAAAGCTCAATATCATCAGTCAGAACAAGGTCAGGGTCCGACTGTGGAACAGACCGTCAATTGCTCATATGCAAGTTCAAGCTGAAACTGAAGAAAATCAGAGCGAGTCCACGAGAGCCAAAATATGACCTTGAGTACATCCCATCTGAATTTAGAGACCATCTGAAGAATAGATTTGATGCATTGAACACTAGTGACTGAAGACCGGATGAGTTGTGGAATGACATCAAGGGCATCATCCATGAAGAAAGCAAGAGGTCATTGAAAACACAGGAAAGAAAGAAAAGACCAAGATGGATGTCAGAGGAGACGCTGAAACTTGCTCTCGAATATTGAGCAGCTAAAGCAAAAGGAAGAATTGATGAAGTAAAAGAACTGAACAGAAGATTTCAAAGGCATCTCGAGAAGACAAAGTAAAGTATTATTATTATGATGATACTTTAAAAGTAATCATACACAACTAAAACAATGGGTTTCATTATTTTTTAACAGAAAAGATTCTTATTTTAAATAGTAATATAAAAAATGGATTTTTAATATCTTTTTTTCTGCTTTAGATGAAAGTTTACAGCTCCTTAGTTTCTAATTCAAAAATTTATACACATTTTTTATGACATTGGTTGCAATCCCCACAATGTGACAGCAGTCTCTTCCTTTCCACCCTGAGCTCTTCATGTCCACTTGTCCAGTTTCCTTGTTCATTCCTGCATTTTTGTCTTGCTTTTGGGCAGGAGTTGCCAGTTTATAGGCCTGTCTAATCTTTGTCTAAGAAGTGGGCTTTGGGGGTGGTTTCAGTTCTGAGTTAGAGTGTGGCAGGGGGGCATATTCTCTCAGGTTCTGCCAATCTCTGTGATAAGATCCTATCATCTGTAAATAGAGATACTTTTACTTCTTCCTTACCAGTTTGGATGCCCTTTATTTCTTTCTCTAGCCTGATTGCTCTGGCTAGGACCTCCAGCACAATTTTGAATAAGAGTGGTGATAAAGGGCATCCTTGTCTGGTTCCTGTTCTCAAGGAGAATGCTTTCAGACTCTCCATTTAGGATGATGTTGGCTGTTGGCTTTGTATAAATGCCCTTTATTATGTTGAGGAATTTTCCTGGTGTTCCTATTTTGCTGAGTGTTTTTCAGTTGTCTTTTCTTCAACTGATAAGATCATGTGGTTCTTGTCTTTTGTGTTATTTATGTGGTGGATTACATTGTTTTTCTAATGTCGAACCACCCCCACATACCTGGTATGAATCCTACTTGGTCATGGTGAATTATTTTTTTGATATATTGTTGAATTCTATTGGCTAGAATTTTGTTGAGGATTTTTGCATCTATGTTTATGAGGGATTCTGGTCTGTAATTATCTTTTTTTGTGGTGTCTTTACCTGGTTTTGGTATCAGGGCTTCATAGAATGAGTTTGGGAGTATTCCATCCCTTTCTAGCTTCTGAAATACATCTGGTACTAGTGGTGTGTACTCTTCTATGAAAGTTTGGAAGAATTCTCCAGTGGAGACTTCAGGGCCAGGGCTTTTTTTTTCTTGTTGGGAGTTTTTTAAATTACCTTTTCAATCTCTTGTTATAGGTTTATTTAGTTGTTGTATCTCTGTGTTAGTTTAGATAGGTCCTGTGTTTATAGAAATTTGTCCTTTTCCTCTAGGTTTTCAAATTTGTTGGAGTACAATTTTTCATAGTATCCTGTTATGATTCTTTTAATTTCATTTGGGTCTGTTGTGATATCGCCCATCTCATTCCTTATTCGGGCTATGCTTCCTCTCCTGTTTTTCTCTTGTCAGTTTGGCCAATAGTTTATTGATTTTGTTGATATTTTCAAAGAACCAGCTTTTGGTCTTGTTAACTCTTTCAATTGTTTTTCTGTTCTCTATTTCATTTAATTCTCTGGTTTTTGTTATTTGCTTTCTTTTGGTGCCCAAGGGCTTGTTTTGCTGCTCTTTCTATTTGTTCGAGTTGTAGGGTTAATGTTTTGATTTTGGCCCTTTCTTCTTTTTGGATATGTGCATTTGTTGCTATAAATTGACTTCTGAGCACTGCTTTTGCTGTGTCTGAAATGTTCTGGTAAAATGTGTTTTCATTCTCATTTGAATCTATGAATTTCTTTATTCTATCCTTGATTTCTTGTATAACCCAGTAGTTTTTGGTATTGTTCAGTTTCCATGTATTTTTTTTTTTTCCTTGCTTTTTCAGTTATTGATTTCTACTTTTATGGCTTTATAGTCAGAAAAGATGCTTTGGAATATTTTGATTTTTGGATTCTTTTAAGGCTTGCTTTGTGGCCTGATATGTGGCCTATTCTGGAATATTCCATGTGGGCTGGGAGAGAAATTATACTTGGGTGCTATTGGGTGGTGTGTTCTGTATATGTCTGTAAGATTAAGTTGGTTGATAGTGTGTATTTTTTCCTTTAAGCACACATTTTCAAAACAATGTTTTTTCCTTGAAAGAGGCTACTCCCCCGTGTATATCTCTGCTAATATTGATTTAGAAAATAATGTTCCTCTAAACAATTTATGGGGCAGTTCACAGTGAAACAAGCATGCCTTAAACATACTGTGCTTAGGGAGAGTACTCCGATAGCAATACATTGAAAATCTCTTGATGGAAAAATTTTACTTTAGCACATATTTTCACTTCTTTTCCTCTAGAACTCAGTTATTAGAAATTCTAAATTCTATCAACTAGCTGTTTTGATGGATTTGAATTTTATTCCTCTCCCTTTTTTCCCCAGTTTCTTTTTGGTCAACAAAAGACAAAAGGTAAAGCCAGTGAATGATCCATAAAGGCAAGGTATGATAAATGGACAAAGAATAATATATGACTAATGGAAATTTTATTTTATTTAATCTAATAATGGATCTAAATAGGTGGAGATGACTTAATTTTTTTTTAATTCTTTTCCAATAGTTTTAAGAAAAAGTAGAAATCACTTCCTCCTGTACTGAATATTGCAAAAATCAAGCGGCTTCCTACACTGCTCATTATGGCACTGCCATTCCAGAAGGACTTAGAGAAGTACAAGGACCTTGATGAAGATGAGCTCCTTGGCAGTCTGTCAGAAATAGAACTGAAGCAACTGGAAACTGTTCTCGATGATCTTGACCCAGAGGTAGGTTCTAGGTAACAAAGAGAAATGAAACAACTTTTCATATTCTTTGAGACAAAGTAGCTGCCTTCAGCAGTTAGTTTTTTCAGAACATTCTCCTGGTCCCACCCACTCTCCTCCTCCTCTTTATCTAAATGAACTTGCTTTTTGCTTCCTCTCCAGCTCCTGCATGTCTTCATTAATATGAACATTCTAAACTCTTCCCCAACATCCTCATTTTGAAACTTCTGTTGAAATTTTCTCTGTTCTAAGAAATCTTTTCTGTCTGTGCAGAGAGGTATGTTTTTGATAAAATGCAGCAAGCGATTAACTCTTTTATATGTGCCAACCTCTGGGCTTCTTCAGAGCTTCTATACCAGATTCGCTCCAGCACAGAGCATCTCTTGAAGGTCCTTCGTGACTTGAAACCTATCATTACCTTTCTGAAAGATACTGACCAAATTGAGTAATTTTCTAGTGATTGGTAGAATAAACCTAAGTAGGCTTTCAGCAGTACTGCAGCCTACCGTGGAGCAGACCTGAATATATGTTTTAATATAGGAAGTGATACTTTTTGTCTTACAAATTACACAAGGCTGAGGTAGAGAACCTTGGCTTACTGTGGATTGTTATTTCCGTGTGTGTACGTGCGTGCATGCGTGCGTATGTAGAGCCTGATACTAATGGCTGCTTAACCTGAAGGTAATGGTTACTTGCTAGGTTACTTTTCTTTACCACATGTTTCTCTATGCCAAGACATTGTTTTTTTTAATTTTCATTGTGCTTTAACTGGAAGTTTACAAATCAAGTCAGTCTCTCATACAAAAATTTATATACACCTTGCTATAGTACTCCTAGTTGCTCTCCTTGTAATGAGACAGCACGCTCCTCCTTTCCACTCTGTTTTCATGCCAATTCAGCCAGCTTTTGACCTCCTCTGCCCTCTCCTCTCCCATCCAGACAGAAGCTGCCCACAGAGTCTCATGTGTCTGCTTGATCCAAGAAGCTCCCTCCTCACAGTATCATTTTCTATTCCATTGTCCAGTCCAATCGCTGTCTGAAGAGTTGGCTTTGGGAATGGCTCCTGTCTTGGGCTAACAGAAGGTCTGGGGATCATGACCTTCGAGGTTCTTCTAGTCTCAGTCAGACCATAAAGTCTCGTCTTTTTATGAGAACTTGGGGTCTGCATCCCACTGCTCTCCTGCTCCCTTAGGGGTTCTGTTGTGTTCCCTGTCAGGGCAGTCATCGGTTGTAGCTGGGCACCATCTAGTTCTTCTGGTCTCATGCTGATGTAGTCTCTGATTTATGTGGCCCTTTTGGTCTCTTGGGCTCATAATTACCTTGTGTCTTTGGTGTTCTTCATTCTACTTTGCTCCAGGTGGGTTGAGACTAATTGATGCATCTTAGATGGCTGCTTGCTAGCATTTAAAACCTCAGACACCACTTTCCAAAGTGGGATGCAGAACCAAGACATTGATTTTTAGTATCTTTTACGGATTGAGGTAGTTTCTCTATGTTTTTGTTACTGCCACACATTTATTTCCTGCTGGAACATATTTTGAAAAAAAAATTTTTTTTTTTTTTTTTCACAATTACACTCCTGTCCTGAGCATTACTTCTTTCTGTCCCTGTACTCAAAAAGCTTAGTACCCACATGAAGCCCAGGGACACGGCACTGGTTATGAGTATCTCAGCGTGCCCTGTACATGTGTAGCCTGTTGACAGTGATTGCTGCAGCTGTATCCTAGTGTGTATGTATATACACATACACATACACATACCTGCAAAAGTTGAACCTTTCACATTGTTTAAACACAAGTAAGTAAACGTTAATCTCTGATATATCATGTATTGTATACATGTTTTACTTATGAGAAAGGTTATTAGAAGAAATAAGATGTATCTAGTCTTTTAACATTCTTTTTTAATCAAATTATTCTCTCTTTACAGTCTGTACTGAGTAGTTATTAAGCATTAAAAAAACTATTTCTTTATTACCATACCAGAAAATTTAGAAACTAAAGGGTGTTTCCTACTAGCAGCATACTTTCTAAAGGAAATGTATACATGCTTATTTTAATAATGATGTAAGTTAATTCTTCCTAATCAAAAAAAATCTTTGATTTATTTTTTTCATTGCTGCCCCCAAATCCGGTGATGACGTGTTTAATGCCTACCCCACATTCTAGTTTCTAATTCTTGCTTATTCTCGTCTATAATTCTTTCTTACACGGGTAATTTATGGAAACACGTTGCATTGGCATCCTTGGTGGTTATAATGACTGATTCATTCTCTTCGGCAGAATGCCCTTCTGCCTGCAGGGTTCCGACAGAAGAACCAGACATCAAAGTCTGCCACGGGACCATTTGATAGAGAACACCTCCTTTCATATCTGGAGAAGGAAGCATTGGAGCATAAGGACAGGGAAGACTATGTGCCCTACACTGGAGAAAAAAAAGGTATGCACAGAATTTTGAAGTCATTATTTGATAGCAGTTGATTTTTTTATTGGGTAGGTATGAAGACAGTGATATTTTTAGAGGTACATCATTGGTAATCTTAGAGACGTGATACTCTTGACATAAACATTTATTAGATATTTTAGACCTTTCATTTACATTTTTCCTTAAGTTGGACAGTAAGTTTCTTGTTAATGATTTTTTGTGAGGTTTTATTACACAATGGTTTTGTATAAAGTTCTTTAGCTCCCTACTCTAATAAATGTGTGTTTAGGTAAAAATTTTAATTCACTGTTATGGAATACAAATGTTATCAAAGCTCTGCTCTGTTCCAACTCCTATCTTTATAGTGGAATACTGTAAACCAACTCATGCCATATTTTCAAAACTTTTTTTAAAGGCTATCCTACTGCCTTCCTTAGTAATTCACGCTAACAATTGTTAATGCTTCATAACTATTACTTTCAGGAGATTTTTCTAATCCGGGTCCCTCCCATTGCAGTGTTTGATCCTGTGTATCCTCCATGAAGACAGAGTGCACTTGTGTTTTTAAAAATCTTACATATAGTAGCACTTAACATGAAATAGGTTAACTTTCTTAGCTTTCAAAGCAAATACTAGTTAATTCAGGCTTTTCATGTGGCTCCTACTGTCTGACTTTTTAGGTCTAGTAATAACTCAACTTCCCAGTACTGAAAACTAATAAACTGAATTATTAGGCTGTGGCCAGACTGTAGCCAGCTGTGAATACACGTTTGCCTAAGAAGCCAAATTCTACTTGCACTCTTATTTAGGACATCGTGTATGGAGTGCTAAGGATGGCAGCAGTAGTAGAGCTGATGATCAACTCTCCCGGGCACTATTTTGCACCTGAATCCTTAGCCCAGGCAGGAAGAATAGGTTAGAGCATAAAACTTTCTCCTAGTGAGGCTTTGGCTTTTTATTTGGGAAGAAAGCCCCCCTCAAGAATTTTGGTATGTATCTTAACTGTTTATGTCACATGGCTACCCCTTAGCTGCAGGAGAAGGTAGAAAGTTCTATTAACATTCTTGCATCTATAGTGGAGGTTCCACAAGGTCTGCGTCAGGCTTTTTCGAAATTATCTTTTATCCCCTGCCCTTCCACTCTTTCTTTAGACCCCACCTTTTCTTCATTTTCAGTGAGAATCACTCCTTAGCTACTGTTAAAGATGAACTTGTCATATCCCTCAGGTGTTTTGGACCAGAAAAATGGTTGAAAGTCAATGCCAAGTTTTGGAGTGTGGAGAATCACAAAGATAGGCAAGAGCATCAGTTCTTTTGCATTTTCCATAGGAAAGATTGCCAGTTATATTTTGGTCTGTATTTATAGCCATACCTGAAACACAGTGTTTATAACTTTAATTCTTTTTATATAGAAAAAACATAATTTTATGAGAACAAATATTAACTGATTACCGTTTACTGTCATGTGTGCTTCAGGTAGACTCTGGGGGTATAATTAGGAAGACTGGAAATAGAGAACAAAGAAAAATGTAAGAAAAAAATATGGCATTTGAGGACAAGAGGAAAAGAAAATGAGAGATATGAAAGAGAACTGCATTTGTCCTAAGCTGACCAGGAATCTTCCCAATATGCTCTTGTTTCATAATCTGCAGTTACCTAGGTAAAGATTTTGACGGATTAGAGGAAGTGGAAAAGAAAGTAGCAAAGAATTGTGGAAAATAAGGAAATATGGGAGGGAAGAAATGATAGAGGCAAGGAATAAGGAACAAATGTATCAATAAGAAAAAATGATATACCCTCAACTATAGTGTAACAGTTTTTATTTCCTTTCGTATCTTTTTTTAAATTGTGCTTTAAGTGAAAGTTTACAATTCAAGTCAGTTTCTCATACAAAACTTACACACACATTATTAGGTGACCCTAGTTGCTCTGCCTATAATGTGACAGTACACACCTTCTTTCCACCCTGTATTTCCCATGTCCATTCAACCAGCTCCTGTCCCCCTCTGCCTTCTCATCTCACCTCCAGACAGGAGCTGCCCACATAGTCTCATGTGTCTACTTGAGCTAAGCAGCACACTCCTCACCAGTATCGCTTTATATCTTAGTCCAGTCTAATCTTTTGTCTGTACTGTCAGTTTGAGGAATGGTTTTAGTTTTGAGCTAACAGTGTGGAGGCCGTGACCTCTGGGGTCCGTCCAGTCTCAGTCAGAACCATTAAGTCTGGTCTTTTTACTAGAATTTAAGGTCTGCATCCCACTTTTCTCCTGCTCCATCAGGGATTCTCTGTTGTGTTCCCTGTCAGGGCAGTTATTGGTGGTAGCCCGGCACCATCTAGTTCTTCTGGTCTCAGGCTGATGGAGTCTCTGGCTTATGTGGCTTTCTGTCTCTTGGGTTCATATTTTCCTTGTGTCTTTGGTATTCTTCATTCCCCTTTGGTCCGGGTGGGTTGAGACCAATTGATGCATCTTAGATGGCCGCTTGCTAGTTTTTAAGACCCCAGACGCCACTCGTCAAAGTGGGATGAGGAACATTTTCTTAATACACTTTGTCATGCCAGTTGTCCTAGACGTCCCCTGAAACCATGGTTCCTAGACCCCCGCCCATGCTACTCTGTCCCTTGAAGTGTTTGGTTGTATTCAGGAAACTTCGTAGCTTTTGGTTTAGTCCAGCTGTGCTGACTTCCCGTGTGTTGTGTGTTGTCCTTCCCTTCGTCCTTTTCTATCTTTTTAAAACTTTATCTTATTTTTTGCTTTAGATTTTAGATTTATAAGAAAAAAATGAAGGGGAAAAAAAAAAGAGTACCTGCTGAGGCTTCTTATGTACAACCAAACATCTCATGGGATTTGATTCCTTGGTTTGGAGGTTTAGGGTCATGGTTTTATGGGACATCCCAGTTAATTGGCCTAATAATATGTTTAGTGCTTCTGTTCTGCCTCCTAGTTTGTTGTGTAGTGTTCGGAGTCTTAAAAGCTTGTAGGCGGCCATTCAAGGCACAACAATTGGTCTCTGTTCACCTGAAATAACAGAGGAAGAAGGAGAGTCAGGAATAGGAGGAGGATATAGAATATGTGGCTAATTGCCTCCATGAACAACTTCCTCTTTTGCCATCAGACCAGAAGAACTAGATGGTGCCACGCTACCATTACTGGACATTTTGATCAAAGATTCACAGAAGAATCCTGATCAAAAAGGGGGTGGGGATTTAGAACAGAATTTTAAATTCTAATGGACTCTTGACTTTCTGGAGCCATGGAGGGTGGATGAACCTCTGAAACTATTGCCCTGAGATAATCTTTAAACCTTAAACCAAAAATATCCCCTGAAGTCTCCTTAAAACCAAATGGTAGTTTAGCTTAACTAATAAAGAATATCTGTCTTGAGCATTATGCTCTTTTAAGATCTGTCGGGATCAAATTGACAACAGCAACTCAAGAGATTAGATAGGAACTTCAGGGGACAGTGAGTTTATGTTAATGGGGAGAAACAATTTGGAAAAGGAGAGTGAGAATGATTGCACAACTTGAAAAATGAAATTACTGTCACTGAATTGTACATACGGAAACTGTTGAATTGGTGTGTGTTTTGCTGTGTATATTCTCAGCAACAACGAAAAATGAAATTACGAAAAACAGAAAAAATGGAAGTAATTGATTTAAAAAAGCAAGTAATTTTGCATTCAAGATACAGTAGTTTTCTTTTTATGTTTAGTATTTTTACTGCCTCTTTTAAATATATTTATCCATTAAATACTGCTGGTGGGCAGCTATGATGCAGAGATTAAGACCATGGCATTATTTTAGATAAGGAACTTGATATTGAAGTATAACATGCTTACAGAAACTGCACAAATCATAAGTGTACAGCTCAATGAATTACAAAGTTAAGACACCCATATAATCATCACCTAGGTCAAGACTTTATCAGCACCTCCAGAAGGCCCCTTTGGGCTCCCTCTCGCACACATTTTCTTCCCTGCTTCCCAAAGGTAACCTGCAATGTAGTTTTAAATACAGTAGGTTAGTGTTGCTTGTTTTTGAGCTTTATGTAAGTAGAATCATATAGTCTGGGTTGTAATTTATGTTGTAAGATTCATGCTGCTGCATGTTAGCAGTAGTTTCTTCATTTTCATTGCCATATATTCTCCTACTATATGATTATAACACAATTTATTTATCCATTCTACTGTTGGTGAACATTTAGGCTGTTTCCAGCTTTGGCTGTTACAAGTAATGCTGCTATGAACATTCTTGTACATGTCTTGTGGTGTGTGTATATGTGTTCATTCTCATTTCTGTTAGGAGTGGAGTTGTAGAGTGTGTATTTTGAGTTTTAGTAGATATGCCCCACAGTTTTCCAAATGGTTGTACCACTGTAGGCTTTCACGAAGAGAGAATGAAAATTCACGTTGCCCCAGATCCTTGACAAATTTGCTGTTGTTACTCTACATTCTGGTAGGTATGTAATGGTATCTTTTAATTTGCATTTCCCTGATGACTAATGAGGTTGAATAATTTTTTAGATACTCTTTGGATCAGTGAATAGCTTCTTTTATGAATTGCCTGTTCGGACCTGTTGCTCATTTTTCTATTGGGCTGTACATTTTTTTCTTACTGCCTTTTAGGAGTTTTTAATAAACTCTTGATACAGACCCTCTGTCAGGTATATATATATTGCAAAATGTACTCTGTGGCAAAACATAGATTTTGATATTAGAGAGGTTCAAAACAGTTCATCCATTTAAAGTGTACAATTCAGTGACTTTTAGTAGATTCACAGAGCTGTGCATTCATTACTACAATCAATTTTAGAACATTTTTATCGCTCCCAAAAGAAATCCTGTACCCCTAGCACCACACATCCCCCACAAATCTCACAGCCCTGGGCAACTATTAATTTACTTTTTGTTTCTATAGATTTGGCTATTCTGGACATTTCATATAAATGGAATCATACGATACGTGGTCCTCTGTGGCTGACTTCTTTTACTTAGCATAATTTAGAATTTGTCCATGTTGTAGAATGTATCAGTACTTCATGTCTTTTTATTGCTGAACAATATTCCATTGTATAAAAAACATTATTGAATGCCTGCTGAGTGTCATGGAGGAGTGGTCCAGAACCACAGAGATAAGTTTTTGAGTTTCAGCAATCCATCTAACAGAAGCAAATGCTACCACCCAAGATTGGCCAAGGTCAAGCCTTAACAGCATGTCACTATGCCATAGTCCTGAAGGAGGGAGAGTTCCTCTTCAACAACTGTGGAACTTAGATAGAACTCTCCTTTGAAATATAGCTAAAAGCCAAAAAGTCTTTTAGTCTAGAAGCTAAAAGTCTTCTCAGATCCACCCTAGTCCCTCATCCTTAAATCAGCCTTGGATATCCTTAGTCACATATTAGCTTTCCTTTCTCTGGGTCTTATCTCCAAGATACTGATCACATTCTAGAAGATCCTTGGAATAATTCATCTATATCTTGTTAGCATACCTCCCAATCAAGCTAAACATGAATTCTGTCCTTACTAATAGCTCTGAAAACCCAGAAGTTTGTTGTTTTAAGATGTCTTTCCCATGACTCTTTGCCCTCAACACCTGGGTGGAGTCCCAGTTTTTTTACTTAATGGCTATTTCAGAGGAGAAATAGACTCCCAGACTGATGATACCTTCCCAGACAGTAGAGGTTCTCCTTATTTTTCATTAAAACACTAACAAACCTATCTCTGTTGAAAGGAAAATGTTTTACTTCTTTGGACCACTTGGGCTATTTAGAATCCATAAAATACATCACTGGCCTCTGAGCTAAATCATTTTTCATCCTGAAGCTGACTGGTCTCAGAGTTCACTACCTATGACCATATTAGTTTTCTGTGCCAGCGAGTGGTATAGCAGTGTCACTTAGTTCCTTGAGCCCTTTCCAAGTCATAGGCCAAGGTCACATAGTGATTTCTAACAACAAGTTATTTTTTCATTCTTTTTATTTTAATTTTTAACAATATTTTTTTTCAGTGGAGGTTTACACGGCAAATTAGGCTCCCCTTCAACAATTTTCTGCACAAATTGTTCAGTGATATTGATTACATTTTTCAGAGTCTGTCAGCATATTTATTATTTCCGTTCTGGTTGTTCCATTTCTAGTAATCTAGTTTCCCTGCCCCTTTGCCTTCTCATTGCTTTAGAGTAAATGTTGACTGTTTGGTCTCATATAGATGCTTTTTCAAAGGAGCACAGTACTCACAAGTTATATTCTTTATTTTATAAGCCAATCTGTTATTTACCTTAAAAGGTGAGTTCAGGGAATACGTTATTTTTAAAAATCTCTCAGGTGACTACTCAGTTTTATTTAAAAAAAAAAAAAAAAGGAAACCATTAAAAGAACTAGTTATTCAATCATTAGCATTGACTACTTTATCAAATACACACACTCCTCACTTATCGACATGGTTAGATTCCAAAAATCAAGTTCGTTTGTTATGTGAAAATCAGCATTATAAACAAGTGGAGGATTTTTTTTGTGTGTGTGTTTTCAGACCATTCGTCTGATTTTTTTTTTTTCCACTTAGAAAACATGATCATAGAAATAATACCAGCTGAGATTTACTGATGTGCTCATCACTGTGACAAGTCCAGTTTTGGATTATTCCTCTGCAGAGAAGGAGCCTTGGAGGGGACAAAGCTTGGCTTTGTAACTAGAGGGCCGACGGCTTAACCACTTCCCCTTCCTCCTGTGCTGGATCAGAGCTTCCCTCACAGAGCTGCCTCCAGGGCTCCACTTCCACCTGTGCAAACCCTGTGTTCGTGCCTGGCCGAGCACCCAGCCCCACCAGCGAAGGCTTCAGGACCAATTTGGCTCACTTTGGGATGTTATTAAACTCCCACGCATCTCTTCCAAATGCCAATGCCTCTTTCTTTCCTCCCTTCCTGCCCCTCAGTAATTTTCAGCTGCAGGGCCTCGGGCCGCATAGGAGCTGGAAACCCAGAATAGGCGCCCTCTGGCTTGATGCTGCCTGTGCATCCACTTGGAGTCCGTGGCCATGGAGGAGGCTGGCCCCATGCAGCAGCTGCATGCGGTGCCCCTGCTGGCAGGAGGGAGCATAGCGTACGGGGCAACATGGCCCAGCTTTCTGGAGGCTGCCTGGAAACCCTCTTCAAAGGAGAGGGCGCTCCACAGCCATTGCTGCATTAATGCACAAAATAGTTGAATAGTAGATTTTTTTGTTATTGTTGTAAATGTATAATGTCAGATAACAAAATAGTTGATAAGTGAGTAGATGTAGAGTTACTAAATGACAATTAAACCCTCTCCTCACTTACCAACATGTTTAGGTTCCAAAGACCAAGTCATTATGTAAAAACCAGCAACATGCAAAAATGGAGGATGACCACATCAGCTCACAAAGTGGAAGATGACTGTATCATTACATAACTGCCAGATCACATCATTGCATAACTACCAAATTACATCATTATATAACTGCCAAACCACTGAGAATTATGGCCCAGCCAAGGTGACACATAACCTTAACCATCAAAGCCAGCAATACTCTCACTTCAGTGTTCTTTACTGCCAGATATACATTGTTAATGTGCAAAATAGACAGTAGATTTTTTACTGTTGTCGTAAATGCAAAATATTGAATAAGATAGTCGATAAGTGAGGAGTAGGTGTAATTATACTTGTTATGCTACTCTTTCCCTCAAAGGCACACTTTGTTTCTGGAGCTAAAATTACACAACCGGCCATGGCAGAGGGGAACCCAATAAAACTGGAAATTGCATGTTTTAGGATTTTCCGTATTGACCAAGTACAACAACTTTATATTCGTGCCAAATTCTATCTTTCTAGATCATCTCAAAATGTTTTAAAAAGACAGACTGAGGACACTTGACAGTTAAAATATGTAGGTAAATTAGTAATTACATTTCATGATTTGTGAAGTGATTGTTTATAATTTTACCTTTTACAAAATTGAAAGAGCATGTCAACATCTGAGAAGAAGGTATTAATCCTAATTAAGTGAAGTTCAAGGCGTTATGTCTTAGATGCGTTTTGGGAGCATTTTGTCCTACACTAGTAAATGTTCTACTTTTAATACTGTAATTTTATTAACAGCAAAAAAGAAGGCATTAGGCAGCTAGTAAGGACAGAGCTAACAGAAGGTATATTAAGGACTGTTTTTAAGTGCATTATTTACAGTTACCGTTAGGTGTTGAGTCGGTTCTAACTCATAGTGACCATGTGTACCACAGAATGAAACACTGCTCAGTCCTGTGCCATTCTCATGATCGTTGTTATGCTTAAGCCCGCTGTTGCAGGCACTGCGTCAATCCATCTCATTGAGGGTCTTCCTCTTTTCTGCTGACCCTGTACTTTACCAAGCATGGTGTCCTTCTCCAGGGACTGACCCCTCCTGATAACATGTCCAAAGTATGTAAGATGCTTTTAAGGAGCATTCTGGTTGACTTCTGCCAAGACAGATTTGTTTGTTCTTTTGACAGTCCATGTTGTTGTTGTTAGGTGCCGTTGAGTTGGTTCCGACTCATAGCAACCCTATGCACAACAGAACGAAACACTGCCTGGTCCTGCGCCATCCTTACAATCGTTGTGCTTGAGCTCATGGTTGCAGCCACGGTGTCAATCCACCTTGTTGACGGTCTTCCTTTTTTCTGCTGACCCTGTACTTTGCCAAGCATGATGTCCTTCTCCAGGGACTGATCCCTCCTAACAACATATCCAAAGTATGTAAGATGCAATCTCGCCATCCTTGCATCTAAGGAGCATTCTGGTTGTACTTCTAAGACAGATTTGTTCGTTCTTTTGGCAGTCCAAGGTATATTCAATATTCTTCGCCAACACCACAAATCAAAGGTATCAGTTCTTCTTTGGTCTTCCTTATTCATTGTCCAGCTTTCACATGCATATGATGCAGTTGAATATGTCATGGCTTGGGTCAGCAGCACCTTAGTCTTCAAGATGACATCTTTGCTTTTCAACTCTTGGAAAGAAGTCCTTTGCGGCAGATTTACCCAATGCAATGCGTCTTTTGATTTCTCGACTCCTGCTTCCATGGCTGTTGATTGTGGATCCAAGTAAAATGAAATCCTTGACAACTTCAGTCTTTTCTCTGTTTATCATGATGTTGCTCATTGGTCCAGTTGTGTGGATTTTTGTATTCTTTATGTTGAAGTGTAATCCATACTGAAGGCTGTGGTCTTTGGTCTTCATCAGTAAGTGCTTCAAGCCCTCTTCAGGTTCAGCCAGCAAGGTTTTGTCATCTGTATATTGCAGGTTGTTAATGAGTCTTCCTACAATCCTTCCCACAGCCCAGCTTCTCAGATTATTTGCTCAGCATACAGACTGAATAGGTATGGTGAAAGGTTACAGCCCTGACACATACCTTTCCTGACTTTAAAGCACACAGTATCCCCTTGTTCTGTCTGAACAACTGCCTCTTGATCTGTGTAAAGTTTCCTCATGAACACAATTAAGTGTTCTGGAATTCCTGTTCTTTGCAATGTTTATTTACAGTAGGCTCCACAAATACACCTCTTAAATTAATATAAATTTAATAAGCTCATGGTGTCATGGTATCAGTGGAAATGTTTTTTCTTTGTGTCTGCTGGGTTCAAAGTGTCGAGAAGCTCGTCTAAATGTTTAAGAAAATTAAAACAACATATTTCCAGTATATGTTCCTTTTACTTAAAAAATACAGTGTTAAAATGTTGGAAATTTGTAGCTTTTTACCTTTTCCTCAGAATTTTGCAAAAATATTTAACTGAGACACAGACCAAGAGTGAAAGAGAGTGTTCATCTAGCTCTTGAGAATATGCAAATGCACAGAGGGTTGACACTACAGCTGGTTAATATTTCTCATCATATTTTTACATATCTTGAGTATTCTAGGAGCCCTGGTGGCACAGTGGTTAAGAGTTTTGCTGATAACCAAGTGGTTGGCAGTTTGAATCCACCAGCCACTCCATGGAAACCCTATGGGGCAGTTATACTCTGTCCTGTAGGGTCGCTATGAGTCAGAATTGACTTGATGGGATCACATTTGGTGTTTTATTATTTTTTTTAAATATTCTAACTTCAAGATAGATAAACCTTGTCATGAATTTGTCACTTAAAGAAATTTGCCCCAATGTTTATTTAATATTTCTCACTCAATTTCCTTTTGCTTTGATTTCCTGAACAGCTCCTTCCCATTTCTAACATCACACTTCATCATTACCTAGGTTATTCCTGAGTGTCCCTTATTTCATGGAGGGACCAGAGCAGCGGCTGGCACTTGTGCACTACATTGAATTAGGCATACCACCTAATTCCATATGAGCTGTTTACTCACCTTGGTTGGGCTCCTCCCTTTCTGGCAAAGCATTCCTATTCTTCTTATTGGCCTTGACCCTTGGGATACAGCCATCTATGTTTTGTCTTGTTTTTCCTTCTCCACCCTGAGAATGGAACGCCCTTAAGTTTCCTTCCCGGGAATCCCACATGCCCCACCCTACTTACTAAAGATGAGGTTAACCAGGTTGCCTTAAACTAGGTACTTCTCATATACTTTCCAAGTTATTTGGAGCCCTGGTGGCATGGTGGTTAAGAGCTATGGCTGCTAACTAATAGGTCAACAGTTTGAATCTACCAGCTGCTCCTTGGAAGTCCTATGGGGCAGTTCTCTTCTGTCCTGTAGGGTCACTATGAGTCAGAATTTATTGGATGACAACAGGTTTGCTTTTTGGTTTTCGAAGTTACTGATTCACAATAGCCATAGCTTTCCAGAAAACTTACTGTAGTCACACTTATTCTAAAACAAGTTTCTCTAACCCTGCTATATATATGATTTGAGGAAAGACAGGCCTGATCCTTTAGTAAGCCAGAAAGAGCCTGGTTATAACCTGCCTAAATCCAAGGGATTATGTAACTGCCAGTGAGCAATTGTTTTCCACTAAGTGCAAGATAAAAACTGCCTCTTATTTTTGTAGTCATGTTGTATGAGCTCTGAATGTTGAGAAGTGGTTTTCCTGGGTGCTGCAGTTGATACCTGAAATGCTCGCTTAAACTCACCATGCAGATGGCGCATCCTTTTCAGACTGCTCACTTTATATCCTTTGATGATTCGCTTGTTATTCCTTTGGGTGAGGAATTAGCCTGATGGATCTCCACTCATCTTTGTCCTTCCTGCTCTCTTACTCATGTTATTTTCCTTATCTGGTATGTTCTCGCTCACCTCCACTGCCTAGTTCATCTCTTACATTAAGACCCTGTTTTGTGGGAAACTTCCCCTGAATAAATACACGCACTCTAGATATTCCTGTCCCATCAACATTTCTGTATAAAATTTAAATACCATGGAGTACTGCTTTTTATTGTTCTAGAATCATGTACTATGAGACTCTGTTATTAGATTTCATTAGTTTAGGATTGTTACGTCCTTTTAATGAATTGACTCCTTTGCCATTATAAAATGACCTTCTTTATCCCTGGTAATATTCTTCGTTCTAAAATCTACTTTGTCTGATATTAATATAGCCAGTCTTGCTTTCTTTTGATTAGTGTTAACGTGGTGTATATATTCTGTTTGTCCCATTGTTCTTTGTTTCCTTTTCCTCTTTTTTCATTTGTTTAATTGAATTTTTTTTATGATTCCATTCAGTCTCCTTTAGTGGCTTATTAGCTGTAACTCTTTGTTGTTATTTTAGTGGTTGCTTAAGGTTTATAGTGTATGTCCTTATCACAGTCTATCTTCAAGTGACATTATAACACTTTACATATAGTATAAAAAAGAACCTTAAAATAATATACTTTGATTTTTCCCCTGTTGACCTTTGTGCTATTGTCATACTTTCATGTAAGTTATAAACCCCGTAATACATTGTTACTAATCTTCTTTAAATAATTATCCTTTAAAGAGATTTAAATAATAAAACAATTCTTAGATTTATCCATGTAGTTACCATATTCAGTGCTCTTTGTTCCTTTGTATGAATCCATGTTTTCATCTGATTATCATTTTCCTTTTCTCTGAATGACTTTAGCATTTTTTGTTTGTGGGTCTGTTCGCAATGGATTCTTTCAGCTTTTGTATGACCAAGATATCTTTATTTTGTTTTTGAAAAAGTATTTTGCTGAATATAGAATTTGACGTTGATGGCTTCCTTTCAGGAATCCATGAGTGGCTCGAACAGGTCACGCTCAGCTGCTAACCAAAAGGTTGATAGTTCTAACCTACCCAGAGATACCTCGGAAGACAGGCCTGGTGATCTGCTTCCAAAAGGTGACAGCCTTGAAAACCCTATGGAGAGCAGTTCTACTCTGAAACACGTGAGGTCTCCATGAGCCAGAGTCAGCTCCACAGCTACTGGTTTGGTTCAGTTTTTTAGTTTCCTTTCAGTACTTTAAAGATGTTCTTCACTGTCTTCTCACTTGTATTGTTTCCGACAAGAAATAGCTTTCATTTTTATCTTTGCTACTCTGTGCATAATGTGTCTTTTTTTTTCTGACTGCTTTGAACAAGGAAACCCTGGTGGGGTAGTGGTTAAGTGCTGTGGCTGCTAACCAAAAGGTCAGCAGTTTGAATCCACCAGGCGCTCCTTGGGAACTCTGTGGGGCAGTTCTGCTCTGTCTTATAGGGTTGCTATGAGTCGGAATCGACTCGATGGCAATGGGTTTGGTTTTGGTGGGTTTGCTTTGAACAGTTTCCTCTTTATCGCTGGTTTTGAGCAATTTGATTATGGTGTGTTTTGGTGTAGTTTTCTTCATGTTCTTTGTCGTTTGGTGTCATTGAACTTCATAAATAAGTGGGGTTATCAAATTTGGAAATTTTTCATCAAAGTTGGAAATTTTTCAAATTTTTTGTGTCATTCTTTTTCTCTCCTCTCCTTTGGGAACTCCAAGTACACATGCATTAGGCTGCTTGAAGTTATGTCACAGCTCGGTGATGCTCTGTTCACTTTTTTCTTATTCTCTTTTTTTCCCTGTGTTTCATTTTGGGTAATCTTACTCCTATATCATCAAATTTGTTACTTTTTTCTTCTGTGAGGTTTAATCTGTCATTAATCCTGTCCAGTGTATTTTTTTTTTTTTAATCTCAAATATTGTAGTCTTCATTTTCATTGTACTTTGATTTGGGTCTTTTTAAAAATATCTTCCATGTCTCTACTTCTTTTTGGTAAGTGACATTTTTTTAAAATAATATTCTGTTTTCAGTGAAGGTTTAACAGCAGTTTAGGTTCCCATTCAACAATTTCTGCACAAGTTGTTCAGTGACGTTGGTTATATTCTTCACAATGCATGAACATTCTCATTTCCATTCTGGTTGTTTCATTTCTCTATTTTTTTGAACATATGGAATACAATTATAGTGACTTTAATCTCCTTGCTTATTTTATCTTCAATAGATTTTTTTTTTCCCCCTTCTCCTTATGGATCAAGGTTTCCTGTTCTTTGTTTGCTGGCAATTTTTGATTAGATAAAAGACATTGTGAATTTTACCTTGTTGGATGCTGGATATTTTTGTTTCACTATAAATATTCTTGAGTTCCATTCTGCAACACAATTAGTTATCTGAAAATAATTTGATTCTTTAGGGTCTTTTTAAGATTTGTTAGATGGAACTGGAGCAGTATTCAGTATAGGGTTAACTATTTCCCACTACTGAGGCAAGACCCTTCTGAGTTCCCTACCCAAGATCTCATGAATTGTGAGGTTTTTCTTTTGGCTGATGGGAATATTCAAAGGCGGCTCTCTACAGATCTCCAGATTTCCCTCTCTCTGCAGCTCTATCCTCTCTGGTACTGTGTCCTGCAAATGCTAACCACTTTGGTCTTTCTAGATCTAGACTGCCGGAAGATGAGCCTCCCAGGTTGGAAGGCACTCAAAAGACGACTGGGGAAAAGCTGCCTCCTCACAGTAGAGTCAACCTTAATGACAAGGATGGAGTAAAGCTTTCGGGGCCTTCATTTGTGTTGTGGCACGACTCAAAATGAGAAGAGACAGCTGCAGACATCCATTAATAATTGGAACCTAGAATGTACAAAGTATGAATCTAGGAAAATTAGAAATTGTCAAAAATGAAATGGAACACATAAACATCGATATCCTAGGCATTAGTGAGCTGAAATGGACTGGTATTGGCCATTTTGAATCAGACAGTCATGTAGTCTACTATGCCAGGAATGATAACTTGAAGAGGAATGGTGTTGCATTCATCGTCAAAAAGAACATTTCAAGATCTATCCTGAAGTACAATGTGGTCAGTGATAGGATAATATCCATATGCCTACAATGAAGACCAGTTAATATGACTATCATTCAAACTTACGCACCAACCACTAAGGCCAAAGATGAAGAAACTGAAGAATTTTATCAGCTTCTGCAGTCTGAAATGGATCGAACGTGCAGTCAAGATGCATTGATAGTTACTGGTGATTAGAATGCAAAAGTTGGAAACAAAGAAGGAGGATCAGTAGTTGGAAAATACGGTGTTGGTGATAGAAACAATGCCAGAGATCGAATGATAGATTTTTGCAAGACCAATGACTTTTTCATTGCAAGTACCTTTTTTCACCAATATAAGCGGTAACTGTACTCACCAAATGGAATACACAGGAATCAAATGGACAACATCTGTGGAAAGAGACAATGGAAAAGCTCAATATCATCAGTCAGAACAAGGCCAGGGGCCGACTGTGGAACAGACTATCAGTTGCTCATTTGCAAGTTCAAATTGAAGCTGAAGGAAATCAGAGCAAGTTCTTGAGACCCAAAATACGACTTTGAGTATATCCCACCTGAATTTAGAAACCATCTCAAGAATAGATTTGACGCATTGAACGCTAATGACTGAAGACCAGATGAGTTGTGGAATAACATCAAGGACATTATCCATGAAGAAAGCAAGTGGTCATTGAAAACACAGAAAAGAAAGAAAAGACCAAGATGGATGTCAGAGGAGACTCTGAAACTTGCTTTTGAACATTGAGCAGCTAAAGCAAAAGGAAGAAATGATGGAGTAAAAGAACTGAACAGAAGATTTCAAAGTGTGGCTTGAGAAGACAAAGTATTATAATGACATGTGCAAAGAGCTGGAGATAGGAAACCAAAAAGGAAGAACATGCTCAGTGTTTATCAGGCTGAAAGAACTGAAGAAAAAATTTCAAGCCTCGAGTTGCAATAGCAGAGGATTCTATGGGGAAAATATTAAATGACGCAGGAAACGTCAAAAGAAGATGGAAGGGATACACAGAGTCATTATACCAAAAAGAATTAGTCAGTGTTCAACCATTTCAAGAGGTAGTATATGATCAGGAACCGATGGTACTGAAGGAAGAAGTCAAGCTTCTCTGAAGGCATTGGCAAGAAACAAGGCTCCAGGAGTTGATGGAATATCAATTGAGATGTTTCAACAAATGGATACAGTGCGGGAAGTGCTCACTCATCTATGCCAAGAAATTTGGAAGACAGCTACCTGGCCAACTGACTGGAAGAGATCCATATTTATGCCTATTCCCAAGAAAGGTAATCCAACTGAATGTGGAAATTATAGAATATCATTAATATCACACGCAAGCAAAATTTTGCTGAAGATCATTCAAAAATGGTTGCAGCAGTATATTGACAGGGAACTGCCAGAAATTCAGGCCAGATTCAGAAGAGGACGTGGAACCAGGGATATCATTGCTGATGTCAGATGGATCCTGGCTGAAAGCAGAGACTACCAGAAGGATGTTTACCTGTGTTTTATTGACTATGCAGAGGCGTTGGACTATGCGGATCATAACAAATAATGGATAGCTTTAAGAATGGGAATTTCAGAACACTTAATTTTGTTCATAAGGAACCTGTACGTAGATCAAGAAGCAGTTGTTCAGACAGAACAAGAGGATACTGATTGGTTTAAAGTCAGGAAAGGTGTGCGTCAGGGTTGTATTCTTTCACCATACCTATTCAATCTGTATGCCGAGCAAATAATCTGAGAAGCTGGACTACATGAAGAAGAACGGGCAATCAGGATTGGAGGAAAACTCATTAACAGCCTGCGTTATGCAGATGACACAACCTTGCTTGATGAATGTGAAGAGGACTTGAAGCACTTACTGATGAAGATCAAAGACCACAGCCTTCAGTATGGATTACACCTCCACATAAAGAAAACAAAAATCCTCACAGCTGGACCAATGAGCAACATCATGATAAACGGAGAAAAGATTGAAGTTGTCAAGGATTTCATTTTACTTGGATCCGCGGTCAGCACCTATGGAAGCAGTAGTTGGGAAATCAAAAGATGCATTGCATTGGGCAAATCTGCTGCAGAGGACCTCTTTAAAGTGTTGAAAAGCAAAGATGTTACCTTGAAGACTAAGATGCGCCTGACCCAAGCCGTGGTATTTCCAATTGCATCATGCGCATGGGAAAGCTGGACAGTGAATAAGGAAGACAAAAGAAGAATTGATGCCTTTGAATTGTGGTGTCAGTGAAGAATATTGAATATACCGTGGACTGTCAAAAGGATGAACAAATCTGTCTTGGAAGAAGTACAACCAGAATGCTCCTTAGAAGCAAGGATGGCAAGACTGCGCCTTTCATACTTTGGACATGTTGTCAAGAGGGATCAGTCCCTGGAGAAGGACATGATGCTTAATAAAGTACAGGGTCAGCGGAAAAGAGGAAGACCCTCAACGAAATGGACTGACCCAGTGGCTGGAACAATGGGCTCAAGTATAGCAATGATTATAAGGATGGCACAGGACCGGGCAGTGTTTCGTTCTGTGATACATAGGGTCGCTATGAGTCGGAACTGACTTGACAGCACCTAACAACAATCTGTCTCCTCAACTAAGGGTTCATCATAAGGCTGTGCCTGAGTTCCCTCTCCCTCTGCTATAGACTGGAAACTTTCTCTGGGCAGTAAGCTGGGCAGTCATAGAGCTCACCTCATTTGTTTCCCATCTCTCAGGTATCACTGCCCTTTGTTGCCTGATGATCAGTGTCTGGAAGACTGCTGTTTCATATGTTTTTTTTTTTTCTGGTTGCTTCAGACTGGTGGGTAAATCTGGTCCTTGTTACTTCATCTTGATTGGAAGTGGAAGTCATCAGAATTATGTATTTATAGATGGCCTGTTTCCTAAACTAGAGTATTAACTCCCCAAAGTTTCCCTCATTTTGTTTCCCTCATGGTATCTTTCAGCTCATTATGTAGTATATAGATATTCACTGAACATTTGTTGAATAAATGAGCATTTGTTGGTGACCATATTGCAGTATTGAGCAGGTGTCATGTGTGTCATTGGCTCAAAACAAAAATACCTTTCCAGGATCTGACCCATCATCTTTTAGTTTGATTGGTTTGAGGTTTGTGTACTTCCTATCAAAAGGCATAACCTCCTAGGAACTTGTAGTTGCCTAAAAAAACCCAAACCCATTGCTGTTGAGTTGATTCTGACTCACAGCAACCCTATGGGACAGAGTAAAACTGCCCCATAGTGTTTCCAAGGAGTGGCTGGTGGATTCGAACTGCTGACCTTTTGGTTAGCAGCCGAACTCTTAACCACTGTGCCACCAAGGCTCCTATAGTTGCCTTAAATCTTTTTGGACAAGGCAGCTCAAAAAGAAATGAGTAAATTCGCTGGGGCGTTTCAACTCTGTAAGAATGAAATAACTAAGAGCTATCTCTGTTTCTTGTTGTTACACTTGTTATATACGCAGCAAGAACGGGAATTCTTAATGTTGATTTCAGAGCAAAGGAGATGAGGACTAGTGAAGAAATGTCCTGGCAGTGAATTGTTAACATGGTTCATAGTATCTCTTACTGATTTTGTGACAGCAACAGGGATCTTGGCAGGATATTCCTTTTTTTTTTCTTGGTACAAACATGGTTTAGATAAATGCCATATATTTAAATTGCTGTGGTAGGAATTCTTATCTTGGTTTCTACTATTAGCTGCCATTTTCTAGTTGGAGAAATAATACTGAACTGTCTTAACATTCTTAGCAACCAAGAGTCATAGCCCTGTTTTGTTTGTTTTGTTTTATTTGGGGTGGGGGCGGGAAGCAGGGACGTGTCATTTCATACCTGTCTGAGAGTTTTTGCTCTGATCTAGTCATTGCCTATTTTTTAATTTTTGCTAAGCTAAATGTAAGGATGGTAATTTCAGTTTTTAAAAAAAGTTTTATGCTCTATTACGTTAAAGAAACTAAAGCCATTTAGATAGAATGCTGTGTACTGAAGGATAAATGTGCAGAGCTATTTTCTCAGAATGTTATTTCAAATAAATGCAAATATCTGAAATCAGGGCTTTATGACCATATTTTAAGGAGGGGAAAATAAAATTGGATCAACTCATTATAACTCACTTTAATCTTTCCAAACCTGTAATTTTACAAATTCCAAAAAACAAAACCCAGTGCCTTGATTATGACTCATAGAGACCCTATAGGACAGAGTAGAACTGCTCCATAGGGTTTCCAAGGAGCGGCTGGTGGATTTGAATTGCCGACCTTTTGGTTAGCAGCCAAGCTCTTAACCAGTGTGCCGCCAGGGCTCCATGATTATACAGATTAGTGGTTTATCAACCTGAATTGGGTAAGAATCAGGATTACCAGTGGAGCTTTTTAGAAATATATCTGTCTAGCCAATCCTCATTCCCTGAGTTTAAGAATCACTGATATAGGTTCTTGGGACTATGTAGTTTTCAATCCTCTTGGGTTGTTAGTTTGTTTTATAAAACTGTGTCCCTGTCTCTCTCTCTCTCTCACACACACACAGGAAGTTCTAGAGGGAATAATAAATAATAGTGTCTGCTATGTTTACTATATACATGTTCCTTTATATATGCTAAATTATTTTATCAGAATGAAATAGAGATTTCTGTAAGGAAATATTCCATGACTTAAGGAAAACATATCAGAATCAAGATGATCATAAAGTAGAATACTACTAAGTTTGTTAGTAGATGGCTTTGGACAAAAGAAACATCAAACTTGCTGCACATTCCCTGCTCTCTGCAAAAACAAACAAAACCCTACATAATACTTCTACATCTAATAAAAACCTAGCATTTCATTCACCTTGCGAGACATTCAGGTACAAACTAAACTGACCGTTTTTAAAGCGATCTATTGTATTTACCTACATCTCATAGTCATTAAGATTTTTTACTTAAATCTAATTGATATTAGACATTTAAATTAATTTATATATGTATTTTTTTTTGTTATATGAAATCTTTCCAGCAGTTTGCTAATTACATATTTCTCAGGAAACAGCTGATTTTGACTAACAAATACACCGTGTCTGACTCACTCTGTCTCAGAAAATTATTTTTTCTCTGTACATTTTATATAAATTTTTATTTATGTAGTATAAATATATTAAGATATAAACATGTATTTAATTAATACATCAGCATTTTAGTTTAAAACATCTTTATTGAGATATAATTCACATGTCATAAAATTTTCCCGTTTAAAGTATACATTCAGTAGTTTTTAGTATATTCACAGAGTTGTGCAACCATCAATACAGTCCAAGTTTAGAGCATTTTCATCACCTCAGAAAGAAACCCCCAACCAATTAGCAGTCAATCCCCCTTCTCCATTCTACTCCCTAGTCCTAAGCAACCGCTGATCTAATTTTTGTCTCTATAGATTTGCCCATTTTGAATTATTTTATATAAATGGAATCATATGGTATGTATGTATTTGTGACAGGCTTCTTTCACTTAGCATAACATTTTCAAGATTGATATTGTAGTATGTATTAGTACTTCATTCCTTTTATAGCTGAATGGTCTTTTATATGGATATAACATTTTGTTTTTCTGTTTATAAGCTGATGGACATTTGAGTTGTTTGTACCTTATAATGCTTCTATAAACATTTGTGTACAAGCTTTTGTGCAGACATACGTTTTCATTCCCCTTGGGTATAGACATAGGAGTGGAATTACTGGGTTATATGGCAATTCTATGCTTAAAAATTTGAGTTGCTGCCAAGCTGTTTTCCAAAGTGGCCGTACCATTTTACACTCCCATTAGCCGTTTATGAAGGTTCCAGTTTTTCCACATCCTTGCCAACACTTGTCTGTCTTTTTTGATTGTAGTCATCCTAGCAGGTGAGAAATGGTATCTCATTGTGGTTTTGATTTGTATTTCCCAGTGTCTAATGCTATTGAGCCTCTTTTTTCATGTGCTTTTTTTTTTTTTTTTTATCTTTGAGAAAATGTCTGTTCAAATTCTTTTCCCATTTTGAATTGGATTGTCTTTTTATTATCGATTGTAAACGTTTTTTATATGTTTTGGATACAAGTCCCATTCTGGGGTTTGTCTTTTTACTTTCTTGATGGTATCACTTACAGCACAGATTTTTGTGTTGTTGTTGTTCTTAGGTGCCGTTGAGTCGGTTCCAACTAATAGCGATTCTATATACAACAGTATGAAGCACTGCCAGGTCCTGTGCCATCCTCAAATTTGTTTTTATGCTTAAGCCCGTTGTTGCAGCCACTGTGTCAGTCCATCTTATTGAGGGCCTTCCTCTTTTTTCGCTGACTCCCTACTATACCAAGTATGATGTCCTTTTCCAGGGACTAATCCCTCCTGGTAACATGTCCAAAGTATGTGAGATGTAGTCTCACCATCCTTGCTCCTAAGGTGCATTCTGGTTGTACTTCTTCCAAGACAGATTTGTTCATTCTTTTGGCAGTCCATCATATATTCAGTATTCTTCCCCAGTACCACAACTCAAAGGAGTAGGTTCTTCTTCCGTCTTCCTTATTCATTGTCCAGCTTTCACATGCATATGAGGTGATTGAAAACACCATGGCTTGAGTCAGGAGCATCTTAATCTTCAAGGTAACATCTTTGCCTTTTAACACTTTAAAGAGGTCCTTTGCAGCAGATTCGCCCAATGCAGTGTGTCTTTTGATTTCTTGACTGCTGCTTCCATGAGTATTGATTGTGGGTCCAAGTAAAATGAAATCCTTGACAACTTCAGTCTTTTTTCTGTTTATCATGATGTTGCTTATTGGTCCAGTTGTGAGGATTTTTGTTTTCTTTATGTTGAGGTATAATCCATACTGAAGGCTGTGGTCTTTGATCTTCATCAGTAAGTGCTTCAAGTCCTCTTCACATTCAGTAAGCAAGGTTGTGTCATCTGTATAACATAGGTTGTTAATGAGTCTTTCTCCAATCCTGATGCCCTGTTTTTCTTAATACTGTCCAACTTCTCGGATTATTTGCTTGGCATACAGATTGAATAAAAGGTATGGTAAAAGAATACAACCCTGACATATACCTTTCTTGACTTTAAATCATGCAGTATCCACTTTTTCTGTACAAATGACTGCTTTTTGATCTAAGTACAGGTTCTTCAGGAACCTTTTCTCTGAATGCTGTTTCTCACCACCTGCACCTTCTCTGGTGTTAACAGTTCTCCTCACTTCCTTCTGAGTCCTCTATCCATTCAGTTTCAAAACCGTTTCCACATTTTAGGTATCTATTATTAGAACAGCACCCTACTCTTCCAGTACTGAATCCTGTCTTAGTTTTCTAGTGCTGCTATAACAAAAATTCCACAGGTAGATGGCTTTAACAAACAGAAATTTATTTTTTCACAGTTAGGAGGCTAGCCATCCGAATTCAGAGTCAACTCCAGAGGAATGCTTTATCTCTGCAACTTTGGAGGAAGGCCCTTGCTTCTTTGAGCTTCTGCTCCTCGGAAATCTTCATGTGCTTGGCATCTGCCTTCCCCTTTGTCTGCTTCTCTTGCTTGTTTAATATCTTTTATATCTCAAAAGAGATTTTCTCAAGATACACCCTAATCTTTCCTCATTAACATAATAAACTAACCCTGTTGACATAACCTAACCTAATCCTGTCACATTAACATAACAAACTCCCATTCACAAATGGGATTATAACTGCAGGCAGAGATTAGGATTTACAATACATATTTTTAGGGGACACAATCCATAACAAAGATGCATCAAAATTGTTATAGATGTTAATCTTGAGTTTTTCCTTCAGCTCAATTGCACATACTTTTAATAATTGTTATTAAAAAAATTTAAATTAGAAGGGTAAAATGTTATAATGCCAGTAAGTCTTAGTGAAATTAACAAACTGCTTTATTTTTCAGGGAAAATATTTATCCCTAAACAGAAACCTGTACAGACTTTTGCAGAAGAAAAAGTATCTCTTGATCCAGAATTAGAAGAAGCTTTGACGGGTGCTTCTGATACAGAGTTGTGTGATCTTGCAGGTATCTCTTAAAGCAAATTGATTTGTGAGTGAGTGTGCACACATGCATGTGCATTGTACAGATGTGTCTTTTACCTAACGAAGTGCTATTAAATCAGTAACAATGTATTTGGCTTTGTTTTTTACACTATAAATCTGACAAAAGATTTAATTTCTTAAATTATATAATTATAAAAATAGCGAAATTTTTATATTAATAGAATTTATTGTATTATTTGACATTCTGCCCCATATTGTCATATTTGAAAGTCTTTATAAAAATCTTTCATCAGCTACTGCTCTACTAGAAGCTGCCCTATCCAAGCACTGGGAAAGAGTCTTCAGGGTCAGGTGCTACCCCATTATATCAGTAGGTCCAGAGATGGGTGACTGCAAAGCAGATGGCCCAGTCAGCCCTGAGCCACATTCACCACCTTCCCATAGAAAAATGTGAAGCATAAGGAGACCTTAGTGCCAAGTAGCCTCAAGAACTAACATGTTTCAAAGTAACAGTGATGGTTCTTTGAGAAAGACCCTGGAAAGGGACAAACCAAGGCTTGTGTCACAGCCAGAACAGGTTTCTTATTCTTTAGGGGGCTGAGGACTGATAGATCTGTAAATACATTCATTATGATCAGAGCGAAATGGGCCAGGGCATACTGTAGCTTTTGCCTTATTTGTGCACAAGGTCATCAAAAACAAAAAATGAATGTACTTTCCCTCCAAAGTGTCGTTTTTGAGGGATGCTATTGAATCTTAAATATGAGAACTTAACTATACATCTAGTATTCTACTCTTAGCTGGAATGCAAATATAAATTAATGATATGAAGTTTAACAGGTTAAGTTGAAAACCTTCATTATGTTCCTTGTGAGAAGGGTGAACAACAAAAATACATCATTTCAGTTTTCTCTTAACCACCAGATGGAGCTAAGCATAAATTTAAGTTTCGGATTAGGCTGACTCCAGTATATGTCTGAATTCAGAAATTTGGGGGGGGGGTTGGCGGGGGAGTATGGATGAGCAAGAGATTGTAAGTGATTTTAATCACTTTGTCTCCATTTTTTGCTGTAAAGTGTGTATTTAATAGGAAATAATCCAGAGAATGTTAAAATCATTGATGTAAGTTTTTGGTTGTAAAATTAATTATGTTTAGAACAGATGGAATAAAAAATAATTTTCTTTTTCTGTATTTATAGCTATTCTTGGGATGCACAATTTGATAACAAATACACAGTTCTGTAATATAGTGGGAAGTAGTAATGGTGTCGACCCAGAACATTTTTCAAGTGAGTATTTAAAATGCCTTGTGAGTCCCTATCCTTTATTAAATATTTTTTTCCATGTATCGACTTTAGTGCTTACATAACAAATGTTATGTACATACTTGAAATCTAAGATTCCAGTTTGATGGTATTAACATAGAAACCCATTAAAAATAGAATATTAAATACTGTATGTTAAATATGTCAGCAAATGTAATAGGAGCCATTTACACTCCAGTAAATAACACAAATGGTAAATAGTATAAAAACTAAGTCTATATCCATTTGCAAAAAAATGAAACAGGACCCATACCTCACACCATGCACAAAAACTAACTCCAAGTGGATCAAAGACCTAAACATAAAGACTAAAACAATAAAGATCATGGAAGAAAAAATAGGGACAACGTTAGGAGCCCTACTACAAGGCATAAACAGAATACAAAACATTACCAAAAATGACGAAGAAAAACCAGATAACTGGGAGCTCCTAAAAATCAAACACCTATGCTCGTCTAAAGACTTCACCAAGAGAGTAAAAAGACCACCTACGGACTGGGAAAGAATTTTCAGCTATGACATCTCCGACCAGCGCCTGATCTCTAAAATCTATATGATTCTGTCAAAACTCAACCACAAAAAGACAAACAACCCAATCAAGAAGTGGGCAAAGGATATGAACACACACTTCACTAAAGAAGATATTCAGGAAGCTAACAGATACATGAGAAAATGCTCTCGATCATTAGCCATTAGGGAAATGCCAATTAAAACTACGATGAGATTCCATCTCACTCCAACAAGGCTGGCATTAATCCAAAAAACACAAAATAACAGATGGGAGAGGCTGTGGAGAGATTGGAACTCTTATACACTGCTGGTGGGAATGTAAAATGGTACAACCACTTTGGAAATCTGTCTGGCGTTATCTTAAACAGTTAGAAATAGAACTACGATACAACCCAGAAATCCCACTCCTCGGAATATACCCTAGAGAAATAAGAGCCTTCACACAAACAGATATATGCACACCCATGTTTATTGCAGCTCTGTTTACAATAGCAAAAAGCTGGAAGCAACCAAGGTGTCCATCAACGGATGAGTGGTTAAATAAATTGTGGCATATTCACACAATGGAATACTACGCATCGATAAAGAACAGTGAGGAATCTGTGAAACATTTCATAACATGGAGGAACCTGGAAGAATACTATCTCTCTATGATTAGTCAGAGGCAAAAGGACAAATATTGTATAAGACCACTATTATAAGATCTTGAGAAATAGTATAAACTGAGAAGAACACATACTTTTGTGGTTATGAGGGGGGTGGGAGGGAGGGTGGGAGAGGGTTTTTTACTGATTAGTTAGTAGATAAGAACTACTTTAGGTGAAGGGAAGGACAATACTCAATATATGGAAGGTCAGCTCAACTGGACTGGACCAAAAGCAAAGAAGTTTCCGGGATAAACTGAATGCTTCAAAGGTCAGCGGAGCAAGGGCGGGGGTTTGGGGACCATGGTTTAAGGGGACTTCTAAGTCAATTGGCAAGATAATTCTATTATGAAAACATTCTGCATCCCACTTTGAAATGTGGCGTCTGGGGTCTTAAGTGCTAACAAGCGGCCATGTAAGATGCATCAATTGGTCTCAACCCACCTGGATCAAAGGAGAATGAAGAACACCAAGGTCACACGATAACTAAGAGCCCAAGAGACAGAAAGGGCCCCATGAACCAGAGACTTAGATCATCCTGAGACCAGAAGAACTAGTTGGTGCCCGGCCACAACCAATGACTGCCCTGACAGGGAGCACAACAGTGAACCCCTGAGGGAGCAGGAGATCAGTGGGATGCAGACGCCAAATTCTCACAAAAAGACCATACTTAATGGTCTGACTGAGACTAGAGGAATCCCGGCAGTCATGGTCCCCAAACCTTCTTTTGGCCCAGGACAGGAACCATTCCCGAAGACATCTCATCAGACATGGAAGGGACTGGACAGTGGGTAGGAGAGAGATGCTGATGAAGAGTGAGCTATTTGTATCAGGTGGACACTTGAGACTGTGTTGGCATCTCCTGTCTGGAGGGGGGATGGGAGGGTAGACAGGGTTGGAAGCTGGCAAAATTGTCACGAAAGGAGAGACTGGAAGGGCTGACTCATTGGGGGCGAGCAAGTGGGAGTATGGAGTAAGGTGTATATAAACTTATATGTGACAGACTGACTTGATTTGTAAACGTTCACTTGAAGCTCAATAAAAATTAAAAAAAAAAAAAAAACAGCTAGTCTAACTTGGGTATTGTAGACATCTGTCCTAATTATCAGGTGCTGCTATAAAAGAAATAGCACAAGTGGGTTGCTTTCACAATCAGAAACCTATCTTCTCACAGTTTAGGAGGCTGAAGTCTAGGGGAAGGCTTTCTCTGTCAGCTCTGGAGGAAAGCCCTTGTCTCTTTTCAGCTTCTGCCCCTGGGCAGTCTTCCGCCATCTCTGTTTGCTCATTTGCTTGTTTAATCTCTTTTATATCTCAAAAGAGATTGATTTAAGACACACCCTGTGCTCATACTATCTCATTAACATAACAAAGGACGCTCATTCCCAAATGGCATTGTAACCACAAGTATAGGGGGTTAGGATTTACAACACATATTTATGGGGAAACATGTTATTGTTCCCCCTTAACAATCTTATTATCAGTGTTATGATTTTCAAGAAATTCACAACGGTGCTGACAAAGAAACCGAATTATAAGATCAAATCAGGAGAAACCACAAGACTGTTTAGCCTCTAAACTTTTTAGTCTGATTTGAAATATTAAGCATTTTAAAAAATTAATTTGTAAAGTAATACATGCTTATGTGACACATTTAAGTGGTAGAGAAGGGTATAAGGTAAAAAGTGTCTCTATTCACAACGATCTGTGCCTTCTGCTCCCCGCCACCCCTGGCCGTAGCTCTTAATAAGCTCTTAATAAAAAAAAAATAGCTGGGTGTATATCCTTTTAGATGTACTGTGTTAATGTAAACTTATGTATGTGTACATGTTATAAATGTGTAGTCTTTTGTTTTTTAAAAAAATGGGATCATAACAATTTTTTTATCTTTTGCTACTTTTTTCAATAATAATATTGGCTGCCTTTTTTTTTTTTTGAATGCTTACTATGGGCCATGTTTTGTGCATAACACTTAAATGTAGATTTTTCTTATTTAATCCTCACAATAGTTCTGCGAGATAGGTATCGTCTTTAATTTACATATGAGAGAGCTAAACTTTTAGAACGATTAAGTAACTAGCCTCAATGTCACATGCAAGTAAGGATTTTAACACATACCATATAGTACTATATCACTTAGTGATATATAATGTTTCCTAGTTAGTATATTCGACGGCACTGGGTACTAGAGTTAGTATATATAGATCTAACTCATTCAGATATCTGCATAACATCCCATTGTATGAATTTTCTGTAATTTAGCTATTTCCCCAATTTTTGAATGGTTTATTATATGAATGTTCAAACATACATAAAAGAAGAAAGAATAAAGTATTCATCACCCAGGTTCAGCTGTTTTTAGCCTTTTTGTCAACCTTGTTTCATCCATCTTCTGCCTCCGACCCTATTTCCTACACTTTTTTTTTCCCCCTTGGAGTATTTTAAAGCAAATCCTGGTCACTTCTGTATTGTTTCACCTGTAATATTTCTATATGTGTCTCTCACAAATAAGGGCTTTTTTTTTTATTCAACATTACCATTACCGAACTTAAAAATTAGTAATAATTCTTTATCATCTAATATCCAGTCCATGTTCAGATTTCCCCCATTCACTTTAAAATTTTATTTGTTCAAATTGGGATCTAAACAAGGGTCACATATTACGTTTGGTTGTTTGTCTTTTCAGTGTCTCTTAATTTCTTAACAATACCCTCTCCCCAACCTCTTCCCCCTTCCCTTTTTTTTCATGATATTTATTTCTAGAAGACATTGAGTCATTTGTCATGTGGCATTTCTCATACTCTGGATTTGGCTGATTGCAGCCTTATGATGTCATTTTACATGTTTCTCTGTCTCCCACATTTCTGTAAACTATTAGTGAGGCTCGATCAAATTCAGATACAGTGATTTGGCAAGAATGCTTCATAGGTGGTGGTGTGATTGAATCACACTGTGAAGCATATAAACTCTGGTCATCCCACTTTGAATGATGTGTTTAAACAATCAGTGGGTCCAAGTGTTGGTATCCTGATCCACCTCTTATAAAGTTCCCCATGAACCTTTCACATAGTGGTTTCAGCATCCTGCTAACTGGATCCATTATTGCATTAGGGAGCAAGTCTCTTTAAATACACACATTGTAAATTTTAATTTTACAAAATTTAGAATTGGGGAAGAACTAATCTAGTTTCCCAGTCAGTGAGGCATATTGGAAGAGAACAAGGTACTTTTGGAGGAAATTTATTGCATAAGTAAGCAAAGCACCTTGCCTCAAGAAGAGTTTTGCACCTAAAAGAAGAGAGCAGAAGAGAAGAACTAAGCCAGACAACCATCCATTCAGAGCCTTGTTAGTTTTTCCATGTCATTTGCTCTTAACCTTTGTGGGGTCTGTCACCTCTTCAAGAATCTGTTACTATCGATATTCTCCCCAGAAAATATATGCATAAAATTTTGTCTGTTATACGGGGGATCATGGGTCTGCACACACATGCTTGAAAGTTCATGTATATTTTATGAAAGGATTCAAGGATTCTGGGTCCTCTGTCTTTCCATTTTGAATAGGTGTATTCTGGTCGTGTGTGTGGGCATATAAGGTGAAGGATTGGTGGGTGGGAGTGAAGGAGGACAGTGATTTTTGGAATTTGTGCTGCAGTAGCTTTTCCCTGCACACCTTTACCTCTCCCTCCCTGCTCACTTCCTATCCCTGCCCTCTCCTTGAGAGCCCCCCTTTTCCCATTGCATGGTACTGTCCATGAGAGAAAGAGGTCATGTATCCTTCTATCACCCCACTTTTCTTGTTGAGTCTTTATTTCTTCAAATCTGTGTTACTAGTGCATTTATACAATTACCAGTCAAGTCTCAGATGAAATTATGATATGTGAGTTTTTATCATATTAGACTTTTACCATGGATATTGCTAAAAATAAGTGGGATCATCAACTTGTGATGTATTTTAGTGGAAAGGGTGTCTTGTAATATACCAAGTGAAAAAGGACAAATATTGTATAAGACCACTATTATAATAACTGGAGAAATAGTTCTGATGGCTACGAGATGGGGGAGGGAGGGAGTGAGGGAGAGGGCTTTTCACTAATTAGATAGTAGATAAGAGTCATTTTAGGTAAAGAGAAAGACAACACAATACAGGCGAGGTCAGCACAACTGGACTAAACTAAAAGCAAAGAAGTTTCCTGAATAAACTGAACTCTTTGAAGGCCAGCATAGCAGGAGCGGGGGTTTAGGGACCATGGTTTCAGGGGACATCTAAGTCAACTGGCATAATAAAACCTGTTAAGAAAACACTCTGCATCCCACTTTGGAGAGTGGAATCTGGGGTCTTAAACGCTATCAAGCGGCCATCTAAGATGCATCAATTGATCTCAACCCACCTGGAGCAAAGGAGAATGAAGAACACCAAGGACACAAGGTAATTATGAGCCCAAGAGACAGAAAGGGCCACATAAACCAGAAACTACATCAGCTTGAGACCAGAAGAACTAGATGGTGCCTGGCTACAACCAATGACTGCCCTGACTGGGAACACAACACAGAACCCCTGAGGGAGCAGGAGAGCAGTGGGATGCAGATCCCAAATTCTCATAAAAAGACCAGACTTAATGGTCTGACTGAGACTAGAAGGACCTCAGAGGTCATGGTCCCCAGACCTTCTATTAGCTCAAAACAGGAACCATTCCCAAAGCCAACTCTTCAGACAGGGATTGGACTGGACTATGGGGTAGAAAATGATACTGGTAAAGAGTGAGCTTCTTGGATCAAGTAGACACATGAGACTATGTTGGCATCTTCTGTCTGAAGGGGAAATGAGAGGGCAGAGGGCATCAGAAGCTGGCTGAAAGGACACAAAAATAGAGAGTGGAGGGAAGGAGTGTGCTATCTCATTAGGGGGAGAGCAATTAGGAGTATATAGCAAGGTGTATATAAATGAGAGACTGACTCAACTTGTAAACTTAAAGCACAATAAAAATTTTTAAAAAAGTGAAAATGTTCATTTGTTAACATTTTTAAAGTCTGACTCATTGCAAACAAATTAAATGTTGGAATGTGTTTTTATGTATACACAATGCAGTTTTATTTGGGTGCTTTACTTAAGTGTCAGCACATAAAGGATCTTTCAGGAATTGTGGAGAAGGAATTTTTAAACCAGTTCTACTAAGTAAGTATATGTCTTTGTGTGTGTCTGTAAGTGTAGCATATATGAGTTACCAAGTTAACATAGCATTCACTTTAATAGTATCAACCAGTTAGACTCTTGATCTTTTTGTTAACTGCAGATGTGGTAAAAGGTGAAAAGATTCTTCCAGTATTTGATGAACCACCAAATCCAACCAATGTTGAAGAGAGTTTAAAGAGAATGAAGGAAAATGATGCTCGTCTTGTTGAAATTAATTTGAATAATATAAAGGTAGGTATGCTAAGCAGACAATAAAGTTGTTTTATATTGCTTTGAGTCCATTGGATCTAGGGTGACAGCTAGATAGTTTTGATATAGTAGTGTAATTCTGTCTGCTTAAAGGTTAAGTTTTGCCTCTAACAGCATACTAACATCGGTTCCTTCATATTTAGAAATTAAATTATTATAGTATTTTCTGACCGGCTTCTTAAACAGTTCATCAGATATAAAACCTTCAGACTGTCAGTAGAGTAAATCTCTCTGGCATTCAGAATACTGCCCACTTCTAAGAACATTTAGTTTTTTGGGCTTTGTCTTATTTTAGGTTTTTTAGTGTACAGTTCTGTAAGTTTTGGGAAATAAATACATATGGTCATCTAACTACCACCACAATCAAGATGGAGATGTGCATCACCCCCAGAAGTTCTTTCCTACCCCTTTCTGTTATCCTCTTCTTCCATCCCTGGCTCCTGGCAACCAATGATCTGTTTTCTTGCCCTATCATTTTCCCTTCTCCAGAACATCACGTAAATGAAATCACACAGTATGTAGCCTTTTGTCTCTGATTTCATTAGTATAATGCATTTGAGATTGATCCATGTGGTTGACTGTATCAGAAGTTTGTTCTTTTTTATTGCCAAATAACATTCAATTGTGTGGATATCCTGTTTTGTTTACCCATTCACTAGTTAATAGACATTTGGGTTACATTTGGGGCAGTTATGAATAAAGCCACCATAAACACTCACATACAGGTTTTTGTGCAAACATATGTTTTCATTTATCTTGAGTAAATGCCTAGGCATGGGCTTTTCCTTGGATTAAGGAAAGAAGAAATGAATTAGGAGGGCATAAAGGTAGTTATTTACTAAAGAATAAAATCAAATTGTTAGGTAGTGGCCCTTGCATAATAGCTTAATTACAAATTCCTCATTTTAAATCTGGATTTATCTGGATTAGGAGGGGAACACCTGGAAATAACAAAAACCAATGAGCCACATGCAGTAAGACTTTTGTGCCCCTTTAGTGGATGTTCCTTCATGTGAGCTGGGGGAAGAAGGTCTTGGGGAAAGCTAATAATATTCTTAGTTGATCACTAATCTTAATTTGTAAAAAAAAAAAAAAAAAATTCAGTCCCTGTATCTCCCTGTGTCTGAGTCAATAGTAATGATCTAAAAATGACCAGGCTACAGGGAATTGAAGGCTTTAAAAGGAGAAATTAGTGCCTTCTGTATCTCTCCTCATTAGTTTAGGGCTAATCACTCTTAATACCTTGTAGGTTAAACTAAGTGACCAGTAACTATATATATGTTGTCTGCATCAGGAACCATGCTCATTAGAGGTTGAGTACCCACTTCTCTCTCCCTGTGGAAAAGTAGATCCACTTTGAATCATCAAGGATTGGCTTATTATAATACTAGTAATTTTAAAAAGTAGAATAGCAAGTGTTTCTTTAAGCTAAACGCAGGAGAAATGGTGACGTGTACTCTTCTGGGGCAACAGACAGCTTGTACACATGCACCACACCAGAGGGGTCAAGTAGATGTGGAGGAGGCCAAGTTGTTTTCATTAGTAGACTAACTATTGTGTGTTTATGTAATTTTTAGGTATATTTTAAAGCAAAAAATATATAAGTATAAATATATTCAACTAACGATATGAACTGAATTTCCTAAAAACTTAGATGTAATGATGCTTCATGTTATTGTCTTTCAAGAATATCCCAATTCCCACCCTAAAAGATTTTGCCAAGGCTTTGGAAACCAACACTCATGTGAAATATTTCAGTCTTGCAGCCACCCGGAGCAATGACCCTGTTGCTATTGTAAGTAAGGTACTATTGGTATATCAGTATTTGAACAACATACCAAAGTGATGGTTAAACTCTGATTTTTTTAACTCTGATTTCATGAACAAGATTTACTCCTTTTTTCAATTGATTTTAGCTCACTATTAGGCAATCCGTTATTTACTAACCTTTGTGTTAATTTTTCCTGTATTTTCTTCTTGTGAATTTTTTTAAAGCGTGAGTAGAGTCATGCAATATGTGGTGTTCTGCACTTTGATTTTTCACTCAGCGGTAGAGCTCACATCAGTACATAAAAATCTATACCATTCTTTTAACATCTGCAAGAGGATTCCACTTATGGATCTGTAGTGTTGGATTTTTTCCAAACATTTTTCCTCTATCTACTGAGATGATCATGACCTTTATCCTGTTACTGTGGTGTACCACTTGGTTATGGCATGCACCTTTTCTTCAGTTGATATCACTTCCTTTAGTTCTCCTACCTCACTGAAAATTCCTTCTGAAGTCTTCATGCGGGTTCCTCCTCATCTCTCCAACCTCTAAACATTGGAATGGGCCAGGACTTGGTCCTAGGCCCTTATCTTTTCTCTATTTACACACACATTCCGTTTTGTTGCTGTATCATGTATATATGCAGAGTCGGCATTGCTGACATCTCCCAAGATTATTGCCTCCAGTTCATATCTCTTCCTGAACTCCATACTCATATCCAGCTACCTACTCAACAGCTTTACTTGGGTATCTAATAGACTTCTCATATGTAAATACCAAACCAAACCCCTGACTAACACCCCATACCTGCTTCTCTGATGCTCTTTTCTACCTCACTCAGTGGCAGCTTTATTCTTTCATTTGCTCAGGCCAAAAAAAAAAAAAAGGAGTCATCCTTGACTTCCGTCTTTAAACAACCTTAAATGTATATCCAGCTCAATCTTCAAAATATTTCTAGAATCCAACCGCTTCCTGCCGTTTTCACAACTCCCACCCTGGTCCAAGCCACTATACTCTCTCATCTGAATTGTTACCATAACTTCCTAAGTGAGTTGCCTGCTTCCATCTTACCAACCCCAAAGCCGATTCTTTGTACAGCATCAAAAGTGATTCTGTTACAACTTCAGACAAATTACATGACTCCTGTACTCAGAACCCTCGAGCAGCTTTCCATCTCACTAAAAGTAAAAATCAGAATTTGTCCAGTGGCCCTGTGAAGCCCTATGTGAGGAGACCTTGTCCTCTCTTTCATTCTACTCCATCCATGTAGTCTTCTTGCTCTTCCTAAAACATGTCATGCATGCTCCCAACTCAGGGCCTTAATACTTGATGTTCTGTCTTCCTAGAACTTTCTCCCTAAAGATATTCCACATAGTTTTACTTTATCACTTTTCAAGTCTTTAAGTATCACTTTCTTGGTGGGCCTTTACAGATAGCCCTATATAAAATAGCAACCCCACCCCTAGCCCCAGCATTTCCTGTTTATCCTACTTTGCCTTTTTTCCCCTCTGTAGCCCATTTTACCAACTGATACAGCATTTTGTTTCCTTGTTTATAGTTTGTACCTCCCCCACACACTAGATTGTTAGTTCCATCAGATAGGGACTTGTATGTTGTATGTTGTGTTTCTAAATCTCTAAAACAGTACCTAGGAAATAATAGGCACACAGTTATATTTGAATAAATGTATGTATAGATGGATGGATAAGGGATTTGTTCTAGATCACATAGCTAATTACTGCTACTAGAAAGTACAAGCATGTAGATGTCTGCCCCAAGCTTTTCTAGTATCCTTGCCTCCACTGCCTTTTTTTAATCTTAACTTTGAGCTTGATCTTATCCATGTTTTCTAGAGTTTAACCTTGCCTTTGATCCTCTAAGGAGCTCTTTTACACATGTACTCATATTTCTCTCTCTCTCTCTCCCTCTTTCGGGTCTTTTACCCCTCTTCTCACTTGCAGGCTTCTCTTAATCAATGTGGTGTTTATTAAATACTGAGTTGAATGTCTGACACTGTACCAGATCCTGTGAAAACTATAATGGAAGCAGATTGAAGACATGCCATTCCTTGAGGAATTTTAATATTTAGTTAGCCTCTTCTTCTCTGTAGCCTTTGAGCTCATTTGGTTCTAGTTCTCTGTGATCTTTCTGCCTTAAGCATTCCTTTTGGTCCCTGCCTTGGAAATTAGTCTGTGATTTATCTTCGTTTTGTCTTTGCAATGACCTAGCTAAAGCCAGGACCCAAATAAGGAAAAATGTTTCAAAGAGACGTTGATGGAGTTGGCCCTACATAGAAACTGAGAGAATATGTCAGAGACAGAGGAGAAAAAGCATGATGGAGGGTATGAATGAACATTAGAACGTAAATAGGAGTAGAGAATGTTACCACAGTACATCGGGAATTGCATGTGACAAAAACCTTAAAAGTTGTGACAAAGTGCACATGAAAAGTAGATATATGTGAGATGTTTGAGGTAATGTGTCAAGCTAAAACAATCTAATGAGAAACATTAAGACAGTTATGTTAATTGATACAAATTGTTTATGGCATTACAATGTGTAACAACATGGGTGGTATGAAATTTTAATTTCAAAATACTTTCTTCAATTTCTAGGCTTTTGCAGATATGCTGAAAGTGAACAAAACTTTGAAGAGTTTAAATATGGAGTCCAACTTTATTACGGGAGCTGGAATTCTAGCACTGCTTGATGCTCTAAGAGATAATGAAACCCTGGCAGAGCTCAAGATCGACAACCAGGTCAGTGATCGATAACAGTAACTTTGAGGGAGCTACAGCCGCCTGTTGCTGTGTAGGGCTTGGAGACTCAAAAGGTGGGTATGGAGAGGGCTTTCAGGGACCCTTTTGGGAAGGTGATGTGCTGAAAGGGAATGAGAGGACGTTTGGGACATCTAGAATAAGGATGCATACAAAGCAGCTTTCTTTAATTGTAAGAGAATTTAGATAACTGGCTATTTTGAACTAGAAGGACTTTTTGAGGTAACTCAGTCCATCCTCCAATTTTTCAGCTCTTAGATGGCAAGATCCACTTTGTAGACTCTCTGTATGTCGCAGTCCCAAACACACAGGAGATGAATAGAAGAGGGTGAATCAAAGAACAACAAGCCCCAATACCCGGGTTAGCCTAAGGGGGTGTCTTCTGTCCAGCCATAATGATCATGTGGGGTTGCCCACACCCAGATGAGCTTCTAAAGCAGCAGAGACACACATGTTAGAAACGTTTACATCTAGAGTGGTTATTAATTAGAATAAATCAGCATAAATATTTGACTGAAACACATATTTGGTAAATTATTCCCTGAGTCCTTTGAAGTCAGCAAATTTTGTAGACTATGAAGGTGAAAAGGAGGATTATGTCTAAAAGTTTAATCAGAATCCCACTTAATCTACATTTAAATTTTTTTTGAGATATAATTCACATAAAATCTATCCTTTTAAAGTGTACAGTGCAATGGTTTTTAGTATATTTGTAGCACTGTACAACCATCAGCACTATCTGATTGCAGAACATTTTCATCACCCCACAGAGAAACCCCATGCCCATTAGCAGTTACTTCTCTTTCACCCCCTCACCAACGCCTGGAAATCGCTATTGTAGTTTCTGTTACTATGAGTTTGCCAATTCTAGATGGTTCATATAAATGAAATTATACAGTATGATCTTTTGTGTATGGCTTTGTTCACTTAGCATGTTTTTAAGTCGTCCTTCTTGTAGAATATATCAGTACTTCATTCCTTTTTATGGCTGAGTAATATTCTGTTATATGGATGGATCACATTTTGTTTATCCAGTCATCAGTTCACAGGCATTTGTTTCTGCCTTTTGGTTATTATGAATAATGCTGTTATGAACATTCACGTACAAGCTTTTGTATAAATACATATTTTCATTTCTCTTGTGTATGTACCTAAGAGTAGAATTGCTGGGTCATATGGTAACTATGTTTAACTTTTTGAGGAACTGTCAAACTTTTTCAGTGGCTGAACTATTTAGCATACCCACCAGTGTGTATGAAGGTTCCAATTTTTCCACATTTTTGCCAACACTTGTTATTGTCTGTCTTTTTTATTGTAGTTACCCTAGTGAGTAAGAAGTGTTATTTCATTGTGGTAATCTACATTTTTTTTTTTGATGTCTACGTGATCATATACTGAACTTTTAAATTTTATTTTATGTACTGAAGAATTGGGAAAATTCAAAGACCAACAGAAGCAGCATATGCCTGAATGTCTTAGTCTTTCCTTGAGAAGTATTTTGATCTAATTTATTAATAGTCTTTATTTCTAATTATTCCAGAGGCAGCAGTTGGGGACAGCTGTAGAATTGGAAATGGCCAAGATGCTTGAGGGAAATACAAATATCCTTAAATTTGGATATCAGTTTACACAGCAGGGACCCCGAACAAGGGCAGCGGATGCTATAACAAAAAACAACGACTTGGGTAAGATATATCTAGTATCAAATTGAGATTCTGAATTGGATTATTAAGCTAATATACTGGAGGAATTTCTTTTATGTTTTACATTTTAGCAGAGAAATTACGTGGCTGTTGTTTGTAAAACCTGCATAGTTTTCTTTATACTGACTAAATTAAAGTCAAATTCAAGTGGCTGATAGTGATCATAAGGTGAGTGGGTAAAATCAACTTCCTTTGACAAACGTATTTTACAACTTTAAGTAAACAATTTCCTATAACGAACATTTTTTTTTTTAATTTTTATTGTGCTTTAAGTAAAAGTTTACAAATCAAGTCAGTCTCTCATATAAAAATTTATATACACGTTGCTATATACTCCTAGTTGCTCTCCCCTTAATGAGACAGCACACTCCTTCTCTCCACCCTCTATTTCTGTGTCCATTCAGCCAGCTTCTATCCCCCTGTGCCTTCTCATCTCCTCCCCAGACAGGAGCTGCCCACATAGTCTCGTGTCTACTTGATCCAAGAAGTCCACTCCTCACCAGTATCATTTTCTATTTTATAGTCCAATCCAATCCGTGTCTGAAGAGTTGGCCTTGGGAATGTTTCCTATCTTGGGCTAACAGAAGGTCTGGGGACCATGACCTCTGGAGTCCTAGTCTCAGTCAGACCATTAAGTCTGGTCTTTTTATGAGAATTTGAGGTCTCCATCCCACTGCTCTCCTGCTCCATCAGGCGTTTTCTGTTGTGTTCCCTGTCAGGGCAGGCATAGGTTGTAGCCAGGCACCATCTGGTTCTTCTGGTCTCAGGCTGATATAGTCTCTGATTTATGTGGCCCTTTCTGTCTCTTGGGCTCATAATTACCTTGTGTCCTTGGTGTTCTTCATTCTCCCTTGCTCCAGGTGGATTGAGACCAATTGATGCTCCTTAGATGGCTGCTTGGCAGTGTTTAAGACCCCAGACGCCACTCTCCAAAGTGGGATGCAGAATGTTTTCTTATAGATTTTATTATGCCAGTTGACTTAGATGTCCCCTGAAACCATGGTCCCCAAACCCCCACCCCTGCTACGGTGGCCTTTGAAGCATTCGATTTATTCAGGAAGTTGCTTTTGGTTTGGCCCAGTAGTGCTGACCTCTCCTGTATTATGTGTACAACGAACATTTTAACAAGTGTTTCTTATAACAGTTATTTTGTTCTTAGTTACAAGTTAGTCCACGAAACTATTAAAACAAAGATTTCAACATTATAGGAAAGTTTTTGCTCTTTTTATCAAACAGTCTCAGATATAAGTTTAGTTTTATATGATAAAATACAGGATAATTATAGCTTTAACCCAAGTTTTAGTCACTGGTATGTAAATGGAGCCATGGTGGCACAGTGGTTAAGAGCTTGGCTACTAACCAAAAGATTGGCAGTTCAAATCCAGCAGCCGCTCCTTGGAAACCCTATGGGGCAGTTCTGCTCTGTCCTGTAGTGCTGCTATGAGTCGGAATTAACTTGATGGCGACAGGTTTGGGTTTTTTTTTTTTTTTTTTTTTTTGTGCCTTACCAATCTCCTGCCACGACTGCCCAGTAGGGCAGCCTGTCTTCTCACTGTGCCCGTCTGGCTCAGGGTCATCAACTGTTTCATGCTTCTTTATCTAACTGCTGGGGCTTGTGGCTTCTGTTTGAAATAAGTTTTCAGCCAAAGCTCAGTTAAAGAATATAGTGCTTATAATTTTGTTTCTGCATGTTTCCAAAAGTCCACTCTTTTAGGTTATGGTTTTTGTCATTGAAGTATTTTAAAAGATGCATTTTAAACAAAAAAATAAGACTCTCAAAGGGAGGAACATTTCAAAGCGGTGCAGTTCTTTTAAACTTCAGCCATATTTGAGTTGGCATTCTTTAAAAGTTTTTGGAGCAGGAAAAATACAGCTTTATTCCTTTAATCCAGATCACTGAAAAATACTAGTTCAAACCCTTTCTGTCTTTTGTATGACCGTAGTTTCCCAAAGAAGATTTTAGCATCTTGCTTTTTGAAAGAGAAAAATTGGGGGACTGGGGGTGTGTATGTGCCCACGTGTGGTGTATTGTTAATTCTAGATGTATTTTGCAAAGTCATAGGAATTGTTTTAGTATTGGTTCACTAATTACCTAGCATTTTTTCCTTCAAGTGTTTAATTTTACTTTTTAGAACAGTGTTTCTCAAGTTTGAACTTCAAAAAAAATAATTGGAGAGCTTTAAAAACATACAGATTATTGGGCCTCCTTCCCTTTGAGATTATGATTTAGTTGATTTAAGGTGGGATTTGGGCATTGGGACCTTTAACAGATACTCCAGCTGCTTCTGCTCTAGGTGGCTCACACTTGGTGATACACTGGCTTATTTCTCCAATTTCAAATGGGTGTTTGACTCCCTGAGTTTATCATTGTTGTACACTTTCAGCAGGTGTGCCCCCACGTGCCCTATACTTCTCGTATTTGTCACACTTTTTAAATTGCCTTTTTACTTAGTAAGTTAGTCATACTTCATTTTAATACTCCGTTTTCAGAAACCGTAAAGTTTTTGAGGGCAGGTGCCATGTCCGTCTGTTGAATCCTCAACTCTCTTAAAACCATGCCTGACATACACCAAAAAAAAAAAACCTGTTGCCATCAAGTCGATTCCAACTCACAGTGACCCAATAGGACAGAGTATAACTGCCCCATAGGGTTTCCAAGGGGTAGGTGGTGGATTTGAACTGCTGACTTTTGGTTAGCAGCCGAACACTTAACCACTGCGCCACCAGGGCTCTGCAGCAGTATGTAATAGAGAGGACAGGGAGGCTTTGTTGGAGACGTTGTGCTCTAACACAGAATTGAGAGAAAGACAACTTTGTACTAGTAAGTCTATAGACTCCCTTTCAAGCTGTGTCATTCTAGGCCGAACTAGGTTTTCAGACATGGGTCTCAGGCATGAAATGAGAATAAGAAAGGACATTCCTGGAGTGAGGAGTTGTGTGGATAAAAGCTTAAAGCTGGGAGCAAACAAGTTTTTATTTTCTTCTATTTTGCTTTTTAATTTTTTTTTTCACACTGCATTCTCACTAGGTTTTTTGTTTTTAGTGAAAGCTTATGGCCCAAGTTAGTTTTTCATTCAAAAATTTATACACAAATTGTTTTGTGATATTGGTTGTAATCCCTGCAACATGTCAGCACTCTCTCCCTTTCCGTTTACACCCCGGGTTCCCGTGTCCATTCATCCAGTTTTCCTGTCTGTCCCTTCCTGCCTTCTTGTATTTGTTTTGGGGCAAGTGTTGCCCATTTGGTCTCCTAAAATTGATTGAACTAAGAAACATGTTCCTCACATGTGTTATTATTGTTTGTTTCATAAAAAAAAAAAAAAAAAAAAAAATTTTTTTTTAATTGTTTCATAGGCTTGTCTAATCTTTGTCTGAAAAGTGGGCTTTGGAAGTGGCTTCAGTTCTGAGTGAGCAGGGTGTCTGGGGACCGTAGGTTCTTCCAGTCTCTGTCAGACCAGTAAGTCTGGTCGTGTGTGTGTGTGTGAATTTTTTGAATTATGTTCTACGTCTTTCTCCCGATCTATCCGGGACCTCTATTGTGATCTCTGTCAGAACCATTGTGGTAGCCGGGCACTGTCTAGTTCTTCTGGGCTCAGACTAATGGAGGCTGTGGTTCATGTGGTTCGTTAATCCTTTGGACTAGTATTTTCCTTGTGTTTTTGGTTTTCTTCATCTTTCTTTGCTCTGGACAGGATGGGACCAATATATGTATCTTAGATGGCTACTCGAAAGCTTATAAGACTCTAGACGTTACTCACCAAAGTAGAATGTAGAACATTTTCTACAGCCTTGGAAATCCTATGGGGCAGTTCTACTCTGCCCTATAGGGTCGCTATGAGTTAAAAGTGACTTGATGGCAGTGGGTTTGGTTTTTATGCCATTTGACCTAGGTGTCCTCCAAGATTATAGTCCCCAGCCCTCAGCCCCAGTAATTCACTCCCTCAAGGTGTCTAGGTGTGTCTAGGAAGTGTCTGTGACTTTGCCTTGGTCAAGTTGTGCTGATTTACCCTATATTTTGTATTGTCTTTTTCTTCAACAAAGTTAACACTTGTCTACTATCTAGTTGGAGCCCTGGTGGCATAGTAGTTAAGAGCTCAGCTGCTAACCAAAAGGTCAACAGTTCAGATCTACTAGCTGCTCCTTGGAAACTATGGGGCAGTTCTACTCTGTCCTATAGGGTCACTATGGGTTGGAACCAACTAAAAGCACCTAACAACAGCAACTAGGTAGTTAGTGATTTCCCCTTCCTATCCCTCCCCTCCCTCTTAACCATCAAAGATTGTTTTTTCTGTGTGTAAACCTTTTCTTGAGTTTTTATAATAGTGGTCTCATACAGTGTTTGTCCTTTTGTGATTGACTAATTTCAGTTAGCATAATGCCCTCCAGATTCATCCATGTTGTGAGATGTTGCATGAATTCATCATTGTTCTTTATCATTGCATAGGATTCCGTTGTGTATATGTACCATAGTTTGTTTATCCATTCATCTGTTGATGGGCACTTCGATTGTTTCCATCTTTTTGCTAATGAAGAATGAATAATGCTGCTTGAACATGGGTGTACATATGTCTGTTCGGGCTCCGGCTCTTATTTCTCTAGGATATATTCCTAGGAGTGGGATTGCTGGATTTTATGGTATTTCTAGCTTTTTAAGGAGGCACCGTATCATTTTCCACCAGTAGTACATAAACATTCCAATCTCCTGCAGCCTCTACAATATTTGTTATTTTCTGGGGTTTTTTTGATTCATGCCAGTAATGTTGTGGTGAGCATTTCTCTAATGGCTAATCGGAATCGACTCAATGGCAACGAGTTTTTTGTTTTTGTTTTTTAGTGGCTAATGATTACGAGCATTTGCTCATGTATCTGTTAGCTACCTGAATGTCTTCTTTGGTGAAGTGTCTGTTCATATCTTTGCCCATTTTTTAATTGGAGTATTTGTCTTTTTGGTGTGGAGGTGTTGAAGTAGTCTACAGATTTTAGAGATTAGACCCTTGTCAGATATGTCGTAGCCAAAAATTTATTCCCAGTCTGTAGGTTCTCTTTTTACTCTTTTGGTGAAGTCTTTTGATGAACATGTGTTTAATTTTTAGGAGACCCCAGTTATCTTCTGATGTTCATGCACTGTTAGTTATGGTTTGTATTGTATTTATGCCATGTATTAGGATCCCTAGTGTTGTCCCTGTTTTTTTTTTTTCTAGGGCCTTTATCATTTTAGGTTTTATATTTAGGTTTTTGATCCATTTTGAGTTAGTTTTGTGTATGGTGTGAGGTATGATCCTGTTTCATTGTTTTACAGATGGACATCCAGTTCTGCCAGCACTATTTATTAAAAAAGATTGTCTTTTCCCCATTTAATGGACTTTGGTCCTTTGTCAAAGATCAGCTGACCATAACCAAACCCAAACTCACTGCCGTTTAGTCAATTCCAACTCATAGCAACCCTATAGGACAGAGTAGAACTGCCCCATAACGTTTCCAAGAAGCACCTGGTAGATTCCAACTGCCAACCTTTTTGGTTAGCAGCTGTAGCTCTTAAGCACTATGCCACCAGGGTTTCCCAGCTTACCATAGGTGGATAGATTTATGTCTGGGTTCTTGATTCTGTTCCATTGGTCTATGTATCTGTCGTTGTACCGGTACCTGGCTGTTTTGAGTACTGTGGCTATATAGTAGGTTCTAAGATCAGGTTGGAAACCCTGGTGGCGTAGTGATTAATTGCTACGGCTGCTAACTAAAAGGTCGGCAGTTCAAATCCGAATCTACCAGGCACTCCTTGGAAGCTACGGGGCAGTTCTACTCTGTCCTATAGGGTTGCTATGAGTCGGAATTGACTTGACGGCAGTGGGTATAAGATCAGGTAGCGTGAGGCCTCCTACTTTGTTCTTTTTCTTCAATAATGCTTTGTTTATCTGGGGCCTCTTTCCTTTCCATATAAAGCTGGTGATTAGTTTTTCCTTCTTGTTAAAGAGTGCTGTTGGTATTTGAGTCGGAATTGCATTATACCTGTAGATCACTTTGGGAGCAAACAAGTCTTTTATGCAAAGGGAAACTTGCAGATTTTGAGAACTGACTCTCATAGCATGGTGACAGGTCCAGAATAAACTTAACAGGATAAAAGGTGATAGCAACAGACTAAGAGGGAGACTTGGTAGAAGGCCCCCAGATTACATGGTAATAAATTTAGATTTCTTCAGCTTGTTGGTGGGGGGCATTTGAGAGCAATTATAGGCCACTGAATGCATGATTAAAATGATATTTCACAAAAGCTATACCTATTACTGTGGTTTCTGGCTGCTGCAAATAGCCACTACTAGCTGAGAGGTTTGTGGTTCAAACCCACCCAGAGGTGTCTTGGAAGACAGGCCTGGCCATCTGCTTCTTAAAGATCACAACTTTAAAAATTCTATGGAGCAGTTCTACTCTGCACACATGGGGTCACCATGAGTTGGAATCTACTTGACAACAGCTAACAACAATAACAGCAACATTACTCTTTTAGAGATAGAAAGAAAATGAGATTACTTAGGACTTATTTGCAATTAACTAATCATGATTAAAAAAACCCAAACCCCGTTGAGCCGATTCCAACTCATACCAACCCTATAGGACAGAGTAGAACTGTCCCATAGGGTTTCGAAGGAGCACCTGGTGGATTCGAACTGCTGACCTTTTGGTTAACAGCCAAACTCTTAACAACTATGCCACCAGGGTTTCCATCATGATTATCCATCATGATTAGTTAATTGCAAATAAGTGTTGGGAATTTATACCAGTAGAGTGAGTTTTAGAAAAAAATTAGACCACACCTAAAGTATTGTTAATAGGGCAAAATTCATAAGCTCTTATCTATAGTGTGAACTGAGGAATTGCTGGAAGGTTAATAAGTAAGCACCAAGTGAGAAGGAGGAACCAGAAATGGCTCTTTGCCCCCATCTTTCTCTGCTATGTTGTCCTCACAGCAACAGCGGGTCACCATCCACTCACGCTTGATTTTTTTCAGCCCTCCATTCTGATTTCTGCCTTTAGATGAAGAGGCAAGGTGAAGACCACATTTTCCTCCTCAAAGGTTTCAGCAGCCTGATATGTGGCAACTCAAAAGAAATATCAGAGAATAACACTGGAACCTTGCACAGAATCTCTTGGGCATATAACCTTTCTTCACCTTGCAAATTGGTCTACATCAGGTCTTTAGTACTCCGATTTTGATGTCTTCCCTGTCTCATTGTGTTCTTAGTCTCAGCTGTTGGTTGAAATCATTCTACATACTCTACATCTCTCCAGCTAAGAAGTATCACAGTTATAGCAGCCAAGAGGTTGTATGGCACACATGCAATATTCCATTGAACTCTGGGTCTCATGGTATTATCTTTACACTAGCTAACCACAGTTTTGTACAACTTTGTTGCACTCCGTCCTATAGATTGTGTTTATGTGTTTTTAATAACATATATTTAATGTGTGAAATGGTCTGCCGCAACATTCAAACCCTGCTGCAATCTAAAATTTTCTTCGAAATCTTCTTACCTAAAGAATTTATCTGGTTTGCCTTTAAGATTTTTCTATATTTTTCAGATATTTTTCTATATTTCAGCTCTGGAACAGGAGAACAGCAACATCTGTACTTCATGGCCGTGCAATGAGAGACACGCTAACCTGCTTAGTGCGGTAGAGAACACAGTGAGCGTTCACTGAAGAATACTACACGTCACCATCACCTTAATGATGTACATGAAATAAGTTTGGGTTTGAGGTCACCATTTGGTTTTTTCTCCTTAATATTTCAGTAAACACATGACACTTGTTCTTTGTTAAAATGGGCTAAAATTAGAGTCGGGTGAACTTGATTAGAGAATTATAAAAATGTCCAGGGGGACTTGGTACTCTAGAGTTCCTGCTTGTTGTTTGTTTTTCCTAGTTAACACCCAGCTAATGGCTGGAAAAGCATTAGTGCACATCACCTACATGTCTAGCCTCGTCCTATTGAAGGCCAGCAGACCAAAGCCAGCGGTCTGGATAGCCAAGAACAGAGCATCTGGGCCAGAGGCCAGGTGTGCCTGTTGGCTTTTCATTTCACTGCCAGGCAGTCTGTTCTGGCTGAACAAAGAGGCAGCTGCTTTCCTACTTGCTTCCATAGGCAGAAAAGAGTAGAAAATTAATAGACCAATAACTTAAACAGAGGAAGTTATTGGGAAGCATATAAAAATTAATAACCCATAAATGCAAGTCCTCTAACTGTAATAACTAAATGACTTTGGTAGCTTTAAAAAGATGGCTGACCAGGGCCTCAGAACCATGTCGTAACCACCTCTGTGGCATGTGATGGTGACGTGTAGTATTCTTCAGTGAATGCTCACTGTGTTCTCTACTGCACTAAGCAGGTTAGTGTGTCTTTAATTGCATGGCCATGAAGTACAGATGTTGCTGTTCTGTTCCAGAGCTGAAGACTAATTTTTTTAATTAATTAATTAATTGTGCTTTAAGTGAAAGTTTACAAATCAAGTCAGTCTCTCATACAAAAACTTACTAATACCTTGCTATGTACTCCTAGCTGCTCTCTCCCTAATAAGACAGCACACTCCTCCTCTCTTCCCTCTGTTCCCCGTGTCCATTCAGCCAGCTCTGTCCCCCTCTGCCTTCTCACCTTGCCTCCAGACAGGAGTTTCTCACATAGTCTCAGGCGTCTACTTGAGCCAAGAAGCTCAACTCCTCACCAGTATCATTTTCTATCTTATAGTCCAGTCCAATCCCTGTCTGAAGAGTTGGCTTCTCCAGGACAAATTTTTACAGAAGCAGACTGCCACATCTTTCTCCCCAGGAGCGGCTGGTGGTACACTACAAAAAAGTGGCAGACTCATGATTCACACTCTGCCGCTGACTCCAGAACCTGTACTTTTTGTTCTGTAGTACACTGCCTCTCTAAATAGGAGTTGGCCACAACGCTGAGGAGCCCTGAATTGGTGGTTCGCAGCAGATTCTCTCTGATGATTGATAGGTTGAAGGGTGAAGGAAGCTAGATCATGAAGCCAAAGGCCTTGCACTGCTACTAGTGAGCACAGCCTAGTGCTTTGAGGTCACCAGTCTGTGGAAAGATGGATGGGGATAGGTCCTCAGACATAGGCACCTATCTTTATTCTGTCAGCTGAGCTGGGCCACTTAGCTGGCCCAAATTTATAGAAGCAGAAATGACCTTACAACATTACCAGGGTCTAAGATGTTCATTACTTTGCATTTGTTGTTTTATCAGAGCCCTGAACCAGTTCATTTTGTAGGAGACAAGAGAAGGAAAATTTGGAAAGCAGTAGCAAGTCACTTACCTTTAAAAATGACAAAAAATGTTTTTGATATGTTCTTTCATAGACTAAGCAAATCCGTTGTAGTGTCTAATCAGAAGAGCATGCAAATAGTTACTTCAATATTTTCTAATTCCAGATACCTGAAGGTCTTTTTAAAATTTAATACAGTAATTTATTAATCTTTTTTTAGCAGGAAAATTATATAGGCACAATGACTAAAGGATAATTACTGAAAAAAAAATTTTTTTTTTTAATTACTGACCAGTCTATATTTTAGATTTTGGATGTTGTTCTTATATAAGCATAAGTGTCCATCCATGATTTTATGATGTATAGTTCTTATTTTGAAGCCCTTCAGTTCTCAACAGGTAAATTACAGTGATGTATGATGAAGAATTTTTTTTTTTTAATGGTCATGTGGTCTGGAAATTTCATTTTTGTACAACTGTAAATAGATTATACAGAAACCTGGTTGTTAGCAGCAAGTTAACAATGGTAAAAACTAATAGGATTTCTAACGTATTTTCTTATATTTTTCTCACAGTTCGCAAGAGACGAATTGAAGGAGACCACCAGTAAGTCGGCCGGGATATAATCTTTGGAAGACTTCAGAAGATCGCAAGGGCTTATAGCAGATATAAAATTTTCCTGGGTAGAAGGGAAAAGACTGGAAGCTTTTTTTTTAACTATATGTATCTTTATTCTAGTTGTTACCAATTTCAAATAGTAAAATCAATAGCAGGTGATCTGTTACATTTTTAAAAATTATTTCAACTTTCTGCTAAAATCAATTTTAGCTAAATTGAATAGCTTATGATGAATCTTGGGTAAAAATATGCAGTTGTAAAAAAGTTTCAGAAGTCATTTATGTAGAAGAATTTGAACATTTTGAGGACCGATCTTTTTTAAATCAAAAAGGGACACTGCTGATACCAAAATTGCTGTTTCTCTTTTTAGGTGTGAAGTACCTAAAAGCTTTCCTTTATCTGTGACCTGGAGAATTTTCTACTTTGTAAAATATGTGAACTTGGCAAGGGTGTTCAAGAGAACAAAATGCCAGGATTAAAAAAAAAAAAAAAGCATTGCCTTCGAGTTGATTTTGACTCATAGCAACCCTATAGGACAGAGTAGAACTGCCCCGTAGGGTTTACAAGCCTGTAATCTTTACAGAAGCAGACTGTCAAATCTTTCTCCCACAGAGCGGCTGGTGGGTTTGAGCCATCAACCTTGTGGTTAGCAGCTGAGCGCTTAACTACTGTGCCACAGGGCTCCTCGGATTTTAAAACAGATGGCTTAAAATATGGTCATGTTTAACTGCAGAAGCAGGCCTCAAGAGGGAGAAAACAGTCTTCAATGCAGTCCAGGTCACTGTACTTACCTGATAGGTCTCAGCAACACCTAGATTTTTTTTTTTTTTTTTAAATCTAAGTCATCAGCTTTGCCAGGTTACATACTTTGTTTAGAAGTATGGTTATGTCTAACTTTATTACAGTTTTTCATTTTGATAATGTGGGCATTACTAAATTTTATGAAAGCTAATAGTAAAAAGTATCTGAGTAGAAAGCTATTTTCTTCCCTGTAAAAAAGGCATACAGCCAACTCTTATTTAGGGTGAAAAAAGAAAGCTATTGTTAAAAACATCAAATCAAAGATAATAAACGTGGTAGAGTTTTCTGAGAAGCTTACAAAAAGGTCATTTAAACTGGTTACTGTAAGTAAGTTAGAAACTGGTGTGTGTATACATTACCTACTGTTGCACAGTGTAGTGGGAATTTCCTACATGCAGTGCAGAATTGGAGAAACAGTATGTAATCACTACTACAAATTTTCCAACCAATAAGGAAAACTGCTGTTCTTCACAAGTCTGATTTTTAATATGTTTCCTTTCAACTTGTATATTTTTATCCATATTGTGTAAAAGTAATTCCTTATAACGAAAATAGCTTTCCTGTTGCCAAAGTATTAAAGGAAACAATTCAACAGAGTTCTGTGGTGGGAAGACCATTATGAGACTCCAGAATCCGTGCTATCATGGAGGGTTCAGACTTGTATCCAAGCCCCATCTCAGGGCAGCCTTTGAAGCAGGAGATGGCCGAGGCACTTACAGCTGAAAAAGATAGGGAGGAAAGGAATCTGAGTAATCCTGGCTTCAGAGATTCAGGCCTGGCTGGATCACTTACAGAGATTTTTTTTTAGAGAATCTGGTTTTAGAGTGGGGGCAGTAGTTCGTTGTTAATTTTTTTTTTAACTTTCTGAAATTGAATTACAAAATGTCTGCTACTCCAGCTTGGGCTGGACAGTTTATCTAATGATTGAGGCAGCTTCTTGTGCTCTCTGGGAATACGCCTGCTGAACAAGCTACAGTTTCCCTCATCACAACTGTGGTGTGTGTGTTTGTTTGAATCAGTATCCAGTGTTTTAAAGGGGCCAAAGCTTAACTTCACACTGTTCCTTTCAGTTGTAGGCCGCTGACTTTTTTTTCCAAGTTATAGAAGCTCTTTTTACTTTCCTTTTTTTTTTATGGACAACTTTTGAATTGTACTTGATCTTAGAGATGGCACAGTTCTGAAAGGGTTGGGAGTCAGACATGGAGCAGCAGCTCTGTGAGGACACTAGGCAAAGTTGTCACACTTTCAGCCAGGCTTCCTTGCTCGCATTGTCCTATAACTCATTAAATTGATAAGTGTGTTCCCCTCCCCCCATACTTTTTTTTTCAATATAGGTAGATGGGACCCTGCCTGAAACTTTGTATCATATTTATGGGAAATATCTTTTCTCAAAATATGAGAAAGTTAAATATATGATTGATGAAAACATTTCTTCATAAATAATTTTAAAGATGAACATTCATCCAATTAAATATAGAAAATCTTGCAAGGGTTGTAATTATAAAGCAGAAAAATGATGTTTACTTTGATCTTTAAAAATCTGGTACCTCTTTACCTTTTAGGAACCTTCAGTATTTTATCTTGCTCTGAAATTTTGTAACAGAATAAAAAGAGTATGCTTTTGAAATAGTCTTGATTATTAAACCAAAGATTTTCTAAGACCTTGAGATTTGTAGTCTAATGAATTTAAACTTACCTGGTTATGGAAACTCTGGTGGCTTAGTGGTTAAGAGCTATGGCTGCTATCCAAAAGGTTGGCAGTTTGAATCCCCCAGGTGCTCCTTGGAAACCATATGGGGCAGTTCTACTCTGTCCTATAGGGTCACTGTGAGTAGGAATCAACGGCAATGAGTTTTTTTTTTTTTCTTGGTCATCTAAAAGAATACTCTTTGCATTTTTAAATTGCTGTTTTTTAAAAAAGCTTTTAATTACCCATTTTATAAAATTTTATATCCAGACTTATCTAAAGTTCTGATTTTTCCATTATGTCATCGTGAAATCGTATGTGTTAAAAATCCAATATTAATGGCTAATATTGATATTATTAAAATGGATTTTGGTGCTATATGGTTGTAGTTAAAGCCTAGTAGAAGTCTACTCATAAAAATGTCCCATAGAGTTTCCGAGGAGCGGCTGGTAGATTCAAACTGCAGACCTTTTGGTTAGCAGCCGAGCTTTTAGCCCCTGAGCCACCAGGGCTCCAGTAGAAGTCTACAGTATAGGTGAAATACATTTTCTAAGCATGCCTGTCATTTAAAAGACCAAATAAACATTTCATGTTAAATAAATTAGCAGATTGTTAGAGAGTTTAAAGGAGCATTATCTTGGTCATTCAGTTGCAAATTCTCATTACTTGAGTAAGAGCACCCACATGCTTGCTTTGTGTGAATGGTGCACTCTGGAAATGTTACCTGTAAATAGAACATTGTAAAATGTTTTCTCATTGACCAAGTATCTGATGTGTTTTCATTTTAAAAGGGAATTTGGTTATATGATAAAAATTATAAAAGAAAAAAAGTTTCAATAAAATGTTATTCATGCTCCACTGTACTTAAATAAGATGAAAGAACTCATGGGGTTTCATAGAATCTTATATTTTGGGCTCTGTGTGTTTACATAGTTGCCCCACTTTTTCCCTATAAAATTAGGAACCACTGTTCCCTCCTGGCAGATCCAAGATTGTGCTTTCTCTGGAGTCCATAGCTACTTCCATTCTTTACAAGTTCCATACAGGCTGACTCTGCTCCTTTATTACTGGCCACTTCACTTTGAATAAGGAGCCCTAGTGGCAGAGTGATTAAAAGCGCTCAGCTGCTACCTGAAAGATCAGTGGTTCCAATCCACGAGCCACTTAGTGGGAGAAAGACGTGGTAGTCTGTTTCCATAAATATTACAGCTTTGGAAACCCTAGTGGACAGTTCTACTCTGTCCTTTAGGATCACTATGGGTCAAAATTAATGCAGCGGCAGTGGGTTCACTTTTGAATAAATTGACTAAAAACACAGCTCCCAAGAGAACAGAGCACATGGATGTATCAGGGAGCATATCTGTGATTCCTTCCAGACAAGTGGCATGAAGTCTTGGGTCTACACATCTACACAACTGCCTCATACAGTGTTCAAAATTACAAGTATGAATTCAGGGTGTCAGCAGGGCCAGGCTGTCTGTGAAGGCTCTAGGGGAAGGTCCTTCCTTGTCTCTTCCAGTTTCTGGCAGCCACAGGCGTTACTTGGCTCCTGATAATGTAACTCCAATCTCTGCCACCATCTTCCCTCTGTGTCTCATCTGTTTTTACAAGGACACCAGTTACATTGAATTAGAGCCCACCATGCTCCAGTATGACCTCGTATTAACTGATTATGTCTGCAGAGACCCTATTCCCAGATAAGTCCACATTCACAGGTACTGGGGGTACTTGAACATATGTTTTGGGGGGATACAATCAACCCACAGCACTAAGTATTTCAGAAAGCCTTTATTGACAAAGAATTTTATTTAGGACACCTACTGTAGTGGCTAGAGCCAACATGGCACTAAAGACAGAAGCATCACGTTGTCCTTCTGCAGCAAAGACCTGAAAAACTAAGTGAAACAGATAAAACCTCAATCCTGGAACCCTAACCACTAAATAAAGGAATAAACTCATTCAAGCACCAAATGGAGTAAGACACTGACAGCACAGAGAACAAGGAGAGCTATAGAGTGGAGGTCACTTACCGGCTAATGTGGCCAGATTCACCATCTTGGACTACAGCCACCAAAGAACACAGGGAAAACGGGAAGCCAACTTCATGGAGCTGCCAGCAGGAGACAGGGCATCCAATGACCAGGGATACACACTTTCCCACCCCGCACCCTTTTCCCCTGTACACAGCCTCTGCTGCTTCCCAACAGTCCACAGTTGCTCGGCCAGAGAGACGCCAGCTTTTTGCCACCAGAGTCTGCCCCACCCCCACCAGCTGGCCTCTTCAGCACCACTTTTGGTTGGTTGGTTGGTTTTTTTGATATTGTTTTTTGGCTTTTTTTGTTGCTTTCTCTCTCCCTTTCCTTTCTCCTGCCCAGCTAGCCCTGTGTGCCATCCTCTCCCCTTCTTGATAGGCTGTGATTTTTTTTTTTTTTTTCCAATTTCTTCTCTGTCTCTCCTTTCCTTTCTCGCACCCATCCAGCCCTTCTGATTGGAGAGTCACTACGCATGGCCTCCCCGGGTCTGTGCTGTCACTGATCGGCTCCCTCAGCACCATTGTTTGTTTGGTTTTTTGTTATTGTTTCTTCTGTCTTCCTTTCCTTTCTCCCATCCACCCAGCCCTGTGCACCACCCCCAACTTCTTGCATGGCTGTGCTGTACCGCTCAGCTGGAAATCCTCTGGCACACAGCCTCACCGGGTCTGTGCTGCTCCCACAGCCCAGTTCCCTCAGTGATGTATTTTTTATCTTTCTCCTTTTCCTTCCCACCTAGGCCAGACGCTGCCTCTGCCCCTTCCTGACAGGCTGTGCTGTGCCACCTGTTGAGAGAGACATCAACTCGCCACCACCCCAATTCTGCCCCACCCCCAACAGCCAGTTCCACAACCACTATATATTTTTTTTGTGGTTGCTGTTTTTATTTTTTGTTCTCTCTTTTTCCCCTCTTTAATTTCTCCTGCCCACCTAGCCCTGTGCGCCAACCATGCCCCTCCTCAACAAGCCAGTCTACGCCACTCTGCTAGAGAGCCACCAGCACAGGGCTCACTGAGTCTGCCCTGCCCCCATCTGCTGAATACAACTGTGCTGCTTCTTTACTTTTTTCCTCTTATTTTTATTTATATGACTTCATTCATTGCTTTTTTTCCATTTGTTTTGCTTTTGTTTTCTTTCACCCAGCCACTTAACTCTGCACAGCACATTCTTTCCTTTCACTCCTGCCTATGTACACCAAGTGCCACACCCCCGAGAGGTACCAACTCAGTCCCCCGGATCCTGCCCTGCACTGCCCCCCAGCCTTGCCCCATTACCCCCAGTTCATGCTGCAATCTACCCATCCCCACCACTCCACCCCCCTGGACCTGCCCTGCAGCACAATAGCTGAGTGACCAGCCCTGATCACCTGGTCATGGTGATGAGAAGTATCATGCATACAGGCGAGTAAGCAACAAAACACGTCCAGTCCGCCTGCCCAGCTATAACCAAATAAAAAAGTAGGATGAAAAAAATCTATAATCAATAAAGTAATTCCTGCATGTCTGGAGACAGACAATCCCTATCAAAACAAAAAATAGGAGAGGGTGGCTCCGAAAAGCGACCAAATAAAACAACAGATAACCTTCTGCTAGAAGAAAAGGCACTGGAACTACCTGATAAGGAATTCAAAACTCTAATATTCAGGATTCTCCAACAGATGAAGGAAAATGAAGGCAAAAATAAGGAAAAAAATAGACAAGATCATGGAAAAGACAGACAAAACAATGGAAGAATTCAGGAAAGTAATACAGGAAATATCAAACAACTAGGACTCAAACAAAAACAGCAATTAGAAATCCAAAAGATAACATTATAGAAATGGACAGTGCCATAGACAGTTATAGGAGCAAATTTGAAACAACAGAAGACAGGATCAATGAAGTTGAAGACAAATCCTTGGATACCATTTTGAGGGAAAATGAGAGAAAAGAATGAAGAAAAATGAAGAAACCCTGAGAGCAATGTGGGATACAATCAAAAGAAATTTGCATGTGATTAGAGTTCCAGAACAGGGAGAAAATGGAAAACACAGAGAGGATCACTGAAGATTTGCTGACAGAAAACTTCCCTAATGTCATGAAAGATGAAAAGCTGACCATCCAAGAAGCTTAACAAACCCCATATAGGATAGACCCGAAAAGAAAAACACCAAGTCATGTAGTCACACTCACTAAAACCAAAGACAAAGAAAGAATCCTGAAAGCAGCTTGAGAAAAACAAAAAGTCACATACAAAAGAGAATAAGACTAAGCTCTGATTACTCAGCAGAAACCATGCAGGCAAGAAGGCAATGGATGACATATATAAAATCTTGAAAGAGAAAAAACTGCCAACCAAGAATAAATATATCCTGAAAACTCTTGTTGAAATAGGGTGGTGAAATTAGGACATTTCCAGATGAACAGAAATTAAGGGAATATGTAAAAACCAAGCCAAACTTACAAGAATTATTAAAGGGAGTCCTTCAGTTAGAGAACCAACAACATTAGACAACAACCTGAATCTAGCACGTAAGACAGCATCAGCCAGATACCAACCTGGTAATGAACTCTCAAGGATAAACAAAACTAAAAAATTTACAACAGGGAACCAGAGAGGTCAATCTATAAACAGTAACGATGTCAGAACAATAAAAGGAAATAAACAGTGTAGGTATACAACTTTCAAATGGAGAGGAAGTCAAGGCATCATCAAGTAATAAAAGACTGGTTTAAACTTAGGAAAAAAAAAAAAGATGGGTATATTTCAAGGTAACCATGAAGAAAGTTAACAAACCTACTCACCAAAATAAGAAAAACAAAGTCTCAGTAAACACAAAATCTACAAAAACAACGTGATGGTTAAGATTGTGTGTCAACTTGGCTGGACCATGACTCTCAGTGTTTTGGCAGTTGTATAATGTTGTGATCAATTCCCTGTTGAAATTTGATATGTGATCACACCTGTGATAGAATCTGCTGTGGCGACTCACTGCCCCTTCAGCCTTCATCTCTCCACCCTCTACCATCTACTTCCTTCCTGCTCACCTTGCCAAGGTTTTTGGCTTGTTCTGGATCCAGCAGCTGCCTTTTTTCTGACCTCGTTCTTGGGACTTGAGCTAGCAGCTTACTTTTTGATCTTGGAATTCCTCGACCTTCACAGCTTGTGAGTGGGGGCCCTGCTCTCCAACCTGCTGATCTTGGGTTCACCAGCTTCTATGGCTGCATGAATTGGGAGAGGCCTCTATCCTGATCCATGGACTTGGAACGTTCCAACCTCTACAATCATGTGAGCTGTTTTCTTGATATAAATCTGTCTGTCTGTCTGTCTGTCTACCTACCTACCTACCTACCTATGCTTTACTGGTGTTGCTTCTCTGGATAACCCAGCCTAAGACATTTGGTACCGAGAGGGGAGTCTAGAGAAATAAAATTGTAAGGATGAGTTTTCTCAATTGGCTCTCAAGTCATTAATCTTAAAGATGTTGATGACACTGTTTCCAGCAGTAAAGAGGGCACTGCTAATCCATAGCATCAGGAGGTGATACGAATACACAAAGTATCACCACCGGTAGATCAGGTATTGGTGAAAGGCAAGGCTCTGGGTGAGCACATGTGTGATATCTCTCTACAGTTTTGTCAGAATGAGAAGGATAAGGAAGCTGGTTGGTTGGTCCTACTTTCACTAGACAAACTGGTGGAAAGAAAGAGATGTGCTCAGGGCTTCAGAGTCAGAGCTCACGTGCTGCATAAACAACCTCAAAGCTTCCACTTGTGCTTTGAAAGAAAGCCTTATTTCTTATAGTAACAGAGCTGATTTTGCCAAAAACCAAACCCACACTTTTATTGTAAGAGTAGCTGAATTACAATGCCAGCTCAATTGCCAACCTCAAGAGGCATCTGAAGTTAAATGAGAGCACTGATTGAGAAGAAATGGGATCCTGAAACTTGGGAGGGGATATATGGGCAGATAATCAGGAAGCTGGAGACACTGAGCCCCTAAATTCCATTGAATCACTCCTGCTGACAAAACCACTCCCATCTGAAGAGATTACTTCATATTTGTCTGCTAAACAATCCTGCCCAGAAAAACCATTAGCCCCTCCACTTCCATCTAATGAGATTAGCCCTAGCGCAGCTGCCTCTAAAGACCCCTTGCCTGAGTCATTGGCTGGGGCATCACCTGAGGTATGTGCTTTACAAGACAATGCTGAATGTTCTCAAAACAATTCCACAGTACTGATTCTGGCTTCTAGACCTATAACTTAAGTTCCATCAAGCCCCAAAAGGTGAAGTACAAAGTGTGACCCAGGAGGAGGCATGCTACTCTCCAAAAGAACTACTTGAATTTTCTAATATGTACAAACAGAAACCTGAGGAATATGTGTGTGAAGGGCTACTAAGAATGTGGGATAATGGTGCAAGGAACATAAAGATGGATCAGTCTGTGTTTATTGATATGGGTCCACTAAGCACAGATTATTCCTTCAATGTTTTAGCTCAAGAAGTTAGGAAAGGATCTAATAGTTTGTTTGGCTGGGTTGCTGAAGGATGGATTACGTGGTGGCCTACACTAAATCAAGTTGAAATACCAGACCTGCCTTGGTATACTGTAGAAGAATGTATCCAAATGCTTAGGGAAATTGGCATGCTAGAGTGGGTTTATCAGGATAGACCCACAGACCCACACATGGAGTTCCCAGAGGACACACCTTTTATCACAACTGTAAGGAACAAATTTGTGAAGGGAGCTCCAGCATCCTTGAAGACTGCTGTGATTGCTATTTTGTATAAATTAGATTTGACAGTGGGAACTCCCCTAACTGAATTAAGACACCTAACTACAATGGGGCTGATTGGACCCCATGGTAAGAGGGGCCAAATGGCTGCACTCAATCGACAAAGACAAGGTGGGTGTGGTTACAGTAATGGCCAGTGGAGTCAAAGCAGTAATCAGAAGAGTTTGACTTGTATGGACTTATGGCATTGGCTACTTAGTAATGGTGTCCCTAGGAGTGAAATAGATGGGAAATCTATTAAATATTTACTTGATCTGTACAAACAGATGAATTCTAAGTCAGATGAACAGCAGTCTAACTTGAATAGCCAGAATAGAGAGTTACGGTCCCTCAGTCAATTCCCAGACTTGATCAAGTTTAAAGACCCACAACCCCTTGAGTGAAGGGGAGGCTTTGTCCCCTTGAGGAAGGACTCCAATACACTGCCAAAAATTTATACTGTTAACCTCTCTCCTAGCCTTCCCCAAAGGGATCTACAGCCTTTTACAAGAGTGACTTTTCACTGGGGAAAAGGAATTAATCAGACTTTTTGGGGATTACTGGATACTGGCTCTGAACTGACACTAATTCCAGAGGACCCAAAATGTCACTGTGGCCCACCAGTCAGAGTGAGGGCATATGGAGGTCAGGTTATTAATGGAGTCTTGGCTCATGTCTATCTCACAGTAAGTCCAGTGGGTCCCCAAAACCATCCTGTAGTGATTTCCTCCATTCCAGAATGCATAATTAGGGTAGATATACTCAGCAACTTGCAGAATCTCCACATTAGATCCCTGAAAAATGGAGTAAGGGCTATTATGGTAGCAAAAGCCAAGTAGAAGCAATTAGAACTGCCTCTATCTAGGAAAATAGTAAACCAAAAGCAATACCACATTCCTGGAGGGATTGCAGAAATTACTGCCACCATCAAGGACTTGAAGGATGCAGGGGTGGTGATTCCCACCACATCCCCATTCAACTCGCCTATTTGGCCTGTGCAAAAAACAGATGGATCTTGGAGAATGACCATAGATTATTGAAAACTTATCCAGGCAGTGACTCCAATTGGAGCTGCTGATCCGGATGTAGTTTCATTGCTTGAGCAAATTAATACATCTCCTGGTACCTGGTATGCAGCTGTTGATCTGGCTAATACCTTTTTCTCCATACCTGTTTCAAAGGACCACCAGAAGCAGTTTGCCATCAGCTGGCAAGGCCAACAATACACCTTCACTTGCCTACCTCAGGGCTACATTAACTCTCCAGCCCTATTTCATAATTTAGTCCGCAGGGACCTTGATTGCCTTTCCCTTCCAGAAGATGTCACACTGGTCCATTACATTGATGACATTATGCTGATTGGACCTAGTAAGGGAGAAAGGAGTTACCATGCTGGCTGGTGTGATTGATCCTGATTACCAAGAGGAAATTGGATTGATATTACATAATGGAGGTAAAGAAGAGTATATCTGGAATGCAGGAGATCCCTTAGGGCATCTCTTAGTACTACCATGTCCTGCAATTAAAGTCAATGGAAAACTACAGCAACCCATTTCTGACATGACTACTAATGGCCCAGACCCTTCAGGAATGAAGGTCTGGGTCACCTCACCAGGAAAATAACCACGACCAGCTGAGGTGCTTGCTGAGGGCAAGGGAATATAGAATGGATGGTAGAAGAAAGTAATTCTAAATACAAGTTATGGCCATGTGGCCAGTTGCAGAAATGAGGACCATAATTGTTATGAGTATTTCTGCTTTTGTTTTCTTTGCTTATAAAATACAAGATGTAAATGCGGCTAGTGCGTTTTTGGTTGTACATGTGTTTTATCATGTTAGGCACAAGTATGACTTTTTAATTGTGTTTATTCAGAGATTATTATGGTTTGGGGAGATGAGTACAGGTGCCAAGTTGACAAACGGTGGATTGTGATGGATAAGATTGTGTGTCAACTTGGCTAGGCCATCATTCTCAGCATTTTGGCAGTTTTATAATGTTGTGATCACTTCCCTGTTGAAATTTCATATGTGATCACCCCCATGATGGAATCTGCTGAATGGTACCGGCAAGGGCGGGGTCTGTGGCAGCTCACTGCCTTCACAGCCTTATCTCTCCTCCCTCCACATCCTACTTCCTTCCTGCTTGCCTTGCCAAGGTCTTTGGCTTGTTCTGAATCCAGCAGCTGCCTCTTGTCTGACCTCCGGTTCTTGGGACTTGAGCTAGCAGCTTACCTGTCAATCTTGGAAGTCCTCGAAATTTACAGCCTGTGAGCAGGAGCCCTGCTCTCCAATCTGCTGATCCTGGGTTCACCAGTTTCTATGGCTGCGTGAACTGGGAGAGGCCTCTGTCCTAATCCACAGACTTGGGATGTTCCAATCTCTACAACTATGTGAGCTGTTTCCTTGATATAAATCTCTCTGTATGTATATATATGTATTTATATGTTTTACTTCTCTAGAGAACTTAGCCTAAGACAAACGAAAATGAAAAGAAATCCACAAACAAAAGTAATTCAGCACAGAAGAGTAAGAGTAACAAAGAAAACATGAGTACCACAAAAAAAGCACTACAAAATGACAACAATAAACTCACAGGTATCAATAATCAAACTGAACATAAATGGCTTAAACGCACCCACAAAGAGACAGACAGTGACAGAATGGGTAAAAAAAAAAAAAAAAAAGAACCCATCAACATGCTGTCTGTAGGAGACACACCTTAGAAACAAGACATAAATATATTAAAAATCAAAGGATGGGAAAAAAATAAGCAAACAGCAACCAAAAAAAGAAGCAGTGGCAATAATAATCTCGGATGAAATAGACTTTAAAACAAAATCCACCATAAAATACAAAGAAGGACATTATATAATGATTAAAGGGACAATCCACCATGAGGATGATGTAACCATAATATCTAAGAACCCAATGACGGAGCTCCTAAATTCATAAAACAAACTCTAATAGCACTGAAAAGAGAAATTGATAGTTTACAATAATAGTAGGAGACTTCAACACACCACTCTTGGTAAAGGGCAGAACATCTAGAAAGAACCTCAACCAATATACAGGAGATCTAAAGGCCACAATCAACCAACTTGACCTCATAGATACATATAGAACACTCCGCTCAACAGCAGCAAAGTTAACTTTCTTCTCCAACGCACATGGAACGTTCTTCAGAATAGACCACATCTTAGGCCATGAAGTAACCGTCAACAAAATCCAAAACATTATGATAATACAAAGCATCTTCTGTGATCACAATGCATTAAAAGTAGAAATTAATAACAGGTAGAGCAAAATGGAAACTAATACCCTGCTTAAAAACCACAGGGTAATAGAAGAAATCAAAGATGGAATGACAAAAATTCCTGAAATCAAATGAATGAAAACACATCATATTAAAACCTCCTGGACACAGCAAAGCAGGGCTCAGAGGTCAATTTATAGCAATAGATGCACACATCAAAAAAAGGTACCAGAAGAAAGCAAATAATAAAAGATCAGAGCAGAAATAAATGAAAAAGAGAATAGAAAAAATCAACAGAACAAATAGTTGAAATAGTTGGTATTTTGAAAGGATCCACAAAATGGAAAAACCACTGGCCAAACTGACAAAAACAGGAGAGGACACAACCCAAATGAGAAACAAAATGGGGGACATTACAACAGACTCAACTGCAATAAAAAGGATCATAACCAAACTATGAAAAACTGTACTCTGACAAATTTGAAAACCTAGAGGAAATGGACAAATTTCTAGAAACACACTACCTACCTAAGCTGTCACAAATTGAGGTCGAAAATCTGAACAGACCCATAACAAGAGATTGAAAAGGTAATTAAAAAAAAAAAAAAACTCCCAACAAAAAAAAAGCCTTGGTGAAATTCCTCAACATAATAAAGGACATCTATACAAAACCAACAGCCAACATCATTCTTAATGGAGAGAGGCTGAGAATATTCCCCTTAAGAACAGGAACAAGACAAGTATGCCCTTTATCACCACTCCTATTTAACATTGTGCTGGAATTCCTAGCTAGAGAAATAAGGCAGGAAAAAAGAATAAAGAGCATCCAAATTGGTGATGAAGAAGTAAAACTGTCCGTATATGTGGATAATATGATACTATACACAGAAAATCCAAAAGACTCCATGAGAAAACTACTGGAACTAATAAAAAGATTCAGCAGGGAAGCAGGATACAAGATAAACATACAAAAATCAGTTGGATTCCTCTACACCAATAAAGAGAATGATTAAAAGAAAATGAGGAAAACAATACCATTTATAATAAAGCTCCTAAAAAAAGAAAATACTTAGGAATAAATCTAGCCAGGTATGTAAAAGACCTATACAAATAAAACTACAAAAGGCTACCACAGGAAACCAAAAGAGATCTACATAAATGGAAAAACATGCCATGCTCGTGGATAGGTAGACTCAACATTCTGAAAATGACAATTCTACCCAAAGCAATTTACAAATACAGTGCAACCCTGATCCAAATACCAACAGCATTCTTTAAACGGATGGAAAAATTAATCATTAGCTTTAGATGGAAAGGGAAGAGTCCCCAGATAAGTAAAGCACTATTGAAGAAGAATAAGGTAAGAGGACTCATACTACCGGACCTAAGAACCTACCATACAGCTACGGTAGTCAAAACAGCCTGGTACTGGTATGACAGATACATTGACAATGGAACAGAATTGAGAACCCAGATGTAAATCCATCCACCTCTGGTCACCTGATCTTCGACAAGGACCCAAAGTCCATCAAATTGGAAAAAGATAGTCTTTTTTAACAAAAACTAATTCAAAATTGATCAAAGACCTAAATATAAAGCCAAAACTATAAAGATCATAGAAGAAAAAATAGAATCAATGTTAGAGGCCCTAACACAGCATTAACAGGATACAAACCATAACTAACAACACACAAAGTCCAGAAGATACTCTAGATAACTGGGATCTTCTAAAAATTTAAACAACGCTCATCAAAAGACTTCACCAAAAGAGTAAAAAGAGAAGCTACAGACCGGGGAAAAAATTTTGGCTATTACAAATCCAACAAAGTTCTAATCTCTAAAATCTACAGAAAAATCCAACACCTCTACAACAAAAAGATAAATAATCCAATTTAAAATGGGCAAACAAAATGGACACTTCACCAAAGAAGACATTCCACTGGCTAACAGACATGAGGAAATGCTCGTGACCACTAGCCATTTAAAAAAAGACCAAACCCATTGCAGTCAAGTCGATTTCAACTCATAGTGACCCTATAGAACAGAGTAGAACTGCCCCATACGGTTTCCAAGGAGTGCCTGGTGGGTTTGAACTGCCAGCCTTTTGGTTAGCAGGCATAGCTCTTAACCACTATGCGATCAGGGAGAAATGCAAATCAAAACCACAATGAGATACCATCTCACTCCAGCATTACTGGCATGAATAATAATAATAAAAAGAAAATAACAAATGTTGGAGAGGCTGTGAAGAGACTGGAACTCTTATCCACTGCTGATGGAAATGCAAAATGATACAGCCATTTTGGAAAATGATATGGCACTTCCTTAGAAAGCTGGAAATAGAAATACCATATGATCCAGCAATCCCAGTCTTAGGAATATATTTGAGTCTTCACACGAAGTGATATATGCACACCCATGTTCATTGTGGAAACCCTGGTGGCATAGTAGTTAAGAGCTACATCTGCTAATCAAAAGGTAGGCATCATTGCAGCATTGTTCACAATAGCAAAAAGATGGAAACAACCTAGATTCCCATCAACAGAGGAATGGATAAACAAATTATGATATATGCATACAATGGAGTATACCCAAGAATAAAGAACAATGATGAATCTGCAAAGCTTCTCACAACATGGATGAATCTGGAGGGCATCACGCTGAGTGAAATAAGTCAATTACAAAAGGACAGACATTTTATGAGGCCACTACTATAAAAACTCATGAAAAGGTTTACACACAAAATGAAACAATCTTTGATGGTTACAAGGGTTGGGGATAGAAAAACATGAAATAGACAATAGATAAGTGGTAACTTTGGTGAATGGTAAAACAGTACACAATACTGGGGAAGCCAGCACAACTTGTACAAGACAGGGTCATGGAAGCTCCATAGACACATCCAAACTCCCTAAGGAACTGAATTGTTGGGCTGAGGGCTGTAGGGACCATGGTCTCGGGGAACATCTAGCTCAATCGGCATAACATAGTTTATAAAGGAAATGTTCTACATTCTGCTTTGCTGAGTAGTGCCTGGGGTCTTAAAAGCCTGTGAGTGGCCATCTATGATACTCCACTGGTCTCACGCCTTTGGGAGCAAGGAAGAATGAAGAAAACTAAAGATACAGGGAAAGATTAGTCCAAAGGTTTAATAGGCCACAACTACCACGGCCTCCACCAGAATGAGTCCAGTACAAATAGATGGTGCCCAGCTGCCACCACTGACTGCTCTGACAGGGATCACAATAGAGGGTCCCAGACAGAGCTGGAGAAAATCGTAGAACAAAATTGTAACTTATAAAAAAAGACCAGACTTACTGGCCTGACAGAGACTGGAGAAACCCCAAGAGTATGGCCCCCAGACACCCTTTTAGTTCAGTAAGGAAGTCACTCCTGAGGTTCACTCTTCAGCCAAAAATTAGGCCCATAAAACAAAACAAGACTAAAGGGACACACCAGCCCAGGGGCAAGACTAGAAGGCAGGAGGGGATAGGAAAGCTAGCAATAGGGAACCCTGTGCCGAGAAGGAAGAGCGTTGACATGTCACGGAGTTGTTAACCAATGTCATAAAACAATATGTGTACTGTTAATGAGAAGCTAGTTCTGTAAACCTTCATCTAAAGTACAATGAATAAATAAATAAACAACACAGGGCAACCTAGAAATTGAAGGACAAGGCTCAATAAATCTTTCTGAGACAACCCCTAAGTCATGACCCCTGTCCCTAAGTCCAAAAAAAAAAGACCCCTGGCCCAGATGGCTTCACCGGAGAATTCTACCATTCAGGGAGGACTTGTACCAGTATTACTCAAACTATTTCAGAATTTAGAAAAGGAAAGGATACTATTGAATTCATTCTATGAAGCCAGCATAACCCTGATACGAAAACAAGACAAAGACACCACAAAAAAAAATTACAGACCAACATCACCCATGAGTATAGATGCAAAAATTCTCAACAAAATTCTAGCTAATAGAATTCAGCATCATATCAAAAAAATAATACAGCACAACAAAACAAGATTATACCAGGTATGCAAGGATGGCTTAACATTAGAAAATCAATCAACATAATCCACCACATAAATAAAAGAATCACATGATCTTCTCAATCGATAAAAAAAGGCATTCAACAAAGTACAACACCCCTTCCTGATAAAAACTCTCAACAAAATAGGTATGGAAGGGAAATTCCTCAACATAATAAAGGATATCTATACAAAATCACTTAATTGTGTTCATGAAGAACCTGTACATAGATCAAGAGGCAGTCATTCAAACAGAACAAGGGGTACTGTGCGGTTTAAAGTCAGGAAGGGTGTGTATGAGGGATGTATCCTTTCACCATACTTATTCAATCTGTATGCTGAGCAAATAATCTGAGAAGCTGGATTATATGAAGAACAACCAAGCATCAGAGTTGGAGGAAGACTTATTAATAACCTGCATTATGCAGATAACACAACCTTGCTTGCTCAAAGTGAAGAGGACTTGAAACAGTGATGAAGATCAAAGACCACAGCCTTCAATATTGATTACTGCTCAACATAAAGAAAACAAAAATCCTCACAACTGGACCAATAAGCAACATCATGTAAATGGAGAAAAAATTGAAGTTGTCAAGGATTTCATTTTATTGGATCCACAATCAATACCCATGGAAACAGCAGTCAAGAAACTAAAAGATGCATTGCATTGGGCAAATCTGCTGCAAAAGACCTCTTTAAAATGTTGAAAAGCAAAGATGTCACCTTGAGGTATACCTCACCCAAGCCATGATGTTTTCAGTCACCTTCTATGCATGTGAAAACTGGAGGATGAATAAGGAAGACCGAAGAAGAATTGATGCTTTTGATTTGTGATGTTGGAGAAGAATATTGAATATACCATGGACTGCCGAAAGAATGAACAAATCCATGTTGGAAGAAGTACAACCAGAATGCTCCTTAGAGGCAAGGATGACAAGACTACTTCTCATAAACGTTGGACATGTTGTCAGGAGGAATCAGTCCCTGGAGGACATCATTCTTGGTAAAGTAGAAGGTCAGCAAAAAAGAGGAAGACTTTCAATAGGATGGATTATCACAGTAGCTGCAACAATGGGCTTAAGTGTAACAATGATTGTGAGGATGGCACAAGACTGGGCAGTGTTTCATTCTGTTGTACATAAGGTCAATATAAGTCAGAACAGACTCAATGGTGCCTAACAACAATAACAACAACGTCCAAAACCAACAGCAAACATCATTCTTAATGGAGAGAGGCTGAAAACATTCCCCCTAAGAAGAGGAACAAAACAAGCTTGCCCTTTATCGCCACTCCTATTTAACACTGTACTGGAAGTCCTAGCTCAAGCAATAAGGCAAGAAAAAGAAATAAAGGGCATCGAAATTAGTAAGGAAGAAGTAAAACTATCCCTACTTGTGGAAGATATGATACTATACATACAGAACCCAAAGGGCTCCACAAGAAAATTACTAGAACAAATAGAAAGTTTCAGCAGGGAAGCAGGATACAAGATAAACACACAAAAATCTGTTGGATTCTTCTACACCAATAAAGAGAACTACAAAAAGCAAATCAGGAAAGCAACACAATTTATAATAGCTCCTAAAAAAATAAAATACTTAGAAATAAATCTAACGAGGAAGGTAAAAGACCTATACAAATAAAACTACAAAACACTACTGCAAGAAACCAAATGAGACCTACATAAATGGAAAAACATACCATGCTCATGGATAGGTACACTCAACATTGTGAAAATGTCAATTCTACCCAAAGCAGTCTACAAATACAATGCAATCCCAATCCAAATACCAACAGCATTCTTTAACAAGATGGAAAAACTAATCATTAACTTTATACGGAAAGGAAAGAGACCCTGGAGAAGTAATGCACTATGGAAGAAAAAGTAGGAGGACTCTCACTACCTGACCTCAGAACCTACTATACAGCAATGGTAGTCAAAACAGCCCGGTCCTGGTAATACAACAAACATTGACCAAAGGAACAGCACTGAGAATCCAGATGTAAATCCATTCACCTACAGTCACCTGATCTCCAACAAAGGCCCAAAGTCCATTAAATGGGGAAAAGACAATCTTTTTAACAAATGGTGCTGGCAAAGCTTTAGGTCCATCTGTAAAAAAATGAAACGGAAACCATACCTGACACCATATACAAAAACTAATTCAAAATGCATCAATGACTTAAACATAAAACCCAAAACTATAAGGATCATAAAATAAAAAACAGGGTCAACACTAGAGGCCCTAATAACATGGCATAAATAGCATACAAACTATAACTGTTGTTGTTAGGTGCTATCGAGTTGACTCTGACTCATAGCAATCCCATGCACAGCAGAATGAAACACTGCCTGGTCCTGCGCCATCTTCACAATCCTTGTTATGCTTGAGCCCATTGTTGCAGCCACTGGGTCAATCCCTCTCCTTGAGGATCTTCCTCTTTCTCAGTGACCTTCCACTTTTTGAAGCATGATGTCCTTCTCCAGGGACTGATCCCTCCTGATAACATGACCAAAATATGTAAGAAGTAGTCTCGCAATCCTTGCTTCTAAGGAGCATTATGGTTGTATTTCTTCCAAGACAGACTTGTTCTTCCTTTTGGCAGTCCATGGTATATTCAGTATTCTTCTCCAACACCGCAATTCAAAGGCGTCAATTCTTCTTCGGTTTTCCTTATTCATTGTCCAGCTTCAAATGCGTAGGAGGTGACTGAAAACATCATGGTGGTCAGGTGCACCTTAGTATTCAAGATGATATCTTTGCTTTTCAACACTGTAAAGAGGTCTTTTGCAGCAGATTTGGCCAATGCAATGTGTCTTTTGATTTCTTGACTGCTGCCTTCATGAGTGTTGATTGTGGATCCAAGTAAAATGAAATTCTTCACAACTTCAGTCTTTATCATGATGTTGCTTATCAGTCCAGTTGTGACGATTTTTGTTTTGTTTGTTAAGGTGTAATCCATACTGAAGGCTATAGTCTTTGATGTACATCACTAAGTGTTTCAAGTCCTCTTCACTTTGAGCGAGCAAGGTTGTGTCATCTGCATAACACAGGTTTTAATGAGTCTTTCTCCAATCCTGATGCCTGTTTCTTCTTCATATAGTGCAGCTTCTCAGGTTATTTCCTTTGCATACAGACCGAATAAATATGGTGAAAGATTCAACCCTGATGCACACAATTCCTGACTTTAAAACATGTAGTATCCCCTTGTTCTGTTCGAATGACTGCGTCTTAATCTATGTACAGGCTCCTCATGAGTGCAAGTGTTATGGAATTCCTATTCTTTGCAATGTTGTCCATGATTTGTTATGATCCATACAGTCAAATGCCCTTGCATACTCAATAAAACAAAGGGAAACAGCTTTCTGGTATTCTTTGCTTTCATCCAAGATCCATCTGATATCAACAATGATATCTCTGGTTCCACATCCTCTTCTTAATCTGGCTTGAATCTCTGGCAGTTCCAAGTCAATATACTGCTGCAGCCACCCTTAAATGATCTTCAGCAAAATTTTATTGGCATGTGATATTAATGATATTGTTGATAATTTCCACATTTGGTTGGATCATTTCTTGGGAATAGGCATAAATATGGATCTCTTCCAGTCAGTTGGCCAGGTAGCTGTCTTCCAAATTTCTTGGCATAGACGAGTGAGCTCTTCCAGGGCTGCATCCATTTATTGAAAGATCTCAATCGGTAGTCCATCAATTCCTGGAGCCTCATTGTTCGCTGATACCTTCAGTGCAGCTTGGAATTCTTCCTTCAGAACCATAGTTCCTTATCATATGCTACCTCCTGAAATTGTTGAATGTTGACAAATTCTTTCTGGTATAGTGAGTCTGTGTATTCTTCCCATGTTCTTTTGATGCTTCATCTTTGTTTAATATTTTCCCTATAGAATCCTTCAATATTGCAACTCGAGACTTGAATTTTGACAATAACTAACATTACACAAACACCAGAAGATAATCTAGATAACTGAGATCTTCTAAAAATTAAACATTTCTGCTCATCAAAAGACTTCACCAAAAGAGTAAAAAGACAACCTACCACTTGAGAAAAAAATTTTGGCTATGACAAATCCGACAAAGGTTTAGTCTCTAAGGTCTATAGGAAAATCCAACACCTCTACAACAAAAAGACAAATAATCCAATTAAAAAATGGACCAAGTATGTGAACAGACACCTCGGCAAAGAAGACATTCAGGCAGCTGGCAGACACATGAGGACATGCTCAGGATCACTAGCCGTTAGAGAAATGCAAATCAAAACTGCAATGAGATACCATCTCACTTCAACTTTACTGGCACAAATTGAAAAAAAAAAAAAAAACAGAAAATAACAAATGTTAGGCTGAAGTGAGCTTAGAACTCTTACGCACTGTTGGTGGGAATATAAGATGGTACAAGCATTTTGGAAAACAATATGGAGCTTCCTTAAAAAGCTAGAAATAAAAAACCATATCATCCAGCAATCCCACTTCTAGGAATATATCCTAGAGAAATAAGAGCCGTCACATGAATAGACATATGCACACCCATGTTCATTGCATCATTATTCACAATAGTGAAAAGATGGAAACAACCTAAGCGCCCATCAACAGATGAATGGGTAAACAAACTAGGTACATACACACAATGAAATACTGCGCAACAATAAAGAACAATGTTGAATCTTCGAAACATCTCACAACTTGGATGAACCTGGATGCATTACACTGAGTGTAATAAGTCAATCACAAAAGTACAAATGCTGTATAAGGCCACTATTATAAAAACTAACGAAAAGCTTTACACACAGAAAGAAGCAACATTTGATGGTTACTAGTGAGGGGAGGTCACTATGACTTGGAATTGACTCAATGACAGTGGGTTTGGTTTTTTCTTTTGGATTATGGAGGGGAGGGGTGGGAATGAAAAAATACTAGTCAATAGATGAGTGGTAACTTTGGTGAGGGGTAACACAGTACACAACTCTGGGGAAGTCAGCACAACTTGACAAAGGCAAGGTCATGGAAGCTTTGTCGACAGATCCAAACTTCCTGAGGGGCTGAATTGCTGGGCTGAGGGCTGGGGACCATGGTTTCAGGGGACATAAAAAAAAAAAAAATTTTTTTTTTTTATAGCTCAGTTGGCATAACATAGTTTAACAAAGAAAAGATTCTACATGCTACTTTGATGAGCAGCACCTAGGATCTTAAAAGCCCGTGAGTGGCCATCTAAAGATGCTCCACTGGTCCCACCCTGTCTGGAGCAAGGGAGAATGAAGAAAACCAAAGACACAAGGGAAAGGACTAATGGACCACAAATACCAGGCTGAGTCCAGCACAACTAGATGGTGCCCGGCTACCACCACCAACTGTTCTGACAGTCAGAGCTGGAGAAAAATGTAGAACAAAATTTTAACTCACCAAAAAAGACCAGATAGGCTGGAGAGACCCCAAGAGTATGGTCCCTGGACGCCTTTTTAACTCTGTACCAAAGTCACTCCTGAGGTTCACCCTTCAGCCAAAGATTAGACAGGCCCACAAAACAAAACAAGACTAAATGGGCACACCAGCTCGGGGGCAAGAATGAGAAGGCAGGAAGGGTCAGGAAAGCTGTAATGGGGAACCCACGGTTGAGAGGGAGAGACTGTAGACATGTCATGAGGTTGGCAACCAATGTCGCAAACAATATATGTATTAATTGTTTAATGAGAAGCTAGTTTGCTCTGTAAACCTTCATCTAAAGTACAAAAAAACAAATAAGAATAGATTGCAACACTAAGGAGCACCAACAGCCATGTTCTGTTTACATAGCTGTAAATACATTGTTGTTGCACAGTTTTAAGATAATCAGATACCGGTAGAGTCTAAATATATATGGTTTTGCTCCCTTTTCTACAAACCGTCAGTATGTTTTAATTGGTACATAAAATATTTGTCAGATATTGTATCCCATATTTATAAATTCAGAGAATAAGTTTTAAGAACATCATGAATTCTGAGTGCTTTTTAGTGGGTATGTATAGCAATTTTTAGAAGTTTAAATTTCATCTCCATTCCAAAAAGAAAGATAAGGAAAAGCTTTCATTTCAGCTGCTTTGAGTTTTGGGATTTGTCTGCTTAAGAAGTGAAGGGGAAAAAAATGCACATGTGCACACACAGCATAAAAACTTTTGCAATTTCAAGAAAATTCTTGTTTTATTTTTTCTCTTTCGGATGAATTATATTTGATTTTAGATTTTTTCAAGTTTAAAAGCTTGAAAGTTACCTTAGTAACAATGCCATTATTCTTTGTCATGTGAAGCCTGGTGTTAAATATATTTTTTTCATGCTAAAATATCCAAAACACTGCAGTTGCTTTACTTTTTTTCAGTTTTTAAAAGTGCGAAAGCAATGAATTTTACGATGCCGGCATTTCAGTAATACAAAATATTAACCTAGTTAACAGCTCAGTGAAGTTTCTTTCAAAGTATATGTACTACAGGAATTTAGAACGTACCTCTATGTACTGGAATAAATAAATTCTATAAAGTTTATTAAATATCTCTACAGAGCAGGATTAGGAAAAGAAAGGAGAGTATTCCAGGGGAAGGGATCCATGAAGGCTCTGAGCTGAGAAAGTGCTTGGTTCACAGAGGAGAGTGCTGCAGTGAGGATGTCTGGCAGAGCTGTGAAGAGCCTTGAGCTCTCCCTTGTCCCCGCTCCCCCCCCCCGCCGCCCCACCTTTCCCCTGTAGGAGAGGGGAGCTGTTGCGGGCTCTCAGCATGGCCAGCAAGCTTGGCACTCACTTGATTAGTAATATTGGAGAAATTCTTTATTTCTTTGGACCTTGGACTATTGGTACAACACAAGAACGTTCATCTAGATAATTGCTAAGCTCTTTTTTTTTTTTATTGTGCTGTAACTGAAAGTTTACAGTTCAAGTCAGTTTCTCATACAAAATCATACACACACATTGTTATACAACCCCAGTTGCTCTCCATACAATGTAATAGCACACTCTTTCTCTCCACCCTGAACTTCCTGTGTCCATTCAACCAGTTCCTGACCCCCTCTGCCTTCTCATCTCCAGACAGGAGCTGCCCACATAGTCTCATGTGTCTACTTGAGCTAAAAAGCACACTCCTCACCAGGGTTATTTTATGTCTCATTGTCCAGTCTAATCTTTGTCTGAAGAGTTGGCTTTGAGAATGTTTTTAATTTTGGGCTAACAGAGAGTCCGGGGGCCATAACCTCTGGGATCTCTCCAGTCTCAGTCAGACCATTAAGTCTGGTCTTTTTACTAGAATTTGGGGTCTGCATCCCAGTTTTCTCCTGCTCCATCAGGAATTCTCTGTTTTGTTCCGTGTCTGGGCAGTCATTGGTGGTAGCTGGGTACCTTCTAGTTCTTCCGGTCTCAGGCTGATGAAGCCTCTAGTTTATGTGGTCCTTTCTTTCTCTTGGGCTCATATTTTCCTTGTGTGTTTGGTGTTTTTCATTCTCCTTTGCTCCAGGTGGGTTGAGAACAGTTGATGCATCTTAGATGGCCACTTGATAGCTTTTAAGACCCCAGACACCACTCACCAAAGTCGGATGCAGAAGGTTTTCTTAATACATTTTGTTATGCCAAATGACCTATATGTCCCCTGAAACCATGGTCACCAGACTCCTGCCCCTGCTATTCTGTCCCTCAAAGTGTTTGATTGTATTCAGGAAACTTCTTAACTTTTGGATTAGTCCAGTTGTGCTGGCCCCCGCTATTGTGTGTTGTCCTTCCCTTCACCTAAAACAATTCATGTCTACTATCTAATTAGTGAATACCCCTCTCCCTCCCTCCATTCCCACTCTTGTAACCAACAAAGAATGTTTTCTTCTGTGTTTAAACCTTTTCTTGAATTCTTATAATAGTGGTCTCATACAATAGTTGTCCTTTTGCGACTGACTAATTTCATTCCGTATAATGCCTTCCAGATTCATCCATGTTATGAGATGTTTCACGGATTCATCGTTGTTCTTTATCATTGCATAGTATCTCATTGTGTGAATATACCATAATTTGTTTATCCATTCATCCTTTGATAGGCACCTGCAATGAACATGGATGTGCGTATTTGAGTGAAGCTCTTATTTCTCTAGGATATATTCCAAGGAGTGGAATTGCTGGATCTTATGGTACTTCTATTTCTAGCTTTCTAAGGAGGTGCCAAATTGATTTCCAAAGTGGTTGTACCATTTTACATTCCTATCAGCAGCGTGTAAGTGTTCCAGTTTCTCCACAACCTCTCCATCACTTATTATAATGTATTTTTTGGATCAATGTCAGCCTTGTTGGCATGAGGTGGTATCTCTTTGTAGTTTTGATTTGCATTTCTCTAATGGAAACCCTGGTGGTATAGTGGTTAAGTGCTACGGCTGCTAACCAAGAGGTCGGCAGTTCAAATCCGCCAGGTGCTCCTTCGAAACTCTATGGGACAGTTCTACTCTGCCCTATAGGGTTGCTATGAGTTGAAATCGACTCGACAGCAGTAGGTTTGGGGTTTTTTTAACGGCTAATGATCGTCACCATTTCCTCACGTATCTGTTAGTCACCTGAATGTCTTCTTTGGTGAAGTGCCTGTTCATATTCTTTGTCCTTTTTTTAATTGGGTTATTTGTCTTCTTGTTGTTGAGTTTTTGCAGGATCTTATAGATTTTAGAGATTTAGACCCTGATCAGATTTGTGATAGCCAAAACATTTCTCCCAGTCTATAGGTAAATCTTTTTATTCTTTTGGTGAAGTCTTTGGATGAGCCTAAGTGTTTGATTTTTAGGAGCTCCCAGTTATCTAACCCAGTTATCTAGTTTCTCTTCTGGTGTTTGTGCATTATTAGTAATGTTTTGTATACTGTTTATGCCATGTATTAGGGCTCCTAGTGTTGTCTCTATTTTTTCTTCCATGATCTTTGTCATTTTAGATGTTATATTTGGGTCTTTGGTCCATTTTGAGTTAGTTTTTGTACATGGTGTGAGATATGTGTCTTGTTTCATTTTTTTGCAGACGGATATCCAGTTATGCCAGCACCATTTGTTAAGGAGACTGTCTTTTCCCCATTTAACGGACTTGGGGCCTTTGTCAAATATCAGCTGCTCATAGGTGGATGAATTTATGTCTGGATTCCCAATTCTGTTCCATTGGTCTATGTATCTGTTGTTGTACCAGTACCAGGCTGTTTTTACTACTGTGGCAGTATAACAGGTTCTAAAATCAGGTAGTATGAGGCCTCCCACTTTGTTCTTCTTTTTCAGTAATGCTTTACTTATCCGGGGTCTCTCCCTTTCCATATGAAGTTGGTGATTTGTTTCTCCATCTCATTAAAAAATACCTGTCATAGATTGAATTATGTCCCTCCAAAAATGTGCTTATGAACTTGGTTAGGCCATGTGTGGTTGTCTTCCATTTTGTGATTGTAATTTTATGTTGAGAGGATTAGGATGGGATTGTAACACCACCATTACTCAGGTCACCTCCCTGATCCACTGAAAAGGGAGTCTCCCTGGGGTGTGGCCTGCACCATCTTTTATCTCTCAAGAGATAAAAGGAAAGGGAAGCAAGCAGAGAGTTGGGGACCTGATACCACCAAGAAAGCAGCACCAGGAGCAGAGTGCATCCTTTGGACCCAGGGTCCCTGCGCCTGAGAAGCTCCTTGACCAGAGGACGTTTGAGGGCAAGGAATCTTCCTCTATGTCCAACAGAGAGAGAAACCTGTTCCCTGGAGCTGACACCCTGAATTTGGACTTTTAGCCTACTTTACTGTGAGGAAAGAAATTTCTCTTTGTTAAAGCCGTCCACTTGTGGTATTTCTGTTATAGCAGCACTAGATGACTAAGGCAATGCCATTGGAATCTGAATTGGGATTGCATTGTATCTGTAGATCACTTTGGGTAGAATGAACATTGTCACAATGTTGAGTCTTCCTATCCATGAGCAAGGTATGTTTTTCCACTGATGTAGTTCTCTTGATTTCTTGCCGTAGTGTCTTTTAGTTTTCTTTGTATAGGTCTTTTATGTCTCTGGTTAGATTTATTCATAAGTATTTTATCATCTTGGGGGCTATTGTAAATGGTATGGATTTGGCGATTTCTTCTTCGACGTTGTCTTTCTTGGTGTAGAGGAATCCAACTGATTTTTGTATGTTTATCTCGTATCCTGATACTTTGCTGAAATCTTCTGTTAGTTCCAGTAGTTTTCTTGTGGATTCTTTAGGGTTTTCTGTGTATAAGATCCTATCGTCTGCAAAGAGAGATACTTTTACTTCTTCCTTACCGATCTGGATGTCTTTATTTCTTTTTCTAGCCTAATTGCTCGGGCCAGGACCTCCAACACAATGTTAATAAGAGTGGTAATAAAGGGCATCCTTGTCTGGTTCCCATTCTCAAGGGGAAATGCTTTCAGACTCTCTCCATTTAGGATGATGTTGGCTGTTGCCTTTTCATAAATGCTCTTTATTACATTGAGGAATTTCCCTTCTATTCCTATTTTGCTGAGAGTTTTTATCATGAATGGTTTTTGGACTTTGTCAAATGCCCTTTCTGTGCCAACTGATAAGATCATATGGTTCTTCTCTTGTGTTTTATTTATGTGATGGATCACATTGATTGTTTTTCTAATGTTGAACCACCCCTGCATAACTGGTATGAATCCCACTTGGTCATGGTGAATTATTTTTTTGATACATTGTTAAATTCTATTGGCTAGAATTTTGTTGAGGTTTTTTGTGTCTAAGTTCCTGAGGGATATTAGTCTGTAATATTCTTTTTTTGTGGTGTCTTTCCCTGGTTTTGGTATCAGGGATATGCTGGCTTCATAAAATGAGTTTGGGAGTATTCCATCCTTTTCTATCCTCTGAAATACCTTTTGTAGTAGTAGTGTTAACTCTTCTCTGAAAGTTTGTAGAATTCTCCAGGGAAGCCATCAGGGCCAGGGTTTTTTGTTTTTTGTTTTTAGTTTTTAAATTACCTTTTCAATCTCTCCTTTTGTTATAGGTTTATTTAGTTGTTCTATCTCTGTGTTAGTTTAGGTAGGTAGTGTTTCTAGAAATTTGTCCATTTCCTCTAGGTTTTCAAATTTGTTAGAGTACAACTTTTCATAGTATTCTGTTATGATTCTTTTAATTTCAGTTGAGTCTGTTGTGATATCGCCCATCTCATTTCTTATTTGGATTATTTGCTTTCTCTCCTGTTTTTCTTTTGTCAGTATGGCCAAAGGTTTATCAATTTTATTGATCTTTTCAAAGAACCAGGTTTTGGTCTTGTTAACTCTTTTGATTATTTTTCTACTCTCTATTTCATTTAATTCTGCTCCAATTTTTATTATTTGCTTTCCTTTTGTGCCCGAGCATTTTTGTTTTGTTTTGTTTTTGCTGTTCTCTTTCTATTTGTTCGAGTTCTAGGGTTAATGTTTTAGTTTTGGCCCTTTCTTCTTTTTGGATGTGTGCATTTATTGGTATAAATTGACCTCTGAGCAGTGATTTTGCTGTGTCCCAAAGGTTCTGGTAGGATGTGTTTTCATTCTCATTTGTTTCTATGAATTTCTTTATTCCATCCTTAATTTCTTCTATAACCCAATAGTTTTTTAGCAAGGTGTTGTTCGGTTTCCAGGTGTTTGATTTTTTTTTTCTTTGCTTTTTCTCTTATTGATTTTTACTTTTTTGGCTTTATGGTCAGAAAAGATGCTTTGTAATGTTTTGGTTTTTGGATTCTGTTAAGGCTTGCTTTTTGTGGTCTATTCTGAAGAATGTTCCATGCGCTTTGGAAAAGAAAGTGTACTTGTCTACTGTTGGATGGAGTGTTCTGTATATGTGTATGAGGTCAAGTTGGTTGATTGGACTTCTTTCCGGATGTTCTGTCCGTCACTGAAAGTGGTGTATTGAAGTCTCCTACTGTTATTGTGGAGCTATCTTCTCACTTTTCAATGCTGTTAGAGTTTGTTTTACGTATTTTGGAGCCCTGTTGTTGGGTCCATAAATATTTATTATGGTTATGTCCTCCAAGTGTATTGACCCTTTAATCATTATATAGTGTCCTTCCTTATCCTTTGTGGTGGATTTTACTTTAAAGTCTATTTTGTCAGAAATTAATATTGCCACTCCTGCTCTGCCTTGATTGTTGTTTGCTTGATATTTTTTTTCCATCCTTTGAGTTTTAGTTTGTTTGCATCTTTAAGTATACGGTGTGTCTCTTGTAGACAGCATGTAGATGGATCGTGTCTTTTTAACCACTCTGCCACTCTCTGTCTTTTTATTGGTGCATTTAATCCATTTACATTCAGAGTATTTATTGATACATATGAGTTTGTGCTGTCATTTTGATATCTTTTTTGTGTATGTTTTGCTGACAGTTTCTTTGTTCCAGTTAATTTTCTGTGTTGAGTTGTTTTTCTTTGTATATTTTCTTTTCCTCTTTTTCATTGTTGTTGATTTTGTATTTGCTGAGTCTTTATCTTTCTCTCATTTTAAATTTTGATGTGTAGGATTGTTAGTTTCCTTTGTGGTTACCTTAATATTTACCCCTATTTTTCTAAGTTGAAACCAATCTTTAATTTTTTTTAATATGGCCTTGACTTCCTCTCCATATGAAAGATCTATGACCTCATTTTTTGGTCCCTCTTTTTTGTTTTAATGTCATCTTTTACGTAATGACATCTCTGTTTCCGTGTTTTGAGTGTTCTAGCTTTGATTTGTTTTTGTGAATCCCCCATCTGAGTTGATATCTGGTTGCTTTGTTCTGTGTCCTAGTTTTGGGTTGTTATCTGATGTTATTGACTTTCTAACTAGAGGACTCCCTTTAGTAGTTCTTGTAATTTTGGCTTGGTTTTTGCAAAGTCCCTAAACTTCCATTTGTCTGGAATTGTCCTACTTTCGCCATCATATTTGTGAGACAGTTTTCCTGGATATATAGTTCTTTGCTGGGCAATTTTTTTTTTTTTTTTCAAGAAAAAAAAAAAAGTAGGGGCTCATACACTGAGCAAGGCAGGGAGCTTACAGCTGCCCCTGAGTGTCTGTGAGGAAAACGTGTCCCTATTCCCTAGAGCATGAAGGTGGGTGGGTTTTGCATCCGGACTATGGGCATCCAGTGCTGTTAGCTGTAAGGACTGGGAGGCACCACTTATTCTTGGACCCTTGTTGGGGGTGGCCAGGTGTCATGGGTGGAGCCTCCAGTACTCAGGCCCCTGATGTTGGTAGGTGAAAAACCAAAAAACAAACAAAAAAAAACCATTGCTGTCAAGTCGATTCTGACTCATAGCGACCCTATTGGACATAGTAGAACTGCCCCATAGAGTTTCCAAGGAGCTCCTGGTGGATTTGAGCTGCTGACCTTTTGGTTAGCAGCTGTAGCATTTAACCACTGCACTACCAGGATTTCCATGGGTAGGTGAGGACCCTGGTTAATAGGCAGAGTCGTGTCAAATGTCACAAACTTGCCTCTCCACCACATTGCCGAATCAGTTGAAGTTAGACTTCAGGTATCTACCCTGTTATACCATGCTAATGTGATCCTATGTTGTTGAAATGGGCCCACACAGATCTATGCAGGGGTGAAAGGCATTCAAAGTCCATGGACCCCTTATGCCTGTGCCTAGGCAAAGGAGCTGTTTCTGGCCTGAGTTCCTGGCTTAGGGGAGCCAGCAGATTATTTCTTCCCTGTTTGTTAATTTGTTCCCTCTCCAAGTCCAGGAGAATAGGTCAGGGTGAGTGCAGGGTCCTTCTTCTGGCCCAGGGGATGCAGCTGGCTGGGACCCAGTGCAGATCAGGAAGATAGCAGATAAGTGGGTGAGAGGTTTCCCCCAAAAGGGTATTTTTGGATGGTGATAGATTAAACACAGGTACTTATCATTTGTCAATTGTGGACTAGTTCTTGCTTGTTCTGGAAGGTTGAGCAGACTCTGCCGTTCACCCTCCCCTGAGGTGGAAAACGCATTTTGAACACCTCTGCTTGCCTCACAGCACTCACAGCAGCAGTGGGACATGCCTGTTGAGCACTGGTTCCCACTGGGTCAGGTCTGGCAATTCCTTGCTACTTCTGAACCATTTCTCCCTCCCCCTGCCACTCAGTCTGATTCCTCAACTTTGCCTTTGATGTTCAGGGCTCCTAGCTTGTCATATATAATTGGTTCACTTGTTTTCTTGGGTCTTTGTTGTAAGAGGAACCACAGGAAGTGTCTGACTACTCTGCCATCTTGGCCTCACCTCCATAATTGCTAAAGTCTTAAAGCCATTGTATTGAATTGCAAATCTGAGTACAAAAGACTCTAAAGCAGTTCATGAGCTGTCTTTTGAGTAAATGTTCTCCCCTGGAGGAGGATTTGCATATTACAGAAGATTTTAATGTATTCCATCTCCAAACACTTAGGTCCACAACAACACAAAAATCAAAACAGTAGTAAAAATTACAGCAACAACAAAAAGTTTACCAAATAGATCTTCAAAGAAAGTCACCAAGACGTATTACAATCAAGCTTGCCAAAACCAAAGATAAAAGAATTATAAGAGCAGCGAGGGTAAAATGAAAAGTCACCTACAAAGGAGAGCCAATAAGAATAAGCTCGGACTACTCGGCAGAAACCATGCAGGCAAGAAGGCAATGGGATGACATATTTTAAAAACTGAAGGAAAAAAATTGCCTGCCAAGATTCATATATCCATCAAAACTGTCTCTTAAATATGAAGGTGAAATTAAGACATTTCCAGATAAACACAAGTTGAGGCAATTTGTAAAAACCAAACCAAAGCTACAAGAAATACTAAACGGAGTTCTTTGGTTAGAAAATCAATAATATCGGGTACAACCCAACACTAAAACACTGGCCAGAGCAACCAGAAGACAACCCAGACAGGGGGAAAAAAAAAAAAAGCAAGATTAAAAAAAAAAAAAAGCCCAAAACAGGGCAACAGCAATAATATTATATAAAAGAAGATAATATTAAAATAATAAAGAGGGACTAAGAAATGTAATCATACACCTTCAATATGGAGAGGAAGATACGGTGATACAAAGAAATAAAAGTTAGTTTTAAATTTAGAAAAATAGGGGTAAATAATAAGGTAACCACAAAGAAGACAAACTATCCTACTCATCAAAATAAAATACAAGGGAAAAATACAGACTCAGCAGAAACAAAATCAACAACAACAAATATGGGGAAAGGACACTGTATAAAGAAAATCTACTCAGCACATAAAATCAAGTGGGAAAAAGAAACTGTCAACAACACACAAAAAAAAGACATCAAAATGATAGCACTAAATTCATACCTATCCATAATTACCCTGAATGTAAATGGACTAAATGCACCAATAAAGAGACAGAGAGTGGCAGACTGGATTAAAAAACAAGATCTGTCTATATGCTGCCTCAAGAACACACCTTAGACTTAGAGACACAAACAAACTAAAACGCAAAGGATGGAAAAAAATATATCAAGCAAAGAACAATCAAAAAAGAGCAGGAGTGGCAATATTAATTTCTGACAGAATAGACTTTGAAGTGAAATCCATGAGAAAGGATAAAGAAGGACACTATATAATGATTAAACAGACAATACACCAAGAAGATATAACCATATTAAATATTTATGCACCCAATGACAGGGCTGTAAGATACATGAAACAAACTCTAACAGCATTGAAAATGAGATAGACAGCTCCACAATAATAGTAAGAGACTTCAACACAGCACTTTTGGTGAAGGACAGGACGTCCAGAAAGAAGCTCAATAAAGACATGGAAGATCTAAATGCCAAAATTAACCAACTTGACCTCGTAGACATGTACAGAACACTCCACCCAACAGCAACCAAGTATACTTTCTTTTCTAGTGCACATGGAACATTCTCTAGAATAGACTACATATTAGGTCATAAAGCAAGCCTTAGGAGAATCCAAAACATTGAACTGTTCCAAAGTGTCTTCTCTGACCATAAGGCCATAAAAGTGGAAATCAATAACAGGAAAAGCAGGTAAAAGAAATCAAACACTTGGAAACTGAACAATACCCTGTTCAAACAGGACTGGATTATAGAAGACATTAAGGATGGAATAAAGAAATTCAGAGAATCCAATGAGAATGAAAACACTTCGTATCAGAACCTTTAAGACAGAGCAAAAGCGATGCTCAGAGGCCAATTTATATCAATAAATGCACACATCCAAAAAGAAGAAAGGGCCAAAATCAAAGAATTATCCCTACAACTTGAACAAATAGAAGGCAACAAAAGCAACCCACAGGCACCAGGAGAAAACAAATCATAAAGATTAGAGCTGAACTAAATGAAATAGAAAACAGAAAAACAATTGAAAGAATTAACAAGACCAAAACCTGTCTTTTGAAAAGCTCAACAAAATTGATAAACCACTGGCCAAACTCACAAAAGAAAAACAGGAGAGGAAGCAAATAACCCAAATAAGAAATGAGATGGGCGATATTATGAAAGACTTAACTAAAATTAAAAGAATCATATCAGATTACTATGAAAAACTATACTCAAACAAATTTGAAAACCTAGAAGAAATGGATGAACTCCTGGAAACACACTATCTACCTAAACTAACACAAACACAGGTAGAACAACTAAATAGACCCATACCAAAAGTAGAGATTGAAAAAAAGGTAATCAAAAAACTCCCAACAAAAAAAAAAAGCCCTGATCCAGACGGCTTCACTGCAGAAGTTCTACAAAACTTTCAGAGAAGAGTTAAAACCACTACTACTAAAGGTATTTCGGAGCATAGAAAAGGACAGAATACTACCAAACTCATTCTATGAAGCCACCATATCCCTGATACCAAAACCAGGTAAAGACACCACAAGAAAACAAAATTATAGACCTATATCCCTCATGAATGCAGATGCAAAAATCCTCAACAAAATTCTAGCTAATAGAAAACAACATATCAAAAAAATAATTCACCATGACCAAGTGGGGTTCATACCAGGTATGCAAGGATGGTTCAACATTAGAAAAACAATTAATATAATCCACCACATAAATAAACAAAAGACAAGAATCATATGATTTTATCAATTGATACAGAAAAGGCATTTGACAAAGTTCAACACTCATTCATGATAAAAACTCTCAGCAAAATAGGAATAGAAGGAAAATTCCTCAACATAATAAAGGGCATTCATACAAAGCCAACAGCCAACATCACCCTAAATGGAGAGAGCCCAAAAACATTCCCATTGAGTTCAGGAACTAGACAAAGATGCAGTTTATCACCAGTCTTATTCAACATTGTGCTGGAAGTCCTAGCCAGAGCAATTAGGCTAGATAAAGAAAAAAAGGGCATCCAGATTGGCAAGGAAGAAGTAAAAGTATCTCTATTTGCAGATGATGTGATCTTATACACAGAAAACTACTGAAACTAATAGAAGAGTTCACCAGAGCATTGGGATACAAGATAAACATACAAAAATCATTTGGATTCCTCTACACCAACAAAAAGAACATCGAAGAGGAAATCACCAAATCAATGCCATTTACAGTAGCCCCCAAGAAGATAAAATACTTAAGAATAAATCTTACCAGAGATGTAAACGACTTATACAAAGAAAACTACAGAACACTTCTGCGGGAAACCAAAAGAGACTTACATAAGTGGAAGAACATACCTTGCTCGTGGATAGGAAGTCTTGACATTATAAAAATGTCTATTCTACCAAAAGCGATCTATACATTTAATGCAATTCTGATCCAAATCCCAATGACATTCTTTAACGAGATGGAGAAACAAATCACCAACTTCATATGGAAGGGAAAGAGGCCCCGGATAAGTAAAGCATTACTGAAAAAGAAGAACAAAGAGGGAGGCTTTACTTTACCTGATTTTAGAACCTATTATACTGCCACAGTAGTCAAAACAGCCTGGTACGGTAGGGGTACAACAACAGATACATATGAACCAATGGAACAGAGCTGAGAATCCAGACATAAATCCATCCACATATGAGCAGTCGATATTTTACAAAGGCCCCAAAACAGTTAAATTGGGGAAAAGACAGTCTTTTTCACAAATGCTGCTGGCATAACTGGATATCTATCTGCAAAAAAAATGAAACAAGACCCATACCTCACTTCATGCACAAAAACTAACTCAAATTGGATCCAAGACCTAAATATAAAATCTAAAACGATAAAGATCGTGGAAGAAAAAATAGGGACAATATTAGGAGACATGATACATGGCATAAACAGTATAGAAAACATTATAAAGAATGTAGAAGAAAAACTAGATAACTGGGAGCTTCTAAAAATCAAACACCTATGCTCATCCAAAGATTTCACCAAAAGTGTAAAAAGACTACCTACAGACTGGGAAAATGTTTTTAGCAATGGCATTTCTGATCAGCGCCTGATCTCTAAAATCTACGTGATACTGCAAAAATTCAACTGCAAAAAGACAAATAACCCAATTAAAAAGTGGGCCAAAGATATGAATAGACACTTCACTAAAGAAGACATTCACGTAGCTAACACATATATGAGGAAATGTTCACGATCGTTAGCCATTAGACAAATGCAGATAAAAACTACAATGAGATTTCATCTTACTCCAACAAGGTTGGTATTAATCCAAAAAACACAAAATAATAAGTGTTGGAGAGGCTGTGGAGAGATTGGAACACTTATACACTGCTGGTGGGAATGTCAAATGGTACAACCACTTTGGAAATCGATTTGGCCCTTCCTTAAAAAGCTAGAAATAGAACTACCATACGACCCAGCAATCCCACTCCTTGGAATATATCCTAGAGAAATAAGAGCCTTTACACGAACAGATATATGCACACCCATGTTTACTGCACCACTGTTTACAATAGCAAAAAGATGGAAACAACCAAGGTGCCCATCAATGGATGGATGGATAAATAAATTATGGTATATTCAGACAATGGAATACTACGCATCCATAAAGAACAGTGAGGAATCTATGAAACATTTCATAACATGGAGGAACCTGGAAGGCATTATGCTGAGTGAAATTAGTCAGTTGCAAAAGGACAAATATTGTATGAGACCACTATTACAAGAGCTTGAGAAATAGTTTAAACTGAGAAGAAAACATTCTTCCATGGTTACGAGAGGGGGAAGGGAGGGAGGGTGGGAGGGGGCATTCACTTATTAGATAGCAGATAAGAACTACTTTAGGTGAAGGGAAAGACAGCACACAATACAGGGGATGTCAGCACAATTAGACTAAGCCAAAAGCAAAGAAGTTTCCTGAATAATCTGAATGCTTGGAAGGCCAGCGTAGCAGGGGCTTGGGTCTGGGGACCATGATTTCAGGGGACATCTAAGTCAGTTGGCATAATGAAATCTATTAAGAAAACACTCTGCATCCTACTTTGAAGAGTGGCATCTGGGGTCTTAAGCGCTGGCTAGCAGCCATCTAAAAAAAAAAAAAGTTTTTTTTTTTTTTAAATTGGTCTCAACCCACCTGGATCAAAGGAGAATGAAGAACACCAAGGACACAAGACGATTATGAGCCCAAGAGACAGAAAGGGCCACATGAACCAGCGACTACATCATCCTGAGACCAGAAGAACTAGATGGTGCCTGGCTACAACCGATGACTGCCCTGACAGGGAACACAACAGAGAACCCCTGAGGGAACAGGAGAGCAGTAGGATGCAGACTCCAAATTCTTATAAGATCAGACTTAATGGCCTGACTGAGACTAGAAGGACCCCGGTGGTCATGGCCCCCAGACCTTCTGTTGTCCCAGGACAGGAACCATTCCCAAAGCCAACTCTTCAGACATGGATTGGACTGGACAATGGGTTGGAGAGGGATGCTGGTGAGGAGTGGATCAGGTGGACACTTGAGACTATGTTGGCATCTCCTGCCTGGAGGGAAGGTGAGAGGGTGAAGAGGGTTAGAAGGTGGCAAAATGGACAGGAAAAGAGAGAGTGGAGGGAGACAGCGGGCTGTTTCATTAGGGGGAGAGTAAGTGGAAGTGTGTAACAAGGTGTACATGGGTTTTTGTGTGAGAGACTGACTTGATTTGTAAACTTTCACTTAGAACGCAATAAAAATTACTTTTAAAAAAGTTTACCAAATATCCTATAGATGTGGACTTTTTCAAATATTACTTTCTATGTTCTAACATTCAGTCTTTACATATCTTTTAAAGAACAAGGATTTATTGATTTCCCTGAGTTATTCTACCCTTTTAAGTTAGACCATATGAAATTGTCAATAGTTGACCATTTTTACCTAAAAAATTATAACTTCTTGTGGTTCAATCTAATGCTGTCAGTATTCGGTCTTATCCATCCATAAAATTGAATTCAGCTGACAAACATGAAGAAACAGGGTCCTATGATACAATGTATCTGTGCCTGATGGGAGCCAGTCTTGCTAACAGGCTAGAGATTATTTTACAGTATCTCATACTGCATCTGCATCTGTCAACAGAAAGAAAATCAGTGAAATGTGTTATGGGTTTCAGGGAAATTTTAAGGTAAGTGTCAATTTAGTTTTAATTTTTGGAGTCCTCTTAACCTACGGGAGTAAAGAAATACCTCTAAATATTTAATGTTTGACCTCTGAGGATGGCTTTTGTGCTTTACATTCACAACCTAAGTTGCCTGGATATGTATCCTCTTTGGGTAGTCAGGGAGGCTCAGGCAACTTGAGGTCTGAGGGAAATCCAGCTCCCTGGAGCGGGATTGGGTGCCAGCCACTGGCTGTGGAGATGAGACATCACTGCAGTCCACTTAAAATGCTCCACCCAGTGTCATCCCTGCTCTTTTAAGGTACCAAATAATGGGGGTGAGTCCACAATAACATAACTTTTTTACTTCAAACACTAAGCTTCCATCCATGGTCTATAAGGGTTGAGGGCCAGGAAAGGCAAGCACCATATAAAGATGCTTTGTCTTACCATTAAATTGTGCTAGTATCTCTCAGTATTCTGAAAGAGTCTCTAAATTTCCTTTCAGGAGCTAGTGCTAATTATGAATGTGTTTACTATACAACAATGAAATTATGTTTTAAAAATATGAAAGAAGAAAAAGCGGAGGAAGTATAATGTAAATGTCTCATTCTGCATGGTGAGATTATGGGCCATATTTTTTCCTTGATCATTTCTATTTAATAATAAAGTGTTTTCAAAAACATATCTCATTAGTACTCAAATCTCAGAGATAGAAAAATATAAAAATCATAGGTCAGGAAGGATATATGCAGACAAGTCCAAATCTCACATAGTTAAGGAAACTGACCTCAGAGAAGTGACTTGCCCAAGATAATACTGCTGGTTTGTTCATTCAATAAATATTTATTTATGAGCTCGTTGCTGTCAATTCCTACTCACTGTGACCCTGCTGGACAGAGTAGAACTGCTCCACAGGGTTTCCAAGGCTGAAAATCTTTACAGAAGCAGACTGCTGCATCTTTCTCCCACAGAGCGAGCAGCTGGTGGGTTTGAACCACCTACCTTTCAGTTAGCGGCAGAGTGCTTTAACCACTGCGCCACCAAAACAAAAACCAAACCCAATTCTGACTCATAGCAACCCTATAGGACAGAGTAGAACTGCCCCATTGGGTAGAACTGCTGACCTTTTTGTTAGCAGCCGAGCTCTTACCAGAGATCCTTAAGTATTTATTAGCTACCTCTTCTTTTCCAACTGCTATTTTTTAATACCAATCACAAAGCTAGAAATCAGACTTAGTATTCTGTTCTCCACTGCTCTTTTTCCTGAACATAGTGGTGGCCATTTACCTCAGGTAGATATTTAGGGTAGCTGTCCCCATAAAGTGGAGCCCTGCTGGCACAGTGGTTAAGAGCTAGGCTAACCAAAAGGTCTGTGGTTCGAACCTACCAGCTGCTCCGCAGGAGAAAGATGTGGCAGTCTGCTCCCATAAAGATTATAGCCTTGGAAACCCTATGGGGCAGTTCAACTCTGTCCTATAAGGTCACTATGAGTCAGAATCAACTCGACGAAAGTGGGTGGTTTTTTTTGTTTTTTGTTTTTTTTTTTTTGGTCGTGCCCATAAAGTCACTAATGTATCTGTTCAGCATTTTGATTGTTGTGCATATAGGATCCTGACCCTTGTCTCAAAAAAAGCTTATTTATCCTTAAGAAAAAGCTTTGGACAAAGGTTTTAAGCTCTATAAACCTCAGCTTCCACATCTGTAAAGTGGGAATAACAGCACCTGCCCTTCAAGTTGTTCTGAGGATTAGAATCTGCAAGGCCCACACAGTGCTTAGCAAAGCACCCAGCACCCAGTGAGCCTTGCATGATGACCTGCTCCTCTCAGGTCACTGTGCCACGTGGTAAGTGGAGTGTTAGATGTCAATGCCATGCCAGGTGACCATAGAGCACAAAAGAGCCCTGAACCCAACCCAGAGGAGGCCATACACAGCTGAACCCAACCCGGAGGAGGCCATACTGAGCCGAACCCATGCAAACGTGTGGGGCCAGAAGGCTGTTTTTGGAGGATGAGAAGAAGGTGGTGGGCCAGAGCAGCAGGAATTCACTAAGACCTGAGGCCCAGAGTGGACTCTTATCAACATAAACTTCCAGTATGGGAAAAATAGATTTTCTAAAATCACAGCCTTGCATTTCAACATTTTTATTCACAACTGGAATTACACAATTCATCACTCCAATCGAAACAAATTGTTTTCATTACTGTTTTAAAACTGTTTAATACAATGCATACAATGAGTGTGCGTTCATACTTCAATTGTTTTCCTCCTCTTCACCCCTGCTTTCTTCTCCCTGGAAGGTTCACCTCCTAAATAGATAGGAAAGATAAAAGGTAAAAGTCATTATAGAACATTTCTGGAAATTTCGTCTAGAGTATTTCTGAGCTGATAGTGAAAGAGCCAGCCATGATATTAGAACTCAACACCTTAGGGGGTCAGCCTGTGACCTCTAAGGAGGAGTCAGAATTGGGGGATTTTTACTTTTCTCTTGTTGTAGTTAGGTGCCATCAAGTAGATATTTGACTCTTAACAACCCTGTATGATAGCAGAACTGCCCCCATAGGGTTTTCTAGGAAACCCTGGTGGTATAATGGTTAAGTGCTATGGCTGCTAACCAAAGCGTTGGCAGTTCGAGTCTGCCAGGTGCTCCTTGGAAACTCTATGGGGCAGTTCTACTCTGGCCTACAGGGTCTCTATGAGTAGGAATCGACTCGACAGCACTGGGTTTGGTTTGGTTTTAAGCTTTACAGGAGCAGATCACTAGTTTTGAAAACCACCGACCCTTCGGTTAGCAGCCAAGAGCTTAAACACTGAGCCACCAAGGCTCCTTTACTGGTATTCCTATCATATAACTTAAAATTTGTTATTCTGCTTCCTCAATATTTCACTTCTTTTCTCTATCTAAAATCCAGTATTTTAAAGCCTGTCAGTTTTAAAAAAGATTACGATTTTGCGTGTTTTCCATATGTGAAGTTTTAAGTATGTATTTAAACCAAAAAAAAAAAAAAAACCCATTGCCATTGAGTCAATTCCAACTCATATGTGTGTGTATATATATATAATATATATATGTACATATAAATGCCTCCCTTACACAAGTGACCAATGTTTAAAATCATTACCCATTTATGTTACTGCAGTGTTTATTCACATCCGTATCACCAGAACCCAGAGTGGAGCATTTTAAGTGTTCAGAAAATAGTGACTGAATTAAGACAGCATAGGGCAATAACAATAGCATTTCACTTGTATAAAAAAGATTTAAAATTTCTTTGCATCTTTGATCTTATAAATGGAAAAGTAAATTTAAAGAATTAAAGAAAAATATTTCAGTAACAGAAATATAATAATCTTCAATTATGTCCAAACAATAAAGACACACAGCTTTCCACAATGAACATGATACACCCCTTACTTTATCCACACTGAGCAATTTATAGTTGTCTAGATGAGTGGTGGTTACACAGTGGTTAAGCATTCAGCTGCTAACCAAAAGGTCAGCGGCTCAAATCCGCCAGCTGCTCCTTGGAAACCCTATGGGACAGTTCTACTGTGTCTATGGTGCAGTTCTACTCTGTCCTATAGGGTTGCTCTGAGTTAAAATTGACTTGATGGCAACAGGTTTGGTTTTTTTTCTTTTAGATAAGCCTTGGTGTCTCAGGACTCTGAGTCTTTTCCTTTTCAGGCCTTTCCGTCTACCTGGATTGCTCCACCATGACCTGTGTGCCCTGCAAGCCTCTACTCAATCTTCAAGACCCAGCCAGAAGTCTCTTCCTCTGCATAGCCTTCCAAGATCCACCCAAGCACAGAAAGCAGACCTCCATCTGGGCCCTCCCAGCCCTGTGACTGCACTTATCTCACTGAATTTTGGTGATTTGTTGCTGTCCAGTCAGCACTCACTTATATAATTGTTGTTGTTAATTGGCTAACACATCTGTGCCCAACTGGTCAGTTGCCGCTTCTTCATTCTAAGGAGCGGGTAGCTTCTGGTACACATAAGCCCTAGAATTGAACTAATTTGGTTTTACCTCTTCACTCATTGCTTTGAGTAATCTTTGAGCCTTATCTTCTTCTGATTTCTCATCTCTGTCTGAAGAACAGATTCTGGCTCATTCCTCTCTAAGCAAAGGTCTGAGACAATGACCGCTTTATTCCTGAACTTTTCTTCTGCTGTATGTTGTCACTTCCACTGCACTTTTTCCTTGAGAAGCCAAAAATTTTTTTTTTTTAACCTTTGATGTGATGATAAATGTAACTTTCAGATACACCAAAATGACTTGGATTTGAGAGGTTCTTGTGCTCACAGAGGTTATCTGATCATTTTTAAACACCCAAGAGGCCTTATGCACCCTTTATTTTTTTTAATTATAAAGTTTAAATTTGGGGTTCTTAATTATACAAGTGCAAATGGGTAAGCCCTTGACTATGAGCCAAAAAGGTTGGCGATTAGAACATACTCAAAGGCATCTTGGAAAGCAGGCCTGGCAATCTGCTTCTGAAAGGTCACAGCCAAGAAAACCTTATGGAGCAGTTTTACTGTGCACACATGGGGTCGTCAAGAGTTGAAATCAACTCAAAGGCAGCTAACAACAACAATTAGCAGGTGAACTGCCTATTACACATTTCTCTTCCCACAAAAAACCATTGCCATTCCATCAGTTCCGACTCATAGCAACTCTAGGATAGAGTAGGACTGCCCCATAGGGTTTCCAAGGAGCTGGTGGATTCGAACTGCCAACCTTTTTGTTATCAGCCTGAGCTCTTAACTGCTGTGACACCAGGGCTCCTCCCTTCCCATACACATAAATTATTTTACTGATTTTCCTTATTTTGGGGGTGCATTATTTGCATAGCTAACTTTTCTGTGGGAAAGTGGCCTTAATGAAAACAAAATAATAGAAGGCCTTTGCACCATTTTCCTAAGTAAACAATAGGAGAACAGGAAGTAAGAGCTCACAGAGCAGAGGCCGTTGCCACAACCCTGAAATGATGAAATGTCACTTCCATACCCAACTCACCTAGGAGGCCCCTTTGGTAATGGCTTTTCATGAAAACCAGGCTGACAGCTTCCTCACCTCCATCCTCATCATTACTGCCAGGGTCCAGGAAAGAGGCACTCGGCCCCTGTAGGCTCTGCTACTCCTGCACATGGATTGTTCAGAATTCAGGGTGAGTAGAAACCCTCAACCTTTCTCTCTCTCAGAAAACCCATAACTTTAACAAATGAAAATATCTGAACTCCTTTTATGCCCACTTGCACCTACTTTTACTATAAAGGAATGCACCGTGAAATAGTACCACCTATTGCATATGTCTTCAGAGTACAGTTTTCTCCATATTATATCTCTGTTCCCATACAGGGATTGTTTTGTTGGTTTTAAATTACGAAGTTCATGAAAGGGTGAGGAGGTGCATATGTTCTTTCACATTCTCTGTTGGCCCAGTCCGAACAGGCACGACATGTCCTTGGGGGCTGCATCATTCTCTCTGCTGTCAAAGCCCAGACAGAAATGACCAGCCCTGAGACACCTTACCCAGGCCTAGGGAGCCTGAGTTGACTCCCTGGGGCTTCAAAGACCATTTCTGCTCATCCCTGAGCCACAGACACCTGACTTGCTCAGGCCAGGTTTCACCAAACTACCGTGATTCCCAAATATTCCCATCCAGGCCATTCAATGCAGAGAGCTCCCCCCAGCTCCTGATGACAAAGGACGGGGAGACCCTGCTAGAGAAGGTCCCCAAGCCCTGAAGTAGAGACTTTATTTCCTTACAGCTTCCTGACATTCCGCATGTTTGTGTTCTCAAGGCAGGGACAATGCTGAGTCAGGAATGTTCATACCTGTCTCAGAACACCTGATTGTGCTCATGCGGAACCTGTACGTAGACCAAGAGGCAGTTGTTCGAACAGAACAAGGGGATACAGTGTGGCTTAAAGTCAGGAAATATGTGTTTCAGGGTTATATTTGTCACCATACTTTTTCAATCTGTATGCTGAGCAAATAACCCAAGAAGCTGGACTATACGAAGAAGAACTGGGCATGAGGATTGGAGGAAGACTCATTAACAACCTGCAACATGCAAATGATACAACATTTCTTACTGAAAGTGAAGAGGACTTAAAATTACTTACTGATGCATATCAAAGACTACAGCCTTCAGTATGAGTTACACCTCAACACAAAAAAGAAAAACAAAAATCTTCACAACTGGACCAATAAGCAATATCATGATAAGCAGAGAAAAGATGGAAATTGTTAATGATTTCATTTTATCTGGATCCACAATCAACACCCATGGAAGCAGAAGTCAAGAAATCAAACAATGCACTTGCATTGGGCAAATCTATTGCAAAAGACTTCTTTAAAGTGTTAAAAAGCAAAGATGTCACTTTGAGGATTAAAGTGGGTCTGACCCAAGCCATGGTGTTTTCAGTTGTCTCATAGGCATGCAAAAGCTCTACAATGAATAAGGAAGACAGAAGAATTGATGCCTTTGAATTATGGTGTTGGTGAAGAATACTGAATATACCATGGGCTGCTAGAAGAACAAACAAATCTGTCTTGGAAGAAGTACAGTCAGAATGCTCCTTAGAAGCAAGGATAGCTAGACCATGTCTCATGTACTTTGGACATGTTATCAGGAGGGATCAGTCCCTGGAGAAGGACATTGTGCTTGGTAAGGCAGAAGGTCAGCAAAAGAGAGGAAGACACTCAATGAGATGGACTCATACAGTGGTTGCAACAAAGGTTTCAAACATGACAACAATTATGAGGATGGCACAGGACCAGGCAGTGTTTCATTTTGTTGTGCATAATGTCCCTATGAGCCGAAACTGACTTGATGGCACCTAACAACAACATTATAAATATATCAATTGTAAAGTTCTAAAAATTCTCAGTTTTCCTCTGAAACATCATAGATTGGAGGGAGAGCACCTTTACACCCTGTTTGCTAGATCTCACAGCAGCTATTGGCATTATACGGTTCATCACATGCTTAGAAGGTTAGGCTGGCTCCCTGATAACTAAAACACACACACATACAAAAAAACCCATTGCTGTCAATTCTGACTCATAGCGACCCTATAGGACAGAGTAGAACTGCACCATAGGGTTTCCAAGGAGCGCCTGGTGGATTTGAACAGCAGACCTTTTGGTTAGCAGCCGTAGCACTTAACAACTACACCACCGGGGTTTCCCCCCTGATAACTCAAGAAATAAAATAGCAGTGGCAATAAAAAATGGTGAATTAATATTCTGGAAAGCACAGCTTTTAACACTCAAAATATCCATGGATAAAGCTAAGCAAACATACCTTAATCATTTCTGTGCACTGGCATTCAGGATCATGACTGGCCATTGATAAGATTCTAATCTGTGTATTTGAACATCTACTGGCAAGTGACAGAGTCATCTTTCTATGTGTGGTACTGTCTGTAGAGTGAGGTCTGTCAGGAAATGAACAAAAATGTCTCGCCATTTACTGAGATTTGGAGGCAGTCATACCAATAGCAACAACACCTGTGGATAGTGACCCCTTCACATTCCGCAAGTAGGTAGGGCCAGGGCTCCCAGCACAGCCTTAGCACAAGGTGGTGCTTCTGCACCGTCTTCACTCTCTGGCTGGCCAAGAAGTCCTTCCCTCTGCTCACATCCTGAGGAAAGCTGACTGCAGATGAAGTGTGATGGAAGGAATGAAAGGTAGGTGGCAAGGTCAAGGGCTTTTACAAGAGTACTCCCAGCCACGATCACAAAGAGAGAGAAGGAATGTGAACTCTCATTCCTGCAAGGTGGCACAGCAGCCCAGGAGGTGCAATATAAGAACCGAAGAAGAGACCCTTCACTGGAATAAAATTGGAAGGAAAGTCAAAGCAAGGTGACAGCCGGGTGGGGCAATACCAGCTGAAACAGGAGGTCCTGGCACAGGCTGCAGAAAGAGGAGTCCTGGCACTCTAGACTGAAGGCAGGCAGATTTGAAGTACATCAGAGGGATGATCCTAGAGAGAGGTGCTGAAGAGACCACGGTTATAAAGAGCTGGGGTGGAAGGATGAAATCATACTGGGCAGTCACATTACCCCAAGTGGAGCACAGGGTACAAGGAAAGAAAGGCAAGTTGTAGAATACTGTATCTTTTAGGACACAGCCTAGAAGCGATCATTAAGAGGTTGGACTGAGCAGCGTTTATTGGATACACTCTATGTGCCAGGCCTCTGTGTGGTGTTTTGCTTATTATTTGGCTTAATTCAAACAACATATCTGTGATGTAGATATTATTATCCCCATTTTATAGATAAGGAAACTGAAAGTTAGTGAGACTGAGACCATTCCTCAAAATCACACAGAAGTGAAATACAACCTCAGAGGTGCCTATTTGCAGTCCTAATAGCACAGCTTTATTGAAGTATAATTTCCATACCAATAAAGTTACCTGTTATAAATATACAATTCCATAATTTTTACTAAATTTACAAAGTTGTACAACCTTCACCACAATCTAATTTTAGAATATTTCCATCACCCCAAAAAGAAACCTGGTACCCATTGTTACAGTCTTTTGCTTTTCTCTTCTCTATTTCATTTAATTCTACTCTAATTTTTATTATTTTCTTTCTTCTGGTGCCTGAGTGTTTCTTTTGTTGCTCTCTTTCTATTTGTTCAAGATGTAGGGATAATTCTTTGATTTTGGCCCTTCTTTTTGGATGTGTGCATTTATTGATACAAATTGGCCTCTGAGCACCGCTTTTGCTGTGTCCCAAAGGTTCTGATAGGAAGTGTTTTCATTGTCATTGGAGTCTATGAATTTCTTGATTCCATCCTTAATGTCTTCTATAACCCAGTCGTTTTTGAGCAGGGTGTTGTTCAGTTTCCAAGTGTTTGTTATCTTTTCCCTGCTTTTTCTGTTATTGATTTCTACTTTTGTGGCCTTATGGTCAGAGAAGATGCTTTGGAATATTTTGATGTTTTGGATTCTGTTAAGTCTTGCTTTATGGCCTAATATGTGGTCTATTGTAGAGAATGTTTCATGTGCACTAGAACAGAAAGTATACGTGGATGCTGTCGGGTGGAGTGTTCTGTTTATGTCTGTGAGGTCAAGTTGGTTGATTGTGGCATTTAGATCTTCCATGTCTTTACTGAGCTTCTTTATGGATATTCTGTCCTTCACCAAAAGTGGTGTGTTGAAGTCTGTGATTGTGGAGCTGTCTATCTCATTTTTCAATGCTGTTAGTTTGTTTTCTGTATCTTGCAGCCCTGCCATTGGATGCATAAACATTTAATATGGTTATATCCTCCTGGTATATTGTCCCTTTAATCATTATATAGTGTCCTTCCTTATCCTTTGTGGTGGATTTAAGTTTAAAGTCTATTTTGTCAGAAATTAATATTGTTTCCTTGATTTTTTTTTCCATCCTTTAAGTTTTAGTTTGTGTCTCTAAATCTAAGGTGTGTCTCTTATAGCCAGCATACAGACAGATTGTGTTTTTTAAATCCATTCTGCCACTCTCTGTCTCGCACCGTAATTATGTATAGGAATGAGTTTAGTGCTGTCATTTTGATGTCTTTTTTTGTGTGTTGTTGACAGTTTCTTTTTCCCACTTAATTTTTTTGTGCTGAGAAGTTTATCTTTATATATTGTCTTTTCCTCTCATTCTTTGTTTTTTTTTTTTTTTTGCTGAGTATTTTTTTCTTGTATTTTATTTTGCTGAACAGGATTGTTAGTATCCTTTGTGGTTAACTTAATCTTTACCCCTATTTTTCTAAGTTTAAACCTAACTTTTATTTCCTTATATCGCCTTGACTTCCTCTCCACATGGAAGATCTATGACTACATTTCTTAGTCTCTCTTTATTGTTTTAATATTGTCTTCTTTTACATAATGACATCGCTGTTTCCCTGTTTTGAGCATTTTTTTATCTTGATTTATTTTTGTAATTTCCCTGTCTGGGTTGACATCTAGTTGCTCTGTCCTGTATTCTAAATTTGGGTTGATATCTGATATTATTGATTTTCTAACCAAAGAACTCCCTTTAGTATTTCTTGTAGTTTTGGTTTGATTTTTACAAATTCCCTAAACTTCTATTTATCTGGAAATGTCTTAATTTCACCTTCATATTTGAGAGAGAGTTTTGCTGGATATATGATGCTTGGCTGGCAGTTTTTTTCCTTCAGTTATTTAAATAAGCCATCCCATTGCCTTCTTGCCTGCATGGCTTCTGCTGAGCAGTCCGAGCTTATTCATATTGGCTCTCCTTTGTAGGTGACTTTTCATTTATCCCTAGCCACTCTTAAAATTCTCTTTTTATCTTTGGTTTTGGCAAGTTTGATGATAATATGTTTTGGTGACTTTCTTTTAACATCTACCTTATGTGGAGTTTAATGAGCATCTTGGATAGATATCCTGTCATCTTTCATGATATCAGGGAAGTATTCTGCCAACAGATCTTCAAGGGTTCTCTCTGTATTTTCTGTCATCCCTCCCTGTGCTGGTACTCCAATCACTTGTAGGTTATTTCTCTTGATAGAGTGCCACATGATTCTTAAAGTTTCTTCATTTTTTAAAAATTCTTTTATCTGATTTTTCTTCAAATATATTAGTGCCAAGTGATTTATCTTCAAGTTCAGAAATTCTGGCTTCTACTTGATCAATTCTGCTCCTCTGACTTTCTATTGAGTTTTCTAATTCTGAAATTTTATTGTTAATCTTCTGAATTTCTGATTGCTGTCTGCCTATGGATTTTTCCAGCTTATTAAATTTTTCACTATGTTCCTGAATAATCTTTCTAATTTCTTCATCTTTGTTTTCCTTGGCTTGTTCTGCATATTGCATGATTTCCTTCCTGATGTCTTGAAGGGTTCTGTATATTAATCTCTTGTATTCAGCCTCTGGTAATTCCAGGAATGCACTTTCATCTAGAAGATCCCTGGATTCTTTGTTTTGAGAGCTTGTTGAGGTGATCGTGGTCTGTTTTGACTTGATATTGACTGTTGTCTCCGAGCCATCTATAAGTTATTGTATTAGTTTATGCTTCCTTACTGTGTCATAGCTTCTTGTTTTGTTTTATTTTTATATGTCCAAATGGGTTGCTTGATTGAGCTAGCTTGATTATTTTCACCTTTGGAGCTCCGACGTCCTATCCCCAGATGGCTAGAGCTGTTATCAGGTATATCAGTCTAGGAGTCCATTCACTTTTCTTGTATGAATTCAGCTCAGGTGTCCAGGTATCTGATCATCAAGTGTGTGGTACAGGCTCTGTCCTACAGTCTTAGACGGGCAGGGATGATTGGTGTATCTACCGGTATCTGATCGCCAGAGAGAGTCACTCTCCTAACAAGGCAGGGGGCTGAGAACTGACCCCTGAGTGTCTCTGAGGAAAGCAAGTCCCTGTTCCCTAGAGCATGCAGGTGGGTGGGTTCTGCAGACAGACTAGGGGCACCCAATGTTTTTGGTTGTAAGGACTGGGAGGTACCAGTTATCCTTGGATCCCTGTCACAGGTGGCTAGGTGACCTGAGTGGAGCTACCAGTCCTTAGGCCCCTGATCTGGGTAGGTGAGGACCCTGTTTAATAGGCAAAGCAATGTCAAACATCAAACACCCATCTCTCTACCACACAGCTGAAACGGTTGGAATTTGCCAATAAGGGCCTATTCTCCTGAAATAGGCCCACACAGGTCCATGGAGAGGGGAAAGGTGCTCAAAGTCCACAGACCATTTATGCCCAGACAGGAGCCACTTCTGTCCTGTGCTCCCCCAGTTAGTGGAGCTGGCAAATTATCTTTTCCCCCAATTGTGAATTTTTTCCTTCTCCAAGGCCAGGAAGATGGCTCTAGGCACTCAACAGTGCCTGTCTCAGGCCCAGGGAATTCAGCCACTGAAGCCAGCTTGGGGGTGGGGGGTATGGTAAAATATACATAAGTACTTAGCTTTTGCCAAGAGCGCCAATCTTCTCTGGTTCCAGAGGTGTGAGTAGGCTGTTTGGCTGGCTGCTTCTCCCTGAGGAAACTGCAGCTGAACGCTAGTACCAGCCTGCTGCCGCCGCTCCAGGAATAGTGCCTAAGGACTTCCCATGATTCAGGTCCAGTAACTCCTCTCTGCTTCTGAAAAGTCTCTTCCTACCCCTGCCCCTCTGTTCATTTGCTGTGCTTGCCTCTGATGCTCAGGGCTCCTAGCCTGTCATAAATATACTCGTTTCACTTGTGTTTTGGGATCTTTGTTGTAAAGAGGGCTCTCTGGAAGCGTCTGCCTATTCTGCCATCTTGGCTCTCCCTCTCTATGGAGTCTTGCTGATTATTAAATTTTTCATTATGTTCTTGAATAATCTTTTTAACTTCTTCAACTGCTTTATCTGTGAGTTCCTTGCTTGTTCTGCATTTTGCCTGATCTCATTTCTGATGCCTTTCCTAATGTCTTGAAGAATTCTGTATATTAATCTTTTGTATTCTACATCTGGTAATTCCGGGAATACTTCTTCATTCAGAAGAGTGAGTCCTTGATTCTTTGTTTTGGGAGTTTGTTGAAGCAATCATGGTCTGCTTCTTTACATGATTTGATATCAACTGTTGTTATCATATTAATTTATTTTATGTTTGCTCACTATGTCCTAGTTTCTTGCTTTGTTTTGTTTTTATATACCCAAGTAGGCTACTAGAGAGAGCTAACTTGATTATTGGAGCCTTTGAAGCACTAATGTCCTGTTACTAGATGGCTAGAGCTTTTACCAGGTATATGAGCCTTTTTCCAGCCTAGGCGTCCATTTACTATTGTATGGATTCAGCTTAGGTGTCCTGATAGTTGGTCACCTAGTGTGTGGGGTAGGCTCTCACTTACTATCTTAGAGGAGCAGTGGTGATTGGTGTATGCACAGTTTTCTGGTAGCAGCAGGGGGTCACACTGTGAGGAAGGCAGGGTGCTGACAACCTTCCCCCGAGTGTGTGTGAGGAAGGAACATCCCTGTTCTCTAGAGTGCTCTGGTTGGTTGGCTCTGCAGCCATACCAGAGGCATCCAATGCTTTTGCCTGTAAGGATTGGTAGACACCACTTATCCTTGGGGCCCTTTCATGGTGGGCTAGGTGGCGTGGTTTTAGCCTCCAGTCCTCAGGCCCCTGCTGTGGGTAGGTGAAGGCCTTGTTTAATATGCAGGGTGGTATCAAACGCCCAAACCTGCCTCTCCACTACACAGCTGACAGTTACAGTCAAGCCTCAAACAGATTTGCTCTTGCAGTATAATAGCCAGATCCCATCTGCTGTAGTGGAGCCACATGGATCCATGCAGGGGTGAAAGACAAAGTCTGTGGTTCACTTGTGCCTGGACTGGAGCCACTTCTGCTCTGAGTTTCCAGATTAGGGGAGTTGGCAGAGTATTTTTCCCCCGTTTGTTAATTTGTTCCTTCTCCAAGGCTAGGAGAATGGCTCAGGTAGCATAGCAGGAGCTACCTCAGGCCCAGGGAAATCAACTGTTAATGAAGCCGGCTGGGGCAGAGGAAAGAGGGATCAGATAGATAGGTGAGAGTTCTTTCAAAAGGAGGAGTATTAGATTCGTATGGTGAATTAGACAAAATCACTTATCTTGTGTCGAGAAGTGCTGTTTTATCTCAGATTCCAGAGGTGTGTGTAGCCTGTGTGCACTGGCTGGGTCCCTGATGAGATCACCCCAGGAGGTTAAGGTTGCATCCTGTGCTTGCCTTCTTTCACTGAAGCTGCCACATCCTAAATGCCATGGCCTGTCCCATTGCAGACACACCACAGGGTCAGGGGTGCACCATTTTGCCTTCTTTCACCGAAGTGACTGTGTCCCTGACAACTCCCATCAGCCCTGCCATTGTTGCACCAAGTAATCAGGGCTGAGGTGCTGCTGCGGGCTTGGCAACTCCTCCCTGCTTCTGCACAGACTCTCCCTCCTCCATCACTCAGTCTGATTTCTTAACTTTGTCTTTGATGCTCAGGGTTCCTAGCTTGTCATATATATATAAAAAAAAAAATCAATTCACTTGTTTTTTCAGGTCTTTGTTGTACGAGGAATCACCAGAAGAGTCTAACTACTCCGCCATCTTGGCCTCGCCTTTCTGAGCTTATTCTTATTGACTCTTCTTTGTAGGTGACTTTTCATTTATCCCTAGCTGCTCTTAAAATTCTCTCTTTATCTTTGGCAAGTTCGATTATAATATGTCTTGGTGACTTTCTTTTTTAAAATCTACCTTATGTGGAGTTTGATGAGAATCTTGGATAGATATCTTCTCATCTTTCATGATATCAGGGAAGTTTTCTGCCAACAAATCTTCAACAATTCTCTCTGTATTTTCTGTTATCCCTCCCTGCTCTGGTATTCTGATTAATCGTAGGTTATTTCTCTTGATAGAGTCCCACATGATTGTTAGGGTTTCTTCATTTTTTTTTTAATTCTTTTATCTGATTTTTCTTTGACTATATTGCTGCCAAGTGTTTTATTTCAGTCTCACTAATTCTGCCTTCCACTTTCTCAACTCTGCTCTTCTGACTTTCTATTGAGTTGTCTAACTATAAGTTTGTTAACCTTCTGAATTTCTGATTGCTGTCTCTCTATGCATTCTTGTAGCTTATTAAATTTTTCATTATGGTCTTGAATAACCTTTTTTAATTTCTTCAACTGTTTCATTTGTGTGTTCCTTGGCTTGTTCTGCATTTTGCCTGATCTCCTTCCTGATGTCTTGAAGAGTTCTGTATATTAATCTTTTTTATTCTACATCTGGTAATTCCAGGAAGGCACTTTCATCCAAAAGATCCCTTGATTCTTTGTTTTGAGAACTTGTTGAAACAATCATGGTTTGCTTCTTTATGTGATTTGATATTGACTGTTTTCTCTGAGCCATCTATAAGTTATTGTATTAGTTTATTTTATGTTTGCCTACTATATCCTAGCTTCTTGCTGTTCTGTTTCAGTATGCCCAAATAGGCTGCTGGAGTGAGCTAGCTTGGTCTTTTTCACCTTTGAAACTTTAATGTCCTGTCATCAGATAGGTAGAGCTGTTACCAGGTATAGGAGCCAAGAAGTCCATTCACTTTTCTTGCATGGATTCAGCTCAGGTGTCCAGGTAGTTGATCATCAAGTGTGTGGTACAGGCTGTCCTGTAGCCTTAGAGGGTCAGGGATGATTGGTGTAGGTACAGGTATCTGGTTGCAGCAGGGGTCATGCTCTGAATAATTGTCACCTGCGTGTCTGTGAGGAAAGCAAGTCCCTGTTCCCTAGAGCGAACAGGTGGGTGCATTCTACAGATGGAGCATGGGCATCTAATGCTTTTGGTTGTAGGGACTGGGAGGTACCAGTTATCCTTGGACCACTGTCGCAGGTGGCTAGGTGATGTAGGTGGAGCCACCAGTCCCTAGGCCCCTGATGTGGGTAGGTGAGGACCCTGTTTAATAGGCAATGAGGTGTCAAACATCAAACACCCACCTCTCTACCACATAGCTGAAACAGTTGCAGTCTGCCAACAAGGGCCTATTCTTCTGAAATGGGCCCACGCACATCCACGCATTGGTGAAAGGTATTCAAAGTCCACAGACTGTTTATGCCTGGACAAGAGTCATTTCTCTCCTGAGCTCCCCAGCTTAGTGGAGCTGGCAGGTAATCTTTTCCCTCAATTGTGAATTTATTCCTTCTCCAAGGCCGGGAGAAAGGCTCAGGGTGCACAGCAGAACCTGTCTTAGGCCCAGGGAAATCAACAGCCACTAAAGCCAGCTTGAGGTATAGTAAAATAAATGCAAGTACTTAGCTTTTGCCAAGAGCACCATTCTTCTCTGGTTCCGGAGGTGTGAGTAGGCTGTGCAGCTCGCTGTCTCTCCCTGAGAAAACTGCGTCCAGAATGCTACTTCCAGCCCTGCTGTGGTCACTGCAGGGAATGGTGCCTGAGGGTTCCCGGTGATTCAGTTCCGGCAGCTGCTTGCCACTTCTGAACCATCTCTCCCTCCCCCTGCTGCTCAGTCCATTTTCTAACTTTGCCTTTGAAGTTCAGGGCTCCTAGCTTGTCATATATATAATCATTTCACTTGTTTTTTCTGGACTTTGTTGTAAAAGGGTCACCAGAAGCATCTGACTACTCCACTGTCTTGGCCCCACCTCTAAATAGGTTTTTTATAAGAGCACTGTGACTGAGGCAAACAATATTAATTGGACTATACAGTTGTTTTGTTTAATGATGGCTTCATTGGATGGTTTCAGTTCAAGGTTTAAAGATTATTTCCAGTGATTATATTTGGGGGTTCCCCTAGGCTTGATCCAGTAAATCTGGTTTCCATATAAGTGAAGTTCTGTTCCACATTTTTCCTCTTTTTGATCAGAACTGGGTCCTTGATCAAAACGTTCAGTAATGGTAGCTGGGCACCATCCATTTCTTCTGGTCTCATGATAATGGAGGTAGTAGTTTATGGAGGCAATTAAGCCTGTAGTCTGTTTCTTCTCCAACTCCTAAGTCTCCTTCCTCTGCTGTTCCAGGTGAATACAGACCAATTGCTGTTATCTTGAGTGACCACTCACAAACTTTTAAGACATCAGGTGCTACTCGCTGAACTAAGAGGTAGAACAGAAACTGTAAAAATGTTAGACCAATTGACTGCATAAACCCACGACGTCATGACCCTAAACCTCCAAACCAAGAAAACTAATCCCAGAAAGTCTTTAGTTGTACCTAAGTAGTATCAACAGGCACAGCCTTTATTTTATTTTTGGCTACTGTTGTAGGTGTGAAATTATATAAAACACCTGATTCGCCATTTTGCTCCCTCTCCTTTTTTTTTTCTCCTGGTGTACACCTTCATGGAAACAGCTACATTAGTCTGGTTGTGTAAGCAATGTCCTTAGTCAATGCCAATTTTCCCATCACCATAGATAAAAACTCACTACTTCCTGGTGAATAATTTTCCCATTTCCCTTCTCCTCCCTTCTACCCCTGGTAATCACTAAACCCATTGCTGTGGAGTTGATTCCAACTCATAGGGACCCTATAGGTCAGAGTAGAACCACCCCACAGGGTTTTCAAGGAGTGGCTGGTGGATTTGAACTTTTGGTTAGTAGCCGAGCTCTTAACCACTGTACTACCAGGGCTTCTGGTAACCACTAGTCTCTATGTAATTACCTATTCTTGTCATTTCATATAACTGAGACCATACAATATTTGTCCTTTCATGACTAATTTCATTTAGCATGATGTCTTCAAGTTTCATTTCTGTTGCAATGTGCATCAGGGTTTCATTTTTGTTTATGGCTGAGTAGTATTCCTCTGGGTGTATGTACCACATTTTATTTATCCATTCATCTGTTGATGGAGATGTGGGTTGTTTCCACCTGTTTGCTATCTTGAATAATGCTGCAATGAACACCAGTGTATATATGTCTGTTGGGTCTCTGGGGTATACGCCAAGGATTAGAATTGTGGGGTCATATGGTAATTCTATTTTTAATTTTTTGAGGAATCAGCATACCATTTTCGCCAATGGTTGTGCCATTTTACATTCCCATCAGCAGTGGAAAAGGGTTTCAATCTCTCCACATCCTTGTCAACATTTGTTGTTTTCTGGGTTTTTTGTTGTTGTTGTTACATTAAGAAATATATTTTCTTGTATTTTTGGTGAAAGCTTACATAGTAAATTAACTTACTACATTAAATTTAACAATTACTGTAGAAATTGTTCCATGACATTGGTTACATTTTTCACAATGTGTCAACATTTTCATTAATTCCATTCTGGATGTTTTGTTTCCAGTAATCTGGTTTCCCTGTCCCCTTACCCTTTTATCTTTGCTTTAGAGTGATTATTGACCAGATGGTCTCATATAGATGATTTTTTAAAGGTACATAGTACTCACTGGTAATATTCTTTATTTTATGAACCAATCTCTTGTTTAGGTAAAAAGTGACCTCAAGGGGTAGTTTCAGTCCAAGGTTTAAGAAGTATCTCAGGGCGACAGTCTTGGGTAGTTCTCTAGTTTCAACTGGTCCAGAAAGTCTGGACTTTTTAAGAATTTGAGTTCTTTCTGTTCCATATTTTTCTCTCAGGATCTATCAGGATCCATCTGTTCTGGCGCTGATCAGAACCGTAGTTAGCGGTAGCCAGGCACCATCTAGTTCTTCTGGTCTCAGGGTAGATGAAGCCGTGGTTTGTGTAGCCCTGTAGACTAGTTTTTTCTCTGAGTCTTTGGTTTTCTTCTTTCTCTGCTACTCCAGATGAGAAGAGACCAACAGTTGTATCTTAGATTATTTACATCAAAAAAAATTTTATTGTGCTTTAGGTGAAAGTTTACAACTCAAGTTAATTTCTCATTAAAAAAAATTTACACACATACTGCGTTGTGACTTTGGTTGCAGTCCTCACAATGTGACAGCATGCTCCCCCTTTCCAGCCTGGGTTTCCTGTGTCCATTCATCCAGCTCCTGTCCCTTCCTGCCTTCTCGTTTGCTTTTGGACAGGAGTTGCCCATTGGATCTTGGATATTTGATTGAACTAAGAAGCATGTTCCCCCATGTGTCTGTCAGTTTGTCATACATTCGGGGCTTGCGTGTTGCTGTGATGCTGGAAGCTATGCCACCAGTATTCAGATACCAGCAGAGACACCCATGGAGGACAGGTTTCAGCTGAGCTTCCAGACTAAGAAAGACTAGGAAGAAGGACCCGGCAGTCTACTTCTGAAAAGCATTATCCAGTGAAAACCTTATGAATAGCAGCAGAATATTGTCTGATATAGTGCTGGAAGACGAGCCCCCCAGGTTGGAAGGCACTCAAAAGATGACTGGGGAAGGACTGCCTCCTCAAAGTGGAGTCGACTTTAATGAGGTGGGTGGAGTAAAGCTTTCAGGACCTTCATTTGTTGATGTGGCACGACTCAAAATGAGAAGAAACAGCTGCAAAAATCCATTAATAATCAAAAATGAAATGGAACACATAAACATCGATATCCTAGGCATTAGTGAGCTGAAATGGACTGGTATTGGCCATTTTGAATTGGACAATCATATAGTCTACTATGCTGGGAATGAAAACTTGAAGAGGAATGGTGTTGCATTCATCGCCAAAAAGAATGTATCCTGAAGTACAATGTTGTCAGTGATAGGATGATATCCATATGCCTTCCAGGAACACCAGTTAATACTACTATTATTCAAATTTATGCACCAACCACTAGGGCCAAAGATGAAGAAATAGAAGATTTTTATTAGCTGCTGCAGTCTGAAATTGATCAAACATGCAATCAAAATGCATTGATAATTACTGGTGATTGGAATGCGAAATTGGAAACAAAGACGAAGGATCGGTAGTTGGAAAGTATGGCCTTGGTGATAGAAACAATGCTGGAGATCGAATGACAGAATTTTGCAAGACCAACGACTTCTTCATTGCAAATACCTTCTTTCACCAACATAAACGGCGACTATACACATGGACCTCGCCAGATGGAACACACAGAAATCAAATTGACTACATCTGTGAAAAGAAATGATGGAAAAGCTGAATATCATCAGTCAGAACAAGGCCGGGGCCGACTGTGGAACAGACCATCAATTGCTTATATGCAAGTTCAAGATGGAACTGAAGAAAATCAGAGCAAGTCCACGAGAGCCAAGATATGACATTGAGTACATCCCATTTGAATTTAGAGACCATCTGAAGAATAGATTTGACGCATTGAACACCAGTGACCGAAGACCAGACGAGTTGTGGAATGACATCAAGGACATCATCCATGAAGAAAGCAAGAGGTCATCGAAAAGACAGGAAAGAAAGAAAAAACCCAAGATGGATGTCAGAGGAGACTCTGAAACTTGCTCTCAAACGTGGAACAGCTAAAGCAAAAGGAAGAACTGATGAAGTAAAAGAACTGAACAGAAGATTTCAAAGGGCGGCTGGAGAAGACAAAGTAAAGTATTATAATGACATGTGCAAAGAGCTGGAGATGAAAAGCCAAAAGGGAAGAATATGCTTGGCATTTCTCAAGCTGAAAGAACTGAAGAAAAAATTCAAGCCTCGAGTTGCAATAGTGAAGGATTCCATGGGGGAAAATTAAACGACACAGAAAGCATCAAAAGAAGATGGAAGGAATACACAGAGTCATTATACCAAAAAGAATTAGTCGATCTTCAACCATTTCAAGAGGTGGCATATGATCAGGAACCGATGGTACTGAAGGAAGAAGTCCAAGCTGCTCTGAAGGCAATGGCGAAAAACAAGGCTCCAGGAACTGATGGAATATCAATTGAGATGTTTCAACAAACAGATACAGCGCTGGAGGTGCTTACTCATCTATGCCAGGAAATGTGGAAGACAGCTTGCCGGCCAACTGACTGGAAGAGATCCATATTTATGCCTATTCCCAAGAAAGGTGATCCAACCGAATGTGGAAATTATAGAATATCATTAATATCACACGCAAGCAAATTTTTGCTGAAGATTGTTTAAAAACGGCTGAAGCAGGAGAGGGGGGCCGAGATGGCTGACTAGGTAGATGCTACCTCGGATCCCTCTTGCAACAAAGACTCGGAAAAACAAGTGAATCGATCACATACATGACAATCTACGAACCCTGAACAACAAACACAGATTTAAAGAGTTGACCTGAGTGACAGAGACAGAGAATGAACAACCACGGGGCAACAGTGACTGTTTTCGGAGCCTGGAGCCAGCGTCCCAGTCAGGCAACCTTGGCGCCAGGCTTAGGACTGGGCGCAGGGGAGTTGAACACAACATCTTGTGACAGCGCAAACACGGGGCGCAGCCCTACTCCCCTGAACTAACCCCGGGAGGTGGCGCAGCCGATCCGCAGAGGCGGCGCGGCGACGCAGCTGGCGGGACGAGAAGTTCCCGGGAGGCAGCGACTGATTTTGGAGCTGGGAGTGCAGCGTCCCAGCAGGGGAACCTTGATGCTGGGCTTTGGACTGGCAGCGGAGGATCTGGCCACGGCTTCAGCAGGCCAGACGCTCCGGGACAATCTCCACACAGCCAGCACACGTAGGCGACACGCCCCTCGGGAATCTCAGATAAAATAGTCATCCCAAGCAAAATAAGCAACGTTGGCTATATTCCGGGGTGCTACTCCCTCCTGTTTTTCTGAACCCTCCCCTCCCCTCCCCTCCCCTTCCCAGGCGGTTTCATTAACATTGGAATTTCCTGAGCCAGAGGGAGAATGGCTCCGGCTCCGTGGCTTTGCTTTTCCCTTTTTCTTTTTTTGGTCTTTTCCTAACCCATTCTTCTGGCCTGAGAGAAGCAACCACAAAAAACCCAGGGACCAAAAATCCTTCCCTAATTGGACTAAAAACACAAAACCAGCTCCAGCCAAGCATATATGATCCAAATCTCGGGCTTTCATCCTTACAGGGAACAAGGTGGCTGTTATAATGCAAAGGCAGTTCTGATAGGGATCTGACTGCATTTGTTTTAGTGGATTTACTGGAAAAACAAGTTTCCCAGGTCTAATATCTCTGCTTATTCAACAGAGCCCTAACTGACCTACAAAAGGGAACTGAGGGCTGAAGCTCCCCCCAGATGACCTAGCCTCCTGCCTTAGGGGTCTAAGGAGGATGATACCTACCAATCAGTAGAGGTACTTGCATTGGGGGCCTAAGGTACAGCTGCAGAGCCCTCCCACCAAGGTGCATTAGGAATAGAGACACACCTACCTCACTGACACTTGGGGGAAGCCTGTCAGCATCCTGCCCACCCTGGAGTGTGAACCCCAGCTGCTAACAGAATATGGTGCACACAACTATCACCACTACTTCTCGAGGTGGATAGGTGTTAGGGTACAGCACACACTTGATGACCCAAAATCAGATTCTGCTCAAGAATAGTGAATAGACTCAGGCATATAAACCTGGCAACAGCCCAAACCAGCTGGTAAGAGGTCATAAGTAAGTCAAGAGCTACAACAAACAAGACAGCACAATCTAGTAGCCCATCCACGTATATTGAAAGAAAACAAGATAAGACTCACTGAGCAAATATAGAATAAATCACTACTATATCTTAGTGATGGCTCAGAGACAGCAGTCGATATCAAACCACATAAAGAAGCAGACCATGACAGCTTCTACAACTCCCCAAACAAAAGAATCAAAATCTTTCCCAAATGAAGATACAATCCTGGAATTATCAGATACAGAATATAAAAAACGAATTTACAGAATGCTTCAAGACATCAGGGATGACCTCAGAAATGAAATAAGGCAAACTGCACAAAAAGCCAAGGAAGACACTGATAAAACAGTTGAAGAACTCAAAAAGATTATTCAAGAACATAGTGGAAAAATTAATGAGTTGCAAGAATCCATAGAGAGAGCATGCAGAAATCCAAAAGATTAACAATAAAATTACAGAATTAGACAACACAATAGGAAGTCAGAGGAGCAGACTCGAGCAATTAGAATGCAGACTGGGAAATCTGGAGGACCAGGGAATTAACACCAACATAGCTGAAAAAAAATCAGATAAAAGAATTAAAAAAAATGAAGAAACCCTAAGAATCATGTGGGACTCTATCAAGAAGGGTAACTTGCATGTGATTGGAGTCCCAGAACAGGGAGGGAGGACAGAAAACACAGAGAAAATAGTTGAAGAGCTGCTGACAGAAAACTTCCCTGACATCATGAAAGATGAAAGGATATCTATCCAAGATGCTCATCGAGCCCCATTTAAGATTGATCCAAAAAGAAAAACATCAAGACATAGTATCATCAAACTTGCCAAAACCAAAGATAAACAGAAAATTTTAAAAGCAGCCAGGGAGAAAAGAAAGGTCTCCTTCAAGGGAGAATCAATAAGAATAAGTTCAGACTACTCAGCAGAAACCATGCAGTCAAGAAGGCAATGGGATGACATATACAGAGCACTGAAGGAGAAAAACTGCCAGCCAAGGATCATATATCCAGCAAAACTCTCTCTGAAATATGAAGGCGAAATTAAGATATTTACAGATAAACACAAGCTTAGAGAATTTGCAAAAACCAAACCAAAGCTACAAGAAATACTAAAGAAAATTGGTCAGAAAACCAATAATATCAGATACCAGCACAACACAAGGTCACAGAACAGAACATCCGGATATCAACTCAAACAGGGAAATCATAAAAACAAATTAAGATTAATTAAAAAAAATGCTCAAAACAGGGAATCATTGAAGTCAATATGTAAAAGATCACAATAATCAAAAAGAGGGACTAAATACATGTGGCATAGAACTGCCATATGGAGAGGGATACAAGGCCATATAGGACAATACAAGTTAGGTTTTTACTTAGAAAAATAGGGGTAAATATTAAGGTAACCACAAAGAGGTATAACAACTCCATAACTCAAAATAAAAGCCAAGAAAAACGTAATGACTCAACAAACATAAAGTCAAATACTATGAAAATAAGGATCTCACAATTTACAAAGAAAAACGTCTCAGCACAAAAAAGTATGTGGAAAAATGAAACTGTCAACAACACACAAAAAAAGGCATCAAAATGACAACACTAAACACTTATATATAATTACGCTGAATGTAAATGGACTAAATGCACCAATAAAGAGACAGAGAATCTCGGGCTGGATAAAGAAACACGATCCGTCTATATGCTGCCTACAAGAGACACACCTTAGACTCAGAGACACAAACAAACTAAAACTCGAAGGATGGAAAAATATATCAAGCAAACAATAAGCAAAAAAGGAGTAGCAATATTAATTTCTGACAAAATAGACTTTAAACTTAAATCCACCACAAAGGATAAAGAAGGACGCTACATAATGATAAAAGGGACAACTGATCAGGAAGATATAACCATATTAAATATTTATGCACCCAATGACAGGGCTGCAAGATACATAAAACAAATTTTAACAGAACTGAAAAGTGAGATAGACACCTCCACAATTATAGTAGGAGACTTCAACACACCACTTTCGGAGAAGGACAGGACATCCAGTAAGAAGCTCAATAGAGACATGGAAGACCTACTTACAACAATCAACCAACTTGACCTCATTGACTTATACAGAACTCTCCACCCAACTGCTGCAAAGTATACTTTTTTTTCTAGTGCACATGGAACATTCTCTAGAATAGACCACATATTAAGTCATAAAACAAACCTTTGCAGAATCCAAAACATTGCAATATTACAAAGCATCTTCTCAGACCACAAGGCAATAAAAGTAGAAATCAATAACAGAAAAATTAGGGAAAAGAAATCAAATACTTGGAAACTGAACAATACCCTCCTGAAAAAAGACTGGGTTAGAGAAGACATTAAGGAGGGAATAAGGAAATTCATAGAATGCAACGAGAATGAAAATACTTCCTATCAAAACCTCTGGGACACAGCAAAAGCAGTGCTCAGAGGCCAATTTGTATGAATAAATGCACAATACAAAAAGAAGAGCCAAAATCAGAGAACTGTCTCTACAACTTGAACAAATAGAAGGTGAGGAACAAAAGAATCCATCAAGCACCAGAAGAAAACAAATAATAAAAATTAGAGCTGAACGAAATGAATTAGAGAACAGAAAAACAATTGAAAGAATTAACAAAGCCAAAAGCTGGTTCTTTGAAAAAATTAACAAAATTGATAAACCATTGGCTAGACTGACTACAGAAATACAGGAAAGGAAACAAATACCCTGAATAAGAAATGAGAAGGGCCACATCACAACAGATCCAACTGAAATTAAAAGAATCAGATCAGATTATTATGAAAAATTGTACTCTAACAAATTTGAAAACCTAGAAGAAATGGAAGAATTCCTGGAAAAACACTACCTACCTAAACTAACACATTCAGAAGTAGAACAACTAAATAGACACATAACAAAAAAAGAGTTTGAAACAGTAATCAAAACACTGTGAACAAAAAAAAGCCCTGGCCTGGATGGCTATACTGCAGAGTTCTACCAAACTTTCAGAGAAGAGATAACACCACTACTACTAAAGGTATTTGAAAGCATAGAAAATGACGGAATACTACCCAACTCATTCTATGAAGCCACCATCTCCCTGATACCAAAACCAGGTAAAGACATCACAAAAAAAAGAAAATTACAGACCTATATCCCTCATGAACATAGATGCAAAAATCCTCAACAAAATTCTAGCCAATAGAATTCAACAACATATCAAAAAAATAATTCACCACGACCAAGTGGGATTTATACCAGGTATGCAAGGCTGGTTTAATATTAGAAAAACCATTAATGTAATCTACCATATAAATAAAACAAAAGACAAAAACCACAAAAGGCATTTGACAAAGTCCAACACCCATTTATGATAAAAACTCTCACCAAAATAGCAATTGAAGGAAAATTCCTCAACATAATAAAGGGCATCTACGCAAAGCCAACAGCCAACATCACTCTAAATGGAGAGAGCCTGAAAGCATTTCCCTTGAGAACGGGAACCAGACAAGGATGCCCTTTATCACCACTCTTATTCAACATTGTGCTAGAAGTCCTAGCCAGAGCAATTAGGCTAGACAAAGAAATAAAGGGCATCCGGATTGGCAAAGAGGAAGTAAAATTATCTCTATTTGCAGATGACATGATCTTATACACAGAAAACCCTAAGGAATCCTCCAGAAAACTACTGAAACTAAGAGTTTGGCAGAGTCTCAGGTTATAAGATAAACATACAAAAATCACTTGGATTCCTCTACATCAACAAAAAGAACATTGAAGAGGAAATCACCAAATCAATACCATTCACAGTAGCCCCAAAGGAGATAAAATACTTAGGAATAAATCTTACCAAGGATGTAAAAGACCTATACAAAGAAAACTACAAAGCTCTACTACAAGAAATTAAAAAGGACATACTTAAGGGGAAAAACATACCTTGCTCATGGATAGGAAGACTTAACATAGTAAAAATGTCTATTCTACCAAAAGCCATCTATACATACAATGCACTTCCGATCCAAATTCCAATGTCATTTTTTAAGGTGATAGAGAAACAAATCACCAACTTCATATGGAAAGGGAAAGAAGCCTCGGATAAGCAAAGCATTACTGAAAAAGAAGAAGAAAGTGGAAGGCCTCACTCTACCTGATTTCAGAACCTATTATACAGCCACAGTAGTCAAAACAGCCTGGTACTGGTACAACAAAAGACACATAGACCAGTGGAACAGAATTGAGAACCCAGATATAAATCCATCCACATATTAGCAGCTGATATTTGACAAAGGCCCAGTGTCAGTTAATTGGGGAAAAGATAGTCTTTTTAACAAATGGTGCTGGCATAACTGGATATCCATTTGCAAAAAAATGAAACAGGACCCATACCTCACACCATGCACAAAAACTAACTCCAAGTGGATCAAAGACCTAAACATAAGGACTAAAACGATAAAGATCATGGAAGAAAAAATAGGGACAACGTTAGAAGCCCTAATACAAGGCATAAACAGAATACAAAACATTACCAAAAATGACGAAGAGAAATCAGATAACTGGGAGCTCCTAAAAATCAAACACCTATGCTCATCTAAAGACTTCACCAAAAGAGTAAAAAGACCACCTACAGACTGGGAAAGAATTTTCAGCTATGACATCTCCGACCCGCGCCTGATCTCTAAAATCTATATGATTCTGTCAAAACTCAACCACAAAAAGACAAACAACCCAATCAAGAAGTGGGCGAAGGATATGAACACACACTTCACTAAAGAAGATATTCAGGCAGCTAACAGATACATGAGAAAATGCTCTCGATCATTAGCCATTAGGGAAATGCCAATTAAAACTACGATGAGATTCCATCTCACTCCAAGCAGGCTGGCATTAATCCAAAAAACACAAAATAATAAATGTTGGAGAGGCTGCGGAGAGATTGGAACTCTTATACACTGCTGGTGGGAATGTAAAATATTACAACCACTTTGGAAATCTATCTGGCGTTATCTTAAACAGTTAGAGATAGAACTACCATACAACCCAGAAATCCCACTCCTCGGAATATACCCTAGAGATACAAGAGCCTTCATACGAACAGATACATGCACACCCATGTTTACTGCAGCTCTGTTTACAATAGCAAAAAGCTGGAAGCAACCAAGGTGTCCATCAACGGATGAATGGGTAAATAAATTGTGGTATATTCACGCAATGGAATACTATGCATCGATAAGGAACAGTGACGAATCTGTGAAACATTTCATAACATGGAGGAACCTGGAAGGCATTATGCTGAGTGAAATTAGTCAGAGGCAAAAGGACGGTTATTGTATAAGACCACTATTATAAGATCTTGAGAAATAGTATAAACTGAGAAGAACACATACTTTTGTGGTTACGAGGCGGGGAGGGAGGGAGGGCGGGAGAGGGTTTTTTACTGATTAACTAGTAGATAAGAACTGCTTTAGGTGAAGGGAAGGACAACACTCAATACACGGAAGGTTGTTCTACTTCTGATTGTGTTCCATAGGTTTTTAATAGCTGATTTTTCAGTAGATCACCAAGCTGTCTTAGTCATCTAGTGCTGCTATAACAGAAATACCACAAGTGGATGGCTTCAACAAACAAAAGTTTATTCTCTCACAGTCTAGTAGGCTAGTAGTCTGAATTCACGGCACCAGCTTCAAGGGAAAGTTTTCTCTCTGTTGGCTCTGGAGGAAGGTCCTTGTCATCAATCTTTCCCTAGTCTCAGAGCTTCTCTGTGCAGGAATCCTGGGTCCAAAGGATGTGTTCTGCTTCTGGAGCTGCTTTCTTGGTGGTATGAGGTCGTCATGTCTCTCTGCTCATTTCTCTTATATCTCAAAAGAGATTGGCTCAAGACACAATCCAATCCTGTAGATTGCCTCATTAACATAACTGCCGCTAATTCCAACCGATACACATATTTTTGGAGGACAAAATTCAATCTATGACACCAAGACTTTCTTCTGAAGCACCTCTTGGTGGGCTTGAACCTGCAACCTTTCCGTTAGCAGTGTTAACCATTTGCACCAACCAGAGACTCCACTAAAACCTAAGACGCAGTATAAACAATTACTAAAATAAACTTGCTCTGGAAAAAGGAGGCTTCTTGAACACAGTGACTTGCTTTTTTAAAATTTTTATTACAGTTAAAATTACACAGAAACAAATCAATTCATTTCAATCAAAACAACTCATGTTTACATCATATTTATAAACAAACTACAATAAAATATATAAAGTGTTTTCACATTTTGTACTTCAATCATCTTCTTCTTCCTCTTCATCACTGATTACGTACTTCTTATGCTTTTTATTTGCTTTATCATCATCCTCTGCTTTTCTCTTTCCAGAATGCTCACCTTCCTAAAAAGATTAAAAAAAATCTAAAGTCAATAGAGAACATCACTAGGAAGGTTTGTCAAAAATAGCTGAGCTGAAAGATCCTCTGAATACACAAAATAAGACAACTGTTTTACTAAGTGCATTCACTTTGAAACCCGTGGTTAAGATCGTGGCCAGTTTTCAAGTCTGAGTGTATTAGAGTCGTTCAAAAATGACAATTTTGCAGAGTTCATTATAAACTATAAAACACAACTTCAGGCCCCAGGGGATAGTGAGGGAGAGTGATACAACTGCAGCCCATCTTTTCACAGGGAAGCCTCATCCACAGGGAGGAACATGCCAGAAACTGGAAATGGGGTTTGCCTTGGGGCAGTTAGGGTGGGAGGGAGACTTGTTTTTCCTGTACAACCACTTATCCTGTTGGAATATTTTTAACATGATCAGGTAATTACTTCAACTTTTTTACTCGCTTCCTTAGCACTCCACTTCTTTTCATGATCTAAAATTCAGTACTTTAAAGCCTGTCAATCTAAAAAAAAAAGGATTTCTTGTTTTGGATATACTAAAAACTCACTTTTTAAAAAAAGTTTTTAAAGAAATGTTTAAGGAAATCAAAAGGCTTTTATGTACAAGTTTCTCCTGTTTAACATCATGATACATAATGTTCTAATAGGAGAAAAATTCAGGAAATTATCTAAGAATTTTTACAGATAGAATTGGAACACACCAACATGTAAATAATATCAAATATGGATGAAAGTGAACTGACACTAGATACGATAACCCAGAATTGCCATTAATGAGCCTCCTCACCCAAAACTAAATAGGCTACAACAAATGGTTGCAGGCTGAAGTCAGGGAAGGCCAGGCATCTTGCCGGTGTAAGGATGCTTCTGGATGTAGAATGCACCCCAACATGCCCAGTCTCTTTCTGATGGCCTCAGGGCTGGCCCTCTGAGAGGCAAGATGCCATCTCGCACTTCTGTCTTGCCTTAAAATGCATTCCCACAGACCTGAGGGGCCACTAAAGCGAAAAGTTAGGAACACAAAGTAAGGGTTCTAGAGAAATCCTCCTCCACTTACTTGCCAGCTGGTAGCAGTAAAGTCACCCAAACAGCAATCCTGGAAGACAGATCCTGCCTGTGGATGGGACAATTGCCCCTTTCCAATTTCCAGCCTAGAGGAAAGCCGGATACTTCTCTCCTAACCCCACGTCAGCAATGCCAAAGAACACATTCAATTGGTTCCACTTGTCTTTTAATTTATTTTCAAGTGAAGAGTCTCATCTTAAACACTTTATATACAAGCATAATTTTTTGGCAACCTTCCCAAAGTAAACCTTAGTATGTATAGTCTCTTCAGCTCTAAAACTCCTAATGAGCTTAAATTTGAGTGAATAAAGTAGGTAGAGACTGTCATACAGGCCGCTGGACAGGGCTCAGTAGCAGTCAGGAAACAGCCAGGGCTCTCCCAAAGAAGTCTGATAGGCACTAATACTAATCCATTGCCTAGGGTGAGAAGCTGGGAAATTCTGCTTTGGAAATCCTGCCAGGACTAACCTCACCTGCAGCCACAGGCAAGCACAGCAAAGTCTCCCAGATTCAGAAAGGTGAGTGGGTACCTTCAAAATGACCTCATCTTGTGAAATAGGGTATGTGGGATACCACCTTACTGAATTTAGCTGGAACAGATCTCTGTGTCATGTATAAATGCAACACATGACAAAAATACTTTTATTAAGACTAAAATAAAGCTTGCTATGATAGTCATGAATACAGGCCCTTGGAGATACATGAACAGGCAGTCCACACATTATGAAGGAGCTATCTTCCAACAATTTACTTTTTAGACCAATTGTAAAACTCAGACTTTTCTGCCCATACTAACAAATCAGCCCCCAGAGTTTATTTAACCCAAAATATACATATATAAGGTTGTCTTAAAGTATAAGAGACCAACAACCAAGGATTTCAAGGCTCCTAGGGAAAATATATTCAGAATCCAACCGTGGGAAGTACTTACTACAGTAATGAAAAATCCCACCCTGGTTCTAAGTGGCTGGTGGCTCCATGAACAGGAAGGGAAGGGAATCTATTAGGTTAGGCAGGGCTGCGAGGGGAACAGAGGTTCTAAGAGGGAGAGCTAGTAGAGCAAAGACAGAAGCAGAGAGGAGCCAGGCCACTGGACGCCCCATTCTGAGTAATCCTTCTCAGCAGGTAACCTCTTTCTCCTAAGAACTCTGATGAAGGGCCTCAATACCTTTCCTTTCCACCATCTCTACCTGTTTCTTTCTACTAGGGTTCTTCTTTTTCCCAGTCCCCTAGAGAACAGAATACCACCACACAGTTTCTCTCCCTCCCCATTTTTCTCTGGGAGGTAATTTAGGTTTTCTCAAGTTTTTACTGCCTGCAAAAATGAGGGATTATAAAAAAGCCCTCCTTTGTATTTTTCTTTTTTATAACTTAAACCCTGTTGGGGAAGGAAAACTAGCATTTCCTGCTCAACCACTGTATGTCACTGTGCCACCCACTTTCGTATCTGTTATTCACTGGCACGCACAACTCTACAAGGCAGCAGACATAACCCCATGGAATAGATAAAGAAATAGACAGAAATGTTAGATGATTTGTCTAAGGCCACACAAGTGGTAAAGATCCAAGCCCTTTCTCCCACACCAAGGAATGCACAGGTGATAATGGTGGTTTTCTGGTGTGGGAACTTAGGGGTCTGAAAACTTCCCTGTATCTCAGAGGCATACCCAGGCTCATGGTGTTTGGGTCGGTTGTAGTGTGGAAAATAAGGAGAGGGGCCTAGAGCAGGAATGGACCCATTCCTCCTCTTTTCCACTGCAACCCATGGCCAGGACTAAAACTAGGCAGATGACGGGGCAATGGCAGGGGTTGGGAGATGAAGGCAGAAGTAGGATCTTTGGTGACAGGACGAGTGTGGAAAGCCTAGGAGAGAGTACGTGGGTGGCAAAGGTAGAAGGTATAACAGACAGCTAGGAGACCATTCACAAGAGGCAATTTTAAGTCAGGCAGTTTTAGGTTTATAACTGCCATGCTCAGCCCAGAAGGCAAGCTGATAGATCACATTAAAATATATATATATATATATATATTTTTTATGTAATATTACCAGAAGTCCCACAGTACTTCTCAATTTTCATTGTCTGCTTGCCAAGAAATAAAAATAGCACTGTTTGCCAACAGTTTTCACTGTAAATGGATCATTAAGATGTTTCCTCAACCAATTTAAAACAAATACGCTGCATAACAATATAACAATTTCTGTCCAGTTATCTTCCATAGCATGACACTTCCAAGAATTATTGGGAAATATTAAATGTGATTAGCAAAAACCTAAGAACAGGATTCTGGAGTCCCAGAATTCTGGGTGGTACAAATAGAGGCTTGAGCCCACCCACAGGTGCCTTAGAAGAAAGGTCTGGTGATCTACTTCTAGAAAATCAGCTATTTAAAACCCTGTGGAGCACAGTTCTACTCTGACACACATGGGGCCACCATGAGTCAGAACTGACTCAACAACAACTCTTAAAAAAAGAATTCTGCTTCACATGAGAAAAGAGTGCATGGAAGCTCACAGTTCATGAAAGGCCAAAGTGATCAAAATACTTGGCCACTGTGGATAACAGGGATACCACACCCATTTCCTGCAACATGACAGAACTATCTGTCAAACAACCATCCTGCTGAAAATAACTAACATTGCTGGGTAAGTATAAATGAAATAATGCAATGACAAGAAAATGAGATATAACTGGAAGACGAAAACTAAGTGAAAGCTAGAACCCAGGGAGATAAGTAGGGCACTGACACAGTCTTTCTCCTTCAGGACATTTACCATGAATGTAAGCTTTGGTTTTTATGCCTTGCAGGGTGCAGGGGACAGAAGACAAATCATGGCCAGCTCAAGGAGAGCAGACTAATAGCAGACCTACCACAAATAAAGCGGAGACCCCAAAGGACTGTATCTTTAAGCCCAACTCCATTTCTCTGAGGCAAGGGTCAGCAAACTTTTCACGTAAAGGGCCAGATAATAAAGCCTTGCGAGTGCTGCAACTACTTAACTCCGCTGCTGTAGCAGGAAAATACCATAGATGATAAGCAACTGAATGGGCATGGGTGGTTTCCAATAAAATCTTATTTAAAAAAAAAAAAACCAGGCCACCGGCTAGATTAGGTCAGTGGGAAGTAATTTGCCGACCCCTATTTTAAACTACAGAATACTTCCCAATCTGAAATCTTAGAAATAATTCTCGGGGGACTGAAAGCAGAAAAATTTTTTTCCATGAGAATTCATAACCATAAACTGGCACTCACACTTCCCAGGTACTGACAACAAACCTATTCCAAGCATACAGCTTAATGTGGCTGTAGGATGCTGATGCTCAAAGCATCTGCAGAAAGCAGTAAATATAAGCCTTTGGAGAAATCCACCAATCTAGGCCTCAAAAGACTTTCAATGATTTGAGCTCAATAAATCAATTAGTCACAAAATACACTGAGAAATAAGGAACCATGGATAAAGACAATACAAATAATAGGCAGTAAAATTAGACATGTATAGCTTTCAGACACTGGAATTACAAAACACAACATATATAGGTTTAAAATATTTAAATACATAAAGGGAGGAATTGAAAGCATGAGTAAAGAATATGAGTTTTAAAAACTGGAAATGCCAATTAGAAAATGAAACAAACGAGACTGCTAGAAATAAAAAAAATACTAAAAACTCACAATGGAAACATTAGACACGACTGAAGAAAGAAGCAGTGAACTAGAAGATGATATGAAGACGTATCTCTGCAGTGAGACAAAGACATGGAAATTATGAAAATGTTGAGAATCACGAAGGATAGAGCGAGAAGGAATCGCGGATCTAACCACACTTTCAGAAGCAAAGGAGAGAGGGAATGGTAAAGAAGTAGTAACTGAAGAGTTAATGGCTGAGGAATTTTTAGAACTGATGAAATATAACAATCCCGAGACTGAGGAAGCCCAATGAATTCCATTCAGAACGACAAAAAAATCCAAAATAGACACACCAGAGTAGAATTTCAGAATACTAAAGATAAAGATCTAAAAAGCAGCTATTAAGAGAAATGATGATTCTGACTTCCAGGATGGCAGTATCAAAGCTTCGCGGACCCACTCCACAGAGAAAAAAGCAAACATGACAGAAACTAGCAAAGAAAAAAAAAACCAAACCACTTAAAGTGTCTGGGAATTGTCCTAAGGGCATGCAGCAAATACAGAAACATTTATTCAAGAAAATCTAAGAAAATTTGGTAAAAATACTAGGACTGTGGCATCTGAGCCATGACCCACTCCTGCTCTTTCCATTCAGTTCAGCTTGACAGCAGTTCTACTTCCAGTGCTCATGGCCAAGAAAACAGGGCTCTCTCCTCTCAGATCCTAGTCAAGGGATATAATATCTCACTGGGGGAGGTAGGCTGCCAGCATTTCCTATCCCCTCCAATTCCAAGTTGAAGAGGCTAAATCCCTGGTGAGTACAGCCAAGAGGTTTGTTGCCCCCTTCCTAAACTCAGCCTCAAATCATAGAACAAAGGTTCTACCTCAGGCGTGGCAGGTCAAGAATATTGCGTCCCTGATCACCCTCATTCCAGCTCACTCACCTAGGGCAGAGGTTCCATGCCGGGATAGGTAAGCAGAGATGACCAGAGGTTATGCCCAGGAGGAGAAGCAGTCCATAAGAAAAGAGCTCCAAAGCTCTGCCCAAAGGAACTGACTTTATTTGGAACAGAGTGTGGAGAAGTTCAAGCCTAAGGGTGCATTCAAATACAATAGCTCCCCTTAGTTAAAAGCAAGCTAAACCATAAACTAGTTGGTTCACCAAAGAGAACCACGAAAAGGCAGGGCTAAGAAGAGCCTTCCTGGGGTCAAAATAAGCCTACAAAACTAGCCTAAAAAATCACCCCTCCCTGAATTTAGTCAGAATTGACTTGACAACAACGGTTTTTTGTTTGTTTACCTAAATTTAATTGGATCAGACTGCAGAGCGATTTATGCCAAAGATCATTGTTGAACACTAAATAATTTGCAGTTCTCTCGATGAACCCTGGTGTCTCAGGGCCCCGAGAGCCTCTTCCTATATGCATTTCCACCTAGCTGGAATGTCCCACCATGACCTGTGCACCCTGAAAGCTTCAACTCATTCTTCAAGACCCAGCGAGATATCTCCTCCTCCATGTAGCCTTCCAAGACTTACCCAAGCACAGGTATCATACCCTCCTCTGAGCCACTCTTAGTCCTGTTTCTGCATTTACCTCACTGAATTTCAATAATCTGCATAGACAGCTGAATGCCTGACTAGTCTGTGAGATCCCTTCACTAAAGAGCTGGTGACTCCTGGGTAGATGGTAAACTAGAATTGGAAAGATTTGGTTTTACCTCATCACTGTTGAGTTTCTTTGCTTTGAGTAATCTTTGAGCCTTATCTTCTTCTGATCCCTCATCACTGTCTGAAGAATAGATTCTGGCTCGCTCCTCTGAAAGCGAAAGAAATAGATTGTGATTGACTTTCAAAGATGGTGGCCCATTCATTGCTGAAATTTTTCTCTAATGAGTATCTTTAGTTCCCTCTGAAAATTTTTCCCAGAAGAACCAAATAATTTTTGAATTTTTTATTTAAAGATAAACTTGTTTTAGATATGCTTAAATGAAGTAGACTTATCTTCTTAAAATATAAAAATAGTTCATCTGACCACTTTTAAGTATCAAAAAAAGATAGATACCACTACTCTTTCAAAGTAAACTGTCAAAGCCTGAGTCATTCTCTCATAAGCAATAACAGTTAATTCCAAAATAAACTTGGAAGATAAAAGCAAAAAGGTGGTTTCCTGGTCTTATAAAGACCATTTGTAGCCAGGTGGACATTTGAAAGGCAGATGTAGCTAAGTACAATCTACTCTGATGCCCACCCAAGCTCAGGTGAACCTCTGGGTGGAATAAGCCACACCATCACCTCGGAACTGAAAGTCTTCCGTTCTCCACAGTCTGTTTATCTGACCACTGTATAGAACTGAATGCTAATGAACTCACCTGTTAGGCTTTTACTCTCTGATGAACTAACATACGCTCTCTCCCAAAAAGCATACTTAATTTTTTGGGTTTCATTTTTGTGTGGTTTATTTTCACAATTAATCTTTTTCTATAAGGAAGGAGCATTGACAAAAAGTAAAAGATCTTTCTACTATGCGGTTGTTGTTAGTTGCCATCAAGTTGATTTCAACTCATGGAGACCTCATGTGCGCAGAGCAGAACTGGTCCACAGGATTTTCAAGGCTGTGACCTTTTGGAAGCAGATCGCTAGGCCTGTCTTCTGAGGCATCTCTGGGTGGTTTGAACACTTAACCATTTGTGCCACACAGTAGTCCCGAATAAGTAACAGGTAGATCTAGTGTAACAGCTCACCAGAATAAACACAGTCAGTGCAAGAAAAAGAGAAAAGAGTTATGTAGCATGGTCAAGGAAAGGGAACTTTGAGTGGTATTCTTATAAGTATCAACCCAACATGGCAAAACCAGAATGCTTGGTCTCCAGGGGTGTACCTTACTCTGCACAGTGATCCTCAAAGCTCTGTCAAAGCAAACCAGGGTGAGTCTGAGAGCCTCATTTAACAGATGAGGCAAGTGGCATTCAGAGATGTGCGGTCACTTGCCCACGGCTGATGAGTGGTAAGGACGGTAACAATGGTTTTACATAATATTAATTTAGAACTAGTTATGTGCCAGGCTTTGGGCTGAGTACTTGATGTATATTACAGCACTCAATCCTCAAACACCCTAATATTGTAAATACTGTTATTAATAGTTGTTTTCTTTTCCTGATAAGTTGACAAAAGTTAAGGGAGGCTATGTGACTTTCTGGAAGTCATTCAACTAAAAAGCGGCAAGCTGAGATTAGAGCAGGCAGCGTCAGGAGTCCAGCCCAGGTCCTCTACCTTCAGTTTTAGTTTGTTTTTCGGCATGTCATCTTGCTACTGGCTGCGGGAGAGCCTCTGGATGATAACCAGAGGGATATAGTGTTGTGGCTGAACTGGACGTCTCAGAAGTCAGAAAACTTTGGTTCAAGGACTGCCCTCCCCCAACCCTTACCAGCTATGTGACTTTGTGCAAGTTACTCAGTTTCCTTCATAAGAACAGGGACAATAATGGTAACTGGGCCATAAGAGAAGGAGCCCTGATGGCACAGTGGTTAAGCACTCAGTTGCTAACTGGAAGGTTGGCAGTGCGAACCCACCAGCCGAGATGTGACAATCTGCTTCTGTTAAGATTACAGCCTTAGAAACCCTATGGGGCTGTTCAACCGTGACCTACAGGGTTGCTATGGGTCGGAATTGACTTGATGGCAACAGGAAAGGGTTTGGGCCATAATATTGTTATGAAGACCAAACAGAGTGCATGTAAAGTGCTGAGTGTTTGCCTGACATTCAGTTACGTACTGAATAAATGTTAACCATGATAAAGTACTGATACTTGTGAAAGGAGGGGACATCAAGGGAGAACTCAGAGAAAAGAACGAAGAAGGAAAGGAAATACCACGTATTCTCTCAATAATTTAATTTCTTAATTCCCAGTTAGAAACAAAAAGACGATTAAAAAGTTCCAAATACAACAGGCAAACTTTCAAACCACAAAGCAGAAGCTCAAGGGACAAGGCTGAAAGTGTGAGCAGTAGCAGCTTCTACCCTCTCAGGCTCACCTGAAAGAATTCTTCAATGACTAGCTAATTAGGCCTTGAAGCAGGCCATTTATTAACAATGGTTCTTTAAAATGTCCAGTGGCCTGGCATTCAGATTATGTCCAATAAGAAAAAAAAAAAAAAAATTTTTTTTTTTTCCAGCAAGATAAATTCCTGAACCCCGAAATGACAAAAACCTAACCTTTGCACCACCTTACCTCGGATGCCACCTTTGTATCGGTTTTTAATGGCGGCCAGGCTGATGGACTCCTCACCCTCCTCCTCCTCATCGTAGCGATCAGGTTCTAGGTAACTAGCACTCAACCCCCGCTGGTGCTGTTTCTCCCGCATGCGGCGCTGCTGAGATTCCCTACGAATAGAAGCCCTCAAACGTTCTTCTTCTTTCTGTGAAGAAACAAACAAACTGTGGAACTTAAAAAACTACTTTTGTGTCCACGTGAACCTACTTTTTCTATTAAAAAATGTACTGGAAATGCTTAGTCCCCAAAGTAGACCCTTTATTTCCTTATAGCTGCCGGGCATTCTGCATGTTAGTGTACACAAGGTAGGGACAGGATTTGATGGAATCTGGGATATTCTGATATTTCTTTGAAGATCTTCCTTATTCAACTGCTCTGTATTATTACATACAACTCTAATTCTGTTGATAGCAATTCTATGCAGCTAATTGTTTCAATAAGTGGTAGCATATGGCTATACTGAGTAACAGAATAAAAATTATTGCCGTTGGGATAGAGACTGGTAGCAAAATAGCTTATTCCTTGTATGCTTTTCCACAAAAGCTGGGGAAGTGAAAGGCTTGGGGAAACTGTCAAGGTCATCCAAGGAGCTCTTCTAATAATGGGGAAACTGGAGTCTGCAGGCCCCTCCAGCTTCCCTAACCTGAAACAAAAAGACAGGGAAATGAAGCACGCAGCCAGCCTCCAAAGCCAATGCCCCCATGCACTGCTGGATTAGGCACTGCTATTGCATCTGGGCTAGTCAGCTTGTGTCCATACATAAAATACAGGATGGAGGAAAAAGGAGGAGCCCAGGGACAAACTTTCAGCAGAGGTTGACAATAAGGTCAGTAAAAAGACTCGGAGGCAACTGGACTATCTTGGTCTAACCCTGTCCGCTAAGAAATGTAAACCCATTCCGAGGCTATAGCCCTGAGGTACCCTTTAAACTCTGAAATGAACCCATCCCTGGAGGTCACTTTTCAGCTAAGTAACAGATTGATTTATAAAATAAACAGTATTGCCTGTGAGTACTGTGCTTCTTTTAAAAAAAAAAAAATCATCTATGCAAGACCAAACGGTCAACATTCACCCTAAAGCAAAGATGAGAAGGGAGCGGGGGCGGGGTGGGGGGGTGGGGGGGGCAGGGGATGGGCAGGGAAACTAGATTAATGAGAACAGAACACCCAATAGTGAGAATGCTGATACAATGTGGAAAATGTAAACAATGTCGCTGAACAATATATATAGAAATTGTTAAATGGGAACCTAATCTGCTGCATAAACTTTCACTAAAAACACCACCTTAAAAAAAACAACAAAGAAATGTCAACCCATGAAGCAGGCAGGGCAATGGGTGAGATCTAGCAGCAATCAGAGAAGATGGAAAGGAGAGACAATGGGACTGGGCCACTGAATTCAGCTTCTCAAAGCAAGTGTTGCATCAAAGGCCATGCTCACACTCTACCATTCAGGGGCAATACCACAGAATGGAATGTGTGCCTAATTGGGAATTGTGTCACATTTTAAAACTTACCAGGTAGAATGTTATAAACTGACCTTATAAACCACAACTATACTTAGTCTCAGAAACCCTGGTAGCATAGTGGTTAAGAGCTATGGCTGCTAACCAAAAGATCGGCAGTTCAAATCCACCAGGTGCTCCTTGAAAACTGTATGGGGCAGTTCTACGCTGTCCTGTAGGGTTGTTACAAGCCAGAATTGACTCAACGGCAACAGGTTTGGGTTTTTTTTTTTTTAATACTTACTCTTTGGAGTCCCTGGGTGATGTAAACAGTTAACTTGCTTGGCTGCTAACTGAAAGGCTGGAGGTTCAAGTCCATCTAGAGGCAGCTCGGAAGAAAGTCCTGGCGATCTACTTCCAAAGTATCAGCCATTGGAAACCCTATGGAGCACAGTCCTACTCTGACACAACCGGGGTCACCATAAGTTGGAACTGACTAGATGGCAGCTGGTTTTTGGTTTACTGGCTGGATACTTTGATTCTGCTTTAGGCACTCACTTAATCAAACTCCTGGTTTATTTCTACATACTCTATTTTAGAGTGAATCTCTAGCATTTCCACAATTTTTGGCATAAATTCTAAACTGAATATAGATGATGTAATCATTTTTAATCATCAGCGGAAGTTCAGGTCTTTCAATCCCCAGTTTGTTGCTGAAGTTGGTGGAAGAAAACACAATCCCCCCGCCCCATGTTTGTTTTACTACCATCACCACATCACCCGTTGTTTGACACATGCTTAGAAAATGAGTTCAGCTCCCTGATTATGTCAACTGGAATAGAAACAAGAGATGAACAAACGTTTTGGAAAGTGCTGTTCTTAGTGTACCAAAAATCTCAGGACAAAGCTGAGCAAGCATACCTTAATCATTTCTGTACGCTGACATTCAGGATCACGACCAGCCATTGGTAAGATTCTAATCTTCTGTGTCTTTGAACATCTATCAGCAAGTGACAGAGTCATCTTTCTATGTGTGGCACTGTCTGTAGAGTGAGGTCTGTCAGGAAATGAACAAAAATGTCTCACTGTTTACCAAATATATTGTGAGTCAGTTATACCAACATCACAAAAACCAGTGGCCAGTGACCATTTCATATTCACTAGAATAAACAGGCAAGGCCACTGAACTGAATATAATAGGTGACATTTCTGAATGTTTGTCATTCTGTGGCCCACTGAGCCATTCTTATCTCATGAATAAAGTGAAACAGAAGACTGGAGTAAAAAAGACCGCTTTGTACAGCATAATTGCCTTCTATAAATAGTAAAGTGATCTTGCAGCATTTACTGAATACTAAGTGCCAGGCATTGTGCTTTGCATGTTATTTGGTTTAACTGCCACAACTACTCTGTGAGGTAATTATTACTAACTGCATTTTATAGGACACTGAAGCTAAGAGGATCCCTGATGGCACAGTGTTTAGCGCTCGGCTGCTAACCAAAAGGTCAGAGGTTTGAATCCGCCAGCTGCTCTGTGGGAGAGAGGTGTGGCAGTCTGCTTCTGTAAAGATTTACAGCCTTGGAAACCCTATGGGGCAGTTCTACCCTACCTATAGGATCGCTGTGAGTCAGAATTGACTTGACAGCAGCAGGTTTGGTTTCTGCAGCTAAGAGAGGCTGAGAAGGCTGCACAAAGTTACACACGTGGAAATGGAGTTTAAATACAGGGTACCTGACCCAAAGCCTACAAAATTCTCATAAAGTTAAATCATAATCAACAGTATTGTGCCCATCTATGGAGAACAATTACTCAAGGAGGCTGGTCTGCTTAGAATCAAGAAAAGAAACCATTAATGTTTCAGTGTAGCTCCTACACAGTCTAAGGGAGTGCCCTCCCAGCCAGCCTGAGTGTTGAGTCTGCTTAGGGGTCACACCCTGCAGTGTACTAGATGGCTGGAGATGGGGATGACCTCAGCTTTTCACACCAATCAGCTCAATCCTTCTCCTCTGCCTGCACCCACACCAGCCTCTAGTCATCAGCAGTCTGCATCAATTTCACTAAAAAGAAAGGACACACTGACCAGCAGAAACAAGTACTTTAGTCCTCCCAGGAGTTATGGTAATCACTGAATCAATACGTTGATATTCTGGTTTATGAAACAGTCTCTTGTACACTTGGTCAGCAGGACCCTGCTCCCTGAGAAGCAGCCACATTCAGCACACTTCACAAAATGGCCTTTCAGCTCTCAGAACTGAGAACCAAATCTTGGTCCTTGGGAACCATATTGGCAGATTATGTCAATCAGGTGAGCCAGGCATTCTGGACGACAGTTATAATTTGCTGCTTTTACTGTAACAAGTAATACGTTGACAAGAATAGTTACCTGAAGGTGAGTTTGGTTTTAAAGACGGCCTGTCCCTGTAGACCAGTACCTTGTCTTATAAACAGGTGATTGTGGTCGCCTTGCAGTGGAGCTTTGTAAACATCAAACACTTCATTGCCTAAATGCAGTGACATGCTGAAACAAGATACATGTCATATATTAAAGTCATAAAGATCCCATACGACCATTTTCACTTAAAATGTGATCAAACTGCTGTGTTCTCTCCTTACATAAAATTCAGAAGGAAAAAAAGAATAAAGAAGCCATCATGTGAAAAACTGTCTACTCAGAATACACAGTGCTATGACCTTTACCCAGTCTCTACTATTTTTCCAGTAAAAGAGAGTTTTAAAAAAATGTCAACTGACAGTGAGCAGTATGCAATGGTGGGAGCTAGTCTAACTTTGAAACTAACAAGCCGTAGCCAATGAGAATGATCATATTTCAGGCCTACTTTTAATGTCTCCCATTAGCCTGTATAACCCCAACTATTTATTTTTCTCAGGCTTTCTATGAAATGTTGTCATAGCTGTTAGTTGCTGTTGAGTTGATTATTCTTTCATAATAGGTGGCCTGAAAATAAGATCCTATTACACAACTTGATCCCTCCTAGCCACATTCTGGATCTTTCAATCCTCTTCAGGAATTTGTGCTCACCTTCCATCTGACCACTTGACTATCCGAGCATTGCTTTCTTTAATTTCATTTCCTTCCTCATCCCGGCGTATCCTCCATCGTATCGTGTTTTCTACCTGTCTCAAAACACAAATGCATCAGAAAACTGAAGTTTAACTGACTCTATGTTTCCTTTCTCCTGAAACATAGCCATAGGATAAGCATAGGCAGGTACTGACAGACAAATAGATGACAGTGAAACCCTCTTGCTTCAGTCGCCTAAAGATGTTGAATAAATTAACAACAGATAAAAAATACATACTTAAATGAATTTCTGAACTCCAACTGCTGAAATGAGAGGGAGTGGAGAGCCAGAGCCTTTTAGCAGATGCTAAGTCTGCAGCAGCCCTGAGATGCTGTAAGGCACAGTAAGAGCTATGAGGGATAGGAGAGAAGCCTTGTGCCCGTATTACACAGTAGTTTAGAATTGAGACGACTACATGAAGCAGGTTCTCTCGCATGGTTAACTAAACACCCTGTGAAAAATGCGACAAAGAGATGTGCCTTCAAGTCTAGGAGACAAGCTCTCCATCCAGGAGGAAGAAAAAAAAAGTATCTTGTGAAAATTAAAACCCTAGGTTTGAACAGATTTAGAGTCTAACTTTATCTTAACTGCATGGTGGGGAAACTCCAAACCGAGATGAGAGTAGAGTGACGAGGTTCACACAGAGCCACTCTGGAGAAACACTGTACTAGCCCAGACCACACTAGACCTCACACAAAAAAAATGAGTGCCACTTGAGGTGAGCTGGCAAGTTAAAAAGCACACAAGACCATATTCCATGAGTGACTGTCTGCAAACAGGGAGACTAACTCCCCAAGAACTTGAGTCATAGAAAAATCTAACAGAAGTTACAATTACAAGGTATGTTTAAAATTATTTAAGAGGTAAAAGAAAATAGATGAACTATAAGGAAAAAGTAAACACTATGAAAAATACAAGACAGATTTGGAAAACATTCAAGAGCCTCCAGAAATTAAAAAAAAAAAAAGGCTGTTATTGAAACTAAAAACTCAGTGGGGCTTCCAGCAAAATATGGCCCACTGAATGCACACCTCTCATCATAGCTGATTCCTGGAAACCCACCAAAGTGAAAGTGAAGAATTAAAAAAGGATACTCATAAGGATAAAAATAATGAAGATGGCAGCAAAGAGAAGTCAACATTTCGAAAACCCACAGGCCTAAAACCAGGCTTTGCTATGTCTATTCCCCTACCATTCACCCTAAAAATAGCTGCTTCCACTCCCAATTAGATTTTCTGGATCTCCATTCTGTTAGCAACTACTGTCTTTGCAACTGGGTCCTAATGGCTCCCTTCCAATTTTTCTCTTTTCTTTTTTAATCCTCACTAAATAGATAACCATAAAGCCAGCTAAAATTATAGCGACCCCATATGGTTTCCGAGGAGCGCCTCGTGGATTCGAACTGCTAGTTAAAGAATTCAGCAATATTCATGAATTCAATATGATGTCATGTCTGAGAGTTGTTTCAAAGTGGACTGGGAGACAGGGGCAGGGAATACAGACAAAACAAGACTGTCCACAAATCGACAACTGTTGAAGTGGGTGATGGGCACAGGAGAGTTCACTGTACTAATCTTACTATAACTGTATATGTTTGACATTTTCCTCAATAAGGAATTAAAATAATCCATTACTGGCCCTGTCTTCCCTCCCCTAAAAAATAAGTTTTTTTAAAAAAAATAAGTTTAAGAAAAAAAACAGTGCCAACTATAAATATGCAAACAAATGTGGGCTATTATTAATTGAGAAGCTATTTTAAAAAATGCTTTCTATCATGTAAGGTGATTTAAATAATGATACAATGATAGGACACACTGCTACAGTTTTAGCCTACCGGAATGAAGGACTTATAAAAGCGCATCTAACACACAGGACCACATAGAGATACTTAAACTGTTCATTATTCTTGAGGGAACTCCTTGTTCACTAAGGAATTAACTACATCACCAACTGACTCTATTTGAATTTTTAAGGAGACTTTAGGCTGGCCAGCCTCGTTTTAAACATGACCCATGAAACAAAGAGTTCATAGTTATTTTCCATCATACAACAATGTTTTAAAAGGAAGCACTATGTGGTAGGTATCAACATTTTGTGAAGTACCAAGACTTTGGAGTAAAAGATTTGTTACTAAACTCTGATGCCTCTACTAGTATCTGATATCACATGAACTGAGAATATAATAGATATGCAGATATTCACCGATGCATCACCATGACAGCAGAAGGTAAAAAAATACTAACGTGAAAGTAAATCGATAAAAAGTCAACCAGTAAGGAGCTACCACATTAATTTATATAAATGATGGGGAACAATAAAGCGCAAGTGAAACAAGTAAATAGGATGAAAAAAGAGTAAAGGACAGAGGTACTAAAATCGCCATGAGAATTTTATACTCTTCTTTTTAGCTGATGCTGAGATGATTCTGACGCATAGTGGCCCTATGTACAACCGAAAGAAAGAGTGCTTGGTTCTGCACCATCTTCACAATCGCTGCTATGTTTGAGCCCACTGTTGCAGCCACTGTGTCAATCCATCTCACTGACCCTCTACTTTACCAAACATGATGTCCTTCTCCAGACACTGGTCCCTCCTGATAACATGCCCAAAGTATGTGAGATGAAGTCTCATCCTCCATGCTTCTAAGCAGCATTCTGGCTGTACTTCTTCAAAAACAGATTTGTTCATTCTTCTGGCGGTTCAATATTCTTTGCCAATATCATAATTCAAAGGCATCAATTCTTCTTCAGTCTTCCTTATTCACTGTCCAGCTTTTCATGCATATGAGGTGATTGAAAATATCACGGCTTAGGTCAGGCTCACCTCACACCTCAAAGAGATACCTTCACTTTTTAAAACTTTAAAGAGGTCTTTTGGAGCAGATGTGCTCAATGGAACATGCTGTTTGATTTTTTTTTTTTTAATTGTATTTTAGATGAAGGTTTACAGAGGAAATTAGTTTTTCAATAGACAGTTAACAAACATATTATTTGTTACATTGGCTGCCAATCCCATGACATGTCAATATGCTCCCTTTCTCAACACTGGGTTCCCAATTATCAGCTTTCCTATCTCCTCCTGCCTTCTTGTCCTTGCCTCCAGGCTGGTGTGCCCAGTTAGTCTCATTTTGTTTTATGGGCCTGTCTAATCTTTGGCTGAAGGGTGAACCTCAGGAGTGACCAGTATTGAGCTAAAAGACTGTCTAGGGGGCCACAATCTCAGGGTTTCTCCAGTCTCTATCAGACCAGTAAGTGTGGTCATTTTTTCTGTAAGAATTTTGTTCTACATTTTTCTCCAGGCTGTCCAGGACCCTCTATTGTGATCTCTGCAAGAGCAGTTGTTGGTGGTAGCTGGACACCATCTAGTTGTGCTGGACTCAGGCTGATAGAGACTGTGGTAGTTGTGCTCCATTAGTCCTTTGAACTAATCTCTCCCTTGTGTCTTTGGTTTTCTTCCACTTTCCCTTGCTCCAGACAGGGTGGGACCAGTGGAGTATCTTAGATGGCCACTCACAAGATTTTAATACCCAAATGCTACTCACTTAAGTAGGATGTAGTATATTTTCTTTAAAATCTATGTTATGCCAATTAAGCTGGATATTCTCCAAGACCATGGTCCCCATAACACTCAGCCCAGCAATTCAGTCCCTCACGGAATATGTATGTGTCTACAGAGCTTCCCTCCGATGTGTCTGTCAGTTTGTCATACTGTGGGGGCTTGTGTGTTGCTGTGATGCTGGAAGCTATGCCAGCAGTATTCAGATACCAGCAGGGTCACCCATGGAGGACAGGTTTCAGCTGAGCTTCCAGACTAAGAAAGACTAGGAAGAAGGATCCGGCAGTCCACTTCTGAAAAGCATTGGCCAGTGCAAACCTTATGAATAGCAGCTGAACATTGTCTGATATAGTGCTGGAAGATGAGCACCTCAGGTTGGAAGGCACTCAAAAGACGACTAGGGAAGAGCTGCCTCCTCAAAGTAGAGTCGACCTTAATGATGTGCATGGAGTAAAGCTTTCGGGACCTTCATTTGCTGATGTGGCATGACTCAAAATGAGAAGAAACAGCTGCAAACATCCATTAATAATCGGAACCTGGAATGTATGAAATATGAATCTAGGAAAATTGGAAATCATCAAAAATGAATTGGAACGCATAAACATTGATATCCTAGGCATTAGTGAGCTGAAATGGACTGGCATTGGCCATTTTGCATCAGACAATCATATAGACTACTATGCTGGGAATGACAATTCGAAGAGGAATCGTGTTACAGTCATTGTCAAAAAGAACGTTTCAAGATCTATCCTGAAGTATAATGCTCTCAGTGATAGGATAATATCCATATGCCTACAAGGAAGACAAGTTAATACGACTATTATTCAAATTTACGTACCAACCATTAGGGCCAAAGGTGAAGATTTTTATCGGCTGCTGCAGTCTGAAATTGATCAAACATGCAATCAAGATGCATTGATAATTACCAGCAATTGGAATGCAAAAGTTGGAAACAAAGAAGAAGGCTCAGTAGTTGGAAAATATGGCCTTGGTGATAGAAACAATGCTGGAGATGGAATGATAGAATTTTGTAAGACCAATGACTTCTTCATTGCAAACACCTTTCACCAACATAAACGGCAACTACACATGGACCTTGCCAGATGGAACACACAGAAATTAAATTGACTACATCTATGAAAGAGACGATGGAAAAGCTCAATATCATCAGTCAAAACAAGGCCAGGGGCCGACTGTGGAACAGACCATCAATTGCTCATATGCAAGTTCAAGCTGAAACTGAAGAAAATCAGAGCAAGTCCACAAGAGCCAAAACATGACCTTGAGTATATTCCACCTGAATTTAGAGACCATCTCAAGAACAGATTTGACGCATTGAACACTAGTGACCAAAGACCAGACGAGTTGTGGAATGACATCAAGGACATCATCCATGAAGAAAGCAAGAGGTCATCGAAAAGACAGGAAAGAAAGAAAAAACCCAAGATGGATGTCAGAGGAGACTCTGAAACTTGCTCTCAAACGTGGAGCAGCTAAAGCAAAAGAAAGAATTGATGAAGTAAAAGAACTGAAGATTTCAAAGGGCGGCTCGAGAAGACAAAGTAAAGTATTATAATGACATGTGCAAAGAGCTGGAGATGGAAAACCAAAAGGGAAGAACATGCTTGGCATTTCTCAAGCTGAAAGAACTGAAGAAAAAATTCAAGCCTCGAGTTGCAATAGTGAAGGATTCCATGGGGAAAATATTAAACGACGCAGGAAGCATCAAAAGAAGATGGAAGGAATACACAGAGTCATTATACCAAAAAGAATTAGTCAATCTTCAACCATTTCAAGAGGTGGCATATGATCAGGAACCGATGGTACTGAAGGAAGAAGTCCAAGCTGCTCTGAAGGCATTGGCAAAAAACAAGCCTCCAGGAATTGAGGGAATATCAATTGAGATGTTTCAACAAACAGATGCAGCACTGGAGACGCTCACTCGTCTATGCCAAGAAATATGGAAGACAGCTTCCTGGCCAACTGACTGGAAGAGATCCATATTTATGCCTATTCCCAAGAAAGGTGATCCAACCGAATGTGGAAATTATAGAATATCATTAATATCACACACAAGCAAAATTTTGCTGAAGATCATTCAAAAACGGCTGCAGCAGTATATCGACAGGGAACTGCCAGAAATTCAGGCCGGTTTCAGAAGAGGGCATGGAACCAGGGATATCATTGATGATGTCAGATGGATCCTGGCTGAAAGCAGAGAATACCAGAAGGATGTTTACCTGTGTTTTATTGACTATGCAAAGGCATTCAACTTTATGGATCATAACAAACTATGGATAACACTGGGAAGAATGGGAATTCCAGAACACTTAATTGTGCTCACGAGGAACCTTTACATAGATCAAGAGGCAGTTGTTCGGACAGAACAAGGGGATACTGAATGGTTTAAAGTCAAGAAAGGTGTGCGTCAGGGTTGTATTCTTTCACCATACCTATTAAATCTGTGTGCTGAGCAAATAATCCGAGAAGCTGGACTATATGAAGAAGAACAGGGCATCAGGATTGGAGGAAGACTCATTAACCACCTGTGTTATGCAGATGACACAACCTTGCTTGCTGAAAGGGAAGAGGACTTGAAGCACTTACTAATGAGTATCAAAGATCACAGCCTTCAGTATGGATTACACCTCAAGATAAAGAAAACAAAAATCCTCACAACTGGACCAATGAACATCATGATAAATGGAGAAAAAACTGAAGTTGTCAAGGATTTCATTTTACTTGGATCCACAATCAACAGCCATGGAAGCAGTTAGTCAAGAAATTAAAAGATGTGCTGCATTGGGCAAATCTGCTGCAAAGGACCTCTTCAAAGTGTTGAAAAGCAAAGATGTCACCCTGAAGACTAAGGTGCGCCTGACCCAAGCCATGGTATTTTCAATCACATCATACGCGTGTGAAAGCTGGACAATGAATAAGGAAGACCGAAAAAGAACTGACGCCTTTGAATTGCGGTACTGGCGAAGAATATCGAATATACCATGGACTGCCAAAAGAACAAACAAATCTGTCTTGGAAGAAGTGCGGCTAGGATGCTCCTTAGAGGTAAGGATGGCGAGACTATGTCTTACATACTTTGGACATGTTGTCAGGAGGGATCAGTTCCTGGAGAAGACATCATGCTTGGCAGAGTACAGGGTCAGCGGAAAAGAGGAAGACCCTCAACAAGGTGGACTGAAACAGTGGCTGCAACAATGAGCTCACGCATAACGACGATTGTAAGGATGGCACAGGACCGGGCAGTGTTTCCTTCTGTCGTGCATAGGGTCGCTATGAGTCGGAACCGACTTGACGGTTCCTAACAACAACCTAACAACATGGAGCTTCCATGACCTTGCCTTGGTCAACATGTGCTGGCTTCCCCAGTAATGTGTACCATCTTACCCTTCACTAAAGTTACCATTTATTTATTGTCTATTTACTGTTTTTCTGTCGTCATCCCTCCTCCCTCCTAACCATCAAAAATTGTTTCTTTTTGAGTGTAAACCTTTTCATGAGTTTTGATAGTAGTGGTCTCACACAGTATTTGTCCTTGTGTGATTAACTTATTTCACTCAGCATAATGTCCTCCAAATTCATTCATGTTGTGAGATGCTTCAAAGATTCATCATTGTTCTTTATCATTACATAGTACTTCATTGTGTGCATGTTCCATAGTTCACCCATTCATCTGTTCATGACCATCTAGGTATTTTACATCTTTTTGCTATTGTGGACAATGCTGCGATGAACATGGTGTACATAGGTCTATTCGTGTAGTGGCATTTTTTTCTTTTATTGTGCTCTAAGTGAAAGTTTACAAATCAAATGAGTCTTTCATACAAATATTTATATACACCTTGCTATATATTTTTTTATATACTCCTATATATACTCCTAGTTGCTCTCCCCGTAATGAGACAGCACCCACTTTCTCTCCACCCTCAATTTTCATATCCATTCAGCCAGCTTCTGCCTTCTCATCTCCCCTCCAGACAGGAGCTGCCCACATAGTCTCATGTGTCTACTTGAGCCAAGAAGCTCACTCTTCACTAGTATCATTTTCTATCCTATAACCCAGTCCAATCTCTAAGAGTTGGCTTCGGGAATGGTTCCTGTCCTGGGCTAACAGAAGGACTGGGGATCATGACCTCTGGGGTCCTTCTAGTCACAGTCAGACCATTAAGTCTGGTCTTTTTATGAGAATTTGAGGTCTGCACTCCACAGCTCTCCTGCTCCCTCAGGGGTTCTCTGTTCTGTTCCCTGTCAGGATAGCCATCAGTTGTAGCCGGGCACCATCTAGTTCTTCTGGTCTCAGGCTGTTGTAGTCTCTGGTTTGTGTGGCTCTCTCTGTCTCTTGGTCTCATAATTACCTTTTGTCTTTGGTGTTTTTCATTCTCCTCTGCTCCAGGTGGGTTGAGACCAATTGATGCATCTTAGATGGCTGCTTGATAGTGTTTAAGACCCCAGATCCCAAAGTGGAATGCAGAATGTTTTAATATATTTTATTATGCCAATTGACTCCCGCCCCCGTTACAGTGGCATTCAAAACATTCGGTTTATTCAGGAAACTTCTTTGCTTTTGGTTTGCTCCAGTTGTGCTGACCTCTCCTGTACTGTATGTTGTCTTTCCCTTTACCTAAAATAGTTCTCTAGTGAAAACCCCTCTCCCTCCCTCTCTCCCCACTCTCATAATCATCAAAAAATATTTTCTTCTCTGTTTTAACTGCTTCTTGAGTTCTTCTAATAGTGGTCTCATAGAATATTTGTCCTTTTGCAACTGACGAATCTCACTCAGCATAAAGGCCTTCCAGATTCCTCCACGTTATCAATTGTTTCAGGGATTCTTCATTGTTCTTTATTGATGTGTAGTATTCCATTGTGTGAATATACCATAATTTATATATTCATCCATTGATGAGCACCTTGGTTGCTTCCATCTTTTTGCAATTGTAAACAGTGCTACAATGAACATGGGTGTGCATATATCTGTTTGTGTAAAGGTTCTTATTTCTCTAGGATATATTCCAAGGAGTGGGATTGCTAGATCATATGGTAGCTCTATTTCTAGCTTTTAAAGAAAATGCCAAATTGATTTCTGAACTGGTTGTACTATTTTACATTCCCACCAGCAGTGTATAAGTGTTCCAATCTCTCCACATCCTCTCCAACATTTACTATTTTGTGTTTACTGGATAATTGCCAGCCTTGTTGGAGTGATATGGAATCTCCTTGTACTTTTGATTCACATTTCTCTAATGGTTAATGATCGTGAGAATTTCCTCATGTACCTGTTAGCTGCAAGAATGTCTTCTTTGGTGAAGTACCTGTTCATATCCTTTGCCCATTTTTTAACTGGGTTGTCTTTTTGTTGTTGAGTTTTTGCAGTGTCATGTAGATTTTAAAGATCAGATGCTGATCAGAAATGTCATAGCTAAAAACTTTTTGCCACTCTGTAGGTAATCTTTTTACTCTTTTGGTGAAGTTTTTAGATAAGCATAGGTGTTTGATTTTTAGGAGCTCCCAGTTATCTAGTTTTTCTTCTGGTATTTGTACATTGTTTGTAATGGTTTGTATACTGTTTTTGCCATATATTATGGCTCCTACTGTTGTCCCTATTTTTTCTTCCATGATCTTTATCGTTTTAGATTTTATATTTAGGTCTTTGATCAGTTTTCAGTTAGTTTCTGTGCACGGTGTGAGGCATGGGTCTTGTTTCATTTTTTTTGCAGATGTATATCCAGTTACGCCTGCACCATTTGTTAGAGAGACTATCTTTCCCCTATTTAGCAGGCCTTTGTGAAATATCAGTTGCTCATATATAGATGGATTTATGTCCAGATTCTCAATTCTGTTCCATTGGTCTATGTATCTGTTGTTGTAACAGTACCAGACTGTTTTGACTACTGTGGTGGTGTAATAGGTTCTAAAATCAGGTAGTGTGAGGCCTGCCACTTTGTTCCTCTTTTTTCAGTAATGCTTTACTTATCTGGGGCCTCTTTCCCTTCCATATGAAGTTGGTGATTTGTTTCTCCATCTCATTAAAATATGTTGTTGGATCTTGGATCAGAATTGCTTTGTATCTATAGATGGCTTTTGGCAGAATAGACGTTTTTACAATGTTAAGTCTTCCTATCCATGATCAAGGTATGTTTTTCCACTTATGTAGGTCTCTTTTGGTTTCTTGCAGAAGTGTTTTCCAGTTTTCTTTGTATAGGTCTTTTACATCTCTGGTAGGATTTATTCCTAAGAATTTTATCTTCTTTGGGGCTACTGTAAATGGTACTGATTTAGTGATTTCTTCTTCAATGTTCTTTTTGTTGGTGTAGAGGAATCCAACTGATTTTTGTATGTTTATCTTGTAACCTGATACTCTGCTGAACTCTTCTATTTAGTTTCGGTCGATTTCTTGAGGATTTTTTTAGGGTTTTCTGTGTATAAGAATACATGCAGATACTTTTACTTCTTCCTTACCAAATCTGGATGCCCTTATTTCTTTATCTAGCCTAAGTGCTCTGGCTAGGACCTCCAGCACAATGTTGAATAACAGTGGTGATAAAGGGCATCCTTGTCTGGTTCCAGATCTTAAGGGAAATGCTTTCATACTCTTCCATTTAGGATGTTGGCTGTTGGCTTTGTATAAATGCCCTTTATTATGTTGAAGAATTTTCCTTCTATTCCTATTTTGCTGAGAGTTTTTATCATGAATCAGTGCTGAACTTTGTCAAATGCCTTTTCTGCATCAATTGATAAGATCATGTAGTTCTTGTCTTTGTTTTTTTATTTATATGGAGCTACGGCTGCTAACCAAAGGGTCAGCAGTTCAAATCCGCCAGGTGCTCCTTGGAAATTCTATGGGGCAGTTCTACTCTGCCCTATAGGGTTCGCTATGAGTCAGAATCGACTCAACGGCACGGGGTTTTATGGTGGATTACATTGTTTTTCTAATGTGCAACCATCCCTGCATACCTGGTATGAATCCCAGTTGTTGAATCAGTTTTTTGATATGTTGTTTAATTCTATTAGCTAGAATTTTGTGGAGGATTTTTGCGTCTAAGTTCATGAGGGATATGGGTCTGTAATTTTTTTTTTTTTTGTGTGGTGTCTTTCCCTGGCTTTGGTACCAGGGATATGCTAGCTTCATATAATGAGTTTCGGCGTATTCCATCCTTTTCTATGCTCTGAAATAGTTTTAGTAGTAGTGCTGTTAACTCGTCTCTGAAAGTTTGGTAAACTCCAATGAAGCCATCCGGTCCAGGGCTTTTTTTTTTTTTTTTGTCGGGAGTATTTTAATTACCTTTGCAACCTCTTCTTTTGTTATGGGTTTATTTAGTTGTTCTACCTCTGTTTGTGTTAGTTTAGGTAGGCAATGTGTTTCTAGAAATTCATCCATTGCTTCTAGGTTTTCAAATTTGTTACAGTACAATTTTTCATAGTAACCTGATATGAGGTTTTTTTTTTTTTTTAATTTCAGCTGGGTCTGTTGTGATATCACCCATCTTGTTTCTTATTCAGGTTATTTGCTTCCTCTCCTGTTTTTCTTTTGTCAGTTTGGGCAATGGTTTATAAATTTGGTTAAGTTTTTCAAAGAACCAGCTGTTGGTCTTAATAACTCTTTCAATTGTTTTTATGTTCTCTATTTCATTAATTCTGCTCTAATTTTTATTATTTGCTTTCTTCTTGTGCCTGAGGGTTTCTTTTGTTGCTCTCTTTCTATTTTTTCAAGTTGTAGGGATAATTTTTTATTTTGATCCTTTCTTATTTTTGGATGTGTGCATTTATTGATATAAACTGACCTCTGAGCACTGCTTTCGCTGTGTCCCAAAGGTTCTGAAAGGAAGTGTTTTCATTCTCATTGGATTCTATAAATTTCTTAATTCCATCCTTAGTGTCTTCTGTAGCCCAGTTGTTTCTTAGCAGGTTATTGTTCAGTTTCCAAGTGTTTGATTTCTTTTCCCTGCTTTTTCTGTTATTTCCACTTTTATGGCCTTATAGTCAGAGAAGATGCTCTGTAATATTTTGATGTTTTGGATTCCGCTAAGGCTTGCTTTATGACCGATATGTGGTCTGTTGTAGAGAATGTTCCACATGCGCTAAGAGAAAGTATACTTCGCTGCTATCACTTGGAGTGTTCTGCATATGTCTATGAGGTCAAGTTGGTTGACTGTGGCATTTAGATCTTCTGTGTCTTTACTGACCTTCTTTCTGGATGTTCTGTCTGGAAGTGGTGTGTTGAAGTCTCCTACTATAATTGTGCAACTGTCTGTCTCACTTTACAATGCTGTTAGAGTTTGTTTTCTGTATCTTGCAGCCCTGTCATTGGTTGCATAAATATTTAATACGGTTATATACGGCTGGTATAGTATCCCTTTAATCATTATACAGTGTCCTTCTTTATCCTTTGTGGTAGATTTAACTTTAAAGCCTATTTTGTCAGAAATTAATATTGCCAGTCCTGCTATTTTTTGATTGTTGTTTGCTTATTTTTTTCCATCCTTTCAATTTTAGTTTGTGTCTCTAAGTCTAAGGTGTGTCTCTTGTAGGCAGCATATACACAGATCCTGTTTTTTAATCCATTCTGCCACTCTGACTCTTTATTGATGCATTTAGTCTGTTTACATTCAGCGTAATTATGAATAGTTATGACTTTAGTGCTGTCATTTTGATGTCTTTTTTGTGTTGTTGAGTTTCTTTTTCCCACTAAATTTTCTGTACTGAGTTTATCTTTATATATTGTCTTTTCCTCTTATTCATTGTTGTTGATTTTGTTTTTGCTGAGTCTTTTATTTCTTGTATTTTATTTTGATGAGTAGGATTGTTAGTCTTCTTAGACTAACCTTAATCTTTACCCCTATTTTTCTAAGTTTAAACCTAACCTTTATTTCTTTATATCACCTTGTCTTCCTTTCCATATGAAAGATCTATGACTATATTTCTTAGTTCCTCTTTATTGTTTTTATGTTGTCTTCTTTTATATAATGAAATCTGTTTCCCTGTTTTGAGCGTTTTTTTTTTTTTTATCTTGATTTATTTTTTTGATTTCCCTATCTGGGTTGACATTTGGTTGCTCTGTCCTGTGTCTAGTTGTGAGTTCATATATGATACTATTGAGTTTCTAACCAGAGAACTCCCTTTAGTATTTCTTGTAGTTTTGGTTTGGTTTTTACAAATTCCCTAAACTTCTGTTTATCTGGAAAGGTCTTAATTTTGCCTTCATATTTGAGAGACAGTTTGGCTGGATAAGATTCTTGGCTGGCAATGTTTTTTCCTTCCATGCTTTATATAAGTCATCCCATTGCCTTCTTGCCTGCATGGTTTCTGACAAGTAGTCTGAGCTTATTCCTATTGACTCTCCTTTGTAGGTGACTTTTCATTTATCCCTAGCTGCTCTTAAAATTCTTTATCTTTGGTTTTGCAAAGTTTGATTATAATATGTCTTGTTGACTTTCTTTTGAGATGTACCTTATGTGGAGTTCAATGAGCATCTTGGATAGATATCTTTCATGATATCAGGTAAATTTTCTGCCAACAAATCTTCAACAATTCTCTCTGTATTTTCTCTTATCCCTCCCTGTTCTGGTACTCCAATCACTCGTAGGTTATTTCTCTTCATAGAGTCCCAAATGATTCTTAGGGTTTCTTCATTTTTTAAATTCTTTTATCTGATTTTTCTTCGACTATATTGATGCTAAGTTTTTAATCTTCAATCTCACTAATTCTGCCTTCTGCTTCCTCAATTCTGTTGCTCTTTCTACTGCGTTGTCTAATTCTGTAATTTTATTGTGAATCTTCTGAATTTCTGATTGCTGTCTCTACTGTTTCTTGCAGCTTATTAAATTTTTCATTATGTTCTTGAATAATCTTTTTAATCCTTCAATGGCTTTATCTCTGTGTTCCTTGGCTTGTTCTGTGTTTTGCCCGATTTCCTCTGTGATCCCGTTCCTGATGTCTTGAAGAGTTCTTTATGTTAATCTTTTGTATTCTGCATCTTGTAATTCCAGGAAGGCACCTTCATTCAGGAAGATCCCTTGAGTCTTTGTCTTGAGAGCTTGTTGAAGCGATCATGGTCTGCTTCTTTATGTGATTTGATATTGACTATTGCCTCCAAGCCATCTGTAAGTCATTATATTAGTTTGCTTATATAAGTTATTATATGTTTGCTTACTGTACCCTAGCTTCTTGCTGTTTTGATACGCCCAAATAGGCTGCTTGAGCGAGCCAGCTTGATTATTCTCACCTTTGAAGCTCTAACATCCTGTCACCAGATGGCTAGAGCTGTTACCAGGTATATGAGCCTAGGAGTCCGTTCACTTTTCTTGAATAAGTTCAGCTCAGGTGTCCAGGTAGTTGGTCATCAAGTGTGTGGTACAGCCTCTGTCCTACAGTCTTAGAGGGGGCAGGCGTGATTGGTGTACGTCCCGGTATCAGGTTGCAGCAGGGGTTCACACTCTCAACAAAGCAGTGGGCTGAAAACCGTCCCCCAAGTGCCTGTGAGGAAGGCGCGTCCCCATTCTCTAGAGCACACAGGTGAATGGGTTCTGCAGATGGAGCAATGGCACTGAATGCTTTTGGTTTTAAGGACTGGGAGGTACCAGTTATCTTTGGACCCCTGTTGTGGGTGGCTAGGTGACGTGAGTGGAGCCACTAGTCCTTAGGCCCCTGATATGGGCAGGTGAGGACCCTGTTTAATAGGCAAAGCAGTGTCAAATATCAAATACCCACTTCTCCACCATGTAGCTGCAACAGTTTCAGACTGCCAACAAGGGCCTATTCTCGTCAAATGGGCCCACACAGGTCCATGCAGGGGTGAAAGGTATTCAAAGTCCATGGACCATCTATGCCTGGACAGGAGCCGATTCTGTCCTGAGCTCCCCAGCTTAGTGGAGCTGGGAGATTATATTTTCTCCCAATTGTGAATTTATTCCTTCTCCAAGGCCAGGAGAATGGCTCAGAGTGCTCAGCAGGCCCTATCCAGGCCCAGGGAAATTGACAGCCACCGAAGCCAGCTTGGGGGTTGGGGGCGCAGTAAAATATACGCAAGTACTTAGCTTTTGCTGAGGAGCGCCATTCTTCTTTGGTTCAGGAGGTGTGAGTACGCCATGCGGCTAGTTGTCTCTTCCTGAGGTAACTGTTCATAATGCTATCGCTAGCCCCACCTACGTCACTTCAGGGCATGGTGTCTAAGAGTTCCTGGCAACTCCTCTCTGCTTCTGAACCATTTCTCCCTCCCCTTGCTGCTCCATTTTCTAACTTTGCCTTTGATGTTCAGGGCTCCTAGCTTGTCATAAATACAATCGTTTCACTTGTTTTTTTGGGTCTTCGTTGTAAGATCACCGGAAGGGTCTGACTATTCTGCCATCTTGCCCCACCCTCTGAATTCTTGTGTGGTGGCTTTTATTTCTCTAGGATATATTTCTAGGAGTGGGATTGCTGGATCATATGGCATTTCCATCCTCACCCTTCTCAGAAGTGCCGTTATCGTTTTCCAAAACGGTTGTACTATTTTGCATTTCTACCAGCAGTGTATAAGAGTTCCAATCTCCTTGCAGCCTCTCCAACATTTGTTATTTTCTGTTTTTTTTTATTTGTGCCAGTAATGCTGGGGTGAGATGGTATCTTATTGTGGTTTTCATTTGCATATCTCTAATTAGTCATCACAAGTATTTCCTCATGTGTCTGTTAGCCACTTGAATGTCTTATTTGATGAAGTATGTGTTCATTTCCTTAGTCCATTTTCTAATTGGATTATTTGTGTATCTGTTGTAGAGGTGGTAGATTTTCCTGTAGATTTGAGATTAGACCTTTGTCAGATTTGTAATAGTGAAAAATTAGTCTGTAGGTTCTTTTTACTCTTTGGTGAAGTCTTCTGATGAGCATAAATGCGTAAGTTTTAGAAGATCCCAGTTACCTAGCTTATCTTCTGGACTTTGTGTGTTGTTGGTTATGGTTTGTATACTGTTAATGCTGTGTATTAGGGCCTCTAGCATTGATCCTATTTTTTCTTCTATGATCTTTATAGTTTTGGGCTTTATATTTAGGTCTTTGATTCATTTTGAATTAGTTTTTGTTTATGGTGTAAGATATGGGTCATATTTCAGTTTTTCTGCAGAAGGACATCCAGTTTTGCCAGCATCATTTGTTAAAAAAACTATCTTTTCCCCATTTAACGGACTTTGGGCCCTTGTTGAAAATGACGTGACTACTGGTGGATGGATTTACATCTGGACTCTCAATTCTGTTCCATTGGTCAATGTATGTGTTGTTGTACCAGTACCAGGCTGTTTTGACTACCGTAGCTGTATAGTAGGTTCTGTCAGGTAGTGTGAGTCCTCTTACTTTATTCTTCTTCAGTAGTGCTTTACTTATGCAGGATCTCTTCCCTCTCCATATAAAGTTAATGATTAGTTTTTCCATCTTTTTAAAGAATGTTGTCAGTATCTGGATCAGGATTGCATTGTGTTTCTAGATTGCTTTCGGTAGAACTGAGACATTTTCACAATGTTGAATCCCACCTATTCATGAGCATAGTATGTTTTTCCATTTATGTAGATCTCTTTAGGTTTCTTGCAGTAGTGTTTTGTAGTTTTCTTCGTATAGGTCTTTTACATCCCTGGTTAGATTTACTCCTAAGTATTTTTTTTTTTAGGGGCTTTTATAAATGATATTGTTTTCTTGATTTCCTCTTCATTGTTTGTTCTCTTTATTGGTGTATAGGAATCCAACTAATTCTTGGATGTTCATAAGATTAAAAAAAAAAAAAAATTTTTTTTTTTTTTATCTTATATCCTGCTTCCCTGCTGCATCTTTTTATTAGTTCCAGTAGTTTTCTCGTGGAGTCTTCGGTTTTCTATATGGCATACTATATGTGTTTTCTATATAGCGTAAGTATCATATCATCCACAAATAGGGATATTTTTACTTCTTCCTTATCAGTTTGGATGCGCTTTATTTCTTCTTCTTGCCTTACTGCTCTAGCTAGGACTTCCAACACAATGTTACACAGGAGTGGTAATAAAGGGCGTCCTTTTTCCTGTTCTCAAGGGGAATGTTTTCAGTCTCTCTCCGTTAAGAATGATGTTGGCTGTTGGTTTTGTATACCCGTAAACCCGCTGCCGTCGAGTCAATTCAGACTCATAGTGACCCTATAGGATAGGGTAGAACTGCTCCATAGAGTTTCCAAGGAATGCCTCGTGGACTCAAACTGCCCACCTTTTGGTTAGCAGCTGTAGCACTTAATCACTACACCACCAGAGTCTCCAAAAAACCTTTTATTAGGTTGAGGAATTTCCCTTCTGTACCTACTTAGAGTTTTTTTTAAATCAGGAATGGGGGTTGGACTTTGTCGTATGTCTTTTCTGTGTCAATTGAGAGGATCATGTGATTCTTTTATTTTACTTATGTGCTGGATTATGTTGATTGATCTTCTAATGTTGAACCACCCCTGGATACCTGGTATGAATCCCATTTGGTCGTGGTGTACCTTTTTTTTTGACATGATGTTGAATTCTATTGGCTAGAATTTTGTTTAGAATTTTTACATCTATATTCATGAGAGATATCGGTATGTAATTTTCTTTTGTGGTATCTTTGCTTGGTTTTGGTATCAGGGTTACACTGGGAATTTAGAAGTAGCCCTTCCTTTTCTATGTTCTGAAATAACGTGAGCAGTACTGGTGTAAGCTCTTCTCTGGGTGTTTGGTAGAATTCTCCAGTGAAGCCATCCAGGCCACAGCTTTTCTTTTGTTGGTAGTTTTTTAAGTTACTTTCTCAATCTCTTCTCTTGTTAGGAGTCTGTTCAGATTATCCACATCATTTTGTGTTTGTTTGGGTAGGTAGTGTGTTTCTAGAAGTTTGTCCATTTCCTCTAGGTTTTCAAATTGGTTGTAGTTTTTCATAGTACTCTGTTATGATCCGTTTTATTTCAGTTAGGTCTGTTGTAATGTTCCCCATTTAATTTTTTATTTGTGTTCTCTTCTATTTTTCTTTTGTCAATATGGCCAGTGCTTTGTTGGTTTTGTTGATCCTTTCAAAAACCAAATTTTGGGGGGTGGAGCCAAGACGGCGGACTAGGCAGACGCTACCTCGGATCCCTCTATCAACAAAAACACGGAAAAACAAGTGAATCGATCACATACATAACAATCTACGAACCCTGAACAACAAACACAGATTTAGAGAAGGAGAACAAACTAATACGGGGAAGCAGCGATTGTTTCCAGAGCCTGGAGCCAGTGTACTAGTCAGGTACGGCACAAGCACAGAGAGCTGCTCCACCCCCCTGAACTAACCCCGGGAGGGGGACCAGCCGGTTCCGCGGGCGGCGTGGGACGCAGCCGGTAGGAGAAGTCCCCGGGAGGCAGTGACTGGTCTTGGAGCAGGAAGAGCAGCGTCCCAGGCGGGGAACCGTCCCGCCGAGATTTGGATTGGACGCAGGTACGGCATAAACACAGAGAGCTGCTCCACCCCCCTGAACTAACCCCGGGAGGGGGCCCAGCCGGTTCCCTCGGGCGGCGTGGGACGCAGCTGGTAGGAGAAGTCCCCGGGAGGCAGCAACTTGTATTGGAGCGGGGAGAGCAGCGTCCCAGCCGGGACACTTGGTCACAGCACAAGCACGGGGAGCTGCTCCACCCACCTGAACTAACCCTGGGAGGGGGCCCAATCAGTTCGCGGGAGCGACACGGCGACACGGCTGGCGGGACGAGAAGTCCCCGGGAGGCAGCGACTGATTTTGGACTCGAGAGTGCACCATCCCAGCTGGGGAGCCTTGACCCTGGGGGTGGGGCTGGAAGCGGAGGATCTGACCGTGACTCCAGCGGGCCAGACCCCCCGGGGGCAATCTCCACACAGCCAGCATACATAGGCGACGTGCCCCGCGGGAATCTCAGATATAATAGTCATTCCAAGCAAGACAAGCAACTCTGGCTATATTCTGAGGTGCTACTCTCCTATCTCTCTGTTCCCTCCCCCACCCTCCCCAGGCGGCTTCATTAACATCCGAATAGCCTAAGCCAGAGTTGGAGAACTCTGATAGGGATCTGACTGCATTTTTTTTTAGTGGATTTTCTGGAAAAACTAGTTTCCCAGTGATGGCTCGGAGACAACAATCCATATCAAACCACTTAAAGAAGCAGACCATGACAGCTTCTCCAACCCCCCAAACAAAAGAATCAAAATCTTTCCCAAATGAAGATACAAATCCTGGAAGTATCAGATACAGAATATAAAAAACTAATTTACAGAATGCTTAAAGATATCACAAATGAAATTAGGATAACTACAGAAAAAGCCAAGGAACACACCGATAAAACTGTTGAAGAACTCAAAAAAATTATTCAAGAACATAGTGGAAAAATTAATAAGTTGCAAGAATCCATAGAGAGACAACATGTAGAAATCCAAAAGATTAACAATAAAATTACAGAATTAGACAACGCAACAGGAAGTCAGAGGAGCAGACTCGAGCAATTAGAATGCAGACTGGGAAATCTGGAGGACCAGGGAATTAACACCAACATAGCTGAAAAAAAATCAGATAAAAGAATTAAAAACAATGAAGAAACCCTAAGAATTACGTGGGACTCTATCAAGAAGGATAACCTGCGGGTGATTGGAGTCCCAGAACAGGGAGGGGAGACAGAAAACACAGAGAAAATAGTTGAAGAACTCCTGACAGAAAACTTCCCTGACATCATGAAAGACGAAAGGATATCTATCCAAGATGCTCATCGAACCCCATTTAAGATTGATCCAAAAAGAAAAACACCAAGACATATTGTCATCAAACTCACCAAAACCAAAGATAAACAGAAAATTTTAAAAGCAGCCAGGGAGAAAAGAAAGGTTTCCTTCAAGGGAGAATCAATAAGGATAAGTTCAGACTACTCAGCAGAAACCATGCAGGCAAAAATGGAATGGGACGACATAGACAGAACAATGAAGGAGAAAAACTGCCAGCCAAGGATCATATATCCAGCAAAACTCTCTCTGAAATATGAAGGCGAAATTAAGATATTTACAGACAAACACAAGTTTAGAGAATTTACAAAAACCAAACCAAAGCTACAAGAAATACTAAAGGATATTGTTTGGTCAGAAAACCAATAATATCAGATATCAGCACAACACAAGGTCACAAAACAGAACGTCCTGATATCAACTCAAATAGGGAAATCACAAAAACAAATTAAGATTAATTAAAAAAAAAATACACATAACAGGGAATCATGGAAGTCGATAGGTAAAAGATCACAATAATCAAAAAGAGGGACTAAATACAGGAGGCATTGAACTGCCATATGGAGAGTGATACAAGGCGATATAGAACAATACAAGCTGGTTTTTACTTAGAAAAATAGGGGTAAATAATAAGGTAACCACAAAAAGGTATAACAACTCTATAACTCGAGATAAAAGCCAAGAAAAACGTAACGACTCAACTAACATAAAGTCAAACACTATGAAAATGAGGATCTCACAATTTACTAAGAAAAACGCCTCAGCACAAAAAAGTATGTGGAAAAATGAAAGTGTCAACAACACACATAAAAAGGCATCAAAATGACAGCACTAAAAACTTATTTATCTATAATTACCCTGAATGTAAATGGACTAAATGCACCAATAAAGAGACAGAGAGTCACAGACTGGATAAAGAAACACGATCCATCTATATGCTGCCTACAAGAGACACACCTTAGACTTAGAGACACAAACAAACTAAAACTCAAAGGATGGAAAAAAGTATATCAAGCAAACAATAAGCAAAAAAGAAGAGGAGTAGCAATATTAATTTCTGACAAAATAGACTTTAGACTTAAATCCACCACAAAGAATAAAGAAGGACACTATATAATGATAAAAGGGACAATTGATCAGGAAGACATAACCGTATTAAATATATATGCACCCAATGACAGGGCTGCAAGACACATAAATCAAATTTTAACAGAATTGAAAAGTGAGATAGATACCTCCACAATTATAGTAGGAGACTTCAACACACCACTTTCGGAGAAGGACAGGACATCCAGTAAGAAGCTCAACAGAGACACAGAAGATCTAATTACAACAATCAACCAACTTGACCTCATTGACTTATACAGAACTCTCCACGCAACTGCTGCAAAGTATACTTTTTTTTCTAGTGCACATGGAACATTCTCTAGAATAAACCACATATTAGGTCATAAAACAAACCTTTGCACAATCCAAAACATCGAAATATTACAAAGCATCTTCTCAGACTACAAGGCAATAAAACTAGAGATCAATAACAGAAAAACTAGGGAAAAGAAATCCAATACTTGGAAACTGAACAATACCCTCCTGAAAAAAGACTGGGTTATAGAAGACATCAAGGAGGGAATAAGGAAATTCAGAGAAAGCAACGAGAATGAAAATACTTCCTATCAAAACCTCTGGGACACAGCAAAAGCAGTGCTCAGAGGCCAATTTATATTGATCAATGCACACATACAAAAAGAAGAAAGAGCCAAAATCAGAGAACTGTCCCTACAACTTGAACAAATAGAAACTGAGCAACAAAAGAATCTATCAGGCTCCAGAAGAAAACAAATAATAAAAATTAGAGCTGAACTAAATGAATTAGAGAACAGAAAAACAATTGAAAGAATTAACAAAGCCAAAAGCTGGTTCTTTGAAAAAATTAACAAAATTGATAAACCATTGGCTAGACTGACTAAAGAAATACAGGAAAGGAAACAAATAACCCGAGTAAGAAACGAGAAGGACCACATCACAACAGAACCAAATGAAATTAAAAGAATCATTTCAGATTATTATGAAAAATTGTACTCTAACAAATTTGAAAACCTAGAAGAAATGGATGAATTCCTGGAAAAACACCACCTACCTAAACTAACACATTCAGAAGTAGAACAACTAAATAGACCCATAACAAAAAAAGAGATTGAAACGGTAATCAAAAAACTCCCAACAAAAAAAAGCCCTGGCCCGGACGGCTTCACTGCAGAGTTCTACCAAACTTTCAGAGAAGAGTTAACACCACTACTTGTGAAGGTATTCCAAAGCATAGAAAATGACGGAATACTACCCAACTCATTCTATGAAGCCACCATCTCCCTGATACCAAAACCAGGTAAAGACATTACAAAAAAAGAAAATTATAGACCTATATCCCTCATGAACATAGATGCAAAAATCCTCAACAAAATTCTAGCCAATGGAATCCAACAACACATCAAAAAAATAATTCACCCTGATCAAGTGGGATTTATACCAGCTATGCAAGGCTGGTTTAATATCAGAAAAACCATTAATGTAATCCATCACATAAATAAAACAAAAGACAAAAACCACATGATCTTATCAATTGATGCAGAAAAGGCATTTGACAAAGTCCAACATCCATTTATGATAAAAACTCTTACCAAAATAGGAATTGAAGGAAAATTCCTCAACATAATAAAGGGCATCTATGCAAAGCCAACAGCCAATATCACTCTAAATGGAGAGAGCCTGAAAGCATTTCCCTTGAGAACGGGAACCAGACAAGGATGCCCTTTATCACCGCTCTTATTCAACATCGTGCTGGAAGTCCTAGCCAGGGCAATTAGGCTAGACAAAGAAATAAAAGGTATCCGGATTGGCAAGGAAGAAGTAAAGTTATCACTATTTGCAGATGACATGATTGTATACACAGAAAACCCTAAGGAATCCTGCAGAAAACTACTGAAACTAATAGAAGAGTTTGGTAGAGTCTCAGGTTATAAAATAAACATACAAAAATCACTTGGATTCCTCTACATCAACAAAAAGAACACCAAAGAGGAAATAACCAAATCAATACCATTCACAGTAGCCCCCAAGAAGATAAGATACTTAGGAATAAATCTTACCAAGGATGTAAAAGACCTATACAAAGAAAACTACAAAGCTCTACTACAAGAAATTCAAAAGGACATACTTAAGTGGAAAAACATACCCTGCTCATGGATAGGAAGACTTAACATAGTAAAAATGTCTATTCTACCAAAAGCCATCTATACATTTAACGCACTTCCGATCCAAATTCCAATGTCATATTTTAAGGGGATAGAGAAACAAATCACCAATTTCATATGGAAGGGAAAGAAGCCCCAGATAAGCAAAGCACTACTGAAAAAGAAGAAGAAAGTGGGAGGCCGCACTTTACCTGACTTCAGAACCTATTATACAGCCACAGTAGTCAAAACAGCCTGGTACTGGTACAACAACAGGCACATAGACCAATGGAACAGAATTGAGAACCCAGACATAGATCCATCCACGTATGAGCAGCTGATATTTGACAAAGGACCAGTGTCAATTAATTGGGGAAAAGATAGCCTTTTTAACAAATGGTGTTGGCATAACTGGATATCCATTTGCAAAAAAATGAAACAGGACCCATACCTCACACCATGCACAAAAACTAACTCCAAGTGGATCAAAGACCTAAACATAAAGACTAAAACGATAAAGATCATGGAAGAAAAAATTGGGACAACCCTAGGAGCCCTAATACAAGGCATAAACAGAATACAAAACATTATCAAAAATGATGAAGAGAAACCCGATAACTGGGAGCTCCTAAAAATCAAACATCCATGCTCATCTAAAGACTTCTCCAAAAGAGTAAAAAGACCACCTACAGACTGGGAAAGAATTTTCAGCTATGACATCTCCGACCAGCGCCTGGTCTCTAAAATCTACATGATTCTGTCAAAACTCAACCACAGAAAGACAAACAACCCAATCAAGAAGTGGGCAAAGGATATGAACACACATTTCACTAAAGAAGATATTCAGGCAGCCAACAGATACATGAGAAAATGCTCCCGATCATTAGCCATTAGAGAAATGCAAATTAAAACTACGATGAGATTTCATCTCACACCAGCAAGGCTGGCATTAATCCAAAAAACACAAAATAATAAATGTTGGAGAGGCTGCGGAGAGATTGGAACTCTCATACACTGCTGGTGGGAATGTAAAATGGTACAACCACTTTGGAAATCTATCTAGCGTGATCCTAAACAGTTAGAAATAGAACTACCATACAACTCAGAAATCCCACTCCTGGGAATATACCCTAGAGATACAAGAGCCTTCATACAAACAGATATACGCACACCCATGTTTATTGCAGCTCTGTTTACAATAGCAAAAAGTTGGAAGCAACCAAGGTGTCCATCAACAGATGAATGGGTAAATAAATTGTGATATATTCACACAATGGAATACTACGCATCGATAAAGAACAGTGACGAATCTCTGAAACATTTCATAACATGGAGGAACCTGGAAGCCATTATACTGAGCGAAATCAGTCAGAGGCAAAAGGACAAATATTGTATAAGACCACTATTATAAGATCTTGAGAAATAGTAAACCTGAGAAGAACACATACTTTTGTGGTTACGAGGGGGGGAGGGAGGGAGGGTGGGAGAGGGTTTTTTATTGATTAATCAGTAGATAAGAATTGCTTTAGGTGAAGGGAAAGATAACACTCAATACATGGAAGGTCAGCTCAACTGGACTGGACCAAAAGCAAAGAAGTTTCCGGGATAAAATGAATGCTTCAAAGGTCAGCGGAGCAAGCGCGGGGGTCTGGGGAACATGCTTTGCGGGGACTTCTAAGTCAATTGGCAAAATAATTCTATTATGAAATCATTCTGCATCCCACTTTGAAATGTGGCGTCTGGGGTCCTAAATGCTAACAAGCGGCCATCTAAGATGCATCAATTGGTCTCAACCCATCTGGAGCAAAGGAAAATGAAGAACACCAAGGCCACACGACAACTAAGAGCCCAAGAGACAGAAAGGGCCACATGAACCAGAGACCTACATCATCCTGAGACCAGAAGAACTAGATGGTGCCCGGCCACAATCGATGACTGCCCTGACAGGGAGCACAGCAGAGGACCCCTGAGGGAGCAGGAGATCAGTGGGATGCAGACCCCAAATTCTCATAAAAAGACCAAACTTAATGGTCTGACTGAGACTAGAGGAATCCCGGCGGCCATGCTCCCCAGACCTTCTGTTGGCACAGGACAGGAACCATCCCTGAAGACAACTCATCAGACATGAAAGGGACTGGTCAGCGGGTGGGAGAGAGACGCTGATGAAGAGTGAGCTAATTATATCAGGTGGACACTTGAGACTGTGTTGGCAACTCTTGTCTGGAGGGGGGATGGGAGGATAGAGAGAGAGGGAAGCCGGCAAAATTGTCAAGAAAGGAGAGACTGAAAGGGCTGACTCAAGAGGGGGAGAGCAAGTGGGAGTAGGGAGTGAGATGTATGTAAACTTATATGTGACAGACTGATTGGATTTGTAAACGTTCATTTGAAGCTTAATAAAAGTTATAAAAAAAAAAAACAACAAATTTTGATTTTGTCGATTCTTTCCATTGTTTTTCTATTCTCTATTTCATTTATTTCTGCTCTGATCTTTACTATTTCCTTCTGGTGGCTGTGGGCTTTTCTTCCTTTCTTTTTTGATTGTGCTTTAAGTGAAGGATTACAATTCAAGTCAGTTTCTTATACAAAAACTTTTACACAGATTGTTATGTGATCCTAGTTGCTCACCCTACAATGGCACAGCACAGTCCTCCTCTCCACCCTATATTTCCTGTGTCCATTCATCAGCTCCTGTTCACTTCTTCCTTCTTATCTTGCCTCCGGCCAGGAGATGCCCATTTAGTCTCATGTATCTGCCAAGAAGCACACTCTTCACCAGTATCATTTTATGTCCTCTAGTCCAGTCTAATCTTTGACTGAAGAGTTGGCTTCAGGAATGGTTTTAATTATGGTCTAACAGGGAGCCTGGGGGCCATGTCTTCTGGGGTTCCTTCCAGTTTCAGTCAGACCATGTGGGCTTCTTTTGCTGTTCTCTATTTGTCCAAATTGTGTGGTGAGTGCTTTGATTTTATCCCTTTTCTTCTTTTTTGATGTGTGCATCTATTGCTAGAAATTCACATCTGCGCACTGTCTTTGCTGTGTCCCAAAGGTTTTGGTATGATGTTTTTTCATTCTCATTTGTCTCTAGAAATTTCTTGATTCCATCTTTATTTCTTCTACTACCCAGTGGTTTTTAAGCAGAGTATTATTCAGTTTCCATGTATTTGATTTTTGTTGTTGTTGTTACTCTTCCTGCCATTAATTTCTACCGTGATGAGATTGTAATCAGAGAAGATAAATTGTATTACCTCAATGTTTTGAATTTTGTTAAGAATTGCCTTTTGGCCTAAGATGTGGTCTATTCTGGAAAACGTCCCACGTTTGTTGGAAAAGAATGTGTACTTTGATGCTGTTGGGTGCAGTGTTCTATATATGTCTATGAGGTCAAGTTGGTTAATTATGGTGTTTAGTTCTCCTGTATCTTCCTTGACTTTCTTTCTTGATGTTCTGTCATTTACCAAGAGTGGTGTGCTGAAGTCTCCTACTATTATTGTGGAACTGTCAATCTCTTTTTTTTAGTGCTGTTAGTTTTATGTATTTTGGAGCTCTCTCACTGGGTGCACAGATATTTATTAATGTTTATGTCTTCAAAGTAGACTCCCTTTAATCATTATATAATGTCCTTTGTCTTTTATGGTAGATTTTGTTTTAAAGTCTGTTTTATCTGAGATTAGTATTACCAATCCTGCTCTTTTTTGGTTTTGGTTTGCTTGATATATTTTTTTCCATTTTTGGATTTTTAATATATTTGTCTTTGTTTCTAAGGTGTGTTTCTTGTAGATGGCATATTAATGGGTCCTATTTTTTTAATCCATTCTGTCACTCTTTTTGGGAGCGTTTAAGCTTTATGTTCAGAGTGATTTTTGATAGGTGTGAGTTTATTGCTGTTATTTTGTAGTTTTTTTTTTTTTTTCTTTTTTTGGTGGTGCTGACATTTTCTTTGTTCCTCTTACCCTTCTGTGCTGAATTCCTTTTATTTGTGGATTTTTTTTTTCATTTCTTTCACTTTTGTAGATTTTGTGCTTTCTGAGGCTGTATTTTTCTTCTCTATTTTGATGAGTAGGTTTGTTAATTTTCTTTGTGGTTACCTTGAAATTTACCCTTATCTTCCCAAATTTAAGCCAGTCTTTTATTACTTGTTATCTCCTTAACTTCCTTTCCATTTGAAAGCTCTTTGCCTCTGTTATCATTCTGACATTGTTGTCATTTATAGATTGACTTCTCTGGATCTGTGTTGTAAATCTTTTAGTTTTTTTTTTTTTATATCCTTGAGATTTCATGGAAACTCTAGTGGCATAGTAATTAAGTGCTCTGGCTGCTAACCAAAAGGTCGGCAGTTCGAATCTGCCAGGGGCTCCTTGGAAACTCTATGGAGCAGTTCTACTCTGCCTTATAGGGATGCTATGAGTCAGAATCGACTTGACGGCAGTAGGTTTGGTTTTTTGGTTTTGAAAGTTGATTACATAGGTTGGTATCTGGCTGATGTGGTCTTGTGGCCTAAATTCAGACTGTTGGGTGATGTTGTTGGTTCTCTAACTGAAGAACTCCCTTTAATAACTCTTGTAAGTATGGTGGTTTTTACATATTCCCTTACTCCTGTTTATCTGGAAATTTCCTGATTTCACCATCATATTTGAGTGAAACTTTTGTAGGATATGTCATTCTTGGTTGGCAATTTTTTCAAGGTCTTACATATGTCATCCCATTGCATCCTTACCTGCGTGATTTCTGCCGAGTAATCAGGTCTCATTCTTGCTTCCCCTCTGTATTTGACTTTTTGTTTTTCTCAAGCTGCTCTCAGGATTCTTTGTCTTTGGTTTTAGTGAGTGTGGTTATGGTATCTCTCGGTGATTTTCTTTTGGGGTCCGTCCTATATGGGGTTTGTTGAGCTTTTTGGATGGTCAGCTTTTCGTCTTTCACGATATTAGGGAAGTTTTCTGTCAGCGAATCTTCAATGATCCTCTCTGTGTTTTCCATTTTCTCCCCTTTCTGGAACTCTGACCACAAACAAATTTTTGCTTTTGATTGTATCCCACATCTTTCTCATAGTTTCTTCATTTTTCATTCTTTCCTCTGATTTTTCCTGAAACAAAGTGGTATCCAAGGATTTGTCTTCAATTTCACTGATGCCATTTTCCACTGTTTCGAATTTGCTTCTATAACTTTCTATGGCACTATTTCTGAAATCTTGTTGTTTATCTTTTGGATTTCTAATTGCTGTTTTTGTATGATTTCTAGTCTAGTTATTTATTTTGACATTTTGTTCCTGTATTATTTTCCTGAATTCTTCCATTGTTTTGACGGTCTTTTCTATTATTTTCTTGATTTCATCTATGTTTTCCTCATTTTTGTTTGTGTGTTCCTTCACCTCTTGGAGAACCCTAAATATTAGAGTTTGAATTCCCTATCGGGTAGTTCCAGTGCCTTTTTTTCTAGGGGAAGGTCATCTGGTATTTTATTCTGGTCACTTTCTGGAGGCATCCTCTCCTGTTTTTGTTTTTTTAATATATTTTCATATTGTCTGCTGTCTTCGAAGATTCAGGAATGATTTTCTTCATTTACCGATTGCAGATTTGTTTTATCCTGTTTGGTTGTTTTATTTGGTTACGTATGGGCAGGTGGGCTGGGCATTCTTTGTTTGCTTTCTGTTAGCAGAATACTTTTAACCACCTTGTCCAGGTAGACAGGGCTGGTTGCTCAGCTACGGTGCATCAGGGCAGGCCCAGAGGGGAAGGGGTGAAGACAGGTCGTCTGTGGTACATACTGGAGCTGACAGGGCGGAACTGGAGTGAAGTGCAGGCTGGGGTCCAGTGGTCTGCTTCTGTGCTGCTCGGGAGTGTGGTACTCAGCGTGCAGTGCAGGTAGGCAGGGGGGTGGGGGAGGATGTGATGTGTGGAGCTAAGAGGGTATGAGAAAGAAGAGAGAGAAACAGAAGCAAAAAAAAAAAAAAATGGTGCTGAGGGAGCCTGCCTATGGAGTGGCGTGGACCCAAGGAAGCCGCGTATTGATGGCTTTCTAGCTGGATGGCGTGGCACAACTTGTTAAGAAGCGGCAGAGATGGCACATGTGACTAGGTGAGCGGGAGAAAGGAAGGCAAAGAGAGAGAAGAAACCAAAAAAAAGAAAGAAAAGGCATACAGGGCCATGTGGTTGTGAGAAAGGAAAGGAAGGTAGACAGAGACAAGAAACCAAAAAAGAAGAAAAAAATGCCCCAAAGGCGCCCACCAGCATGGTGGTGTGGACAGGGGAAGCTGTGTGCCAGAGATTCCCCAGCCAAGCAGTATGGCACAGCCCATCAAAAAGTGGCAGCCAGGTGGTTGGGAGAAATGAGATGAAAGTAGAGAAAGACAAGAAAAAAAAAAAAAAATCCCCAAGGGAGCCTACCACCAAGGCAGGGCAGGCCGGGGAAGCAGTGTGCCCGCAGCTCCCCAGCCAAGCGGTATGGCACTGCTCATCAAAAAGTAGTGAAGATGCCACACACGATCAGGTGGTCAGGAAAAAGGGCAGGCAGGAAGATAGAGACAAGAAATGAAGAAAAAAAAAAATGCCCTGAGAGAGCCCACCAGTGTGATGGCGAAACTGGGAAAGCAGCTCCCCAGCCAAGCGGTGCGGCAAAGCCCATCAAAAAGCAGATGTGGCACACGGCACCAGCTGGGTGGGAGAAGAAAAGGAAAGAAGTGAGGGAGAGAGAAGAAACAAAAAGAAGCCAAAACAACAACAAAATGGTAATGAAGGAGTTGGCCGGTAGGCACAGGGCAAATCCAAGAGGCCAGGAGCACTTCTCTGGCCGAGCGACAGAGGCCTACCAGAAAGCAGCAAAGTCTGCACAGAGGAAAGAAGGGTAGAGGGTGGGAAAGCGTGCTTCCCTGGTTACCAGGTGCTCTGTCTCCTGCTGGGAGCCCCATGAAGTTGCCTTCCCTTACTCCTTGTCTGCCATTCTTGGTGTCTAAGGGGTCCAAGAGGGCGAGTCTGTGCCATGTTAGCTGGTAGGGGAATTCCACTTCGTAGTCCTTCTCGTTTTCCATTCTCTGTCAGTTTCTTAAACCATATGATGCTTGGTTGAGTTCTTTATTCCTTCATTTGGTGCTTAGGGTTCCAGGATTGACATCTGTCTTAGTTTTTTGGGTCTTTGCTGTGGAGGAACAGTGTAGTGCTTCTGTCTACAGCTCCATGTTGGCTCAGCCTCCTCATGTTTGATTTCTTGACTGCTGCTTCCATGAGCATTGATTACAGATTCAAATAAAATGAAATTCTTGAAAACTCCAACCTTTTCTCCATTTATCATGATGTTGCTTATTGGTCCAGTTGGGAGGCTTTTTGTTTTCTTTATGTTGAGGTGTAATCCATACTGAAGGTTATAGTCTAAACTTCATCAGTAAGTGCCTCAAGTCCTCCTCGCTTTCAGCAAGCAGGGTTGCGTCACCTGCATATTGCAGGTTGTTAATGAGTCTTCCGTCAGTCCTGATGCTGCTTCTTCATATAGTCCAGCATCTCAGATTATTTGCTCAGCATACAGATTGAGTAAGTGTGGTGAGATAATACAACGCTGACACACCTTTCCTGATTTTAAACACACGGTATCCCCTTTTCTGTACAAATGACTACTTATTAGTCTATGCACAGGTTCTGCATGAGCACAATTAAGTATTCTGGAATTCCCATTTTTTTGCAAAGTTATCCATAATTTGTTATGATCCACACAGTTGAATAACTTTGCATAGTCAGTAAAAGATAGGTAAACATCTAAATCTAAGTACTTCTGGCTAAACAGTGGTTAAAGCGCTTGGTTGCTAGCTGAAAGGTCGGCAGTTCAAATCCACCAGCTACTCCATGGGTGAAAGATATGGCAGCCTGCTTCCATGAAGGTTACAGTCTTGGAAACTCTATGGGGCAGTGCTACCCTGTCCTATAAGATCACTATGAGTCAGAATCAACTGGAACGCAACAGGTTTAACCCTAAATCAATATAAACGCATGTGTTCCAAGGAAATAATATCAACAGATGGGCTAATGGGGGTCAGGAGTGGGTAGGTGAGAGCAAGGCAACATAACCCAAAAATCAGCCTAAGCAGTATAAACTATTAATGGGTGACTGTGAGCAAGTCATTAGCCTCTGTTTATCAGCTTTTCTCATCTGATTTCAATTTCTAATATGAAAAAGAATACTGAAGTCTCACTGTAAGGCTAAGCCCACAGTTTTTGTATAAAAAACATACTGATATAATATCAAGGTTCTTTAAGCACTTGTGGATCTTCCACACTTGAAGAGATGTTATTAGAGATTCATTTAGCCCCTGGATTCTAAGAATGCCAAACTGCCACTTCTTAACATTCTAAGACCATGTACAATATCCAATGCCTGGAAAATAAAGTATTTACAGGAAATCCTTTAGATTTAAGAATTTAAAATGCATAGCCCCATTTCAGTATCATAAGTTTAACTGCTTTACTTCTCCTTGGTACAATTCCAGCTCTAAAACTTCTACTTAACATATGTATTTCTTGTTTAAAGGGAGATTAGAGGTCTCCTTGGATAAACCAGATATTACCATGTATCAAAGAGAAGCACTACTGAGAATTTAGTGCAAAAAAAAAATCTCTCCTAATAGTCAAGAAGGGTAATCAAAAGAACACACAAAAAAAGAGCCATATATATGAGGCATTACATAAAAAATTCTCCTTTTGTACATGGTTTGTTTATCCAGAGATTAAAGAGTCTGAAGAATTTTCTCTCACAGGAAGTTACTGGAACTTAACCCACAGTACATATGGAGGTAGCCCTATGTACCTAACCACAGTAGTAACTATTTCAAAAGAAGCAGCTGAAAGTTTTTTAAAAGCATCAAAAACATATGACAGCAACTGACAAATGTTTAGCTAGACTGACAGAGAAAAGATGCAAATAACCAAAATAAAAAATGAAAGAGAGGACATTAAAACTGACCTGATAGAAACAGAGAATTATGACAGAATATTATGAACAACTATATGGCAACAAACTGGAGAGCCTAGATGAAATGGACAAATTGTTAGAAGTACACAACCTACCCAAACTGACTCAAGAGGAAATAGAAAGCCTCCATAGACCCATAACAAGAGAAGACAGTGAATCAGTGATAAAAAACTTCCTGACAAAAAAAAGTCCTGGTTTCACTGGAGAATTCTACCAAACATTTAGAGAAGAACCAATACGAATATGGTTTAAACTCTTGAAAGGACAGAGAAGGAATACTCCCTAATTCATTCTATGAAGCAAACATAACCCTGATACCCAAACCAAAGAACCATGAGAAAAGAAAACTACAGGTCAATATCTCTTATAAATATGGATGCAAAAACCCTCAATGAAATACTAGCAAACAGAATCCAACAGCACATTAAAGGAGTCATATACCACGATCAAGTGGGATTTATTCCAGGAATGCAGGGATGGTTCAACATTAGAAAATCAATCAGCGCAATATACCACATCAATAGACAGAGGAAAAGAACCACATGATCATTTCTATGGATGAAGAAAAAGCATGTGATAAAATCCAACACCCATTCTTGATAAAAATTCTAACAAAGATTGGAATAGAGGGAAATTCCTCATATGATTCAGGGCATATATGAAAAACCAACAGCCAACATTATACTTAATGGAGAAAAACTGAGAGCTTTCCCCTTGAAACTGGGAACAAGACAAAGGTGCTCGTTCTCACCACCTCTATTCAACATTGTATTAGAAGTCTGAGCCAGGGCAATAAGACAAGAAAAAGAAATAAAAGGTATCCAGATTGGAAAAGTAGTAAAATTATCTCTACTCACAGACAATATGATCCTATATATAGAAAATGTCAGAGTCCACAAGAAAACTTCTAGAGCTAATAGAGGAATTTAACAAAGTTGCAGGGTACAAGTTCAACAAACAAAAATCAGTTGGATGTCTATATAGCAACAATGAGAAATCTGAAAGGGAAATTAGGAAAACTATTCCATTTATAATAGCATCTAAGAGAATAAAATGCCTAGGAATAAATCTAACCAGGGATGTGAAGAATTTATACAATGAAAACTATAAAACCCTACTGACAGAGATTAAAGAAGACTTAAATGAATGGAAAGATGTTCCAGGTTCATGAATTGGAAGACTTAACATTGTTAAGATGACAATACTACCCAAAGCGATCTACAGAGTCAATGCAATCTCCATCAGAATTCTAACAGCCTTCTTAAAGAAATTGAAAAATCAATCCTCAACTTTATATGGAATGGCAAGAAGCCCTAATAGCTAAAACAGTGTTGAAAGAGAAGAACAAAGTAGGAAGACTCACATTTTCTGATTTTAAAACATACCATACAGATACAGTAATCAAAACAGCCTGGTACTGGTATAAAAACAGACACGTAGACCAATGGAATAGAGAGTCCAGAAATAAACCCACACATTTATGGTCAACTGATTTTTTTTTTTTTTTTTTTAACTGTGCTTTAGGAGCAGGTCAACTGATTTTTGACAAAGGTGCTAAAGTCCATTCAATGGTGAAAGAAGTGTCTATTCAATAAATGGTGCTGGGAATATTGTATTTCCACATGCAAAAAAATGAAATAGGATTCATACCTCATACCATACACAACAACAAATTCAAAATGGATTAAGGACCTAGATGTGCAAACTAAAACCATAAAATTCTTAGAAGAACAAGCAGGAGCAACACTGTCAGGCCTAGCTTTCAGCAATGGATTATCTAATATAATAACAAAAAACACAAACAGTAAAGCAGTAAATGGGACCTCATAAAAAAAAAAATTTTGGTTCTTCAAAAGGTTACCAAAAAAAAAAAAGAGAGAAGCTAATGACTGGGAGAATATCTTCGGAAAACATATATCTGACAAGAATCTAATAAGCAAAATAGACATAAAACTTCGACAACAACAAGAGATAAATAACCCAATCATAAAATGGGCAAAGAATTTGAAAAGACATTTCACCAAAAAGAACATTCAAATGGCCACCAAACACATGAAAAGATGCTCAGCATCATTAGCCATCAGAGAGATGCAAATCAAAACCACAGTGAGATGGCTATGGTTTAAAAAAAAAAAAAACTGGAAATAACAAATGTTGGCGAGGATGTGGGGAAATTAGACCCCTTATCCATTGTTGGTGGGAATGCAAAATGGTACAGCCTTTGTGGAAAACAGTATGGCGGTTCCTCAAAAAACTAAAAATAGAACTACTATACAACCCAGCAATTCCACTCTTAAGTATCTACTCAAAAGACTTGAAAGCAGAGATTTTAACAGAGACTTGTAGACCAATGTTCACTGCAGCACTATTTACAATAGCCAAAAGGTGGAAATAACCTAAATGCTCATCAACAGACAAATGGGTAAACAAAATATGAGACATACATACAATGGAATACTACTCAGCCAGTAGGAGAAATGAAGTCTTGATACATGCTACAGTACAGATGGAGCTTGAAGACATTATGCTGAGCGAAATGAGCCAATCACAAAAACAAATATTGTATGATCTCACGTATAAAAAAGAAAAGGCAAATGTACGGAGACCAAAGTGTATTAGTCATTACTTATTAGTGGTTAGGGCAGGAGAGAGAAGGAAAAGAAGGGGTTAATGGCAATGAAATAATCGCACTGATTAAGGGTAGGGTTGCATAGTTGATCACTGTTAAGTGCTGTCAATAAGTTATACACCTCTAAAAAGTTGAATTAACAAAACTTGTGTGATATACTTACAATGACAAAAGAAAAAAAAAGAGTAGCTGCTAAGGTTGCTTACTCCTCATGGGATTTGGTTCTTTGGTTTGTAGGTTTAGGGTCATGGTTTCATGAGACATCCCAGTTAACCAGCCTAATAACATGCTTCTGTTCTATGTCCTAGTTCACTGCATCATGCCTGGGGGCTTAAAAGTTTGTAAGCAGCCATCCAAGGTCTCCATTCACAACAGCAACAGAGGAACAAATAGCATCAGGAATAGAAGAAAAATGTGTGGCTAACTGCCTCCATGAACAACTGCCTCCTTTGCCATGACGCTGGAATAATTGTATAGTGCCTGGCTACCATGGCTGAAAATTTTGATCAAAGAGACCATAGAAGAATCCTGATCAAAAGGAGAAAAATGCAAAGCAGAATTTTAAATTCTCATGGACTCTAGACTTTCTGGAGCCATGGATGGTGGATGAACCCCTGAAACTATTGCCCTGAGATAATCTTTAAAGCAAAAATATCTGCTGAAAGTCATCTTAAAACCAAACAAGAGTTCAGCTTAACTAGTGAAAAAAGGTCTGTCTTGAGCATTATACTCTTTTAAGAGCTATCTATATGGGATCAAATTGACAACAGAAAAGATTAGATAAGAGCTTTAAGGCAAAGAGAGTTTATGTTAATGGTAGAGGAACAACTCAGAAAAGGAGGATGTGGATAGTTGCACAACTCAAAGAATGTAATCAATGTCACTGAATGGTACAAATAGAAACTCTTGAATTGGTGTATGTTTTGTTGTGCATATTCTCAACAACAACAAAACAGGTAACATTTAGAGGAAAAAAAAAGTGTAACAGCAAGAAAGGTGTTAGAAAAGTGACACCATATTGAGGGGATTGCAACTAATGAAATGAAAAAATGTGTGTAAGTTATTGAATGGGAAACTAATTTGCTCTGTAAACTTTCACCCAAACCACAGAAAAAAAAAAAAAGTGACACCTTTAAAGAAAAAAAGCTATATATTTTCTTTCCTAAAAATATTCTGAGAAGGCAGACAATTCATTTGTTGATAGAACAGGAAACCTAAAAAATCATTTTCGAAAGCTCAAGTTAGTCTAGATTTTATTTTGTAAAAGAAAAAAAGAAAGGAGTAGTAAAGCTTGGAATGGTACCTTTAATTTCAACCTGGTTCTACCTTCCTCATCCAACATTTCCTCATCTTCAAATTCATCTTCATAATACTGAGGATCAAAAGGTCTGCAAATTGTTTTTAAATAAACTATTAATCATATTTGGTAAGGAATATTATTACTGTTACAGAATAATATCTCTATAATACATACCAATATATTAAAGTATTAATAACAATAATAATAATTTAAAAATCATCATAATAAATATACCTTCATGTTCAATTTCAAGGAAGTATTCAAGTTACTGTTCTTTCTTAAAATGTGGTTTTAATACATATTGCTTAAAGTGCAAGCAAGCCTAAATACTCAAAATATTCTTTATTCTTAGTATGTAAGTCTTCCAAGGAACAGACTCCATACGCTCTAGCTTTCCCCATCATTTTGCTTGGTGGGGAAAAATTTAAATCACACAAGAGCTTGCATGTTACTTAGTGAATAATGCCCATCTACACTGTGTAACTGCTAACCCTAAATGGTCCAAAACCATTATCTTTTCTAGATCCACAAAGGCAGCTACTGTGGACATGTGCAGCTTCTCCAATTCTCCTCTCTCATCCTCAGCTTTTTCAGGGTTTCACTAGTCAAAAACACCTTGAAGACTTACGTCTGTTCATTCATAAGAAAGAATCAAACTGCTTAAAACAATTACATTAGAAGTCTCCCTTACCAATAGTACATTCTTCTTCTACCACAGGAAATGCCTGACTTATTTTTTCAGAGCTACATAAGGAATCTTCCATTTTTTTGTGATTAGTCAACTCATGTAAAATAAAAATACTAACATTTCATATATTTCTATTCAACATCCAGAAAAATTTAATTGGTCCTTTACCTGGGCTCTACACTGAGAAAGTTGGGCAGTTTAACAAAATACAAGTCATTTCCTAAATCAGTGTTTACTTTGGGTATTTCTACTTCTATTCTGGTCTCAGGAATTGGCTCTTCCTCCTGTTGATCCTGAGGTAATCCATTTTCATCCTAGTAAAAGAATCACAGAATTTTAGAGCCTGCTGGGACCTTAGAAATGGCCTAGCTCAACCTTTTACACTTTAATGACTTAGATGGGCAAAAGTCTATTTAGACATTACTTATAAATTTTTTTTTTTAGGGTTAAAGCAATCCCCAACCTCCATTTCTACCCACCGACCCACAAAAGATTGGTTTGGATGCATCAGTACAAGAAAATCTCTTTTGTGATAAATCTATCTTGCAAACATTAGTAATGGAAGTATAAAATTCATCAACAGTTCAATGTGAAATAACTCTAGGAATTAAAATCAAAGATGATCATTAATAGCACACGTTTCTTGGCATGAACAAACAAACAGAAAACATTTAAGTCAATAGTTCTCAATGGTCTTCACAGTCTAGCCCTGGAGGCTTGGCACCAAGCTCATGCTGGGTGTTTTATTTCTACTCTCCCTTACAATCAACCTTCCTGACATAATTAACTAAGAAAGTTGTCTGTTCATTGTGTTTCCATATCACTATTCAGTTGTCAACATCCTCTTACTGGCGAAGTGAGACTCTTAACCTCTGACACTTTTACTCAGCCTTAAATGAGGGGTTCGGTTCACATCAGTAATTTTACTTACAACAGGCTGTCCTGGAGTGGGTGGCTTATCTTCCCCATCACTCCCTGAAGATATATCATCGGCACCTCCAAACAGATCCATGGTTCCATTATTATCTTCAAAGAAGGAGGAAAAATTAACAGCATTAATTTCTGTAACTAACGTGCCTCAATAGGAGCAATCAGTCCCTGGAGAAGGACATCATGCTTGGTAAAGTGGAGGGTCAGCGAAAAAGAGGAAGACTCTCAATAAGATGGACTGACACAGTGGCTGCAACAATGGGCTCACACATAACGACTGTGAGGATGGCACAGGACCGGGCAGTGTTTTGTTGTTCTACACAGGGTTGCTATGAGTCAGAACTGACTTGATGGCACTTTACAACAAGGTTCTTCAAAGATGATCATTTGAAAATATTCCTAAAGTTTCGGGACCAGGCACCAGGAAACCTCCCAAAAAACAACTCAGTGCCTGGTTCTCAAAGGGGTGAGCATTACATCTGTGGACAGGGAAAGGGGAAAGGACAGTAAAAAGCAAAGCTGAACAGGAGTACTTCTTTTTCCTTTCATTTTCTGCATCCTTGCTCTTCTACTTTCTTTTATTCCCCAAAAGCCCACATGTCCTTCTACAGTATATTCAAAGTTGAGGTTTACGCACTCCACATACGCCAATTTTCTATGTAAGTGCCTCAAGGTTCAAAATTCTAAGTTCATGTCTGTTCAGGCCCTCATTCTTCCTAGTCAGTTTCAGCTAGGTGTAGGCAAACGACAACCACAATCCGCACAAATGAATAAGCCAAGGAGGGTTACTAGAGAGAATGAATAGAAAGAGAGAAGGGCAGTCAGAAAGCAGACTGCTTGAAATTGAGATTACAGAATTACTGGTAATGACATGGTCTAGGATACAGTGACAAGAGTGAGTTACTAAGGCAGGATGGAGGACAAGATCACTGAAAAAGAAGAGGCAAGGAAGTAAAAGGTCAGGGTATTGAAAAGTTCATCTACATGATAAAATTACCAAAACTCTAACCCCATTCACCCATACTCTGATGTTTTCTTCTTAGTTCTAACCACTATCTGACTGCGATGCAGTGAATTACTTAATATGGCCCTTCTAGCCATAGTGTTTGTAATTCCCACCAAATGACTGGGTGGGACTATGCATATAAGGTGCTTGTGGTTCACCAAGTAGACTGGACAGCTTGCGTGGTGCCCCCCACAGGGCATGCAAATAAGGTGTATGGAACCCTAAACAGGGGACTGGTCTGTTTTGCCATCCCGGAGGTGAGGAAAGGGAACTCACTACTACCAAGAAGAAGAGATAGGACCAGAGTACGTCTGTCTTAGTTATTTAGTGCTGCCGTAACAGAAATATCACAACTGGATGGCTTTAAGAGACATTTATTCTCTCACAGTTTAGGAGGCTAGAAGTCCAAATTCAGGGTGCCAGCTCTAGGGAAAGGCTTTCTCTCTCTCTCAGCTCTGGTGGAATGTCCTTATCTCCTTTCAATATTTGTGGGCCCAGCTTTCCTTGGAAATCTTCATGTATCTTGGCATCAATCCTCCCCTGGGTCTAGGAGGTGCTCAGCACAGGGACCCCAGGTTCCACAGATGTGCTCCACTCCCAGCTCTTCTTTCTTGGTGGTAGTCAGGTCTCTCCCTCTTCTGGCTTCTCTCTCCTTTTATCTCTTGTAAGATAAAAGGTGATGTAGGCCACACCCCATGGAAACTCCCCTTATCAGGGCTGTGACCTGAGTAAGGGTGTTGTATACCATCCCAATCCTTTCTCATTAACATAATAAACATAACCTAATTCTGCCTCATAGAGATTAGGATTTAGAACACATCACAAAATGGGGATAATACATCAGATCACAAAATGAAGGACAACCACACAATATTGAGAACCATGGCCTAGCCAAGTCAACACATATTTAGGGGAGATACAATTCAATCCATGACAGTGTCCTTTGGACCCAGGGTCCCCGTATCAGGAACCTCCTAGACCCAGGAGACAAAGAGAAAGAAAGCTGTAACACATAAGACAGTGAGAGAAGACGGTAAGAAACAGCAGCAGAGAAATGGTGGCAGCAGAAGAGGCAGCAGAACCAGGAATCTGGCAGGAGATGGCGCGGTTGGCTTCCTGCCCATGGAGTGAGAAAGCTAAGCACCTTTGGGCAAGAGGCTTGCTGCCAGAGTGGGGTACCTCTGGGCACTTGGCTGAGCTAGGCTCCCCGATCCATGGAGCTAAGAGTCGTTAACACTTGCCTGAGAAAGCCCTGAGCAGGGCCCAGTGACAGAGGCTGAGAAGAAACTATCCTGATTAAGAACTATATTCTGAGTTGTTCCTGTTACTTCTAAGTTAATCCTGATCTTGAGTATATCCCATTACTTTCCTAATAAACCCCATAATCGTGAGTATGGTCTGTGAGTTTTATGTGGCCACTGCAATGAATAATAAAACCCAGCAGAGAAGTATAGAGCGCTCTGGGAGGGACGGTTGGTATCAGAATTGGTAAAAAGGTTGGGTGAGAGGAGGTATGTCTGACCCCACCTCATAGGCATCAGCCTTGGGCAGTTGATGCTGATAATGATTCTCTTTCTCCCTTGTCAAGTCAGAGGCCTCCATAGCCACATTATTTTTACACCAACAACTATATATTTAATTTACTTATCGTGTTACTAGTCTCCCTACCGTACCCACACCCCATCAGAATGGGAGCTGTACAGGGAGGTGGTTTCATCTGTTTTGATCATTGCTGCATCCTCAATGCCTAGAACAGTATTAGTATATATCAGTATACTCAATAAGTGTCTGTGAAAATGAAAGACTTAACATATCTTCTCTAATTCTTACAACCCTCTCTAAAAATCATCTCCCTTTTATAGATCAGAAAACTGATGTTTAGAGTAATTAATTTGACCAAAATCATACAGCTGGAAAGTGGAGAGACAAAAATTCTAACTTAGACCATTTGATTCCAGAGCATAACCACATTACTAGTTACAGATGCAAATATCTTTAAGTACAGAGTTTACTGTTCTGTCCAGCTCTCTTCTTTCCTCTAGTTGACCTTAAAATGCTGACTTTAATTATAATGTTACTTATAATTTACATAAGCTAATTAACATTAATACCTAATTACCATTCAGCGCAATAATGCTGTGTATAATCAAACTATCAAAATTATCTTTGCTGTAACTTTTATATTAACACCTTTCTTGTAAAATGATTGACATCTGCAAACATAGTCATACACAGACATGTACAGATAGATCTCCCTTCATCCTTACAACAAATAAACTTAACACCAGTTTTTCGTTTTTGCTTTTTTTTTAATTCTGCATCTAATGCACAGCTCTAGGAATTGTGTTCTTCATCTGACATTAACCTGTTAAGAACTTAACAAACTGCCACAAGCTGCTGATTAAGCATAAGCAGATTTACTGTACAACTTGTCTGTATACACTGAGCGTATCCACACTCTTTTCTGTGGGTCTTGCATTCGGGGTAAACACCAAGGGTTAGGAATGCACTATAGTCATGTGCAGAAAGTTAAGTGGAAATACATGTGTGAATGTGTGCACATGTGTATCAATATGTTAACCGAGGTCACTGGCAGATGGCAGAATTTGAGGTAATTTTTCTTTTTTATGTGCGTGCTTTTCTTCATTTTCCAAATTTTCTACCATGAACGTGGATTAGTTTTGTAATCAGGTATCTTTAAAAGAAATAATACAATACAATGGGAGAAAAACATGGAGCAGAATGCAATTTCTTAAAAAGTCCAGACTTATTGGACCAACTGAGACTAGAGGATTACCTTGACATACTCTTTAAACTTTGAACCGAAACTATTCCGAGGTCACTGTTTAGCGAAGTAACAGATTGGCACACACAAAAAAGGATACTACCTGTGAGTACGGTGCTCCATTAAAAAACCATCTATACAAGACCAAAAGATCAATGATTACTCTAAAGCAAAGATAAGAACATAAGGGGGCAGGGAAACTAGAATACCAGAGAGGGAACAAACAGAAAGCAATTAAAGAGGATATTGACACATTGTGAAAAATGTAATGTCACTGAACAATTTGTATAAAACTATCAAAAATAGAAACCTAATTTTCTGTGTAAGCTTTCACCAAAAGCACAATTAAAAAAAAAATACTAAGAGTACCTTTTGGCATCTCGGTGTCACTCTCTGCTTCTGAATCAGATGCAATTGTGTTCTTGCGTTTCATTCGTAAAACTTCATCTTCACTATCACTGCCTCTTGCAGATTCTATATGAGTAGAATTAGAAGTTCTGCATGATCACAGTCGTATCACAGCTTTGAAGTTAGTGTTCTAAAAGCAACACTGGGCATAAACAAACTGGTACAACCATATAATGGAATACTACTCAGCAATAAGTATGAATGACCTATTAATACATGTAACAATCTGGATGAATCTGAAATGCATTATGCTAAGTGAAATAAGCCAGTCTTAAAAAGTTACATACTGTATGATTCCATTTTTGACATTCTCAAAGACAAAACTATAGTGGCAGAACTGATCAGTGGCTGCCAAAGTTTAGAGGTGGGCAAAGGATGTGACTACAAAGAATAGCCTGAGGGAGTTTTTTGGGGTGACAGAACTGTTCTGAACCATGACTGGTGGCAGTTACACAAATCAATGAACATATTAATAGAACTGTACACACACACAAAGATCAACTTTACTGTGGTGTTTATTTAAAAAAAAAACAAAACATTGGTTTCTGTAAGAAATGAGGGAAGCAGTACTGAAGCATGTGATTGAATCTGTGTAAGACTCATAGAATAAAAAGAAATAAGAGGTAAAAATATTGGAAAGGAGAAAAAATATAACGTAATTTCTGGGTGGTACAACTGTCTAACTAAAAACTCCAAGAAATGAAACTGAACTGCTATAGTACTAGTAAGTTAAGCAGGGTGACCAGTTATAAGATTTTCTCCTATGACCCTAGTCTTATGTTAACCAGTTAGTATTTGGGAAGTAGTATACAAGTATTAAAAATTCTGAGACCAGTACAAACAAAACAACCAAACTCTGAAACAGTGTTTGGATACTTAACTGCAATCCCATATTCTACACAGACCTGAATCCATCTCTGGAAATATTCTGACCTCCCTCCTAACACTGCCAGAATGTGGTCTTGAATGATATACTCTGAGTATGTGCTACAGAGAAAAAGATGCCCTCCTATTTAAACTCTCTGAGAAAATAGGATTAAAATGTAATTAATATAACCAGTCACTAAAGAAATGAAGCAATCCAGATATTACTTTTGGAAGACTTCCAACCTAATCAAGATGATTATTTACATAATATAAAAAAGTGATATCTAAATTTTATCATACTCCATATGAAGAACGTATTAACTTGATCAGAAGTCTTAAGGGGTATTATAAAAGGGAGGTCCAGAGAGCCAAAATTAGGCTGTGTGTTTCCTATAGTCTTTAAGGAATGAGTGCCTCGACCCAAACACATCTCCCTAGGGTTTGGGTGCATGTGTCAAGCTATCATAGCTCAATAACACTGACCACTGAGATCATGCAGTTGTCCTCAAATTTTCTAGATTTTATGCCCCCCAAACAACTTCCTGATTACTATAATTTCACACCCACTATAGATTTGTCCCTGGAGAAAGAATACAATGATAAGAGAGAAATAACTGACATACTTGAAACAATCAACTTTGCAATTAAATTTTTATACAATCATTTCTTATGAATTTGATAAGCTGAATAAATTCCTTAGAGTCCGATCACCTCTGGATGATCAAATGTTGGGTACCAAAAAACTAAGCTAGAGCAAGGTGCCCACATTTCAGTACAACCTGTGGGGACAGTTCAGTGGTATTACTTTTTTCCCCCCAGATAAATATATTTTCTCCGGAGGCATGCTCTTCAAACAGTTACGTAAACGGAAACAGCTCTACTGTCAAGGTACTCTAGCACAATACATCTAAGACTGGCCTCCTTAAAAAAATTTTCCTGATCTATCACCAACATATGGAATGTGAAGAGATAGAAGGAATAAATGGATTAGAAAAATATAAAAGTGTATAGGATAAGAAAAGATTGAAATGGAGGAAAGAAGAGGAAAAAAAAAACACCACAGGTAATAAAGATGGAAGTGAAAAAGCAATAAGAAGAAAATAAACTGGCTGCTGCTGTAGCTGAATGTTTCTACTAAAAACTATTTTAGTGTTCATAAATGTATTACCTGATTTATGGTCCTGTTCCTCTTCATCATCTGAATGCCTGCGTTCTTCATCTGAAGCCTGTGGTCTTTCATCATCAGAATTCTGCATTTTCTCCTCGTCAGATATCTGTGGGCATTCTTCATCATCAGAATTCTGTTTGTCATCATCATTATCAGATGGTGCTGGCTGTTCATTATCAGAATTAGCCTTCTCCTCCTCAGACAGCTGTTGTCTCTCATCATCTGAGAGCTGAGGCTGCTCCTCATCATCTGTGTTCTGCATTTTCTCCTCATCCTCATCAGAATTCTGCAGCTTGTCTTCATCTGACCCTTGTGCCCTCTCCTCATCATCAGAATTTTGTATCTTTTCATCATCTGACTGATCACTTTTATCTTCTCTGCCCCATTTTTCATCATCTGACTGTGCTTTTTCAGAACCTTCTGCTTCTGAGTGATGGCTGCCTCCATAGGATCTATGATCTTCACCTTCATCATCATTATGGGCTTCTGATCCACTGTGCTGATCTACATCTGAGGGGTCATTGTCTTCATGGTCAGAATGGTCAGAAGCTTCTGATCTATTGTCTGATCTTTCTGAGTGATTATCACTCCCACTATGATGAGAAACTCCCTCATCCTCACTGTCATCTCCAAACAGTTCCTTATTACTTGGTTTTCCTGAACCACCTCTTTCACCTTGATCGCTTTCACTTCCAGAGGCATTACTGCCAGAAGCAGCATTCTCTTGATCAGAATCTGAGTCAGATCCAGAATCAGAATCTATGAGAGAAAATTTACACTCAAATTCATGTGAAGATAGGGCAACATTTGTGAGAAAGGTCCATCCCAACATAAAAGCAACAACCACAACAAAAATATGGCAAAAACTGTTAGTACAAACTTTTTCAGTATTCTAGAAACTAACCAAAAGTTGCAGCAACCAGGGAAGTACTTAATTAAAAAAAAAAACAAAAAACAGCTGACTCTGCAAGAAAAGAGAGCTTTGTGGCATTTTAACTTACCTTGATCCCATCCCCTGTCTCTAGCTCAGTGGTACCTGGAAGATAACAGCCCACATTCTCAGTATACCTTATTTCACAAAAAATTGTGATTATTTATTTTGACCTGTCAGATGGCTCCCAGGAGGACCAGCTTAAAGGGCTTACCTTTATTCCACCTAACCTGGAAGTCTCCCAGTGCTCAAGCAGTTATTTGGGGGCATTTGTCAAAACTGTCTATAGACATCCCGATAAAAACTCTCAACAAAATAGGTACAGAAGTGAAATTTCTCAACATGATAAAGACCATCTATACAAAGCCAACGGCCAACATCATTCTTAACGGAGAGAGGCTGAAAATATTTCCCCTGAGAACAGGAACAAGACAAGCATGCCTTTTATCACCACTCCTATGTAAAACTGTGCTGAAAGTCCTAGCTAGAGCAATAAGGCAAGAAAAAGAAATAAAGAGCATCCAAATTGGTAATGAAGAAGTAAAACTGTCCCTACTTATGAATAATATGATACTATATGCAGAAAACCCAAAAGACTCCACAAGAAAACTACTGGAACTAATTGAAAGATTCAGCATAATAGCAGGATACAAGATAAACATACAAAAATCAGTTGGATTCCTATGCACCAATAAAGAGAACGACGAAAAGGAAATTAGGCAAAAAACACCATTTATAATAGCCCCTGAAACAATAAAATACTTACGAATAAATCTAACCAGGGATATAAAAGACTTACAAAAAAAAAATACAAAACACTACTTCAAGAAACCGAAAGAGATCTACATCAATGGAAAAACATACCGTGCTCACAGATAGGTAGACTCAACATTGTGAAGATGACAATTCTACCCTAAGCAATTTACAAATTCAACACAACCCCGATCCAAATACCAACAATGTTCTTTAAAGAAATAGAAAAACAAATCATTAACATTATATAAAAAGGGACAAGGCCCCAGATAAGTAAAGCACTACGGAAGAAGAAGAATAAAGGAGGAGGATTTGCACTACCTGACCTCAGAATACAGCTATGGTAGCAAAACAGCCTGGTAGTGGTACAACTATAGATACACTGACCAATGGAACAGAATTGAGAACCCGTATGTAAATCCATCCACCTATGGTCACCTGATCTTTGACAAGGGCCCAAAGTCCATGAAATGGGGAAAAGACAGTTTTTGTAACAAACGGTGCTGGCAAAACTGGATTCTCATCTGCAGAAAAATGAAAGAGGACTCATAGCTCACACCATACAAAAAGACTAATTCAAAATGGATAACAGACCTAAATATAAAGCCAAAAACTATGATGATCACAGAAGAAAAAAGAGGATCAACTCTAGAGGCCCTAACATGTGGCATTAACAGGATACAAACCATAACTAACAACACACAAAGTCCAGAAGATAAGTAGATAACTGGGATCTTCTAACACTCATCAAAAGACTTCACAAAACAGTAAAAAGAACCTAAATACCAGGAAAAAAATTTTCACTATTACAAATCCAACAAAGGTCTAATCTCTAAAATCTACAGGAAACTCAACACCTCTAGAATAATTAAAAAATGGGCAAAATGAACTGACGCTTCTCCTAAGAAGACATTCAAGCGGCTAACATACACATGAAATGCTCGTGATCACTAGCCATTAGAGAAATGCAAATCAAAATCACGATGAGATACCATCTCACTCTGGCATTACTGGCATGAATCAAAAAAACAGAAAGCAACAAATGTTGAAAAGGTTGCGGGGAGACTGGAACTCTTATTGCTGGTGGGAATGTAAAATGATACAACCATTTCAGAAAAAGATATGGTGGTTCCTTTGAAAGTTAGAAATAGAAATACCATATGACCCAGCAATCCCACTCTTAGGAATATATCCTAGAGAAATAAGAGCTGTTCACAATAGCAAAAAGATGGAAACAACCTAGATGTCCATCAACAGATGAGTGAATAAACAAACTATGGTACATACACGCAATGGCACACTACGCAATGACAAAGAACAAGGATGAATCTGCGAAGCATCTCACAACATGGATGAATCTAGACGGCATTATGCTGAGTGAAATAAGTCAATCACAAAAGGACAAACTGTACGAGACCACTACTATAAAAACTCATGAAAAGGTTTACACACAAAAAGAAACAATCTTTGATGGTTATGAGGGAGGGAAGAGGTGGAAATGGAAAAACACTAAATAGACAACAGATAAGTGGTAACTCTGGTAAAGGGTAAGACAGTACACAATACTGGGGAAGCCTGCAAAACTTGCACAAGGCAAGGTCGTGGAAGCTCCACAGACACATCCAAACTCCCTGAGGGACAAATGTTGGACTGAGGGCTGTGGGGACCATGGTCTTGGGGAAAACCTAGCTCAACTGGCATAAAGAAAATGTTCTACACCAAAGACACAAGGAAAATATGAGCCCAAGAGACAGAAAGGACCACACAAACCAGAGACTCCAACAGCCTGACACCAAAAGAACTAGATGGTACCCAGCTACTACAGATGACAGCCCTGACAAGGAACACAGCAGAGAATCTGTCATGGAACAGGAGAAAAATGGGATGCAAACCTCAAATTCCAGTAAAAAGACCAGACTTAATGGTCTGACTGAGACTGGACGGACCCCAAAGGTCATGGCATCCAGACTCTCTGTTAGCCCAGAACTAAAACCATTCCCAAAGCTAACTCTTCAGACAAAGATTAGACTGGACTATAACACATAAAATGATACTGGTGAGGAGTGTGCTTCTTAGCTCAAGTAGACACACACCTATCTGGAGGTGAGATGAGAAGGCAGAGGGACAGGAGCTGGTTGAATGGACACAGGAAATACAGGGTAGACAGAAGAAATGAGCTGTCACATCATAGGGAGAGCAACTTGGGTAACATAACAATGTGTATGTAAGTTTGTGTATGAGAACTGACTTGAATTGTAAACTTTCACTTAAGTACAACAACAACAACAAAATGTTCTACATTCTACTTTGGTGAGTAGCGTCTGGGGACTTAAAAGCCTGTGAGCTGCCATCTAAGGTATTCCACTGGTCTCAACCCTTCGGGAGCAAGGTAGAATGAAGAATGCTAAAGACACAAGGGAAAGATTAGTCCAAAGGACTAATGGGTCTCAACTACCACAGCCTCCACCAGACTGAGTCCAGCACAACTAGATGGTGCCCGGCTAACACCGCTGACTGCTCTAACGGGCTCACAAGAGAGGGTCCCAGACAGAGCTGGAGAAAAATGTAGAACAAAATTCTAACTCACAAAAAAAGACCAGGCTTACTCGCCTGACAGAGACTGGAGAAACCCCCAGAGTATGGCCCCGGCACACCCATTTAGCTCAGTAATGAAGTCATTCCTGAGGTTCACCCTTCAGCCAAAGATTGGACAGGCCCATAAAACAAAATGAGACTAAAAGGGCACACCAACCCAGGGGCAAGGACTAGAAGGCAGGAGGTGACAGGAAAACCAAGGTTGAGAAGGGAGTGTTGACATGTTGTGGAGTTGTTAACCAATGTCATAAAACAATATGTGTACTGTTTAATGAGAAGCTAGTTTACTCTGTAAACCTTTATCTAAAGTACAATTTAAAAAAAAATAATTATGTGCAACCAGTTTGACAATAGCAATTCCACAGGTTAGGCTAGAAGCTATGTTTTAAGGCCAATCAGTAATTATTCAAATTATTCTTCAAGAAAATGTTGTATGGAATCCTGCATGTCCACAAGTTATACTGTATTTCCTATTCTGGTCTGGTTTCTATGGCAATGTGTGATTGCTAGTGATAAACTGGGGTATAAAGCCTGGAAAGGATTTTTCTTCTCTGGAACATTTTTGACTGTCTTGTCAAAAATGCTGTCCTGATTTGGAAATCATATATTAAATAAATTTTAATCAATTTCTTAAAAAAAAAAAAAAAAATCCACAGACAAACGTATTGATTGTGGGGACAATGGATAGCATTTGGAGCAACGACAGACTAACCAAAAAGTTTGAAGAAAGGCTGGGGAATGAGTTGCTTGGGAAATCAGGGCTTTTAAAAAACTCCCAACGACTGGATGGCACTGGGTATGTATTCCTGGGACTCTAGAAGGCCACACATATGCCCAGGGATGTGTGCATGCTCAGGAAAGACCTAAGAAGGCACAGTACAGTCTCACTTCTGGCTGACCTTTAGGATTGCACAAACAGGGACTCAAGGCTAAGGCAGGGTTGTAAACTGCCTGGCTGAGTGTTGAAGGTGAGTGCCATCACAAACACAGAGCCAATCTGTAATACCAAACCACCTGTTGTTGAGTTGATTCCAATTCACAGGGATCCTACAGAACAAAGTAGAACTGCCCTGTACGGTATCCAAGGCTATAATCTTTACAAAAGCAGATTGCCACATCTTTCTCCCGCAGAACAGCTGGTGGGTTTGAATCACCAACCTTTCATGGTTATTAGCAGCCAAGTGCTTAACCACTGTATCACCAGGGCTCCTTCAATCTGTAATGGCTGGGAGATCGCATAGGAATTTAATGACATTTTGTCCAATTACTAGCTAACCACTATTAAGCTAAAAGAACTGAGGTTTCTGTGGCCACACACAACAAAAAATATAGATTTTACAGTATTAGTTCAAAAAAGTCACTAAACAAATGAACAACACAACCAATGAGCAGCAAGAAATCTCGGGGAGGAAGGAGAAAGTGATCTCCACAGTTATTACAAAATTCCAAATGTCCAGTTTTCGACAAAAAAATTACAAAGCATGCAAAGAAACAAGAAAATGTGGCCTATACACAGGAAAAAAAAGGCAATTAACAGAAACTGGCCCCAAAAAAGCCCAGGTATCGTTCTACCTCTTAGTTCATTACATAGTGGCTAAGGTCATAAAAGCATGCAAGGGGCCGTCCAAGGTAGGATGGACGTCTCTGTTCACCTGGAGCCACGGAGGAAGAAGGACATCAGGAAAATAAGGAGGATATGGAATGTGTGGCTAATTGTCTCCATGAACAACTGCCTCTTCTTCCATGAGACCAGAAGAACTGGATGGTGCCTGGCTACCATTACGGAACATTTTGATCAAGATTCCACAGAAGAATCCTGATCAAAAGGGGGAAAACACAGAACAGAACATCACATTCCCATGGACTCCAGACTTCCAGGAGCCATGAAGGTTAGATGAACCCCTGAAATGATTGCCCTGAGACAATCTTTAAACCTTAAACCAAATATAACCCCTGAAGTCTTCTTAAAACCAAACAATAGCTCAATTTAACTAGTAAAGTATGTCCGCCTTCAGCATTATGCTCTTTTAAGAACTATCTCTATGGGATCAAATTGATAACAGCAACTTGAAAGATTAGATAGGAACCTTAGGAGGCAGTAAATTTATGTTAATGAGGTAGGAACAACTCAGAAAAGGAAGGTGAGAATTGTTGCACAACTCAAAGAACATAACCAATGTCACTAAATGGTACATGCAGAAACTGTTGAATTGGTGTATGTTTTGCTGTGTAAATCCTCAACAACAGTAACAAAAAATATACAAAAATTTAAAAAAGCAGCCCAGATATTGGACTTATTAAACAAAGACTTTAAATCAACTATTTTAAATATGTTCAAAGAACTAAAGAAAATCATAGACAAAAATAATAATAATGAGAACAATGTCTTACTAAATACAGAATATCAGTAAGAAAAATTTATAAAAAGAAACAAAACAAATTCTGAAGCTGACAAGTACAATGTTACTGGTGTTGTTAGGCAGCTGAAAAGAAAAATTCACTAGGGGGATTCAACAATAGCTTTAAGCAGGCAGAAGAAAGAATCAGTGAACTAGTTATTTTCCATAACTCTGAGAGTCCAGAGAGATAATGAAAATATGCTAGGCCTAACAGGAATTACCCTGTCACACTCCTACTGCCTTCAGGACCAACAGTAACTTTGGAGGACAGCAGATCAGATTTTGTTAGACCAATCCAGGGTATGCCTACAGTGTTTGTGCTTATTTTCAAGATACTTTATGAACACTATTCATTTCCATGGTAGGCTGTATTCTTGTTCACAACTCTTTCCTCCCTATCCTATAAAAGGGTTACATAACCCTACCCTTGCATGAGACTCTCAGTTTCCAGGTATTTCCCAACCCCAATGACATGCTTGACCATGTGACCTGCTCTGGCCAATGGAATGTGTGTGGTCGTGATACATGCCATATCTGATCAGAAGCTTTAAAAGCAATTGCATGGTTCAGCTTGGACTCTTACCCTTCTCCCCTCTGCTGCAAGATTATTTGTTCTAGATAGGAGCTACTTCTTCAGCCTGGATCCAAGAATAAGAAAAAACATGGAGCAAATATAGTTTACCCTCAGTCCTCATGTAATGTGAGAAATAAGAACTGTTGTAACCCCAGAAACCCCAGTGCCGTCAATTCCGAACTGTTGTAAGCTACTGACATATGGAGGTTGTTTATTATGGCAATAAGCTGCCTAATACAATCCTGTAAACTTCAATAAGTTCAAAAGCAAAGTATTTAAAGTGAAGTGGTCTAATTATAATGGAAAAAAAGGGAAATTTAACTTTAAATATATGAATACCCATAAGAGATTCATGTTGTGTCAGAACTTAGAAATAAATGGATCTACATTTTGTTTGTAGTACTGTGGTGGCTTGCGTATTGCTGTGATGCTGGAAGCTATGCCGCTGGTATTCAATTACCAGCAGGGTAACCCTTGGTGGATAGGTTTCAGCTGAGCTTCCAGACTAAGACATACGGGCAAGAAGGGCCTGGTGGTCTACTTCTGAAAAAAATTAGCCAATGAAAACCATATGAATAGCACCAGAACACTGTCTGATATGGTGCCAGAAGATGAGTCCCTCAGGTTGGAAGGGACTCAAAATATGACTGGGGAAGAGCTGCCTCCTCAAAGTACAGTCGACCTTAAAGACAAGGATGAAGTCAAACTCTCGAGACCTTCACTTGCTGATGTGGCATGACTCAAAATGAGAAGAAACAGCTGCAAGCATCCATCAGTAACAGGAGCATGGAACATGCAAAATATGAATCCAGGAAAACTGGAAGTTATCAAAAATGAAATGGAACACATAAACATCCATATTCTAGGCATTAGTGAGCTAAAGGGACTGCTATTGGCCATTTTGAATCTGACAATCATATGGTCTGCTATGCTGGGAATGACAAATTGAAGAGGAATGGCGTTGCATTCGTCATCAAAAAGAACATTTCAAGATCTATCCTGAGGTAAAATGTTCTCAGTGATAGGGTGGTATCCACACGCCTGGAAAGATGACCAGTTAAAACGACTATTTTTCAAATTTACACACCAACCACTAAGGTCAAAAATGAAGAAATTAAAGATTTTTCCAACTTTTGCAGTCTGAAATTGATCATACACGCAATCAAGATGCATTAATAATTAATTACTGGTGACTGGAATGTGAAAGTTGGAAACAAAAAAGAAGGACCAGTAGTTGGAAAATATGGCCTTGGTAACAGAAATGATGCCAGAGATCGCATGAATAGAATTTTGCAAGACAAACGACTTCTTCGTTGCAAGTATCTTTTTTCAACAACACAAATGGCCACTAAACATGTAGACCTCACCAGATGGAATACATTGGTAACAAATCAACCACATCTGTGGAAAGAGAAAATGGAAAAGCTCAGTATCATCAGTTAGAACAAGGCCAGGGGCCCACTGTGAAACACACCATCAACTGCTGATATGCAAGTTAAAGCTGAAGAAAATTAGAACAAGTTCACGAAAGCCAAAGTACAACCTTCAATATATCTCACCTGAATTTACAGACCATCTCAAGAAGAGATCTGACGCACTGAACACTAATGACTGAACCCGAGACGAGTGGTGGAATGACATCAAGGACGTTACACACGAAGAATGCATAAGGTCATTAAAAAGACAAGAAAGAAAGACCAAAATGATGTCAGAAGAGGCTCTGAAACTTACCCCTGAGCAACAAGTAGCTAAAGCAAACAAAAGAAATGATGAAGCACAAGAGCTGAAAAGAAGATTTCAAAGGGTGGCTTGAGAAGACAAAATAAATTATTATAATGACATGTGCAAGGACCTGGAGTTAGAAAACCAAAAGGGAAGAACATGCTCAGCATTTCTCAAGCTGAGAACTGAAGAAAAAATTCAAGCCTCAAGTTGCAATACTGAAGGATTCTATACGCAAAATACTGAACCACACAGGAAGCATCAAAAGAAGATGGAAGACTACATATAGTCACTGTACTAAAAAGAATTGGTCAACATTCAACCATTTCAGGACGTAGCATATGATCAGGAACCAATGGTACTGAAGGAAGAAGTCCAAGTGACACTGAAGACATTGGTGAAAAACAAGGCTCCAGGAATTGACAGAATACCAATTGAGATGTCTCAACAAACAGATGCAGGGCTGGAAATGCTCACCCGTCTATGCCAAGAAATTTGGAAGACCTGGCCAACTGATTGGAAGAGATCCATATCTGTGCCCATTTCAAAGAAACGTGATCCAACTGAATGCAGGAATTACCTAACATTATCATTAATATTACACACAAGTAAAATTTTGCTGAAGATCATTCAAAAGCTTTTGCACCAGTATATTGACAGGAAACTGCTGGAAATTCAAGCCAGATTCAGAAGATGACACGGAACAAGGGACATCATTGCTGATGTCAGACGAATCATGGCCAAAAGCAGAGACTACGAGAAGGATGTTTACCTGTGTTTTACTGACTATCCAAAGGCATTTGACTGTGTGGATGATAACAAATTATGGATAACATTGCGAAGAATGGGAATTCCAGAACACTTAATTGTGCTCATGCAGAATGTGTACACAGCCCAAGAGGTAGTTGTTTGAACAGAACAAGAGCATACTGCATGATTTGAAGTTAAGAAAGGTGTGCATCTGGGTCATATCCTCTCACCATACTTACCCAATCTGTATCCTGAGCAAATAATCTGAGAAGCTGAACTATATGAAGAAGAATGCCACATCAGGATTGACGGAAGACTCTTTAACAACCCATGATATGCAGATGATGCGACCTTGCTGGCTGAAAGTGAAGAGGACCTGAAGCCCTTACTGATGAAGATCACAGACCACAATCTTCAGTATGGATTACACGTCAACATAAAGAAAACAAAAATCCTCACAACTGGACCAATAAGCAACATCCTAATAAATGGAGGAAAAACTGAAGTTATTAAGGATTTCATTTTACTTGGATCCACAATCAACAGCCATGGAAGCAGCAGTAAAGAAAGCAAAAGACGCGTTGCATCGGGCAAACCTGCTGCAAAAGATCTCTTTAAAGTGCTGAAAAGCAAAGGTGTCGCCTTGAAGACTAAGGCGGGCCTGACCCAAGCCATGGTATTTTCAACTGCATCGTATGCACGTGAAAGCAGGACAATGTATAAGGAAGACTGAAGAAGAACTGACGCCTTTGAATTACGGTGTTGGCAAAGAATACTGCCAGAAGAACAAACAAATCTTTGTAAGAAGTACAGCCAGAATGCTTCTTAGAAGCAAGGACGGTGACACTTCACCTCACATACATTGGACATGTTATCAGAAGGGACCAGTCCCTGGAGAAGGACATCATGCTTGGTAAAGTAGAGGGTCAAGATGATGTCCTTCTCCAAGCGGAGACCCTCAAAGAGATGGACTGACACAGCGGCTCCAACAATGGGCTCAGGCATAGCAGTGATTGTGAGGATGGCGCAGTGTTTCGTTCTGTTGTACATAGGGTCGTTATGAGTCAGAACCAACTGGACGGCACCAAACAACAACTATGTTGTAAGCAGAGGAGCATCTCTATACAATAGAACTTGATTTTTAAAAATTCTATTCCCAAAATTAACAAGAACATTGCACACAACCTGGAGTAAGAGAATGATAAGTAGACAAGCCCTCATCATTTACTTGAAGTAAACAGAAAAGCAACTGGCACTTTTATACATGAAAGAAACACACTGGGCCTAGGTAGGCATTCTACCCACTTTTAAGCTAAAAACTTGTCAGGCGTAATTTTGTTTCACAACTCTCAGAGTCCAGGAAGATAACAGGATTGCCCCGTCACATCTATACTACCTGCAGGATTAACAGCAACCTTCAGGGACAGCACACTAGATTTGGAAGAAGTGCTAGAGAATCCCATTATTTAAGGGAGACCCTAGGTAGCACAAACAACCGGTTAGGCACTTGACTACTAGCCAAAAGGTTGGTGGAGGAGCCTTGGAAGACGGACGCGGTGATCTGCTTCTGAAAGGTCACAGTCTCGAAAACCCTATGGAGCAGTTCTACTCTACACACATGGGGCCGCCATGAGTCAGAATCGGCTGGATGGCAACTAACAATAACAATAAAAGAAACCATGAAGCCCAGGGAAGCAACCATCTGTACACATTACTTCCCCAGACACAGAGTTTGCATTGCAAAACTACAGGATACATCTTATCAAACTATCGCTTCTGCCCATCCAATTATTAAGCATTTATGTAAGTTTTTCAATCATTATATTCCCAACACCCAACAAGCAAATTCATACATCAGACTCAAAAATCCACAGCTGCTGTGCCGGCAATGTAGCTAGAACATGATACCAGTTACCAGCTGTGAAGCTGACTCCAACTCATGGAGACCCCATGTCTGTTAAAGTAGAACATACAGTACTCAATGGCTGATTTTAAAGAAGTAATTCCGCCGGCCTTTCTTCTGCGGCACCTCTGGGTAGACTGGAACCTCCAATCTTTCAGTTAACAGCGGAGTGGATTAACCGTTTTCACCACCCAGGGAGTCCAGAACATGATGCCAAACCAAAACCAAACCCTGGGCCATCGAGTTGATTCCGACTCACAGTGACCCTATAGGACAGGGTAGAACTGCCCCATAGAGTTTCCAAGGAGCGCCTGGTGGATTTGAACTGCCGACCCTTTGGTTAGCAGCCGTAGCACTTAACCACTACACCACCAGGGTTTCCGCAGAATATGATAGGCGTGAATAAATACAGGTAGTCCCTGACTTATGACAGGGTGCCATTCCAATGGCTCCATCATAAGTTGGCTCTGACATAAATTGAATACTTTTTTTTTTTTTTGGTTTTCATTATTGTTAGTATCTTTATAAATCTGACCTTTATTTGTCTTTGGGGAATGGAAACATTACATATAAACATCTCCAAGTGAACATCTGAGAATGATAACATCTGCAAATTACACATAGCAACACTGTATTACAAAAAAAAAAAGACGGTGTTAGTTGTAATTTAATACTCCAACACTCCTAAATTGGGGACTACCTGTACTTGCTGACAGTAAACAACTTCGTGGAAGTGAGTCATGGGAGGGTTCACATGGAACTGTGCATTGAAGGATAAATGGGATATGGACAAGAAAACTGAGGGGAAAATGAAAACGTGCAAAGGTAGTGGAACAGAGTTAGTACACAGAGCTTTACACTTCCAGGCTCATCTGATGGGAGCCTCCTGGATATTCATCCCAGTAGAAGCTCTCACGTTAGAATTCAGTTCTCTGCACCTCCACAGGACACCCTGGTGGTGTAGCGGTTAAGTGTTACAGCTGCTGACCATAGAGTCGGCAGTTCGAATCCGCCAGGCGCTCCTTGGAAACTCTATGGGGCGTTCTACTCTGTCCTATAGGGTCGCTATGAGTCCGAATCGACTCGACGCCCCTGCGTTTCGTTTTTTTTTTTTTTTTTTTGGTACCTCCACAGGTGCTCGGGTCGTTACATTCTACAAGTTATTAAAAATCTGGAGTTGAAAATGGAGAAAAAAATCATAAGAATGCATTTTGCTAAGAAAAAATATGTATACATGTATACATACACACACCACCTTCAGCCTAGAGGGCTGCAAGAATTCTCAACTTAGTCTTAGGCCTCTTCTCACTTGAAGTAACTCCTATTCATATTTCAGACTCAAAAATCCACAGTCCCTGTGCCAGAAATGCTTCCAGAGCAAGCATTACCAATACTTCCACGCACCAGAAAGTCATTCATTCATCAACAAACCTTCCACGTCTCCTCTCCAAACGCAGATCGCGTATGCTCCTCAAAACTAACACCACAGACTCAGCAAATTCTGAAGTTTGTGCACAGGCTCTCTCAGAAGACACATTCACTCCAGTCCATAACGCCTGCGCAGCACTAACCTGTTATCTTTCCCTGACCTCACACTCTCCATCAGATCACGTAATGCTCCGGTTTCGTTCAAGAAGGCAATCAAGACTCTCTGTAAATTCGTCCACCACATCTCCATATTCCTCGACAACTCATTTCCATTTATTCACAAACATTCCTTATTTTGCGCTGGCCCGTACAAAGCAGGACACAGCGGGACATCAGGGTTCTTCCCGAACTGCGCTGATTCGCCTGCGCCCCCACCCCCCAACCCGCGCCCTCTTCGCCCCACACCCTTCCAGAAGCCGCGCGCTCCAGGGACACCCACAACCTCGAAGCGCAAGGCTGCGTCTATCCCTCGGTCCCCGCCAGCCGAGGAGGGTAGCACTGCTCCGAGTGCAGGGAAGTTGAGGCACAAGTGGAGGACGCGCCACCTCCCGCCCGCGGCGCCAGAGCGTTCGCAGACCAGAACCTGACGGGGGTCTGGCTACCCCGCGGAAGCCCTGCAACGCACCCCTCCCCACCTTTACGCTCAGCATCGCTGTCCGCGTCGCTGCCGAAGAGATCTTCCATATCCGCCATTGCCTCGCTCTCCGGCTGCCGCCTCGGCTGCGGGCGGCTCGGCGCCTGTATTTACGGCACCCAACCAACGGAACGCGACAGTGTCGCAAAGATCGTCTGCTTTTGTGACCTAATCTTCGCTTGCGTCGCGAACTTGTCAACTCTCCACGTCCACGGTACGGACAAGCCCGCGCTCTTGTCAATATCTGTGCATACAGGCAAGGATTCTCACCGGGGTCGGGCCGTCGCGTCATCCGTGTTAAAGGGCTTCAGACCGTGTTAAACCCATCACGAGTCAGGCCTGAAGCGCTTTGTTTCATACTGCCTAGGGGTTCTCAGATTTTTTGGTCTCGGGGACCTTTACACTTAAAATTGTTAAGGATCCCAAAGAACTTTTGTTTATATGGGTTGTATCTATTGATATTTACAGTATTAGTAATTAAAGCAGAAAATTTTGAAAATATTTATTAATTCATTGAAAAATAGCAATAATCATGTTAACATAAATAACCTTCATTTAAAATTACTGTAATTTTCTAAAACAAAAAAATTTAGAACAGTGGCGTTGTTTTACAGTCTTGAAATGTCTTTAATGTGTGGTTTAAAATAAGCAGCCCGAATTCTCATATCTGTTTATACATTCAGTCTGTTGAGAAATGTTTTGGTTGAAACGTGAAGAAAGTCAGGTCTCACAAAGATATGTATGTAATTGGAAAAGGGAGGAACTCTCAGGTCCCTGAAAGGGCCTTCCTTGGGCCAGTTTTTGAGAGCCACAGTTTCAGAGCAGTGTTTCTGAAACGTCGTAGGTTTTTCCATCCTGACCCAACACACACGTGTATGTATAAAGTGAAAACAAAGATGCAATTTGAAGTTTCCTATGCTCTTCTATTTTATTCTATTTCAGTTTTGGTTTTTTCTTAAATGTTGGTAGGTTGTGCAACCCACTAAATGGGTTTCATGATTTACCTGTGGATTGCAACCTACAGACAGAAAAACACTATCCAGAGGGTTCCATTGGTTTGTTTTTCAAGAAAAAGTTTGATTTTGCTAGGAAATATGTCTACAGTTGTACATTATAATGTCAGATAGTGATAGAATTTTCACAACAGGTCGGTGCTAGGTCAACCCCCTTGCTTTACAGAGGCTCAAAGCAGTGGAGTGACTAGCACAGTTTAAAGAGCCAAGTCTCTTTAGTAAAAATGTACATCCTGTGTTAAACTATTGCCTAGTTAGTCCAGTATGAAGGTTTTGGTTTTGGACAAGCAACAATGGATTTTTAGTTTGGAGATGAGGAGATATGTTTGTGTTGCAAATAGGAATGCCTGAGAGAGTACAAATGGACAAGTACTGAGAGCTGGGACTAGGCATGTCACCATCAATCCTACAGCTGCTGTGTGTAAAGTGGATGATGTAAGAATGAATAGATGGGTCGCTTAAATTGATCCAGAATACCGGAAAAACAAGTACTGTATTTGAGAGTGATTCAGTTTCATTTTCAGTTGTAGTACTATCCTTGAAAAATACATGGATTAAATCTTAATAAACTGAATTACAGTGAGACCTGCTGAATCACCATGCCTGTATTTATAACTAGAAGAAATAAGATGTTTTTCCCTTATTAATAGTGCGGAAGTAGTAACAAATGGCTCTTTGATGTTTGTTTTTATTTTTATTTTTGTATTACTTTATGCTGATCATTGCCGTTCTGCTCATTGTCTTTCTTCTACAGGATAGATTACACTTGATTATATTTGGGTTCAGTCAGTCAGTCACCATCATTTTCCAGTACTGCTTGTCTGATTACCTTGACTGAAGTTTAGAGTGTTAAAATAACCTCTTCATTTACCCCCCGGAGATGGAGAATTTCATCCTATTTGCTTGATTTTTACTCATTTAACTTCAGGTGTTAATATAATCTCTTGATTTGCTCCCAGGTATGGACAATTTCATCTATTACATGTATGTTTGAATAAATCAATTCCAGAGTAACTTTGCATTCTTGGTTTTCAGGTTTTTGAGAGGCTTGTCTCTTGCCTCATGTTTTGCCTTCATAAAGTGAAGATATCTTCAGAATAGTGACTTTTGAATCACCACAATATTCCCAGTCAAAGGATGAAGTTCAGTGAGGTTGGTCGCATATATTGTTGTAAACATTTTCACAAAGTAAAAAAATGTTTTCAAAATTTATAAAATATGTATGCTCACATCTCGTCACAAAACATGATTATGTATTTTTAAGTTTGCATAGCATCTTAAAAATTTTAAAGGAAAAGTAATTAGCTTGATTAAATAGAATACATTAACTGAAAATTTACTCCCTTTATAAAAAACTGCCACTCCGTAGTAGGATCATGTGGCTTCCTTCTGAGTACTTTGTAAAAGGAGCTGGCATTTAGAAGGGAACAGGTTGATCTGAACTAAAGAGAAGAAGAGAGAAACCCTGCAGTTTCCCTCTATAGCAGTAAGTAAATAGTGGGGCAGCACATTTCTTGGTAGATACGGAGCGTTCATTCATAGCCTGCGTTTATTAGGTTCCTAACTGAATTGGGTCCTTGCAATGGGTGCTATAGGGATGAAAAAATAGAAATAAAAATAATGACAAACATGGTTTCTGTATATAAAAGGGTTTGGGGGAAATGAAACAAATATTCTAAAACTTCTGAAGAATTTAAATAAGTTTTAGAAATAAATTATAAACTATATACACATGCTGAAGAATGGAAAGCCATAAAATGATCTAATTGAATGGGCGTTAGTCAGGAAAAGTTTCTTAGAAAGGATTACTCAAACTAGATTAATGAAGCAGTGGGAGAGAACCCACTCATTGAGACATACTATTAAACAGAACCTAAAATTCAACCAAGCAGACTTCAGTTAGTTTATCAAATCTGTTCTCTAATTCACATGAAGTTTCAGAACACTGGGGATAAAGAAAACAGTGTAAAATCTTCTAGAGAGAAAAATCAGTTGGCAAGTAAAGAATCTGGAATTAAAATGGCAGACATCTCAACAATTCTGGAAGCTAGAAGACAAGGGAGAATTGCTTTCAAAATCCTGAAGGAACATGATCCATCCTAGAATTCTATACCTGTCAAACTATCATTAAGTACAAGGGAAGAATAATACTCTGGGGAAAGCCAGCACCCCTGTAAGCAGTCCAACTGCTCTGAGGCTGCCGTGCTTGAAGAAGCCTGAACAAGCCCAAGCAGCGAGAGCAGAGAGCTCCTGAGACCGTATAAAACACGATACTCCACCAACCCCAGCTGCTCCAGTCCTCCAGCTGTTCCAGCGCCAGCCTCCCTCTGACTGCAACCTCAGTGAGAGACTCCAGGCCAGAACAGCTTAACTCCTCCTAAATTCCTGTCTCACAGAAACCAGGAGATAATAAAATCGTTGTTTTATGCCACTAAATTTTGAGATGGTTTGTTACACAGCAATAGCAACTGGAAGAGTTACTAAAAATTTTACAATCTGTGAATTGTGGTCCACCGAAATAAGGGGCTAAACCAAGGAAGAGAAAAGCATAGGCTTTTTTCTCTTCTGCCTCACTGGAAAGAGGCAAAAGGAATTCCCAGGATGACAGTTGGGCCTGCAGGCCTAGAGAGATGCTGGTCAGATTGAGACAAGAGAAGACTCCAGGAGAGAAGAAGCTGAAAAAATACCTGCTACGTCCAATAAAGATCTGAGGCCCCTGAAACTATGGCCCCCAGATACTCTGTTCACTCAGAACTGAAACCATTCCCAAAGCCCACTTTTCAGACAAAGATTAGACAGGCCTTTATAATAAAACAAAAAATAATGCATATGAGGAACATGCTTCTTAGTTCAAATATGTGAGAACAAATGGGCAGCTCCTGTCCAAAAGCAGGATGAGAAGGCAGGAAGGGACAGGAACGGGATGAATGAACATAGGGAACCTGGAAGCATGCTGTAACATTGTGAGGATTGCAACCAAAGTCACAAAACAATATACATATAAATTTTTGAATAAGAAATTGAGCTGTACACTTTCTCTTAAAGCACACTTAAAAGAAGAAAGATCTGAAGGCCTTCTCTGTGGCAGAAATTTAGCAGGCATCGGGGATGTACCAGTGAACAAGATAGACCAAATGTCTGCTTCAAGAAGCATGCATTTTGGAGGAAGATGAGACATAATAAAGGAATATACTAATAAATATATAAATATCTACACTTTTGGTTTTGTATGTTTACATATGATGTGTTTGAATATCTTAAAAGCATACTTTTCCGGAACTGGGTATGTAAAAAAATTGTAATTGACACATTAAAAACTAAACAAATGGAAAATCAGGCAAGTATTAACTCTGAGAAGCAAAATGAATGTATATAACAGTACCCTAGGTCGCTCAGCTGTGAATAATAATAATAAGAGATAACACACATAATACTTACGTGTGCCAGGCAGTGTCCTAAGAGCTTTTCCTTAACCTAAAACCCCTGGAGTCATACGTGTTTCAAAATTCTGGTTTTTTCTTTCAGATCTTAGAAAGGTAATACAGTGCATAAGGAGCCCTGGTGGCACAGTGGTTGAAGCTCTCGGCTACTAACCAAAAGGTTCGCAGTTTAAGCCTACCAACTGCTCTGCAGGAGAAAGATTTGGTAGTCTGCTTCCATAAAGGTTACAGCCTTAGAAGTCCTATGGGGCAGTTCTTCCATGTCCTATAGGGTCACTATAGGGTGGCTATAGGGTTTCTATGAGTCAGAATCAACTCGAAGGCAATGGTTTTTTGTTTTGTTTTTAATACAATGCATACAGTCTTTATTACTTAACACACCTGTAGGGGTCTGAGCAGCATCCTGAATTCAAAGTAAAATTTACATGGTGAAACATATGAACATTCAAAATATGTGGGATAAACAAAAACTTTAAATAGCTTTAGATCACTTTGTGTCAGCTTTTGCCAACAAATGAGTTATAAAAGAACTTTCAGTATCAGAGTTTAAATTTCAGAATTGTGGTTAGGGGACTGTGGACCAGAATGAATTCATTTTATCCTTACAACAGCCCTATTAGATAGCTCCTAAGGTGATCCAACTGAATGTGGAAATTATAGAACAATATCATTAATATCACATGCAAGGAAAATTTTGCTGAAGATCATTCAAAAGCGGCTGCAGCAGTATATCGACAGGGAACTGCCAGAAATTCAGGCCGGTTTCAGAAGAGGACGTGGAAACAGGGATATCATTGCTGATGTCAGATGGACCCTGGCTGAAAGCAGAGAATACCAGAAGGATGTTTACCTGTGTTTTATTGATTATGCGAAGGCATTCGACTGTGTAGATCATAACAAACTATGGATAACACTGCAAAGAATGGGAATTCTAGAACACTTCATTGTGCTCATGAGGAACCTTTACATAGATCAAGAGGCAGTTGTTTGGACAGAACAAGCATAACAACGATTGTAAGGGTGGCGCAGGACCGGGCAGTGTTTCGTTCTGTTGTGCGTAGGGTAGCTATGAACCGGAACTGACTCGCTGGCACCTAACAACAACAACAACAACAACATTAGCTTCCTATTTTACATGCAAAGAACTAAAGGAAGCACAGAGAATCTAAGTGGCTTCACCCTAAGTTACTAAGCTAAAAAGCTGCTTAGTCCTTAAAAAAGTAAAACTGAATAGTTCAAGTGTAGTCAAACTATTTGATTTTTAGAATGTTGTATATTTATTATTATTATTTTAGTAAGAAATATTTTTCTGCCCCGATATGGAAGGATCCAATATATATGGGTAAGGAAAAATATTTTAAATAGTGTGCATATTAAAAAAAAAAAAATTAGTTGCATCGAGTCAGTTCTGACTTGTGGTGACCCTATGTGTTGGAAGCAGATTGCCAGGCCTTTCTTCTGAGGTGCCTCTGGGTTCAAATAGCCAACCTTTCAGTTAGTAGTCAAGCATCCAACTGTTTGCACCACCCAGGGCCTCCTGTGTACATAAAACTATCATTAAAATTTAAATGTCTGTGTGTAAAACATGTAATTAGATGTTCAGTTTCTGGAAGACTGCATAAGAAGCTGGAAACAGTGTCTCCCAGGAGGCAAGCTAGGGGACTGGAGGATAGGAGTAAAAGAGAAATGTTTTTGTAGTGTATTTTTTTCTTTTTTATTGTGCTTTAAGTGAAAGTTTACAATTCAAGTCAGTTTCTTATACAAAACTTATACACACATTGTCATGTGACCCTAGTTGCTGTCCTCTCCACTCTGTATTTCCCATGTCCATTCAATCAGCTGCTGTCCCTTTCTGCCTTATCATCTCACCTCCGGACAAGAGCTACCCATTTGGTCTCATGTATCAACTTAAACTAAGAAGCATACTCTGCCCAAGTATCATAAAATGTCTTGTAGCCCTGTCTAATCTTTGTCTGAAGAGTGGGCTTTGAGAATGGTTTTAGTTCTGGGTTAACAGAGAGTCTAGGGCCATGTCTTCTAGGGTCCCTCCAGTTTTAGCTGGACCGTCAAGTCTGATCTTTTTACTAGAACTTGAGTTCTGCACCCCACTTTTCTCCCTCTCCATCAGGGACTCTGTTGTGTTCCCTGTCAGGACAGACATTGGTGGTAGTCGGGCACAATCTAGTACTGGTCTAAGGCTGATGGAGTCTCTGGTTTATATGGCCATTTCTGTCTCCTGGACTCATATTTTCCTTATGTCTTTGGTGTTTTTCATTCTCCTTTGCTACAGGTGAGTTGGAACTAGTTTAACGCATCTTAGATGGCCGCTTGCTAGGTTTTAAGACCCCAGGTGCCACTCACCAAAGTGGGGTGTAGAACATTTCCTTAATAAACTTTGTTATGCCAATGGACTTAACATGTCCCCTGAAACCATGGTCCCTAGACCCCTGCCCCTGCTATTCTGTCCCTTGAAGTGTTCGGTTGTATTCAGGAAACTTCTTAGCTTTTGGTTTAGTTCAGTTTTGCTGACTTCTCCTGTATTGTGTGTTGTCCTTCCCTTCACCTAAAATAATTCTTGTCTACTATCTTTTTTTTTTAACTAGTTAGCGAAATGCCTCTCCCACCCTCGTAACCTTCAAAGAATGTTTTCTTCTGTGTTTAAACCTTTTCTTGAGTTCTTGTAATGGCGGTCTCATACAATATTTGTCCTTTTGTGACTGACCAATCTCACTCAGCATAATGCCTTCCAGATTGATCTATGTTATATGAGATGTTTCGCAGATTCATCGTTCTTTGTCATTGCGTAGTACTCCATTGTGCGAATATACCATAATTTATTTATCCATTCATCCGTTGATGGGCACCTAGGTTGTTTACATCTTTTTGCTATTGTGAAGAGTGCTGCTATTGAAGTAGAGAAAATACATTTTCTCCAGTGTTTTAATACTAAAGTAGAGAGAATATATTTCCTTGTTTGTTTTAGTATAGCTGTATAAGCTGTGATTAATCTCTAGTCTTTAGAAAATGGCACAGGTTCTGTTCAAGATATGGCTGAGCAGCCTGTTCCACTCTTAACGTAACAAACACCCTAATACCTTACAACATGTTTTCTCCTATTCACAATGAGTGATTGAGAGCTTGACATTACTAACGCCATAATGATGCTTTAAGTAATCTCTAAAAACATTTTTTTATTACACCAGCTGCACCGGTCTCTTCCAAAGGGGTGCGGAGCTCTCTCAACTCCTGTGGCGTTGGTCTCTCTTCTCTTCTTTGTTCTCTAGAGAAATGGCCTTCAGCCTATAAGATGGCAGCTAGAAAAGATGCCTGACATTTTTAATCTGCAACTTTATTTTTTGCTCCCTATCTCAGCCAGAGTGGACTTGGCAGAACAGTTCCACTAGCCGAGAGATTCTTACGTGAGTTTTTTTTCAGCCTGTTACAAACATACTGATTAGAGTCCAGATGTCTGACATACATATCTTTAGTTTAATAAAGAGTTTCTTGTAGTTGCTTTGTGATGTATAAGACCATCTGTGGGCTACGTGCTTAAAAACGTTAGGTAACCCTAACCTTCCCCCTATAAAACCCTTTCTCTAGCTCTTTAAAATTAGACAGAATGTAGGAGAAATTTAACCCCCTCTGTCTCTTGAATACCGGTATTCAGTAAAGCCCTCTTGCTGCTTACCTCCTCCTGTCTCAGTATTGGCTTTGTGGCAGGTGGCTTGAATCCACGATTTGCGGTAACACTATGAACATGGGTGTGCATATATCTATTCGTGTGAAGGCTCTTATTTCTCTAGGATCTATCCCAAGGAGTGGAACTGCTGGCTTATATGGTAGTTGTATTTCTAGCTTTTTTTTTTAAAAAAAAAGAAGCACCAAATCAATTTCCAAATGGTTGTACCATTTTACATTCCTACCAGCAGAGTATAAGTGTTCAAGTCTCTTCACAACCTCTCCAACATTTATTATTTTGTGTTCTTTGGATAAATGCCAGCCTTGTTAGGGTGAGATGGTATCTCATTGTAGTTTTGATTTGCATTTTTTTGGGTTTTTTTTTTTTTTTAATGGCTAATGATCATGAGCATTTCCTCAAGTATCTGTTGGCTACCTGAATGGCATCTTTGGTGAAGTGACTGTTCATATCTTTGCCCCTTTTTTATTTGGGTTATTTGTCTTTTTGTTCTTGAGGTTTTGCAGTATCTTGTAAATTTTAGAGATTAGACACTGATGAGGTTTGTCATAACCAAAAATTTTTTCCCACTCCGTTAAGTTGTCTTTTTGCTCTTTTGGTGCAGTCTTTGGATGAGCATAAGTATTCAATTTTTAGGAGCTCCCAGTTATCTAGTTTCTCTTCTAGTGTTTGTGCATTGTTAGTAATGTTTTGTATTCTGTTTATGCCACGTATTAGGGCTCGTAGTATTGTCCCTATTTTTTCTTCCATGATCTTTGTCGTTTTAGATTTTATATTTAGTTCTTTGGTCCATTTTGAGTTTGTTTTGTGCATGGTGCAAGGTATGGGTCTTGTTTCATTTTTTTTTTGCAGATGGATATCCAGTTATGCCAGCACCATTAGTTAAAGAGACTGTCTTTTCCCCAATTAACAGACTTTTGGCTTTTGTCAAATATCAGCTGCTAATAGGTGGGTGATTTTATGTCTGAATTCTCAATTCTGTTCCATTGGTCTATGTATCTGTTGTACCAGTACCAGGCAGTATTGACTACCATGGCGGTATTAATAGGTTCTAAAATCAGGTACTGTGAGGCTTCCCACTTTGTTCTCCTTCAGTAATGCTTTACTTATCCGGGGCCTCTTCCCTTTTCATATGAAGTTGGCGATTTGTTTCTCCATCTCATTAAAAAATGCCATTGGAATTTGGGTCCGGATTGCATTGTATCTATAGATCGCTTTGGGTTGAACAGATATATTCACAATGTCAAGTGTTCCTATCCATGAGAAAGATATGTTTTTCCACTTATGTGGGTATCTTTTGGTTTCTTGCACTACTGTCTTGTAGTTTTCTTTGTATACATGTTTTATATCTCTGGTTAGATTTATTCCAAAGTATTTTATCTTCTTGGGGGCTATTGTAAATAGTACTGATTTGGTGAATTCCTCTTCGACGTTCTTTGTTGGTGTAGAGGAATCCAACTGATTTTTGTATGTTTATCATGTGTCCTGATACTATGCTGAAATCTAGTAGTTCCAGTCATTTTCTGGAGGATATTTTAGGGTTTTCTGTGTGTAAGATCATGTCATCTGCAAATAGATATGCTTTATACTTCTTCCTTACCAATCTGGATGCCCTGTATTTCTTTTTCTAGCCTAATTGCTCTGACTAGGACCTCTAGCACAATGTTGAATAAGAGTTGTGATAAACGGCATCCTTGTCTGGTTCCTGTTCTCAAGGGGAATGCTTTCATATTCTCCATTTAGGATGATGTTGGCTGTTGCCTTCGTATAAGTGCCCTTTATTGTTGAGAAATTTCCCTTCTATTCCTATTTTGCTGAGAATTTTTATCATGAATGGGTATTGGACTTTGTCAGATGCTTTTTCTGCATCAATTGATAAGATCATGTGGTTCTTGTCTTTTATTTATGTGATAGATTACATTGATTGTTTTTCTGATGTTGAACCATCCCTGCATACCTGGTACGAATCCCACTTGGTCGTGGTGATTTTTTTTTTTTTTTGATACGTTCTTGATTTCTAGAATTTTGTTAAGGATATTTGCATCTATGTGCATGAGGGATATTGGTCTGTAATTTTCTTTTTTTGTGATGTCTTTACCTGGTTTTGGTATCAGGGTTACACTGGCTTCATAGAATGAGTTAGTAGTAGTGGTGTTAACTCTTCTCTGAAGGTTTGGAAGAATTCTTCAGTGAACTCATCAGGGCCAGGGTTTATTTTTCTTGTTGTTGTTGGGAGTTTTTACATTACCTTTTCAATCTTTTATTTAGTGTTCTACCTCTGTTTGTGTTAGTTTAGGTAGGTAGTATGTTTCTAGAAATTCATCCATTTCTTCTAGGTTTTCAAATTTGTTAGAGTACATTTTTCATAGTGTTCTGTTATGATTCTTTTAATTTCAGTTGGGTCTGTTGTGATATCGCCCATCTCATATCTTATTCGGGTGATTTGCTTCCTCTTCTGTTTCTCTTTTGTCAGTTTGGCTAGTGGTTTATTGATTTTGTTGATCTATTCAGAGAATCAGCTTTTGGTCTTGTTAACTCTTTCAATTGTTTTTCTTTTCTCTATTTCATTTAATTCTGCTGTAATTTTTATTATTTGCTTTCTTCTGGTGCCCAAGGACTTCTTTTGCTGCTCTCTTTTTATTTTTTCAAGTTGTCAGGTTCATGCTTTGATTTTCACCCTTCTTTTGGATGTGTGCATTTATTGATATAAATTGACCTCTGAGCACTGCTTTTGCTGTGTCTCAAAGGATCTGGTAGGATGTGTTTTCATTCTCATTTGATTCTGTGAATTTCTTTATTCTGTCCTTAATTTCTTCTATAACCCAGTAGCTTTTGAGCAAGGTGTTGTTCGGTTTCCATGTGGTTCATTTTTTTTTCCTTGCTTTTTCTGTTATTGATTTCTACTTTTATGGCTTTATGGTCAGAAAAGATGCTTTGTAAATATTTCAATGCTTTGGATTCTGTTAAGGCTTGCTTTATGGCCTAATATGTGGTCTATTCTGGAGAATGTTCCATGTGCATTGGAAAAGAAATTGTACTTGGCTACTCCTGGGTGGAGTATTCTGTATATGATATGAGGTCAAGTTGGTTGACTGTGACGTTTAGATCTTCCATGTTTTTATTGAGCTTTGTTCTGGATCTTCTGTCCTTCACTAAAAGTGGTGTGTTGAAGTCTACTATTATTGTGGAGCTATCTATCTCTCTTTTCAATGCTGTTAGAGTTTATGTATTTTGGAGCGCTGTCATCGGGTGTGTAAATATTTATTATAGTTATGTTCTCCTGGTGTATTGACCCTTTAATCATTATACAGCGTCCTTCCTTATCCTGGAAACCCTGATGGCTCTGTGGTTAAGAGCTACGGCTTGTAACCACAAGGATGGCAGTTTGAATCCATCACTCACTCCTTGGAAACTCTGTGGGGCAGTTCTACTCTGTCCTATAGGATTGCTGTGGGTCAGAATCGACTCAATGGCAGAGGCGTTAGTTTGGCTCCTTACCCTTTGTGGCAGATTTTACTTTAAACTCCATTTTATCAGAAATTCATATTACCACTCCTACTTTTTTTTGATTGTTGTTTACTTGATCTATTTTTTTCCATCTTTAGAGTTTTAGTTTGTTTTTAAGCCTACAGTGTCTCTTGTAGGCAGCATAAAGTAGGATCGTGTTCTTTTATCCATTCTGCCACTGTCTCTTTATTGGTACATTTAGTTAATTTACATTCAGTGTGAATATTCATAGGTATGAGTTTAAAAAAAAATTTTTTTTTTTTTACTTTATGAGTTTAGTGCTGTCATTTTGATGTCTTTTTTTGTATGTTGCTGACAGTTTCTTTGTTCTACTTAATTTTCTGCCCTGAGTTTTTTTTTTTTTTTAATTGTGCTTTAAGTGAAAGCTTACAAATCAAGTTGGACTCTCATACAAATATTTATAAACACCTTGCTATATACTCCTAATTACTCTCCCCCTAATGAGACAGCATACTCTTTCCCTCCACTTTCTCATTTTGTGTCCATTTGGCCAGCTTCTGACCCCCTCTACCCTCTCATCTCCCCTTCAGACAGGAAATGCCAACATAGTCTCATGTGTCTACTTGATCCAAGTAGCTCATTCTTCACCAGTATCATTATCTATCCCATAGTCCAGTCCAATCCCTGCTGAAGAGTTGGTTTTGGGAATGGTTCCTGTCTTGAGCTAACAGAAAGTCTGGGGACCGTGACCTCTGGGGTCCTTCTAGTCTCAGTCAGACCATTAAGTCTGGTCTTTTTACAACAATTAGAGGTCTCCACCCTACTGCTCTCCTGCTCCCTCAGGGGTTCTCTGTTGTGTTCCCTGTCAGGGCAGTCATCGGTTGTAGCTGGGCACCATGTAGTTCTTCTGGTCTCAGGCTGATGTAGTCTCTGGTTTATGTGGTGCGTTCTGTCTCTCGGGCTCATAATTACCTTGTATCTTTAGTGTTCTTCACTCTCCTTTGTTCCAGGTGGGTTGAGGCTTATTGATGGATCTTAGATGGCTGCTTGCTAGCGTTTAAGACCCCAGATGCCACTCTCCAAGTGGGATGCAGAATGTTTTCTTAATAGATTTTATTATGCCAACTGACTTAGATGTCCCCTGAAAAACCATGGTCCCCAAACCCCTACCCCTGCTACACTGGCCTTTGAAGCGTTCAGTTTATTCAGGGAACTGCTTTTGGTTTAGACCAGTTATGCATACCTCTCCTGTATTCTGTATTGTGTTTCCCTTCATCTAAAATAGTTCTTATCTACTATCTAATTAGTAAAAATCCCCGTCCCTGCCATCCTCCTTACCCCCCTCTCGTAACCACGAAGGAACATTCTTTTCTCTGTTTAAACTATTTCTTGAGTTCTTATACTAGTGGTCTTACACAGTATTTGTCCTTTTGCAGCCGACTAATTTCACTCAGCATAATGCCTTTCAGATTCCTCCATGTTATAAAATGCTTCATGGATTCATCATTGTTCTTTATATGTGCGTAGTATTCCATTGTGTGAATATACCATAATTTATTTATCCATTCATCCAATTATGGGCACCTTGGTTGCTTCCATCTTTTTGCGATTGTAAACAGTGCTGCAGTGAACACGGACGTGCATATATTTGTTTGTGTAAAGGCTCTTATTTCTCTAGGATATATTCCAACTAGTGGAATGGCTGGATTGTATGGTAGTTCTATTCCTAGTTTTTTAAGGAAGTGCGAAATAGGTTTCCGAAGTAGTTGTACAGTTCTGCATTCCTACCAGCAGTGTATAAGTGTTCCAGTCTCTCCACAACTTCTCCAACATTTATCATTTTGTGTTTTTTGGATTAATGCCAGCCTTGTTGGAGTGAGATGGAATCTCATTGTAGATTTGATTTGCATTTCTGTAATGACTTTTTTTTAATGACTAATGATTGTGAGCATTTCCTCATGTATCTGTTAGCTACCCGAATGTCTTCTTTACTGAAGTGCCTGTTTATATCCTTTGCCCATTTTTAAATTGGGTTATTTGTCTTTTTGCAGTAGAGATTTTGCAGTATCATGTAGATTTTAGAGATCAGACGCTGATCGGAAATGTCATAGCTGAAAACTTCTTCCCAGTCTATAGGTGATCTTTTTACTCTTTTGGTGAAGTCTTTGGATGAGCATAGGTGTTTGATTTTTAGGAGCTCCCACTTATCTGGTTTCTCTTCTGCATTGTTACTAATGTTTTGTATACTGTTTATGCCTTGTGTTAGGGCTCCTAGCATTGTCCCAGTCGAAAGAGTTAACAAGACCAAAAGCTGGTTCTTTGACAAAATTGATAAACCATTGGCCAAATTGACAAAGGAAAAACAGAAGAGGAAGCCAATAACCCAAATAAGAAATGAGATGGGCAATATTACAGTGGACTCAACTGAAATTAAAAGAATCACATCAGATTACTACAAAAAATTGTATTCTGAAAAATTTGAAAACCTAAAGAAATGGATGAATTCCTAGAAGCGCACTACCTACCTAAACTATCACAAACAGAGGTAGAACAACTAAACAGACCCATAACAAAAGAAGAGATTGAAAAGGTGATCAAAAAACTCCCAACAGCCCTGGTCCGGAAGGCTTCATTGCAGAGTTTAACCAAACTTTCAGAGAAGACTTAACACCACTATTACTAAAGGTATTTCAGAGCATTGAAAAGGACGGAATACTCCCAAACTCATTCTACGAAGCCAGCATATCCCTGATACCAAAAGCAGGTAAAGACACTACAAAAAAAGAAAATTGTAGATCTATATTCCTCATGAATTTAGATGTAAAAATCCTCGACAAAATTCTAGCCAATAAAATTCAACAACATATCAAAAAAATAATTCACCATTACCAAGTAGGATACATACCAGGTATGCAGGGATGGTTACACATTAGAAAAGCAATTTGTATAATCCATTGTATAAATAAAACAAAAGACAAGAACCACATGATTTTATCAATTGATGCACAAAAGGCATTTGACAAATTTCAGCACGCATTCCTGTTAAAAACTCTCAGCAAAATAGGAATAGAAGGAAAATTCCTCAGCATAATAAAGGGCATTTATACAAAGCCTACAGCCAACATCATCCTAAATAGAGAGACTCTGAAAGCATTTCCCTTGAGATCAGGAACCAGAGAAGGACGCACTTTATCACCACTGTTATTCAACATTGTGCTAGAGGCCCTAGCCAGAGCAGTGAGGCGGCTAGATAAAGAAATACAGGGCATCCAGACTGGTAAGGAAGAAGTAAAAGTAACTCTATTTGCAGATGACATGATCTTATACACAGAAAACCCTAAGGAATCCTCAAGAAAACTACTGAAACTAATAGAAGAATTCAGCAGAGTATCAGGATACAAAATAAACATTAAAAAAAATCAGTTGGATTCCTCTACACCAACAAAAAGAACATCGAAGAGGAAATCACCAAATCAGTACCATTTACAATAGCCCCCTAGAAGAGAAGATACTACCAGAAATGTAAAAAACCTATACATAGATAACTGCAAGGCAGTAGGGCAAGAAACCAAAACAGACCTATGTAAGCCGAAAAACATACCTTGCTCATGGACAGGAAGACTTAACATTGTAAAAATATGTATTCTCCCAAAAGCGATCTATAGATACAATGCAATTTTGATTCAAATTCCAACAACTTCTTTATGAGATGGAGAAACAACTCACTACCTTCATATGGAAGGGAAAGAGGACCCGGATAAGTAAAGCATTACTTAAAAAGAACAAAGTGGGAGGCCTCATTCTACCTGATTTTAGAACCTATTATACCACCACAGTAGTCAAAACAGCCTGGTACTGGTTACTGGTACAACAACCAGATACATAGACCAATGGAACAGAATTGAGAATCCAGACGTAAGTCCATCCACATATGAGCAGCTGATATTTGACAAAGGCCCAAAGTCTCCTAAATGGGGAAAAGACAGGCTGCTTAAGAAATGGTGCTGGCATAACTGGATATCCGTCTGCAAAAAAATGAAACAAGACCCATACCTCACACCATTCACAAAAACTAACTAAAAATGGAACAAAGACCTAAATATAAAATCTAAAACAATAAAGATAATAGAAGAAAAAATAGGTACAACGCTTAGGAGCCCTAATACATGTTTTTCTTTGTGTATTTTGTTTTCATCTGTTTCATTGTTGTTGATTTTGCATTGGCTGAGCCTTTATCTTTTTCTTGTTTTTTATTTTGATGTGTAGGACTGTTAGTTTCCTTTGTGGTTGTCTTAATATTTATCCTTATTTTTCTAAGTTTAAACCAATCTTTTATTTCTTTATATGGTCTTGACTTCCTCTCCATTGGAAAGATCTATGACTACATTTTTAGCACCTCTTTTTTATTTTGATGTTGCCATCTTTTACATAATGACATCTCTATTTCCCTGTTTTGAGTGTTTTAACTTTGATTTATGTTTGTGATTTCCATATCTGGGTTAATTCCTAGTTGCTCTGTCCTGTGTTCTAGTCTTGGCCTTTTATATAATGTTACTGATTTTGTAACTGGAGGACTCCCTTTAATATTTCTTGTAATTTTGGCTTGGTTTTTGCAAATTCCCTAAACTTCTGTTTACCTGGAAATGTCCTAATTTCACCACCATATTTGAGACATAGTTTTGCTGGATATATAATTCTTGGCTGGTAATTTTTTTTCCTTCAAGGCTTTATATATGTCATCCCATTGCTTTCTTGCCTGAATGGTTTCTGCTGAGTGGTCAGAGTTTAGTCTTATTGACTCTCCTTTGTACGTGACTTTTCTTTTATCCCTAGCCGCTCTTAAAATTCTCTCTTTATCTTCGTTTTTGGCAAGGTTTGATTATGATATGTCATGGTGACTTTCTCTTGGGATCTACCTTGTGTGGTGTTCAGTGAGCATCTTGGATAGATATCTTCTCATCTTTTACGATATCAGGGAAGTTTTCTGCCAAAAAATCTTCAACAATTCTCTCTCTATTTTCTGCTATCTTCCCCCACCCCCCATTCTGGTACTTCAGTCACTTTTAGGTTATTCCTCTTGGTAGAGTCCCACATGATTCTTAGGGTTTCTTCATTTTTTTTAATTCTTTTATCTGATTTTTCCTCAGATACGTTGGTGTCAAGTGCTTTATATTCAATCTCACTAATTCTGACTTCCATTGCCTCAATTCTGCTCCTCTGACTTTCTATTGAGTTGTCTAATTCTGAAATGTTAATCTTCTGGATTTCTGTTTGCTGTCTCTCTATGGAATCTTGCAGCCTGTTAAATTTGTCATTATGCTCTTGTATAACCTTCTTAAGTTCTTCTCGCTTTATCTGTGTGCTCTTTGGCGTGTTCTGTGTTTTGCCTGGTCTCCTTCCTGATCTCTTGAAGAATTCCGTATATTAATTCTTTTGTATTCTACCTCCAGTCATTCCAGGAAATTCTTTTCATCCAGAAGTTTTCTTGATTCTTTGTTCTGGGAGCTTAATGAAACCATCATGGTCTGCCTCTTTATGTGACTTGATATTTACTGTTGTCTCTGAGCCATCAATAAGTTATCATATTTATTTATTTTATGTTTGGTTACTCTGCCCTAGCTTCTTGTTTTGTTTTGATATGCCCAAATGGGCTAGTTGTGTGAGCTAGTTTGATTATTGGCACCTTTGAAGCTATAACGTCCTATCACCAGGTGGCTAGAGCTGTTACTAGGTATGTGAGCCCAGAAGTCTGTTTACTTTTCTTGTATGGATTTAGCTCAGGTGTCTAGGCAGTCAGTCACCTAATGTGTGGTACAGGCTCTCACCTGCAGTCTTAGACAGTCAGGAGAGATTGGTGTAGGCACAGGTATTTGGCTGTAGTAGAGGGTCGTGTGCTGAGCAAGGCAGGGGGCTGACAGCCACCCCTGAGTATATGTGAGGACAGCATGTCCGTTCCCTAGAGCATGTAGGTGGGTGGGTTTCGCAGTCAGTCTATGGGCACCCAGTGCTGTTGGCTGTAAGGACTGGGAGTCACCACTTATTCTTGGACCCCTCTCATTGTTGATTAGGTGGTATGGGTGGAGTCACCGTTCCTCAGGCCCCTGACGTGGGTAGGTGAGGACCCTGCTTAATAGGCTAAGGCTAAGCAGTATCAAATGTCACGAACCTGCATCTCCACCATATAGCTGATATAGTTGAGGTTGGACTTCGGGTATATACGCTGTTACACTATGCTAATGAGAGCCTATGCTATGGTAATGGGCACACACAGGTCTATGCAGGGGTGAAAGGTATTCAAAGTCTGTGGACCCCTTATGCCTGTACCCAAGCAAAGGAGCTGTTTCTGCACTGCATCCCTGGCTTAGAGGAGCCAGCAGATTATATTTCCTGTTCGTTAATTTGCTCTCTTTCCAAGGTTGGAAGAGTGGCTCAGGGTGCACGACAGGTCCTAATTCCTCATCACGGGACGCTGCAGTCTCTGAAGCCGGCTCAGACCCAGTGCAGAGCCAGAAGGAGGCAGGTAAATGGGAGAGAGGTTTTTCCCAAAGGGGTGTGTTTTGATCCTCGCAGTAGGTTAGATGCATGTACTTATCTTTGGCCAATTAACCACTGCTTTTCATGGATCCTGTAGGCGTGAGTAGACTCTCCTCCAGACGTTCTCTCCCAATGTGCAAAACACATCCCGAACACCACTGGTTGCCTTACTGCGCTTGCACCAGCGGATCTGGCCTGCAGGGTACCGGTTCCCACCAGTCAGGTCTGGCAACTCCTTGCTGCTTCCAAACTGTCTCTCCCTCCCCCTGCTGCTCAGTCTGATTCCTCAACTTTGCCTTTGATGTTCAAGGCTCCTAGATTGTCATATATAATCGATTGACTTGTTTTTTTGGGGGGGTCTTTTTTGTAAGAGGGACCACAGGAAGTATCTGACTACTCCACTATCCTGGCACTGCCTATAGTGTATTTTTTTGTACCTTTTGAATTTCGTACCAAGTGACTGTATTCAAAGTAAAATTTAAATTAGTAAAAAGACTGATACCAAAATGTTAGTAGTGTTTAACTATGGATGCTGAGGTTTTCTACAATGAACACGTTAGTTTTAGAACAAAAAAACAAAATACCAAACCCATTGCTGTCAAGTCAATTTCGACTCGTGGTGATCCCATGTGTTGCAGAGTGGAACTGCTCCATAGGCTTTTCCTGGCTGAAATCTTTATGGGAAGCAGCTCGCCAAGCCTTTCTTCTATGGAGCCACTGCTCCTTTAGGTTAGTGGCCCATCACATGCTTCTTGTACCCACTGGGGGCCTTAGTTGTAGACTTAGGGGGAAATTTTGTTGAGGGAATATTATTCAATCTGTATTTTCCTACTAATGTGGTATCTAGAATTCTTTGACCAGGGAGATCTTCAGAGTCTGAAGGATGAGTAAACCATAGGTTCATAGGCTGATAAAACTTTTTGTTATCTTCATACTTCATGGCAGGAAATGCATACTGTATAAACTGGAAATCACTGTTAGTTGTCTCAAATAATCTTTTTTGTGTTGGAGCTCTGTTTACCCAGTTAGAGTTATGAAAGATATTTGAATATGAAGCTGATTATCTCATGGAAAAGTTACAGGCTATCTAGAAAAAGACAGAAAATAGACATCCCATAATAAAATTTATGCTGTTATTCACAATGATAGGAAATCCTTTCCCCAAGCCTCTTTCATCTCACCACCATTAATCTAATTCATTTTGTAAGATTTAAATGTCAGCTCTAACGTACTAGTAAATGACTGCTTCCTGCTAAAATGTGAGTTTGGAAAATGTTGCATTATACTTCCTATGAAAATTTGCAGTTATATTGAGGAAAAGAGAACAGAAAAAATGTAATGAGTCAGGAATTAGTTCTTAGGACTGAGGCAAAGTTTGTCTTTTGAAACTTTTCTTCTTGAATATAGATTAGGTTAAGCGGCTGGCTTCAATTGCAGTCTTTAGGTCCTTCCTTGAAGCTTAGGGGTTACTGGGGAGTTTTATCCTTAAGAGACCTGTGCAGCAGACAGGATGAGGTCAGTGCACTCAACACTAGCAGAGCAGGAACAAACTGCTGGGGGAAGGGATTAGGAGGAACAAAGGAGGACACATGGGAGATGGGTGTTGGTAGAGGAAGCTGAGTAAGAAAAGTGATATGCAGCAAGGATACCAAAGAAACTAAAAATGGAAATATGAGTAAGAAGAGGAAAAAAGAAAAAAACAGTTTAAAGAGACAAAGGGAAGGGAGGAACCATCCAAAAGAAATGAGAATGGAATTTCTTTTTTAAAAAGCACATTATGAAATAGTACTGAGGTGGGGAAATATTGAAACAAAAGTGGGAAATAGTATAACCCCAATACTATAACCAAAGAGATGGAGAAAAATCAGGAGATTTACAGACTCCCCTGCCAGCCAATATTATTACAAATTAAAAGGAACCACTAAAATAGATTCAGCTGAAGCACAAAACAAAATAGAAATTTTCACTTTACAGTAAAACTACTCTGATTAAATCTCTTCACTGGTTTCCCAATTCAGCTGGTGGTTTTAGACTCCTGTGAGAACACAGCATAAAGGCAGAGATTGCATCATCTCACCATGGGGCAGGAACCTCTGGTATGCAGGGTGTATCTGGCTGTCAGTATATTTTATCTAATCCACAGATGAATTATTACCAAGAGGCGATACACTGTCATTCATGCTTACAGTTATGAAAAAGATGTTATGATAGTAAAATCCTTAATGGAAATATGGCAAAAGGCCACAAGATGGTGATGGTATACCCTCAGTTGAAATGGTATATCCCAAGAGACCTCATTCATCTGCAAAATGAGATGTGCACACGCATGTGCGCACACACATACACGCACAGACTTGAAACAGGCTGCTAAGCCATATTTAAAACGCCAATCAACACCCCTTCCCCCCCCATTGTCTTGCTAACCAGAAGCTTGTTTTGAGCAGGAAGTTGCAGCAGGTAGCGGCTCTGTCCACTGACTAGCCCTAGTTACACCTTGAAGCATGCACAGATTGAAATCACATCCTTCAACTGACCCCCCTGCCCACCCCCAAATATAGGCATGGGAGGGCTAAAGGCAGAAAATTCCGGGTACCAAACCCAACCCCCTGAAGCCATTGGAAACAAAAAGCTCCCCAGCCCCCTTAGTCAGTGAGCACGTGGCCTTAAGGTCACTAGACCCCACAACGATCCTTGTATGAGCAGACAATAAACTTGCCACTTTCTGTTTCCGTTGCAGTCAGTGTCCCTCTTATTTCAATCGGCTAATAAGATAGGACAAGAAACCGAGTGGCATTCGGTTACAAATTCTGGCGACTTCTGCCAGGACGGCTGACTGTGAAACCCGGTCAGTGAGTATCCGGACCCCTGATACCCCTTAAGGCGCGCCCGATCTCATTTGATCGTTAAGGGGTCTTGGGTGGCTGCCGTGATTTCCACTCCGGACAAAGTCCGCCGCTTCCGCACCTCAGCTCGGGAACAGAAACTGGACGGGAGAGGCCTCTAACTTCAGGTAAGCGCGCTGGACCAGGTAGTTCCACTGGTCTCGGGAATTAGGCAAGAAGAGGGTGGCCAAGCGCAGTCTTAAGACTCAGACCCCATAAAAACGAGGGAAATAGGGGTTGTGGCCCACTGGGACCCACTTGCGCCTAATTAAGGGGCCCTCGCCCCATTGGCGGTTTGGGGGGGTTCAAGTCCCTCTGCGGTTTTTGGCAACATTCTTCTCTTTCTCATCTTAGTATCCACTCTGCTCTTTTCGCTCTCCGTATTTTATTTCCTCTTTCTTTTCCATGTAGAAAAGGGTGTTTTTTTGGTTTTTTTTTTTCCCACCCCTGAGAAGACTGTAATCCCAAGAATTACCAACCCTAGCTGTGGGTTGTAGATGTAGGTCTCGGTTTAAGAATAGCCCAAGAAAATAAGCTTGAGAGTCCCGTGGCCTTAAAGTTTTTTTTTTTCTGTTTCTTAAAAAAAAAAAAAAAAGAGATACATGGCGAAAACAGATTTTCAGTCTAGACTGGGATCTGAATCAGAATACAGAGAACACCCTGGGCACAGTGTTAAGATTTTAAAAAGAGGTTATGTCCCAGAGCTAAAAAAAACTCTTGGCTGCAGTGCATGAGACAAATAAGTTCCTTTTTCGCTAAAAGAAAAGCTTCAAAAACTGAAAGAAGTAGAGGGTTAAAAGTCTCCTGGCTAATAGAACTGGCCTGCCAAGTTTACTCTGAGATAAAGAGAAAGAAATTGTTATCTTTTGGCTTTCCAAATGCCTAAAGACACTTAAACATATGTAAATGAATCGGGGCGACCTAATCTTGTCTTCTACCTGGATTTAAAAGGTAGGTAGGGTGGGACAAAATCAGGCCTCCTCAGCCCCCAGCCCTCAGCCACCAAGGTCAAATAAAAATCATAATGACACACCCAAAATGGCCTAGAAAAATGTTTCCAACCCTAGCCAGAGACTTAAGAGGTTATATCCATATCAATAAATTGGTCAATTAAACAGAGACTTTGTGATTTCCAGAGCCAGTTGATGAAATCTTTAATGGCTAAAGTTAGATTGGAAATATATATATATGGGAAATAGTAAAAGTTAAATGAAAACTTGGAATATTTAAAGCAACTTTATTTCAAATTGTTATGATTTATGGTATACAGGCTTAAAATAATTTCTAAGACCTTTTAGGTAACTTATTGATGTTGAATTAATAGATATTTGTCGTAATTTAAGCTTATATACTTTTGCTTTTTATACCACAAGAGAAAGGATATATGTGTGTGTATATTTGGGTCAGCTCATACATGAGTTCATTTTTGCCATTTAAAGGGGTGTACTATTTTTTTACTATAAGAGATATACAACAAAGACAAGTTTTAAGAAGTTTATTAAAAAGAAATTTATTTGGTATGGTCAAAAGTTTTATCTGAAGTTTAATGGTTTAATTTATGAGATTTTTAAGAGCTTTTATAGCACATAAATAATTAGGTTTCTCGCTGTTAAAATAGCAAAATTTTCTTTCATTTCTGAGTTAAAGAGTTAATTGATTTATGTAACCTGCCTCTAAAACAAAGGTTCAGTCTCATTAGAATAAGGTACCTGAGTCAGAAACCGAGCCACATGGCTTTAAGAAGAAAAAAGGCTAATGTTTTTAAGATCTTTGGTGAAATAACTTAAATATTGTTTCACAGTAACTTATGATAAACTCTTGACAAGTTTGAAACTTCATGGAAAGCCATAAAATTTTTATAAAAGTGCTGAAAAAGTTTATTTAACATGTTATAAAATACATGGAACCTGTTGTTAAAATCAAGAGAAGTGCTGATTCTTCCTCTTCGGGTTAAAATTTATATGTTAGTATTTCCTCTTATGTGTTTGCCTAATATTAGACAACAAATGCATAACATTATGTCACAATTTTATTTCTTTATTGCTAACTTGGTTCAAACTTTATTTTTTGAATCTAACATCATCAAAGCCAGTAGTTTTACTGGAGAATTCAAATCATTTACCTATGAAGTTATTTATTTTTTTTTTATTACTATTCAGGTAGAGACTTGATAATCTTGGTATATTCTTAGTATATACTGACTATATAGTTTTATGTCTCAAGATTATTATGTGCTATGTCTGAAGTTCTTTAAAAATATGGTTATTAGTGGGTATATTTAAAAATATTTTTATCTGAAGTGTTTTTTTTTTTTAACTGATTTTATTCGGCCTTTGTATTATGCTTGTAATTAATTTCTATCAAGTCTTTGCCTTTTAAGAGTTATGTTTATAAATTAATCATGGCCATAATAAGTTTTGTCATCTACAGATAAATTTTTGCTTTGCCGATTTTCTGAAAACATTTGACCAGAATATCTCAACAAAAAATATGGACTGTATAGAACTTGCAAAAAAAGTCTGTGACTAGACTTAATCAAGATTTCCAGAACTCTATAAGAAGCTGATGGTTTTGCAAACTGCAGCCAATCCAGAATCACCTGCAACAGAAGTTAACTACATAAGACTGAGTAAATGAAATGATACTATGGGTTTTATGTAAAAATATTTCTGATATTTTGAAGTCTTTCTGGAAATAATGCTTTAAAGTCCTACATTCTAAATATAAGAAATCATTTTCCTCTTTTCTCCTAAATTATCTACCTAATGGGTTTAATTATTTTAACTCTTTAATTAGAAGTTCCTTTTGGTAAACTTACCAAAGATGTAAATATCATAACCAGAAAAGTGTGTAAAATTTGAGCTATGATTTTACAGATTAGAATAACATCAGATTTTCTATTAGTTCTCTCAAAGAATAGTTTGTTCCTTAATAGATAAATGTTGCTGTGTTTATATTAATACACAGTCTTAGGTTTGAGAGAATGTAGTTGTTCCTGAGACACATGAAAAACAGTTACTGATGCTACTTATGTGTAAACAAACACCTCATGAGATTTGTTTCCTTGGTTCAAAGACCTTAGAGTCATGGTTTCATTAATTATTTCAGACAATTGGCCTAGTGTTAGTGTTTCTATTCTACCTCCTGATTTATTATATGGTGCCTGAGATCTTAAAAACCAGATAGTACCCAATTACCATTTATTAAACATTTTTAATCAAAGATTCTATTACAAGATCCTGATCCAAAGAGGGAACCATGAAAGACTATATGATTTTCCTAAAATCCAGATTTCTGACTTTCATAGAGGTTGGGACAACCTACATAGGCCATCGCCTTTGGGTGTCCTTTTAATTAAACCTTGAGCTTTGAGAAAAAAACTGATTCCTAAAGCTACTTGTAGTCAAACAATTGTCCAGATACACGAACAAGACCATTTTGCTCCAGATGTTATGCTTTTTTTTTTTTTTTTTGAAGAATTCAGTCTGTTTTGAGAAACTGACTCCAAAAATCAGTAAACAGAGTTATATTTAAGGTAAATCAGTAATTGGTTTAATCAGCTTTTAAGATAATGTTGTATGAAATACCTGTCTAATGCTTGTAATCAAACTCTTAACCTCTTGCTATATAGAAAATTATGTAACTTAAAGAAATCAGGTTCTCAGAGATCAACCTCATGACTCAGACTCCATTTTGTCTTAAATTCCACTTCTGCTTTTGAGAAGGTGACCCATGACTTAATAAGTAAACCAATGAGACACAGCTTGCCCTCAGGAAAAACCCTTAATATATTTTAGACAGATTAACTAGAGAGCTCCAACAGGAGAAGTCCATCCTGTATTATCTTGCTAATCACGTATTCTTTAACAGAAACTTGTTTGTGATATATAAATTTTTCTATGCCTTCTGTTTTCTCTAGACAAACTTTGTGTGCCTTATAAATGATACGTTTTAGTGTGGTAGATCCAACTAAACAAATTTAGATGATCCCTTTCCAACTAATAGTGAATTTACATAGACAATCTCTTGTTTTGATTCCTAGCTAATCTGGGCAATGAATACGCTTTGAGAACTTTAAGATTATCTTTAGATATCCGTAGTAAATAGTAGAAAGGTAATGTTAATTTGTTATCCTTTGTAAAAGGACAGTCAGAAGAAAGCCCACTGGTCCAACACTCAGGTATGGTTGGTAAATTTAATTCCTACTTACAGTATATTTGAATTGGAGAAATCTTTAAGAAATTTATCCATCGCTATGTGACAAATAACAGACACAGGGATGTTGTTAGTGACATAGAAACACAACAGTGATCTCTACCTCATTAAACCAAGGTGACATGAGATAACAAAATAGCCTTAGATTTTTATTTATTGGTCCAAGAAAGTGTAATATGTGCTGTAGCAAATACCTCTTGTTACATTTAGATAAATAACACAGGAGAAATAGAACAGGATATACATAACACTGGATAGCAAGGTACTTGGTCACACACTATAACACCCTTACAAACACCAGATTTATTTGTACTTTTCTTTTTACAAGTAATATTCTTAATCTACATCCTGGTAATATTAGGCATAATAAAAATTTATCCTATTGTCTTACACACCTCAAAGACAAAAGGCAGCCTTGGGCTAAAATGTTGATGTACATTGAGTCTGCTCACTTCAACAATACAATTAATGAGAACTTCGCTCTTAAGATCCTGGTGAAAAACCAGATCATATCCAGTGGAAAACCAGCACCGTGAGTTTGAAGAACCTGCCATGGTCGCCATGTAGGAGCTTGACTAAGTCCAGGTATTGATCATCGATGTGGTATTTCCAATCTCTGACCAAAAGGAAGAAATGATTTAAGAAATAATATTAGAGTCATTATTACCTGTCCTTGAGCATAGAGAATGTGACCCAGCTAGAGCTGGACTCACAAGGACACATCAACTAGGCCCTGAGGTATAAAGACAATAGAATCATCTTAGAAAAGGTCTTGTAGGGAAACTTTCACATAAGCCAGAACACAAAAGACTTTCCACTCTTATCTTTTTCTATTAACACCTAGTAAACAGAAATTTGTTGGACCAATGAAGACCCTCCTGACTGTCGTTACTGAAACCTGTACCAATAATCATTAAAAAAAGACAATTCAGAATATAAGATCACAGGTTCTAGCCAATTTGTGAAAGGGTGAAGCTTTCAATGACTTTGCTCATTTTATACCCTGTAATATTCTTAAGACTTGAAAAGACATGACTCTAACAACATGCTTGTCTACTTCCCACTTTTGCCTTTTTTTTAAAAAAAAAAAATGAACCAGTGAAAAGATTTAAGTGGCTATTCAAGAGATGAAACAAAGACCGGTAAATAAGTATCATAAAAATAAGTACTATAAAAGTATTAAGAATTGTTTTTGCCCTAGCCATTTTACTAATTTCTATTTTAACCTTTGCTTGTGTTGTTCCTCTCTCTACATAAGCTTATGTGTCTTGGTGTATGCCTTAATGAGTTAATGCCTTGTCCCCTGAAGGGTAGAGTCATTTCAAGTGATTGAAAAGTTCCAGCTCCAAATGATGGTTGCCCAGAAATTTCGAACCACCCCCCTATCAAGAAGGGAGACAACAGCCTAATAAAGGGCCACTATAGACTCAACGGCACTGGGTGGGATAGATACAAGAGAGATAAAACAGTTTAACTCAGACAACACAAGAGTTCCACTTCTCTAGGCCTTAGACCTCTACGCCCCCATCCAGCAAGAAGCAGCCAGAGAGACACGGCGCCCTGTTTCCCAAGATTGAGAAACCTACAACAAAAAGGCGGGATTGAAACAGGCTGCTCAGCCATATTGAAAACCCCACTCAACACCCTTTCCCCCCCGTCTTGCTAACCACAAGCTTGTTTTGAGCAGGAAGTTGCAGCAGGTAGTGGCTCCGTCCACAGACTAGCTCTAGTTACACCTGGAAGCATGCACAGGTTGAAGTCGCATCATTCAACTGACCCCCTGCCCACCCCCAAATATAGGCATGGGAGGGCTAAAGGCAGAAAATTCCGGGTACCAAACCCAATGCCCTGATGCCATTGGAAACAAAAAGCTCCCCAGCCCCCTTAGTCAGTGAGCACGTGGCCTTAAGGTCACTAGACCCCACGCGCTCCTTGTATGTGCAGGCAATTTCCGTTGCAATCAGTATCCGTCTTATTTCAATCGGCTAATAAAACAGGACAAGAACCCAAGTGGCGTTCAGTTACAGACTTACCAGTTTTTCCTTAGCAAGAAATGGCAAGCCAGGAGCAAAGAGAGATTTCAAGAGCGTAACCTTTAAACAATAACCAAAATTTTTTTATAACAAAATTTAGCTGTGTTTATCCATTTGGTTTCTCTGTTTTCTCAATAAAAAAAAAAAAAAAGCAGTACTCCATTTACAGGCTCCAGAAGATGAAATTTCCCTGAAAAGTACAGTTTTATTTTCTTGACTATGTAATTTCTTTTCCTTACTCATTAGGGAAGTGACTTGCAGGGTTAATCCTTTACTTTAAATGGGTGTGACATTTTAGGTTAATAATGATTCATAGTAATACATGGACAAGTTTAACTTGCAAACATGCATTATATCTGTGAATTAACAGAGAATAAACATTTGCATGGGGGAATACAATAGAATCCAGGGACTAAAATGCCAAAAAGTAACTAAAGGAGAAAAAACCTAATGGATTTTCTAGAGTCATTGACCTAAAGCTGTTAATATGTATCAGAATGTCATAAAAATATTCTTATCTTTGACTCTCTAATTACATGTCAAGGAAATTATTTTAGAAAAATAGATTCATAGGAAGTTGTATAAGGGTGTTTATTATATCATTATTTACAGTAATGAAAAATATTAGAAACATCACAGTGTGGAATTGATCAAATTATCACACGTCCATAAGCTCGAGTGCTGTGCAATCATTTAAATCATGTTTTTCCGGGCATTCTGATATACTAGTTGTGGGAGTATAAAAATGGGTTAATCTTTTGAAAAGGTAATTTGGTATTAACTATCTAAATTGTAAATGTGTATATTCTTTGAATCAACATTTCCACATCTAGAAATTTATCCTAAGAAAAAATTTGACAGATATGCAAATGTATGTGAACAAAATGTTCACTGAAACTTTGTTTATAATAGCCAGAAATTGGAACCAACCAAAACACCCATCAAATTATGATATGGTCTTACAGTGGAATATGATCTATCAGTTGAAAAGGGTAAGGTAGATGAATGTGTACTGAAGAGAGGAACAATATATATTGTTGAGTCATCAAAGCTGTTAGAAAATTACATGTTTTCTAAGTTTATATAAATAAATATGCAAAAATGTCTAGGAGGACATAGTAGAATACGGATAAATGTTTAAAAACTAGCTCTTTGGAAAAAATAGTCCTGATATGTGGTTTAAATACTTCTGTCATGACTAATTTCAAGCTATCAATGTATAGTTATTGAACATGGATGGGAGGATATGCACACAGTCAGCCTGAATGAGCTGGTGTGAGCAGTTTCCAGCATACCTGTGTATCTCTCTCTGGGAGGTGAGATTATGGGATTATTATGTGATTATAATTTACATACTAGGAGTCCTTGTGGCGCAATGGTTAAGCACTCGGCAGCTAACCGAAAGATCAGTGGTTCAAACCTACCAGGCACTTCACGGTAGAAAGATGTAGCAGTCTGTTTCCGTAAAGATTTAAAGCCTTGGAAACCTTATGCGGCAGTTCTACTCTGTCCTATAGGGTCACTATGAATCTGAATCGACTCAATGAAAATGAATGGGGTAGGTAATTTATATACTTCTGCATTTACATTTTTGAAATGAAATTGTATTGCTGTTATAATCAACGAAAAGAATCAATACCAATTTGGAGAAACAATCATTTTTTAAAAGAATATTTGAAGACCTGAGAAGATAACACAATTGTCAAGTAAAAAACTGTATATCACAAAGCAGATATCTTGTATGATACCAATTTCGTTAAAAAGATAAAAGTATATGTATATAAATAATCTATGAGACCAGACTGTCAACATTTACCCTAAAATATGAGAAGCTAAGGAAGGGCAGGGAAGCTAGAATAATGGAAGCAGAACAAACAGAATGGAAATAGTGAGAATGTTGACACATTGTGTCTTGGAACAATTTGTATAAAAATTGTTAAATGGGTAACTAATTGGCTATGTAAACTTTCACCTAAAACACAATAATTTTTTAAGGATGATAACTGAATTGTACAAGTGACAAATGTTTAATTGGCAAATGTTGCATTATCTATATTTTTTTACAATAAAAAATAACAAAAATAATTAGATTTAAAAAACAAAATTTCTTTAAGCTTGAAAATATATTCTTTCCAGGATTATATAAACAGTAATAGAAAAGTGACAAAATTTTACTCCTGCAAACTTATCTACCATATGAACAATACATATGGATTTTAGCAGTGTTACACATGGTGCTCTGTAAGACTGTAGGAAGAAAATAACTTCAACCATCAAAACTGTAAATGCACTTGTGGTAATTAAAAAAAAAGTACAAAGCTAAACTAATATGTAACTAAATTCTTCAATTTCTGTGAAAATCAAAACAATTATGTAGAGAAGAGTAAAGACTTTTGCAGTAGTAAAAGTAAATCTAACCTAGGGATTTAGTTTTATTTCATATAACTGGATGATAAATTTTATTTATGATTTTTATGATAGCCCCCAAATATACTAGTTTTTCTGCAAATATTAGAAAATAACATTTAAGAGGCTTATATAATATACATTTTAATTAATTAAAAATAAAAATTCTGTGTGTATTTTTTAATTATGTGTATATACATACATTTACACAGGAAAATGTCTGAAAGGAAATAAGCCAAAATGTACATTGTAGTTATAGCTGAGTGATAGACATCTGAGTGAGGTTCATTTATTTTTGTTTTACTTTTGAATTTTTCCATGCTTTCTACAAATGCTTTTATTATCAGAAAATACATCATTATATAAAATAAGACCAGCTGTTACGCTTAGAAGCAGTTCCTTTCATTTCAGATTTTTGGAACTTCTACAATCTAAGTGTATGACTATCTTAAAATGTGAATTAGTGGAATTTTCTATATTTTTCTCTCAAAAGTAAGAGGGTATTTTAATTTATGTGGTTCAAGATATTTAAATATGCATATATTATATTAAGGAAATGACTCATGGTTATAGAGGCTGGGAAGTCTCAAGTCCATGGGTCAGGCTGGAGGATTCTCCTGACTCATGTATCTGCAGGTGCTGGCAAACCCAAGATCAACAGGTCAGACAGCAGACCACTGGGTCACACGATGCAGAGGCTGACAAATCCCAAGATTGGCAGGTAAGATGGCAGGCAGCCATCCCACAGGCTGTGGAGGCTGATGGACCCTAAGATCAGCAGGTAAGCTGCTAGCTCAAGTCCTAAGAATCAGAGGTCAGATGAGAAGCCAGCTGCAGGATCCAGAGCAAGCAAAAGCCAGCGAGCTTTGCCAGAAAGTCCACATATATTGGATGCAGGCCACACCCCCAAGGAAACTCCATTTCAACAGATTGTCTGCTCATGGCAGATCTTAACAAGGTGGTGACATTTTATCAGATCACATTGTGGGGGTGATGACTTCATTATGTAACTGACAGACTACATCATAACTGCCCTACCACTGAGAATCATGGCCCAGCCAAGTTGACACACAACCTTAACCATCACAGTCTACCCTTTGTCAACTTGGCACCCATACACATCTTCCTTAACCATACACAATCTCTCAATAAAGAATATTATAAAGCCACACTTGTGCCGAACATGATACAACTAAATGTGTATGACCAAAAGCACTAGCCCTTTTACATCTTATGTTTTATAAGTGAATAAAACAAAAATATTTGATGCACACTGTTAATGGATTAAATCGTGTCCTCAAAAAATGTGTGTCAAGTTGGCTAGGCCATGATTCCCAGTATTGTGTGAGTGTCCAGGATTTTGTCATCTGATGCGATTTTCCTAGTAAATCCTATCTTTGTGATGTTAATGAGGCAGGATTAGTGGCAGTTATGTTGATGAGGCAGAACTCAATCTACAAAAAAGGAGACAAGTGAACAAAGGGGAGGACCCATACCAAGAAAGCAGAGCCAGGACCACATGTCCTAGACCAGGAAAAGATTGATAACAAAGACCTTCCTCCAGAGCTGACAGAGAAAGACTTCCCCTGGAGCTGGCACCCTGAATTCAGACTTCTAGTCTCCTAGACTGTGAGAGAATAAACTTACGTTTCTTAAAGCCATCCATTTGTGGTATTTCTGTTATAGCAGCACTAGATAACTAAGACACATACAAGGAAGAAATATAACAATTACAGCCCTCATTTCTGCAACTGTATTTAGAAATACCTTTTTCTACCACCCATTCTGTATTCCCGTTACTCTCAGCAAGCACCTCAGCTGGTTGTACTTTGGTGGGGCGATCCAAACTATTCCTGAAGGGTCTGAGCCATTAGTAGTCATGTTGGAATTGGCATGGTATTACTAAGAGACATCCTAAGGGATCTCCTGTATTCAAGACATACTCTACTGCCATTATGTAATATCAATCTGATTTCCTCTTGCTAATCATCAGTCACACCAGCCAATATGATAACTTCCTTCTTTGCCTGTTGATCCAGAGGCACGAGGAGTACAAAGTGGCCTGGTGGCATTCTTAAATTATAGTTAAATGGAATCAGTGTTTTCTCTCTTGGTGGGAGCATTCCACCCTTTGGAACTAAGACCTCTAGACCCACAGAGCATAATGTCCTGGGGACAGGAAGCAAAAAGGAGGAATACAGAGTGCTGCCATTCTCATTCCATCCCTTTTTTCCTGGACCCATGAACCGTAGCTATGGTAGAAACAATACCATATATTGTACACTGGTTTAGAGCATATACAGCATTGCCCCAACCCTACAAGATGCTGTCATCTAGCTCGTGCCATAATTGTGTCTCAAGAAGGCCATTCCATTGTTCTGTCAAGCCAGTTGCTTCAGGATGAGGGGGAACATGGTAAGACCAGTGAATTCCATGAGCATGGTCCCATTGCGGCACTTCAATTGCTGTGAAGTGAGTCCCTTGATCTGAGGCAATTCTGTGTGGGATAACATAATGGTGGATAAGGCATTCTGTAAGTTCACAGAGAGTAGTTTTAGCAGGAGCATCGTGTGTAGGAAGGGCAAATCTGTATCCAGAGTAGGTGTGCACTCCAGTAAAAACAAAATGCTGCCCTTCCTATGAGAGAATCAGTCCAATGTAATCAATCTGTCACCAGATTGCTGGCTGATCACCTTGAGAAATAGTGCCATATCAGTCTTTGCTGTGGGCACATTGGGAACTCAGCAGTGGCTGTAGCCAAGTCAGCCTTGATGAGCGGAAGTCCATGTTTCTGATCACATGCATAACCTCCATCCCTGCCACCACGGCCGCATTGTTCATGAGCCCATTGGGCAATGATGGGAGGGGCTGGGGAAAAAGGATGACTGGTTTCCATAGAAGCATCATCCTTTCCATTTGATTGTTAAAATCCTCCTCTGCTGAGGTCATCCTTCAGTGGACATTCACATGAGGCACAAATATCTTCACTTCTTTGGCCCATTCAGAGAGGTCTAACCACATAACTCCTTGTCACCAATTTTCCAATCATGTTCCTTCCAAGTCCCTGACCAAACCATTGGCCACAGCCCATGGATTAGTATACAATCACATACCTGGCCATTTCTTCCAAGTGAACAACCAGGTGCAGCACTCGAAGTTCTGCCCATTAGGAGGATTTCCCTTCACCACTGTCCTTCAGGGACGTCCCAAAAGGAGCTGTAGTGGTGCCACTGTACACTTTGGTGCCAGCATATTGTGCAGAACCATCAGTAAACTAGGCACAAGTTTTCTCTTCCTCAGTCAATTGTCATAAGGAACTCCCCGTGAGGCCATAGATGCAGACTGGGAGAGAACAGGTAATGTGACAGCAGTAGGGACCATAGGCATTTGGGCCACTTCCACATGCAACTTGTGCCTTCAGGTCCTGCTTGGGCCCAATCTTGTATATACCACTTCCATTTAATGATGGAGTGCTGCTGTGCACGTCCAACTTTATGACTCTGTGCGTCAGACAACACCCAGTTCATGATGGGCAGTTCAGGCTGCGTGGTGACTTGGTGTCCCATTGTCAAGCGTTCAGTCTCTAAAGGCCCAATAACAAGCCAAAAGCTGTTTCTCAAAAGGAGAGTAGTTATCTGCAGAAGATGGCAGGGCTTTGCTCCAAAATCCTAGGGTCTGTGCTGTGATTCACCAATAGGGGCCTGCCAAAGACTCCAAAGAACATTCCTATCTGCCACCGACACTTCAAGCACCATGGGATGATCTGGGTCATATGGCCCAAGTGGCCGAGTGGCTTGCATGGTAGCCTGAACCTGTTGCAGAGGCTTCTTTTCTGGTCTCCACTCAAAACTAGTAGCTTTTTAAAGTTGCTTGATGGACTGGAGTAGCATACCCAAAAGAGGCCCACCAGGTGTTGTGCCTCCTATTTAGTTGTGGGAGGAGCCAGGTGCAATAACTTATCCCTCATTTTAGGAAGACTGTCTTGCCATGCCCCACACCACTGGACCCCTAGAAATTTCACTGAAGTGGAAGGTGCCTGAAATTTTGGGATTTATTTCTTACCCTCTAGCATGCCAATGTATTAAGTGTCATCAGTGTAATGGACCAGCATGACATCTTGTGGAAAGGAAAGTTGATCAAGGTCCCTATGGACTAAATTATGACATAGGGCTGGGGAGTTAACATACTGCTGAGATAAGGCAGTAAAGTTGTATTGCTGACCTTCCAGCTGAAGCCAAACTGTTTCTGATGGTCCTTTGAAAAAGGTATGGAGAAAAAGGCATTGGCTAGATCAATAGGTACATACTGGGTACCACGTCATGTATTAATTTGCTCAAGCACTGAAACCACAACTGGAACAGCAGGTGCAATTGGAGCCACCACCTGGTTAGATTTTCAATAGTCCACCATCCATTCTCCAAGCTCCATCTGATTTTTGCACAGGCCAAATAGGATAGTTGAATGGCAATGTGGTGAGATTCACCACCCCTGCATCCTTTAAGTCCTTGATGGTGGCAGTAATCTCTGCAATCCCTCCAAATATGCTGTATTGCTTTTGGCTTACTATTTCCCTAGGTAGGGACAGTTCTGATGGCTTCCATTTGGCTTTTCCTACCATAATAGCCCTTACTCTACTTGTCAGCAGTCTAATGTGGGGTTTGAGCCGGTTGCTGAATATCTCTATTCCCGTGATGCATTCTGGAACTGGGGAAATCCCTACAGAATGGGTATAAGGACACACTGAATCCACTGTGACCAAACCTGAGCTAAGACTTCATTAATAACTTGACCACCTTATACCTCTACTCTGACTGGTGAGCCACAGTGATGTTTTGGGTCTCCTGGAATTACTGTTCAGAGCTAGTATCCAGTAAGTCCTGAAAAGCCATTAGTCCCTTCATTCAATGAGTTGTGGGTTTATAAACTGTCTCAAACCTGGGAATTGATTGAGGGGCCATGACTCTCTGTTCTGGCAATTCAAGTTAGGCTCCCATTTATTTGGCCTAGAATTTGTCCACTTTTACAGATAAAGTAAATAGTAGATTTCCCATCTATTTCACTCCTAGGGAAACTGTAACTAATCTAGCGCCGTAAGTCCATAGGAGACTATTCTGATTACTGCTTTGATTCTGCTGTCCACAACAGTAACCATGCCTACCTTGTCTCTGTCGATTGAGTGACACCACTTGCCCCTACCACCACGGGGTCCAATTAGCCCTATTACAGTTAGGTGTTTTAATGCGGTTAGGGTAGTTCCCACTGTCAAATCTGACTTACATAAAATAGCAATCACAGCAGTCTTCAAGGATGCTGGAGCTCCCTTCACAAATTTGTGTCTCACCTTTGTGGCAAAAGGTGTATACTCTGGGCACTCCATGTGTGGGTCTGTTGTTCTAACCTGATAAATCTACTCAAACACGCCAATTTCCGTAAGTCTTTGGATTCCTTCTGCAGTATACCAAGATAGCTCTAGCACTTCAGCTTTATTTAGTGTGGGCCACAGCAGAATCCATGCTTCAGCAAACCAACCAAATAAACTATTAGATTCTTTCCTAACTTCTCAAGCCAAAACAGTGAATGAAGAATCTGTGCTTAGTAGGCCCATATCAATAAACTCAAACTGATCCAACTTTATGTTCCTTGCATCGTTATCCCACACCCTTAATAGCCATTCCCACACATATTCCCCCAGGTCTCCATTTATACATATTAGAAAATTCAAGCAGGTCATTTGGAGTGTAGTATACCTCCTCCTGGGTCATGCTTGTGCTTCACCTTTTGGAGCTCACTGGAACTTAAGTCTTGTTATAGGTCTAGAAGCAAAAATGGGTGGTGGGGATATGTTCTGAGAACATTCAGCAATGTCTTGTAAGGCATCTGCCTCAAGTGATGTCCCAGGCCTGAGTCAGATGCCTCCCCAGGGGATGACTCACACAAAGGCTCTTCAGACATAGCTGGGCTATTCTCATCAGATAGCAGTGGAGGAGTAATAGTTTTACTTGGGAGGGTGGTTTAGCAAGAAAACATGGAGTAATCTCTTCACATGGACATGAGAGGGTTGTGTTGGCAGAAGTGATTCAATAGAATTTAGGGGCTCAGTATCCCCAGCTTCCTGATTATCTGCCCATATGTCTCCACCCCAAGTTTCAGGATCCTAATTCTTCCCAATCAATGTCCTCACTTTAGCTTCAGCTATCATTTGAGGTTGGGAAATCAATTGGCATTGTAATTCAGCCACTCTTATAAGACTTCAGGTTTGTTTTTTTGGCAATATCAGCTCTGTTACTACAAACAATAAGGTTCTCTTTCAAGGCACAAGTGGAAATTTTGAGGTCATTTATGTGACCCTTGAACTGTGACTCTGAAGCTCTGAGTTCATCTCTTTCTTTCACCACTTTGTCTAGTGAAAGTAGTTCCAACCAACCAGCCTCCTTATACTTCTCATTAGGACAAAATTGTAGAAAGGTGTGACACATGCAATCACCCAGAGCCTCACCTTTCACCAATACCTGATCTTTTGGTGGTGATATTTTGCGTCTTTGTATTGCCGCCTTATGCCATGGATTAGCGGTGCCCTCTTTACTACTGGAAAGCAGAGTCATCAACATCTTTAAGACTAATGAGATTGAGAACCAATTTCGAAAAGTCATCCTTACAATTTTGTTTCTGCAACCAATCTCTGTACCAAATGTCATAGGCTGGGTTCTCTAGAGAAACAAAGTTAGTGAAGCAAAGCATAAGTATATATAGAGATTTATAGCAAGGAAATGGCTCATGTGGTTGTAGAGGCTGGGAAGTCCCAAGTCCGTGGGTCAAGCTGGAGGCTTCTCCTAACTCACATAGCTATAAGGATCAGCAGGTCAGACAACAGGCCTGTGGATCATAGGCCGAAGAGGCCAACAAACCCCAGGATCAGCAGATAAAATGGAAGGCCACTGGCTCACAGACTGTGGAGGCTGACAAATCCCAAGAGAGGCAAGTAAGATGGTAGTTCATTGCTCACAGGCTGCGGAGGCTGACAAATCCCAAGATCAAGACCGAAGAACTGGATTTCAGATGTGGAGCCAGCTGAAGGATCCAGAACAAGCAAAAGCCAGTGAGATTTGCCAGAAAGTCCACATATATTGGACTCAGGCCACATTTCCAATGAAACTCCCTTTCAACTGGTTGTCAGCTCATAGCAGACCTCATTATGGAAGAAATTACACCATTACACAGCTGCCAAAGTACATCATAACTGTCCAACCACTGAGCATCATGACCCAGCCAAGTTAACACACAACCTTAACAGTTACACTTTTCTACCAACCAAAAGGTTAGAACCCACCCAGCAGTGCCACAAAAGAAGGACCTGGTGGAGTGCTTCCATAAAGATTACAGCCAAGAAAACCTTATGGAGCAGTTCTACTGTGTAACACATGGGGTCACCATAAGTCAGAACCAACTCAACGGCAATGGGTTTGGAGATATATATATCCTTAATAGAAAAAAAATTCCCAATCCCTGACTCTATCAGTTATTGTGATAGCCTCCACCCCAATTCCTGCCTAGATTACTGTAACAGTCTTTATGCTCTGTGTTTCCATTTCCTCTCTGTAATTAAGTCCATACTGTAATTAAAAAGGATTAGTGAGACCTATGCTCATGATGCCAGAAGAGTAATCATCTTAAAATATGGCTTTCATTTAAATTTTGCTCACAAGTCGTAAATGATAGGTTGCAAAAGAGTATAGCATAGTCCCATTTCTGTAATAATAATATTAACATATCATATGTACAGAAAAAATTGAAAATATGTACCAAATTATTAAGAGAACTTTTCTCTAGGAGTACTGGGATTTTTCTGGGGGGTAGGGCTACATTCTAATTTTTATGTTTCAGAAATGTTTTACAAAAAGCCTAGGATTTTTTTATTAAACATTTTTCATGCTAGTATGAATCTTTGTAAACATAATAGACTATTTTTATAATGCAAAAAGAAATAAAAGTGGGGAAGGAATTCTTTACTGAATTCCCACTGTCTGGAGGATGAAATCCAACCCCCCCCCTTTTTTTTATTCTTATTTTTGTTGTTGTTGAGAATATACACAGCACAACATACACCAAGTCAACAATTTCTACGTGTACAATTCAGTGACATTGATTACGTTCTTCGAGGTGTGCAACCATTCTCATGCTCCTTCTCTCAGTTGTTCTGTCCCCTTAAAATAAACTCACTGCCCCACTAAGTTTCTGTCTAATCTTTCTAGTTGCTGTTGTCAATTTGATCTCATATAGATAGATGTTAAAAGCACAATGCTCAAGGCAGACATTCTTTACTAGTTATGCTAAACTAGTTTGGTTTTAAGAAGGCTTCAAAGGATACTTTTGGTTTAAGATTTAAACTCTTTTCTTTTTATCCAAATACCTATCTTCAAAACCTACCTATTCAATAAAACCCATCCGGTCTGCTCCAGCCTCCTCACAGAATTTCTACAGCGCTTTCTGGCTTTTCCATTTGTGTTTGCATTTTATCACATGCTTGATCATAACATTATTTAAATAGTTTCTCAATTAATTTATGGACACTTAAGGATGGAGATTATGTTTCTTCTTCATATCCCTCAAAATGCCTAAACAAAGCTTGACCCAGAACAGGTGGCCACTGTCTTGGGCTGGGTTTGCTAGAGAAGCAAAACCAATAAAGCATATAAATATATACAGAGGTTTTTTTTTTTTAATTATTTTTATTGTGCTTTAAGTGAAAGTTTACAAATCAAGTCAGTATCTCATACAAAAATTTATATACACCTTGCTATGTACTCCTAGTTGCTCTCCCCCAATGAGACAGCATGCTCCTTCACTCCACTCTCTATTTTCGCGTCCATTTGGCCAACTTCTGACTCCCTCTGCCCTCTTGTCTCCCCTCCATACAGGAGCTGTCCACATGGTCTCATGTGTTTACTTGATCCGAGAAGCTCAGTCCTCACCAGTATTATTTTCTATCCTATAGTCCAGTCCAATCCCTGTCTGAAGAGTTAGCTTTGGGAATGGACTCTGTCTTCGGCTAACAAAAGGCCTGGGGACCATGACCTCCGGGGTCCTTCTAGTCTCAATCAGACCATTAAGTCTGGTCTTTTTACAACAATTAGAGGTCTCCACCCTACTGCTCTCCTGCTCCCTCAGGGGTTCTCTGTTGTGTTCCCTGTCAGGGCAGTCATCGGTTGTAGCCAGGCACCATGTAGTTCTTCTGGTATCAGGCTGATTTAGTCTCTGGTTTATGTGGTGCGTTTTGTCTCTTGGGCTCAAAAATACCTTGTGTCTTTGGTGTTCTTCACTCTCCTTTGTTCCAGGTGGGTTGAGGCTTATTGATGGATCTTAGATGGCCACTTGCTAGCGTTTAAGACCCCAGATGCTGATGCAGAATGTTTTCTTAATAGATTTTATTATAACAATTGACTTAGATGTCCCCTGAAACCACGGTCCTCAAACCCCCGCAGATACTACGCTGGCCTTGGAAGTGTTCAGTTTATTCAGGAAACTTCTTTGCTTTTGGTTTAGTCCAGTTGTACTGACCTCTCCTGTATTGTGTGTTGTGTTTCCCTTCACCTAAAATGGTTCTTATCTACTATCTAATTAGTGAAAACCCCTGTCCCTCCCTCCCTCCCCACTCTCGTAATCATCAAAGAATATTTTCTTTTCTGTTTAAACTATTTCTTGAGTTCTTATAATACTAGTCTCATACAATATTTGACCTTTTGCAAATGTCTAATTTCACTCAGCATAATGCCTTCCAGATTCCTCCATGTTATGAAATGCTTCATGGATTCATCATTGTTCTTTAAATATGCATAGTATTCCATTGTGTGAATATACAATAATTCATTTCTCCGTTCATCCATCGATGGGCACCTTGGTTGCTTCCATCTTTTTGTGATTATAAACAGTGCTGCAGTGAACATGGGTATGCATATATCTGTTTGTGTAAAGGCTTTTATTTCTCTAGGATATATTCCAAGTAGTGGAATTGCTGGATCATACGGTAGTTATATTTCTAGATTTTTAAGGAAGTGTGAAATAGGTTTCTGAAGTAGTTGTACCATTTTACACTCCTACCAACAGTGTATAAGTGTTCCAGTCTCTCCAATATTTATTATTTTGTGTTGTTTGGATTAATGCCAGCCTTGTTGAAGTGAGATGGAATCTCATTGTAGATTTGATTTGCATTTCTCTAATGACGAATGATTGTGAGCATTTCCTCATCGATCTGTTAGCTACCTGAATGTCTTCTTTACTAAAGTGCCTGTTCATATCCTTTGCCCATTTTTAAATTGGGTTATTTGTCTTTTTGCAGTTGAGTATTTGCAGTATCATGTAGATTTTAGAGATCAGATGTTGATTGGAAATGTCATACCTAAAAATTTTTTCCCAGTCTGTAGGTAATCTTTTTATTCTTTAGTGAAGTCTTTGGATGACCATAGGTGTTTGATTTCTAGGAGCTCCCAGTTATTTAGTTTCTCTTCTGCATTGTTAGTAATGTTTTGTATACTGTTTATGGCATGTATTAGGGCTCCTAGTGTTTGTCCCTTTCTTTTTTCTTCCATGATCTTTACCGTTTTAGAATTTATATTTATGTCTTTGACCTATTTTGAATTAGTTTTTGTGCAAAGTGTGAGGTATGGGTCATGTTTCATTTTTTTTGCGGATGGATATCCAGTTATGCCATAACCATTTCTTAAACAGACTGTCTTTTCCCCATTTAGCTGACTTTGAGCCTTTGTCAAATATCAGCTGCTCATATGTGGATGGATTTATGTCTGGATTCTCAGTTCTGTTCCATTGGTCTATGTGTCTGTTGTTGTACTAGTACCAGGCTGTTTTGACTACTGTAGCAATATAGTAGGTTCTAGAATCAGGTAGAGTGAGTTTGTTCTTCTTTTTCAGTAATGCTTTACTTATCTGGGGCCTCTTTCCCTTCCATTTGAAGGTGGTGATTCGTTTCCCCAGCTCATTAAAATATGTCATTGGAATTTGGAACAGAATTGCATTGTATCTATAGATTGCGTTTGGTAGAAAAAAACATTTTTACAATGTTAAGTCTTCCTATCCATGAGCAAGGTATGTTTTTCCACTTATGTAGGTCTCTTTTGGTCTCTTGCAGTAGTGTCTTGTAGTTTTCTTTGTATAGGTCTTTTACGTCTCTGGTAAGATTTATTCCTAAGTATTTATCTTCTTGGGGGCTACTGTAAATGGCATTGATTTGGTGATTTCCTCTTCGATGTTCTTTTTGTTGGTGTAGAGGAATCCAAATGATTTTTGTATGTCTATCTTGTATCTTGATACTTTGCTGAATTCTTCTATTAGTTTCAGTAGTTTTCTTGAGGATTCTTTGGGGTTTTCAGTGTATAAAATCATATCATCTGCAAATACTTTAACTTCTTCCTTGCCAATCTGGATGCTTTTTATTTCTTTATCTAGCCTACTTGCTCTGGCTAGGACTTCCAGCACAATGTTGAATAAGACTGCTTATAAAGGGCATCCTTCCCTGGTTCCCAATCTCAAGGGAAATGCTTTCAGGCTCTCTCCATTTAGGATGATGTTGGGTACTGGCTTTGTATAAATGGCCTTTATTATGTTGAGGAATTTTCCTTCTATTCCTGTTTTGCTGAGAGTTTTTATCATGAATTGGTGTTGAGCTTTGTCAAATGTCTTTTCTGCATCAATTGATAAGATCATGTGGTTCTTGTCTTTTGTTTTATTTATATGATGGATTACATTAATAGTTTTTCTAATGTTGAACCATCCCTGCATACCTGGTATGAATCTCACTTGGTCATGGTGAATTACTTTTTTGATATGTTGTTGAATTTTATTGGCTAGAATTTTGTGGAGGATTTTTGCATCTAAGTTCATGAGGGATATAGGTCTATAATTTTCTTTTTGTGGTGTCTTTACCTGGTTTTGGTATCAGGGATATGCTGGCTTCTTAGAATGAGTTTGGGAGTATTCCGTCCTTTTCTATGCTCTGAAATACCTTTAGTAGTCGTGGTGGTAAGTCTTCTCTGAACGTTTGGTAGAACTCTGCAATGAAGCCTTCCGGACCAGGGCTTTTTTTGTTGGGAGTTTTTTGATTACCTTTTCAATCTCTTCTTTTGTTATGGGTCTATTCAGTTGTTCTACCTCTGTTTATGATAGTTTAGGTAGGTAGTGTGTTTCTAGAAATTCATCCATTTCTTCTAAGTTTTCGAATTTGTTACAGTACATTTTTTCATAGTAATCTAGTAGGATTCTTTTAAATTCATTTGGGTCTGTTGTGATATCATCCATCTCATTTCTTATTCGGGTTATTTGCTTCCTCTCCTGGTTTTTGTTTTTTTTTTTTTCAGTTTGGCCAATGGTTTATCAATTTTGTTGATTTTTTCAAAGAACCAGCTTTTGGTCTTTTAAACTCTTTCAATTGTATTTCTGTTCTCTTTTTCATTTAATTCTGTTCTAATTTTTCTTATTTGCTTTCTTCTGGTGCCTGAGGGTTTCTTTTGTTGCTCTCCTTCTATTTTTTCAAGTTGTAGGGATAATTCTTTGATTTTGGTCCTTTCTTATTTTGGGATGTGTGCATTTATTGATATAAACTGACCTCTGAGCGCTGCTTTTGCTGTGTCCGAAACGTTTTGATAGGAAGTGTTTTCATTCTCATTGGATTCTGTGAATTTCTTAATTCCATCCTTAGTGTCTCCTATAAAGCAGTTGTTTTTGAGCAGGGTATTGTTCAGTTTCCAATCGTTTGATTTCTTTTCCCTGCTTTTTCTGTTATTGATTTCTTCTTTTATGGCCTTATGGTCAGAGAAGATGCTTTGGAATATTTCAATGTTTTGGATTCTGCTAACGCATGCTTTATGACCTAATATGTGGTCTATTCTAGAGAACGTTCCATGGGTACTGGAAAAGAAAGTATACTTGGCTGCTGTTGAGTGGAATGTTTTGTATATGTCTACGAGGTCAAGTTGGTTGATTGTGGTATTTAGATCTGCTTCCTTTTGGATGTTCTATCCTTCACCAAAAGGATGTGTTGAAGTCTCCTACTATAATTGTGGAGCTGTCTATCTCACTTTTCAATGCTGTTAGAGTGTGTTCTATGTATCTTGTGGCCCTGTCATTGGGTGCATAAATATTTAATATGGTTATATCCTCCTGGTGTATTGTCCCTTTAATCATTATATAGTGTCCTTCCTTATCCTTTGTGGTGGATTTAACTTTAAGGTCTATTTTGTCAGAAATTAATATTGCCATTTCTGCTCTTTTTTGACTGTTTCCTTGATATATTTGTTTCATCCTTTGAGTTTTAGTTTGTTTGTGTCTCTTGTAGGCAGCATATAGATGGACCTTTTATCCATTCTGCCACTGTCTTTCTCTTTATTGGTGCATTTAGACCATTTACATTCAGCGTAATTATGGGTATTATGAGTTTAGTGCTGTCATTTTAATGTATTTTTTTGCGTGTTGTTGATAGTTTGTTTTTCCCACTTCATATTTTGTACTGAGTAGTCTATATATCGTCTTTTCCTCATATTCATTGTTGTTGATTTTGTTTCTGAGTCTCTATTTTTTTCTTGTATTTTATTTTGATGAGTAGAATTTTTAGTCTCCTTTGTGTAATATTTACCCCTATTTTTCTGAATTTAAGCTTAACTTTTATTTCTTTATATCTCCTTGTCTTCCTCTGTATATGAAAGATCTATGACTACATTTCTTAGTCTCTCTTTATTGTTTTAATGTTGTATTCTTTTACATAATGACATCACAGTTTCCCTATTTTGAGCATTTTTTTATCTTGATTTATTTTTGTGATTTCCCTATCTGGGTTGACATCTGATTGCTCTGTCCAGTTTTCTAGTTTTGGGTTGATATCTGATATTATTGATTATCTAACCAGAGAACTCCCTTTAGTATTTGTTGTAGTTTTGGTTTGGTTTTCACAAATTCCGTAAACTTCTGTTTATCTGGGAATGTCCTAGTTTTGCCTTCTTATTTTAGAGTCAGTTTTGTTAGATATATGGTTCTTGGTTGGCAGTTTTTTTTTTTTTTTCCTTCAATGCTTTATATAAGTCATCCCATTTTCTGCTTGCTTACATGGTTTCTGCTGAGTAGTCCAAGCTTCTTCTTATTGAGTCTGCTTTGTAGATGAGTTTTGTTTATCCCTAGGTGCTCTTAAAATTCTCTCTTTATCTTTGGTTTTGGCAAGTTTGATTATAATGTGTCTTGGTGACTTTCTTTTAAAATCTACCTTATGTGGAGTTTGATAAGCATCTTGGATAGATATCTTCTCATCTTTCATGATATCAGGGAATTTTTCTGCCAACAAATCTTCAACAATTCTCTCTGTATTTTCTGTTATCCCTCCCTGTTCTGGTACTCCAATCATTTGTAGGTTATTTCTCTTGTTAGAGTCCCACATGATTCTTAGGGTTTCTTCATTTTTTTTAATTCTTTTATCTGATTTTTCTTTGAATATATTGGTGCCTAGTGTTTTATCTTCAATCTCACTAATTCTGTCTTCTGCTTCCTCCATTCTGCTCCTCTGACTTTCTGTTGAATTTTCTAATTCTGTTGTTTTATTGTTAATCTTCTGAATTTCTGATTGCTGTCTCTCTATGGATTCTTGCAGCTTATTAAATTTTTCATTATGTTCTTGAATAACATTTTTATTTTCTTCAACTACTTTATCTGCGTGTTTCTTGGCTTGTTCTGCGTTTTGCCTGATCTCCTTCCTGATGTCTTGAAGAGTTCTGTATGTTAACCTTTGTGTTCTGCATGTGGTAATTCCAGGAAGACATCTTCATCTGGAAGATTCCTTGAATCTTTGTTTTGAGAGCTCATCAAAGTGATCATGGTCTGATTCTTTATGTGATTTGATATTGACTGTTGTGTCCAATCCATCTATAAGTTATTGTATTAGTTTATTTTATGTTTACTTACCGTATCTTAGCTTCTTGTTTTGTTTTGTTTTGATATGCCCAAATAGGCTGCTTGAGTGTGCTAGCTTGATTATTTTCACCTTTGAAGGTCTAATGTCCTGTCACCAGATGGCTAGTGCTGTGACCAGGCATTTGAGCCTAGGAGTCCATTCAGTTTTCTTGTATGGATCCGGCTCAGGTGTCCAGGTAGTTGGTCATCAAGTGTGTGGTACAGGCTCTGTCCCATGGTCTTAGAGGGGCAGGGTTGATTGGTGTAGGTACCTGTATCTGGTTGCAGCAGGGGGTCATGCTCTGAACAAGGCAGGAGGCTGACAACTGTCCTCCTGAGAAAAAGCATGTCCCTGTTCCATAAAGCGCACAGGTGGGTGGGTTCTGCAGACAGACCATGGGCACCCAGTGTTTTTGGTTGTAAGGACTGGGAGGTACCAGTTATCCTTGGACCCCTGTCACAGGTGCGTGGGTGACATGAGTGAAGCCACCAGTCCTTAGGTCCCTGATGTGGGTAGGTGAGGACCCTGTTTAACAGGCAGAGTGGTGTCAAACATCAAACACCCACCTCTTCACCGCATAGCTGATACAGTTGTGGACTGCCAACAAGGGCTTATTCTCATCAAATAGGCCCACAAAGGTCCATGCAGGGGGCGGGGGGAAGGTATTCAAAGGCCACGGACTTTCTATGCCTGGACAGGAGCCACTTCTGTCCTGAGCTCGCCAGCTTAGTGTAGCTGGCAGATTATCTCTTCCCCCAATTGTGAATGTATTCCTTCTCTGAGGCTGGGAGAATGGCTCAGAGAACTTAGCAGGGCCTATCTCAGGCCCAGGGAAATCAATGGCCACTGAAGCCAGCTTGGGGGCTGCAAGCATGGTAAAGTATATGGAAGTACTTAGCTTTTGCTGAGAGTGCCATTCTTCTCTGGTTCTGGAGGTGTGAGTAGGCTGTGCGGCTGACTTTTCCCCCTGAGGAAACTGTGGCCAAACACTACCACCAGCCCCCTGCCATCACTCCTGGGAATGGTGCCTGAGGTTTCCTGGCAATTCAGGTCCAGCTACTCCTCTCCACTTCTGGACTGTCTCTACCACCCCCTGCCACTCAGTCTGTTTTCTAACTTTGCTTTCGATGTTCCGGGCTCCTAGCTTGTCATAAATATAATCGTTTCACTTGTTTTTTCTGGTCTTTCTTTAAGAGGTTTCACTGCAAGCTGCTGATTACTCCGCCATCTTGGCCCTGCCTCCTATAGAGAGAGATTCATATCAAGGAAATGGCTCACACGATTGTAGAGGCTGGAATGTCTCAAGTCCATGGATCAAGACAGAGGCTTCTCTTGATTCACGTAGCCACAGGGGCTGGCGAACCCAAGATCGGTAGGTTGGAGAGCAGAGCTCTTGCTCACAGGCTGTGAATATCGACAAATCCCAAAATCAGCAGATAAGCTAGTAATAGCTCCCAAGAACTGGAGGTCAGACAAACAGGAGACAGCTGCAGGATCCACAGCAAGCAAAAATCCAGAACATCTGCTTATATTTAGATGCAGGCCACACCCCCAAGGAGACTCCCTGTCAATTGATTGGCTACTCACAGCAGATTCGATCATGGGAGTGATCACAATATCAACACTGAGAATCATGGCCCAGCCAAGTTGACACACAATCTTAACCATCACAGTCACTAAATGTTTATTATTGAATTAGGTTGAAACTCCAGAATCTAAGGAAATTAAAAAGAATATGAAAGGTTATTAGAGATGCTTGCATGGAAAATTTACTAAGAATAAAGAAAATGGAAGTTAAAAAAGAAAAAAAGGCTAAAGAAGGGAAGCACTAAGAAAGAAAGAATAGAATCATTTGAGATAAAAGGCACGATGGCTGCTGTAAGAAATTACTACAAACTTGGGAGCTTAAAAAAACAGATATTTATTTTCTCACAGTTCTGAAGTCCAGAAGTATAACGTCACTTTCACTTGGCTGAAATCAAGTTTTGGCAGGGCTGGGCTCCCCCTCCCAGAGTCTCTGGAAGAGAACCTGTTTCTTGCTTCTTTCACTTCTGATACCTGTTGGCATTCCTTGGTTTGTGGCCCTATCACTCCCATCTCTGCCTTCATGGTCACAGTGCCTTTTCTTCTGTTTGTGTGCCAAATCTCCCTTTGCCTTCTTGTAAGGATGTTTGCATTTAGGGACCATCCAGGTAATCCAGGGTAATCTTCCATCTCCAGGTCCTTTATCTAATCATTTCTGCAAAGTCTTTTTTTTTTTTTTTGCCATACAAATTAACGTTTACAGTTTCCAGGGATTAGGACATGGACATCTTTTGGGGGGATTATTAGTCAGCTGACCACAGATACATACAAATATATATTTCTGTTAATATACAGAAGAGCCTCTTCATGGTCTCCAATCTTCTTTCTCCACCCCAAAAATACCAAACCCATTGCATTCAAGTCAATCCTGACTCACAGCGACCGTATACTACAGAGCAGAAATACCCCATAGGGTTCCAAGGAGTGACTGGTGGATTCAAACTGACAACCTTTTGGTTAGCAGCCAAACTCTTAACCACCGAGCCACCAGGGCTCCTTTCTCCACTCAGTTCTTCTAATTTCAAAGCATGGTATATGAAGCGAAGCTTAAAATTCTTGAAACTACCAACTCTAATATCTACCAGGCCACTAAGAACAGAGGTCTAAGGGCAATAGGATCAAACATGGGGAAAGAACAACAAAAAGCCCACATTTTTGGCTACTGAACACAGGAAGATTAGCAGTGACAGCCTAGGGAAGTGAAGCATTCTGAAACTAATTTGGTGAATTCTTTCACTGAACACCTACAATGTGCTATTACACTAAGAACTGTGAGGTTACAAAAGAATTAGAAGATATCTTTGAGTCAAAGAGTTTACAGTCTAATGATTCCCCTTGTACTAAAGAGTTAAGTTGAGAAAAAACATGAAAAGTGACCTAGATTTTTGATAATGCCCTACTTAGGAAGAGATTATGAGAATCCAGGATAAGACAAACACAAAAGAATCAGGCCTCCTATTGCAGTTACACATCTTTGGGGAGTGAAGAAAGGGGCCATCTCTCTGTAGGTGAAAATATGATTTTTTTTTAATAGAGTAATGTATATGTTCTAAAAATCTTATTTATGGTTCTATATATGTTGATTAATGACAATAGAAAATGTCAATACTACATAACTTTAAAACACTAGAATGGTGTGCCATTTGGGCAGGATAAAAACATAGGCTTCCATTTTATTCCTTGCTTTGAAAATAGATTTTATCTCTTGGTGTATTAATACAACCCATTGCATCATGTTGGGAAAAAGATAAACACTTTCATTTTCCTCTTTTTTGAATCTTTATTTTCTGTAAGGTAGAAAATTTTGGTTTTGAAGAGTGTACTATGAACAAAAATTAATATAAACTTTTATTATGTTTCGTGCAAGGCCTGTAGGAAGTAAAGAGATGAAGAAGTGGTACCTGTACCCAGAAACTAGCTTCCAGTCTCCTTAGGAATGCTGAAGTGGAATATAGCAACTAGTCAGAAAAGGATATACGTCATAAAGATATTGGAAGTTCCACAAGGGTCCACAGTTGTGAGGATTAGCAAAAGGCTTTATGGCGGAGGGAGCATGTGCAAAGTACCTTAAGTATGTGTAGGGCTTTGACTTCTAGAGATGCAATGAGAGGATGGGCCCAGCAGAAAATCCAGCATGAGCAAAGACACATAGATAGGTCAGATTCGGGCACATTCAAAGAAAAGTGAATCATCTATTCTCACCGAAATCGGGTCTATATAGCTTTAGGCTTTTTGAAGGTTCTCACTATGGGAAATAGTGTAGCAGAAAATTAGAGGCAATTGAGGTTTAATTTAAGCTAACCTAGCACAATTAATAAAGTTCTACTAGGAAAAGGAAAAAGAAAAGGAGGAAAAGAAACTGGACATGTTTAAGCAAGATGCCGTTTTCCCAAATACACATGTCCATTTCTATATAAAAATATATTATCCTGAAAATCTGACTGCAAAGGACAATGAAAGAGGGCAATTTTCAGTTGAATATTTGAAGAAATAACAGCCAAAAACTTCCAAGATTCTATGAAAAACAATCTACACATTCAAGAAACTCAACTCCAAGGAGGATGAACTCAAAGAGATCCACAATTTGTTGTTGTTGTTAGGTGCCATCAAGTTGGTTCCAATTCATAGCAACCCTATGCACAACAGAACGAAACACTGCCTGATCCTGTGCCATACCCACGATTCTTGTTTTGCTTGAGCCCATTGTTGCAGCCACTTTGTCAATCCATCTTGTTGAAGGTCTTCCTCTTTTTCGTTGACCCTGTACTTTACCAAGCGTGATGTCCTTCTCCAGGGACTGATCTCTCCTAACAAGATGTCCAAAGTATGTGAGATGTATTCTCACCATCTTTGCTTCTAAGGCACATTCTGTTTCTACTTCTTCCAAGACAGATTTGTCCATTCTTTTGGCATTCCATTGTATATTCAATATTCTTCACCAACACCACCATTCAAAGGCATCAATTCTTCTGTCTTCCTTATTCATTGTCCAACTTTTGCATGCATATGATGGGATAGAAAATACTATGGCTTGGGTCAGGTGCACCTTAGTCTTCAAGGTGATATCTTTGCTTTTCAACACTTTAAAGAGGTCTTTTGCCACAGACTTGCCCGATGCAATGTGCCTTTTGATTTCTTGACTGCTTCTTTCATGGGTGTTGATTGTGGATCCAAGTAAAATGAAATCCTTCACAACTTCAATTTTTTCTCCATTTATCATGATGTTGCTTATTGGTTCAGTTGTGAGAATTTTTGTTTTCTTAATGTTGAGATGCAGGATTTTCACCAGTAAGTGCTTCAGGTCCTCTTCACTCAGCAAGCAGGGTTGTGTCATCTGCATATCGCAGGTTGTTAATGAGTCTTCCTCTGATCCTGATGCCCCGTTCTTCTTCATATCACCGAGTTTCTCATATTATTTGCTCAGCACACAGATTCAATAGGTATGGTGAAAGGATACAACCCTGATACACATCTTTCTTGACTTTAAACCATGCAGTACCGCCTTGTTCTTTGCAAGAACAAGAAACTCCTCTTTCAACTGATTGGCTGCACACATCAAATCACAAAATGGAGGATGATTACATAATATCTGCCAAACCACTGAGAATCATGGCCTGGCCAAGTTGATACATAACTTTAACCATCACAGTCCACACCTTGTCAACTTGACACCTAAACACATCTCCTTAAACCATACATAATCTCTAAATAATATGTAAATATATACAATCTCTAAGCAATGTATAAATTCCTAAATAAATACAAAGGCATTTAACATAATACAATTAATACTTAATACATAATATATACGTAATACTTGCACCTAACATAATACAATTAACATGCATACAACCAAAAACACACTAGCCTTGTTTACATCTTATATTTTATTATAAGTAATGGAATAAGGGAGAGAAGAAAACAAAGATATTTACAATATATACATACACATACATATTCACATATAAATAAATATATATACACATATGTATATATGTTGTTATTGTTAGGTGCCTGTGTACAACAGAACGAAACACTGCCCAGTTCTGCACCATCCTCACAATCGTTGCCCTGTTTGAGCCCATTGTTGCAGCCTCTGTGTCAATCCATCTCATTGAGGGTCTTCCTCTTTTTCACTGATCGTCTACCTTACCAAGCGTGATGTACTTCTCCAAGGACTAGTCTCTCCTGATAACATGTCCAAAGTGCATGAGAAGTCTCGCCATCCTGCCTTCCAAGGAGCACTCTGGCTGTACTTCTTTCAAGACAGACTTGTTCGTTCTACTGGCTAAAAAAAAAAAATTTTTTTTCTGCAGTCCATAATATATTCAATATTCTTCATGACACCATAATTCATAGGCATCAATTCTTCTTTGGTCTTCCTTATTCATTGTTCAGATTTTGCATGCATATAAGGCAATTCAAAATATCATGGCTTGGGTCAGGCACACCTTAGTCCTCAAAGTGACATCTTTGCTTTTCAACACCTTAAAGAGGGCTTTTGCAGCAGATTTGCCCAATGCAATAGGTCGTTTGATTTCTTTTTCCTTTAAATTTTTTTTCAGGGCTTTGCACTCTTGCTTTTTAAATTTTTTCATTATTCTTTTAGATGGAGGCTTACAGAGCAAATTAGTTTCTCATTAAACAATTAATATACATTGTTTTGTGACTTTATTTGCCAGCCCCATGATGTGTCAACACTCTCCCTCTTCTCGACCTCGGGTTCCTTGTTGCTAGCTTTCCTGTCCCCTCCTGCCTTCTTGTCCTTGCACCTGGGCTGATGTGCCCATTTAGTCTCGTTTTGTTTTATGGGCCTAATTTTTGACTGAAGGGTGCACCTCAGAAGTGACCTCTGTACTGAGTTAAAAGGGTGTCTCAGAGCCATACACTTAGGGTTTCTCCAGTCTCTGTCAGATTGGTAGGTCTGGTCTTTTTATGTGAGTTAGAATTTTGTTCTACATTTATCTCCAGCTCTGTCAGGGACTCTCTATGTGATCCCTGTCAGAGCAGTCAGTGGTGGTAGCCTGGCATCATCTAGTTGTGCTGGATTCAGCCTGGTGGAGGCTATAGTACTTGTGGTACATTAGTCCTTTACACTAATCTTTCCCTTGTGTCTTTAGTTTTCTTCATTCTCCCTTGCTCCAGATGGGGGTGGGACCAGTGAAGTATCTTAGATGGCTGCTCAAAGCTTTTAAGATGCCAGACGCTACTAACCAAAGTAGATTGTAGAACATTTTCTTTATAATCTATGTTATGCCAGTTGAGCTAGATGTCCCCCATGATCGTGGTCCCCAGCCTTCAGCCTAGGAATTTGGTCCCTGCGGGAGTTCGGATGTGTCTATGAAGCTTCCATGACCTTGCCTTGGTCAAGTTGTGCTGACTTCCCCAATATTGTGTACTGTCTTACCCCTCACCAAAATTACCGCTTACCTATTGTCTAGTTAGTGTTTTTCCCTCTCCACACCTCCCCTCTCTCATAACAATCGAAGAATGTTTCTGTGTTTAAACTTTTTCATGAGTTTTTATAACAGTGGTCTCACACAGTATTTATCCTTTTGTGATTGACTTACTTCACTCAGCATAATGCCCTCCAGATTCACCCATGTTGTGAGATGTTTCACAGATTCATCATTGTTCTTTCTCATTACATAGTATTCCATAGTGTGTGTGTATCATAATTTGTTTATCCATTAATCTGTTGATGGGCATTTATATTTTTTCTGTCCATTTACTATTGTGAATAATGTTGCAGTGAACATGAGTGTGCATATGTCTATTTCTCTGATGGCTCTTATTTCTTTAGGATGTATTCCTAGGAGTGGGATAGCTGGATTGTACGGTATTTCTATTTTTAGCTTTTTAAGGAAGCACCATATCATTTTCCAAAATGGTTGTGCCATTTTTCATTTCTACCAGCACTGCTTAAGAGTTCCAATCTTCGCACAGCTTTTCCAACATTTGTTATTTTCTGTTTTTTTGATTCATATGAGTAGTGTTGGGGTGAGACTGCATCTTGTTATAGTTTTGATTTGCATTTCTCTAATTTTTTTTTTTTTTTTTTTAATGCCTAGTGACAGCTAGCATTTCTTCATGTGTCTGTTAGCTGCCTGAATGTCTTCTTTGGTGAAGTGTCTGTTCATATACTTTGCCCATTTTTTAATTTGATTATTTGTCTTTTTTGTTGTAGAGGTGTTGGATTTTCCTACAGATTTTTGAGATTAGACCTTTGTCGGATTTGTCACGGCCAATTTTTTTTTTTCCCAGTCTGTAGGTTTTCTTTTTATTCTTTTGGTGAAGTCTTTTGATGAGCTTAAGTGTTTAATTTTTAGAAGGTGCCAGTTAGCTAGCTTATCTTCTGGTATTTGTATATTGTTAGTTATGATTTGTATCCTATTCATGCCATATACTAGGGCTCCTAACATTGACCCTGTTTTTTCTTCTATGATCCTTTTAGTTGTTGGTTTTTTATTTAGGTCTTTGAACCATTTTGAATTAGTTTTTGTGTATGGTGAGAGGTTTGGGTCTTGTTTTATTTCTGTACAGATGGACATCCAGTTTTGCCAGCACCATTTTTTTTAAAAGACTGTCTTTTCCCCATTTAACGCACTTTGGGCCTTTGTTGAAGGTCAGGTGACCGTAGGTGGATGGATTTACACCTGGGTTCTCGATTCTATTCCATTGGTCAATGTTTCTGTCATTGTACTAGTACCAGGCTGTTTTGACTGCCATTGCTGTATGGTAGGTTCTGAGGCCAGGTAGTCCAAGTCCTCCACTTTATTCTCCTTCTTTAATGGTGCTTTACTTATCCGTGGTCTCTTTCCTTTCCATATAAAGTTAATGATTAGTTTTTCTATCTCATTAAAGAATGCTGTTGGTATCTGGATCAGGATTGCATTGCATTTGTGGATTGCTTTGGGTAGGATGGAGCTCTGGTGGCGCAGTGGTTGAGAGCTACAGCTGCTAAGGAAAAGGTCAGCAATTCGAATCCACTCCTCAAAAACATTATGGGGGGTCCAAGATGGCTGACTAGGTAGACGCTACCTCGGATCCCTCTTGAAACAAAGACTTGGAAAAACAAGTGAATCGATCACATACATGACAATCTACGAACCCTGACCAACAAACACAGATTTAAAGAGTTGGTCTGAGTGACAGAGACCAAGAACGAAAAACTGCAGGGAAGCAGCGACTGTTTTTGGAGCCCGGAGCCAGCGTCCCAGTCAGGAAACCTTGGCGCCGGGCTTTGGACTGGGTGCAGGGGAGCTGAGCACTGCATACTGTGACGGCGCAAACACGGGGCACAGCCCTACCCCCCTGAATTGACCTTGGGAGGGGGCCCAGCCAGTCCGTGCGGGCGGCGCGGAGAGGTGGCTGGCGGGAGGAGAGGTCGCCAGGAGGCAGCGACTGGTTTTGGAGCCGGGAGTGCAGCGCCCCAGCCGGGGAACCTTGGTGCGGGGCTTTGGACTGGGTGCAGGGGAGCTGAGCACGACATCCAGTAACGGTGCAAACATGGGGCACAGCCCCAGCCCCCTGAACTGACCTGGGGGGGCCCAGCCAGTCTGCGCCGGTGGCGCAGCGATGTGGCTGGCAGGAGGAGAAGTCACTGGGAGGCAGCGACTGTTTTTGGAGCTGGGACTGCAGTGTCCCAGCCGGGGAACCTTGATGCTGGGCTTTGGATTGGCAGCGGAGGAACTGACCGTGGCTTCTGAGACAGCAAGCACGGGATGCGGGCCTGACCCTCGGGGGCAATCTCTACCCAGCCAACACACACAGGCGAAGTGCCCCTCGGAAATCTCAAGTAAAACAGTCATCCCAAGATAAGTAACTCTGTCTATATTCCGCGGTGCTACTCTCTCCTGTTTTTCTGAACCCTCCACTCCCCTTCCCAGGCGGCTTCATTAACATTGGAATTTCCTGAGCCAGAGGGAGAACTGCTCCGCAGTTTTTCTTTTCTTTTCTTTCTTTTCGGTCTTTTCCTAACCCATTCTTCTGGCCTCAGAGAAGCAACCACAAAAAACCCAGGGACCAAAAATCCTTCCCTAATTGGACTAAAAAGACAGAACCAGCTCCAGCCAAGCATATGTGATCCACAGTCTCGGGCTTTCATCCCTACAGGGAACAAGGTGGCTATTATAATGCAAAGGCAGTTCTGATAGGGATCTGACTGCATTTGTTTTAGCGGATTTACTGGAAAGATACGTTTCCCAGTTCTGATATCTCTGCATGTTCAACAGAGCCCTCACTGACCCACAACAGGGAACTGAGGGCTGAAGCTCCCCCCAGACCACCTAGTGTCCTGCCTTAGGGGTCTAAGGAGGGTGACACCTACCAATCTGTAGAGGTACTTGCACTGGGGGCCTAAGGTACAGCTGCAGAGCCCACCCACCAAGGTGCTTTAGGAATAGAGACACACCTACCTCACTGACACTTGGGGGAAGCCTGTCAGCATCCTGCCCCCCCCCCCGGAGTGTGATCCCCAGCTGCTACTAGAATCTGGTGCACACAACTATCACCACTACTCCTCCAGGTGGATAGGTGACAGTGTGCATCACACACTTGATGACCCAAAATCAGATTCTACTTAAGAATAGTGAATGGACTCAGGCATATATATCTGGCAATAGCCCAAACCAGCTGGTAATAGGTCATAAGTCAGTCAAGGGCTAAAACAATCAAGACAGCGCAATCTAGTAGCCCATCTATGTATATTGAAAGAAAACAAAACAAGACGAGACTCAGTGAGCAAATACAGAATAAATCACTACAATATCTTAGTGATGGCTCGGAGACAGCAGTTGATATCAAACCACATAAAGAAGCAGACCATGACTGCTTCTACAACCCCCCAAACTAAAGAATCAAAATCTTTTCCAAATGAAGATACAATCCTGGAATTACCAGATACAGAATATAAAAAACTAATTTACAGAATGCTTCAAGACATTAGGGATGAACTCAGAAATGAAATAAGGCAAGCTACAGAAGAAGCCAAAGAACACACTGATAAAGCAGTTGAAGAAATCAAAAAGATTATTCAAGAACATAGTGGAAAAATTAATAAGTTGCAAGAATCCATAGAGAGACAGCATTCAGAAATCCAAAAGATTAACAATAAAATTACAGAATTAGACAACGCAATAAGAAGTCAGAGGAGCAGACTCGAGTGATTAGAATGCAGAGTGGTGCCGGCATAACTGGATATCCATCTGCAAAAAAATGAAACAAGACCCATACCTCACACCATGCACAAAAACTAACTCCAAGTGGATCAAAGACCTAAACATAAAGACTAAAACGATAAAGATCATGGAAGAAAAAATAGGGACAACCTTAGGAGCCCTAATACAAGGCATAAACAGAATACAAAACATTACCAAAAATGACGAAGAGAAATCAGATAACTGGGAGCTCCTAAAAATCAAACACCTATGCTCATCTAAAGACTTCACCAAGAGAGTAAAAAGACCACCTACGGACTGGGAAAGAATTTTCAGCTATGACATCTCCGACCAGCGCCTGATCTCTAAAATCTATATGATTCTGTCAAAACTCAACCACAAAAAGACAAACAACCCAATCAAAAAGTGGGCAAAGGATATGAACACACACGTCACTAAAGAAGATATTCAGGCAGCTAACAGATACATGAGAAAATGCACTCGATCATTAGCCATTAGAGAAGTGCAAATTAAAACTACAATGAGATTCCATCTCACTCCAACAAGGCTGGCATTAATCCAAAAAACACAAAATAATAAATGTTGGAGAGGCTGCGGAGAGATTGGAACTCTTATACACTGCTGGTGGGGATGTAAAATGGTACAACCACTTTGGAAATCTATCTGGCGTTATCTTAAACAGTTAGAAATAGAACTACCATACAACCCAGAAATCCCACTCCTCGGAATACACCCTAGAGAAATAAGAGCCTTCACACAAACAGATATATGCACACCCATGTTTATTGCAGCTCTGTTTACAATAGCAAAAAGCTGGAAGCAACCAAGGTGTCCACCAACGGATGAATGGTTAAATAAATTGTGGTATATTCACACAATGGAATACTACGCATCGATAAAGAACAGTGACCAATCTGTGAAGCATTTCATAACATGGAGGAACCTGGAAGGCATTATGCTGAGCGAAATCAGTCAGAGGCAAAAGGACAAATATTGTATAAGACCACTATTATAAGATCTTGAGAAATAGTATAAACTGAGAAGAACACATACTTTTGTGGTTATGAGCGGGGGGAGGGAGGGAGAGTGGGAGAGGGTTTTTTACTGATTAGTTAGTAGATAAGAACTACTTTAGGTGAAGGGAAGGACAATATTCAATGCATGGAAGGTCAGCTCAATTGGACTGGACCAAAAGCAAAGAAGTTTCCGGGATAAACTGAATGCCTCGAAGGTCAGCGGAGCAAGGGCGGGGGTTTGGGGACTATGGCTTAAGAGAACTTCTAAGTCAATTGGCAAAATAATTCTATTATGAAAACATTCTGCATCCCACTTTGAAGTGTGGCGTCTGGGGTCTTAAATGCTAACAAGCGGCCATCTAAGATGCATCAATTGGTCTCAACCCACCTGGATCAAAGGAGAATGAAGAACACCAAGGTCACACGATAACTATGAGCCCAAGAGACAGAAAGGGCCACGTGAACCAGAGACTTACATCATCCTGAGAGCAGAAGAACCAGTTGGTGCCCGGCCACAACCGATGACTGCCCTGACAGGGAGCACAACAGAGAACCCCTGAGGGAGCAGGAGAGCAGTGGGATGCAGACCCCAAATTCTCACAAAAAGACCATACTTAATGGTCTGAATAAGACTAGAGGAATCCCGGCGGTCATGGTCCCCAAACCTTCTGTTGGCCCAGGACAGGAACCATACCCCAAGACAACTCATCAGACAAGGAAGGGACTGGACGGTGGGTAGGAGAGAGATGCTGATGAAGAGTGAGCTATTTGTATCAGGTGGACACTTGAGACTGTGTTGGCATCTCCTGTCTGGAGGGGGGATGGGAGGGTAGAGAGGGTTGGAAGCTGGCAAAATTGTGACAAAAGGAGAGACTGGAAGGGCTGACTCATTAGGGGGAGAGAAAGTGGGAGTATGGAGTAAAGTGTATATAAACTTATATGTGCAGACTGACTTGATTTGTAAACGTTCACTTGAAGCTCAATAAAAATTAAAAAAAAAATCTAATGTATGGATGGAAAAACATCTAGACAGTTGGTGCTGCTGGGGGGTAGAGGTAGAGAAAGCATGGGAATGGGCATAACAGAACAATTTTCTGTGATAATAACATACCATACCTTATAAAGGTTTGAATTTTATTGCTTTATGTATATATTGGAACTCAGTAAATGGTACACTAAAGGTTTTAAAAATTAATATAAAACAAATACTGAACTCCAGTCAGTAATATGCATGTTGAAGTATCTGGAGTAACTGTCTTGATATCTGCAACTTAATTTGAAATGCATCAAAAATAAAATGCCTTTTAGAAGGGTAAGGGGATAGCTAGACAGATCAATGTGTGATAAATTAGGTATAGTGAAATGTTAATTGTGGAATGAAGGTGGTGGATGCAATAACTTTGTTATAATAAAATACTGCCTCATGTTAAAGCAACAATGATAAAATGATTGATAATTAAATAATATAGTAGTTAAAAGAACATTATGGGGCAGTTGCTATGAGTCAGAATCGACTTGACAGTGACAGGTTTTTAGATTTGGTTAGGCAGAATTGATATTTTCACAATGTTGAGTCTACCTATCCATGAGCATGGTATGTTTTTCCATTTATGTAGGTTTCTTTTGTTTTATTTGCAGTAATGTTTTGTAGTTTTCTTTGATTAGGTCTTTTACGTCCCTGGTTACATTTATTCCTGAGTTTTTTTTTTTTTTTAGTGCATCATTTGATTTCTTGACTGCTGCTTCCATGGGTGTTGATCGTGGATCCACGTAAAATAAATTCTTGACAACTTCAATCTTTTCTCCTTTTATCATGATGTTTCTTATTGGTCCAGTTGTGAGGATTTTGTTTTCTTTATGTTGAGGTGTACTTCAGACTGAAGGCTGAAGTCTTTGATCTTCATCAGTAACTGCTTCAAGTCATCTTTCAGCAAACAAGGTTGTGTCATCTGCATATTGCCGGTTGTTAATGAGTCTCCCTCCAATCCTGATGCTGCATTCTTCTTCATATACTCCATCTTCTTGGATTATTTGCTCAGCATACATATCGAATAAATATAGTGAAAGGATACAACCCTGACCCACATGTGTATGCGTATATAGCATTGTGTGTAGGAAAGGCAAATCCATACCCAGAGTAAGTGCCTATTAGATTAAGAACAAAACACTGCCTTTTCCGTGATGGAAGCAGTCCAATGTAATCAACCTGCCATCAGGATCCTGGCTGATCACCTTGAGGGATGGTGCCATATCAAGGACTCAGTGTTGGTGTCTGCTGCTGCAGATTGGGGACTCAGCATTGGCTGTAGCCAAGTAGGCCTTGGTGAGTAGAAGTCCATGTTGCTGAGCCTGTGCATAACCTCCATCCCTGCCAACAAGTTGACACACAATCTTAACCATCACAGTCCACCCCCTGTCAACCTGGCACATGTACACATCTCCTTAAACCATTCATAGTCTCTGAATAAAGACAATTATAAAGTCATACTTGCGCCTAACATGATAAAACTAACACATGTACAATCGAAAACACACCAGCCTCGTTTACATGTTATATTTTATAAGTGAAAAAAACAAAAATATTTGTTACGCACATACAAAGGAGAAATACTCATAACAATTACAGTCCTCATTTCTGCAACTGTTCACGTAGCCGTAACTAGTATTTAGAACTACCTTCTTCCACCACGCATTCCACATTTCCTTTGCTCTCTGCAAGCCTTTCAGCTGGTCATGGTTCTTTGCCCAGTGGGGTGACCCAAACCTTCACTTCTGAAGGGTCTGAGTCATTAGGAGTCATGTCAGAATTTGTTGCTGTAGTTTTCCTTTGACTTTAATCACAGGGCATGATAGTACTAAGAGATGCCCTAAGAGATCTCCTGCATTTTAGACATACTTTTCTTTATCTCCATTATGTAACATTAATCTGATTTCCTCTTGGTAATCAGGATCAATCACACCAGCCAGTATGGTAACTCCCTTCTTTGCCTGTTGATCCAGAGGCATAAGGAACCCAAAGTGGCCAGGTGGCATTCTTAGCTTCCAGTTCAATGGAATCAGTGATGTGTCTCCAGGTGGGAAGGTTCCTCCCTTTGGAACTAAGACCTCTAGACTGCCAGAGCATAAGGTCACAGGGACAGGAAGCAAAAATCTTGTGAGTGGGTCACTAGGGGGTAATAGTGAATGGTGCCACTCGCACTTCCACGCCTTGATTCCTGGACCCATGAATCCTGGCTATGAGAGAAACAGCACCATATATTGGGCGCTGGTCTAGAGCATATATGGCCTCCTGGAGAACATTGCCCCAACCCTACAAGGTATTGCCACCTAGCTGGTGCCATAACTGTGTCATTAGAAAGCCATTCCATTGTTCTACCAAGCCGGCTGCTTCAGGATGAGCCTGGGCCCACTGCCGCACTTCATTTGCTGCGACGTGAGTCCCTTGATTTGAGGCAATGCTGTGTGGGATACCATGATGGTGGATAAGGCATTCCATAAGTCCACAGATGGTAGTTTTTTTTTTTTATAATTTTTATTGCACTTTAAGTGAAAGTTTACAAATCAAGTCAGTCTCTCACACAAAAACCCATATACACCTTGCTACACACTCCCAATTACTCTCCCCCTAATGAGACAGCCTGCTCTCTCCCTCCACTCTCTCATTCGTGTCCACCAATGGTAGTTTTGGCACAAGCATTGCAAACAGGGAAAGCAAATCCATAACCAGAGTAAGTGTCTATTCCATTAAAGACAAAACACTGCCCTTTCCATGATGGAAGTGGCCCAATGTAATCAACTTGTCACCAAGTTGCTGGCTGATCACCTCGAGGGATGGTGCCATACTGGGGACTCAGTGTTGGTCTCTGCTGCTGGAGGATTGGGCATTGAGCAGTGGCTGTAGCTGAGTTGGCCTTGGTGAGTGGAAGTCCATGTTGCTGGGCCCATTAATAACCTCCATCCCTGCCACCATGGCCACTTTGTTCATGAGCCCATTGAGCAATGACAGGGGTAACTGAGGAAAGAGGATGACTGGTTTCCACAGAACGCATCATCCTATTCACTTGATCGTTAAAATCATCCTCTGCTGAGGTCACCCTTTGGTGAGCATTCACATGAGACATGAATATCTTCACTTCTTTGGCCCATTCAGAGAGGTCTATCCATACACCTCTTACCCCAAAATCCTTGTCTCCAGTTCCAGTCATGTTCCTTCCATGTCCCTGACCATCCAGCCAAACCATTGGCCACAGCCCATGAATAAGTATACAATCGCACATCCAGCCATTTCTCCTTCCAACGTGAACAAACCAGGTGCACTGCTTGAAGTTCTGCCCATTGTGAGGCTTTCCCTTCACCATTCTCCTTCAGGGAGGTCCGAGAAAGGGGCTGTAGTGCTGCCACTGTCCACTTTTGAGTGGTGCCTGCATATCTCTCAGAACCATCTGAAAACCAGGCACGAGCTTTCTCTTCTTCAGTCAACTGATCATAAGGAACTCCCCATGAAGCCATAGGTGCAGACTGGGAGATGGAAGGTAATGTGACAGGAATGGAGACCATGGGCATTTGGGCCACCTCCACATTCAACTTACTTGTGCCTCCAGGTCCTGCTCAGGCCCAGTATCATATATACCACTTCCATTTAATGATGGAATACTGCTGTGCGCACCCAACTTTATGACTCTGTGGGTCAGACAACACCCAGTTCCTGATGGGCAGTTCAGGCTGCATGGTGACTTGGTGTCTCATGGTTAAGCATTCAGTCTCTACCAAGGCCCAGTTACAAACAAAAAGCTGTTTCTCAAAACGAGAGTAGTATTCTGCAGAGGATGGCAGGGCTTTCCTCCCAAACCCTAAGTGTCTGTGCTATGATTCACCAATAAGGGCCCACCAAAGACTCCAAACAGCATCTCTACCTGCCATGGACACTTCAAGCACCATTAGATCAGCTGGATCATATGGCCAAGTGGCAGAACGGCTACCACAGCAGCACTGAACCTGTTGCAGAACTTTTGCTTGTTCTGTGCCCCACTCAAAACTAGCAGCTTTTCGAGTCACTTGATAAATTGACTGGGTTAGCACACCCAAACGAGGAATGTATTGCCTCCAAAATCCAAAGAGGCCCACTAGGCATTGTGCCTCCTTTTTACTTGTGGGAACAGCCAGATGCAATAACTTATCCTTCACCTTAGAAGGAATATCTCAACATGCCCCACAATACTGGACCCCTAGAAATTTCACTGTGGTAGAAGGTGCCTGAATTTTTGTGGGATTAATTTCCCACACCCTAGGATGCAAATGTTTTACCAATAAGTCCAGAGTCATTAACTCATCTTCCTTACTAGGTCCACTCAGCATAATGTTATCAATGTAATGGTCCAGTGTGACATCTTGTGGAAGGGAAAAGCAATCAAGACTCCTGCAGACTAAATTATGACAGGCTGGACAGTTGATGTAGATCTGAAGTAGGCAAGTGAAGGTGTATTGCTGGCCTTGTGAGCTGAAGTCAAACTGCTTCTGGTAGTCCTTTGAAAAAGGTTTGGAGAAAAAGGCATTAGCCAGATCAATAGCTGCATACCAGGCACCAAGAGATGTATGAATTTGCTCAAGCAATAATCTACATCTGGAACAGCAGCTGCAATTGGAGCCACCATCTGGTTAAGTTTTCAATAATCTACTGTCATTGTCCAAGAACCATCTGTTTTTTGCACAGGCCAAATAGGTGAGTTGAATGTGGATATGGTGGGAATCACCACCCCTGCATCCTTCAAGTGCTTGATGATGGCAGTAATCTCTACAATCCCCCCAGGAATGTGGTATTGCTTCTGTTCACTATTTTCCTAGGTAAGGGCAGCTCTAATGGCTTCCGCTACCATAATAGCCCTTACTCTATTTGTCAGAGATCCAGTGTGGGGGCTCTGCTAGTTGCTAGTATATCTATTCCAATTATGCATTCTGGAGCTGGAGAAATCACTGCAGGATGGGTTCAGGGACCCACTGGACCTACTGTGAGATGGTAATAAGCCAAGACTCCATTAATACCCTGACCTCCATATGCCCCCACTCTGACTGGTGGGCCACAGTGATGTTTTGGGTCTCCTGGAATTAGCATCAGTTCAGAGCCAGTATCCAGTAACCCCCCAAAAGTCTGATTATTTCCTTTTTCCCAGTGAACAGTCACTCTTGTAAAAGGCCATAGATCCCTTTGGGGAAGGCTGGGAGAAAGATTAACAGTAAAAATTTTTGGCAGTGTATTGGAGTCCTTCCTCAAGGGGACCTGGCCTCCCCTTCATTCGAGGGGTTGTGAGTCTTTAAGCTCACTCAAATCTGGAAATTGATTGAAGGATCCTGACTCTCTATTCTGGAAATTTGAGTTAGACTGCTGTTCACCTGACCTAGAATTCATCCATTTGTATAAATCAATTAAATACTTACTAGATTTCCTCCCTATTTCACTCCTAAGGACACCATGACTAAGTAGCCAACGCCATAAGTCCATAGGAATCAGACTATTCTGATTACTGCTCTGACTCCGCTGTCCACTAATGTAACAATGGCCACCTTGTCTGTGTTGATTGAGTTCAGCCTCATGGCCTGAACTACCACAGGATCCAATCAACCCCATTGTGGTTAAAACCCATTGTTGCCGAGTCAATTCCAACTCACGGTGGCCCTATAGGACAGAGTAGAACTGCCCCATAGAGTTTCCAAGGAGCTCCTGGTGGACTCGAACCGCCAACCTTTTGGTCAGCAGCCATAGCACTTAACCGCTGTGACACCAGGGTTTCCCCGTTGTAATTAGGTGTCTTAATTCAGTTAGGGCAGCTCCCACTGTCAAATCTGATTTACATAAAATAACAATCACAACAGTCTTCAAGGATGCTGGAGTTCCCTTCACAAATTTGTTCCTCACAGTTGTGGTAAAAGGTGTGTCCACTGGACACTCCATGCATGGGTCTGTGAGTCTAACCTGATAGATCCACTCTAGCATGCCAATTTCCCTAAGCCTTTGGATACCTTCTTCTACAGTATACCAAGACAGATCTGTTACTTCAGGATAATTTAGTATAGTCCACCTCATAATCTATGCTTCAGCAAACCAACCAAATAAACTATTAGATCCTTTCCTAACTTCTCGAGCTGAAACATTGAAGGAAGAATCTGTGCTTAGTGGACCCATATCAATAAACTCAGAATGATCCCTCTTTATGTTCCTTGCACCATTATCCCACACCCTTAAAAGCCATTCACACACATATTCCACAGGTTTATGTTTGTACATATTAGGAAAGTCAAGTGATTCTTTTGGAGTGTAGCATACCTTTTCCTGGATCACACTTTGTGCTTCACCTTTTGGGGTTCACTGGGACTTAAGTCTAGTTATAGGTCTAGAAGCCAGAAGTGGTGCTGTGGAATTGTTTTGGGAACATTCAGCATTGTCTTGCAAAGCATATGCCTCAGGTGATGCCCTAGCCAATGACTCAGGCAAGGGCTCTTTAGAGGCAGCTGGGCTAGGGCTAATGTCATTAGATGGGAGTGGAGGGGCTAATGGTTTTTCTGGGCAGCGTTGTTCAGCAGACAAACATGAAGTAATCTCTTCAGATGGGAGTGGTTCTGCTGGCAGGAGTGATTTAATGGAATTTAGGGGCTCGGTTCCCCAATTCCTGATTATCTGTCTGATTATATGTCCCCATCCCAAGTTTGAGGATCCCACTTCTTCTCAATCAATGCCCTTACTTTGGACACCTCTTGAGGTTGGCAATTGAGCTGGCATTGTAATTCAGCCACTCTTACAATAAGACTCTGGGTTAGTTTTTGGCAATTTTCAGCTCTGTTACTACAAGAAATAAGGCTTTCTTTCAAAGCAAAGTGGAAGCCTTGAGGTCATTTATGTGGCACTTGAGCTTTGTCTCTGAAGCTCTGAGCCCATCTGTTTCTTTCACCAGTTTGTCTAGTGAAAGTAGGACCAACCAACCAGCTTCCTTCTACTTCTTATTCTGACAAAACTGTAAAAAGATATCACACATATGTTCATCCAGAGCCTTGCCTTTCACCAATACCTGACCTACTGGTGGTGATATTTTCCATATTTATATCACCACCTCACTCCATGGACTAGCAGTGTCCTCTTCGCTGCTGGAAGCAGTGTCATCAACATCTTTAAGACTAACCAGACTTGAGAACCAATTGAGAAAACTCATCCTTACAATTTTGTTTCTCTAGAACCACTCTCAGTACCAAATGTCCTAGGCTGGGTTCCCTAGAGAAGCAAATCCAGTTAAATGTATAAATATGTATAGACAGAGATTTAAACCAAGGAAACGGTTCATGCAATTGTAGGGGCTGGAATGTCCCAAGTCCACGGATTAGGACAGAGGCTTCTCTTGATTTATGTAGCTGCAGGGGCTGCAAAACCCAAGATCGGCAGGTCAGAGAGAAGGGCTCTTGCTCACAGGCTGTGAAGATCGACAAATGCCAAAATAGGCAGATGAGCCTATAGCTCAAGTCCCAAGAACTGGAGGTCTGAGGAACAGGAGGTAGTCACAGGATCCAGAGAGAGCAAAAAGCCAGAATGTCTGCTTGTATTTGGATGCAGGCCACACTCCCAAGGAAACTCCTCTTTAACTGATTAGCTACTCACAGCAGATTCCATCATGGAAGTGATCACATATCAACACTGAGAATCATGGCCCAGCCAAGTCGACACACAATCTTAACTAGCACAGTAAGAGAATAAATTTCTGCTGTTTTAAGCCACCCAATTTGTGGTAAGTTATTAGGGTAGCTCTAGGAAACTAATATACCATCCAACATCGTTGTCCTTATAGTTACTATTCCCGCCACCCCCCCCCCCGATATATCACACAAACTAATACATTCTCTTTCACTGGTATACAATCTCAATTCACCACTTGTAAGAACGGAGTGGGGACAGCATCTGACCTCCTCTAACTTCACAAGGAGGAAGGAGAATCAAGATCAACAGCCCAAGGCTGACTCCTACGAGGTGGAAGTCAGATATGCCTCTTCTCTCCACCATCTTTACCAATTCTGATACCAACCATCCCTCCCACGGTGCTCTCTACTTCTCTGCTGGGTTCAATAATTCATTGCAATGGCCACACAGAACTCACAGACAATACTCACAATTATGGGGTTTATTAGGGAAGTAACAGGTTACGATTCAGGTTGAGGAACACTCATGATACAGTTCTTCCAACAGGACAACCTCTTCCCTGCCGTGCCCACAGGCACACCTCTCCCTGGCCCTGGGCCTCTCCCCTGCTCAGGAAAGTGTTACAAAGCTCTTTCAGCTCTGCTGATAAGTGTCTCAAGGCATCCCACTCCACCAGCAAGCCTCAGGTTTTTCACTCTGTGGCACTCAGCTTTTTCACTCTGTGGGCCAGGAAGCACACCACACCACACCACACTCTCTCCTGCCAGTGTCTCCTTCAGGTCTCTCCTGCTGCCATTTTTCTGCCACTGCCTCTCACCATCTTCAGTGTTATAGGTCTCTGTTTCTCCTGGTTCTAGGTAGGAGCTTCTCAGCTTAGGGACATGTGATGCTCTTGGCTATCTTGCCTTGGTGGTGGTGGGATCCTCTCTCTGCTCTAGAATTGGCTCTCTTTAATCCTAGCAGCATGGCAAAACTGACCAATCCCCTTGGTGGGCTACAATTACCCTATTTGCACAGTCTCACCCAGTCACTCAACTGGGAGTTACAAGATCATGGCAAGAAGGGCCACACAAAAACGATAGATTGCACCACATTACTGGTGAAAATTTTAATAACTAGAGCATCACCTTGTGCCAGGGACTATCTGTGTTCCATCTATCACCAATAACATGGTCCTCCCTACCAGCTGGGTGGTGAGTGGCCCAGCTCCAATACCCCCATCTTATTTGCTGGGTTTACCAGGAAGCAGACTCTGTGACAGTTTTGTACTCAGGATATTTATTAGGGAGAGCTCTTGGATCAACATCTGTGGGAGAGGAAGGAAGCAAGACTGGGCAGAAGAAGAAGTGGAGCTGACATGCAGGCCCCAAAGCCTCAGCCAACTCCACAGGGAGCTCTTAAGCAGAAATGGCCCATCAAATTTGGCTTGCACTGGGCCAAAATGGCCAGGCCTCCTACCATCATCTTGATCAGTCATTGGGTTTGGGCTACCGAAGAAAGGGGCATCAACTTGGGCAAGGTGGCTATCTGCAGCTGAGACTGACAGCTGTCTGTTGACAATAGTCCCTACAGCTAGACAATGAATCCTTCTTGAAGGGGGATCTGGTCCAATGTATCTCCATGCCCATTCATTGTCCATGTTGGCCACTTACTGTCAAATAGTCCAGGTTAAAAAAAAAAAAGTTCATCATACTATCTATGTGTGCAGTTTTTCTGTAAGATTCAGATACTTTCAAAATAAAAAAATCTTTAATGAACAAAGACATAAATGTGACTGAGAATAAAACTGAAGAAGAACAACCTGCTGCTTTTACAGAGAAAGGAGAATGTTGAAAAGATGAAAATTCATTTGAATGAGTAAAGTATGTGTGACCAGAAGAGTTAGTAGGAAATAAGTCAGAAAAGGCAAGTTGAGGCTTCATCCTTGCTGATGCAATGTACTTTAATTTATGAGCCTGCAGAACAGAGCAAGAATGGAAAAGTGTCTATTGTATCACAGTTTGACTGGCCTTTAATTTCACCTCACCTCTAAAGTACCTTTAATAGTTCCTGTTTCCCATCTCCTTCTTCCCCTTGTTCTTTTCCTCTTCAAGGCCATCATGTGGAACTTGGAACTTGGGGGCGTAAGTCTTTACTCAGCTTCCCCGTTCTGGTGAGGATTATTTTTAGGATTGATCTGAGTTACAGGGGGAGGAGGGAGAGAACCACTCTAATCTCTTCTTCCCTCCTTCATAATCTGCTGTATAGCTGAATCATTTTACAAATATATCTTTCCCCTATGCCTCAAGTATTTTTTAAAAATAATTTTTATTGTGCTTTAAGTGAAAGTTTACAAATCAAGTCAGTCTGTCACATATAAGCTTATATACACCTTACTACATACTCCCATTTACTCTCCCCCTAATAAGTCAGCCCGCTCCCTCCTTCCAGTCTCTCCTTTCGTGACTGTTTTGCCAGTTTCTAACCCTCTCTACCCTCCCATCTCCCCTCCAGACAGGAGATGCCAACACAGTCTCAAGTGTCCACCTGATACAAGTAGCTCACTCTTCATCAGCATCTCTCTCCAACCCATTGTCCAGTCCGTTCCATGTCTGATGAGTTGTCTTCGGGAATGGTTCCTTGACTTCTTGCCTGTATGGTTTCTGCCAAGTAGTCCGAGGTTCTTCTTATTGACTCTCCTTTGTGGGTGACTTTTCATTTATCCCTAGCCACTCTTAAAATTCTCTCTTTATCTTTGATTTTGGCAAGTTTGATTATAATATGTCTTGGTGACTTTCTTTTGAGATCTACCTTATGTGGAGTTCAATGAGCATATTGGATAGGTATCTTCTCATCTTTCACAACATCAGAGAAGTTTTCTGCCAACAAATCTTCAACAATTCTCTCTGTATTTTCTGTTATCCCTCCCTGTTCTGGTACTCAAATCACTCATAGGTTATTTCTCTTGATAGAGTCCACCATGATTCTTAGGGTTTCTTCGTTTTTTTTAATTCTTTTATCTGATTTTTCTTTGAATATATTGGTGCCAAGTGTTTTATCTTCAATCTCACTAATTCTGCCTTCTGCTTCTTCAGTTTTGCTCTTCTGACTTTCTACTCAGTTGTCTAAATCTGTAATTTTATTGTTAATCTTCTGAATATCTGATTGCTGTCTCTCTATGGATTCTTGCAGCTTATTAAATTTTTCATTATGTTCTTGAATAACCTTTTTAATTTCTTCAACTGCTTTATCCACGTGTTCCTTGGCTTATTCTGCATTTTGCCTGATCTCCTTCCTGATTTCGTTCCTGATGTCTTGAAGAGTTCTGTATATTAATCTTTTGTATTCTGCATCTGGTAATTCCAGGAATACACTTTCATTCAGAAGATCCCTTGATTCTTTGTTTTAAGAGCTTGTTAAAGCGATCATGATCTGCTTCTGTATGTGATTTGATATTGACTGTTTTTTCCCAGCCATTTATAAGTTATGTTTATTTATTTTATGCCTGCTTACTGTATCCTAGCTTTTTGCTTTGTTTTTTTTTTTGATATGCCCAAATAGGCTGCTTGAGTGAGCTAGCTTGATTATTTTCACCTTTGAAACTCTAACGTCCTGTCACGAGATGGCTAGAACTGTTATCACATATATCAGCCTAGGAGTCCATTCATTTTTCTTGTATAGATTCTGCTCAGGTGTCCAGGTAGTTGGTCATCAAGTATGTGGTACAGGCTCTGTCCTACAGTCTCAGAGGGGCAGGGGTGATTGGGGTAGGTACAGGTATCTGGTTGCAGCAGGGGGTCACACTCTCAACAAGGCAGGGGGCTGACAACCATCCCCCAAGTGTCTGTGAGGAAGGTGCGTCCTTGTTCCCTAGAGTGCACAGGTGGGTGGGTTCTGCAGATGGAGCACGGGCACCTAGTACTTTTTGTTGTAAGGACTGGGAGGTACCAGTTATCCTTGGACATCTGTCATGGGTGGCTAGGTGATGTGGGTGGAGCCACCAGTCCTTAGGCCCCTGATGTGGGTAGGTGAGGACCCTGTTTAATAGGCAAAGTGGTGTCAAACATCAAACTCCCACCTCTCCACCACATAGTTGAAACAGTTGCAGTCTTCCAACAAGGGCATATTCTCCTGAAATAGGCCCACGCAGGTCCATGCAGGGGGGAAAAGTATTAAAAGCCCATGGACCGTCAATGCCTGGACAGGAGCTGCTTCTGTCTGGGGCTCCCCAATATACTGGAGCTGGCAGATTATCTTTTCCCCTAGTTGTGAATTTATTCCTTCTCCAAGGCCGGGAGAATGGCTCAGAATGCTCAGCAGGCCCTATCTCAGGCCCAGGGAAATCGATAGCCACTGAAGCCAGCTTGGGGGCTGGAGGCGCTCTAAAATATACGCAAGTACTTCGCTTTTGCCGAGAGCGTCATTCTTCTCTGATTCTGGAGGTATGAGTTAGCTGTACAGCTGGCTGTCTCTCTCTGAGGAAACTGCGTGCAAAACGCTACTGCCGGCCCTCACTATGGTCGCTCCGGGGAATGGTGCCTGAAGGTTCTCGGTGATTCAGGTCTGACAACTCCTCTCTGTTTCTGAACCATCTCTTCCATCCCCTGCCGCTCAGTCCGTTTTCTAACTTTGCCTTTGATGTTCAGGGCTCCTAGCTTGTCATAAATATAATCATTTCACTTGCTTTTTTTGAGTATTTGTTGTAAGAGGGATCACCAGAAGCACCTGACTATGCCACCATCTTGGCCCTCCCCCCCGAAGGATAAATTAAAGGAGATTGCTATAATAAGCTGCTTCCATGTAAGTAAAACTATTATAGTACTGCCTGGGTTGCTGGGATGTGAGAGGTTATATATATTTACTCCAACCTTCTCATTGTCCTCTCACCTTTACCCCTCACTAGACTTCCCCTTCTGTCTTTCCTAGGCTAAGAGCGGAAGGCACTCCTGCTTTCTGTGGTGAGATGCAGATAGACATCTCTGTGCTCTGGCCTTCTTGCCTTGCATCAACATGCTTGAGAATGCCTTACGCTTTACTATTTGACTACTTTTCTTTTAGAGATAAATAAGCATGGAACAACAACAACAAAAGATGAGACTCACTGGTCTGACAGAGCCTGAAGAAACCCCGAGAGTATGGCCCCTGGGACATGCTTTTAACTCAGTACTGAAGTCACTTCTGAGGTTCACCCTTCAGCCAAAGATTAGACAGGCCCATAAAGAAAATGAGGCTAAGTGGGCACACCAGCCCAGGGGCAAGGATGAGAAAGCAGGAGGGGACAGGAAAACTGGTAATGGGGAACCCAAGGTCCAGAAGGGGAAAGTGTTGACATGTCATGGAGGTGGTAACCAATGTCACAAAACAGTATGTGTATTAATTAATGAGAGACTAATTTGCTCTGTAAACCCTCATTTAAATACAATTAAAAAATAAGCATGGAACAGTGAACTTTATAATTTAAAAAAGGTTTCTACCAACTAACACCTTAAACATTGAGAAAAAAAACAAAAAACAACAACTAAGCTATCAAGGAATTGGGAAAAAGTTTTATATTGAACAAAGTAGTATTTGTTGAATGAACTGAATGAATGAAAAGAGAACTGCCTGACTTTAAGAAACAAAGGTTTAGTTAAACAGACAAGCATCTGAGTGGAGACATTAAAAACTGCCCTAATTTATATAGCCCTTTGGCATTTTTAAAGTGTTTCACACACATTATCCTTAGGACAATCCTACAAGGGAGGTAAGGCAGGTGTTATTTATACCATTTTAAAGATGAGATTAAATGACTTGCCTAGAGTCAAACAAGTAATAAGTGGCAGAACTGTGTCTGTACCCAGGTCTGCTGACTAATGTTGGTGCCAGGATAGCAGATAGATTCTTTTGATTTCAGAGCGGAGCCCCCAAGGACTACCGCCAGGGGATGTATTTAGAACTTTCATGAACTGTCTGAAATTGGGATCACGTAGAAAAATTCACTGGGCTTTAAAATGTCCTTAAGCTCTTCGGAGTAGTAAACACCAGCAGATGGGTCTAAATTGAAGAAAAGATAAATTGCACAAAGCTATATAAGTGGGCAGAAGCACGGCAGATGAGTTTCATTTGGGACTGATTTTGGATAATGCATTTAGGCTTGTTAGTCTGAAGTACCCTGAAAAGAAGATGAGCTTGGAGCTATGTTTTATTCCAAGAAAGACAACCACGAATCATTACTGACTTATGTAAAGTCATATGACAATAAAATGCTAGGGCTCATTGATAAGAGCATGGAAAACAAAGCATTATTTTGTCCTACACACAGCAAAACAGTAATGAAGCTATACCTGGAATCATGTACCTAATTCTGTCCCCAAATCTTTAAAAACGGTCCAGTAAATATACCAGATCATAGAAAAGGGCAACTAAAATGATCAAATTGATTCTCTAAGAAAAAAGTTGTCTTAAAACTAGGGTGAAAAAAAAAAGGCTATTTGGAGGAAATCCTTCCCCATCTTTCTGAAGTTTATGCCAGAGAGGGCAATTATAGTATTAAAAAACACTTCATTTTCGACAAACATTTATTGAGACCAGTACATTCTGACACCATGCTCAACACTAGAATTTAAAATGAACAGAACATACAAGTTCACAATCGTCACAGAATACTAGACCTGGTGCATCAATAGTCCACCTCAGCACAGCTATTCTTGTATTCTTAATGGACTGGCATAAGGTTTACAGGGCAAAGTCTCCTGGGTTTGGTTGGTGAGTATTGGCTGCTAGAAACCCATCAACCCTGGGTAGAACCTGCAAATTGAGTTCTTGGGAGCTCCAAATCTGAAGGACTGGGCTCTTCATACCACTTGGATGATATGAATGTTTAGTTGTTTACCTGGGTCTTTCAGGCACTGTCCTTTGTGCTCTCAGCATTTCTGAGCTAAGAAGGTACAGGGAGTCCATGCTTATGACTAAGTTATATCCCCAAAATTGATTTCTCACTTGGTTATTTGAAACTGAAAATGCATTTTCCCCAGAGAAACAATGTCATAAATACTGGTTAAGTTCTCAGGCCAACTCACAGAAACCCATTTAGCTCACATGCAAGGATGACAGCTGTAACCTACAACATTGTTTCTACAGGAAAATGTGCCCCAGCAATGGAACACGGTCTTCTTCCTCCCCCCATTTCCTACCTCCATGAGTAATAAAGCCCGTGTGTTTACTACAGGGACTGTGACTCCTGAGGGTGGGGGCTGGGTTTTGAGGCAGCCATGGATGCCTTATCCACAGAAGCAGATATTCATCTCTCTTGCCCTAGCTCTGTGGTTAAGAACTTGGCTGCTAACAAAAAAGTCGGTGGTTCGAACCAAGCAGACACTCTCCGGAAGAAAGATGTGGCATTCTGCTTCCACAAAGATTACATACAGCCTTGGAAACTGTACAGGGGCGGTTCTGCTCCATGAGTCAACTAGACAGCAACAAGGTCTGCCCTAGCTCTGGCAGTGGGGAGTGGGTGGGAGGAGGGTCAGGGGCAGGTGAGGACCCTCCCTCTGACCCACCTTGTCCAGAGTAGGGGCTGTGCATACTTCTTTGGTGGCTATATAATTTGTGAGACCTCTTGTTCAAAAAGCAGGGGAAAAAATGCCGTTAAAATTACTAAAATATAAAGCTTTTTTTTTTTTCCTTTCTTCCGTGGTCTCTCCTTGACTTGTTACAGTGTTTTTTATTTGTTATTTAATGTAATGCTAAGAATGTTCTAAAAAAAATTAAACACTTAAATTGGATTTAAAGATAAAAATAGATTTCAAAATTCATTTTTATATTGTACAGTGCCAGTTTTAAATGCAAATATAAGAGCATTTGACTCATATGCAGAATCACCAAAATTATACAATTCGTATTTCATAGATAGTATGCATATATGTAGTTTGTTCTTATTAAAACAGTGGGAACACTGCACAAACGATCTCAACTATTTTTATTTCACTTCTTGACATGCACACATTCTATCAACACTCTATTTTTGGCTTACCAATGAGTAACAAGGAAACCCTTGTGGTGTAGTGGTTAAGTGCTACGGCTGCTAACCAAAAGGTCAGCAGTTCAAATCCACCAGGCGCTCTTTGGAAACTCTATGGGGGCTGGGTTTTGAGGCAACTCTGCCCTATAGAGTTGCTACGAGTTGGAATCGACTCGGCGGCACTAGGTTTTTCTGGGTTAATGAGTAACAATGGACTGAAAGGAAAAGGGAATACGTTCAGCATAGGTGGTTGGCTATTACAGTAAAGTAGAAACACTTAATAAGAAAGAATATGATAGGGTTCCTTGGTTTCTTGTGTTTCTTAAAATGCCATTGCCTTCTTTCTGCATTCCATGAAAGTTCTGGTTTGAATTGAAAACATGGCCTCTCAGAACTGTCAGCACCCCTGCCTACTCAGTGCAGACATAACACACTTACCTTTCACTCACTTTGTCTTGCTAAGATGTGGGCCCACCAGAATTCTGTGCTCATGGGGCATCCAAAATGCTGTATGTGAATGGGGTACCAAGGAACTGGACTCACACATTAGGCTTCTTTCATCTGCTCATGAATGCGCTCCATTGTCCCACCCAACTTCACTACAAAACACAAGTTCAGAGATAAAATTATTCAGAATTTCAAGATGGCAAGAGTAGAGCATTAAACCAAGCATGGGGTCTTTCTGAGCACAGGGCTGTGTGTGATGCCCTGGTTGTGGAAGTTAAGGGAGAGGCCTGTGGCAGCATGGGGTAGACATTCCACATGGAAAGAGAGAGCTGCCACTAAGATGGGAAGATGGATCTTAGGCCTCCTGAGCCCCTGACCGGTTTCCTTCCACGACCTCCCACCTAGGAGATTGTCAGCTACAGTGAAGACTGCAGAGGTGGGTACCAGGTACCAGTTTCTGGGGATGACGACATCTTCAGAGAAGGGTGCTCCAGTGATGACAACCGCCAAGGTAGCAGCTGGCAAAGAATTTGTTAAATAGAAGGCCAAGAAAGGGGATTGTGGAAGGCAGACCTACTAAACCACATTCTATACTAGTTAATAACTTGAGCCTCAGCAATCAAGAATGACCAGCGTAAACCAATCTTCCATACAAGTTTATTTGGAGTTACAGATAGTTATTACCTTCTTCCCCACAGGAGAGGTTAGCTTGACTACTGAAGTGTAAAGGGGAGGGGAATGATCCTAAGTAGTGAAAGCCGCTTTGTCCCCAGAACTAAAAATATTTATCACTCCCTGTGGATTGGCTGAGGGACATCAGTGGTCATGTGGCAGAGGCCCAGGTTATTCTAAAAAACTGGGGATAGTTATTAGTAGACTTAGTGGTCTCAGGAGACTGAAGTTTCAAAAATAGGGACTATCTGCAGAAATTAGGAGATTCTGTTTTCCTCAGGCCAATGTGGCTCTCAAAATAGAAGTCAGGGCAGAGTGCAGATAAGACAATCCTTGGACCAAATCTCCCTGAGGCCGGAAAGTGTCACTATCTCCGTGCTCCTCTTAAAAAGTGTGGGGCGGGGGAGGAAGGGGGTGTTGGTTTTTCTATTACTAGTTTAATTCTACCACTTCTACAAATTTGTCCTGCTTCCAGAAAAATACTGATTTCTAGGGCAGATAAATTACAGGTGGATCCTTAGATTATTCATTTATTGGTGTTATAAAATTACTCCAGTGGGTATTTCCCAGGGCATTCAGGTATTTATGTAACCATTATTCAAAAGTAAGTGTACAGATTTTTGTTTCAGAAATTAATTTTATTCCAAGGAAAGCCAAATTTTGTCAAAGTAACTTAAGTTATTTCAGCTTTTCTACAAAATCCCACAATGAGACCAAACATTGATCACTACCTGAGAAAATGATATAGTATACATAAAGCATTTAGAGTCCCTGGGTGACACAAATGGGTAAGCGCTTGACTACTAGCCTAGAGGTTGTTGATTTTCCCAGAGGCACCTCAGAAGACAGGCCTGGAGATCTGCTTCCCAAAGGTCACAGGCTTGAAAACCCTATGGAACAGTTCTACTCTGCACACCTGGGGTTGCCATGAGTTGGAATTTCCCATACAACTGTGATGGATTTGTTGACTGAAAACATTCTTCCATAATCTTGGCAATGAATCTCTTCACTGGAAAGTTGTTTGGTTTGTTTACAAATCAAATTACAGTGTGTTCTTCTAGAAACCATGTCTAGGAGAGCAGCCCTTTTAAATTAAGAGCATAAACAGAGTCTTCGTTACTCCCCAACCCCCCAAACTATTCCTTTGTGGAATCCCTGACAGGTGGCCATTGTTTCCTGACTGCATCCAGAGATGCAGAGCTTACTTCACCAGCAAGTCCTGTCCACTGTGGCTCAGTTCCAGTACATACAGCACCTGGGTTACAAACGTCTGATTTATGGACAGCTCATACTTAACAAAGGACTGCCATAAAGCCTATTACAGTAAATCCTCGGATTAAGAACATCTGACTTACGGGCAACTTGTATTAAGAACAGACTGCCATAAAGCCTAGTATATTAAAAATTTGAGTTAAATACAATAACAAATACATGCACTACTTTGTGACACTCCTGAAAACATTGTGTGGTTTGGCAGTGTTTCTTAAGTGTTTTACATGCATACCCAAAACCAAAACCAAACCCGTTGCAGTAGAGTCTATTCTGACTTATAAGGACCCTATAGGACACAGTAGAACTGCCCCATAGGCTTTCCAAGGAATGGCTGGTGGATTTAACTGCCGACCTTTTGGTTAGCAGACAAGCTCTTAAAATAGATATACTACATACTAAGACAAATATTTGACTGAAGAACTGTATATACCTGTTCTGACTTACCTACAAATTCGACTTAAAGACAGACTTAGGAGTGGATCTCTTTCACAACCCAGGGACCGCCTATATCCAAAACAGACCTTCCCTACACTGAGCCAAAATCTTTATCTTGGTCATAGTCCTCTGTCATGGATTGAATTATGTCCCCCCAAAAATATGTGTATCAATTTGGCTGGGCCATGATTTCCAGGATTGTGTGAATATCTTCCATTTTGTGATTGTAATTTTATGTTAAAGGGATTAGGGTGGGATCATAACACCACCCTTACCCAGGTCACATCTCTGATCCAGTGTAAACGGACTTTCCCTGGGGTGTGGCCTGCATCATCTTTTATCTCTCAAGAGATAAAAAGCAAAGGGAAGCAAGCAGAGAGTTGGGGACCTCATACTACCAAACAAGCAGCACCGGGAGCAGAGCGCATCCTTTGGACCCGGGGTCCCTGTGCCTCAGAAGTTTCTTGACCAGGGAAAGATTGAGGACAAGAACCTTCCTCCAGACCCGACAGAAGGAAAGAAAGCCTTCCCCTGGAGCTGACGCCCTGGATTTGGACTTGTAACCTACTAGACTGTGAGAAAATAAATTTGTCTTTGTTAAAGCCATCCACTTGTGGTATTTCTGTTATAGCAGCACTAGATGACTAAGAATTTGGTACCAAGAGAGTGGGGTGCTAACAGACACCTAAAACGTGGAAGCAGCTTTGAAACTGAATGGATAGAGTTGCGACAGCAGCAGAGCACCAGCGCAGCAGAGAACTTACAGTGGCAAAAAAGTGGCAGCAGCAGAGAACTAAAAGCAACAGAACCAGGAGACTAGCACAAGAGGTCACTGGAGCCGACCCACAGAATGACAGTGCTGAGTGCCTGTGCACAGGAGGCTTCCTGGCAGAGTGGGGTGCCTCTGGGCACTTATCGGTGGAGCTACAGAGCTTTGAAACACTTGCCCCAGCAAGGCAGATGACGGTGTGAGGCCTGAGGAGCCAAGAGGCCAAGAAACCAGGAAGCAGAAGCTGAAGAGATGACACAAGAAGCCGAGCTGCCTCAGTCTCAAAAGTTATGACCATGACCTCAGAGGTTTCAAAGAGTGAAGCAATGGCCTCTGGTGTTTCTAAGGGTGGAGTTGCCACTTAGGTGGACTAGGAGAATTGTGTGCCTAAAGCCAAGGTAGCAGATTTGCTGTCCCAGTGGGCCTGGAAGGCAGAGCTGAAGCCCAGGGCCAAGCAGCCTCCCCTCAGAATCTGGAGAGTGTGGCCAATACCTGGAGTCTGGAGGGCACGGTTATTGTGTAAATTGTCTCAGAGAACAGAGGATTATTTCCAAAGCCTTAAGGGCTAATGTAATGTGTTCTGCTGACTTGCTTGGTGCCTGTTATCCCTGCTTTTCCTTCAGTTTCTCTCATTCGTAATGGGAATGTTTAGCTTGTGCCTGTTCTGCCATTGTACCTTTGTAAACAAATAACTTGTATTCTAGATTTCCCAGATGAACAGAATTTTTAGATTTTGGACTTGGAATTGATTTTGCTATAATATGATGGGATGAATATGTTTTGCATGTTGCAAGGATGTGATTTTGGGGGGGCTAAAGGGTGGAATATCATGGATTGAATTATGTCCCCCCAAAAATGTGTATATTATTTTGGCTGGGCCATGATTTCCAGGATTGTGTGGTTGTCTTCCATTTTGTGATTGTAATTTTATGTTAAAGGGATTAGGGTGGGATTGTAACACCACCCTTACCTGGGTCACATCCCTGATCCAGTGTAAATGGAGTTTCCCTGGGGTGTGGCCTGCATCATCTTTTATCTCTCAAGAGATAAAAAGGAAAGGGGAGCAAGCAGAGAGTTGGGGGCCTCATACTACCAAACAAGCAGCACCGGGAGCAGAGCACATCCTTTGGACCCCGGGTCCCTGTGCCTGAGAATCTCCTTGACCAGGGGAAGACTGAGGACAAGGACCTTCCTCCAGAGCCGACAGAGAGAGAAAGAACCTTCCCCTGGACCTGAATTTGGGCTTGTAACCTACTAGACTGTGAGAAAATAAATTTGTCTTTGTTAAAGCCATCTACTTGTGGTATTTCTGTTATGGCAGCACTAAATATAACTGAAACATCCTCCCAGTGGTCTTAGATTTGAACTCTGGAGCAACATGGGATAAATCTACTCTCCTCTGCGTAACTACCCTTAACATCTTTACATCAGCCAGCAAATCTCTTCTGCAAGTTAAGCAGACGTAATTCCCTCATCTTGTCTTCAGAGAACATGGTTTCTATACCTTGTTCTCCTCTTAACGCACTCTAGTTTGTTATGTGTAGTTGTCTTATATGATACCTATATTTGAACACATAAATTCAGAAATCCTCAGCTGACTAGCACAAGTCTGGTACTCCCTGTGACGTGGACGCTGTTTTCTATTAACACAGTCTATGCTTTGTTAGGTTTTTAGTAGTTGCTCACAGTGTATAAATTATCAGGCTATCAGATCAAGCCAAGTCTCCCAAATCCTGGTCCTTTTAAAACGATTTTTCTTAGAAAAAGATACAGTATATTTACTGTAGTCAAATTTCGTCCTAAAAAAAGAAATCTTTACAACCCATGGAGATGATTTTGAATAATTACTGTCATCTATCATTCCGCTTTCTCTGAATGAATGTGTTCAGCTGCTAACTGAAAGGTTGAAGGTTTGAGTCCACCCAGTGGAGCACCGGAAGAAAGGCCTAGTGATCTTCCTCTGAAAAACCAGCCACTGAAAACCCTATGGAGCACAGTTCTACTCTGACACAGATGGGGTCGCCATGAGTAGGAACTGAGTGGGCGGCAACTGTTTTTGTTTTTTAATTTGGTAAGTGTCTTAACTCAAGGCACTGATAAAAATATTAGGACTGGACAAAAGCGAGAAAACGTTATTGCTTTTCTTGACAACCCCCTCAAGATCAAAATCGCTCCATTATGTAGTCAGCAGTCTGTGAATCAGACTTCCTCTGCCCATAATCTAAGCTTCCATCTCTCCATTTTACTCACAAAGTTGTCTTGCCTTCCTAAATGACCAACATCTTGTTAGCACTATAATAATCCTGAGAAAGGAAGCTGTTTTTCTTTGTAATGACTTACCCCCAGTAAGTGCTATGTTTTCCCTCAGAGCACATTCATACTGTGATCAATGATTTATTTTAGACATTTTCCAGTGATTGCCATCTAGCTTAGTGGACTATATTGCTAAATTCTATTTCTCCCTCTGTTTTGAAAATCTTGATAGTATTTGGCAGTTTATCTTCATATGAGGATGGCAATCAGACTGGAAAAAGATGAAACAAGTAGCCTAAAGAGGGAATTTAAAACAGGTAACATGGGAGCAACTGGAATTACTTAAGACTTACCCCTCGTCCAGCCAAGCATTCACCTAGTCCAGTTGATTCTGCACCAAGAACATCTCTTATGTTGTCATCTTCTTTCCATGCCCACTAAGGTTGCAACAATCATCTAAAATCTTTGGCTCTCTTATGCTTATGCCAGTTTCGATTGTGTTTTCTGTCACTTCTAACAGAAAGAATTCTGATTTACACAGCACTGGGAAAGGGTGGTCTCATAAAGGAAATCAGAGCAGTTACCAGAATAAGGGAGACTGGATGCAGGGCAGAAAAAAAACATGGATTATCCTACCTTCTTCTTGCCTTCAACCTCCTGCTTATCCAATCTACCCTTCTCATTACTGGCACGGCTACCTTTTTAAAATTCTGCAGAGTCCCTGACTTAGCGATGTATTGGAATTACAAGGAACTGCACTTAAACTTTTTTTTTTGTACATCTTATCATTAGTAATATGTACTACATACGACGTTGTAGCATGTAATTTGCTGATGTTATCATTCTCAAATGTTCACCAGCAGAAGTTCAAAGATAGGATTTATAAAAAGGCAGTAATAATGAAAATGAAAAAAAAAAAAAAAGAGGTATTCGACTTACATTAGAACTGAAGTCATCTGGATGGAACTGCGTCCTAAATTGGGGACTAGCTATAGTTGCTTCATCTAAATTCCTCTCCTACTGCCTTTAGAATAAAATCCAAAAGTTTTGGGACCGCAATCAAGGCCTTTTTGAGCTAGTGCTAACTTGTCTTCATTCCCTCAGGCACCCCGTGAACCTGTCACACTAAACTTCTCCCATTTCCAGCATGCCCTGCATGCTCATGTCTTTGTACATTCTGCTGTTTGAACTGAGAGTGTCTTTTGCCTGATACTACTTGATGGAATCGAGCTCAGCTCAAATGCTCCCTTCTAGTCCAAGCTTTCCTGTGTGTCTGTTGTTGTGTGTCATCAAGTCAATTCTGATTCATAGAGGCTGTATATGACAGAGTAGACCTGTCCCATTGGGTTTTCTTTTCTAGGCTGAAATATTTATGGGAGCAGATCACCTGATCTTTTCTTCTTGAGAGATGTTGGTATGTTCGAACCACCAGCCTTTCAGTTAGCAGCTGAGCACTTAACCATTGCACCATGAGGGCCCTTTTTTTTTTTTAATTATTGTACATTAGATGAAGGTTTTCAGAACTAGCTTCTCATTAAAAAATTAGTCCACACATTGTTTTGTGACATTGGTTACCAGCCCCATGACATGCCAACTCTTTCTCTTCTCAACCGTGGGTTCCCTGTTATCAGCTTTCCTCTCCCTTCCTGCCTTCTAGTCCTTGCCCCTGGGCTGGTGTGCCCTTTTAGTCTCATTTTGTTTTATGGGCCTGGCTAATCTTTGGCTCAAGGGTGAAGCTCAGGAATGACTTCATTACTGAGCTAAAAGTGTGTCTGGGGGCCCTATTCTCGGGGTTTCTCCAGTCTCTGTCAGGCCAGCAAGTCTGATCTTTTTTGTGAGTTAGAATTCTGTTCTACATTTTTCTCCAGCTCTGTCTGGGACTCTGTATTGTGATCCCTGTCAGAGCAGTCAGTGGTAGTAGCCGGGCACCATCTAGTTGTGCTGGACTCCGTCTGTAGTAGTTGTGGTCCATTAGTACTTTGGACTAATCTTTCCCTTGTGTCTTTGGTTTTCTTCAGTCTCCCTTGCTCCCAATGAGGTGGGACCAGTGGAGTATCTTAGACGGCTGCTCACAAGTTTTTAAGGCACCAGACGCTATTCACCAAAGTAAAATGTAGAGCATTTTCTTTATAAACTATGTTATGCCTATTGAGCTAGACGTTCCCTGAGACCATGGTCCCCACAGCCCTCAGCCCAGTAATTCAGTCCTTCAGGGAGTTTGGATGTGTCTATGGAGCTTCCATAACCTTGCCTTGGACAAGTGCTGGCTTCACCAGGGCCCTTCTTTTTTATTTTTATAATTTTTATTGTGCTTCAAGTGAAAGTAGAAACCCTGGTGGCACAGTGGTTAAGTGCTACAGCACCTAACCAAGAGGTTGGAAGTTCGAATCGGCCAGGTGCTCCTTGGAAACTCTATGGGGCAGTTCTACTCTGTCCTATAGGGTCGCTATGAGTCGGAATTGACTCGATGCCAATGGGTTTGGTTTTGGGTTAAGTGAAAGTTTACCAATCAAGTCAGTCTCCCACACAAAAACTTATATATACCTTGTTACATACTCCCAATTACTCTCAGCTAATGACAGCCCGCTCTCTCCCTCCACTCTGTCTTTTCGTGTCCATTTTGCCAGCTTCTAACCCCCTCAACCCTCTCATCTCCCCTCCAGGCAGGGATGCCAACATAGTCTTAAGTGTTCTCCTGATCCAAGAAGCTCACTCCTCACCAGCATCCCTCTCCAACGCATTGTCCAGTCCAATCCATGTCTGAAGAGTTCGCTTCGGGAATGGCTCCTGTCCTGGGCCAACAGAAGGTCTGGGGGCCGTGACTACCGGGGTCCTTCTAGTCTCAGTCAGGCCATTAAGTCTGGTCTTTTTATGAGAATTTAGAGTCTGCACCCCACTGCTCTCCTGCTCCCTCAGGGGTTCTCTGTCATGTTCCCTGTCAGGGCAGTCATTGGTTGTAGCTGGGCACTATCTAGTTCTTCGGGTCTCAGGATGATGTAGTCTCCGGTTCGTGTGACCCTTTCTGTCTCTTGGGCTTGCAATTACCTTGTATCCTTGGTATTCTTCATTCTCCTTTGATCCAGGTGGGTTGAGACCAATTGATGCATCTTAGATGGCTGCTCACAAGCTTTTAAGACCCCAGATGCCACTCTTCAAAGTGGGATGCAGAATGTTTTCTTAATAGATTTTATTATGCCAATTGACTTAGATGTCCCCTGAAACAATGGTCCCCAAACCCCTGCCCCTGCTACATTGGCCTTCGAAGCATTCAGTTTATTCAGGAAACGTCTTTGCTTTTGGTTTAGTTCAGTTGTGCTGACCTCACCTGTACTGCATGTTGTCTTTCACCAGGGCCCTTCCTGATGTCCCTAGTTTCTTCTAGCAGGTTCCAACAAGAGCAGGTAATCTGTATCTCTGCTCAAGAAGCACTCGTTTGACAATGCCTTATGGTATAGTTATGTTTCCATAACTATACACATGTTATACATATGTATAACATAACTAAACATATATTATACATATGTTATGTAACCAGTTGCCATCAAGTCGATTCTGACTCATGGTGATCCCATGTGTTTCAGAGGAGAACTGCTCCATGGGTTTTTATGACTATGACCTTTTAGAAGCAGACTGCCAGGACTTTCTTCTGAGGTACCTCTGGGTGAGCTACAGTTTGTACCATCCAGGGAGCCTACACCACAACACTGCTTTCTGGCAATAAATAGAAATATCAAATTTTGATAGTTTTCTCTTTCTTAATAGTACATAAATAATGGTGTGTTTCATAATAGAAGACATTTTAGATTTATTAAAATGTGGTACAGGACCAAAAACTACCAAAAAAATTTTTTTTTGGTCCTGTACCATATTTTAATAAATTTACAAAACAATAATTACCCTTATTATGAGTAATGTTCTCTTATTTATTATTTTGTTCTATTTCATTAGAAAAAAAATGCAGGTCATAGTCCAGCAAGATGGGTCACACAACCTGCAGTTTGAAAAACTAAGGAAAACTGAAACATTTTACAGCCCCACAATAGGATTAAGACTGGCTAAATTAACATAACTTTACAATTCAAGTGTCTGCATAAACATAACTTTAATTCCAAGATATTCTTGCCCAAGAAGATAAGCTTGCCTCCTTGTCTCGCTCACACTCATCCCTCCGCAGGAACACTTTCCCCCTCACCTCCTCTAGTCTATAGCTCCTTCTTGCTCCAGCTGAAAGGCCACCCATGACATCCTCTCCAGGAAGCCTTCTGCCAGCTTCTGACAGAATTAGATTTTCTCAGCACTTGTCCTTTAATTTGGGTGTCCTTTAATACGTTTGCCTTGTACTTCAGCTCTTACAGCCTTTCAGTTGATCTTGAAGTCCGGCCTTCCTGCTCCCGCCTAGGCCCTGGAGGCAGAACGAAGGCCAGTTTGTTTTGGATTGGCCAATGCCTTGCATGTAGTAGGTGCTCAGAAAACGTTCGCATGTAGTTTAGTCACTTCGTGCCCTAGGCCGGGCAGGCTGTCTCGCAGAGGCCGGGCAGGCAGTCTCGCAGAGCCCGCCCAGCTCCCCCGCTTCCTGGCCAGGCCACAGCCGCAGCCCACCAGAGGAACTAACTCGTGCCCTCTCCGGCCGCCCCGGAGACGCGCGGAACCCAGTCACCGGCGTTGGAAATTCCGGTGCGTGCAGGCGCTCGGCCGGGCGGGGGAACCCGTGGAGTGAGCCTGTGACGTGACGGGGGCGTAACTCCCAGAGGCCCCGCCCTCTCTCGCGGGTCGGGGTTACATGGCGGCGACTGCGGCAAAGCGAGAGCCTCGGAGACGCCGCTGCCGCCAGCACAGCCGGAGACCTGAGCGGATCCTGGGGCTGTCTGCAGGCCCCGCACTCTCCCGATGAGTCGGAGAAGTCCCGTGAGTGTGTGTGTGTACGCGTGCGGAGCGGTCGGCGGGCGGCTCGGGAGGGCACCACGGCGGGCCCGGCGGCGGCGGCGCCGGCTCCCGCTCCCGCTCCCTCCTCCATTGTGTGTACCCTCCGGCAGCCGTCGCTCAACAAAGGCGCTTTTGTTCCGTCTCCCGCCCGCCCCCCTGTTCGCCAGTCCGCGGCTCGGGCCTGCCCGGCGCGGGCAGTCGGGCCAGGGTCCCCTCGTGGGGCCGGCGCGCCCCTCCCACTTGGCACGCCCCTCGCTGGCCGCCGGGCCCCGCAGCGCCTGGCTCCGGGACCAGCACTGCCCGCTGCGGAACCGCCTCCCGATCCCGGCTTCGCGGGTTCGAAGCCCGGCCAGGCAGCGGGCGAGGGGCGGCGGCCGGGAGGGGCAGTCCCAGGGCGCGGGAGGTGGCGCGGAGTATAGCCTTCCTGGCAAGCTGCCTTTCGAAATGCTCCCGCGTCTCCTCCCCCATCCCACTCGGTGACTCGGCCTCAGCTGACTCCTGCCGGGCAAAGTCTCCAGTGGACTCGGCCGGCTACGTAACGCGCGCCACTCACCCAGCTCGGCTCAGCCCTGAAGCCCTTACTCTGCCCAAGTTTTGAATCTAACCATAAATGAGGTACAGAAAACTCGTCAGAGACCGAATTCTTAAACACCTCCCCCCCGCCCCCCGCCTTTCCTTCGCATCAGCTGGACGTTGTTGAGTGGTGGGCTGTAGAAATACCCAAAGGAAAACTTGTTTTGCTCACTGAAAAGGTCTTCCTCACTTTGCTATGCATTTTTATCTGACTCGTGAGGTGCGTTGGAAAGTAAGGGTGTTTGGGCCGCCTTTTGTTCCTTGGCTTAGTAAGACGACTGATTCAGGTGTTAAGTAAGAGATCTCTGAAGAAGGATCTTTTGGATTCCTTTCCTTTTTCTTTAGCTCGGTCGTTGGAATAGGTCCAGTGAGGGGAACTGGTGAGGTGGAATTAGAAGCCTACTGTTTTAGAAGCAAAATTCATGTTCTTTCTTTCAATGCTAAAAATGTTCTGAAGTCAGTCTCAGTTTTAGTATTAACTCCTACGGGTACAGAATGATTTGTCAGGGGAAAAAAATTAACAAGCGATAAGATGGAGAGCAGATAGCTTCAAAGTAACTTTCGGATTGCTGCTGCTTTTCGCTTGTTTGTTTTCTAAAAGTTCTGATGGGAACTTTTCAACGTTGGTTAATCAACATTGGGAAACTAGGATGGAAAGAATGATCTGACTAGAGAATGAATGTAGGGTCGGTCCGATGATAGGACCTGGCCCTGAAGGGAAACTCCCTCGAGAGTTTCTTCTTAGAAATGTCAGGTTTTAATGTATGGAAAATAATTTTGAACTGGGTGGAAGAAACCTTAAGATAAGTTGTTCATATATGTTTATGAGTGCTTGCTATGTGCCAAGGGATGTAAAGTCATATATATTCTTATATGTATATGCATGTATATGAAATATATTACATCATTTAATAAGAATTGCTTTGTGAAACTTGTAAAATTGCTTGTTGGCATCTTAAATTCAGTAATTGGGGTTATCTAAGAAATATGCCAGGTTTGAGCAGGGCATGTTTAATCACCTCGATATTGTTTCCAGGGAAAAAAACCTGGAAAAGGGGGAATTGTTTTAAACAATATATGAGGATATTTTGGATTTAAGTTAATTTGCAGTAAAGGATTCAAAGTAGTCCTTGGCTACTTTAAATGATTAAAAAAGAAGTTTGAGAAAGATTGGTTTGAAGATCAGTTAAATTTGCAAAAGGAAAAGCACACATTCTAATGACAAGTGTTAGTAATAAAAGTGTTGCCACATTTTACATAAACTCATTTAAGCACCATGAGAATTCATAAACTGACAAAATAGTGAGGTTTGCTGACTTAGGGTACCATGCTGAAGGGGTTGGGTGTGGGTAGGAGGAAGCTTAGAAGTGGTGCAAGTTTTGAGTTTGGTGATGACTCATCCTGCCCAGGACTGCTACGTGGCCTTTTTTTTTTTTTTTTTTTTTAATATGCTGTATTTTTTTAAATGATAGGCTAAGTTGTTTAAATCCACACTGTAATTCTCTCCTCTTTTATTTCTCTAAGGAGTAACAGTGGTTTCTCTAGAAAAAAAAAAAGCAATGGCTTCTTAAATTTCATTTTAAAAGCTCTTTGTGTTGTGTTTGAAAATAAACCAAATGTATGTATAAAAAAAATTTTTTTTTCCACTATGTATATATATTTTTGTTTTTAGATAGCATTTACCCTACAGGTGGAATTGTGTAACATTTCTTGAGAGGAAAGGTAAGATCAATTGCTAGGCATTTGCTAAAGTTAAATGATAGATGGAATTACTGAAACATGATTATACATAGGGCTTGATCATATCATCTATATAAATTTTATGTTTTAGTAAAGACAACTTAAATAAGTTGTTATGGCAATAGTTTTTTATCAGCCTCATTTAATATAGGCCGAATGTACCGTTTCAAATTTAAGACTTAAGTTGAAATTTGGCAACAAGATATTTTGACTGATTTTAAAACAGCCCATATTTAGCAGGTTGGCTTAAAATAAAATTGAGAATGGCAGTTTGTTTTAAAAGTGAAAAGAGAGAACTCTCCACCCCCGTGTCCTAGTTTTTCTGTGTATACTGTTTAATTTTCCCAAAATGATTTATTTGAGGAGTTTTGTGGGCAGTGAAATGTATTGGTGTATTGTTAATGTGAATTCAGTCTTTGGAGAGTTTTTTTTTTTTTTTTGCATTGTATGATTTGTAATAGTAATTTGTAAATTTGTAGAAGTTTAGTTCAGACTTTATTGAAGGTTTTCAAAGCCATCCATCACTGATTATTGACTAAATACAGGTTGAACATGTATTTCCAGTGTTGATTTTTTTTTTTTTTTAAAGAATATAGATGATTGGCTGTATGTGTAATTTAGAATTTATAAACAAACCAGCCTGTCTCCTTTCTACAGGGTATTCCCTTCTAAAATGGTGAGCCTTTTCACCACTGCTATCCAGTTCCTTATTTGCATTGCCCATCTGAAACTTGTATTACTCTAGGGCCCCCTGTTAAAACAGAAGGTGCCTTAAATGAAGATTCTGTGTAGTGTCGTTGGCTGCCCTCTGTCAGCTCCCCCATCAGCCAGTTTTGTTGTCTGTCATATATAACACTATGGCTTGCTAGTGGTACAGGGATTTCGATCAGTTTTATTGTTCAGGGCCGTGACTGAAACTTTACAATAATAATAATAATGTTATGGTAGCTAATGGCTTTTTCCAGGGGGTTGCTTCTCATGTGGAGCTGTAACGTAGCAGAGCCTAGTCCTGGCATTGGTGGGGTTTTTTTTTCCTTCCATAAAGTGCATTTATGGAAGATATTGAATGCCCTTTGATAGAGTTTTAAAATGTTTTTCATACACATCAGCCTTTTAAATCCATTCCTTAAAAGTTGTACAAAGAGCGAATTGTTACATAGTAAATCATATTTTCCTGCCACTTTTTCATTTAAAAATATGTTTTCTTATAGGAAAAAAAAGTATTAAAAAAATAATTTATTAGGATCCTAGCATTTTCTTCAGGGAAGAGTCTGCTTCTGCAGAATGTGAAATCTGTATGAATTTAATTTTGTGCAACCATGTTGTTGTTGGAGACCCCAGATGTGCAGAGAAGAACTGCTTCATAGGGTTTTCAAGGCTGTAATCTTTTGGAAGCAGATTGCCAGACCTGTCTTCCGAGGTGCCTCTGGGTGGGTTCAAACTGCCAGCCTTTTGGCTAGTTGAGCACTTAACTGTTTGTGCCAGCCAAGAACTCTCTGTACACTGGTAAAACTATAAGACGTTAGTGTGAGAGAGGAGTCATGGATATCATCTTGCCCCGGGTGCATCATTTGACAGCTAAGCAAACTGAGGCCCAGAGAGATCTAAAACCATGCTACTTAAAGTTTGGTTCATGGATTAGCAGTATTAACATCACCTGGGAACTTGTTGGAGCCCTGCTGGCACAGTGATTAAGAACCATGGCGAGCTATGGCAGCTAACCAAAAGGTTAGCATTTAAGCCCACCAGCCGCTCCTTGGAAACTCTGTGTATGAGACAGTTGTACTCTGACCTTTTGGGTTGCCATAGGTCAGAATCAACTTGAGGGAAAACAGGTTGGTTTGGTTTTGGGAACTTGTTAGAAGCAGGGCTTTGAACCAGTTTGTTCTGGTTCAAACCCCTGCTGAGAATTTACATTTCTGCCCCAGATATACTGAATCAGAATCTACGGTTTAACAGTACCCCAGGTGATTCTTATGTATAACAAATTTTGAGAACCACTGCTATACTGGTGGTTCTCGGAACTGTCCCTAACCAGCAGCCTTAGCATGGCCTGGGAACTTGTTAGAAATGCAGATTCTCAGCGCGGATTCGAACCTGCGTTGGAAGCCCTGGTTGTAAGTGCAGAATCTTAGGCCCCATTTCAGACCACTGAATCAGAATGTGCATTTTAACAAGATTCTAAGGTGTTTCAAATGCACATTCAGTTTGAGAAGCACTGCTAAGTGATGTACACATAGTTGCTCAACTGGTTAGTGACTGATTTGGAAAACCCAGGTCTTCTGGTTTGCTCTTCCCTCTGGCCCTCCTGAAAAAAGTGAAATAAAAAATTGAGGCTGTAATTAGGACTGTCGAGTGGAACTTTCGGAGCCCTGGTGGCACAGTGGTTAAAAGCTTGGCTGCTAACCAAAAAGTCGGCAATTTGAACCCACCAGCCACTCCTTGGAAACCCTATGGGGCAGTTCTACTCTGTCCTGTAGGGTCACTGTGAGTCAGAATCGACTCAGTGGTGATGGTTTTTAATGGAACTTTCTGTGATGATGAAAGTATTCTGTGCTGTCCAGTAAGGTACCTAGTAACCTTGTGGGACTGACTGTTGAGCCCTTGACAGGTAGCTAGTGCAGCTGAGGAACTAAAGTCTTAATTTTGTTTAATATATATTTAAATAGCTGCATAGGCTTCCATATTGGCCAGCGTGGATCTGGGTGATCTTTGATAATTTAGTAGCTGAAGAAGCTCCATTTAGTTTTCCCCTCTTCATTTGCAAATTGGAGACATAGTAGGTTTTATAGCTGTTCCTTTTTGTTTTTTATTCTTATTTAAATAGATTGGTGACCCCGCGTTATGAAAACAGTCGCTTATTTGGATGATTTCAGGTTAACTTTCAGCTTTCATCTAAAAAGGGACAATTTTCAGTTCAACAGAGTAAATGCAGATATCTGGGAGCTCTTTTTGCTGTGTCATCAAAAACATTCTCCACCTGAAATGAGACATTATTTTGATGGAAAATATCCAGACTTTTGTTACATAAGTGTTTGCGTTTATGTTGTCTTTGATGGTCTATGTGTTGCAGTGGTGTGCGAGCACAGGCCAACCTGGTACTTTCAATTGAGTTTCAGTTATTGCTGCATGAGATATTTAAAGCGCCTGGTTATATATATACTTATTGGCCTTTAGTTCTCTTTTTTCTCTTTGTTTACATGGTGTATTAGAGAAAAGAGAGATTTCTTTGTTGGTTCTCAAAAGAATTTTCATTTTAGAGAAAATTAATCCTAAGAAAACAGCCATCATTTCCAGTTAGCCAATAAGATTTTTCATTTTTAATATTGTTCATATCCATCCCTTCCTTTATATCCTCATTGTCAGGTTTGAATCAGTCTTGAGTAGCCTGTGAGTTGTGTGGCCTGAGATATAATTTCAGAATGAAAGATTGGGAGACTGCTTCCCTATTGTTACTTTTCTAGTATGTCTGAATATTATTTTAGTGATTATTATAAAGCAGTGCTGATTTTCTGATTGACACTCCTTTGTTCAAGAAAATAGATAATCTGAGTTGAAAGAATGTGTACATTTTTCCACTTGCCTTAATCAAGATATTTTCACTTGAGTTAAAAAATAAAATAGCTGTTAATATTTTAGGTTTTCTTTAATTATCTCTTACATAGGGCTGAATGGAAGGCTTTTGCCGTTGGCCTAGTACCTCCAGGCCTGCTGGCACTTTTTGAGAGTGAATTGATGGGCCATTTGTTATGTTATTTCCAGGTGCAGAAACAGAGTGGTTCTTTACCTCCCCACCTTATGCAGTGGGAAGATTCTAACCTGAGAGTCAGACTGGTCTGTGTCCAACTTCTGGCTTATATATTTACTGTGCATGTGACTTTAGTTCTTAGAGCATCAGTGCTTTTGTTTGTAAAATGAAGTTTACAGGGTTGTAGTTAAAAGTAAAAAATAATTTGTCACTTAGAAAATGCCTGGCACGTAATAGATAGTAACTGTGAGTTACCTTCCCCTCCTCTGCTGTTTGGCTTTCGTAGCCTTCTGTAATTTAGTCTTATGCTTGAGATTCCAACCAGGCTTAAATATACATTTTGTTTTTAAGTCTTGTTGGTCCCCATCAGTTGCTCTAACTTCCATGTCTTCATCAATGTTGTACTGCTTGCAGATTCTTCAACTTGTGCTCTGGATTCCTTCTCTTGACATCTTAAGGACTCATCTCCTCCTTGCCTGCATCATGATTTTACCCTTTCGGTTGGATCATCTTCATTCATATACAAATGTGCTCTGAAGCTCCACTGTCCAATGTGGTAGCCACATGTGGCTATTTAAATAAAAATTAGTTTAAAAAAATTCAGTTTTCCTGCTAGCAAGCAGCCATCTAAGATGCATCAATTGGTCTCAACGCACCTGGAGCAAAGGAGAATGAAGAACACAGAGATACAAGGTAATTATGAGCCCAAGAGACGGAAAGGACCACATAAACCAGAGACTACATTAGCAGAGACCAGAAGAACTAGATGGTGCCTGGCTGTAACCAATGACTGCCCTGACAGGGAACAGATGCGGCAGGAGAGCAGTGGGATGCAGACCTCAAATTCTCAGAAAAAGACCAGACTTAATGGTCTGACTGAGACTAGAAGGACCCCAGAGTCCAAGGTCCCCAGACCTTCTGTTAGCCCAAGACTGGAACCGTTCCCAAAGCCAACTCTTCAGACAGGGATTGGACTGGTCTATGGGATAGGAAATGATACTGGTGAAGAGTGAGCTTCTTGGATCAAGTAGACACTTGAGACTATATGGGCAGCTCCTATCTGGATGGGAGATGAGAGGGCAGAGGGGGTCAGAAGCTGGCTGAATGGACATGAAAATAGAGTGGAGGGAAAGAGTGTGCTGTCTCATTAGGGGGAGAGCAACTAGGAGTAAATAGCAAGGTGTATATAAATTTTTATATGAGAGACTGACTTGATTTGTAAACTTTCACTTAAAGCACAATAAAAATTTTTTTAAAAATCAGTTTTTTAGTCGCGCTAGCCGTATTTCAGTTGTCCTGTGGGCATGTATGGCTAATGGCTACTGTATTGGAGCATCTCCATCATTGCGGAAAGTACAGCTGGACAGTGCTGCCCTAGAGAGGATCCCTTCTTAAAACCCTTCCCTGGTCCACATTCTTCTCTAGCTACAGCCTCATTTCCCTGATCCTCTTCCGAGGGATTTTTGAGAGTTGCCTTTGTGTGTTCTCTCCATTTCCTTTTACTCTTCAGTTTATTCCAGACTGTATTCCATCACCATCGTGTCAGTGAAACTGCTCTAGTCAATGTTACCATTGACTTCCTGAATTACCAAATCCATCTTTATTTCACAGGACTGCAAGCATTCAAAATAGTGTCCACTGTTGTTTGCATATTTACCTGCCTTTCTTGGCTTATGAGATAGATACATATTCTTTTATAGGCTTCTGTCATTAACTTGCCTATAAGAATTGACATATCCCAGGATTTAGTCCTGTGCTTTGTTGTTTCATTTTTCTAAATTCTTTCCCTCGGTTTTCTTATTCAACTTACTGTCTTAAGTACCACTTATATGCAGGTAATTTCTAAATTTCCCTGGTTTAGACTTCTCCGCTTAGCACCAGACACATCTATCCAACTGCCTAGGTGACATTACCACGTAGTTATCTAAATGTTGTTGTTAAGTGCTATTGAGTTGATTTCGACTCATAGCGACCTCATGTGACAGAGCTGCATAGGCTTTTCTAGGCTGTAATCTTTACAGGAGCGGATCTCCAGGTCTTTCTCCTGCAGAGCTGCTGGGTGAGTTTAAACCACCAACCTTTCAGTTAGCAGCTGAGTGCTTAACTGTGGCGCCACCAGAGCTCCTTAGTTATCTAAATAGGCAGCTTAAATATAACATGTTCAAAGTAGAACTCCTTCTCCCATATTGTTTTTCTCCCAGTCTTTCCATCTCAGTAAATGGCACTTAGGAGTTATCCTTGAATCCTTTTACAGTTAGTTTTATGTGTCAGCTTGGCTAGACTATGGTACGCAGTTGTTTGGTTAAAGACTAGTCCAGATGCTATTTTGAAGAAATTAACATGTGATTAAATCTGTTTGCCTCAAGTAAATTGACCTTCGGAATGTGAGTGGGCCTCATACAATCAGTTAAAGACCTTAATGGCAAAAAGAAAGTTTTCCTAGTGTATTCTGCCTTCAGACTATTAATAGACATTTTGCCAGAATTCTCTCACCCTCCATTCACCTGACCTCAGGCTTTTGGGACATAAGACTGTAGGTATCTGTAGCCTGTCATCTGACCTATGGAGCCAATTCCTTAAAATTAGTCAATCAGTACCTCCTCTCCCTATCTATCTGTATATTTCCTGGTTCTGTTTTTCTAGAGAACCCTGACTAAGACAACTTTCTCATATTCCTCATTTCTGATCTATTGCCAAGCTCTCTTGGTCTCTATAAATACATTTGAATCTGTCTTTTGTTTTACATCACCATTTCCAGCGCCCTAGTCTCAGCCACTCTCATCTCATCTAGCCTACTGAAATAGCCTTCAGTCCATTCTCTTCCTGGTAGTTGGAATCGTCTTTTAAAATGTTCCGTTTAAAATGTAATTATGGCAGTTGCCTACTTAAAACCCTTCAGTAGTTTTCTTTACATATAGAATACAGAGTCCTGGCCAGGATGTGTAAGGCCCTGCCTTGGATGTCTTTCCTACATATCCAGCCTCATCTCTACCTCTCTCCCCACTCATTTGCCTTAGGTGCTCTAGCCAAGCTGACATCCTTTCATCTTCTCCAGAATGCCAAGTCCTGTCCTGCCTTAGGTTGTGTGTGCTGTTTCCTTGGGCTGGAATGCTCTCTTCCCATCCCTTAGTAATGCTGGTACTCTCTCATTATTCCAGCCTCAGCTCCTCATATGGCCATTTCCAATCACAGCACAAGGCGAAATCCGAAAGTATGTTATTTATTAGTTCACTTATCAGTCTTTCCTCACTAGTATATAAGCTCTTTGGTAGCAGGGGAACCTTTACTGTCTTATTCTCCACTATAATCCTCAGTCAGTGCCTATCATGTGTAAATTTCTGTGGACTGTGTAAAACATTTGTTTTATTCCCTAAAACTTCTAAAGGAAAAAGTTACATTAAAAATTGCACTGTAATTAATATAGCATGTGATTCTGGACTGGGTCCTTTAGCTACCAAACACATTATTGGGACAATTAGAAAAACTTAAAAGTGGTCTGAGTGTTAAATGGTAGCTATATTTTTTCTTTTTTTTATATACCAGTGATAGTTTCCTGATTTTGGTGGTTGTATTTCTCAATCATTTTTTAAATTTTAGGGAATTTCCAACCAAGCATGTTGTTCTTTCCATTTGATGAGACTCCAGAAATGTTTTGTATGGCCTTGTACAATGTGGCCTTCTTCAGACCCTCATCAGGCTTACCTTGAAAACTACAGCAGTTAGATTTGATGTGCATTCTGAAAAGCTGTGGTGATAGATGCCATAGACCACGCTAGAATGGAATGAAGAGTAAAATGAGAGTAGGGTCAAGGTCCTGCATGATATCTACTTGGTATTGTATGGACTGATAGAATTTTTTTTTAATATAATTTTTATCGTACTTTATGTGAAAGTTTACAAATCAAGTCAGTCTCTCACACAAAAACCCGTATACACCTTGCTACACACTCCCAATTACTCTCCCCCTAATGAGACAGCCTGATTTCTCCCTCCACTCTCTCTTTTTGTGTCCATTTCCCCACCTTCTAACCCCCTCTACCCCCTCACCTATGCCAGCATAGCCTCCAGTGTCCACCTGATCCAAGAAGCTCACTCCTCACCAGCATCCCTCTCCAACACATTGTCCAGTCCAATCCATGTCTGAAGAGTTGGATTCGGAAATGGTTCCTGTCCTGGGCCAACAGAAGGTCTGGGGCCATGACCACCGGGGTCCTTCCAGCCTCAGTCAGACCATTCAGCCTGGTCTTATGAGAATTTGGGGTCTGCATCCCACTGCTGGCCTGCTCCCTCAGGGGTTCTCTGTCATGTTCCCTGTCAGGGCAGTCATAGGTTGTACCTGGGCACCATCTAGTTCTTCTGGTCTCAGGCTGATGTAGTCTCTGGTTCATGTGGCCCTTTCTGTCTCTTGGGCTCATAATCACCTTGTGTCCTTGGTATTCTTCATTCTTTGATCCAGGTGGGTTGAGACCAATTGATGCATCTTAGATGGCTGCTTGCTAGCGTTTAAGACCCCAGATGCCACTCTTCAAAGTGGGATGCAGAATGTTTTCTTAATAGATGTTGTTATGCCAATTGACTTAGATGTCACCTGAAAGCATGGTCCCCAGACCCCTGCCCCTGCTACGCTGACCTTCAAGGCATTCAGTTTATTCAGGAAACTGCTTTGCTTTTGGTTTAGTCCAGTTGTGCTGACGTCCTCTGTATTGTGTGCTGTCTTTCCCTTCACCTAAAGTAGTTCCTATCTACTATCTAATTAGTGAATGCACCTCTTCCACCCTCCCTCCTACCCCCTCTCATAACAACAAAAGAATGTTTTCTTCTCAGTTTAAACTGTTTCTCAAGTTCTTATAATAGTGGTCTTATACAATATTTGTCCTTTTGCAACTAACTAATTTCACTCAGCATAACGCCTTCTAGGTTCCTCCATGTTATGAAATGTTTCACAGATTCCTTCAGCGATGCGTAGTAGTCCATTGTGTGACTATACCATAATTTATTTATCCATTCATCTGTTGATGGGCACCTTCGTTCCTTCCATGTTTTTGTTATTGTAAACAGTGCTGCAATAAACATGGGTGTGCATATATCTGTTCGTGTAAAGGCTCTTATTTCTCTAGGATATATTCCAAGGAGTGGGATTGCTGGATCGTATGGTAGTTCTATTTCTAGCTTTTTAAGGAAGCGCCAAATCGATTTCCAAAGTGGTTGTACCATTTGACATTCCCACCGCAGTGTATAAGTGTTCCAGTCTCTTCACAGCCTCTCCAGCATTTATTATTTTGTGTTTTTTTGGATTAATGCCAGCCTTGTTGGAGTGAGATGACATCTCATTGTAGTTTTGATCTGCATTTCTCTAATGGCTAATGATCGTGAACATTTCCTCATATATGTGTTAGCTACGTGAATGTCTTCTTTAGTGAAGTGTCTATTCATGTCTTTTGCCCATTATTTAATTGGGTTATTTGTCTTTTTGTAGTTGAGTTTTTGCAGTATCATGTAGATTTTAGAGATCGGGCGCTGATTAGAAATGTCATAACTAAAAACTTTTTCCCAGTCTGTAGGTAGTCTTTTTACTCTTTTGGTGAAGTTTTTGGTTGAGCATAGGTGTTTGATTTTTAGGAGCTCCCAGTTGTCTAGTTTTTCTTCTGCATTCTTCATAATGTTTTGTATACTGTTTATGCCATGTATTAGGGCTCCTAACATTGTCCCTATTTTTTCTTCCATGATCTTTATCATTTTAGAGTTTATATTTAGGTCATGGATCCATTTTGAGTTACTTTTTGTGCATGGAGTGAGGTATGGGTCTTGTTTCATTTTTTTGCAGATGGATATCCAGTTATGCCAGCACCATTTGTTAAAAAGACTGTCTTTTCCCCAATTAACTGTTTTGGGGCCTTTGTCAAATATCAAGTACTCATATGTGGATGAATTTATGTCTGGATTCTCAATTCTGTTCCATTGGTCCATGTATCTGTTGTTGTACCAGTACCAGGCTGTTTTGACTACTGTGGCGGTATAATAGGTTCTAAAATCAGGGAAAGTAAGGCCTGTGACTTTGTTCTTCTTTTTCAGTAATGCCTTATTTATCCGGGGCCTCTTTCCCTTCCATATGAAATTGGTGATTTGTTTCTCCATCTCGTTAAAGAATGTCGTTGGGATTTGGATCAGAATTGCATTAAATGTATGGATTGCTTTTGGTAGAATAGACATTTTTATAATGTTAAGTCTTCCTATGCACGAGCAAGGTACGTTTTTCCACTTACGTAAGTCTCTTGGTTTCTTGCAGAAGTGTCCTGTAGTTTTCTTTGTATAAGTCTTTTACATCTCTGGTAAGGTTTATTCCTAAGTATTTTATCTTCTTGGGGGCTACTGTAAATGGCATTGATTTGGTGATTTCCTCTTTGATGTTCTTTCTGTTAGTGTAGAGGAATCCAACTGATTTTTGTATGTTTATCTTGTATCCCGATACTCTGCTGAACTCTTCTATTACTTTCAGTAGTTTTCTGGAGGATTCCTTAGGGTTTTCTGTGTATAAGATCATGTCATCTGCAAATAGAGATACTTTGACTTCTTCCTTGCCAATCTGGATGCCCTTTATTTCTTTATCTAGCCTACTTGCTCTGGCTAGGACTTCCAGCACAGTGTTGAATAAGAGTGGTGATAAAGGGCATCCTTGTTTGGTTCCCGATCTCAGTGGGAATGCTTTCAGGCTCTCTCCATTTAGGGTGATGTTGGCTGTTGGCTTTGTATGAATGCCCTTTATTATGTTGAGGAATTTTCCTTCTATTCCTATTTTGCTGAGTTTTTATCATGAGTGGGTGCTGAACTTTGCCAAATGGCTTTTCTGCATCAATTGATAAAATCATGTGATTCTTGTCTTTTGTTTTATTTATGTGGTGGATTACATTAATTGTTTCTCTAATGTTGAACCATCCCTGCATACTTGGTATGAACCCCACTTGGTCATGGTGAATTATTTTTTTGATAAGTTGTTGAATTCTATTGGCTAGAATTTTGTTGAGGATTTTTGCATCTGCATTCATGAGGGATATAGGTCTATAATTTTGTTTTCTTGTGGTGTCTTTACCTGGTTTTGGTATCAGGGATATGGTGGCTTCGTAGAATGAGTTTGGTAGTATTCTGTCCTTTTCTGTGTTCTGAAATACCTTTAGTAGTAGTGGTGTTAACACTTCTCTGAAAGTTTGGTAGAACTCTGCAGTGAAGCTGTCTGAACCAGGGATTTTTTTTGTTGGGAGTTTTTTGATTACCTTTTCAATCTCTTTTGTTATGGGTCTATGTAGTTCTATCTCTCTTTGTGTTAGTTTAGGTAGGTAGTGTGTTTCTAGGAATTCATCCATTCCAGGTTTTCAAATTTGAGTACAGTTTTGCATAGTAATCCGATACAATTCTTTTAATTTCAGTTGGGTCTGTTGTAATATCACCCAGCTCGTTTCTTATTCGAGTTATTTGCTCCCTCTCCTGTTTTTCTTTTGTCAGTTTGGCCAGAGGTTTATCAATTTTGTTGATTTTTTTTTTTTTTTAAAAACCAGGTTTTGGTCTTGTTAATTCTTTCAATTGTTTTTCTGTTTTCTATTTCATTTAGTTCAGCTCTAATTTTTATTATTTGTTTTCTCCTGGTGCCTGTGGGTTTCTTTTGTTGCTCTCTTTGTTCAAGTTGTAGGGATAATTCTTTGATTTTGCCACTTTGTTCTTTTTGGACGTGTGCATGTATTGATACAAACTGGCCTCTGAGCACCACTTTTGCTGTGTCCCAAAGGTTCTGATAGGAAGGGTTTTCGTTTTCTTTGGATTCTCTGAATTTCTTTATTCCATCCTTAATGTCTTCTATAATCCAGTCTTTTTTGAGCAGGGTATTGTTCAGTTTCCAAGTGTTTGATTTCTTTTCCCTGCTTTTCCTGTTACTGATTTCCACTTTTATGGCCTTATGGTCAGAGAAGATGCTTTGTAATATTTCAATGTTTTGGATTCTGCTAAGGCTTGCTTTATGACCTAATATGTGGTCTATTCTAGAGAATGTTCCATGTGCACTGGAAAAGAAAGTATACTTGGTTGCTGTTGGGTGGAGTGTTCTGTATATGTCTACGAGGTCAAGTTGGTTGATTGTGGCATTTAGATCTTCCTTGCCTTTATTGAGCTTCTTTCTGGGTGTCCTGTCCTTCACTGAAAGTGGTGTGTTTAAAATCTCCTGTTATCGTGGAGCTGTCTATCTCACTTTTCAATGCTGATAGAGTTTGTTTTATGTATCTTGCAGCCCTGTCATTGGGTGCATAAATATTTAATATGGTTATATCTTCTTGGTTATTATTGTCTTTTTAATCATTATATAGTGTCCTTCCTTATCCTTTCTGATGCATTTCACTTTAAAGTCTATTTTGTTGGAAATTAATATTGCCACGCCTGCTGTTTTTTGATTGTTGTTTGCTTGATATATTTTTTTCCATCCTTTGCATTTTAGTTTGTGTGTCTAAGGTGTGTCTCTTGTAGGCAGCATATAGACAGATCTTGTTTTTTAATCCATTCTGCCACTCTCTGTCTCTTTACTGGTGCATTTAGTCCATTTACATTCAGGGTAATTATGGATAGGTATGAATTTAGTGCTATCATTTTGATACCTTTTTTTGTGTGTTGACAGTTTCTTTTCCCAGTTTGATTTTATGTGCTGAGTAGATTTTCTTTATATATTGTCCTTTCCTCATATTTGTTGTTGTTGATTTTGTTTCTGCTGAGTCTGTATTTTTCCCTTGTATTTTATTTTGATGAGTAGCATAGTTTGTCTCCTTTGTGGTTACCTTATTAATATAAAATTATATTTTACTGCTTTTTTTCTAAATGTTAAACTTTTATTTCTTTGTATCACCGTATCTTCCTCTCCGTATAGAAAGTGTATGATTACATTTCTTAGTCCCTCTTTATTATTTTAATGTTGTCTTTTTTATAATAACATTGCCGTTACCCTGTGTTGGGCTTTTTTTTTTTTTCTTTAAATCTTGCTTTGCTTTTTTGGATTTCCCTGTCTGGGTTGACTTCTGGTTGCTCTGGCCAATGCTGTAGTCTTGGGTTGATACCTGATATTATTTATTTTCTAACCAAAGAACTCACTTTAGTATTTCTTGTAGTTTTGGTTTGGTTTTTACGAATTCCCTCAACTTGTGTTTATCTGGAAATGTCTTAATTTCACCTTCAAATTTAAGAGACAGTTTTGATGGATATATGATTCTTGGCAGGCAATTTTGTTCCCTAAGTTTTTAAAATACGTCATTCCATCGCCTTCTTGCCTGCATGGTTTCTGCCGAGTAGTCCGAGTTTATTCTTATTGGCTCTGCTTTGTAGGTGACTTTTCATTTATCCCTAGGTGCTTTTAAAATTCTCTGTTTACCTTTGGTTTTGGTAAGTTTGATTATAATATGTCTTGGTGACTTTCTTTTCAGATCCACCTCACGTGGAGTTTGATGAGCATCTTGGATAGATATCTTCTCATCTTTCACAATATCAGGGAAGTTTTCTGCCAACAAATCTTCAACAATTCTCTCTCTATTTTCTCTACACCACACAGCTGAAATGGTTAGAGTTTGCCAACAAGGGCCTATTCTCCCGAAATAGTCCCACAAAGGTCCATGCAGAAGGGAAAGTTGCTCAAGGTCCATGGACGGTTTATGCCTGGACAGGAGCCGCTTCTGTCCTGAGCTCCACTGGTTAATGGAGCTAGCAAATTATCTTTTCCCCCAAATTGCAAATTTTTTCCTTCCCCAAGGCCGGGAGGATGGCTCTAGGTTCTCAACAGGGCATATCTCAGGCCCAAGGATTCAGCCACTGAAGCCGGCTTGGGGGTGGGAGCGTGGTAAAATATATGCAAGTACTTAGCTTTTGCTGAGAGCGCTGTTCTTCTCAGGTTCCGGAGGTGTGAGTAGGCTGTGCAGCTGGCTGCTTCTCCCTGAGGAAACTGCATCCGAACACTAGTATCAGCCCGCTGTCGCCCCCGCCACTGTACCGGGAATGGTGCTTGAGGGCTCCCCGCAATTCAGGTCCAGTAACTCCTCTCCACTTCGGAACGGTCCCTTCCTCTCCCTGCCCCTCAGTTCGTTGTCTAAGCTTGCCTTTGATGCTCAGCACTCCCAGCTTGTCACAAATGTACTCGTTTCAACTGTGTTGTAAAGAGGGCTCGCCGGAAGCGTCTGTCTATTCCGCCGGCTTGGCTGCTCCTCTGATAGATTTTTTTATAGAGTCTTTGCTCATCCGGTTACATAGGACACTATTTCTGTGGCACAATACCTCCCCTACTACCTCAGCAAAACAAAACAGCTATAGCAAAGCTTAAGAGTTTTTGTTACTTTTCAGTATGAATGGGCTGAAATCAACTGCTTTCTTCATACTCTTGGCAGACCTATGTGTATACTATAGGATGAGGCGCTCCTGGGAAATGCCTGGGAAGGAAAGTAACATATCTAGGATCTTCATTGAGTTTTCTCACGAAGAAGTCCTTCCTTCATTGAGGGTAGTACTTTTCCAAAACTTCCTACTATCAAGTAGAATAGGGTACCTACTGTGTACCAGGTACTAGGCCCAGAATACGTCGGTGAAACTACGTAATTCCAAATCTTTTATTTTAAAACAGAGCTACAAAAAAAGGGAGGAGGAGGGCACCCTGGAAAATGAGAGTGGAAGACCTGAAGAAGAAGGATTAGATTAAATGGGGAAGGATGAGAAAAGACTAGGGAAAGAGAATGCTATTAGAGAAGAAAGGAGAAAGAAAAGTGGGAGAGGGAGGAATCTATTACAGTGCTCTAGGAATATATGCTCCATAAGGTCAGGGTTTTGTTTTGTTTTCATTATTTTGACCTTGTCTGTACCTTAATGCTTGAAATGATGTCTTGCACATGGCAAGCATTCAGTACAATTTTGTTGGATGAAAATGTAATGGATGGATGGAAGAGTCAATTAAAGCTGTTGAAAACATCTTGGTTCTCTTTGCTTCAGGATCCATTTTGGGATTGCACTTCCCCACTCTCTTGAAGTAAGTGTGGCCGTGGGACTTGCTTTGGTCAATGAAATACCAGCAGAAGTAAACTATCATTTTTGAATGGAAGCTTTAGGAGCCAGTGAGATAGTCGCACTTCGTCTTTCCCTTTGGCACATTGAGTGTCAAGTGTAGAGATGGTAGCTTCTTAGACAGCTTAGATGACAGCTATGTTGGACATGTGGCATGAGCAAGACTTCAAACTTTGTTCTGAGTCACTGAGTTTGGGGCTGTTTGTTACGGTACCTATTCCGATTGCTATAAAAGTTTATATTTTTATCTGATTGGGATCCTCAGATGTCTGTTGGCACTGGGGAAAAGAGGCTGCCATACGTGTCCTGATCTGTATTTGCTCCAGTGTTTCCTTATGTTAGTTAGGTGAGGAATCTTAGAAATGAGGGCTTGAGCAGTTGGAAGAGAGGGAATGGGGTGAAAGATTATTATCATTATTTTTAAACCTCTAGCCAGAAGTTTGTAGAAGGGATTTTATCTGTTTAATGTTTAGTATACTTCAGTTTCAATCATATCTTGCCCGTTCTGGGCATACCATCATAAGTGCTTTATAACCAAACCCAATGAAATAAATGACTTATTTTTTGCTTTTGTGGATCACAGACTTCAGAATTGGAAGGGTCTTTAGAGGGCCATTGACAATTAGTTTATGTGGTCGGTAAAGTTTCGGTATTCCAACATGAATACACCCTATATTAAATACCATCTAGGGATGGGCAACAAAATAAACATAATGGCTTTTTTTTTTTTTTTAATAATGGCTTTTTAAACAGTCCAAGGGAAATGAAAACCCCTAATGTTAAAATGTATTTAGGCAAGGGTTCAGATAATTTCAGAATAGAAGTTTGGAGTTGTGTTTGTCTGTTTTTTAAGTTGGATACTTTGTTAAAAAAAAAAAAAAAACTTTGTTAGCCACTATATAATCACCTGTCTTTGTCTAACTTTGAAAGTTTTCTCTGTAGCTGGGAGTAGTTATTGATCCATCCCAGGAAAAACCTGTTTGTCTCTGATGTTTTAAGAACCCCCTCCCCCCAAAATTCCTAAGATCTTTCACTGATACTAGTTTATACTGCCACCTTCCTTGAGGTCCAGATCCTGAAAGCACTCCCTTATCAATCTTAGGACCACCCTGTGTTTAGGAGAAAGGGCTCTGTTAAGAATACAGATGAGCAAGCTGCTAAGTGTAACCCTTGGCCTTCTCGGCCCTAGAAATTTAGTAGCTTTGATGAGTAGCTTGAGACTTGATCTTAGGGACAGGTGAATTTGCTGTAACAACACCTCTCCATGCCAGAGTTAGGAGACAGTCCTAGGTGAACATAAGTAGAACTCAGTCTTTCCAAAAGCAACTGGGTTCTTGGCTGAGGAGATGTGTGGCTGGCTGATTCCAGTTAACTCAAATTACTTGACTCCGGACAAGAGCAAAATAAGCAAGAGTGGGTGAGAATTGGGGGAGGGGTGGTGCTGTTAGTGAGTGTAAGCAGGCCAGATGACCCGTGTCAGCATTCAACCTGATAAGCAGCAGAGCAGATGGTAGAAGAGGAAAACAGAAAGCCTTTAAGACCCTTACCTCTCAAACTTGCTTTTTGCACATTCAGACTCCCTTTCTGACACAGGCTAAATTATTCCTGGATAAGAAGGAAAAGAAAATCAAGTTTTATAGAGTGGGGCAGATAGAACAGAATGAAGAAGGTATTCTGCCTTTTTTCCTTTCTTTTGGCATGGAGATAGGCCAGGAGGTAGTTCTGGCTAGGCAGTTCCAGGGAAGGGGTGCCCAGCCTGGCCTGTCTAGGGAGCTTTTACTTCCTTGTTATGGCAGACAATTGAAAGAAGGCTCGAGGTAAAATATAAAGCCAACTTCATTCTTGCAAATCAATTTATTTACCAAATTGTTGTTAAAGCATTGACCCAGCTAACTGAAACTTAATAATCCCTCTCCAGGCAGCACAGAATCAGCACTGTGGTTGTTAAGAATGGATGACATTTATTTTGGGGCAGAGAAAGTGGAAGGATGTTGGGAGAGGTAGTTTAAGTTACTGTCTTAGTGTTCCTTTTGCTCTCTTGAAGTGTGACGGAAGTGCCAAAGGAATAAGGAACCCTAGTTCTTTCCTGAATCTAAGCTCTGAACAGGAAGGTGATGGAGAAAATGGTGTAAATGTGACATTGGTAGAGGTTACTGATGTGGTTGGAGGTTGCCATGGCCAGTAGTCTGCTGGTCCAGTTTGGTTGTACCTGCATGCCTTCCTTTGGCTGAGGAATTGGTTGGAGAGATCAAGATTTGGAATTTGACTGCTGTAAGGGTCAAGGTGATAATGGGGAAACTTTTTTTTCTCTAAGGTCACTAAGAGTAAGCACAGAAGGCCTCAGCTTTTTTATGGCTGCCAGAGGCACACACCCTGACCTCCCTAATGTTCCTTGTTTCCTGTTGTAAACAGGGAAACTCCATGACAGCAAGGGCCCACATCTATTTTTGCTCAACATTTTATCCCTGTTGCTGTTAGTTGCAGTCAGGTCAATTCCGACTCATGACAATCCCATGTGTATCAGTGTAGAACTGTGCTCCATAACAGTCTTTAATGCTGTGTGACTTTTCTGAAGCAGATTGCCAGGCCTGTCTTCTGAGGTGCCTCTGTGTGGGTTCAAACCACCAACGTTTCAGCTAGTAGTTGAGTGCGTAACTGTTTGTGCCACCCAGGGAGGCCTAAACCAAAACCAAGCCTGTCACCATCAAATTGATTCCTACTCCCTAAAACCAGAATACCAAACCTGTTGCCATGGAGTTGATTTTGACTCATAGTGACCCTGTAGGACAGAGTAGAACTGCCCCATAGAGTTTCGAAGGAGCAGCTGGTGAATTCTGACTGCTGACTTTTTGGTTAGCAGCCTGGGCTCTTAACCAGTGTGCCACCAGGGTGCCTAGTACCTGGGATATTGACTGGCTCGTAATACTTAGAAAATAACTTGCTGAATGAGCCGTGGCCAAGCTGCAAACACTTACGTGTATCCACTTTGTGATGCAGAGGTATAGTATTACCCCCAATTTACTGATTAAAATGGACTTAATTTCCAAGCTCCTGGTTGAAAAGGTGCTCCAGTAACTTTTTGTATAAATGGCTGTTGAAGATGCTGGAAAATACTATTCACAGAGCAGTGAAACAAAATAAACGGGCAAAGCACTGCTCTCGTAAATAACTTTTTTTTTTTTTTAATTGTTACAACCCTCTCTAGAGGAATTACAGTTTTTTTTTTTTTTTTTTTGATAAATACTACCTTCTCGCTTTAGGAGGAGCCCTTGGGGTGCAGTGGTTAAGCACTTGGCAGTTTAAACCCACCTCTGCTTTGTGGGAGAAAGATGTGGCAGTCTGCTTCCATAAAGATTTCAACCTTGGAAACCCTATGGGGCAGTTCTGCTCTGTCCTATAGGGTTGCTGTGAGTCAAAATCAGCTCTATGGCAATGGGTTTGGTTTGGTTTGGTCTCACTTTAGAGTGGTCTCGTATTTCTGGAAAGATTCTGATACAGTCTTGATCATCTGAGTACATAATGAGGACTCCATAGTTCTCAGCCTAGGCACAAGCTCCTTACCTTCCCCAATGTGAATTTTTACCCACTCTTTACCCATGTTGACCAGTCATTGAGATTTCTGGTAGGGGTTTTCATCACTGTAATTGTTTCTGGGTTGTGGTGTGTTTTGTTCTTGACCAAAATTTATTGTGGCAGATATAGAAGGAGGAATTCAGTAAGGAATCCCTCATTCTTGTGGCTACCTATAATAATCTCGTTGCAATTTGTACTATAGTGCTATTCTGTCAGGTACTAGTGGTGCCGTTTTTGGCAAAGCATTATTTAAAAGTACCTGAACATTATTGCTGTTATTAGTGAAATTGAAGCTTAAGAGAGAACAAAAGAGATTTTACTGTTGTTTCAGTTTGAGTCTATAGAACTGATTTAAAAATGTAAATTTATCAAAAACTTAAAAGTTGACTGAGTTTTAAGGGGTTGCTAGAAGAAGGTGGATTTGAACAAGCATTCTAGTTCAGGTGAAGTCTAGAAATGCAAAATTTCAGAAATATTGGAGTCTTTGAAAAATACTGTTTTTCTAGAGTATTTGCTGGGGAATAGGAAATATCAAACTGTAAAAATTGAAAACATGAATATGCAGTATTATTTAAAGCCCTTTAAAAATCTGAAGTATTTTTTAACTGAAAAGTTTATTTAGTGCAGACTTTTAACTTTTTTAATGTTTTACTACAAATAGACTGGTAAACTACAGAATTTTGAGGAGTCTGCTTTTTTTTTTGGTCTGCCTTCTGAGAACCAGGCAAAAACTTGCAAACAGAAGAAACCATTTCTTTAATAGTAAATCAAAGAAAGCTGTTATGCTATTAATGTCCTTTACAAGAAGCACTCATATATTTATTGAAAGAACTAAGGGATAATGAGTATACATTTTTATTAAATAAAATTGGCATAAGGAACATTTATTTACTTACAACTTCTGTGTTACCAATATCCTCAGTTTTCTCTTTCGCACATTTTTAACATTTGTGCATTTGTTAAAATTGAACGTTTGCTCAGTTTGAGGCAAATGTGGTTCCTTTTACTACATTTCCCACAAACTTGCATTTCCACATGTGCAGTATGTAAGAGGGCAAATCAGGCACGGGTAAAGACAGATTCCCTGCTGTGCAGAAAGCCACCCCTCTGTACTGCACAGCTGATGTTAGAGAGGCCTAGCAGTCTTTTGAAACATCTCAAGGTGTTTGAAAGTCATCACACCTTCAAGTCAAGTTCAGAATAAGCTGCTTTATTTCATAATCTGACATAGTTTATCCTTGCCTTTAAATGATTAAAAAAAAAAAACCCAGTGCCGTCGAGTCGATTAACTCTTTGAATAATGTTATACTATATCTTATTCCCAATCCCATTAGACTCAATCAGAAAATAATACTGTATATACACCTGTACCAGCTTCTAGATCAAAAATCAGCAACAGAAACCTTCCCATTTGAGAGTGATGCTGTATTGTCTTTATATTCTTAGACACTTAAACGAGATACTACACTGGCATCCTTCTTGGTTCTTGAACATGAGACACACACCCCCTTCAGTGGCTAGTCCTGTCTGAAACACTTTTCCCACCTGGCATCCCTGTGGCCCATGCATTCCCTGACTTTCCCCTTTAGCGTTTTCTCCAGTACCACTTTGTCAGAGAGGTTTTCCCCAACCACCTTCCTACCCAGCCCTTTCCTGCTTCATTTTTCTCCATAGCATTTATTGTCATCAGATATCTGCATATTTTGCTTATTTGTTTGCCACTCTTCCCCTACTACAGCATGAGCTCCATAAGGGGGAGGGATTTTTGTCTATATCCCCACACCAAGAACATTACCTGATATATCGGTAACACTGTAGGTAGGGGCTTGTTAAATACTTGTTGAATGAATGAATGACTGCACTCGTGTTTTATATGAATAAGAACTATATAAATATTTTAAACTATGAATATGTATTGGATAATTTGTGATCTTAGAATATTAGAGGTTGGGGTATAGTATAAGTTATGTGCCTTAGTTCATTATTCAAATGAATGTAACTCATTGTCTATTCTGTTGTTGAAAGTTTAGAAAGTTTGTAATTTTTTGCAATTACAGAAAAAGAGAAGAAAAACATTTGTATGTTCATTTGCAAGCATTTACCTAGGGAGTATACCTTGAAGAAAAATTGCCAGGATATAAAATAGGGTATCTATTTACTTATTTATGCCAAGTTGCTCTTTGAAGTTCTTTTACTAATTTAAATTCCCACCAGTATTTGTGTAAGTTTCTATTTTTCTTCATTCCTCCTCAAACTTGACATAACAAGTTCTAAAAATGTTTTTCCAAACTGAAATGTTATCTTCCTGAGGTAATTTGATTCTTCTGGCTACCAGTGACATTAAACACCTTTTCATAGGTTTATTCACTGTTCAGGCTCACTCTTTTATTAATTGAGGAGCATGCTCTGCACATTTATCTCATTTGTACTGTTAGATATTTGTTCATTGGGTATTGATAGGCATGCTTAATAAAAAATCATATTCTTCAATAAATTGACTAACACATTGCAGGATTATTAAATGTTCTTTTAGAGAAATGTTACTAAATTTTACCCCTCAAAAAATTCTAAAGGGTTCTGTAAAAATGTTATAAACCCTCCCTGTACTTAAGAAATGATACAACGTGATGGGTCTAACTGTTAAAAAGAATCTAGTGAGGTGAGGTCTAGAGCCTGGGTAAACGTATGAGTTGCTTTCAACATGAATAACTATTTTCGATTAAGGGTAATATTTTCACCTAAGGAGTATAAATAAGTTTAATATAACAGTAGTAGTTTATAGCTAAATGCACAATTCTTGGCATGTTTTTTATGTGGTAACTAATATATCTAATAAATTGTTTGCATTCATGACATTTTATAAAGTTGAAGAAAAAGTACATTTCCTGCAGTTGTGACTCTTCCTTCTTTTTATCATCCCCTAGGTTGTATCAGAGTAAGATGGACGGTAGCTTTGATTGTGATTGTGGTGAGGTGGAACCACCTGATCACTAATAAAAGACATCTGTTAACCAACAGCTACCAGGGCTTCCTGTTGAAATATATAGCAACAAAGGAAGAAAAGAAGCAAAACGGAAATAGTGCTTACCAGCACCTTAAAAAGATGCTGCTCAGGACCAGTCCAACACTGAATGTATCTGCACTGTGAGGAGAATGTTCATAGAAGCCTGTTGTGTGCATATTTATTCACATTTTTGTTAAATGTTAAATCGTTTAGCACAGTAAATCTGAGTGCATAGTATGTCATTTCATTCCGTTTGAGTTTCTTGAGTGTTTTCTTTAAATGTCTGCAGAGTTGCTGCCCCTTTCTTGAGCTATGAGTACTGCAATCTTTTTAATTCTCAGTATGAGTAGAGCTTTTTGAGCTTTTAAATCTAAGGGGAACGCAACGGGCCTGGTTGGCATATGCAATGAACATCAAGAAACCATCTTGCTTTGGAAGCAAAATTATTTTTCTTCTCCCTTTTTGAAAGATCTTTTCCTTTAATGCCTGTTTTCTTCCTTGTTTACACAAGTTCAACAGTTTGTAAGGAAAAGGCAATAGTGGGGGTTTCAAAATGGCGGAGAAATTTGAAAGTCTCATGAACATTCATGGTTTTGAACTGGGCTCTAGGTATATGGACTTAAAACCATTGGGTTGTGGAGGCAATGGCTTGGTTTTTTCTGCTGTAGACAATGACTGTGACAAAAGAGTAGCCATCAAGAAAATTGTCCTTACTGATCCCCAGAGTGTCAAACATGCTCTACGTGAAATCAAAATTATTAGAAGACTAGACCATGATAACATTGTGAAAGTGTTTGAAATTCTTGGTCCCAGTGGAAACCAGTTAACAGACGATGTGGGCTTTTTAACCGAACTGAACAGTGTTTACATTGTTCAGGAGTACATGGAGACAGACTTGGCTAATGTGCTGGAGCAGGGCCCTTTACTGGAGGAGCATGCCAGGCTTTTCATGTATCAGCTGCTACGTGGGCTCAAGTATATTCACTCTGCAAACGTACTGCACAGAGATCTCAAACCAGCTAATCTTTTCATTAATACTGAAGACTTGGTGCTGAAGATAGGTGACTTTGGTCTTGCACGGATCATGGATCCTCATTATTCACATAAGGTATGTGTAAAGCCATCTGAGACAAGCCTTTAAACTGGTACACATCGCCAAGCATAGTTACTCGTATGTCCTTTGTATTTCGTTTCAGAATTTTTTTTGTCAATCGTATTAAACTTTACATTACTATCTGATACAGATCTACTTTCTTTCACAATCTCCCTGTGTTTGAAACAAAGATGGAGTGAGATCCTAATTACATACAAATTCCCAAAACTGTATACAGTAGTTATTATAATGAGTTGGTGAAAAATACTGGAATTCTCCTATAGTTATTTAAGAGTGGGATATGTTTTATCTGTTTGAGGCATAAATGTGGTCCAATCTGAAGGTAGATTTTCAATCTCTTTTGAGTCTATACCTACTCATCACTTACAGACTGTCTCATCTGACATTTCACATTTATCACGTTAGTAATAAAATCTACTCTCCAACTATTTTGTGCGTTAACAACGTACATCTGGCAGTAACAGATGCCAAGGCACAAGGCAAGAGTAACACTGGATGTGATGGTTATGTGTCAGCTTGGCTGGGCTGTGATTCTCAGTGGTTTGGCAGTTATGTAATGTAACTTAGCAGCAATGTAATGATGTATTCATCCTCCATTTTGTGATCTGATGTGATCATCCTCTGTTTTTGCATGATGCCAATTTTCACATAATGACCTGGTCTTTGGAACCTAACCATGTCTATAAGTGAAGACTGGGTGTATACTGTTCAGATATACGTTCTTTAAGCAAACCTAATTTAACATTCCCCCATGTGTGTCTGTCAGTTTGTTGTACTGTCGGGGCTTGCATGTTGCTGTGATGCTGAAAGCTATGCCACCGGTATTTAGATACCAGCAGGTGGAGGTCAGGTTTCAGCTGAGCTTCCAGACTAAGACTAGGAAGAAGGACCCGGCGGTCTACTTCTGAAAAGCATTAGGCATTGAAAACCTTATGAATAGCAGCAGAACATTTATATAGTACCAGAAGATGAGCCCCCCAGGTTGGAAGGCACTCAGAAGACGACTGGAGAAGAACTGTCTTCTTAGAGTCGACCTTAATGATGTAGATGGAGTAAAGCTTTCGGAACCTTCATTTCCTGATGTGGGACAACTCAGAATAAGAAGAAACAGCTGCAAACATCCATTAATAATCAGAACCTGGAATGTATGAAGTATGAATCTAGGAAAATTGGAAATCGTCAGAAATGAAATGGAACATATAAACATCGATACCCTAGGCATTAGTGAGCTGAAGTAGACCAGTATTAGCCATTTTGAATCAAACAGTCATATAGCCTACTATGCAGGGAATAACAGCTTGAAGAGGAATGGTGTTACATTCAGCATCAAAAAGAACATTTTAAGATCCATCCTGAAGTACAACACCGTCAGTGATAGCATAATATCCATACACCTACAAGGAAAACCAGTTAATACGACAGTTATTCAAATTTAGGCACCAACCACTGAGGCCAAAGATGATGAAGTTAAAGATTTTTATCAGCTGCTGCAGTCTGAACTCTATCGAACATACGTTGAGGATGCATTGATAATTATTGGTGATTGGAATGTGAAAGCTGGAAACAAAGAAGGATTGATAGTTGGAAAATATGGTCTTGGTGATAGAAACAATGCCGAAGATAGCATGATAGAATTTTGCAAGACCAACGACTTCATTGCAGATACCTTCTTTTACCAACATGAACGACGACTATACACATGGACCTCACCAGATGGAACACACAGAAATCAGATTGACTACATCTGTGGAAAGAGACGATGGCAAAGCTCAATATCATCATTCAGAACAAGATCAGGGGCTGACTGTGGAACAGACCATCAATTGCTCATATGCAAGTTCAAGCTGAAACTGAAAGAAATCAGAGCAAGTCCATGAGAGCCAAAATATGACCTTGAGTATATCCTACCTGAATTTAGAGACCATCTCAAGGATGGATTTGATGTGTTGAACACTAACTGACCAAGACCAGTTGAGTGGTGGAATGACATCAAGGACATCATCCGTGAAGAAAACAAGAGGTCATTGAAAAGACAGGAAAGAAAGAAAAGACTAAGATGGATGTCAGAGGAGTCTCTGAAACTTGTTCATGAACATCGAGCAGATAAATCAAAATGAAGAAATAATGAGGTAAAAGAACTGAACTGAAGATTTCAAAGGGCAGATCGAGAAGACAGAGTAAAGTATTACAATGACATGTACAAAGAGCTGGAGATAGAAAACCAAAAGGGAAGAACATGTTCTGTGTTTCTCAAGCTGAAAGAGCTGAAGAAAAAATTCAAGCCTCGCATTGCAATAGTGAAGAATTCTATGGGGAAGATATTAAACAATGCAGGAAACATGAAAAGAAGATGGGAGGAATACACAGAAGGAATACCAAAAAGAATTAGTCGATGTTCAACCATTTCAAGAGGTGGCATATGATCCGGAACTGATGGTACTGAAGGGAAGAAGTCCAAGCTGCTCGGAAGGCATAGGTGAAGAACAGGGCTTCAGGAATTGACGGAGTATCGAGATGTTTCAACAAACAGATGCAGCGCTGGAGGTGCTCACTCGTCTGTGCCAAGAAATAAGGAAGACAGCTTCCTGGCCAACTGACTGGAAGAGATCCATATTTATGCCTATTCCCAAGAAAGGTGATCCAACCGAATGTGGAAATTATAGAACTATATCATTAATATCACACACAAGCAAAATTTTGCTGAAGATCATTCCAAAACGGCTGCAGCAGTATATCAACAGGGAACTGCCAGAAATTCAGGCCAGTTTCAGAAGAGGGCGTGGAACCAGGGATATTGTTGCTGATGTCAGATGGATCCTGGCTGAAAGCAGAGAATACCAGAAGAATGTTTATCTGTGTTTTATTGACTATGCAAAGGTATTTGAGCGTGCGGATCGTAACAAATTATGCGAAGAATGGGAATTCCAGAACACTTGATTGTGCTCATGAGGAACCTTTACTTAGATCAAGAGGCAGCTGTTCAGACAGAACAAGGGGATACTGATTGGATTAAAGTCAGAAATGGTGTGCGTCAGGGTTGTATCCTCTCACCATACCTATTCAATCTGTATGCTGAGCAAATAATACCAGAAGCTGGACTGCATGAAGAAGAATGGGGCATCAGGATTGGAGGAAGACTCATTAACAACCTGCGTTATGCAGATGACACAACCTTGCTTGCTGAAAGGGAAGAGGACTTGAAGCACTTACTAATGAAGATCCAAGACCACAGCTTTCAGTATGGATTGCACTTCAGCATAAAGAAAACAAAAATCCTCAAAACTGGACCAATGGGCAACATCATGATAAACGGAGACAATGTTGAAGTTGTCAAGGATTTCATTTTACTTGGATCCACAGTCAACAGCCACGGAAGCAACAGTCAAGAAATCAAAAGATGCATTGCATTGGGTAAATCTGCTGCAAGAGACCTCTTTAAAATGTTGAAAAGCAGGGATGTCACACCTTGAAGACTAAGGTACACCTGACCCAAGCCATAGTATTTTCAACTGCATCATATCCATGTGAAAGCTGGACAGTGAATAAGGAAGACCGAAGAAGAATTGACGCCTTTGAATTGTGGTGTTGGCAAAGAATATTGAACATACCATGGACTGCCAAAAGAACGAACAAACCTGTCTTAGAAGAAGTACAACCAGAATGCTCCTTAGAAGCAGGGATGGTGAGACTGCGTCTTACATACTTTGGACATGTTGTCAGGAGGGATCAGTCCCTGGAGGAGGACATCATGCTTGGTAGAGTACAGGGTCAGTGGAAAAGAGGTATACCCTCAACGAGGTGGATTGACACAGTGGCTGGGATAATGAGCTCAAGCATAGCAACGATTGTAAGGATGGTGCAGGATCAGGCAGTGTTTCCTTCTGTTGTGCATAGGGTCGCTATGAGTCAGAACCAACTTGATGGCACCTAACAACAACAACAATTTAATTTGAAATCTAAATTGCCATAAAGATAAAATAGGCAGTAAAAATTAGTTAAAAGGATTTATAGCAACTTTCTCTCAGGGTTACAACCTACCTTTGAATAAGAATTTAATAATATTTTTCAAGCAGGACCCTGGTCTTTTAGTTTTCAAATGAAATCTTAGCTGGTACCCTGATGTTTAAAATATAAAAATGTAGCAGCTTTGGTTGTAGCGAACCTTGGGAGTCCTGCTTACTTCACTTGCCATGTTTTTGCTAGTTGCTGTTGAGTTGATTTCGACTCATGGCAACCCTGCAAGTTGCAGAGTAGAACTGATCTGTAGGATGTTCTCGGCTATACTCTTAACAGAAGCAGATCTCCAGGCCTTTTCTTTTGTGGTACTGCTGGGTGGGTTTGAACTGCCAACGCTTAGGTTAGCAGTGGAGTGCAAACCTTTTGTATCACCTAGGGACCTTGACTTCCTATAATGAGTCTAAAACAGCAAACAAGCTAGAAGAAAAAACCTTGACTCATATGAATCATCTCACATTAAGTATATCTTAATATTTTAAAAACTTTAACATAGAAATTAAGTATTAAAATGAAATGGATGACTACATCCTTTTTTTTTAATTTTTTTATTGTACTTTCGAATAAAGTTTACACAGCAAACTAGTTTCTCATTAAACAGTTAGTACACATATTGTTTTATGACATTAGTTAGCAACCCCACGACATGTCAACACTCCCTTCTTGACCCTGGGTTCCCTACTACCAGCTTTCCTATCCCCTCCTGCCTTCTAGTCCTTGCCCCTGGGCTGTTGTGCCCCTTTGGTCTCATTTTGTTTTGTGGGCCTCTCTAATCTTTGGCTAAAGAGTGAACCTCAGGAGTGATTTCATTACTGAGCTAAAAGGGTGTCTGGGGGCCATACTCTCAGGGTTTCTCCAGTCTCTGTCAGACCAGTAAGTCTGGTCTTTTTTCGTGAGTTAGAATTTTGTTCTGCATTTTTCTCTAGCTCTGTCCAGGATCCTCTATTGTGATCCCTGTCAGAGCACTCGGTGGTAGCTGGGCATCATCTAGCTGTACTGGGCTCAGCCTGGTGGAGGCCATGGTAGGTGTGGTCCATTAGTCCTTTGGACTTATTTTTCCCTTGTATCTTTAGTTTTCTTCATTCTTCATTGCTCCCGAAGCAATGGGTGAGACCAGTGGAGTATCTTAGATAGCCACTCACAAGTTTTTAAGACCCTAGAGGCTATTCACCAAAGTAGAATGTAGACCATTTTCTTTATAAACTATATTATGCCAGTTGAGGTAGATTTTCACTGAGACCATGGTCCCCAGAGCCCTCAGCCCAGCAATCTGGTCCCTCGGAGAGTTTCAGTGTGTTTGGTAGCTTCCATGACCTTGTCTTATACCTGTGTTGGCTTCCCCAGTATTGTGTACTGTCTTACCCTTCACCAAAGTTACCACTTACCTACTGTCTATTTAGTTTTTTGCCATCCCTATCCCTCTCCTCCCTCATAACCATCAAAAATTATTTCTTTTTGTGTGGAAACCTTTTCATGAGTTTTTACAGTAGTGGTCTCATACAGCATTTGTGCTTTCATGATTGACTTATTTCACTCAGCATAATGCCCTCCGGATTCATCCATGTTATGAGATGCTTCACAGATTGATCTTCGATCTTCATTGTTGCATATACTCCATTGTGTGTATGTGCCATAGTTTATCTATTCACCTGTTGATGGGCATCTAGGTTGCTTCCACCTTTTTGCTATTGTGAACAATGCTGCAGTGAACATGGGCGTGCATAGGTCTATTCATGTGACGACTCTGACTTCTCTAGGATCTATTCCTAGAAGTGGGATTGGTGGATCCAGTGGTATTTCTATTTCTAGCTTTCTAAGTAAGCGCCATATTGTTTTCTAAAATGGTTGTATCATTTTGCATTCCTACCAGCAGTGCATACGAGTTCTATCTCCCGCAGCTTCTCCAACACGTGTTATTTCCTGTTTTTTTGATTCGTGCCAGTAATGTCAGTATGAGATGGTATCTCATTGTGGTTTTGATTTGCATTTCTCTAATGGCTAGTGATCTCGAGCTTTTCCTCATGTGTCTGTTGGCAGCTTTAATGTCTTCTTTGTGAAGTGTCTATTTCCTTTGCCCATTTTTTAATTGGTTTATTTGTAATTTTTAGACAATCCCAGTTATTTCGCCTATCTTCTGGAGTTTGTGTTGACTGCACCCTTTTTATGGGTAACAATAAGGCATAGTGGATAGAACACTGAGCTAAGAGTTACACTATCTAAAATTGTGTTTCATTTCTACATCTAACTAGCTATATGACCTTAAACATATCCCTTAATCTATCTCAGTGTTATTAAAACCAAAAAATCAAACCCATTGCTGTCAAGTCAGTTCCGACTCACAGTGACCCTATAGGACAGAGTAGAATTGCCCCATCGGGTTTCTAAGGAGCGGCTGGTGGATTTGAACTGCCAACCTTTTGGGTAGCAGCCAAGCTCTTAACCAGTACGCCACCAGGGCGCTCCCTAAGTGTTATTACACCTGTAAAATGGAGTTAATATCTACCCTCATGATTTCTCAGGGTGTTTTCAGGATTAAATGATTCAATATATGTGTAAGTATTTTTGTCAATTACTCTATAAAGTATTAAAATAGATTGGTTAGGAATGAGCTATATAATAGAGCCAGGTACCCTGGGTTGTCAGTAAGGTGGTTGACACTGTGGATAAGTTGCATCTCTGGTGCTCTTCCCTATCCTTCTCCCACATACCTAAAGAATGTCTGCTCCTTCTAGGTCCTCTTCTGAAGTGTGTTTTGAATGCATGGCCTACAGTTAACACTAAATTCTTACAATGCATTTTGGTCATGTGACTGTCATCTTACAGATGATACATCCATCCCAGGGAGAGTTTAACTGCGTTCAGCCTCAAAAAGTGCGTAAGCCTTGAAAACAGGCTTAGAAATCAACAGTCTTGTTTTAGGATTTCACAATTACTGTGTTTTTAGATTAAGGATTCTTTAATGAATCAAGTGTTATGTACTATTCTTTGGCTAAATTAAAATACGTTTTTTGTTTGTTTTTTAGGGTCACCTTTCTGAAGGATTGGTTACTAAATGGTACAGATCTCCACGTCTTTTACTTTCACCTAATAATTATACTAAAGCCATTGACATGTGGGCTGCAGGCTGCATCTTTGCTGAAATGCTGACCGGTAAAACCCTCTTTGCAGGTTAGAAATTTAAAAATATATTATGTGGGAAAAAAATTAAGTTGTCCCAAAGAGGCATAATTTTGCACGTGTCTATGAAGCAAGATCTGTATAAGATTTAAAACAATGTATTGTAGTCTGGAATATTAAAATGAAAATATCGCATTGTACTATTTAAAAAGTTTATAAAACTTAATCAGATATTTACTGATTTGGTCATTTAATTTAGTCACAAGTCTAGTTTTTTTTTGTATATGGCATCTTATTTCATAAACATAATTTCCTGTTTTGTGGATCCGTAATACTTGTTGGTAATCTGTGTTAAACAAGTTGATAATCTGTGTTAAACAATACCTGGGTTGTATGGTGTTGTCAGTGTTAGTCACTTCCTGTGAAATTTTTTATTGTTGAGAACCCATTCTCTTGGCCATCTATCACTCCTGGGTGGATGCTCCAACTTCCATATCCTGTCATCTCACTGCTGTGATCTTTCAGAAACAACCAAACAAGTAATTTTTTGCTGGGTTTGGTGCTGTGAAGGAGTCTTAAGGAATTGTGAAAGAGTAAGCTTAACCAAGATGGGAAGAGATGAAGCAAAGTACAAGTTTGTGTAAAACTATTTAGTTTAGACTGTAAGAGCCATAAGCTTAGAGAGGAAATATCAGTGATGGCTAGAATGGAAGGCATAATGGAGTCAAAAGAACTTCCACTACATAGGAATAGTGAAGAATTTTGATACAGGGAAAAGGAGAAAAAGTGGTATTTATCTAAAGGTACCATATAAATAAAAGCATGATCCTGGTGTATCTATGAAATGAGTGAGAAAAGTTTGATGAAAGCAAGGTTAATATTAAAGATACTTACGGCTAGCTAAGATGAAGCCAGAATGGTAATTCTGAGAAAGTAGGCAGAGGAGTCTCCATTTGAAAAACTAGGAAATAGTGGGGTACCGAAGAATTGTGGGAGTCCCTGGGTGGTGCAAATGGCTAACGTGCTCAACTCCTAACCAAAAGTTTGGAGGTTTAAATCAGCCCAGAGGCACCTTAGAAGAAATGCGTGGCGATCCACTTCCAAAAAATCAGCCTTTGGAAGTCCTATGGAGCACAGTTCAGTTCTCCTCTGACACACTTTGGGTTGCCATTAATCAGAGTTGACTTGATGGTAACTGGTGTTGGGAGATTTTTGAGTTAGGGAAGTGACTTGATGGTGATTTAGGACCTTTCTTCTCTTTTGACATTACTTTCTTTTCTCTCTGACCAGTTTTCAGAGTGGCCTTCTCATCAACACAACCCAGATTGTGTTAAGAGCAAAAGCAAGGGAGTGGGGCAGTCTGTGTACAAAAGAAAGATTAATAAAAGAAAGGTACATAGAGGAGAGCATTGATGAAGAAAAGGCAGTGTGCATAAATGCCCTTAAACATTTTTTTAATGCCGATACTTGTTACACTGTCCAGCTTACGTAACATTAACCAATCCTTACAATATTTTCTCTGTACTTCTTGGAAATTTCTTTCATGATATGTGATAGTGATAGGGTTTCAATTTAGAAAGTTATGAGAAAATACCAGTGATTCCTGGAAACTAAATGGTTAAGTTGACTGAATTTTTCCTAGGAACAATATTGTGATTAGAAGTTACATTCATATTCTCATCCCTTTTGGCATATATAAAATAATTATTATTTGTTGCTGCATAACATATTACCCTAAAACTTAGTGACTTAAACAGCACATATTTATTATCTCACAGTTTCTGTGGGTTAGGAATTTGGGAGCAGCTTAGCTACATGGTTTTATTTTACCTCAGGTTCTCTCAGCCCTAAAATGTTGGGTACGGCTGCAGTCATTTGAAGGCTTGATTGGAACTGGAGGATCCACTTCTAAGATAGCTGACTTACATGACCATTAGCCAGAGGCCTCAGTTCCTCACCACGTGGGCCTTTCTATAGGACTGCTTGAGTGTTTTCCCAGTATGGCAGCTGGCTTCCCCCCTCCAAAATGAGTGATAAGCAAAGAGAAAACCAAAAGACCCTTTTTTAAAAACAGTTTTTTTGAGATATGATTCATGTGCCATGTACTTCACCCATTTAAAATGAATTTAACAGTTCAGTATTTTTTAGTGTATTTACAGTGTTGTGCAGCAGTTACCACAATCTAATTTAAAACATTTTTGTCCCCCCAAAAGAAACCCTGCAGCCATTAGCAGTCACTTCACGTCCCATCTCCTCCTTCCGCCACCTTCTAGCAATAACTAATATACTTTGTAGCAATACTTAATACACTGTCTCAGTAGATGTCTATTCTGGACATTTCATATAAATGAAATCATGCAGTATGTGGCCTTTTGTGATGTGCTTCTTTCACTTAGCATAATTTTTTCAAGATTCATCCATGTTGTAGCATGTATCAGTACTTCATTCCTTTTTATGGCCAAATATTCTACTGTATGGATATACCACATTTTGTTTATCCATTAGTCAGTTGATGGACATTTGAGTTGTTTCCAATTTTTAGCTATTCTGAATAATGCTTCTGTGAACATTTGTGTACAAGTTTTGTGTGAACATGTTTTCAGTTCTCTTGTGTATGTATACTTAGGAGTGGAATTGCTGGGTCATATGGTAACTCTAGTTTAACTTTTTGGAAAAAATGCCACACAGTTATCCAAAGCACTCCTTTCCCGCCAATGAAGGTTCCAGTTTCTGCAGATTTTCCTCAACACTTACTATTGTCTGTCTTTTTGAGTATAGCCATCCAAGCATGTGTGAAGTGGTATCTTTTGTGGGTTTGATTTCCATTTCTCTAATGACTAATGGTGTTGAGCATCTTTTCATATATTTATTGGCCATCTGTATATCTTCTCTGGAGAAATGTATATCCAGATATGTTGCCCATTTTTTAAATTGGGTTATATTTGTCTTAAATATAGAATTATTAGAGTTCTTTATATATTCTGCATGCAAATCCATTATCAGATATATGATCTGCAAATATTTTATTCCGTTCTGTGGGTTGTCATTTTATTTTTTTTAGGTTATACTTCTTTTCATTTTTACTATCATTCATTGTTGTTGCTGTGAGCTGCCGTTGAGTCGGCCCCCTACTCATAGCAACTGTGTGTGTGACAGAGAAGAACTGCTCTATAGGGTCTTCTTGGCTATAATCTTTACAGGAGCAGATCACCAGGCCTTTTGTTTTGTGGAGCCACAGGGTGGGTTTGAACAGCCAGCCTTTAGGTTAACAGCCAGTTGCAAACCACTTGTTCCACCCAGGCTCCTCTCCTTTTTGCTTAATGAGCAACATCACGATAAACAGAGAAAAGATTGAAGTTGTCAAGGATTTCATTCTACTTGGATCCATAATCAACAGCCATGGAAGCAGCAGTCAAGAAATCAAAAGACTCATTGCATTGGGTAAATCTGCTGCAAAGGACCTCTTTAAAGTGTTGAAAAGCAAAGATGTCACCTTGAAGACTAAGGTGCGGCTGACCCAAGCCATGGTATTTTCAGTCGCACCATATGCATGTGAAAGCTGGACAATGAATAAGGAAGACTGAAGAAGAACTGATGCCTTTGAATTGTGGTGTTGGCGAAGAATATTGAATATACCATGGACTGGCAAAAGAACGAACAAATCTGTCTTAGAAGTAGTACAGCCAGAATGCTCCTTAGAAGCAAGGATGGCGAGACTGCATCTTACATACTTTGGACATGTTGTCAGGAGGGATCAGTCCCTGGAGAAGGACATCATGCTTGGTAGAGTACACGGTCAGCAGAAAAGAAGACCCTCAATGAGGTGGACTGACTGACACAGTGGCTACAAGAATGAGCTCAAGCATAACAACGATTGTAAGGATGGCTCAGGACCAGGCAGTGTTTCCTTCTGTTGTGCATAGGGTCGCTATGAGTCGGAATCGACTCAACGGTGCCTAACAAGAACAACAACATGGTGTCTTTTGAAACATGAAAAAGTTTTTAATTCTGATGAAGTACATTTTATCTGCTTCTTTTGTCAGTTTTACTTTTAGGGTCATATTTAAGAAACCGTTGCTTAACCCTAGGTCATTGATGTTTACTCCTGTGTTTTCTTCTAAGAGTTTTATAGTTTTAGCTTTTACATTTCGGTCTGTGACCCATTTTGTGTTAATTTTTTGTATGGTATGAGGTGGAGGCCCAGCCTTAGTCTTTTTCATGTGGATATCCAAATAAAATTGTGTTGCCACCCTTGTCAATGGATGCAAAATATCTTTTTTTGAACTAATCTCAGAAGTGACACACTGCCACTCAGCTTTTTTCTCTGCATTAGAAATGAGTCATTAAGTACACCTCACACTCCAGGGGAAAGGAATTTCATTCCACCTTTTGAAGCGAGGAGTCTCAAAGAATTTGTGGACATATTTTAAAGCTACCACAATAATGGATAACATATCAGGAAAACAAAGAGAACAAATTTGAAGTCTGTGTAATTTAAATCATTAAGTGATGGCTCCAAGTCATATAAAATGGGGCCAGAATCCATTTGGCATATTCAGACATTGTTCGAGTATAGCAATAGAAAGAATCATTAAAAAAAAAAAAACTCTAAGGTAGCATAATTTTGATCTTAAATCCATGTAAACTTTAGTTAATTAGTAAGAATTGTTTTTGAAATGCTTGAAAGATCCAGGTTATAGTTCTCTTCTTGCTGCTAGATGCTTTATTGGTAAATTGGTAAGCCTTTCGATAAAAATGGCATGAAGGAAGATCTAAGTGTTTAATTAGGCCTCAAGAGGGTATGGCAATAAAAGTCAGGGATTCAGCCTTTGTTGGAAATCTGTATTTTTAACTTACAGGAAGTGTCCTAGACTTAGTTTTCCAGTGCATTTCTGTTGTGCATCTAGCATGTTACTTTGTCAGTGCTCCCATCCAAGCACAGCCCTTCCACCTGTGCAGGAGATGCCTTCTTCTCTCCCCTACTCCAGGCTTTTGATCCAGCACTTTTTTTCTTCTCCTAGATCTTCATTTTACCCCCTCTACTGGATTATCGTTTTTTATTTTTTTAGCTTTATTGTGCTTTAGGTGAAAGCTTACAGCTCAAGTTAATTTTTCATTAAAAAAATTATACACATACTGTTTTGTGACATAAGTTGCGATCCCCACAATGTGACATCACACTCCCCGTTTCCATCCTGGGTTCCCTGTGTCCATGCATCCAGCTTTCCTGTCCCTTCCTGCCTTGTTGTCCTGCTTTTGGGCGGGAGTTGCCCATTTGGTCTCATATATTTGAACTAGAAAGCACATTCCTCACGTGTGTTATTGTTTGTTTTATAAGCCTGTGTACGTCTGACAAGTGGGCTTCAGGAGTGGTTTCAGTTCTGAGTTAACAGCGTGTTCAGAGGCCATAGTCTCAGCAGTACCTCCAGTCTCTGTCAGACCAGTAAGTCTGGTCTTTTTTCATTACTTTGAATTGTGTTCTACATTTTTCTCCCGCTGTGTGTCCAGGACTCTGTTGTGTTCCTTTACAGAGCAGTTGGTGGTGGTAGCTGGGCGCCATCTAGTTCTTCTACTGGATTATTTTTATCAGTATTTGAACATGCTATAAATTTTTCAGTCCTACAAAACACAGTATCTCTCTCCTGATGCCACGTCTTCCTCAACTAGTGCTACATTTTTCTGCTCCCCATTTAAAGTAAAACTCCTCAAAAGATATGTGCACAAAAAGAAACAATCTTTGATGGTTACAGGAGAGGGGAGGGGTGGGGATGGAAAAGCACTAAATAGAGAATAGATAAGTAGTAACTTTGATGAAGGGTAAGACAGTACATAATACTGGGGAAGCCAGCACAGCTTGTACAAGGTAAGGTCATGGAAGCTCCATAGATACATCCAAACTCCCTGAGGGACCAAATTGCTAGGCTGAGGGCTGCGGGGACCATGGTCCTAGGAAACATCTAGCTTAATTGGCATAACATAGTTTATAAAGAAAACTAAAGATACAAAGGAAAGATTAGTCCAAAGGACTAATTGACCACATCTACCATGGTCTTCACCAGGGTGAGTCCAGTACAGCTAGATGGTGCCTGGCTGCCACCACTGACTCTCTGACAGGGATCACAATAGAGGGTCCTGGACAGAGCTGGAGAAGAACGTAGAACAGAATTCGAGCTCAAAAAAAGACTAGACTTGCTGGCCTGACAGAGACTGGAGAAACCCTGAGAGTATCACCCCCAGACACCCTTTTAGCGGTAATAAAGTCACTCCTGAGGCTCATTGTTCGGCCAAAGATTGGACAGGCGCATAAAACAAAACAAGACTGAAGGGGCACACCAGCCCAGGGACAAGGACTGGAAGGCAGGAGGGGACAGGAAAGCTGGTAATAGGGGACCCAAGGTTGAGAAGGGAGAGTATTGACATGTCGTGGGGTTGTTAACCAGTGTCATAAAACAATATGTTTACTGTTTAATGAGAAACTAGTTTGTCATCTAAAGTACAATTTAAAGAAAAAAAAGGTGCATTCTTGCTTGTCTTTAATTCCTGTTCTTCCATTCTTTCTTGACCTCTCTCCAGTTGGGCTTTTGCCCTCCACCATACCACCAAAACTGCTCTTGCCAAGTTCACCAATGATAATTCGCAGTCCTCATCTTAAGCTATCTCCAGCATTTGTCACAATTCATCTTTGCCTCTTTTTGAAACGCTGTTTCATCTATCTTCTAGCACACCACTTTCTCAATTCTTTTCCTTTCTCAATGGCTCCTCCTTTCAGTCTTCTTTGCCAAGTCTTCCCTTTCTCCTTGTCCTCAATTTTAGGATATCCCAGGTTCAATCCTTGGACTCTTTTCTAGCCACGCTTATTTCCTGGGTGATCTCATTCTCTTTCATTATTTCAAGTAACATTTATATCTTTGTGAGACCAGTGAGTCTAGTTCTTTTGTGTGTGTGTGTGTGTTAGAATTTTGTTCTACATTTTTCTCCAGCTCTGCCTGGGACCCTCTATTTTGGTGACAGCTGGGCAACATCTAATTCTAGACTCAGTCTGGCGGAGGCTGTGGTAATTGTGGTAGTGTTCCAAATCATACCTTCAGCCCTGGCCTCTCTGAATTTCAGATTCATTAACTCCTACATAATATCTCCACTGGAATATCTAATGGGCATCTCAAATTTAACTGAACTCCTGATGTTTCTTTCTCACACTTTCTCTTTCTGCTGTACTCCTTATCTTGGTAAACCAGCAGCTGCATTTTTTAGTTGCTTAGGCCAAAATGTTGGCTGTAAGCTGTTTCCTTCAAAATATGTCTAGGATCTTAACTGCTTGCTATAATCTTCACTACTACCACCCTGGTACAGTCAACCATCATGTATTTCCTGGTCTAATACAGGACTTTCTAACTGGCCTTCCTACTTCCGTATTTGCCTTCTCTGTTCTGGTTACCACATAGCAACCAGAGTGTTCCTCAGATCATGTCATGGCTCAGCACTCTCTGGTGGCTTCCCATCAAACTCAGGGCAAAGCAAACTGATCTCATCTCCCATTACTTTCACCCCTTCTTACTCCTCAGCCACTCTACTTGAGCTACACTTGGCTACTTGTTCCTTGGACACACCAAGCCCACTCTCTCCTCTGAGCCTTTGCGTCTGTTTTGCCACCTTCCTGAAATTTTCTTCTTCCATATGAATGCATGGTGTGTACCTCACTTTCTTTAGGTGTTGTCTTCATTTTTAGCTTTTCAGTGAGGCCTTCCTATGTCATCCTATATAAATTAACAACCCTATCCCCAACCCCAGCACTCTCTTTCTTAGCTTACTCTGTTTTTTCATACACTTTGGTATTATTTTTTATGCTTTAGATGAAGGTTTACAGAGCAAATTAGTTTCTCATTAAACAGTACACATATTGTTCTATGACATTGGTTGCCAACTCCACAACATGTCAACATTCTCCCCTTCTTGACGCTGGGTTCCCCATTACCAGCCTTCCTGTCCCCACCTGCCTTCTCCTCCTTGCCCCTGAGCTGGTGTGCCCATTTAGTCTCATTTTGTTTTATGGGCCTGTCTAATCTTTGGCTGAAGGGTGAACCTCAGGAGTGACTTCATTACTGATCTGAAAGGGTATCCAGGGGCCATACTCTTGGGCTTTCTCCAGTCTTTGTCAGATCAGCAAGTCTAGCTTTTTTTTCTGTGAGTTTTTCTATATTTTTCTCCAGGTCTGTCTGGAACCCTCTATTTTGGTGGCAGCTGGGCACCATCTAGTTCTGAACTCAGTCTGGTGGAAGTTGTAATTGTGGTAGTTGTGGACCATTAGTCCTTTGGACTAACTTTTCCCTGTGTCTTTGGTTTTCTTTATTTTCCCTTGCTCCAGACAGGGTGGGACCAGTGGAGTATCTTAGATGGTCATGCAAAAACTTTTAAGACTCCAGATACTACTCACCAAAGTAGGATGTAGAACATTTTCTTTGTAAGCTATTAATGCCAGTTGAGCTAGATGTTCCCCTGAGACCATGGTCCCCAGTCCTCAGCCCAGTAATTTGGTCCCACAGGGAGTTTGGATATATCTATGGAGCTTCCATGACCTTGCCTTGGTCAAGTTGTGTTGTCTTCTCCATTACTGTTGGCTTCCCCATTATTGTTTACTGTCTTATGCTTCACCAAAATCAGCTTACTCTATTTTTCTTCATAGCATTTGTCACCATTTGCCAAGCTGTATGTTTACACAGTTATTATCTGTCTTCCTTCACTAGATTGTAAGCTCCAAGAGATCAGGAACTTGTTCTTATTTGTTTCAAGTGCTCACAGTTGATGATCAAGAAAAATTTGAATGTTAAATGAATTTCTAGAAATTAGCGGAAAAGCAAACAACCTTTTTTGTTGCCCATTTAGCCTGAAGTTTTGCCTCTTATTTAATAGTGGGTCTTGAATTAGAAATGCTAACTGAGCCTAACACATAATTATAAAAGCTCCAATTTCACAAATCTAGTCGTTTTATTGATGATGAGATAAAGTCCTAGAGATGTTAAGTATTTGCCCCAATGTTATAGCCAGTTAATTAGCGGTGTAGTTGAAACTAGAATCCAAGACTCTTAAATCTCAATTCACTGTTCTTTTCACTACTTTCTGGTACTTTAATGTGAGGCCAAACTTCCAAGAGTTGATTTCTGTGTGGAAACAAAGCAGCTAAAAGTAAACATTAGTGAGCAGGAATAGAAATAGAAATGTGTTTTAGCAGATTGGTGATATTGATACCTGCTGATGAGTGATTCAGCTAAAGCCATTTCCCCCAGTGGTTAGGTCATTGCACTATTTTAGTTTCCCATAGTTTCAGTATGTTTACAGCCAGATAAGCAAACATTGAGGAATGTTTGTATTTATGTTGTATTTGGTGTTTTTTAATCTCACTCAGGTGCACATGAACTTGAACAGATGCAGCTGATTTTAGAATCTATACCTGTTGTACATGAGGAAGATCGTCAGGAGCTTCTCAGCGTAATTCCAGTTTACATTAGAAATGACATGACTGAGCCGCACAAACCTTTAACTCAGCTGCTTCCAGGAATTAGTCGAGAAGGTATTGTGACTCAAGAGTAACTAGTGCGCTAATGTGTGTGTGTGTTTGGGGGAACTTCAGCCTTTTATCCTTATGTATGCTGCTTTCTCCCAGATAGTCTTTAGATACTTAAGATGCACCTAAAACTTGAGTTCTCACTTCCCCTTTCTTGACCTATATTTAGTCTGGGATCTGTCTCTCTGTTCTTCTGAATAATTTTCCAGATTCCAGAAGTGTACCTGTTCTTTCTCATTCTAATCCCATATACTCTTCCAGTTTATACCTCTGATTACCTACCACAGGTGAGCATATTGAAGCACTGGCTCTCACTAAGGTAGAATGGGGTTCTTTGAGGGTTATATGATAAGTAAGTATGGGTATTAATGTGATTTAGATGTGAAAAAGAAAATTGGGTCAGGGGAAAGCAAAGGCTTCAGGGCAAGGGAGAGTTAGAGGGAAGAGCAAAACACAAACAAAAATAATGTGTATGACTGTGCATTAGTCCATATAAGCAAAACAGATTACATAACAGATTGCGGATTGTTGTGTTAGGGAGTATTAGGTGCCAAATGAGAGAATTTGTGCAAACTTGAAAGTAGTAGGAACTTGGAGAGAGTCAAAACTTCATTTTGATATGTCACTCAAAATGGAGTGATCTATCTTTGTGTCCTAAATCTTTAAAATTATATTAAGATACATCAAGGCAAGAGTTAGAGTTCTTATCAATCAAAAAAATTATGAATGTATAGTTTCTTAAACATCTTAAACACACACACGCACACAAACACATATGCATATATATTTTAAATCATTATATATGGTTAAGGTTAGTCATATTAAAGTGTTTTAAAGTAGGAAGTCCCAGTCTAGGTGGGCAGTGCTAGGTGGGAAGTGCTTAGGTGTTTCTTCATATGCGTGGTTTTAACATAGTTTAGAGACAAAGTGGGATTTTCTTCATCATATCTTAATATGCTTAGTTTTACATTTATCTGGAACATAGTTAAAATTTTATCCAGTACACCTCTAGCTATACCAAAACATACACTATCAAGGTGATGGATGCCCTAATGCTTGGGTGGAAGGTTTTAGATTGGGTGGTAGGTGTTGCTGGGCTCCCACCTATTATGTACAGGGTACAGATAGAGAGTTAAGTCTCTACCTAGGAAGAAGCAGAGGATACCAGTATTGAAACTGTGAAGCCTGAGAGGGTGGATATCATCAAGATAGGGTGCAGTATCATGGTGTCTGATATATCTTACTTTCAAATCTTTCAGCAAAATAATACAGATAACGCAAATATGGCAGAATGTTCAAAAGCATGCATCTCCTGAGAACAAAGACATTTTCACATAACCACAATGCCATTATCATATATAAAGAAATTAAAATTCTCTGTTTTCATTTAATATCTCATCTTATTGAGTTTCTCTGTCCCCAGAATGTTTTATTCATAGTTTTTTCCCCAGGTTAGGCTTCAGTCAAGGATCATATATTAAAATTAGTTGTTATGTCTCTAAACTCTCTCAATCTAGAACAGATCCCTCCCACTCCTACCCCCTTCTTCCCCTCCCCCCCCCTTTTTTTTCCGACATTGTGTTTTCAAAGAGACCAGTCTCATAGATTGTCTCACAGCCTGGATATGATTTTTCCCTTGTGGTGGTAATTTGTTCCTTTCTTCCGTATGTTTTCTATCAATGGTAAGTTGGGTCTACAGACTTTTTAAAAAATACTTAGATTCAACTATTTTAACACGAATATTTCCTAGGTACATGTACGAGTGCAAAGCAATAGGAGTCTGTGTGTCTCAAATTCACTGGGTGTTGGGAGCTCAGCCTGGTTAGTTTCTTGGCCACCTCTTCCTCTTCCCACCTGCTGCCCCACAGTTCCCAAAGGCTAGGAATTTTATAGAGTATTTTCTTCTTGTATAAAAAAAAAAAAAAAACTTTTTTTTTTTATAGTTGGGTATATATCCCTGTATATCCCCCTTCCCTCTGAGAATGGTAGTCATCCTGGGTCACCTATCCATAACACTGTACTTTAACATAGCCACTGAGCTAATCAAGACTGTCTCTTCTACAGGAGAACCAAGGCAGCTTGATGGTACTGTGAAATGACTTCTGGATTAGGGTAATGTAGTAGAGAGGAGCAGGAAAGAATATGAGGGAGCATAGGAAGGAACCTTGGCCCTGGCCACAGAAGGACATGAAGAAAAATGAGCCTGAGGTTTCTTCTCTTTAGTCTTTGTTGGACTGATTTGAGGATTGAATGAGATAATGTATATAAAAGTGCTTTGTAAAATGTAAACTACAAAAATGTCAGCTGTTGTTCATATTGATGAGTGATTGGGAATTGAGTGCAAGGTCTTTCTAGAATACTGGTTAATTTTATAGAAAGGCTATCTTTCCCTTTGAGATAGGTAAGAATCTAAGGATAAGATGTCTGAGAGACCATAGTGAAGAGATGGGAACTGAGATAAATGTGAAGTGGGCTTATCTGTTGAGAATGATAGATTAGATTGATAACATGAAGAGATTGGTGTGGAACATTGCCAAGCAGTAGTAGCAAAGGCCCAATTGAAATTCTACAGCATGAGTTTGTAGTAAGTCAGATCTGAGTGGTTTTGCATCTAGCTTTCCTCAGTGCTGTACGTATGGCCAGGGAGCAGAGAAAGTAGATGGTGGAGCGGAACCAGGCATGGGGATTGTTGTAAGTCATAAGGCACAGGCGTGTGCAGGTAGCATAAGGGCGGCTGTCATGTTAGCGACAGTGTGGTTCAGGCTGGGTCAGGAGCTTAGGAAGGCCTAACGGACTCAATTCGTGGGAAGAATTGAGTGTGTGAGCACCCCACCAGAGCCCTAAAATGATCAACTGCAGTATGTGAACTCTGCTGGAGTGTGATTGATGTGAAGCAGAGATTAGTAGGACAGAGTCAACGGGGAGGGAGCAGGGTAATGGGAACGGACTTTTATTATTAAGTACTAGACAGTATGCTTTCTTTTCTTTTCCATCAGCTCTTTCCATAGATGTAGTCAGTTTGATTTCTGTGTGTTCCATCTGGTGAGGTCCATGTGTATAGTTGCCGTTTATGTTGGTAAAAGCAGGTATTTGCAACGAAGAAGTCGTTGGTCTTACAAAATTCTATCATTTGATCTCTGGCATTGTTTCTGTCACCAAGGCCATATTTTCCAGCTACTGACCCTTCTTCATTTCCAACTTTTGCATTCCAATCGCCAGTAATTATCAATGCATCTTGATTGCATATTTGATCAATTTCAGACTGCAGCAGCTAATAAAAATCTTCTATTTCCTCCTCGGAATATACCCTAGAGATACAAGAGCCTTCACACAAACAGATATATGCACACCCATGTTTATTGCAGCTCTGTTTACAATAGCAAAAAGCTGGAAGCAACCAAGATGTCCGTCAACGGATGAATGGGTAAATAAATTGTGGTATATTCACACAATGGAATACTACGCATCGATAAAGAACAGTGACGAATCTCTGAAACATTTCATAACGTGGAGGAATCTGGAAGGCATTATGCTGAGCGAAATGAGTCAGTTGCAAAAGGACAAATATTGTATAAGACCACTATTATAAGATCTTGAGAAATAGAAAAAATGGAGAAGAACACATACTTTTGTGGTTACAAAGGGGGGAGGGAGGGAGGGAGGGAGAGGGCTTTTTATTGATCAATCTGTAGATAAGAACTGCTTTGGGTGAAGGGAAAGACAACACTCAATACAAGGAAGGTCAGCCTAATTGGACTGGACTAAAAGCAAAGAGGTTTCCAGGATAAAATGAAAGCTTCAAAGGTCAGCGGAGCAGGGGCTGGGGTCTGGGGAACTTGGTTTGAGGGGACTTCTAAGTCAATGGGCAAAATAATTCTATTATGAAAACATTCTGCATCCCACTTTGAATTGTGGCACCTGGGGTCCTAAATGCCAACAAGCGGCCATCTAAGATACATCAATTGGTCTCAACCCACCTGGAGCAGAGGCAAAGGAAGAACACCAAGGTCACACGACAGCTAAGAACCCAAGAGACAGAAAGGGCCACATGAACCAGAGACCTACATTATCCTGAGACCAGAAGAACTAGTTGGTGCCCGGCCACAATCGATGTCTGCCCTGTCAGGGAGCACAACAGACAACTCCTGAGGGAGCAGGAGACCAATGGGATACAGACCCCAAATTCTCATGAAAAGACCATACCTTAATGGTATGACTGCGACTAGAGGAATCCCAGAGACAGTGCTCCCCAGAACTTCTGATGGCACAGGACAGGAACCATCCCCGAAGACAAATCATCAGGCATGAAAAGGACTGGTCAGTGTGGGGGAGAGAGATGCTGATGAAGAGTGAGCTAATTAAATCAGGTGGACACTGGAAAAAAAAAAAAAATCTTCTATTTCTTCGTCTTGGCCCTAGTGGTTGGTGCATAAATTTGAATAACAGTTGTATTAACTGGTCTTCCTTTTAGGCGTATGGATGTTATTCTATCACTGACAGCGTTGTACTTCAGGATAAATCTTGAAACGTTCTTTTTGATGATGAATGCAACACCATTCCTCTTCAAGTTGTCATTCCCAGCATAGTAGACTATGCATTGCAAATACCTTCTTTAACCAACATAAACAGTGACTATACACATAAAAAAAAAAAATTTTTTTTTATACACACGGACCTCACCAGATGGAACACACAGAAATCAAATTGACTACATCTGTGAAAGAGACAATGGAAAAGCTCAATATCATCAGTCAGGACAAGGCCAGGGGCCAACTGTAGAACAGACCATCAACTGCTCATATGCAAGCTCAAGCTGAAACTGAAGAAAATCAGAGAAAATCCACAAGAGCCAAAATATGACCTTGAGTATATCCCACCTGAATTTAGAGACCATCTGAAGAATAGATTTGACAAATTGAACACTAGTGACTGAAGACCAGACGAGTGGTGGAATGACATCAAGGACATCATCCATGAAGAAAGCAAGAGGTCATTGAAAAGATAGCAAAGAAAGAAAAGACCAAGATAGATGTCAGAGGAGACTCTGAAACTTGCTCTCAAATGTCAAGCAGCTAAAGCAAAAGGAAGAATTGATGAAGTAAAAGAACTGAACAGAAGATTTCAAAGGGCAGCTCGAGAAGACAAAATAAAGTATTATAATGACATGTGCAAAGAGCTGGAGATGGAAAACCAAAAGGGAAGAACATGCTCGGTGTTTCTCAAGCTGAAAGAACTGAAGAAAAAATTCAAGCCACGAGTTGCAATAGTGAAGGATTCTGTGGGGGAAAATATTAATGGAGGAAGCATCAAAAGAAGATGGAAGGAATACACAGAGTCATTATACCAAAAAGAATTAGTCAGTTTTCAACCATTTCAGGAGGTGGCATATGATCAGGAACTGATGGTACTGAAGGAAGAAGTCCAAGTTGCTCTGAAGGCATTGGCGAAAAAAAAAGGCTCCAGGAATGGATGGAATATCAATTGAGATGTTTCAACAAACAGATGCAGCATTGGAGGTGCTCACTCGTTGGAGGTGCTCACTTGTCTATGTCAAGAAATATGGAAGACAGCTTCCTGGCCAGCTGACTGGAAGAGATCCACATTGATGCCTATTCCCAAGAAAGGTGATCCAACTGAATGGAAATTACAGAACAATATCATTAATATCACATGCAAGGAAAATTTTGCTGAAGATCATTCAAAAACGGCTGCAGCAGTATATCGACAGGGAACTGCCAGAAATTCAAGCAGGTTTCAGAAGAGGACGTGGGACCAGGGATATCATTGATGATGTCAGATGGACCCTGGCTGAAAGCAGAGAATACCAGAAGGATGTTTACCTGTGTTTTATTGACTATGCAAAGACATTCAACTCTGTGGATAACAAGTTATGGACAAACATGTGAAGAATGGGAGTTCCAGCACACTTCATTGTGCTCATGAGGAACCTTTACATAGGTCAAGAGGCAGTTGTTGGGACAGAACAAGGGGATACTGATTGGTTTAAAGTCAGGAAAGGTGTGCCTCAGGGTTGTATTCTTTCACCATACCTATTCAATCTGTATGCTGAACAAATAATATGAGAAGCTGGATTATATGAAGAAGAACGGGGCGTCAGGATTGGAGAAAGACTTATTAACAACCCACGTTATGCAGATGACACAACCTTGCTTGATGAAAGGGAAGAGGACTTGAAGCACTTACTAATGAAGATCCAAGACCACAGCCTTCAGTATGGATTATACCTCAACATAAAGAAAACAAAAATCCTCAAAACTGGACCAATGAGCAACATCATGATAAACGGAGAAAAGACTGAAGTTGTCAAGGATTTCATTTTACTTGGATCCACAGTCAACAGCCATGGAAGCATCAGTCAAGAAAGCAAAAGACTCATTGCATTGGGTAAATCTGCTGCAAAGGACCTCTTTAAAGTGTTGAAGAGCAAAGATGTCACCTTGAAGACTAAGGTGCGGCTGACCGAAGCCATGGTATTTTCAATCGCATCATATGCATGTGAAGACTGGACAATAGGGAAGACCAAAGAAGAATTGATGCCTTTGAATTGTAGTGTTGGCAAAGAATATTGAATATACCATGGACTGCCAAAAGAATGAACAAATCTGTCTTGGAAGAAGCACAAACAGAATGCTCCTTAGAAGCAAGGATGGCGAGACTGCGTCTTACATACTTTGGACATGTTGTCAGGAGGGATCAGTCCTTGGAGAAGGAGATTATGCATGGCAAAGTACAGGGTCAGCGGAAAAGAGGAAGACCCTCAACGAGGTGGATTGACACAGTGGCTGCAACAATGAGCTCAAGCATAACGATGATTGTAAGGATGGCTCAGGACCGGGCAGTGTGTTTTGTTCTGTTGTGCATAGGGTCACTATGAGTTGGAACTGACTCGACAGCACCTAACAACAACAACAACAGACACTATGCTTTACATTTAATTTTTATACCTTAGTAGTTATATATTATCTCCATTTTATACATGAAGAAACTGAGGTTTAGCAAGATTAAGTAACCTGGTCAGGTGTACGTAGCTAGTAAATCAGTTAAGCTAATGAGTTGCAGAACTGGGATTACCCGTATCCGTTGCCATCGAGTTGATCCCAACTCATGGTGAACCCATGTGCTGCAGAGTAGAACTGTTCGGTAAGGTTTTCTTGGCTGCAGAAGACAAACCACCAACCTTTAAGTTAACAGCCGATTGCAAACTATTTGTACCACAACCATATGAAATTGCTGTTATTTGACTGTTTTAACTGACAAAAATGGCAGTTTCATATGGTTTACCTTAATAGGTTGATTCCAGAATCTCTTTTCTTTCGGTTATAACTTGCTATAATATTATGACCAAATTGGGGTAGGTACATTTAAAAATATTTACTGTGGTCTTTGAGTAAATGTGTTCTTAAAAATCTGTAAATCGGTTAAGTTCATTTTATTTCTCTGACAAAGCTTAAATTAACTTACTTTTTAATTGTGTAGTCCATCTTTTCCTTTATAGGTTGACGGACCTGTAGTACAATTCCTGTTGTATAGTATGAAGGAGTAAGGTAATCACTTACTTGGTCATTTGAGGACATGAGACTGAAGTTTTCACGTTTTCTGAACATTAGCAATTTTTCTCAAAATATTCCTCCTTCCTTCTGCAGCACTGGATTTCCTGGAACAGATTTTGACATTTAGCCCCATGGATCGGCTAACAGCAGAAGAGGCGCTCTCCCATCCTTACATGAGCATATATTCTTTTCCAACGGATGAACCGATTTCAAGTCATCCCTTTCATATTGAAGATGAAGTTGATGATATTTTGCTTATGGATGAAACTCATAGTCACATTTATAACTGGGAAAGGTAAATTGATCCTAAATTAGAAAAATATTATTTGTTAAATTTTCAGTGAACCATAATGTAATCAGTTTTATTTTGAACTATATATGATAAGACAGTACAGAAGTCTCTTTGGGTTTCTGTTAAACTTATTGTTAAGATCTTTGAATAGCCTTGATGTAACTGAAATTGTTCCTGGTTAGAATAAACATAATAGGAAAAGTTAAATGCTACTTTGAAACATTTTCAAAGTCATAAAGTCATAAGGCATCTTTAGCTAATAAAAATTAAAAGTCTTTTAAATGCGAAGATTTGAAGGTTGGAAATCTGAAACATTTTAAAATATTGCTTTTATTAGTGTCATGAAAACTTAAGATGTTGGATGACAAAACTCAGTCTTATCCAATAAAGTGTCCCTATAGTGTTTTACTGTATCAGTTATGTCTTAGGATAGAAATTATTTTTGACCCATGGTATATGCCGTATTCAACTTGGGTTAATGACATAAAATGAATTTTGGAATGTTCGACATAGGTTCAGTATAAGGCACTTCTCTAGTCTGAACAGTATTAAACATCACAGTGGAAAACGTTGTAATTAAAGAATTTCTTTCCTTAGCCACCTTTTAGGATTTCTAAATTTTAGGGGAACTTTAGATTGAATTCTACTTTGAAGTAGGGTGGTAGCGTATAACAGCGAATCAGCATTCTGTAAAGTCTTCAGGTGACTGAGTTGTGCAGCTGGGTTTAGGAATCACTAATAACAAGCTTAAAACTTTGTAAGATTTCACGTATTTCTGTGTTTAAAAAGATTATTTTTAATTAGTAATTAAAGAAGTAGTTAATATTGAAATCACTGTGTTTATTCATTGGTGCTTTTGACCCTCCTAAAAGGTTAAGATATTTTTAAGTATTTTTATACACCAGCCAGTGTAGTCTTCCAGCCATTTATTTTTTCTCCACATGTCCATTTCTGCCATCTACATATACTTCTATCCCCATATACCCAAATGTTTTCCAACCTCTGTTTTCTAATAAATTTAGTTAAGTCATCTAATCTTTTTTCTGTTCCCTCCTCCCTACCCCCAACTATTTATTTTTGTGTCTCTCAACCTGCCCCTGCTTGGACATGGTGTGGTCAACGTGTTGTAATGTGTCAGCAAGAGAACACAACTTTCATTACCATAAATAGTGAAACCCATGAGAGCCAGAACTTGACAGGACTGTCGTGTTTTTGCCAGTCTCACAAGTTTTCTATCCTTGACAAAGTGCGATCTTACCACTTTCCTATCACTTGTTTTAGTGGAAACTATTCGAGTTTTCCTTCTCTGACAGGTTTCCACCTTACACAAGTTCCAGCTTTCACAGGTTTTACTGTATACATGGAGAGATTTTTTTTTCTATTCATGATGTTGAGCTCCAGAAAGGCTTCCTCTCTTGCCTAGACTGCCTGATTACCAATGGGGTGAAAATTTATAAGATGCCTGACTAAAATTAGAGTTACACATTTTTTGGCAGTAAAGTGGTTTTCCCTGTGTGAAACTGTATTGGAATAGAACTGCAGATACATCAGCCACCCAGATATTTATCTGCAGCTATGTTTGAGGTGGATGAGGTAACAAAGCAGAGAAAAGTGAGAAATGATGGTTGATCCTATTTCAGAGTTCCTCATGAAATTACGTACTTCATTGACAATTACCAAATATTGCCTTGTATTGCTTTATATAGTAACATGTCTTACATATTCAATAAGATAAGTTCCTGGAGAGCAGGGAACGCTTGTGGCTTACACTTGTATTAGCTCCTCCTAATCCTAGCAGAAAAACCCAGTGCTGTCGAGTCGATTCCGACTCATAGCAACCCTATATCAAAGGGCTGGCAGTTTGAATTTGCCAGGCGCTCCTTGGAAACTTTATGGGGCAGTTCTCTTCTGTCCTATAGGGTCGCTATGAGTCGGAATCAACTCGACGGCACTGGGTTTTTTGTTTGAATCCTAGCAGAGTGTTTCTCATAAAAGGTGCTCATGAATTTGATAATGAAATTATACACATGGATTAATACTAATGTATTAAATTTTTCAGGTACCATGATTGTCAGTTTTCAGACCACGATTGGCCTATACATAACAACTTTGATATCGATGAAGTTCAGCTTGATCCGAGAGCTCTGTCTGATGTCACTGATGAAGAAGAAGTACAGGTGGATCCTCGGAAATATTTGGATGGAGATTGTGAAAAGTATCTGGAGGATCCTGCTTTTGATACCAGTTACTCTACTGAGCCTTGTTGGCAGTACCCAGATCATCATGAAAACAAATATTGTGATCTGGAGTGTAGCCATACTTGTAACTACAAAACGAGGTCATCATCATATTTAGATAACTTAGTTTGGAGAGAGAGTGAAGTTAACCATTACTATGAACCCAAGCTTATTATAGATCTTTCCAATTGGAAAGAACAAAGCAAAGAAAAATCTGATAAGAGAGGCAAGTCAAAATGTGAAAGGAATGGCTTGGTTAAAGTCCAGATAGCACTAGAAGAAGCATCACAGCAACTGGCTGAAAAAGAAAGGGAGAAGAATCAGGGATTTGATTTTGATTCCTTTATTGCAGGCACTATTCAACTTAGTTCGCAACATGAGCCTACTGATGTTGTTGATAAATTAAATGACTTGAATAGCTCAGTGTCCCAACTAGAATTGAAAAGTTTGATATCAAAGTCAGTAAGCCGAGAAAAACAGGAAAAAGGAATGGCAAATTTGGCGCAATTAGAAGCCTTGTACCAGTCTTCTTGGGATAGCCAGTTTGTGAGGGGAGGGGAGGACTGTTTTCTCATAAATCAGTTTTGTTGTGAGGTCAGGAAGGATGAACAAGTTGAGAAGGAAAACACTTACACTAGTTACTTGGACAAGTTCTTTAGCAGGAAAGAAGATGCTGAAATGCTGGAACCTGAGCCAGTAGAGGACGGGAAGCTTGGGGAGAGAGGGAATGAGGAAGGATTTCTGAACAACAGTGGAGAGTTCCTTTTCAACAAGCAACTTGAATCCATAGGCATCCCACAGTTTCACAGTCCAGTCGGGTCACCACTGAAGTCAATACAGGCCACATTAACACCTTCTGCTATGAAATCTTCCCCTCAGATTCCTCATAAAACATACAGCAGCATTCTGAAACATCTGAACTAGAACACTCAGCAGACATTTCTTTTTGTATTCTTTATGAGATGTGCTTTGTCTTTTTTATTACTAGTATTTAAGTCATTTTTTACTTGAATCAGATGGTGTCATTTTAGTAAGGATTTCATTAGTTCTTGGTTTTTAAAATCCAGACTTATTTTCTACACGTGATATAGTTTTCATTTTAACTGGCATGTCGTTTGCACACAAAAATAAAGGATAGAACAAAATAACGCAATGCAAGAGGAGACAAAAGAAATGCACTAAGACAAGTAAAAACATTCTCTCATAGAACAATGATCTGTTTTACAGGAAACAAATCTTGCCTTGAAACTTACATACACAGTGAGACTATACATAATTGCATGAAAATATTTTCTTAAAACATTTTTCATTCATGAGTATTTTCAAGTTTTTCATACTGTACACATTTCTTAAAACACATGATACCAGCAGCAACTGAAAATGAATGCCGAATTTGGTACACATGTGTTATCTACCTCAAGGTAACAAAAGTATGTGGCAGAGCATATCCATCCTAGTGTTTCACGGTCTGCACCTCTGTTTAGCCAGCGCTTATTGCAGTAAACTGTTCTTCATAAGATTCACTCACTGTAAATGTTCTAGTATACATTCTTTATAAGAAAATGTTAATACATCACCTCTTATTTATTGTAGCAAATCAGTATATTTTCTGTATTATAGAAAGTTAACTTAGTTTTTGAAATCTATTTGCAAATACACTTTTTCCATTTGGCACTATGGTTTGTTGCCTACCTAGCTGAGTATATATAATGTCAGCTTATTCTAAGGCTGTCTACGTACTTAATTTACTTAAGTGTTCATTTTAAGTAAAGTGCTCACTGTGTATAGGAATTTGTATTTTGGAGGTGCTTGATCTATCTACAAAGAAAAATTAGGAATTTATTATAAAATGCTCCTAGAAGTCTTAATTGTGTTTATTTAAAAAAAAACAAAAAACAAAACTAATGTAAGACTTGTGTGCATGGAAGTAATTAAGGTACATCATTATTGTAGTTTAAAAGTTGTACATAAGACATACTTTGTTTTTACTGAATGATCTATTCCCCATCCCAAGGCAAGCATGAATAAAATTAGGTTAAATGTAGCATGTGGCATTCCAGTCTCTTAGAAATTTGTTTTCATCTATTTTATTTTATTGAATACTCTCTGTATCTTTGGTTATCCTGTTTGAAGAAAAAGGACAAATAAAATATGGTCAGCAAATACACCTCCAGCCTCACTACTTAGGTAATGAGAATTCTCTGCTAGAGTGAAAGCTATAGCAGAATCTTTCTCTAGTTCCACTTTTTTGGTTATATTGTAGCTATAGTTAAACTCTGCTAGTCAAAAAGGCTTAAAAGAAAAAGGTTCTTTGTATCCACACGAAAATCTCTTGGCTTGATTTACCTTCACACATTAAAATGGAATAAGGCTTTATTTAAAATAAATGTTTGCGAGAGTTGTGAACGATTTAGTCAGAACCCTTCTTTAAATGTATTTGCTCTACAGTACATTTTTCCTTAGCTCAAGAACCTATCCTTTCCAAATCTAAAACCGTCCTTCTCTTTACCTCACTTTTTTGTCTTCCATCCCTGCTTTTGTACAAAGCCAATTCTATTCATGTCTCTGGACTTCTAACTTCTCAAGGAATTATTCATTGATTTCATCTGGATTCAAAAAACTTTTTAAAAATGCAGATATTTTCTGGGTGAACAAAACCTGTCAGTCACATTTTATGATTTTAAACATGCTCAGGTTGCCTTAAAAAGGCAGGCTCTGACGTGCAGTAATGAGAGAATTGATTTGTGGGGAGAGAGATACGGAAAAGAAATGAGGAAAGATTATTTGAATAAAGAGGGGAGGCATTTGAGAGCTGGGCAGGTTGCTGAGTGTGGGGATTTAAGTCTGATGAGCATCGGGCACATAGGAGGCCAGGGAATCAGATGGGCAGTGCAGGTACTTGGCTCTGTCACAACCCTTTTTGCTAACCTAAATTTGTTGTGAAAGTCCTGAATCCCTTGAAGAACTAAGATGCTTTGTTACCTGAGGCAGGCCTAGGACTATATTTTCTTACTGGGAAATTTGTTATCCGTATTTATTGCTACCACTTGGGTAGTTTCATGGCTATCAGTAATGGTCTGACTTTTGTTACTATAATTTAACTTTTTGAAGTCATCAAAAAAGGAAATAGAATGTAAATACTTTGAAACCCTTTATATAAAATATGCCTAGCCTTAAGAGTCCCAGGCCAGGTATTAAGTTGTAAAATCAATTTCTAGTAAGAACTAGATAAATTGCTATTTTTTCCCCTCTTGGGATCTAAATGTCTTCTTTGTATGATAATGAAGATGATTGCCTCTTTTAAAAAAAGGTGGGAGTGTCTAAAAAGGTGTCCTGAGATTAGAAAATAAGTGACAGTAGGGGCAAAGGACATGAACTCTGTTTATGGCAGTGAACTGCCAACACCAAGGTATGCATCTCATATTTTTCAAGAATTAGCTATTTAATGACTAATTCTGACTTAGAAGAGTTTCAGCTGTCATGCAGCTTTCAGACTTTTGGAATGATCTATGACATGAGACTTGTCACAGCTCTGAATTGATGGACTAGGATCTCACTTTTTAGAGAGATTTCTGAAGCTTAAGTATTAGACTTAATTTGGAACAAGTACCCCTTTCTCCCCTCCACCCTTTTTTTTTTTTTTTTTTTTGGTTGCTTTTTTAAATGAGATGTCAAGCATACAGAGAAAGTGCATGGGATGATTTTTTAAATGCATACCTTTGTGTATTGAATTCATCTAATGTTGATTTGAATCAGATAAATACCTACAGATAAAATTGAAGCCCTCTTCCCTGCCTCCTAGAGGTAGACACTTCTGAATTTGGCTTATCATTCTCATGCATAAGTTTTATACTGTTACTTATATATGATTTTGTAAACATTTTGCATTTTTTAAAATCACATGAGGCATATTCATATTCGCAACTTGCATTTTCACGCAACATCTGAAATTTATGCCGATACATGTAGCTGTAATTCCATTTTACTTGCTATATCATAATGTACCCATTTTTAAAAAGGACATTTAGGTTGTTTCCAAAATTTTACTCCTACAAACACCTTTGCAGTAGGCACTCTTGAACGTGTGCAAGAGTGTCCTTGGAGTACAGATCTAGAAATAGAATTGTTGGGTCACAGATAAAGTGTATCTTAAGTCTATGAGATGCCATACTTCTGTCCAAAAGTGACTGTCCTGCTGCACACTTCCACCCCAGTGTATGAGAGCTCCTGTTTATCCACATCCTCCCAACTAGGTCTTCCATTCAATTAATCCTACTAACTTGCTGTGTTTGGTTTACTTTAACTACAGTAGAAATCAGACTTTAAATTCCAAACAACTGCATGACAGCAGGTCATGACTCCACCTTTGGGATCCTTAGGCAGCCATTCCGATGATAATGAGCTAGTCTTGTTTCTTACTTTTTTTTTATTGCTCCAGTCACTGTAGCTTGGGAGCGGATTGTTTAAATCTAACAAGGTGAGGCAATTATATAATTTACACTGAGATTCTTATCTAAGGAGCAAAGGAGAGCACGATGAAGCAAATAGTGTTTTCAAAATAAAACCCAATGTGGCATCACTTTTGCTTTTAGGTTAAAAATCTGCTGCATAGGGATCACGATAGAGGGTCCTGGACAGTGCTGGAGAAAAATGTGGAATAAAATTCTAACTCACATACACACAAAAAAAGATCAGACTTACTGGTCTGACAAAGACTGGAGAAACTCTGAGAGATGGCCCCTGGACACCCTTGTAGCTCAATAATGAAGTCACTCCTGGGGTTCACACTTCACCCAAAGATTAGAAAGGCCCATAAAACTAAAAGAGGCTAAATGGGCATACTAGCCCAGGAGCAAGGATGAGAAGGCAGGAGAGGACAGGAAAGCTGGTAATAGGGAACCCAAGGTTGCGAAGGGAGTGTTGACGTTGTGGGGTTGGCAACCAATGTCACAACATATTTGTAATGTTTAATGAGAAGCTAGTTCTGTAAACCATCTAAAGTACAATAAAAGTCTGCATAGTATTGCACCATATAAAAGTATTGTTTAAAAGTACTGTTTTACATCAGATGCTGTGGTGTGTATCATATAGCATCCATGGGCTGGTTGTCACGTTCCTAGACTGAACCACTCAGTCCCTTAGCCTTTTCAGCTCCTGTTTACTCTTGAAATCAAAGCCAATAGAGGCTCTATCCTTGGATGTGTCTTATCATGTATACAGTATTAGCTCTATGCCTGTTCATGTTAGGACTGCTTATCATTCAGACATAGTATCTGATATTAAAAGCATCTGGGTAGAGCAGAAAGAGGACTGAACTGGGAATCGGAAGATTAGAGGTCTAGATTCGGTTTTACCATTGACTTGCTCTCTGTCTCTTGAGTGTCACTTGTCTATGGGCCTAAGCTCCATATCCAGAAGATGCATATTACTTGAACCTAACGAAACAGTCTACAAGGGGCAGCTTCAGAACAGTACCTTGTTGAGTTCTAGCCCATTACAGTAGTCATAATGATTAACTCTTGCCAGTATGCACTGCTTATAGGTCTTATTTCTGTATCTGTATTGGAGTGTGTGCATTAATGTGCCTTTTAAGCAGATTAAGAATGAAATTTTGTGTTCAGTGCACCCTTACTAGTTGACTGGTGGAGAAAAAGGCTAAACTTTGGAACCCCAAGGTGGTTTTGAAAGAACAGTGTGAACCCACTAAGCTTGCTTTTTCATAGGGCCTGGGGCAGAGAAGTAATCTTTGTGAGCTCTTCTAACATTTGGAATGTAACAGTGTCTTAGAGTCAGGAGGGAAGTTTATCATTCATGTAAGAACACTACAGTGCAGAGGCCTGATGATCAAATTCCATTGAAGTCCCATGCATGTTTATCTTCAGTGCTGTTAACAAACCTAGCTAAAGAGAGTGCTTACTTACCTTCCATTAAAGTTGTCAGCATCTGCAGTACCTTGCCTAGTTATAGGAAGAAATGTGTTTATATATATAGAGAGAGAGAGCCCTGGTGGTACAGTGGTTAAGAGCTCAGGCTGCTAACCAAAAGATTGGCAGTTGAATCCACCAGCAGCTTCTTGGAAATCCTATGGGGCAGTTCTACTCTGTCCTATAGGGTCACTATGAGTCGGAATTGACTCAATGGCAATGGGTTCTTTTTTGTGTGTGTGTATATATATATACACTCTCCTACACCTGGGAGGCACCTTCAGACTAGGGCAGAAAGAAGCCAGGTAAACTGGTGTTGCCGCAGTTGGGCAAGTGAGGACACTGGCGCCAGATCTGAGATGCAGCTCCCAGTCTCCTGGTTCAAACTCCAGTCCAAGCCTGTTTCTTCATGCTCACCTTAACCACTAGCTTTGATCCATGTCTGTACACTTGGACTCTGCTTCTACCTGTGCCTACCACACCCCACACCCACCTGACATGAACCTCTGAGATGACTCCAGCTGCCTGCTGAGACACTGAACCTTGCAACATTGCATTTTTTTAAGCACACATGCTTCAAGAGTCAGATCTAAGCTTAAGCTTAAAACTGCGTTCTTCTGTTTAGCAGCCATGTGGCCTTGCATAGGTTATTCAATCTTCATTTCCTGATTTGTAAAATAGAGCTAAGGGTATCTAATTCACATGGTTATTGTAAGGATTAAATGAGATGCTGTGCACAAAGCCTTTTTGCACAATGCCTGGCACTTAATAAATTATCATTGCTGTTGCACTGTTTGAATTGTTCCCCATGTTTCCCAAATTGGACTGAAACTCTTATCTCTGATCTTGACTTTGCCTCAGTATTGCACTCCCTATCTAGGTATCTTCTGGCCTTGACCTACAGTTGGCTTTCTGCTCTAGCCATACTGCTCATCAGGTCTTCCCAACTCCTGGCTCTAGCTTTTGGTCACTCTTCACCAGCCCAGACTCTTGCCTGAACCAGTTCAGCACAGACAGCTCTCAGATCTCTAAAGACTATACTGAGTTCACATCCATTTTCTGTGTTTGCTATGAGTAGTCTGATTTAATTCTAGAACAAACATCTTCATTTGAAAATCAAAAGCCTTGGAGTCATTTTACATTCCTTTCTCTGAAAAGCCACATCCAATCCATGAATGACTCTTTTGACAATTTTTTGGGGATATATCCAGAATCTGACCACTTACCATGTCCACCACTCTAACGTGATCCAATCCACCATGACGTATCTGCTGTACTATGGCAATAGCCTTCTAACTGGTTCTCCACTATTACCTTTGCCCCTTACAGTTTATTCTCAATACACCAGCCCAAGTGACCCTTTTAATCATGTCACTCTGCTAGGTACTCGAAATGCAAATGGTTTCCCTCCTCAGAGTAAGTCTTTACCAAGCACCCCAACAACAAAAAGACAACCCACTTAAAAAATGGTCCAAGGACATGAATAGACACTTCGCCAAAGAAGACATTCAGGCAGCCAACAAATACATGAAGAGATATCTGCTCACGATCATTAGCCGTTAACCAAAAACCAAACCCATTGCCATCGAGTCTATTCCAACTCACAGCAACCCTATAGGATAAAGTAGAACTGCTCCATAGGGTTTCCAAGGAGTGGCTGGTGGATTCAGACTGCCACTTTTTGGTTAGTACCTGAGCTCTTAACCATTATGCCACCAGGGCTCCCATTAGCCATTAAACTCATTGCCACCAAGTGGACTCTGACTCATAGCGACCCTATAGTACAAGGTAGAACTGCCCCATTGGGTTTCTAAGGAGCGGCTGGTGGATTTGAACTGCTGACCATTTGGTTAGTAGTCGTAGCTCTTAACCACTGGCCACCATTAGCCATTAGAGAGATGCAGATTGAAACAACAGTGAGATAGCATCTCACCCCAGCAATAATGGCAGTGATCAAAAAAACAAAACAAATGCTGGCGAGGGTGTAGGGAGATTGGAACCCTCATACACTGCTGGTGGGATTGTAAAATGGTACAACCGCTGTGAAAAACAGTATGGTGCTGCCTTAAAAAGTTAGAGATATCATGTGATCCAATAGTCCCACTGCTGGTATACACCCTAGAGAAATAAGAGCCATGATACGAATAGATATATGCACGCCCATGTTCATCACAGCATTATTCACAATAGCAAAAAGATGGAAACAACCTAAGTGCCCATCAATGGATGAATGAATAAACAAACTATGGTACATACACACAATGAAATAGTACGCAACATTAAAGAAGAACGATGAATCCATGAAATATCTCACAACACGGATGAACCTGGAGGGCATTATGCTGAGTGAAATAATCACAAAAGGACAAATACTGTATGAGACCGCTATTATAAAAAGTCAAGAAAAGGTTTACACACAGAAAGAAATGTTCTTTGTTACCAGGGATGGGAGGGAGAAGGAGGGAAAGTGAATAACTAACTAGATAAAAAAAAAAAAAACTAGATAGTAGACATGTATTAACTTGGGTGAAGGGAAAGGCAATACGCAATAAGGGAGATGTCAGCACAATGTAACCAAGGCAAAGGAAGACACTGGGAGGTACAAAAGAATAAAAGGCAACAATGGTAAATACTATTACATACACAATCCACAATAACAGTAATAACAAACTAGTGGATACACAGGTAGATATGTAAGCTGAACAGGTATGGGATGGCATATGGGAGTACACCCACCAGCATATATAAATTTGGCAGAGGATATTTCTACATACCCATTTGTATGTGCTGCAAGATATCCATGCATATAGTAGAGCACACAGGGGGCAAAGGTATGAAAACTTTCTAGGCATAACCAAGTACCTTGAGGGATGAGTCACTGGGCTTGAGGGCTTAGGACCATAGTCTTGTGGGACATCTAGGTCAATTGACATAACATAGTCCATAAAGACAATGTTCTACATCCTACTTGGGTGAGTAGTGACTGGGCTCTTAAAACCTTGCAAGTGGCCATCTAAGATACAACTACTGGTCTCTTTCCTGTCCAGAGGAAAGAAGAGTGAAGAAAATCAAAGACTCAAGGAAACAATTAGTCCAAAGGAATAATGAACCACATGAACCACAGCCTCCACTAGCCTGAGACCAGAATAACTAGATGGTGCCTGGCTACCACTACCAACTGCTCTGATCAGGATAACAATAGAAGGTCCTGCACAGACTGAGAGAAAAAATGTAGAACAAAATTAAAATTCATAAAAAAAAAGATTAAACTAACTGGTCTGATAGAGACTGGTGGAACCCCTCCCCGCTCCCGGGGGTCATCTTTCAGCCAAACAATAGACAGGCCTATAAAGTGAACAGCAACACCCTTGAGGAACATCCTCCTCAAAACAACCACATGAGACCAAAAGGGCAGCATTTGCCCAAAAACAAAGTTCAGAAGACAGGGTGGAAATGGGGAACCCAGGGAGGAAGTGGGTAGTGTGCTCTCACATTGAGGGGATTGCAACTAATGTCACAAAACAAAACGTGTATAAACTGTTGAACGGGAAACTAATTTGCTCCGTAAACTTTCACCCGAACCACAATAAAATATTCATACACAAAAAGTCTTTACCGAGGACTACAAGGCTCCTCATGACCTCCCCGCTTCTCTCCACTACTCTTCCCGGAGCTTGCCTGGCTCCCACCACGCTGGCCCAGACCTGCTCACACCTCATGGCTTTTGCCCACTCTTCTCTCTACCTGGAAAGCCACTCAGAGGGCTGCATCACTCAGTCTCTGCTCAAATGTCACGTTATCAGAGAGTCCATGCCTGGCTGTGAATGTAAAATACCACACATCCTTCACTCCCTATGTCCTGCCCTGCTAAATTCTTCTTCACAGCACTTCCACCACTCAAACCAAACTGTTGCTGTCGAGTGGATTCCGACTCACAGCAACCCTACTTTATCTGTGTATTGTCTCTCTCCCTTGACTTAGAACATAAGCTCCTTGAGACAAGGACTTTATTGTTTCGTTCACTGCTGCAGCTCCAAACCGGAACGCAGAGTTTGGCACACAATAAGTACTCAGTGTTTGCTGAATGGATGGATGAAGGCATGAAGGAAACTCATAGTGACTGCTGTTTTCTAAATTCTTTCTGAGTCAATGGAAATCAGGAGCAGTGAGGATCTATTGATAGCTCTGGAGTTTGCTTGTTAGTTTTTGGGCTAAATTATAGTATTCATAGTTCTCTAACTTTCTATAACTTGGAGGGGTGAGTCTGCAACTTTGGAGTTCCTTAGATGTGACCCTCCAGAACCAGGAAGCTCTAAACTGCAGTCACAAGCACAGTTAGAACTCAGAAAATGTGGCCTGATCCAGCAGGTTTATGATCCTTAATCATGTTGTCAAATGTGGGTGCAGTTAAGGTTAATGATTGTATTGCTCGAGTCAGATGCTTGACTGTTCTCCTTGCTGGAATGACTGTACCTGTCAGGATTGCACAATATGTTCATGACCCAGTTAAGACTGTGCAAGGCAGCTTGTTTTTTAACTGCCTTTGCATTATTTCTGTTAATCATAACTCTGTCAAATGAGCCAGGCCTAGATTATGTGTTTAGTTAAGGCTCTTTAGCAACAGAAGCCATCTTGTGCCAGCCTTCGCAAAAAAGCAAAATTTATGAGGATTTGAGGGTCACTCCTGGAGTCCAAGGACTGGGCCTTGGGAAGAACCAGAACCAGGCCAGAGACCACCAGAAGCCCAAGGAGGACTGTGTTTCTTATCTCTGCTTCTCTTTGTAGAGATCCCAGGGGCTTCATCCTTTCTTTACCCATTGGGCTTCCTGGACTAAATGGCTGGCAACTTTATAGCTCCAACTTCAAATATTACTAATTGTCCTGTCTATTCATCCTTCTGTTTCTCCCAATTCAAAGTTTCTCTAAAAGAAAATCCTGTTGACCCATCCCTAGTCCTGTTACCTATAGTCCAGTTACCTGTGGCCAGGCGTCAGAATTACGTTGAGAAAATATGGCTGCTAGGATCAACCCTGGTTGATGGGGTGTGGAGGGCACGTAGGACGGTTATTGTTATTTGGCAGTCCCCAAATGTACCTGTAACACATAAGCTATTTCTTCCTTGTTATTCGTAGTCAGCTGTCAACAATTCTGTAGGGCCCTGCTTCTCCTATTGGACCCAGTGGGCTCCTCCCAGCATTGATTCCACTGGCTTATCTACTGTTGGGCTCATCAGGACAATCTATAGCTTTATCAACTGAAATCCCTTGAATTGTATAGCATTTGATGATTTTTAAAGTTCATGTCTATACTTCTTATGAGTATCCCTATGAAGTCAAGTAGAACAGATATTACTATCCCCGTTGGACAGTTGCTGTTGTTAGCTGCTGTTGAGTTGGCTCCTGACTCATGGCGATTGCATGAACAACGAACAGAATACTGCTCATTTCTGCACCACCTCCATGATAGGCTGTGGACTGGACCGCTGTGATTCTTGTTTTCATTGGCAGATTTCCAGAAGTAGGTTGCCAGGCCTTTCTTCCTAGTCTGTCTTAATCTGGAGGCTCTGCTAAAACCTGTTCAGCATCATACCAACATGCAAGCCTCCACTGACAGACCAGTTGTGGCTGTACTTGAGGTGCATTGGTGGGGAATTGAACCCAGTTCTCCAAGATGGAAGGTGAGAATTATACCACTGAACCACCATTGCCTCACATCTGAGAGTTAAGGATACAGAAATAGAGAAATTAAGTACAATGAAACCTGTGAAAGGCAGAACTCAGTGGGACTGCCTTGTTTTTCCGGGTCTTGCAAGTTTTCCACCTTCGACCAGGTGCAGTCTTACCACTTTTCTATCACTCTCTATTACTGCAAAATATTTTAGTTTCCTTCTCTGACAGGTTCCTGCCTTACACAGGTTCCGGCATTCACAGGTTTTACTGTAACTTGCCCAAGTTTGAACAGAGGTGGAATGAGGACTAGAATTCAGACCACCCAATTCTTGTTGTTGTTCCCTGCCTTCAAGTCTGCGCCCAGCTCATGGCGACCCCATGCACACAGGATTAGACTGTTGTGATCCAGAGGGTTTTCACTGGCTGATTTTTGGAAGCAGATCACCAGACCTTTCTTCCTAATCTTAGTCTGGAAGCTCTGGGGAAACCTGTTCGATATCATAGAAACATGCAAGTTTCCACTGACAGATGGGTGGCAGCTGCATATGAGATGCATTGGCTGGCATCAACCAAGGTCACCCGCATGGAAGGCCAGAATCCTACTACTGAGCTACCCCTACCCAATTCTTTTTTCTCTTTTCTTATATAAATAAAGCTTTACTTAGCTGTCTGTTAGATGTTACACCATTTAACATATTTCTTTTTTTATTTTTGTTAAATTTTAAACTATTGATTTAGTAATTTATTTTAAAATTTGTGAATATTGTTTCCATTTAATTTTTATACATGTATTGCTTTTTTATTGCTTTATAATTAATTATAATTCTTAAATTGTATGTGTTTAATATTTTTTACTTACTTAATTTCTTTATACATTATCACAGTTGTGTATTTTATGATTTACCAACATATTATGCCTACAGCTTATTATCCTCTAGAATATAAGCACTACGAGGGTAGGGATCTTTGTAAGAGTTGTTCACGGATGTACCTCAACACCTAGAACAGGGCCTGCATATATAGTAAACCTTCAAATATTTGTTAAATCTACTTTTGACTTAACATGAATGCATAAATGTCATTTCACACAATTTTAGTGCTTTTTATTTTCTTTGCTTGGCTCTCCCCAGCTATCTACCTCCCCTCCCCTTCAGGAACCCCCACCATGCATGCCAGGTAATCATATATAGTTACATATTGTTCTCCATTACACACACTTCTTAGAATTTAATAAATCATTGTTTTTCAAAAACGAGATATTGTTAGAGTAAACTTTCCCATACACACTGCTTTATGGCAAGGAACCTGCCTGAGCCATTGATTCAGTTTCATGCACAAGAGAAGAAAAGGCAAAGGAGCTCTGAGACTTCTAATAGATTAAGATGTTAATTTCTGTACCATACGGACTCATAAATGTTAATTTGAGTTCTGTTGTCCATAATTATCAATTAGGATAAAAGAAGTTTAGAGATTCAAGACCATGAGATAGATATTAATAATTTGAAATCCAGACGTCTCAAGAGCGATTTTGAAGGACACTTTCATGATCACAAAATACATGACTTTGGATTTCATATAATTGTTTCTGTCACCAACTCTCTTGGCAGTATTTCTAAATGGCTTTGTTGTTTTGAATTCTATTTCCTTCTGCACCTGCCTTTCCTTCACTGTCCAGCTTTTGGGCAGAATGGCATGGGGGACATTCTTTTACTCCTATTTTTTTTTAAACACAAGTAATACAAGCTCATTGTTGAAAAATTAGAAAAAACAGATAAGCAAAGGGAAATCACTCATAATCCCATCACCTAAGGATAATCACTGTTAATCACAATTATGTGATATTTTGAGCTTTCCCGCCCTTTCCCTCCCATCTCCCTCCTCCTACCCCTCCACAAGGTAATTGCTTTATTTTGTCTGTATTTACAAAAGTGTGAAAGTAGTTCAAAAGTGCACTAAACAATAACGTCTTCATTTTGCTCTCTCTGTCCTGTCTGCCCTCCAGTTATCCTGGTCTTCACAGGTAACTCTGCTCACAGTTTGTTGTGCATTTGTCCCGATTTTTTTATATGCATATACAAACTTACATACTTTTTTTTCAAAATCGGGACCACATTATAATACTGTTCTGCAACTTACTTTTCTTCTTTAGCAATACATTTCAAGCATCAGTGTCAGCAGTAATTAAGCTGTTATTCTTTTTTTTGCTATGGTAGTGGATTTTTTTTTAATTTCAGTAAACATATGTTAACAAAACATTTGCTATTTCAGTATTTTTTACATGTTCAATTCAGCAACATTAATTATGTTCATCATGTTGTTCAACCATCACCACAGTCCCTTTCTATGTTCTGCTTTTTAATGGTTGCATAGTATCAGACTCTGAGGGTGCACCATCATTTATATAACCAACTGCTCTGGCTAGAAACTCCAGTACAATGTTGAATACAAGTGATGAGGTTGGACATCCTTGTCTTGTTCCTGCTCACAGGGGAAAAGCATTCTGTCTTTGACTACTAAATACGTTACGTGTGACTGTTTCATAGATGGATTTCACTCAGTTTAAAAAATCTCTTTCTGTTCCTGTTGAGCATTTTTACCATGAAAGGATATTTTATTTTGTCAAGTGCTTTTTATTAAGGATGATAATACAGTTTTTGTCCTTTATTCTATCAATATGATGTATTACATTAATTTATTTCCTAATGTTAAATGAACTTTGCCTTCTTGGGATAAATTCCACTTGACCATGGTATATAATCTCTTTTATATGTTGCTGGATTTAGTTTGCTAATATTTTGTTGAAGTTTTTTTTTAATCTTATATTCATAAAAAGCCCTGATGGTGCAGTGGTTATAGTCCTCAGCTGCTAACCAAAAGGTCGGCAGTTAGAACCTGCTCCTTGGGAGAAAGATGTGACCGTCTGCTTCCATAAAGATTACAGCCTTGGAAACCCTACAGGGCAGTTCTACTCTGTCCTACAAAGGTCACTATGAGTAGGAATCAACTGGATGGCAATGAGTTTTTTGTTGTTGTTGTTTGTTTTATATTCATAATAGATACTGGTTTTCTTGTCATGTCTTTGTCTGGTTTTGGTATCAGGGTAATACTGAACTCAGAATGAGTTGGAAAGTGTTCCTTATTAGAAGTTTTCTATTTATTAGAAGTTTGTGAAGATTTGGTATGAATTCTTTGAATGCTTGATGGAAATCACCAGTGAAGCCATCTGGGCTTGGGCTTTTCTTTTTTCTTTTTAAATAATTACTAATTACCAGATTTGTTTTTGTGTGTGATGTTAAGGTGGGAACCTAACCATTTTTTCTAAAGAGGTAGCCAGTTTTTCTAACACCATTTATTGAATAGTCTACCTTTTCTTACTAATTTTAAATGTCTCAAAAACTTCTCTAGACCGTTTTGAATCTTGCTTGCAACCTTACTCCTGATAAGGTACAAATAAATGTGCTTTATCTGCAGCTGTAATGTTTGAGCCTTGAAAAATTCTTTGTCCTGGTGGGAATGCGAGGTTGGGAAGCAGAAGGGCCAAGTTGGGGCTCATGATGTCCCTGCCATCACTGTGGATGTGTTGGTGTGATTGGACTGCACACAGGCCTACCAGCACCCCCAAAGCTTTGTCCCCCAGGTTGGAAGCATGTCTCTTGGAGGTCTGCCAGCCCATTCTGTGGCAGAGTTCCAAGCTGGGCCAAGGGTCACCACCTGGTCTGCTGGCCTTGCTCTCGTGGCCTGGTTCCATGCCTAGGTGACTTCCTGGACTCTGGAGTCAGCTTGTCCTGCTGGGACTACCCATCTTTCCTGCCCCTCCCTGTATCTGCATTCTTCTCAGATCTTGAACTTGGCTTTCAATGCAGATCACAATGCCCATTACTCCTTCCACCCTTGGGAGCAGTGAGTTCTCGACTCTGCCTTCTTTCAGTTCCGGGCACTGACTGTGCTAATTGGCAACTCTCCTCACCCTCCCATACATGCCTCTGCTTATCCTGGGCTCCTCATCCTGACCCTCTCTGCTCTAACCCATGTCCCATTTAGCCATGACACCCAGGAGATCCAACACTATGCTTGATTCTGTACCATCCCCTCTCCCCTGAAAAACCAAAAAAACCAAACCAGTTGCCGTCAAGTCAGTTCTGGCTCTTGGTGACCCCACATGTTACAGAGTAGAACTGAGCTCCCCGGGGTTTTCTTGGATGTAATCTTTACAGAAGAAGATCGCCAGGCCTTTCTTCTGCAGATGAGTTCAAATCTCCAACCTCTAGGTTAGTAGTTGAGTGCAAACTGTTTGTGCCACCCAGGGACCTTCTCCCCTGATACTATCACATAACCTAGCTAGTATCTGAAGCCATGGAAATAAATGAGGTGGTTGAGAGCAAGAAAGAACAGTGAGAAGGCCCAGGACTGCACCCTACAGAACACCAGCATTCAGAGGTCAGAAAGGGGAGCAGCAGCCAGCAATGGAGCTGAGAAGAAGTAATCAGAGAAGTAGATGGGAAATTAGGAGAGTATGGTGACTCAGAAATCACGGGACAAGAATGCTCGAGGATGGAGAGGTCAGAAAATGCGACCAAGAGAATTCACAGAAGAAAGGTCATTGGTTCCTTTATCAAAACTCCACATCAGTAATCAGGTCATTCCCTTGCTTAAAACCCTTGAAGGCCTCTCAGGTGTCCTCCAGATAAAGTTCCCTGCAATCCAGCTCACCCTCTCACCACCTCCACACACTCACACCAGGTCCCAGCCATGCCGAGCTACTTGCTTGGACAGCTGCCATGTTCTTTCTTGCTCCTGTGCTGTTCCTTTTGCCTGGAACTCTTTCCTCCCCTCAGGCTCCCATATGTCATTCTGGACTAGCTCAAGGCCACCTCCTGAGATCAAGAAGCCTTCCCTGATTCCTCAGGTTGGCCCTGTCTCTTCCCAGAGCACCCTGTTTCAGCATGAATAAGGCACACTTCCCCCCAAAAGGGCATGTCTTGTCCACCTTTGTTCTCCAGCCCTCTGGCCAGGGCCTGACCCACTATTTTCAGCGCTTTCAATGAAGCAAATTTGACTGTAGGGGGTGGGTACATCCAGCTTCCCTCTGATCAGATAGTTAGATAGTTGCAAGTCAAAATGGCCAGCAGGGACAGAGTGGCTGTGTCACTGCCGCCAGCCACAGATGCCTCTTTGGTTTCACAAAGGTCAGGTTTGCTAAGAGACCTGGGCCAGGTGTGTAATTCCAGGCAACCTGGTCCTGGAGGTCATTAGGTTGCAAAATCCCCAGTGCCATCCAGGTCAGAGGCTCTTCAAGGCAGGGTGCCTCGCGTGCACCCTGACCTCTGCACAGCTCTCCCTCTCTCACTTGCATCACCCGCACTCATTCTTCAAGGATCTGATAACATCCCACCCCTCACCTTTGCTACTGCATTATTAATCTCTTTTGGAGCTTCCCTTTCCCCTACCCCTTGCCCCAGCACCTGAGGTCTCCCCCTTCTCTCCCAGGCGCTTATACTATGAATGAGTAACTATGTGTTTGGCCTCTCCAATTAGATTGTCAACCCCACAAGGTCAAGAAACATGCTCTTTCTTCTAGTATTTGCTGAGTTCAAGTCTTGATACACTCTACTTGCTAACTGATTTCAGGGGAATGAACTTTTATGTCATTACTGACCAAGGAGGTAGGCTTTATGAGTGCTAAAAGCTTTCAAACCATTCTGGGCAAGGTTCTTAGGTGGGGAGGTGGTGCTGAAGAGCAGGGGGTTGGGTGAGACTTACCTTTTACAACACCACCACCAGTTGTCCTCAAGTCCATCATAAGTCATGATGACCCCATGTGTGTCAGAGCAGAACAATTTTAATAGCCAACATACCACCCAGGAACTCCCCTTTACGCACCAAATAAAACAAAACAAAAAACCCAAAGCCAATGCCTGTGAGTGATTCTGAGTCATAGCACAGCCCCCCTAAAACTGGCTCTTAACGCAGAGCTCAGCTGTTTTGTTACTTGAAGGCAAGGCGCCACCTCAGAAAGGTCAAAGACACCTCCACCATCTTTGAGAAAAACCTTCCTGGGATTAAAGGGTAGATTAACTCTGCTTTTTAAAACACATAATAATGTATATTGTCTTATCCCTGGCAGTAAAACTGTGCCTACTCATGTTATAAAACTTAGAAAATATAGCAAATAAAAAAGACAAAATAAAAATAACCACAATTCCACCTTCTACAGATAATCACTGCTGACATTAAGGTGTATTTTTCTTCTATTCTTTTTTTTCTATGCAAATATATAAAATCTGTATACAGTCTACATAAGGATATATGTATAATATAAAAAATGTGAACATATAAATTCAACAATTGAGGTCATAGGTGTATTTTTTTTACTTCTCCAGATACCAGAATGACTAAGCCCTAGCACCTTCAATCTTTAGGTCAAATGTCACCTATCTACTTACCCTGTTTAGGCCTGTAACCTGCTCTCTCCCCCACTCCTCACACTTCGAGCTTTCCTATTTGGATCTACTTTTGTAGATGTTAAGATTATATGAGCCTTTCATTTTTCATTATTAAAAATATTTGTAACTACATGTAATAAATAAAAATGAATAATGTTCTATTATATGTCTAGGTCATGACTTATTTAGGACAAAAGGCCTGGCAATCTATTTCTGAAAACTAGCCAGCGAAAACCCTATGGAGCACAATAGTCCAATTCCATTGTGCGTGGGGTAGCCGTGAGTTGAGGGCAACTCAACAACAACAGCAACATGATTTACTGCACCATTTCCCTAAGGTAAGTCATGTAGGGCTGCCTAAGGGGAACAGGGTCACCACAGCATGGAGGAGAGAGCAGAGGCTGAAGCTAGGAGACATGGCCCAGCTCTGCCCACTTCTCATTTGAAAATGGAGAGGTTGATGATACCAACTCCTCATTTGACAATGGAGAGGTTGGGCTGTTCACCTTCCACAGCCCCTGCAGCATTGGAATATTAGCCAAAAGGTTGGCAATTCAAACCTACCCGAGGCACCTAGGAAGTAAGGCCTGGTGATCTGTTTCCAAAAGGTCACAGCCTTGAAAACTCTATGGGGCAGTTCTACTTTGCACATATGGGGTCTCCATGAGTCGGAACCAACTTCATGGTAACTAACAGCAACAAGGTTGCTGCTAATAAGGGTGACGAGAATTGAGATTCTTGTTCTTTGGGCTGCTTTTCGGCCAGAAGCGGGGAACTGAGGCAAATCAAATCTTCAGGCTCCAGGTCAGTCTGGGAGTGCTGAGGTGACCTGAGGCACTCTATCAGAGGGGCCTGGGAGGCTAAGCCAAGACAGCCAACAAACACACGTCAGCATGCCACGGGCTGGCATCACTAAGAAATGAATGAACAAGGACAGGTTGAAAGTCCTAGCCATCAATCCACAAAAACAGTGTCCTACAGGTAGCAAATGAGTAATGAAGATAACAAATTCGGAAGCCTCTCCCTTTATCCCTTGGCCTTCCCAAGTTTCTGAGATGCAGCTCCCTGCTCTCAGATTTCAGGAGCTGGCACCTTTAGGACTCTGTGCAGAGGATCACAGGCTTGATGCCTTCCCTATCCCTTCCTCATTTACACACAGGGACGAAAGGCTGAACATAATCCACACCAAAACATTCATCTGCCTCAGGGAAGACGAGTGCTGAGGAGTAGCAGCAGGAGATGAGAGATGAGGAGAGAACAGCTATCACACAAGCAGACTCATCCACAGCCCTGGGGCCCCCAGGACTAGCCACTGCTAAGTCATGCTAACTAGGACAGTGACCTCATTGTCCTGGAGCCATTAATCACTGTGGTCCGTGGACTGTGAGGGCACTTCACCAGCTTCCACGGAAGGCCAGAATGTGAGCCGGGCTCTCTGAGAGGAAGGAACGAAGGGCATGCAGCAGTGTAGAGGCCAAGTGTTCTGCCTGCTGGGTAGCTAAGTGAGAAAAATAAAATTAGATCCATTTCTCACATTGTACCAAGATAAATTCCAACTAGATCAGGATTAAGTGCAAAACATGAAGCCATACAAGTGCTAACAGAAAACACAGGCAAATGTCACTTTTGTAACCTGGAAGTGAGAAACACTTTCCTAACTGTAACTCAAAACCGAGAAGCAATAAGCGAAATGATTGATACATTTGATTACATTACAAAATAAAAAAATTGCATGGGGGGGAAGCACTATGAACAATGTAAAAAGGCAAATGATAAACTGAAAAATATTTACAACCATAACACAGACAAATGATTAATGTTCTTGTTGTGTACCGTTGATTTGATTTTGGCTTCATAGAAATCCCCATGTAATAAACTACCATATAGGGTTTTCTTGGCTGTAATTTTTACAGAAGCAGATGGCCAGGTCTTTCTCAGCTGTTGGGTAGGTTGCAACCACCAACCTTTCGGTTAGCAGCTGAGCACTTGACATTGCACCACCAGGGCCCCTTAATGATCAATAGCCCTAGGATCCCAAAAGCTTCTAAAAATAGAGAAGAAAAAGTCCAACAACCCTATAGAAAAAGGAGCCAAAGCTATGAACAGGGAAAGAAATGCAAATAGTCCTTAACCATATGAAAAGATGTTGAACCTCACTCATAGTAAGAGAAATCCAAATTAAAATTGCACTTAGATACCATTTTTCACTTATTAAATTGAAAAAAAAAAAAAAAAAAAAAAAGCCAAAACTTTGACAGCTGACTCTGCTGTTGAGGCTGTGGGGAGACAGACACTCTCAAACATTGCAAATGGCACACAACCCCTATGGAGTAGAATTTCGCAACTACGCAGCAAACTTACATGTGCAGTCAATCCTTTCGCCCAGCAAACTCATTTCTAAGAACTTGGCACAACGATTCACTGGCAAAAAGACATCCATCAATGAGCCCAGGTCGTGGTCTCTAAATACTAAATATTTCCCACTTATAGGAAATGGCTGGTTCCCCTGCTGCTACTTTGCCCCATGGCCGGCTTTTAGCGCGAGGTCTTCAGGCCCCGTGTTCCACCTCGTGTGGCCCTTGCGGTGCCTGAGCCCGCAATGTCAGGCCCCCAACCCGGAGGTGTGCATGCAGGTGGAGGTTAGTGCGGAAGGCGAGGACGAGGGCTTCCGGGAGGCACAATGTGCCGCCATCAACCCCACATTGGGCCGAATAAACTCCTGTCTGGACCACCTGGAGAAACGGAAAGACCATCTCTCCGCCTGCCTCCAGAAGCTGCTGGAGCCCAACCGGCAAATGCACCTCAAGTTCCAGCAGCTGCTTGGGAAGGCCTCCAGTGATGCCACGCACTAGCCTCTGGGAGTCCCCAGCCAGGCCCCGACTCTCCTCCAGGGCTAAGATCTGGCCCAACACTCACCAGGTGGCTTAGGTACCTTCTCAAGGGCTAGCCTGCAGGTCCCCTGGTGGGTCTGCCTGTTGGGCCACCCTCTTGGAACTCCCCTTGGCCTGCCAGGGCCAGCCCCCACTGGGGCTTGTGACCCACCCACCTTGCCTGCCTGCTCAATGCTTGAGCACTCCCCACTCCACCCAGGCCTTGAGTGTCCACATTAAACGAGTCTCTCTAACAAATAGAATAATAATAATTATAAAGCCCCCCACGCATCTGTCAGTTTGTTGTACTGTGGGGGCTTATGTGTTGCTGTGGTGCTGGAAGCTATGCCACCAGTATTCAAATACCAGCAGGGTCACCCATAATGGACAGGTTTCAGCTGAGTCTCTAGACTAAGACGGACTAGGGAGAAGGACCCGGTCATCTACTTCTGAAAAGAATTAGCCAGTGAAAATTTTTGAATAGCAGCAGAATGTTGTCTGATACAGTGAGGGAAAATGAGCCCCTCGGGTTGGAAGGCACTCAAAATGTGACTGAGGAAGAGCTGCCTCCTCAAAGTAGAGTCGACCTTAATGATGTGGATGGAGTCAAGCTTTCGGGACCTTCATTTGCTGATGTGGCACAACTCAAAATGAGAAGAAGCAGCTGTGAACATCCATTAATAATCGGAACCTGGATAAAAATCATCAGAAATGAAATGGAATGCATAAACATGGATATCCTAGGCATTTGTGAGCTGAAATGGACTGGTATTGGTCGTTTTGAATCAGACGATCATGTGGTCTACTATTCTGGGAATAGTATGAAAAGGAATGGCATTGCATTCATCGTCAAAGAAACATTTCAAGATCTGTCCTGAAGTGCAACGCTGTCAGTGATAGGGTAATATCCATATGTCCACAGGGAAGACCAGTTAATATGACTATTATTCAAATTTACACACCAACCACTAAGGCCAAAGATGAAGAAACTGAAGATTTTTACCAACTTCTGCAGTCTGAAATCGATCGAACTTGCAATCGGGATGCACTGATAATTACTGGTGGTTGGAATTTCAAAGTTGGAAACAAAGAAGAAGGATTGGTAGTTGGAAAATATGGCTTTGGTGATAGAAATGATTCCAGAAATCGCATGATAGAATTTTGCAAGACGAACGACTTTTTCATTGCAAATACATTTTTTCACCAACATAAATGGCAACTATACACATGGACCTCACCAGATGGAAAACACAGGAACCAAATTGACTACATTTGTGGAAAGATATGATGGAAAAGCTCAATATCATCAGTCAGAACAAGACCAGGGGCTGACTGCGGATCAGACCATCAATTACTTATATGCAAGTTCAAGTTGAAACTGAAGAAAATTAGAACAAGTCAACAAAAGCCAAAGTATGACCTTGAGTATTTCCCACCTGAATTTAGAGACCATCTTAAGAATAGATTTGACCCATTGAACACTAATGGCTGCAAGACCAGACGAGTTGTGGAATGACATCCAGGACATCATACTTGAAGAAAGCAAAAGGTCATTAAAAAGACAGGAGAGAAAGAAAAGACCAAAATGAATGTTAGGAGAAACTCTGAAACTTGCTCTTGAAGGTCGAGTAGTTATAGCAAAAGGAAGAAATAAAGAAGTAAAAGACCTGAACAGATTTCAAAGGTCGGCTCAAAAAGACAAAGTAAAGTATTATGATGACATGTGCAAACCAAAAGGGAGAACATGCTCAGCATTTCTCAAGCTGAAAGAACGGAAGAAAAAAATTCAAACTTCAAGTTGGAATACTGAAGGATTCTACAGGGAAAATATTAAATGACACAGGAAGCATCCAAAGAAGATGAAAGGAATACACAGAGTCACTATACCAAAAAGAAATCGTCGACATTCAACTATTTCAGGAGGTAACATATGATCAGGAACCGATGGTACTGAAGGAAGGAGTCCAAGCTGCTCTTAAGGCATTGGTGAGAAACTAGGCTTTGGGAATTGACGGAATACCAATTGAGATGTTTCAACAATCAGATTCGGCACTGCAAGTGCTCACTCGTCTATGCCAAGAAATTTGGAAGACAGCTACCTGGCCAACCGACTGGAGGAGGTTCATATTTATGCCTATTCCCGAGAAAGGTCATCCAACTGCATGTGGAAATTATTGAACGATATCATCAATATCACATGCAAGCAAAATTTTGCTGCAGATCATTCAAAAGTGGCTGCAGCAGCATATAGACAGGGAACTGCCAGAAATTTCAGGCCAGATTCAGAAGAGGACGTGAAACCAGGGATATCATTGCTGATGTTAGATGGATCCTGGCTGAAAGCAGAGAATACCAGAAAGATGTTTACCTGTGTTTTATTGGCTATGCTAAGGCATTTTACTGTGTGGACCATAACAAACTATGGATTACATTGTGGAGAGTGAAAATTCGGGAACACTTAATCGTGCTCATGAGGAATCTGTACATGGATCAAGAGGCAGTTGTTTGAACAGTACAAGGGGATACTGCATGGTTTAAAGTCAGGAAAGGTGTGCGTCAGGGTTGTAGCCTTTCACCATACCTATTCAGCCTGTATGCTGAGCAAATAATCTGAGAAGCTGGACCATGTGAAGAACAGGGCATCAAGATTGGAGGAAAATTCATTAGCAATCTGTGTTATGCAGATGAGGACTTGAAGTCCTTACTGATGGAGATCAAAGACCACAGCCTTCAGCATGGATTACACCTCAACATAAAGAAAACAAAAATCCTCACAACTAAACCAATAAGCAATGTCATGATGAATGGAGGAAAGATTGAAGTTGTCAAGGATTTCATTTTACTTGGATCCACAATCCACATCCCTGGAAGCAGCAATCAAGAGATCAAAAGAAGCATTGAGCAAATAGGCAGCAAAAGACCACTTTAAAGTGTTGAAAAGCAATGCTGACACCTTGAGGACTAAGGTGGGCCTGACCCAAGTCATGGTGTTTTCAATCACCTCATATGCATGTGAAAGCTGGACAATGAATAAGGAAGACCAAAGAATTGACACCTTTGAATTGTGGTGTTGGTGAAGAATATTGAATGTATCATAGACTGCCAAAAGAATGAACAGATCTATCTTTGAAGAAGTACAAGAGTGCTCCTTAGAAGCAAGGATGGCAAGACTCCATCTTACATACTTTAGACATGTTATCTATCAGGAGGGATCAGTCCCTGGAGAAGGACATCATGCTTGGTAAAGTAGAGGGCCAGCAGAAAAGAGGAAGACCCTCAATGAAATGGTTTGATACAATGGGCACAAGCATAGCAACGATTGTGAGGGTGGTACATGACCTGGCAGTGTTTCATTCTGTTGTGCATAGCGTTGCTATGAATTGGAATTGACTCGATGGAACCTAACAATAACAACAATAATAAAGGAAATGACTGTTCCCAGTCTGGGGCAGCAAAAGGTAGGTCCAAGATGACCCTGGAACATCTTGTTATACCAGAAAGCAAGGAAGCGATTGAAGACCCCTGTGTTCATGTCAAAGAACTTCAAAGTGTACATGAAGAGACTGAGATTTGCTTACACAAAGAGGTAGTGAGTGAGTGAAGGTATAGATGAAATAAGATTGGTTGTAAATTGGTAATTATTGGAGCTGAGTGATGGGCACACGAGGGTTCATCATATTATTATCTCTACATTTGTATGTTTGAAAATTTCCGCAATGAAAATCTAAAACAAACGACAAAAAAAAACAAGGTAGTAAGGTAGGTGTCTCAACTAATTCTATTCTCTCCAGCAGGAGTGTAGAATCATAACTATAATTTTAAATGACAACTTGGAGTTAAAAGTATCATAAATTATTTATACATTCTTCTATTATTTGAAATATATTTTTAGAACAAATTGGTATATATAGTCTCAGAGTTTGAAACATCTGAGTATAAAAAGGACTGAGTTGTAAAAAAATTACAGTGGCCCAATTTACATAAACATAAATGAATAAAGAGTTGAAAACTCTAGCTTCAACAGGTAAAGATCTAAGGTTGAGAGTTTTAGTTCTGCTCAAAAGAAAATAAGCCCGAGGAACCAGATTGGCAATCTTGGAATGCATGGACCTCTCTGTGCCCTTGGCCTCTCTTTTGGTAGCAGGAAGGAAGCAAATCAAGCACCCTGAGTGCCCAGAGGACCAGTTCTGTGAGTGTAGCGGACAAAGGCAACCTTCCTGCAGCCACATTTCCTGGGCTCCTTGGAGCAAGTCATGGCTCCCCCTAACCACAAGGAGACCACCTGAAGCAGCAACCTAGGGTACTTTGAGCTACGCCAGGTTAAGAGAGGAGCCTGGGTATATTCGTTTCCTAAGGCTGTGGAAGGAGCCTTGGTGGCACAATGGTTAAAGTGCTGGGCTGCTAACTAAAAGGTTCGCAGTCTGAACCCACCAGCTGCTGTTTAGGAGAAAATACCTGGTGACCTCTGTAAAGACTAACCTGTTGCTGTTGCCATTGAGTTGATTCTGACTCACAGTAACCCTATAGGACAGGGTAGAACTGCCCCATAGGGTTTCCAAGGAGTGGTTGGTGGATTCAAACTGCCAACTTTTTGGTTAGCAGCCATAGTTTGCCATAGCTCTTAACCACTGCGCCACCCAGGCTCCCTGTAAAGATTACAGCCTAGGAAACAGTATGGGGCAGTTCTACTGTGTCCTCTAGGGTCACTATGAATCAGAATTGACTTGACGGCAGACCAAAAACAGGGCTGCAGAACAAAGTAGTTTTTAAGAACAAATTTATTGTTTCACAGTTCTAGAAGTGGTAAGTCCAAATTCAAGGTGCAGACAGGGCCATACTCTCGGAATGCCCTAGGGGAAGAGCTTTTCTTGTTTCTCTGGCTTCTGGTAGACCCAGCCGTTTTCCCTCTGTGTATTCTTCTGTCTCTTCCCTCTAATCTGCTACCATTCAGGTTAGATTAGGACCCACCGTACTCCAGTATGACTCATGTTAACTGGACTGATAACATCTTCAAAGCCCATTTCCAAACAAGACCACGTTCACAGGTGCCAGGGGTTAGGACTTCAATGTATCTTTTGGGGGGCCATGATTCAATCTGCAATACAGGGTTACTAAGAATTTCTGTTTGAGAGCCTTTTCTCATTTTCCCACTGCCCACAAGGAGGTCGTACTGGGAGGCTGGCTGGAGCTCAGGTCCATAGCCAAAGTACCCTCCGGAGACAGCCCAGTGACTGACCCCAGGCTTAGCTCAGCCCATGTGGCGCCCTCTCCCTCACTACCACAATGCCACTTGCTGTCTTTTGACCACTTCTTTTATCCAGCCCCACCCTTCACCTTCCATTTTCTTGTAGAGTAGGCCCTACTGTTGTTAAGTGCCATCAAGTTAATTGTGACTCATAGTGACCCCATATGACAGAGTAGAACTGCACCATAGGGTTTTCTTGGCTGTAATCTTAATAGGACTAGATCGCCAGGTCTCCCTCTGGCTGAGCCAATGGGTGGGTTCAAATCACCAACCTTTCAGTTAGCAGTCAAGTTCTTAACCATTGTACCACCAAGGGTCTCGGTAATCATAGGCCTTCTGAAGACAATTCCACCCTTGTAGGCTGCTCACACTTACTGGAAAGCAGTTTAAAAAATATAAATAGCTGCGGTGAAGGTGTGGTCAGAGCTGTCAAGCCACAGAAAACCTAACTTCTCTCATCTTGACAGCAGGTTTCTGAGAAATAACCCTCTCCCATTGAGTAGGTGGTCTGTCTCCAGTGGGGGAAACTCTAGTTCCTAAAGGTACACAAAAGACACAGAAATCCTGTGGGTGGGTGATGGCTTTGGTTCTCCTTTGTCTGCTCCTGCCTGATTTTTCAGCAGGAAACCAATTTGTTAGCCGAAGTGGGCCTTTTCTGGACACACAATGGGTGCTTAATACATATCAGTTAAATCAAATTTACCCTAGCTTTAGCTGTTTGATTTTTGGGGGTGATGAAAACATACAATTACAATCAAGCTGAAACACATTTGTTTCTGGAAAGCTTCAATGTCTGGCTTTCAGAATGAAATGAGCTTTATTGATTTTTTTAAGCCATTCTTTTGCTCCATGTTAAAACATTGATTCCAGGATGGTCTACTTGGAGAACACAGATTACAGAGTAAATATTATTTTGGTTCAACATATGTAATAGGGAAGAAGCACAGATAGATGTTACTGTATTTTAGATAAAATTAGGTGTTTCTCTGCCAGATCTTTTAGGTCTTTTTCCTCTCTTGCTAGTGTAACAAATGCCACTCTTTGTTGTCCAGACACTATAACCCTCTCTGCTGGTGAAGAGGAAATGTGGCTTTAGTGGGGTTGGGTTTTATGTAGTCTTTCACTGTGATGACACTAGTCTCTTCTTGTTCTCCCCAAGCTTCTCTGATGTCCTTCTGTGGCTACTTTGAAGGACAGTCCCTCTTGGTCCTCCTAACCCTTTTCTATGGATGCTTTGAAGACACCAAGAGGGGTCTGGGTGCTTTCCTTTCCCTTTTTACTTTTTATTCCTTGGGGAAGACGTGATTTCAATGATATAGCTACAATTCAGTCCCCAGCTCAAATCTCTCATCCTCTCTATAGAATTTAGCCAAACCAATATTTATCGAATATCTACTGCCAGCAGGAGTACATGTGGCTGCAAATAACAGAAAAATCAAACTGTAGAGTCTTTTAAAAAAACCTCTTTTTTCTCATGTAACAAAAATTCTGGGAGGTGGGGCCAAGAGGTGGAGTAGTCAGACGCTTCCAGTGGTCCCTCTTACAACAAAAAACAAAGACCCCCCAAAATAAGTGAATTGATTATATACTACAATCTAGGAGCCCCAAACTTCAAAGGCAAAGTTGAGGAATCAGACTGAGTGGCAGGGGGAGGGAGAGACAGCTCAGAAGCAGCAAGGAGTTGCCAGAGCTGACGCAGTGGGAACCCGCACCCTGCAGACTGTATCTGCTGCCATGCATGGTGAGGCAAGCAGCGGTGTTTGGGATCCATTTGCCACATCGGGAGAGACTGATCAGTGGAGAGTCTGCTCAACCCTCTAGAACCAGCGAGAAGCGGCCCTCAATAGGCAAAAGATAAGTAAATGCATCTAACTTACCATATGGATAAAAAAAAACACCCTGTTTGCGAAGACCCTCTCTCCCATTTCCCTGCTCCTTCCCTGCTCTGCACTGGGTTCCCGGGCCGCTTCAGCAATTGCCACTTCCCTTGGGCCAGTAGTAGGACCTGTCACACAACCGGAGCCATTCTCCTGACCTGGGAGAGGGAACAAATTAACAAACAGGAAAAAATAATCTGCCAGCACCCCTAAGCCAGGAACTCAGGGCAGGCACAGCTCCTTTGCCTAGATACAGGCATAAGGGGTCCACAGACTTTGAATGCCTTTCACCCCTGCATAGACCTATGTGGGCCCATTTCAACAGCATAGGCCCTCATTAGCATAGTACACCAGGGTATATACCTGAAGCCTAACTTCACTGTATCAGCTATATCGTGGAGTGGCAGGTTTGTGACATTTGACACTGCTCTGTCCATTAAGTAAGGTCCTCACCTACCCACATCAGGGACCTGAGGACTGGTGGCCACCTGTAACAGGGGTCCGAGAATAAGTGGTGACTCCCACTCCTTACAGTCAACAGCATTGGGTGCCCATAGTCTGGCTGCAAAACCCACCTGCCTATGCTCTCTAGGGAACAGAGACATGCTTTCCTCCCAGACACTCAGGGGCAGCCATCAGACCCCTGCCTTGCTCAGCCTGTAACCCCCTACTGAAGCCAGATACCTGTGCCTACTCCAATCACCCCTTCCTGTCTAGGACTGTAGGTAAGAGCCTGGATCACACACTTGGTGACCTACTATCTGAACACCTGAGCTGAATCCATATAAAAAAAGTAAATGGACTCCTGAACTCACACACCTAATAACAAAGTTAACCACCTGGTGTCGGGACTTTAGAGCTTCAAAGGCACCAATAATCAAACTAGCTCATACAACCAGCCTATTTGGGCATATCAAAACGAAATAAAATGAGAAGCTAGGACACAGTAAGCAAACATAAAATAAATAAATATAATAACTTATTGATGGCTCAGATACAACAGTCAATATCAAATCACATAAAGAGGCAGGCCATGATGGCTTCAGCAAGCTCCCAAGACAAAGAATCAAGAAATCTTTCAAAAGAGAACTTCTTGGAATTACCGGAGGTAGAATACAAAAGATTAATATACAGAACTCTTCAAGAGACCAGGAAGGATCAGGCAAAAGGCAAAACAATCCAAGGAACACATAGACAAAGCGATAGAGGAACTTAAGGAGATTATAGAAGAGCACAACGACAAATTTAACAGGCTACAAGACTCCATGAAGAGACAGCAAACAGAAATCTAGAAGATTAACTACAAAATTTCAGAATTAGACAACTCAATAGAAAGTCATAGGAGCAGAATTGAAGCAATGGAAGTCAGAATTAGTGAGATTGAAGATAAAGCACTTGACATCAACATATCGGAGGAAAAATCAGATAAAAGAATTAAAAAAAATGAAGAAACCCTAAGGATTATGTGGGACTCTATCAAGAGGAATAACTTACGAGTGAATAGAGTACCAGAACAGAGGGGGTTACCAGAAAGTGCAGAGAGAATTGTTGAAGATTTGTTGACAGAAAATTTCTCTGATATCATGAAAGTTGAGAAGATATCTACCCAAGACACTCATCAAACCCCACAAAAGGTAGATCCCAAAAGGAAGTCATCAAGACATATAATAATCAAACTTGCCAAAACCAAAGATAAAGACAAAATTTTAAGAGCAGTTAGGGATAAATGAAAAAAAAAAAGTGAAAAGTCATCTATAAAGGAGAGTTAATAAGACTAAACTCTGACTACTCACCAGAAACTGTGCAGGCAAGAAAGCAATGGGATGACATATATAAAGCCTTGAAGGAAAAAAAATTGCCAGCCAAGAATTATGTACCTAGCAAACCTGTGAAAGTAGGCCTTTCCGGATGAACAGAAGTTTAGGGAATTTGCAAAAACCAAACCAAAATTATAAAAAATATTAAATGGAGTCCTCAAGTTGGAAAACCAATAATATCAGATAACAACCCAAGGCTAGAACATAGGATTGAACAACCAGATATCAATCCAGACAGGGAAGCCACAAAAATAAAGCTAAAACTCTGAACATAGGAAAACAGAGGTGTCAATATGTAAAAGACAACAACATTAAAACAAAAGAGAGAGACTAAAAAATGTAGTCATAGATCTTTCATATGGATAGGAGGTCAATGTGATATAAAGAAATAAAAGATTGGTTTAAACTTAGGAAAATAGGGATAATATTAAGGTAACCACAAAAGAAACTAACAATCTTACACATCAAGACAAAAAACAGGAAAAACATAAAGACTCAGAAAATACAAAATCAATGACAATGAAAAAGATGAAAAGACAACACATAAAGAAAAATGACTTGGCACAGAAAACCAAGCAGAACAAAGAAACTGTCAACAACACACAAAAAAAGACATACCTAAACTCTAAACTAAACTCATAAAAAAATTACACTGAATGCACATGGACTAAATGCACCAATAAAGAGACAGAGAGTGGCAGAATGGATTAAAAAAAACACAGTCCGTCTGTATACTGCCTACAAGAGACACTCCCTAGACTTAAAGACATAAACAATAACTCAAAGGATGCAAAGAAATATATCAAGCAAACGACAATAAAAAAAAAAAAAAGCAGGAGTGGCAATATTAATCTCTGATAAAATAGACTTTCAAGTAAAATCCATCAGAAAGGATAAGGAAGGACACCATATAATGATTAAAGGGTGAATACACCAGAAGGACATAACCATAATAAATATTTATACACCCAATGATAGGGCTCCAAAATACATAAAACAAACTCTATCAGCATTGAAAAAAGAAAGAGACAGCTCCACAATAACAGTAGGAGACTTCAACACACCACTTTCGGTGAAGGACAGGACATCCAGAAAGAAGCTCAATAAAGACACGGAAGATCTAAATGCCACAATCAACCAACTTGACCTCATGGACATATACAGAACACTCCACCCAACAGCAACCAAGTATACTTTCTTTTCCAATGCATATGGAACATTCTCCAGAATAGATCACATATTAGGCCATACAGCAAGCCTTAAAAGAATCTAAAGTATCAAAATATTACAAAGCATCTTTTCTGACCATAAAGCCATAAAAGTAGAAGTCAATAACAGAAAAAGCAAGGAAAAAAAAAATCAAACACATGGAAACTGAACAACATCTTGCTCAAAAACTATTGGGTTAGAGAAGAAATTAAGGATGGAATAAAGAAATTCACAAAATGAAATGAGAATGAAAACACATCCTACCAGAACCTTTGGAACACAGCAAAAGCAGTGTTCAGAGGTCAGTTTATAGCAATAAATGCACATGTTCAAAAAGAAGAAAGGGCCAAAATTGAAACATTAACCCTACAACTAGAACACATAAAAAAAAATAAATAGAGAATAGCAAAAGGAGCCCCTGGGCATGAGAAGAAAGTGAATAATAAAAATTAGAGCAGAATTACATGAAATAGAAAGTAGAAAAACAATTGAGTTTACAAGATCAAAAGCTGGGTCTTTGAAAAGATCAACAAAATTGACAAATCATTGGCCAAACTGACAAGAGAAAAACGGGAAATGAAGCAAATAACCCAAATAACATATGAGATGGGTGATATCACAACCGACCCAACTGAAATTAAAAGCATAATAACAGAATATTATGAAAAACGTACTCTAACAAATTTGATAATCTAGATGAAATGGACAAATTTCTAGAAACACACTACCTACCTAAACTAACACAAACAGAGGTAGAACATTAAATAAATGTATAACAAAAGATTGAAAAGGTAATTTAAAAACTCTCAACAACAACAACAAAAAGCCCTGCCCCTGATGGCTTTACTGGAGAATTCTACCAAATTTTCAGAGAAGAATTAACACCACTACTATTAAAGGTATTTCAGAGCATAGGAAAGTATGGAATACTCTCAAACTCATTCTATGAAGCCAGCATAACCCTGATACCAAAACCAGGTAAAGACACCACAAAAAAGAAAACAAAACAAAACTATACACCAATACCCCTTATGAACATAGATGCAAACATCCTCAACAAAATTCTAGCCAATAGAATTCATTAATGTATCAAAAAAATAATTCACCATGACCAAAGGGGATTCATACCAGGTATGCAGGGATGGTTCAACATTAGAAAAACAATCAATGTAATCCATCATATAAATAAAATAAAAGACAAGAACCACATGATTTTATCAATTGACCCAGAAAAGGCATTTTACAAAGTCCGACACCCATTTATGATAAAAACTCTCAGGTAAATAGGAATAGGAAGGAAATTCCCCAACATAGTAAAGGGCATTTATACAGTCAACAGCCAACATCCTAAATAGAGAGGGTCTGAAGGCACTCCCCTTGAGAACAGGAACCAGACAAGGATGCCCTTTATCACCACTCTTATTCAACACTGGGCTAGAGGTCCTAGCCAAAGCAATTATGATAGAAAAAGAAATAAAGGACATCCAAATTGGTAAGGAAGAAGTAAAAGTATCTCTATTTGCAGATGATATGATCTTATACATGGAAAACCCCAAAGAATCCACAAGAAAACTATTGGAACTAATAGATTTCATCAAAGTACCAGGATACAAGAAAAACATACAAAAATCAGTTGGATTCCTCTACACCAACAAAGAGAACTTCGAAGAGTAAATCACCAAATCAATACCATTTACAAGAGGCCCCAAGAAGATACAATACTTAGGAATAAATCTAGCCAGAGACGTAAAAGACCTATATAAAGAAAACTACAAGACACAACTGCAACAAACCAAAAGAGACCAACATAAGTGGAAAAACAGACCTTGCTCACTGATAGACTCAACACTGAAAATGTCTATTCTACCCAAAGCGATCTACAGATACAATGCAATCCCAATCCAAATTCCAATGGGATTTTTTAATGAGGTGGAGAAACAAATCACCAACTTCATATGGAAAGGGAAGAAGCCCCCAGATAAGTAAAGCATTACTGAAGAAGAACATAGTAGGAGGCCTCACAGTACCTGATTTTAGAACCTATTATACCACCACAGTAGTCAAAACAGCCTGGTACTGTTACAACAACAGATACATAGACCAATGGAACAGAATTGAGAATCCAGACATAAATTCATCCACATATGAGCAACTGATATTTGACAAAAGTTTAAAGCTTGTTAAACGGGGAAAAAACAGTCTCTTTAACAAATGGTGCTGGTATAACTGGATATCCATCTGCGAAAAAATGAAACCAGACTCATACCTCACACCATGCACAAAAACTAACTCAAAATGGATCCAAGACCTAAATACAAAATCTAAAACAACAAAGATCATGGAAGAAAAAATAGAGACAATGCTAGGAGCCCTAATGCATGGCATAAACAGAATACGAAACATAACTAACAATGCACAAACACCAGAAGAGAAACTAGATAACTGGGAGTTCCTAAAAATCAAACACTTATGATGCTCATCCAAAGACTTCACCAAATGAGTAAAAATACAACCTACGGACTGGGAAAAAATTTCTGGCTACAACATATCCGATCAACGCCTAATCTCTAAAATCTACAAGATAGTGCAAAACCTCAACCACAAGAAGGCAAATAACCCAATTTAAAAATGGGCAAGTGATATGAACAGGCACTTCACCAAAGAAGACATTCAGGCGGCTAACAGATTCATAAGGAAATGCTCACAATCATTAGCCTTTAGAGAAATGCAAATCAAAACTATAACAAGATACCATCTCATCCCGACAAAGCTGGCATTAATCAAAAAAAAAAAAAAAAAAAACACAAAATAATAAATGTTGGAGAGGTTGTGGAGAGTCTGGAACACTTATACACTGCTGGTGGGAATGTAAAATGGTACAATCACTTCCTTTAAAAGCTACAAATAGAAGTACCTTATGACCCAGCAATCCTACTCCTTGGAACATATCCTAGAGAAATAAGAGCCTTTACACAAACAGATATATGCACATCCATGTTCATTGCAGCACTGTTTACAATAGCAAAATATGGAAACAACCTAGGTGTCCATCAACGGATGAACGGATAAACAAGTTATGGTATACTCGCACAATGAAATACTACACAACAATAAAGAACAATTGTGAATCTGTGAAACATCTCATAACATGGATGAATCTGGAAGGCATTATGCTGAGTGAAATTAGTCAGTTGCAAAAGGACAAATATTGTATGAGACCACTATTATAAGAACTCAAGAAATGGTTTAAACACAGAAGAAAACATTCTTTGATGGTTATGAGGTTGGGGAGGGAGGGAGAGGGGTGTTCACTAACTAGACAGTTAAAAAAAAAAAAAGGTGCCGTTAAGTCAGTTCCAACCCGTAGCGACCCTATGTACCTCAGAACTAAACACTGCCCGGTCCTGCGCCAGCCTTACAATCGTTTTTATGCTGGAGCCCATTGTTGCAGCCACTGTGTCAATCTATCTATTCTCTGCTGACCCTATATTTTACCAAGCATGATGTCCTTCTCCAGGGACTCATCCCTCCTGACAACATGTCCAAAGTTTGTAAGATGCAGTCTAGCCATCCTTTCCTCCAAGGAGCATTCTGGTTGTACTTCTTCGGATTTGTTCATTCTTTTGGCAGCCCATGGTACATTCAATATTCTTCCCCAACACCACAATTCAAAAGGGTCAATTCTTCAGTCTCCCTTAGTCATTGTCCAGCTATCACATGCATATAATGTGATTGAAAATACCATGGCTTGGGTCAGGCTCACCTTAGCTTCTTTGCTTTTCAACACTTAAAGAGGTCCTTTGCAGCAGATTTGCCCAATGCAATGCATCTTTTGATTTCTTGACTACTGCTTCCATGGGTGTTGATTATGGATCCAAATAAAATGAAATCCTTGACAACTTCAATCCCTTCTCCGTCCATCATGATGTCGCTTATTGATCCAGTTTTGAGTATTTTTGTTTTCTTTATGATGAGATGTAAAAACTAGAATAGTAGATAAGAATTATCTTAGGTGAAGGGAAGGACAACACACAATACAGGGAAGTCAGCACGAATGGACTAAACCAAAAGCTAACAAGTTTCCTGAATAAAACCAAACACTTCCAAGGACAGAGTAGCAGGAGTGGGGGTTCTGGGGACCACAGTTTCAGGCAATATTTAGGTCAATTGGCATGATAAAGTTTATTAAGAAAATGTTCTTCATCCCACTTTGGTGAGTGGCATCTGCGGGTCTTAAAAGCTAGTGAGCAGCCATCTAAGATGCGTCAATTGGTCCCAAGCCATCTGGAGCAAAGGAAAATGAAGAACACCAAAGACACAAGGAAAATATGAGCACAAGAGTCAGAAAGGGCCACATAAACCACAGACTCCATCAGCCTGAGACCAGAAGAACTAGATGTGCCCGGCTACCACCAATGTCTGCCCTGACAGCATGGACTATATATTAGGAAAGGAAAAGATTTCTGAGAACCAACAGACTTTTGCTAGTATCTCAATAGCAAGGCAATTAAGGTAATCAGTGAGTGTATGAGAGGGGGAAACTTCATTAAATCTGATGATGTATGTTCACATTTTATGTACAAGTTTAATTTCAATGGAGGTATAAAACAAATGTCTGAGACTGTTCCAACGATGTCCACAATTTAAGTTGCTCGACAGTGCTATTTAGACTATGAAGCCATCTAAGTATGTATGGATGGATTCAGGAGAGTGCAGTTATAATTTACTGAACATGAACAGTGCAACTGACTGCAATGGAATGAAGAGTAGTGAAGATACGCTTTCTCCCTTTGGCTTCCAGTATCCTGCACTCTCTTGGTTTTCCTTTTACCTCACTGGTTGTGCCTCCTCAGTCTCCTTTGCTGGATCTTCCTCTTCTCTTTGATCTCTTAACATTGCACAGCCTCCTTGCAGTTTTCCCAGTTTCTACCCTTTCTCCCCCAATTTATTATCAACCTGAGATGATCCTTTGAAACCAGCTAGAGTGATCATTTAAAACATGTCTGTATGTCAATACATTAGTGAACTCATGACCCCCTCCACACACACAGTGCCCCTTCCCTAGTCTTTTCCATCTTATAATGACAACTCCATTCCTCCAGGAGGATAGAAATCCTGTGTGTATGGTGAGAGATGGAGGGATAAAAAAGCCAATTCCTCACCTCTCATTGTGAGAAGTTAATAGGTAATGTCTTACACTAAAAATCAAGAGAGAGTAACACAAGCATTCTGTCTAAAAACATGGAGACAAATACTAAAAGGATCAGTTAAAAGAAAAAAAGAAAGAAGTTGTCTCTGGGGCTGGGAAATGGAGAGAGAAGGACCAGGAAGCGCTGTTTTTCCTAACCAGCCTTATTGAACTATTTGGCTCTTTAAATTATGACCATGTATAACTTTGAGAAAAAACAAAAAGTAAAAAGAAAGTTGACACTCATCTAATTCAGGTGGCTGTTCCTTATTTTAAGTATCTTAAAATCTAATTGAAATCTTAATTGGGTCAATTAACTTGATGCATTTAAACGGAGCTGCGTTATCACAAAATGTTAACATCAGGTTCATTTGATGCAGTGGGTCTCAACTCGGGCCACACAGCCCTGGTTGCACATTTGAATCACCTGGTGCCATTCCCCACCTAAGAGAATCAAATCACAATCTCTAGGGCTGGCTGAAGCATCTAGTTTTAAAAACACTTCAGGTGATTCTAATGTGTATCAAGATTGAGAATCACTGGTCTATGGAGGGCTTAAGGAACATATTTTTTAAAATTTACCACTAAATTGCCTTTCAGTGCAGCTTATTGGATAATTACTCAGTGACATAGAGCCTCATGAAGAGTTTCAGCCCCACTTCCAGGGGAGGGAGGCCCCGTGGAAGATGTAAGTGGAGGCTGACGTGCAGACCCTACTTGAAGGCAGGACAAGATGGGCATGTCTAGGCTGTAAAGGAGGGTCAAGGTCATTGTCATGGATTGAATTGTTTACCCCCAAGTATCTGTCAACTTGGTTAGGTCATTATTCCCAGCATTGTATGATTGTCTACCATTTTATCATCTAATGTGATTTCCCTATGTGTTGTAAATCCTATCACTATGATGTAATAAAATGGATTATCGGCAGCTATATTGATGCGATCTACAAGATCAGCGTCTTAAGCCAGTCTCTTTTGAGATATAAAAGAGAGAGGCAAGCAGTGAGACATGGGGGCCTCATACCACCAAGAAAGCAGTGCTGGGAGCTGAGTGCGTCCTTTGGACCTGAGATTCCTGTGCCGAGATGTTCCCAGACCAAGGGAAGGCTGATGACAAGGACATTCCTCCAGAGGTGACAGAGAGAGAAAGACTTCCTCTGGAGCCAGCACCCTGAATTCAGACTTCTAGCCTACTGGACTGTGAGAGAATAAACTTCACTTTGTTAAAGCCATCCACTCTTGGTATTTCTGTTATAGCAGCACTAGTTGACTAAGACAGTCATTGTCACTGCAATCCTAACGTCAGGAGAGCAGTGGCCTCAACGGTCTTACTGCTGGATAAAGTGTGAGGGTGCAGGTCACAGAGTTATTTACTTTATTCCTTCTTTTTGCATTTTTTAATTCCTGCTGAAGACAACCAAATGCTAGAAGTTTTCCCTCTTTAACAGGTGATCAGAGCACAAGGTAGCTCCTAACTCCTGAAAACACAAACACGTAAAATCAAGCCTTCAAGACAATTATTTTTAGCAGATGACGAATGCAAACTGATGGTCCTTTACAATCCCATACCTCTCCCTGGGCTGCCTGAACTGCCTTTTATTAGTCTTGGAGGCAGGATGACGTCACAATTCATCAGGTCTTCATCCTGTTTTTAAAGACATGCTTTATGGACAAGCATTAAGTCAGCAGAAACTCCCTCCCCACTTGGCATTCTTCACAAACCAAATGCAGGCGAAAACAAGACCAGGCCTGGTTATACAGGGCCTTACCAAGAAATCATGATCACTATTATTACAATTCAAGTCAAAAGGCAATGGCCTCAGTGGGTCTCAACACTTAGGATAATGTTAACCTGTAAACCACTTGCCATGGAGTTGATTCTGACTCATGGACATTCCAAATGTGCCAGAGTAGAGCTGTGCAACATGTGATTTTCAAGAACCGATATTTTGGAAGTAGATTGCCAGGCCTTTCTTCCGAAGCGCCTCTGGGTAGACTTGAATCTCTAACCTTTTGGTTAGCAGCCTAGCATGTTGACCATTTGCACGACCCAGACTAATGTTAGGAGGTGCCCTTATCTAAGACACAGGGTGGAAATTAGCCCTTAAGCAAAGTAGGGAGTCCCACCTCCCTGAAACTTCTCCCTCTGCTTCTCCCAGGCATTACCAGATCGCTGACACTAGCACCAGGGACCAGGGAATATGGATGTAAGAGCAGCAGCCAACATTTAAAAGCATTTTAAAGTATTCTAAATGCTTTACGCATACTGTCGTCTCTGAAGTAGGCACACTTTTGGGGTGAAGGATATTAAGTAACTTGCCAAAGGCCTCACAGCTGTCAAACAAGAGTCGAGATTGAAAGTAGAAGGTTCCATGTGGGACCAAATCAAAAACCCGTTGCCATCAAGTCGATTCCAACTCATAGCAACCCTATAGGACAGAGGAGAACCGCCCCATAGGGTTTCCAAGGAGCGCCTGGTGGATTTGAACTGTCTACCTTTTGGTTAGCAGCTAAGATCTTAACCATTGCACCACCAGGGCTCCACCGGTGGGACAGCACAAAGTAAAATATCCTCAGGGCGAAAGGGGATCAGAAAAGAGGCCCAGAGGGCGGCTGGGGGGGCAGAGACAGTAGAGGTGATTGTGGTGGCAGGCGCTCCCCCTTTCTGGCTTCTCTTCCCTTCACCCCTCCCATCTAGGCTCATCTCTGCTTCTTGCCCTCTCATTGTCTCCTCGGAAAGATACAGCAGCTGGGTGGAGCCTGGAGCATGCCAGCCTTAATAATCACACACCTGCAGCCTGAGGCATAGGCTGTTTCAACATGTCATGAGAGCCAAGCAGCTTCCCACCCAGTGGTGAGGTACACGGAACAGAAGACAAGGAAGGACCATCTGGCTGAATGGAAGAGGTTTGCCCCATGATCAGAAAGTGCCTGACAACATGCACAGAGTGATGTGATGAGCTGTGCTCTTGATGACTGCTCTACAGCCTGGATCACATGAGAGCTTAGAAGGATGTTAAAATACACTTCTGTCAGCACCTGTGTGTGCAGTCTGGGAGAGGCCTTCAATCAGCGGGCAAACTTGGAGAGCTGTAATCCACGAATCACAAGCATATTCCTTAGTCAAGTGATGCTCAAAGGGGTTGATGGACTAAATCCTCCCCCTTCTCACACCCCAAATAATGCCTAGCACAACAAGGACAGTGTTTTTGTGTATAATCTGGAAGCAAAATGGTGACTTTTCCCAGAAGGCTTTTAATTGACTGTGGTCACCCACATTTTTAATTCCTTCGAATTTTAATGAATGTTAGAAGAGGGCGTGGTTAAGAAATCTAAACCGACAGGCTGCATTAGCTCCTTGTAACAGTGGCTGAATAGCAGAAAAATCAGGACAGAGGCTTTATGGCAAGAGTGGCTGAGTATTGTGGGTTAACAGGAGCGCCATTTGCTCTGGATGGGCAGGGTGTGGATGGACAGTGGCTGACATCTGACCTTATCTGGGAGAGGCACCCTGGCTCTGCTATGGTGCCAGCAAGTGAAGTCAGGGTGGGACAGGGCAGAGGTCATCTGTCTCCTGTATTTTAAAGACACAAGGTGTATTTTCACAGACTGTGCCAGGGCAGTCCTCTCTCTTTTTTCCCTTTGAAGCTATAAGGTTCAAAAGTGTGAGGAGATGGAACCCTGAAACGTAAAATGGTGCAGCTTCTGTAGAAAGCAGTCTGGCATTCCACAAAAAGTTAAATGTAGAGTTAACACACATTGCCATCCAGTCGATTCCAACTCATAGCTATCTTACAGAACAGGGCAGAACTGCCCCATAGGGTTTCCAAGGCTGTAATCTTTACGGAAGCAAACTGCCGCATCGTTCTCCTACGGAGCAGCTGGTGGGTTCGAACCACCAACCTTTTCATTAGCAGATGAGTGCTTAACCACTGTGCCACTAGGGCTCCTTCAGAGTTAACACATGACCCAGCAATTTCACTCCTAGGTATATACCCAACAGAATTGAAAACAAGTTCAACAAAAAATCGTACACAAATGTTCATAGCAGCATTATTCATAATAACTAAAAAGTGGGAACAACCAAATGTCCATTAACTGATGAATGGATAAACAAGATGTGGTATATCCCTGCCATGTGTCTTAGTTATCTAGTAATGATAAAACAGAAATACCACAAGTGGGTGGCTTTAATAAAAAGAAATTAATTTTCTCGTAGTTTAAGAGGCTAGAAGTCCAATTTCGGGATGCTGGCTTTGGGGAAGCCTTTCTCTCTCTTTTGGCTCTGGAGGAAGTGTTACCAATCACTGATCTGGCACAAAGGGTCCTTGTCTTTTCCTGAGTAAGAATACACGCAAAAGACAAACTTTATCTTCAGCAAGCTTTATTTTGCTTGAGTCAAACAAAAGAAGTCAGTAGGGGACTAAGCCTCTCCAAGAGGCTGACTCAAAAAGGGAAGTAAGGCTAGGGCTTATATGGGTTCAGTGGAGACAATAGAGTAATGAATATTTAGTGGGCTTCTTTCAAGAGGCAGGTACTTCTCAGAATGGTGGTGCATGTTAATTAGGTTGCTCATGCATCTGGAATCCAAGGTGGAACCTACTGATATTCAAGATGGAGTCCTCTTGACAGCCCTTGGCATCACTTATTATGGGATATAGCACAAGCGCACTGATCTTTGGCACTACATTGCCATCTTCAGAGGACTAAGGAAGGTTAAACAGTGATCACACTTTGTCCTTCTGCACATGCGGGAGCCTGTAAAGGGGGAAGGGACTAAAAGAACACTAACCACAACAAGGCGATAGTAATTTCAACCTTATCTCATGTTGACAGGGTGTGGTTCCTGTTTATCCACTTCTAGACGGTAATCCTTTAACAGCTCTTTTGTTCTGCCAGCACAGTTAACCCTAGCTGTCTCAGAAGGTCCTTGTCTCTTTAGCTTCTGTTACCTTGGAGATCTTCATGTAGCTTGGCTTCTCTCTTCCCCCATCTCTGCTTCTCTCTCTTGCTTGTTTTAATCTCTCTTATATCTCAAAAGAGATTAACTCAAGATACACCCTACACTAATCCTGTCCCATTAACATAACAAAAACAGCCCATTCCCAAATGGAAGTATAGCCACAGGCATAGAGGTTAAGATTTATAACACATATTTTGGGGGACACAATTCAACCCATAGTATTCCACCCTTTGGCCCCCCCAAATTCATGTCCTTCCCATATGCAAATACATTCACCCCATCACATCATCCCTAAAGTCTTAAGTCAACTCCAAGTCCAAAATCTCATCTTCTAAATCCCCTAGGTTAAATATGGGTGAGACTTTAGGCATATTCCATCCTGGGGCAAAATCCCTCTTCATCTCTGAACCTGTGAAATCTAGAACACGAGTTATCTGTTTCCAAAGTACAAATAGTAGGACAGCCACAATGTAGACATTTCTATTACAAATGGGAGAAATTGGAGGGAAAGAAGGGATAACAGGCACCAAGCAAGTCCAAAACCCAGCAGAACAAATTACATTAGCTCTAAAGTCTTGGAAATAATTCTGTCTTCTCTGAGACCATCTAGGCAATAGTGCTACCCATCAGATTCTGGGTATTGGCCATGCCCCTTGGCCCTTGGCTTAAGCTCTGTGTTCCAGGTGCTCTAGGATAGCAACTCTGCTCCCTCGGCTTTGGGTGGCCCCATTCCCCTAGTACATCTACGTGGTGACCGCACCTTCACTTCTGCCACGTGGGCATGGCAGCCTCACCCCCTCAGCTTTGGATGTTGGTCCCATCCCCCTGGCACACCTTAAAGGCAACCCCATACCCCAGAATCGAGTTGGCAAAGATCTGACTCTTTTAAACTTACGAGGCTGTGGCCCCGCCCTTTGGTATCCAGGAGACTGTGGCCCTACTCTTGGAAATCCAGAAGGCCCTGCTTCCCATGCTCCTTCCACTAGCTCTTCTGATCTCCAGATTGCTCCAGGGATGGTCCTTTTCTTTTCTTGGAGGACAACAGATGTAGCGCCATTGGTCTGTTTCCTGCCTGTAGAATTCCAAGAGGCAGACAACATTCTTTACTTTTGTTCTTTCTCTGTCCTCTTCAGTCTAAGCTGACAGGTTTTCTGCTGTTGATAGTTGGTTGGATCTATCAGACACAGGCTTAATCTCTTTAACATAAAATTGTGTAGCCATATCCTTGATGAACATTCTAGGACATGTGTCCTTAGTTTGTACCACAGAATTTTCCAAATTTTTAAGTTCTGTTTTCATTTTGCAGTTAGTTTTTAAGTCCATCTCTTCCCTCTCATGTTTTACTATAAGTGGCAAGGAGAAACCACGTGTCCTCTTTAAGATCTTGCTTAGAAATCTCATCAGTCATGTATCCAAGTTCTTCACTTACAAGTTCTAACTTCCACAAAACATTTGAACATAATTCAGACAAGCTCTCTCTCACTGCATAAAAAGCTTCATCCTTCCTCCATTGTCCAGTCACATCAGTCACATGTTTATCATTTTCATTCATTCTTTTTTTTTTTTTTTAGTTTTGCTTTAGGTGAAATTTTATGGCTCAAGTTAGTTTCTCATACAAAAATTTATACACACATTTTTATTTGGCCCTAGTTGCTATCCCTATAATGTGAACGAACATTCTTCCTTTCCACTCTGAATTTCTCCTATCCATTCAACCAGCTCCTACCTCTTTCTGCCTTCTCGTCTCGCCTCCAAACAGGGGCTGCCCATTTAGTCTCATGTATCTACTTGAACTAAGAAGCATACTCTTCACGAGTATCATTTTATGTCTTATAGTCCAATCTATTCTTTGAAGAGTTGGCTTCAGGAATGGTTTTAGTTCTGGGTTAACAGAGAGTCCAGGGGCCATGCCTTCTGGGGTTCCTCCAGTATCAGGCCATTAAGTCTGGTTTTTTACTAGAGCCTGAGTTTTGCACCCCACTTTTCTCCTGCTCCAACAGAGACTCTCTGCTGTGTTCTCTGTCAGGGCAGTAATTGGTGGTAGCCAGGCACCACCTAGTTCTTCTGGTCTCAAGCTGATGGAGTCTTTTGTTTATGTGGCCCCTTTTGTCTTTTGGGCTAATATTTTCCTTGTGTCTCTGGTGTTCTTCATTCTCCTTTGCTCCAGGTGGGTTCAGACCAATTGATGCATCTTAGAAGGCCACTCACTTCCTTTTAAGACCCCAGACGCCACTCACCAAAGTGGGATGCAGAACATTTTCTTAATAAACTATGTTATACCAATTGACCTACATGTTGCCTGAAACCATGGTTCCCAGACCCCCACCCCTGCTACACTGTCTCTCTAAGGGTTTGGTTGTGTTCAGGAAACTTCTTAGCTTTTGGTTTAGCCCAGTTGTGCTGACTTCCTCTGTATTGTGTGTTGTCCTTCCCTTCGCCTAAGATAATTCTTATCTACTATCTAGTTAGTGAATGCCCCTTTCCCTCCATCCCCACCCTCGTCGTCATCAAAGAGTGTTTTCTTCTGTGTTTAAAACTTTCCTTGAGTTCTTACTATAGTGCTCCCATACAATATTTGTCCTTTCATGACTAATTTCACTCAGTGCAATGCCTTCCAGATTCATCCATGTTATAAGATGTTTTGCAGATTCATTGTTGTTCTTTATCTTTGCGTAGCATTCCATTGTGTGGATGTACCATAATTTGTTTATCCACTTACTGTTGATGAGCACCTAAGTTGTTTCCATCTTTTTGCTATTGTGAGCAGTGCTGCAATGAACATGGATGTGCACATATCTAGTTGTGTGATGGCTCTTATTTCTCTAAGATATATTCCAAAGAGTGGGACTGCTGGATCCTATGGTAGTTCTATTTCTAGCTTTTTAAGGAAGTGCCAAATCAATTTCCAAAGTGGTTGTACCATTTTACATTTCCACCTGCAGTGTGTAAGTGTTCCATACTCTCCATAGCCTCTCCAACATTTATTATTTTGTGTTTTTTGCATTAATACTAGCTTTGTTGGGGTGAGATGGTATCTCATTGTAGTTTTGATTTGCATTTCTCTAATGGCTGATGATTGTCAGCATTTCCTCAATGTATCTGTTAGCCACCTGAATGTCTTATTTGGTGAAGGGCCTGTTCAAATGTGTCATGGATTGAATTATGTCCCCCCAAAAGTGTGTATCAACTTGGTTAGGCCATGAGTCCCCATATTTTGTGGTTGTACTTCATTTTGTGATTGTAATTTTATGTTAATGAGGATTAGGGTGGGATCATAACAGCCTTACCAGGTCACATCTCTGATCCAATGTAAAGGGAGTTTCCCTGGGGTATGGCCTGCACTACCTTTTATCTTACAAGAGATAAAAGAAAAGGGAAGCAAGCAGAGATTTGGGGACCTGATACCACCAAAAAAGGAGTGCAGAGAGCAGAGCATGTCTTTCGGACCTGAGGTTCCAGCACTGAGATGCTCCCTGACCAAGAGAAGATTGACGAGAAGGACCTTCCTCCAGAGCTGACACAGAGAGAAAGCCTTCCCCTGGAGCTGACACCCTGAATTTGAACTTCTAGCCTACAAGGCTGTGAAAAAATAAATTTCTCTTTGTTAAAGCCATCTACTTGTGATATTTCTGTTACAGCAGCATGAGATAACTAAGACAATATTGTTTGCCCATTTTTTAATTGGTTTGTCTTTCTGTGGTTGAAATTTTGCAGTAACTTGTAGATTTTAGAGATTAGACGGTATATGTCATAGCCAAAAATTTTTCCCCAGTCTGTAGGTTGTCCTTTTACTCTTTTGATGAGCATAGGTGTTTGACTTTGGGATATCCCAGATGTCTAGTTTCTCTTCTGGTGTTTGTGCATTGTTAGTTATGTTTTGTATTCTGTTTATGCCATGTATTAGGGCTCCTAGCATTGTCTGTATTTTTTCTTCCATGATCTTTATCATTTTAGATTTTTTATTTAGGTCTTTGATCCATTTTGAGTTAATCTTTGTGCATGGTGTGAGGTATGGGTCTTGTTTCATTTTTTTTTGCAGATGGATATCCAGTTATGCTATTCATAATGTTTTCACTGGCTAATGCTTTTCAGAAGTAGACTGCCGGGTCCTTCTTCCTAATCTGTTTTAGTCTGGAAGCTCAGCTGAAACCTGTCCTCCATGGGTGACCCTGCTGGTATCTGAATACTGGTGGCATAGCTTCCAGTATCACAGCAACACGCAAGCCCCCACGGTATGATAAACTGACAGACACGTGGGGGTGAAATATTATTAGGGAATAAAAAGGAAGGAAGTGCTGCTTCATGGATGACCTTGAAAACATTATGCTAAGTTAAAGAATTCAGATGTAAAAGGCTGCATATTGCATGATTCCATTTATATGTAATGTCCAGAATAGAAAAAGATAGAAAGTAGGTTAATGGTTGCCAGGGAATGGGAGAGGGCGGAATTGGGAGGGATTACAAATGGTGGCTATGGGGGTGGGATGGGAAGGGTTTCTTTTTGGAGTGATCGAAATTTCTGGAACTAGATAATGGCAAATGGTATTTGTGAAGTCACATTGTCAGTACACTAGAAACCACTGAATTGTACATTTTAAGATGGGTATAGTGGTGAATTTTATGTTATATGAATTTTATCTCAAGAAAAAAAATTTTTAAGTGGAAGGAAAAACAATTTAAAAAAAAACTTTAAAAAATTATTATAAAAGTAATGCCCAGGGAGAGGCAGAACCAAGATGGCAGAATAGACAGGCACTTCCGGTGAGCCCTCTTTACAACAAAGACCGGAAAAAAACAAGTGAAACGAGTGTATTTCTGACAAGCTGGGAGCCCTGAGCTTCAAAGGTAAGCTTTAAAAACGAACTGAGGGGCTGGGGGAGGAAGAGACCGTTCAGAAGTGGAGAGGAGTTACTGGACCTGAATTGCGGGGAGCCCTTAGGCACCATTCCCAGAGTCATGGCAGTGGGCTGGTACTAGCGTTCAGCCACAGCTTCCTCAGGGAGAAGCAGCCAGCCACACAGCCTACTCACACTTATGGAATCGGAGAAGAACGGCACTCTCGGCAAAAGCTAAGTACTTGCGTATATTTTACTGCGCTCCCCCCGCCCCCAAGCTATCTTCAGCGGCTGAATTCCCTGGGTCTGAGATAGGCATTGTTGAGCACCTACAGCCATCCTCCCGGCCTTGGGGAAGGAAAAAAGTTGCAGATGGGGGGAAAAGAAAATTTGCTAGCTCCACTAAATCGGGGAGCTCAGGACAGAAGCAGCTCCTGTCCAGGCATAAACTGTCCATGGACTTTGAGCACCTTTCCCTTCTGCATGGACCTGTGTGGGCCTATTTTGGGAGAAAAGGCCCTTGTTGGCAGACTCAACCATTTCATCTATGTGGTGGTGAGGTGGGTGTTTGATTTTTGACATTGCTTTGCCTATTAAACAAGGTCCTCACCTACCCACTTCAGAAACCTAAGGACTGGTAGCTCCACTCAGGTCACTCAGCCACCCGGGACAGGGGTTCAAAGATAACTGGTACCTCCCAGTCCTTACAACCAAAAACTTTGGGTGCTCATGGTCCGTCTGCAGAACCCACCTACCTGCATGCTCTAGGGAACAGTGATGCATTTTCCTCAGAGACACTTGGGTGTCAGTTCTCAACCCCCTGCCTTGTTCAGAGCATGACCCCCTGCTGCAATCAGATACCAGTATATACACCAATCACCCCACCCTTTAAGACTGTAGGGCAGAGCCTGTACCACACACTAGATGATCACCTACCTGGAAACCTGAGCTGAATTCATACAAGAAAACTGAATGGACTCCTAGACTGATATACCTGGCAACAGCTCTAGCCATCTGGGGACAGGACGTCAGAGCTCCAAAGGCGAAAATAATCAAGCTAGCTCAATCAAGCAACCCATAGCTGCATATCAAAACAAAACAAAGCAAACAGCTACAACACAGTAAGCAAGCATAAACAAATACAATAACTTCTAGGTGGCTCGGAGACAACAGTCAATATCGAGTTACATAAAGAAACCGACCATGATCACCTCAACAGGCTCTCAAAACAAAGAATCCAGGGATCTTCTAGATGAAAATGCATTCCTGGAATTACCAGATGCAGAATACAAAAGTTTAATATGCAGAAACCTTCAAAACATCAGGAAGGAAATGAGGCAATATGCAGAACAAGCCAAGGAACACACAGATAAAGCAATTGAAGAAATTAGAAAGATTATTCAGGAACATAATGAAAAGTTTAATAAGCTGGAACAATCCATAGACAGACAGCAATCAGAAATTCAGAAGATTAACAATAAAATTACAGAAGTAGACAACTCAATAGAAAGTCAGAGGAGCAGAATTGAGCAAGTAGAAGCTAGAATTTCTGAACTTAAAGATAAATCACTTGGCACCAATATATTTGAAGAAAAATCGGATAGAATACTTTACAAAAAATGAAGAAACCTTAAGAATCATGTGGGAGTCTATCAAGAGAAATAACCTATGAGTGATTCGAGTACCAGAACAGGAAGGGATAACAGAAAGTACAGAGAAAATTGTTGAAGATTTGTTGGCAGAAAACTTCCCTGATAATCATGAAAGATGAGAAGATATCTATCCAAGATGTTCATCGAACTCCACATGATGTATATCTTAAAAGAAAGTTGCCAAGACATATTATAATCAAACTTGCCAAAACCAAAGATAAAGAGAGAATTTTAAGAGCAGCTAGGGATAAATGAAAAGTCACCTACAAAGCAGAGCCAATAAGAATAAGCTGGGACTACTTGGCAGAAACCATGCATGCAAGAAGGCAATGGGATGACTTATTTAAAAAACTGTAGCAAAAAAAAATTGCCAGCCAAGAATCATATATCCATCAAAACTGTCTCTTAAATATGAAGGTGAAATTAAGACATTTCCAGATAAATACAAGTTGAGGGAATTTGTAAAAACCAAACCAAAACTACAAGAAATACTAAAGGGAGTTCTTTGGTTAGAAAATCAGTAATATCAGGTATCAACACTGGGCAGAGCAACCAGAAATCAACCTAGACTGGGAGATCCAAAAAACAAAGCAAGATTAGTTAAAAAAAAAAAGCTAAAAACAGGGTAACAGCGATGTTATTATATAAAAGAAGACAACATTAAAATAATAAAGAGGAACTAAGAAAGGTAATCATACACCTTTCACATGGAGAGGAAGATATGGTGATACAAAGAAATCAAAGTTAGGTTTAAATTTAGAAAAATAGGGGTAAATAACAAAGGAGAAAAACTATCCTACTCATCAAAATAAAATACAAGAAAAAACAAAATCAGCAGAAACAAAATCAACAACAACAAATATGAGGAAAGGACAATATGCAAACATAATCTATTCAGCACATAAAATTAAGTGGGGAAAAAGAAACAGTCAACAACACACAAAAAATGACATCAAAATGATAGCACTAAATTCATACCTATCCATAATTACCCTTAATATAAATAAACTAAATGCCCAAATAAAGAGACAGAGGATGGCAGAATGGATTAAAAACCAAGATCCATCTATATGCTGCCTACAAAAGGCACACCTTAGACTTAGAGACACAAACAAACTAAAACTCAAAGGATGGAAAAAATACATCAAACAAACAACAATCAAAAAGAGCAGGAGTAGCAATATTAATTTCTGACAAAATAGACTTTAAAGTGAAATCCATCATAAAGGATAAGGAAGGACACTATATAATGATTAAAGGGACAATACACCAAGAAGACATAACCATAGTAAACATTTATGCACCCATTTATGCACCCAAATGACAGGGCTGCAAGATACATAAAACAACCTCTATCAGCATTGAAAAGTGAGATAGACGGCTCCACAATAATAGTAGGAGACTTAAACACACCACTTTCGGTGAAGCACAGGACATCCAGAAAGAAGCTCAATAAAGACACAGAAGATCTAAATGCCACAATCAACCAACTTGACCTCGCAGACATATACAGAACACTCCACCCAACAGCAACCAAGTATACTTTCTTTTCTCATGGAACATTCTCTAGAATGGACCACATATTGGGTCATAAGAAAGCCTTAGCAGAATCCAAAACATTGAAATATTACAAAGCATCTTCTCTGACCATAAGACCATAAAAGTGGAAGTCAATAACAGGAAAAGCAGGGAAAAGAAATCAAACACTGGGAAACTGAACAATACTCTGCTCGAAAAAGGCTGGATTATGGAAGACATTAAGGATGGAATAAAAAAATTCATAGAAGCCAATGAGAATGAAAACACTTCCTATCAGAACTTTTGGGACACAGCAAAAGTGGTGCTCAGAGGCCAATTTATATCAATCAATGCACACATCCAAAAAGAAGAAAGGGCCAAAATCAAAGAATTATCCCTACAACTTGAACAAATAGAAAGAGAGCAACAAAAGAAAACCACAGGCACCAGAAGACAACAAATACTAAAAACTAGAGCAGAACTAAATGAAATAGAAAACAGAAAAACAATTGAAATAATTAACAAGAGCAAAACCTGGTTTTTTGAAAAAATCAACAAAATTAATAAGCCACTGGCCAAACTACAAAAGAAAAACGGGAGAGGAAGCAAATAACCTGAATAAGAAATGAGATGGGCGATATTACAACAGACCCAACTGAAATTAAAAGAATCATATCGGATTACTATGAAAAATTGTACTCAAACAAATTTGAATACCTAGAAGAAATGGATGAATTCCTAGAAACACACCACCTACCTAAACTAACACGAACAGAGGTAAATAGACCCATAACAAAAGGAGAGATTGAAAAGGTGATCAAAAAGCTCCCAACAAAAAAAAAAGCTCTGGTCCGGACTGCTTCACTGCAGAGTTCTACCAAACTTTCAGAGAGGAGTTAACACCACTACTACTAAATGTATTTCAGAGAATAGAAAATACTTAGGAATAAATCTTACCAAAGATGTAAAAGACTTACACAAAGAAAACTACAGTACACTTCTACATGAAACCAAAAGAGACTTACGCAAGTGGAAAAACATACCTTGCTCATGGATAGGAAGACTTAACATTATAAAAAAGTCTATTCTACCAAAAGCGATCTATACATTTAATGCAATTCTGATCCAAATCCCAATGACATTCTTTAATGAGATGTAGAAACAAATCACCAAGTTCACATGGAAGGGAAAGGGGCCCCGGAAAAATGAGGCATTACTGAAAAAGAAGAACAAAATGGGAGGCCTTACTTTACCTGATTTTGACAGTAGTCAAAATAGCCTGGTACTGGTACAACAACAGATACATAGACCAATGGAACAGAATTGAGAATCCAGACATAAATCCATCCACATATGAGCAGTCGATATTTGACAAAGGCCCCAAAACAGTTAAATGAAGAAAAGACAGTCTCTTTAACAAACGGTGCTGGTATAACTGGATATCCATCTGCAAAAAAATGAAACAAGACCCATACCTCACTTTATGCATAAAAACGAGCTCAAAATGGATCAAAGACCTAAATATAAAATAAAAAACGATAAAGGTCATGGAGGAAAAAATAGAGACAACATTAGAAGCCCTAATACATGGCATAAATAGTATACAAAACATTGTGAAGAATGCAGAAGAAAAACTAGATAACTGGGAGCTCCTAAAAATCAAACACCTATGCTCATCCAAAGACTTCACCAGAAGAGTAAAAAGACTACCTACAGACTGGGAAAAAGTTTTTAGCTGTGACATTTCTGATCAGCGCCTGATCTCTAAAATCTACATGATAGTGCAAAAACTCAACTGCAAAAAGACAAATAACCCAATTAAAAAATGGGCAAAAGTTATGAATAGACACTTTACTAAAGAAGACATTCAGGTAGCTAACAGATACATGAAGAAATGTTCATGATCATTAGCCATTAGAGAAATGCTGATCAAAACTACAATGAGATTTCATCTCACTCCAACAAAGCTGGTATTAATCCAAAAAACACAAAATAATAAATGTTGGAGAGGGTGTGGAGAGATTGGAACACTTATACCCTGCTGGTGGGAGTGTAAAACGGTACAACCACTTTAGAAATCAATTTGGTGCTTCCTTAAAAAGCTAGAAATAGAACTACCATATGATCCAGCAATCCCACTCCTTGGAATATATCCTAGAGAAATAAGAGCCTTCACACAAACAGATATATGCACACCCATGTTTATTGCAGCACTGTTTACAATAGCAAAAAGATGGAAGCAACCAAGGTGTCCATCAACAGAAGAATGGTTAAATAAATTATGGTATATTCACACAATGGAATACTAGGCATTGATAAAGAACAGTGAAGAATCTGTGAAACATTTCCTAACATGGAGGAAATTGGGAGGCATTATGCTGAGTGAAATTAGTTGCAAAAGGACAAATATTGTATAAAACCACTATTATAAGAACTTGAGAAATAGTTTAAACTGAGAAGAAAACATTCTTTTGTGGTTATGAGAGGGGGGAGGGAAGGAAGGTGGGAGGGGGCATTCACTAATTAGATAGTAGATAAGAACTATTTTAGGTGAAGGGAAAGACAGCACGCAATACAGGGAAGGTCAGCACAACTGGACTAAACCAAAAGCAAAGAAGTTTCCTGAATAAACTCAATGCTTTGAAGGTCAGTGTAGCAGGGGCAGGGGCTTGGGGACCATCGTTTCAGGGGACATCTAAGTCAATACTCATAATAAAATCTATTAAGAAAACATCCTGCATCCCACTTTGAAGAGTGGTGTCTGGGGTCTTAAATGCTAGCAAGCAGCCATCTAAGATGCATCAATTGGTCTCAACCCACCTGGATCAAAGAAGAATGAAGAACACCAAGGACAAGGTAATTATGAGTCCAACAGACAGAAAGGGCCACATGAACCAGAGACTATATCATCCTGGGACCAGAAAAACTAGATGGTGCCTGGCTACAACCGATGACTCCCCTGACAGGGAACACAACAGAGAACCCCTGAAGGAGCAGGAGAGCAGTGGGATGCAGACCTTTAATTCTCATAAAAAGACCAGACTTAATGGTCTGTCTGAGACGAGATGGACCCCAGTGGTCGTGGCCCCCATACCTCTTGTTGGCCCAGGACAGGAACCATTCCCAAAGCCAACTCTTCAGACCTAGATTGGACTGGGCAATGGGTTGGAGAGGGATGCTGGTGGGGAGTGAGCTTCTTGGATCAGGTGGACACTTGAGGCTATGTTGGCATCTCCTGCCTGGAGGGGAGATGAGAGGGTAGAGGGGATTAGAAGTTGGTGAAATGGACACGAAAAGAGAGAGTGGAGGGAGAGAGCAGGCTGTCTCATTAGAGGGAGAGTAATTGGGAGTATGTAGCAAGGTGTATATACGTTTTTGTGTGAGAGACTGACTTGATTTGTAAACTTTCACTGAAAGCACAATAAAAATTATAAAAATAAAAAAAAAGTAATGCCCAGCAAATCTCTTTCAGTAATATTTTCAGTTCCAAGAACTTGCATCTTACAATGGAGAGCCTTCTGAATCTGGGGCATTAATATTCATTTGAACATTTTATTCTGTTTTCTTCTTTGATTCTGCTTCCTTGGAAGGCATTGTTTATGCTGAGTATGTTACTTCTTCCAGTGGTTAGGGTTTTCTTTCAATGCTTTGTGATTCTGGGGGGCTAGTTAATAGTTATGATAAGGGTCTAGATTATTGGTTCTTAATTCTGCCCTTTAGAATCACATGGGAATCCTGTAGTTGGGATGTAGACTACTTACATTGAATTTCAGGGAAGTGGGACAGGAACTGTTGTTAGCAGCCTTCAAGTGGCCCCTGAATCATGGCAACTCTAGGCACCTTGGTCCTGCGCCATCCCCTACACTGTCCCATGACTGGTGTGGATCAAATCGTTGTGATCCATAGAGTTTTGTGTTTTTTTTTTTCTGATTCACTAATTTTCTTTTCTTTTTTAATTTTATTTTGCTGTTGAGATGATCCATAGGATTTTCACTGGCTGATTTTCTGAAGTAGATTGCCTGGCTTTTTTTCCTAGTCTTTCTTAGTCTGGAAGCTCTGTTGAAACCTGTTCAGCATCATAGCAATACTCAAGCCTCCACTGACGGTGGTGGCTGCCCAACTAGCTGTTGGTACAAAGCTCCCCCAGGTTATCCTAAATGTGGTAGGCGTTAAGAGCTACTCATCTAGATTAACTGGATGTGACTCCTCTGGCCAGTTCTGAGCCCCCGTTTCCTGGCAGAAATTACCTTTGATGATTTTGGAGGGTGTGGAGAAGAGCATCCTGGTGAGTGGTCCAGGTAGCTTATCCGCAGCTGTGGGGCTTCCCGGCCCTCCTGGGGGTGGTGTTACCTTTGTCTTGCCCTGCTTCTCAGGCTCCAGGGCTTACGCTGGGAGGCTCCCTTGTCAGAACACTCATTTCAGGAAGCTGGAATTACTCCTTAATCCATTGGGACACAAGCTGGAGCCTGATGTCTGGGGGTGGGAGACTTGCTCAGCTGCTTCATTATTTATTTAATGCCCAGACAACTTGCAAGCACTGCTCCCTCCTTTGCTGCCTTTGCTGCTTCTGATCTTGGCATTATTCCAGAGTTTGTGGGAGAAAACTTCACTTCTCTCGGAGATGTTCTTTATTGACTGAGGTGGGCGAGGGATCCCTCAGCTCTGCTGCATTTTACTACCAATCTGTCCCCAGTGATGTTGAATCTAAAAATTCCACATTGTTCTGGCACCTCTCCCAGTTTTCTAATGCTACTATTGATTATTGAATTGTATTCTGGTTTCAAACGAAAGGAAAAGGAAGGGAAGTTTTATAAATATCCAGTTGAAGCAAATATCCCAACACTATTTATATATAAACTAAGCCTTAAAATTCATATTTAATTAATGCTAATAAATTCATGTGTCTGTCAGTTTGTCGTACTGTGGGGGCTGGCGTGTTGCTGTGATGCTGGAAGCTATGCCACTGGTATTCAGATACCAGCAGGGTCAACCATGGAGGACAGGTTTCAGCTGAACTTCCAGACTAAGAAAGACTAGGAAGAAGGACCTGGCAGTCTACTTCTGAAAAGCATTAGCCAGTGAAAACCTTATGAATAGCAGCGGAACATTGTCTGATATAGTGCTGGAAGATGAGCACCCCAGGTTGGAAGGCACACAAAAGGTGACTGGGGAAGAGCTGCCTCCTCAAAGTAGAGTTGGCCTTAATGACGTGGATGGATTATAGCTTTCAGGACCTTCATTTGCTGATGTGGCATGACTCAAAATGAGAAGAAACAGCTGCAAACATCCATTAACAATTGGAACCTGGAATGTACAAAGTATGAATCTAGGGAAATTGGAAATCATCAAAAATGAAATGGAATGCATAAACATCGATATCCTAGGCATTAGTGAGTGTCCTCCATTTTGTGATGTGTTGTAAATCTTATCCTCTATGCCTGTGGTTATGGTCCTATTTGGAAATGACCTGCCCTTTATGTTAATGGGGCAGGATTAGATCATGTTAAAGAAGATTAGGTTATATTTGTTATGTTAATGAGACAGGATTAGGTTGGAAGGCAACACTGTTACTCAGGTCGTAGCCCTGGGGTGTGGCCTGCATCACCTTTTATCTTACAAGAGATTAAAGAAGAGAGAAGCCAGCAGAGAGAGAGGGCCCTCACTACTACCAAGAAAGAAGAGCCAGGAGCTGAGAGTGTCCTCTGGACCTTGGGTCCCTGTGCTGAGGACCATCTAGACCCAAGAAAAGATTGATGCCAAGACACATGTAGATCTCTTAGGGGTGCCGAGCCCACAGATGTTGAAAGGAGACAAAGACCCTCCCCCAGAGCCAACAGAGACAGAAAGCCATTCCCTAGAGCTGGCACGTTGAATTTGGACTTCTAGCCTCCTAAACTGTGAGAGAATACATTTGTTTGTTAAAGCCAACCACTTGTGATATTTCTGCTATAGCAGCACTAGATAACTAAGATAGAATTTGGCACCAGAGTGGGTACTGCTCTAACAGATACCTAAAACGTAGAAGCAGTTTTAGAATTGGGTAAAGGGTAGAAGCTGGAAGAGTTTAAGGTGCCTAATAGTAAAAGCCTAGATTGCCTTAAAGAGAATGTTGGTGGAATTATGGACATTAAAGGCAGTTTTGGTAGGGGTTCAGAAGAAAGTAAGGAGAGCTTTAACACTGGAGATGGCGCAGATGGTGAGAAGCAGTGGCAGAGAAACAGTGGCAGGAGATCAGTGTAAGATGGTGCAGGGGCTGACCCACAGAGTGAGAGGGCTGAGTGCTTTTGGGCAGGAGGCTTCCTGGCAGAGTGGGGTGCCTCAAGGCTTTTGTCAATGGAGCTAGGTTTGCTGACCCATGGAGTTAGAGAGCTGAGCACCTTACTGGCAGAGTATGGTGCCTCCAGGCACTTATCAATAGAGGTACAGGGCAGAGGTCTGGGCCAGCCCAAGAGGACTGAGGGCCCGAGGGATCAAAAGCCCAAGGAACAAGGAAGCAGAGGCTGAAGAGTCAAGGAACATGGGAAGCAGAGCTGCCTCAGTCTCAAAGGGTAGGGACATGGCCCTTGGGGTCTCAAAGGGTGTGGCCATGGCCTCTGGGGTTTCAAAGTGTGGAGCCACAGCCTCTTAGGTTTCAAAGAGTCAGATCTTCACCAACTGAGTTCCAGAGTGTGAGGCTGCCATTGAAGAGTGCCAGGGGGATGGGGTGGGCCCCTTTGCCCAAAGCTGAGGGGGCAGGGCTGCTGTACCGAAGGGGCAGAAGAATGGGTCCTACTGGGGCAGATGTGGTGGGTTTGTTACTCAGTTGGATTAGGAGAATGGGGCTGTCCAAAGCTGAGGGAACAGAGTTGTCATATCAGTGGGCTTAGAAGGTGGAGCTGAAGCCCAAGGCTGAGGGGCCTCCTCCCAGCATCCAGGGATCATGGCCAATACTCAGAGTGTGGAAGGCAGGGCCACTGCCTAGATGGTCTCAGAGAAGAGAGGGTTATTTTCAGGCCTTGAAAGCTAATGTAAATTGTTCTGCTGGGTTTTTGACTTGCTTGGTGTCTGTTATTCCTTTTTTCTCTCCAATCTCTCCCATTTGTAATGGAAATGTTTACCTTGTGCCTCTTCACCACTGTACTTTGGAAACAGATATAACTTGTATTCTAGATTTCACAGGTTCGCAGATGAAGAAAAATTTTGCCCCACAATGGAATATGCCAAAAGTCTCGCCCATGTTTGATTTAGACGATTCAGAAGATGAGATTTTGGATTCAGAGTTGATTTAAGACTTTGGGGATGATGTGATGGGGTGAATGTGTTTTGCATGTAGCAAGGACGTGAATTGGGGGGGGGGCCAAAGTGTAGAATATTACAGGTTATATCCCTCAAAATAGTGTTGTAAATCCTAACCTCTATGCCTGTGGTTATAATCCCTTTTGGGAATGGGTTGTCTTTGTTATGTTAATGAGGAAGGATTAGTGTAGGGTGTATTTGGAGTCAGTCTCTTTTGAGATATAAATGAGATTAAATAAGCGAGCAGAGCAGAAATGGGGGAAGATTGATGCCAAACCCATGGAGATCTCCAAGGAATCAAGTAATAAGCTAAAGAGGCAAGGACTTCCCCCAGAGCCAACAGAGAGAGCCTTCTCTTAGAACCTACACTCTGATTTCAGACGTCTAGCCTCCTAAAACATGACAGAATAAATTTCTGTTTGCTAAAACCATCCACTTGTGGTATTTCTGTTATAGCACTAGATAACTAAGACACGTATCATTAAAACCAGTTTTGCTAAAAAAACTCAAAATTTTAAAGTCAGATGAATACAGATACATAAAGTAATTTTGAGCCAAAACTAACCCCCAAGGTTACCTTGTAGCTAAATAACAGATTGGCTGAAAAAATAACGGCTATCACCTGTAAGTACTGTGCTCCTTTAAAAAATCACCTATATGAGATCAAGCTGTCAATAATTCCTTTAAAACAAAGATGAGAATGTAAAGGGTCAGGGAAACTAGATTAATGGAAACAAAACAACCAGAATGGAAATAATGAGGCTGTTCACACATTGTGAAGAATGTAACCCATGTCGCTAAACAACTTGAGTAGAAATTGTTGAATGATAACTTACCTTGCTGTATAAACCTTCACTGAAAGCACAATAAAATACTAATTTAAACAAAACTGAAAGTTAAATGCAATTTAGCATATTAATACCATCTGCTGCTAAAGAGACCAGGCCTCCTTGGAGAAATGGCTTTCCCTCTCCTTCACCTGTTTATTTATATTAGCATGCATTCATAGATTTTTTACTTTATTTAGTAAGTTGTTATCTTGTGTTACCATTATTTATTTGATGCTCAAATTGTCCCAAATTTGGCCCATGGAAACTCTTACAGAAAACTGGACAAATAAAGACATTTTTAGATGAGTATAACTGAGCACAAATCGGGCTTTCAACCAAGTACTTTACAACTATACCAGTTAGGAGGACAATGCCTTTAAGCATTCTGCTCTCAACATTTAGATATCTAACTGAAGTAGCCAAAACATAATACATAAGAAATAGTGGACAATTAGTTTATTACTTTTTAAAAAATTTTTATTGTGCTTTAAGTGAAAGTTTACAAATCAAGTTAGTCTCTCACACAAAAACTTATATACACTTTGCTACATACTCCCAATTGCTCTCCCCCATAATGAAACAGCCTGCTTCCTCCCTCCTAGTTTACTACTTTTTTAACTGCTAATAACATGTTACCAAGTACATTATTGGTTCACACTTGAATGATACTGGAGTAAGGGAGAATTGTTTTCTTAGGATGTTGGGTGTTTTTATTAGAGCACAACTGTAGAAGTGGTCAAGATTTTCCCCTCAAATGCCTTAAAATTAATCCTAATTTCTCCCCACTTTGCAATACTAATGGCAGCTGGTACCTTTCATATCAGCTGGTTCCAACCTCACAGCTGCCCAGGAGGCAGCTGAGAACAAGAGAATTAGGTGTTACAGATCAAAGACCTGGGTAGAGGCAGAAGCAGCAATGAACACCTGCAGTTGTCTTTATACACTTCCCCCAAAGGAACCAAATAACTTTATGCTTTTAATTTAAAGATAAATATAATTTTCGGATATGCTGAGATGAAGTAGACTTACCTGTCAAAGTACAGAAATCTAACCACTTTTAGATACGAAAATGCCCGTGTGAGAGAGACAGACACCACCACTTTTCTGAAGTAAGCTATCATGGCCTGAGTCATTCTTCCATGGGGGTAAAAGTTAATTCTGAAACAAACTTGGATGATGAAAGCAAAACAGTGGTTTCCTGGTCCTGTAAAGACCATTTATTGTCAGACGGACATTACAGAGGGCGAAGTTGACAAGTAACAATCCACACTAATGCCCAAGCTATGGATTAAGAGCCACACCCTCCTCTTGGAACTGGAAAGCCTTCCCCTCTCCCCAATCTGGGTTTATCTGACCACTGTACAGAACTGAATGCTAATAAACTCATCCGTTAGGCTTTTAATCTCTGGTGAATTGATATTATATACCTCTCTCCCAAGAAGCGTACTTAATTTTTTTTGGCTTTCATTTTATGTTTGTGTGGTTTATTTCCACAATTAATCTTTTTCTGTGGGAAAGTAGCATTGACAAAAAGTAAAAGGCCTCTGTAATATGTTATTGTTATATGCTATAGAGGTGATTCCCATGCATAGTGACTCTATAGGACAGAGTAGAACTGTCCAAAGTTTTCCTAGGCTGTAGTCTTTGCAGGAACAGATCATATAGTCTTCTGTTGCCACTGGTGGGTTCAAACTGCCAGCCTTTCAGTTAGCAGCCAAGTGCTTAACCATTGAGCCACAGGGCTCCTTCTCTGTACTCTAGTTCTAAATAAACAGTAGGGAGGCCAAGTGTGAGAGCTCACCAGAACAAATGAAGTCAGCACAAGAAAAGAAGAAAAGAGTCACATAGCATGGTCAAGGAAAGGGAAATTTGAGTATTCTTATAAAGTATCAGCCCAACACGGCAAAACTAGGATGCGTGGTCTCCAGAGGTGTACCTCACGCTGCATGGTGATCCTCAAAGCTCTGTCAAAGCGAACCAGGGTGAGTCTGAGAGCCTCATTTGATAGATGAGGCAAGTGGCATTCAGAGATGTGCAGTCACTTGCCCACAGCTGATGAATGGTAAGGACAGTAACAATGGTTTTACATAATATTTATTTAGTACTAGTTATGTGCCAGGCTTTGGGCTGAGTACTTAATGTGTATTACAGCACTCAATCCTTAAACACCCTGATGTTGTAAATACTGTTATTAGTAGTTGCTGTATTTTTTTTTTTCCTGATGAGTTGACAAAAGTTAAGGGGGGAGGGTATGTGACTTTCTGGAAGTCATTCAACTAAAAAGCGGCAAGCTGAGATTAGAGCAGGCAGCCTCAGGAGTCCAGCCCAGGTCCTCTACCTTCAGTTTTAGTTTGCTTTTTGGCATGTCATCTTGCTACTGGCTATGGGAGAGCCTCTGGGTGATAACCAGAGGGACACAGTGTTGTGGCTGAACTGGACATGTCAGAAGTCAGATGACCTTGGTTCAAGGACTGGCCACTTACCAGTTATGTTTTTGGGCAAGTTACTCAACCTTTCAAAGTCTCAATAGTAACTTCTACCTTCAAGTAAGGCGTGGCCATTTGGGGGCAGAGATGTGATTTAACCATTTAGAGGCTAGGGGCTTACATATTGAATTGTGTTGTATATTAAATTTTGTCCCCCCAAAATATTTGTTGAAGTCCTAACCACAGGTACCTGTGAATGTGACCTTGTATGAAAATCGGGATATGTTATCGTTTAACACTAAGTTATACTACAGTAGTGTGGGTCCTGATCTAACCTGAGTGGTGTCCTTATAAAAGAGAAGAGACCCTGTGATGGAGGGAAATAGAAGCAGCCACGTTACGATCCAGACAGAGATGGAGTTACGTTGCAGCCGCAAGCCAAGGAATGCAAGGGGCCACCGGAAGCTAGGAGGAACAAGAATCTTCCCCTAGAGACTTCAGAGAGAACATAGCCCTGCTAACACCCTGCATTCAGACTTCTAGCCTCCAGAACAATGAATGTCTGTTGCTGTAGGCCACCTCTTTGTGACAGTTTGTTACCGAAGCCAGGCTGGATCAACAACAAACTGAAACCAAAGCCTGAAACGCCTCTTGCCTTAGGAAGCCACAAAAGAAAACGTGGTCTCCATGACAAGCTGGGTCCTTTAAATCTGAATCTTTGCTGGGCAAAAGGACAGGGTCATGTCAGGTCCAAGGACAGAGTCCATCACAGCAGTTAGGGTGTGATACTATTACTGTTTTTATATGCAAAGTAAAGAGCTCAATTTCACTCCTTGGCCCATCATGCCAGACCCTGGGAACACCCGGTTGAGAAGACAAGGCCTACAGCCTGGTGGGGAACAGTTGTTATCACTACTGATATGATTCTTGAGACAGCCCCAAAGTGCTGTATTAAAAATCCTGCTTTCTTTGCTTGGCTTCCTCCCCTCCCCCGCCCCAGCTTTGCATTTGAACCCTGCTTTTATGTAAACCCCATTGCGCCTGCATATTATGATTAAGAATGTTGCTGATGTAACTTGTATGAACTCCCTACTTGTAAACCCCTTAAAAGTAACTTGCCTGCCTGCCCTTGGGGAGCAGGCTTGGCGGCAGCAGCTCCGATTGACTCTTTTTCCTTGTACAACGAAATAAAGGTGCCTTTCCTGTTCTCCCACTTTGGTCTCTTGTTTATTGACCAATATGAGTCATGCCAAGTAGGAGCCTGGGGTTTTCATCCAGTAACAGTCTTACCTCATTAACTCCATCGAGTAAACCTCTCTTCTGAAACCCAGGCCCTAGATTTGATGCTCACCCTAGAGTGTGTTACTTTTGCACGAAGAGGTAATGTGTTCCAAGTCAGGCTGCAAACGTCGGCAGTTGGCTACAGAGTGAGTCTGGTTCATACAAACCCCATGACCATCAGCAAGATAGCTCAGAAACCAGGGCCAGCTAACGATAGGTGAGCATCATCAGTAAGAAAAGATGCTCTGGTGATAATCCGAACAGGGATCCACCACGGCTCCCAAATACAGTGACTTGCTGAGGAGATGGAATGAGAGTATCAGATTTGCATCAGTGTTGAGATGAACCCCACAGACCCCTTCTTCTATGCTATACTAGCCCTGTGCTAGGTGCTGGGAAAACTACTTGAGTAAGTAGGACACAGTCCCTGCTCTTCAGGAGGTTATGCTTCATATGGAGTGTCATGGATTGAATTATGTCCCCCCAAAAATGTTTGTATCAATTTGGCTGGGCCATGATTCCTGGTATTGTGTGGTGTTCCTGTATGTTATAAATCCTGCCTCTATGATGTTAATGAGGGAGGATGGGTGGCAGTTGTGTTAGTGAGGCAGGACTCAGTCTACAAGACTGAATTGTATCTTTTGGCAATCTCTGGAGATATAAAAGAGAGAAGCGAGAAGAGAGACAGGAGGATCTCATACCACCAAGAAAACAGCCCTGGGAGCAGAGCGCATCTTTTGGACCTGAGGTTCCTATGCTGAGATGCTCCCAGACCAAGGAAAACTGATGACAAGGACCTTCCTCCAAAGCCAACAAAGAAAGCCTTCCCCTGGAGCTGACGCCCTGAACTTGGACTTTTAGCCTACTCTACTGTGAAGAAATAATTTTCTCTTTGTTAAAGCCATCCACTTGTTATAGCAGCACTAAATGACTAAGACAGGGTGAGACAAGTCAAGAGCCACAGCCTGACCCCCTGAATGCACACACAGGATAGGATGATATGCAGTAGAGCCTCCAAAGATGGCTTCCAGAGAAGAGATACTTCAGCTGAGCTTTGATTTAGCTGCATAAAGAATACAATAGATGGGATGGCAGACAAAGCCCAGAGGACAAAACCTCAAGTTGGGAAGCTATAATCTCTTCCTTAAGGAACACAGGAGGAAGGGGCCAGAGAAGAAGGAGGGTGGGTGGTTTGTGCATAGCAAGATGTAAGGCAAGAGTTGAGCAAGATGCTGATCACACAGACCCTTGTGGATTAAAGGAATTTAAACCTGTAAGGAATTTATATCTGTAAGCTGTGGGGCACTGTTAAAAGACTTAAAGCTGGGAAGTTTGACAACAATTGGCTGGCTTTTTAAGAAAACTTTCTGGCTGTGATAGAGAGGACTGTTGGAAGGCAAGAGTGGCCTGGGTACTTACCCCTTCAAAGGGAACAAGGGACTGGCCGTTTTCACTCTAAAATTTTTAGCAGTTGTAAACAGTGGCCATCCTCACTTCTAAGTAGCATTTCTATTATGTTTCTTCTAGACTGATTTTTTTCATTCTTCTGGCAGTCCATGACATATTCAATATTCTGCAGCAATGCCACAATTCAAACCCATCATATCTTCCGTCTTCTTTTTTCATTGTCCAGGTTTTGCATGCATATGAGGCGATGGAAAAGGCTGTGCCTCATCTAATCAGTTGAAAGGCCTTGAGGAACAAGAAATTTGCCTTAAGCCTGCAGCATCATTTTCTGTCTGAGCTTCCAGCCTGCTGGCTTGCCCTTTGGATTTCTGGCTTGTCAGTCCCCACAATCTTGTGAGTCAATTCCTTGAAGTAGATATAGATAGACAGGTAGTAATAGATGGATATTGTCTGAGTTATCTAGTGCTGCTATAACAGAAATACCACAAGTGGATGGCTTTAACAAAGAGAAATGTATCCTCTCACAGTCTAGGAGGCTAGATAGAAGTCCAAATTCAGGGTTCCAGCTCCAGGGGAAGGCTTTTTCTCTGTCAGTTCTGGGGGAAAGTCCTTGTCAATCTTCCCCTTGTCAAGGAGCTTCTCAGCAAAAAGACCAAGGGTCCAAAGGGTGTGCTCCACTCTTGGCTATTCTTTCTTTATGGCATGAGGGTCCTCTTCTCTCTGGTGCATTCTCTCTTTTATATCTAAAAAGAGATTGACTCAAGATACAACCTAACCCTGTAGATTGTGTCCTGCCTTATTAACATAACTGCCTGTAATCCTGCCTCACTAACATCATAGAGTTTAGGATTTACAGTACATAGGATAATTACATCAGATCACAAAATAATGGACAAGCACACAATGCTGGGAATCATGAACTAGCCAAGTTGATACACACTTTTTGGGAACATAATTCAACCATAACAGATATATACTCTCCTCCTGGTTGTGTGTTTCTGGAGAACTCTGTGATAGACCCACTAAGGGCTTCTTTCTCTTGCCCTCCTCACCCACTCACCCATCTGGGGTCTAGACATATTGGTTAAAGTTCTTTGAGTTATAAGCAGTAGAGACCCTCTGGCTAATTTGAAAGGGATTTTTCCTAGAAAAGTCCTTGGGTGAGGACTTTTGATGACCTGGCCTATGCTGATGAAGAAAGGCTTGGGGAAAGCTGCATCAGGGAAGGAACACGCCTTGTTTGCTCCTGGGAGGCACACGTTGCCACCTGCAACAACTTGATTATTCCACAGGACACTCTACCCCATTCAGGACATACTGTCACAGTGACTCCTGTTGCTAGGTGTGGAGATACGCCTTGGACCTCACCATGTCTTTACCCTTCTGGTGGGAGGAGGGTAGGGGTGGGAAGGCCAGCTGGGGTCCAGCAGGCAGAATAGGACCTCCACTCCACTCCACAGGAACCCTGTGGTTCACTCAGAAAGCAACGCAGCACTAAGTCACTCCTGCAGGCTTTGTTGCGTGATATTGAGGAGTCCTGATTTCTTAAAGCACTGCCTCCTCCTAGTTCCTATCATACTCCTGGTTTCCTCCTTCCCTCTGCTCCTCAGGGCTCTCTATCTTCTCCTGGGTCTCAAACATCCCTCCCACAGGGAGGCCTTCCTAAAACCCTTTGTGGGGACTTGCCCCTGACTGTCACACTCTCATAGTGTCACGTTGCATTTTGTAGTTCTAAGTGCTGGCAGAGGGAAAGACCACAGAGCTTTGTATGTTTTGGTTAAGGTCCCAGCTTTTATGCTGGGTGAGTGGTAGGTTTGTGGTTCTTATTCCATTAAGGATAAATTAGGGGACTGTGCATGTCTGGGTCAATGATGAGCATGTCATGAACTAGTGGTTATGACTGAGAAGTTTCTGTGCACCTGAGGGCCATTAAACAGATAATGAAAGGCCACGTATCAAATATTTGAACACCTATGTTCTTGGCTTTGTACTGATAATGAGTAGGGGGCAGTAGAAGGCAGGGGTTTATGCTTCTTGTAATAATTTACAGCTCTTAGAGGGAGACGAGAGAAGAGAAGTGGTGACAGTAAGAACTAAAATAAGAAACAGCAGTTTAAGCCAACTATGAAGTATAAAAGGAGCTCTGGTGGTGAAGTGGTTAAGCACTCAGCTGCTAACCAAAAGGTTGGCGGTTAAAACCCACCATCTGCTCCACAGGAGAAAGACATGGCAGTCTGCTTCCATGAAGATTACAGCCTTGGAACCCCTATGGGGCAGTTCTACTCCGTCCTATAGGGTCACTATGAGTCAGAATGGACTCAATCGCAACAGGTTTATGGAGTACAAGGAGTCCCTGGATGGTGCAAACGGTTTGCACTTGACTACTAACCGAAAGTTTAGTTTGAACCCACCCAGCAGTGCCATAGAGGAAAGGCCTGGCAACCTGCTTCTGTAAAGATTACAGCCAAGAAAACACTATGGAGCAGTTCTACCATGACACACATGAGGTTGCCATGAGTCAAGAGCGACTCCATGGTAACAGGTTTGTTTTTTTTGTTTTTATGAGTACAAAGCATGCTTAGTACTAAAACAAGAAACACTACCTTGAAACGTCACCGAAGAGATAGAATTTAATGTGGGCTTCGAAGTATTCCAATAAGTGGAGATGGTGGGTGGGGAAGAGCATCTTAGAGAAATGGTGTAAACGAAAAAGAAAAATATAGTTTCCCTGCTCCCTTACCCTCTCATCTTTGCTTTGGAGTAATTGTTGACTATTTAGTCTCACATAGATGATTTTTTAAAAATAACATTTTATTGTGCTTTAGGTAAAAGTTTACACAGCATATTAAGTTCCCCTTTAACAATTTTTATAAAAATTTTTCCATGTTGAAAGGAGAAAACAAAGACACAAGGGAAAGATTAGTTCAAAGGACTAATGGACCACAACTACCACAGTGTCCACCAGACTGAGTCCAGCACAACTAGATGGTGCCTGGTTACCACCACTGACTGCCCTGACAGGGGTCACAATAGAGAGTCCCAGACAGAGCTAGAGAAAAATTCTACTCACACACACACAAAAAAGACCAGACTTACTGGTCTGAAAGAGACTGGAGAAACCCTGAGAGCATGGCCTCTGGACACCCTATTAACTCAGTACTGAAGTCACTCCTGAGGTTCACCCTTCAGCCAAGGATTAGACAGGCCCATAAAACAAAACAAGACTAAATGGGCACACTAGTCTAGGGGCAAGGACAAGAAGGCAGGAGGACACAGGAAAGCTGGTAATGGGGAACCCAAGGCCGAGAAAGGGAGGGTACTGACATGTTGTGGGGTTGGCAACCAATGTCACAAAACAATATGTGTACTTATTGTTTAGTGAGAAACTTGTTTGCTCTGTAAACTTTCACTACAGTACAATTAAAAAAAATTGTTCAGTGCCCTTGGTTACAATTTTTGCAATGCATCAGCATTCTTATTACTTCCACTCTGTTTGCTCTGTTTCCATTGATCTAGCTTCCCTTCCCCTCCTTGTCTTCTCACCTTTGCTGTTTGGTAAATGTTGAAATTTTGGTCTCATATAGTTAATTGCTTAAGGGAGCACATTACTCACAGGTGATATTGTTTATTTTATAAGCCAATCTATTATTTGCTGAAAGGTGACCTACAGAAATAGCTTCAAATTCAAGTTAAAAGGTTATCTTAGGGCGATAGTCTTGGGGATTCCTCTAGTCTCTATTGGTCCAGTAGGTCTGGGCTTTTTTAGGAATTTGAGTTTTGTTCTACATTTTTCTCCTACTCTATCTGGGACTTTCTGTTGTGTCCCTAGTCAGAATGGTTGGTAGTGGTAGCCGGGCACCATCTAGTTCTTCTGGTCTCAGGTGAGAGGAGGCTACAGTTTGTGTGGGTTATTAATCCCATGGACTAGTTTCTTCTTTGAGCCTTTGATTTCCTTCATTCTCTTTTCCTACACATGAGTAGACACCAATAGTATTTTAGATGGCTTCTCATAAGCTTTCAAGACCCCAGATGCTACTCGCCACTCTCATATAGATGATTTTTTTAAAGAAGCTCAGTGCTCACTAGTGATATTCTATGTTTTTTGAGCCAATCTATTATTTAGCTACAAGGTGACCTCAGGAGATAGTTTTGGTTCAAGGTTTAAAGAGTATCTCAGGGTGATAGTCTCAGGGAGTCTTCTAGTCTCAATTGGTCCAGTAAGGCCTGGACTTATTCAGAATTTGAGTTCTGTTCCACGTTTTTCTCCCATTCTGTCAGGATTCATCTATAGTGATCAGAACAGTCATTAGTGGTGACTAGACACCATCTCGCTCTTCTGGGGTCAGGGTAGACCAGGACGTGGCTCATATAGACTATTAGTCCTGTACACTAGTTTCTTCCCTGAGTCTTTGGTTTCCTTCTTTCTCCTTGGCTACAGACGAATAGAGACCAGTAGTTGTAGCTTAGATTGCCGCTTGCAAGCTCTTAAGACCCCAGACACTACCCACCAAACTAGGATGCAGAACATCAACTTTACTTTATGCCAACTGACCGGGTTTCCATACAGATTTTTGAACAGGGATTCATCCTGTCTTAGTTATCTAGGGCTGCTATAACAGAAATACCACAAGTGGACGACTTCAGCAAAGAGAAATTTATTCTCTCACAGTCTAGGAGGCTATAAGTCCAAATTCAGGACACCAGCTCCAGGGGAAGGCCTTCTCTCTCTGTTGGCTCTGGGGGAAAGGTCCTCATCATCAATCTTCCTCTGGTTGAGGAGCTTCTCAATGCAGGGCCCCTGGGTCCGAAGGACGTGACTTGCTCCTGGTGCTTCTTTCTTGGTGATATGAGGTCCCCATGTCTCTCTGCTCACTTCTCTCTTTTACGTCTCAAAAGAGATTGACTTAAGACACTACTTAATCATGTTTGATTGAGTCCTGCCTCATTAACATAACTGCCACTAATCCCACCTCATTAACATCATAGAGGTAGGATTTACAATACGTAGGAAAATCACATCTGATGACAACATGGTGGACAATCACACAATACAGGCAGCCATGGCCTAGCAAAGGTGACGCTCATTTTGGGGGGCCTCATACCACCAAGAAAATAGAGCCAAGAGCATGTGTCCTTTGGGCCTGGGGTCCCTGTGCTGAGAAGCTCCTTGACCAGGGAAAGATTGATGACAAGGACCTTTCCCCAGAACTGACAGAAAAAGCCTTCCCCTAGAGCTGGAATCCTGAATTTGGACTTCTATCTAGCCACCTAGACAGTGAGAGAATAAATTTCCCTTTCTTAAAGCCATCCACTTGTGATATTTCTGTTACAGCAGCACTAGATGATTAAGATACATCCCTCAGAAGTATTTTACTGGTATATGCTACATAGCAGAGTTGCAGATTGATTGTCGGATAGGGAATTGAAGGCTGAAAAATGGCCAAGGAAAAGGAGCTGGAAGGTCCTGAAGAATGTGGGGGTTGGGAAGGGCTTCTAGAGTAGAATGGAGAGCATTTTGATTAACAGAGGGAAAGACTACGTCCTAGGAGTGATGTGCTGTTGATTGGGCAAGGCAACAGGGGGATGAAGGGGATTGAGATCCAAAAGGACTCCAAGGTTACAGGCAAAGTATAACTGGAAATACTGATGAGTTGGAGGCAAACAGCATGTAACTAGAAGTGGAAACACAGGAAAAACTTAAGAGATGGCAATAAAAATGGAATCCTTCAAAGTAAAGGAGTGTATAGGATATCAGGCAAAAAGTCCTTGATTGCCAAGACTTCAGAACTGTCCCCCTTTGAGAGGTGCTATTGGAAGGACCTGTACCTTTATAGGGAGCCCAGGTAGCATAGCAGTTAAGAGTTTCCCTGCTAACCAAAAGGTTGGCAGTTCAAATTCACCAGCAGCTCCTTGGAAACACTATGGGGCAGTTCTATTCTGTCCTATAGTGGCGCTATGAGTCGGAATCCATTCCATGGCAAGTTTTTTCTTCTTTTCTTTTTCCTTTATAGAGGTGCTCTGGTAGTGCAGTGGTTAATTGCTCAGCTGCTAACTAAAAGGTCAGCAGTCTAAACTCACCAGCAACTCTGCATGAGAAAGATGTGACAGCAGTGGTGTCGCTTGGGTTAGTGTCACTCAGTGCGGAAAGTTATGGCGTCACCCCTCCCTCCAGCAGGGCCGGCCGCCGAACCTGCCGCCTCTGTCCCAGCCACCTGTCGAAGGAGCTGCCAGGGCGGAGCACTGGTCTCCCAGCCTGCAGCTCCTCCCCTCTCCTATTGGCCAAGGTGGAGACCCTCCTGTTGGTCTCCCAGCCTGCAGCTCCTCCCCTCTCCTATTGGCCAAGGTGGAGACCCTCCTGTCCACCCAATGGCCGCTGCTGCCTGCGCCCTGACTGGCAGGTGATGGCGGGAGTGAAGAGTAACACCAACCCTAGTAACGCCACAGCTCTGGCGGTTCCTCCCCCAGCGGGCGGTCCATCCGAGGCCGCGGCCTCGGAAACTGCGGTGATTTTGGTGTCACTCACTCTGACAATGTCAGGCAGTATGGTCCCGCATCCCCCTAGTAACACCACTGTGTGACCCTCTGCTTCCGTAAAGATTTACAGCCTAGGAAACGCTATGGGGCAGTCCTATGGGGTGTTATGAGTCAGAGTGCACTCCATGGCAATGGGTTCGGTCTTTTGGTTTGATACCTTTATAGAAGGAGCCCTGGTGGTGCAGTGGCTGAGTGCTCAGCTGCTAACCAAAAGGTTGGCAGTTTGAAACCACCCAGCAGCTCCATGGGAGAAGGGACCTAGCCATCTTCTCTAGATTATAGCCTAGGAAACCCTATGGGGCAGCTCTACTTTGTCCCATAAGGACGCCAGGAGTTGGAATAGACTCCATTCACACAATAACACACCTTGTGCCATAATGGTTAAGAGCTACAGATGCTAACCAAAAGGTCGGCAGTTTGGATCCACTAGGTGCTCCCTGGAAACCCTATGGGGCAGTTCTACTCTGTCCTATTGGGTCACTATGAGTCGGAATCAACTGGATAGCAACAGGATTTATAGGCGATGGATAATAATACCACCAAGAATCTGCCCATCAACCTAGCACTCTAGGGGTGCTTGAGCTGTCACATTAATCAATGCTTCCTTTAAGAGCCCAGAATACTTAGCTCGTGGAACAAGCATCTGCATGCTAGGAAACAATGAGGTGATTACCACATGGGTAATATTTCTTCCTTCTTGTTGCTAGACATCCTAGTCAAAAACATTCCCTGAAACCCGAATGCGTCACCTCTCACTTTTTTGGTGCTACTCTCCTTTCGGGTATTGTTTCTTAACTTGGGAGGATTAGCACACATGGGCCTAATACCTCATTATGCTAAACCCACTGCTGTCGAGTCGTTACTGACTCATAGCAACCCTATAGGACAGAGCAGAGTTGTCCCATAGGGTTTCCAAGGAATGGCTGGTGGATTAAAACTGCCGACCTTTTGGTTAGCAGCTGTGGCTTTTAACCACTACGCCACCAGGGTTTCCCATACTTCATTATAGAACTCTAAAATTTGCTCTAGGATTTTGATTAAAACTGGATTATAGATCAATTTGGAAATAAGTAGTACCAATGTTACATCTTCTCTGACACCACAGAAGTCCTAGAATTGAGTCCTGTTAGTATTGCTCAGGGCGTTCTAAGTTAGATTTATGGTCTGAGAAATGTCTCCACATCTCCTTCTCCTAAAACAGTAAAGTGAAAAAAAAAAAAAAAGTGTTGGGAAAAAAACCCATCAGACCAGAAATCAAGGGAATTCCTGGTAGATAGAAAACAGGCATCACTACCATCCACTAACCTATATAATTACCCAAGAAAGGGAAAATTAAGTATAAATGTTGGAAAAGAAACAGTTGTCATTATTATTATTTGCTGGTTACCTAAAACTACGACTCCACCTAAAAGTTAAAACTAGTGAGAGTTCACATTAGTCACGTTTAGAATCCACGTTAAAATGTTTTATGGGAGCCATGATAACCAAATAATAAATGTAATAAGGAAAAATTAATTCTGTGGCTCCGTTGAGTTTTACTTGAAACAAAAATTTTAAATTCTCATGGACACCAGACTTCCTGGAGCCATGGAGTCTGGATGAACCCCTGAAACTATTGCATTGAGATAATCTTTAAACCTTAAACCAAAAATATCCCTTGAAGTCTTCTTAAAACCAAGGAATAGTTTAGCTTAACTGGTAAAAAAAAATATCTGCCTTGAGCATTATGCTCTTTTATGAACTATACGGGATCAAACTGACAATAGCAACTTGAAATATTAGATAGGAAAATTAGGGGGCGGTGAGTTTATGTTAATGGGGAGGAACAACTCAGAAAAGGAGCATGAGAATGGTTGCACAACTTGAAGAATGTAATCAAGGTAACTGAATTGTAGAAACTGTTGTATTGGTATATGTTTTGATGTGTATATTCTCAAAAACAACAAAATAAATTAAAAAAATTGATTTCAACAGAAAATAAAACTTGTTGGAGTCCCTGGTAGCATTGGGCACAGCCAGATCCTGAGACTTAAGCAATGCCAATGGAGCTGTTTCTCCATACCCCACCTGGCCCCCAATCTCTGGATGCTCTGTGTGGTCTTTTCTTCTAGGTGGCTTTCTCCATGCAGTGGGGATAAGTTCTTGACAGAGAAAGATTCTCACCTGATAGGGCCCATAGAAGACAGAATTGAATACTGTTAGGTTTGCTTAGGAAGGGGCTCTGTTAGGCCAGATCTGGGTCAAGTTCCAGGTCTTGGGGTGGGATAGAGTGAGGAGGCGTCAACATCACCAGAGACATATGGTCTAAGAATGGAGGAGGGATGGTTTCCCATTAGAAAATTGAGGTGTTATCACAAGCAGGAATGGCTTCTAGGGAGGTTCTCTTCCCAATAGCAACAGAACTCAGAGTTCTTAGGAAGATACCTGACAAGAACACAGACTCTATATGAAGAAAACTATGAGAGACCTGAGTAAATGGAGCAAGAGTTCATATTCTTGGAAGATACAATATTGTAAAGATACTATTTACTCCCAAATTGATCTATAATTCAATCCAGTTCTAATCAAAATTCAAAAGCAATGTCTTAATGGGCTCTTTATAAGCTGATTTTAAAAATTCATCTCAAGCAATTCACAAAAATAGCCAAGGATTCTCTTTGGAAAAAGAACAATGGTGACGGGTGGGAGGGACCTAGATTAATCCCATCAGATATTTAAAAATACAGTAATTGAGAAAGCATTATATTAGTAGATAAATAGATAAATCAATAGAGTATATGTATTTATTTCAGTGGGCAAAAAATGAACTGTCAATGAACAATGCTGACATATCTACCCCAGCTCTTCTTGTGTTAGAAATGAGCCCTACTTCACATACTAACCAGTAACCAGTTGCTGTAGAGTTCAGCTCCAACTCAGGGAAACCTCATGTGTGTCAGAGTAGAACTGTGCTCCATAGGTTTTCAATGGCTGATTTTTCAGAAGCAGATCACCAGGCCTTTCTTCCAAGGCACCTCTGGATGAACTCAAACTTCCACAAGTTTTCAGTTACAGCTGAGCGCATTAACCGCTTGCACCATACTAAATTAAATGAACTCTAGAATAAATCAATGGCTGAGAATACAGAATACTTTCTTTATAATCTTGAGACAAGGACAACCTTCCTAAAGACGATGCAAACACCATAAAGTCGACAATGTAAGATCCAATGTTGGCAAGAGTATAGAGGATTAAGCACTGTAACTTGACCTTGCAGGTGATGGATTGGTTGACTGCAGAATGGGAGTTGGAAGAGAGGATAGGCTCTTGCATATTGATTAAATGTTTAAAAAATAAAGCATTGTTATGCACTGCGTATCTTGAGACAATAAAAAAGGAAATTGCTGTTACTCCTAAGAATAAAGACTACTGAATCCCAAGGAAAACCAGCTAAGTTTTTTGGAAAAAAAAGACATAAATTTATTAAAACTTTGGCAATATTTAAGAATTTATTGAAGTCAGAAGTAGATAAATTCTTAATACAGTAACTCTAGAAACCTAACTCCAGGAATTAGATCAAAGAATTTAAAAATATTAAAACCTAAATAGAGGTTTTAATATTACATTCTTTGTTAACAAACTGGGACTTGGTCTGCTTTTGGTATCATTCTGCCCCTGAACCATTGCTGTGGTAAATCAGCCAGCAATCAGCACATGGAATGGTGGCTAGAAGAAAGGCTCACATTCACTCTTATCCAAATGTAGTAAATTATACCATGTTTCTCATTTAATGGAACACTGTTTCTTCTTCAGTCTTTGGAGGCAGTGAGCCTTTAGATGCTCCAGTTTCCCCACTCAAAGGAGAGCACTCAGGGGGATGGCAATATGCAGATGGCCATTTGTGCTTTTGCTGTAATACCTCAAGAGTTACAACACTGGCTGAATTATCACCACAGGACTTCATTTATGCATGCAGGTAAAAAGGTCTTAGAGAAAGGGATTTGCTTCTATTCTTGTTCTCTTCACTTGGCTGGTAGAAATGGGTTACAGTTCTCAGAATTCAGTATCATTGGGTCCAGTAACAGAAGACTGTTCTGTTGGATAACAGAACAACCAGCAGTATTTTCCAAAAAGATGGCACTAATGAGAGTGATGTGAAGGAGAAACAGACACCATCCTACAAGGGAGAGGAAGAAAGGAATTAGATTGCTACATGATGCCCCAAACCTGAACTCAATCAAATGCACAGGAGGTTCCAGATTAAACAGTAAGAACTCCGTGATTTAAAAGTGGGAGAAAAAAAGGAAATGTTGACCAATAGGCAGCCTGCAATTAGAAACCCTTGATGAATTAGGATTTGTAATAAGCAGTTCAACATAGTGGGTAGAAGCTGCCACTTGACCTTGTCACTCAGAGCAGAAATACTCATACTGTGACTCATTTCTTTCAGAAACCAAGAGGAACATGGCCTACTATAACATGCTCTTTTCTGAGCAAAGGACAGATGCCTTTTGGGAAGTTGTCAAATCACTAAAAAAAGATTAAAAGATATCACCTAAGATAATGAAGTGGTGTCTGGGGTCTCAAAAGCTTGCGAATGGCCATCTGAAATGCATCAATTATTGTTCCCAAACCACTTGGAGCAAAGGAGAATGAAGAACACCAAATGCATGAGGAAAATATTAGCCCAAAAGAAAAAAGCTCCACATAAACCAGAGATTCCACCAGCCTGAGACCAGAAGAACTAGATGGTGCAGGCTACCACCAATGACTGCCCTTACAGGGAACACAACAGAGAGTCCTGGACGGAGTGGGAGAAAAGTGCAGAGCAGAACTCAAATTCATATAAAAAGACCAGACTTAATGGTCTGACAGAGACTGGAGGAAGTCCTGAAACTACAGCCCCTGGACTCTTTATTAGCCCACAACTAAAATCATTCCCAAAGCCCACTCTTCAAATATTAGGAAAAAAAAAAAAAAGGATTAGACTGGACTATAAAACAAAAATAATACTTTTGAGGAGTGTGCTTCTTAGTTCAATCAGATACATGAGACCAAACAGGCGGCTCCTGTCCAGAGACAGGATGAGAAGGCAGGAAGGGACAGGAAATGGCTGAATGGACACAAGAAACCCAGGATGGAAAGGGGGAGTGTGCTGTCATATTATAGGGATTGTAACTAACGTCACATAACAATAGGTGCATAAACTTTTGTATGAGAAATTAACTTGAGCTGTAAACTTTCATCTAAAGCACAATTAAAAAAAAAAGTTATCACCTAATAAAGCAAGCAGAACTTCAGCTACTCCCTTCAGAAAAATGGAGATGGGAACTGAACTCCACGTATGGCATTTTAACTTCAGCTGGGAGACCTGCAGGCGTATCAGGTTTACTCAGCTTTTGTTCATCAAAAACACTGCCCCCTCCCAATCAATTTTCTTTTAAAGTGCAGAGAGGAAAAGAAGAAGCTGCTGGCCAGCACCATGGATGACATAGAGGCTTCCGGGACCCCTGCCCCCTCAACATGCCTCGGGTCTTGTGGACACAGCCCTTCGAGAACAGGAAGGGCCCTGACCCCAAGTCTTCAGGAAGAAGAGGGCCCCAGGCAGACGGTTGACTCTGCAAAGAGCGAGCCTATCAAGCTCGAGTTTGACTTCTCTGACAACGTTGCCAGCAAAAGGGCACCTCCCCCCAGGAAACTGGGAAAGAGGCCTGGCATCAAGGCCCCCTCCATGGGCCAGGAGGCACAACAGGCTCCCACGGAGAGAGACAAGCACCCTGCCCCGACAACCCAGGGGTTGTACAACCTGCAATCCACTTGCAAATAGCTCCAAGTGTGGTGGTGGAGAGCATTCTTCAGATGTGTGGGTCCCCACGAGCAGTCCAGGCTGTGTGCCAACGGCCACACCTGCCGAGCTGGCACCCTCCCCGGGCCTCACCAAGGAATGCTTCAGAGACCCAGCTGAAGTTCTAGGTACAGGGGCCGAGGTGGACTATCTGGAGCAGTTTGCAGCCTCCTCGTTTAAGGAGTCTGCCTTAAGGAAACAGTCCTTATACCTCAAATTTGACCCACTCCTGAAAGACAGCCCCAGTAGACTGGTTCCTGTGGCCACGACGACCAGCAGCACTCAGGCTGTGGGCAACTCTTCCTTAGGAAGTCTGCCAGAAGCAAGGCTGGTGGAATTTGACTTCTTGGGATCTCTGGATGTTCCTGTTCTGAGCCCTCCCCCGTGTGTCCTTGGGCCCGGGGGTCCACCCCTACAAGTGGACCTCATCGTGGACGTACTGCAGTACAGCCAGAGGACCTGGACGCCTCAGTGAGAGCCCTGCAGATGGAGAACCTGGAGCTGAAGAGCAGGTGTGAGGAGCTCTATGCCAAGAACCAGGAGATGGGGAAGATCATGGATGAGTTTGAAGCGACTGCGTGCCAGGTGACAGAGGAGGCTAAGAAAGAGAAGGAGCTTGCCAAAGCCAAGATCCAAAAGGTTTTTTTTTTTTTTTTAATTGTGCTTTAAGTGAATGTTTACAGTTCAAGTTAGTTTCTCATACAAAAATTTATACACACGTTGTTATGTGACCCTATCTGCTCTCCCTATAACGTGACAGTACACTCCCCCTTTCCACCCCGTATTTCCCATGTCCATTCACCCAGCTCCTGTCCCTTCCTGCCTTCTCCTCTCGTCTCCGGACAGGAGGTGCCCATTTAGTTTCATGTATCTACTTGAGCTAAGAAGCACACTCTTCACAAGTATCATTTTATGTCTTATAGTCCAGTCTAATCTTTGTCTGAAGAGCAGGCTTCAGGAATGGTTTTAGTTTTGGGCTAACAGAGTCCGGGGGCCATGTCTTCTGGGGTCCCTCCAATCGCAGTCTGGTCTTTTTACTAGAATTTGAGTTTTACACCCCACTTTTCTCCTCCATCGGGGACTCTGTTGTGTTCCCTGTCAGGGAGGTCATTGGTGGTAGCTGGGCACATCTAGTTCTTTTGGTCTCAGGCTGATGGAGTCTCTAGCTTATGTGGACCAGTCTCTAGGGCTCATATTTTCCTTGTGTCTGATCCAAAAGATTTTGAAAGAACGAGACCAGCTTACCACAGACCTGGACTCCATGGAAAAATCTTTCTCTGACCTCTTCAAGCAGCTTGAGAAGCAGAAGGAGGTGATTGAAGGCTACCACAAGAATGAAGAGTCACTGAAGAAGTGCCTTGAGAATTGCATACTGAGAATTGAGAAGGAAAGCCAGAGATGCCAAATGCTGAAGGCCCACGCCGAAGAGAAGCTCAGTCTAGCAAACGAGGAAACCACCCAGGTGCACAACAAGGCCCAGGCAAAGGCACTGGCCTTCCAGGCAAGCCTGAGGAAGGAGCAGAGGTGCACCAACTAGCTAGAGAAGACCATCAAAGCAGAAGACTAAAGAAAACGATGAACTGACCAGAATCTGTGATGACCTGATTTCAAAGGAGGAAAAGATCTGATGTGGAATCACTGGCTAGTAGCCTTTGCTCCCTCCTTCTGTCCGTGTGTGTGTCTCTCTGCCCATCCATTTCTGTCTCTAAACAGGTCTTGTGTACTTTTCTTCTCTTACACTCATTTTTAAACTAGAGCACTTTAAAATGTAGACTGAAGTTTCCCTTAGATTTAAAAAAAATGAATTAAAAAAAAATGGCTCAGATGGGGTTCTTAGAAACTGAAGTTCACAGACCCTGATGGTTGAGGACCAACAAGAACACCACAAAAATGCAGGAGTTAATGCTAACCTGTTATGTCAAGGCTCTGACTCAGACACTACCCCCTTCTCCTCAAAAGGAACCCAATTCATCGCAAGAAGTCTAAGACGAAACTGTCACAGGAGATGCCTAAATTTCCTGTGGTGTCTTCCCCAAGTTCCTCAGATTTTTTTAAATTGCTGGTTTTCATAGTTTGGCTGCATTTAGCCTATAATGTGGGTCACTTCAGTCCTTGACTCAATTCCGTTAAGAAAAACAAAACAGGGGGTCTAGCTGAGAACTCTGGAGGCATTTGTGGGTTTACCAACCGGCTGTGGGGCTTTCCTTGGTCATTAGCTGAGTTTAGGAGCTGCAGGCCAAACCACCTGCCCCTCTAGCCCGAAGGGCCACGATAGGCAGGCAATTAAGGAGCTAAACTGAAAGCCAGATAGAGCCAGCTGGACCCCTACGTACCTTGTGGCCTTTCCTCCTGAGAGGTGTGGGGGTTGGACAAGCGGACGACCTTCCACGTTAATGCCCTGCGACCTTTAGAGCGACGGGGTCAATGGGTATGTCTCTCCAAAGGTGCATTTAATAGTCTCATAGTGGGTCGAGGAGAAGGGGTCTACCCGGCCACTTCTGACTGCTACTAGTTGTGAGTCTCTATATGAGCAAAGTATCCAAACCTAACGTGGGCGCTTTCTAAAAGCTCCCGAAACCGGCTAAGGATAGGTAAGGCCAAGGGTACAGACCCAAGTCGTGCGCAACTCTTCCAGAATGAGTTAATAAGAGAACCGTCTAGCAAGACTGATTTCTGCCAGTCTGACTCAGCCACGAGAGGAGAGACCTGGACTTTTAACTCTAAACATCCCAGTCCTTCTGAAGAAAGCTTTCTCCTTTTCAAGAGACTGGCGCCGCTGGATTCCTCCAGGTGCCGGCTTATCCAACCGCCCCGTGCGCCACCAGCCAGGCGCTGTGCTCCTCTGCCAGCTGAGGGGACAGCACGGCCACCAGTCGCAGGCAGTTGCAGTCAACGTCGTTCTTCTTAGGCCACCGCCCGCGGCCCAGGTCCACCTCCGGCAGCAGTCTTTCTAGAAACGTTCCCACGAAGGCCACGAGCGACACCACGCGATTCCAGCTGAGGCTGCAGCCATCGATCTGCAAACGTCGCCTGCGCAACCTGCATCACCAGCTCTGCATGGTCTCCCCTGTAGCGGCAGTAGCTGGAAGAAGGACCAGTGGTGCTGCTTCAGGTGGTCAACAGTGGGGCGCAGCACGGCGCCCTTGGGCGTGGGTAGCTCCTACGTTGGGGTGCAGGGCTCCGGGGCGCAGTGCTTCAGGTAGGCGTCCAGCAGCAACGCCGTGAGCTCCCACAATGCGCGTGCTGTGGCACGGTCTCTCCTGAGGGTCCAGACTTGGGCCTGCTATCTAGGTCAGGCGCCTCTCCCTCCTGGGAGGGGATGCCCTGTCCCGTCCCGCCATGGCCGGTGATTTTCTTAAGTTCAGAGAGGGCGAGGCTTTGAGAAGCCTACCTTCGGCTGTTACTGTTACAGTCCTAAAGTCGAGGCCCAGAGAGGCTGAGCGGTGTGCACGGGCTCATATAGCAATCGGGGCAGAGGGAGACTCTTTGGGGATTATTGTTTAGCTCCCGGCCTGGGTACTAAGAACCCCAAGAAGGTACAGTAGTGGGGAAAGAAGTCAGTCACATCTGTGAAGCTGGGCTGGGCTTTCCCCGTCTGCTAAGGAGAGGTTGCCAACTTGCCACGGGCTCACACAGACCTGCACCACGCCCCCTTGTAAGCATCTCTAGAATGGAGAATGGCATCCTGTGTGCGGCGGAGATCCCGCACACGTGGCACGGAAGTTTAGTCCTCCTGTGGGTGTTCATTCATTCATTCACTAATATTTACTCAGTGCCTCTGGGGTGCTAGTCCCTGCCTCCCCCCCACCCCCACTGGGCATATAAGGAGGACAAGACATGTGGTCACTGCCCTCAGGGACCCTACGGTCTAGTGCTGGGTAGAGACAAACAGCGGTCACGGTAGGGTTTAGTTATTGCTGAACTAGAGACATTGAAGGAGCATTCAGCTTTAAGGTAGTAGCTAGCTGTGCATTGTACCTACTACCACTCCTGTATTCTTTAGGATTCTCTTCATTACTAGATGATTCCTCATTATTCTAACCCCATTATAGTAAATACTCTTTCATATCAAACTTCCCTGTTCAAATTACTGTGTGACTTCTCTCTCCTGATTGGACCTCTGCTGGTACAGAATTGTCTGAGGAGTGAAGTTTCTGGAGGCTCAATGGTCTGAAGCACGTTCAAATATCCTGTTCAAGGGGAAAGACGAGCTGCTGCATCCTGTACCACATACTAAGAAAAAAGAGGCACAACACTTGGTGGGCCACTTTGGATTTTGGAGGCAACATATGCCATACTTTGTTCCCATTTATGTGGATTAAATTAACCAGAGCATTGTTCCTGGTTCCATCTCCTCAGTAGACGACCTGAGTCCTTCTTACCACGACACAAACATATTAATAATTTCATTTCTTTCACCAGAATGGTCCCTGAGTCAGCCCACTGGGGGCCACAGTCCCTAGGCAGATTGATCAGTCATGCAAGCCAGCCTGGTTCTGGCCAAGTCCTGTCTGGAAAATGAGGAGTCTGTGGGATGCCCTGAAGAGTGACCTGATTATTTCCTATAACAGATGAGAGGGTACATGGTTTACCGTGATATTCTCCCAAAGGAATGTGTACAAGATCCACAGAGACAGGGTTTGCCCAGGTATTTCTCCAACCTGCTTGCCTCCTCAGAATTCCTGGTCCACTTCAGTCCCACCCAGTCCATTTCTCCAGGAGAGGGCCCTTAAGGATCTGTGTCTGTAACCTGCTGCTGCCCTAGATGATTTTTACCAGCAAACACATTTGGAGAATGTGGATCTACAAATCCTGCTCAGTCAGCTCTCCCAGGCTTGGGGGAAGCCAGCTGACAACAATGTAGCCCTAACCCCAACCTGTTATTCTAACCTATTGGCTGGGTTTAGCCCAGGATCCAGCTTTTGTCTTTTGAAGATTTCCAGTGGTTCACTGGCCCCAGTTGGTTTCTAGCTTTTTCTACTGCCTCTCCGTACCCCTCCTGGGCCTCCTATGCTGCCTGAGGCTGCTCTAAATCACCTCTGAGAGCCCCGCTCTCAATTGCCCTTGTTTCTTTCTCCTCAGCTCCTTAGTTGCCCTTGTCTCTTCCTTCTTTTCCAAGCCCCATTCCCCACACCCCCAGGTATAATAAATAGCCTTGGCAGGCCTCACATAGAGGCCTTTCGAAAAGGCTCATCAGTCCGGATCAGCTGTTCTCAAATGGTAGTCCTGCACCTCCTTTCAGGGGGTCCTTTTGTCAAAACTGTTTTCCTAATAACACTTTTTTTTTGTTCGTTTTTCAGTGGCTATGTGACATGAGATGGATTTATCACCCTGATGGCTAATGGAAGGTATGTGTCTGTATTCTTGTGTCTTAAAATTTCTGTTTTAATTTCTAATATGACAAATGTTGATAGATATAATCTACATAAACAAAAGCTCTTTGGGGGGATTTCAATAATTTTTACAGATGGGTCTATACTATATGCCAGTAACCACATGGAAGTGGACAGCTGTGCATTACAGCCTGCTCAGATGACCCTGAGGCACAGTGGTGAGGAAAAATCCTCCCAGCAGGCAGAATTTGAGCCGTGTATTTGTCTACTATGTCTGGAGAGAGAGATATAGAAGGGTCCCAAGACCAAAATGTTTGAGAACCACTGCCCAGGTGAATCTTTAATTGATAATTACTGACTTGATACATGTGTAGGAAGTGCCCTTATGGAGGAGGAAATGGGGAAAAAGGAGGGAGAAGAAAGAGGAAAGGGGGAGGGAAATGGAAGGCTGGGAAGAAAGGAGACAAGGAGAGATGTGAGACAGAAAGAAGGGGGGGAGGAAGATGGGAAGGAAGAGGAGGGAGAGGAAGAAAAGGGTTAGAAAGGGAGTAGGTGGAGGGGGAGGGAGAAAGGTAGGAGGAGGAAGACAGAGAAGGAAGGTGGGGAGGGGAGGGGTGAGCGAAGGAGAGGGTAATGAGGGGCAGAGGGAGGGCATGAGAGGGAAGGAACAGGGGGAAGGGGTAGGAGGAGAAGGAAGGGGAACAGAAAAGGAAGGAGGGAGGGAAGATGGGTGGACAGACGGAGGAAGCAGGGAATTAACCTTGTTGAACCTGTTCCAAAGGCTGAGGTAGGTACATGCCATACTTTAGTACTGTCCCATTTCATAGATGAGGTAACTGAGGCTGAGAGAAATTTAGAAATTATATATCCTGAAAAAGTAATAGAGGTGGGTCTGAGCTTAGCCCTACATCCTTCACTTGTCACCATGTTGCCCCTTAAACTTACAGATGAGTCCTTACTGTCAGCAAAGCCACTGGCTAAGCAACAAAAAAACCAAATGAGTTGCTGTGGAGGGTCAGAATAGAATTGGGCTCCACAGGTTTTCAATGGCTGATTTTTTTTTGAAGTAGATCCCCAGGCCTTTCTTCTGAGACTTCTCTGGGCAGGGTTGATCACCAGCCTTCCAATCAGGGGCCCAGTGCTTAGCAGTTTGTATCACCCACAGACCAAGCAACCTTTACAGAGGCCTTTACAACCTTGTGCTGCCTTTAAGCCACCAATAATTTAGGGAAGGGCACGGAGGAGACCTGGGGTAACAAGAGGCATGACTGATGAAGGGCCTGCCGCTGGCCTCTGGCCTCTGGCTTATTCCAGGAGAACAGGGAGGCAGCCGGGGCCCTCACTTCTGTAAGGCTGACTGCAGCTGACTTGGCTTCATTTCACAAATATTTCCCATAAACACTCCATACCTCCTCATCTAAGCCCCCTTCCTGCCTAAACCTTTTCTCTGGCGGGGGCCGGTGGGTGGGGGGAAGGTGTTGACATGCCTAAGGCCATGCGCCCCTGGGGCACATCCTCTTGGCTCCCCACAATTGGTTTGGTAGGTTTGACTCCAAGTCCTTGAGAAAAAAAGAAAAACTGGTTAAAAAAATACACTCAGCATTATTTTCAATATGCAAAACACAATTTATTACATGGAGTTTATCTTGAGTCTCTAGATGGTATAAAAAAACAATGCCAAATCAATATTTTATCAGTAAATACTAAACAAAATCCATCATGAGATTAAACATATATGGGAGGTGCTTACTGTCCATGTGTTCTATGGAATGCTTTCATAGTGCCCTTAAATTTGCTTTTTTGACTGGGAAATTATGGCTATTTTGCACATGTATTGAAGATGCTCTATGCCTCTTCCCCTCAGTCTACTTGGCCCCTCCTTTGCTCCATCCCTCCCTTACTTCTGGGAGCCAGAAAGCCCAGGTCAGAGTGTAGGGAGACACAAAACGGTCTGTGCCAGAGACAGCAGGGGATACCATAGCTAGGAGGGGCTGGACCAGGGGCAAACTCTGCAGCTTTCTGGGAGCAGGGCTCAGAAATTCCATGGAACACACTTTGGTGCCTGGTTCCTTCAGCTGGCAGGAACTGGGTGGACACTGTGTCCATTTCCCTGAGCCTCTGCCCAGACTAGAGTCCAGCGGGCTGGGGCAGCTGAAAAATGGCCCCTCCGAGCTATGCCCCCTCCCTTGACAGTGCTCTTTGGAGGTAGGCAGAGGCCTTTTATCTTTCTTTCTCTACACCAGTGCCTAGTGGGCAGTAAAACCCTCGGTAAATGTTTGCTGGGCAAATGACTGAATATAACCATTAAGTTTACTTAAAAAGAGTTAACTCAAAAGTTGGCCTGACTGATTTTTGATGGACTGGCCATCATGACACCTGAAGAAGCAGTTTTGATGGTAGGCCTGGCACCCTATCTGCCCACCAGTGTTTTAGGAGCACTAGGTCTGGGCCTGTCCCTGGCTCTGGAAGAGGGTCTCTGAGGAGCAGAGCCTGGGACAGCCTACAAAGCCAGAACCACCACTAGGAGAAGGGCTGGCTGGAGCTGGGTCACAGGAAGAGGCCCGGCAACTCAGGGACTCAGAGCGCACTGCGCTCAGGCAAGGATCCAGACGGGCAGGCCACTTGCAAGGCAAGTCTTGCCTAGGAATGATTTTTGGTGTCTGAGGTAACCTTTTATTTACCTAAGTAATGCATGCCATCTTTATGAAAGAGGAGTTTCTAAAACAAAGAATGAGCCTCTATGCCTTAAAAAAAAGGGAAAGAAAAAATCCTGTAATAAAAACGCTCTGTATCTTCAAGAGGAATTGCTGAACTTCAAATAAAGACAAGATATACTTTTATGTTTTTGTTTTCTATGTAGGAGGAACAAAGACATTATCATTCAAGACTAATCAATTAAACTGTATATTAAATTACACTTGCAATGCAATAAATATAATTTATAGGAACAAGATCAACTTTAACCTAAGTGTTTCTACTAATACTACAAACAGGTTTTTAAATAAATTTCCTTCCTTGTGTTCCCACACAGAAAGGTTTCGACTGCTCTGAAAACAATTTGTATCACAAGTAGCATTTGGTCTTTCCGCAAATGAAAGAAAATGCTCTGTTCCAGTGTTACAATGACACATCACACCATCACACAATTCATAGATGGAACAGTCCTGCTCCTTTATGTATATCTCTGCTTTGTCTATAATCCGTTCACACAAATGAAAATGTTCTATCTGAAAAGAGACAATAGGAAGTGAGACAGAAAAAAAAAATACTTTTACATTAAAATACAATTTTTAAAAACGATTTTTCTAATTGGATTTGGAATTTTCTTCTATCATAAACCAATTAATACAGTCCTCATAAAGTCCTTTAAGATCAGTATTTTCAGAACAAGGCTCCAGAAGTCACAGTGCACACCAAGATAAACCAGAAGAGTTTAAAAACTTGTTGCCTTGGAGTCAATTCTGAGTCACAATGACCCTGTAGGACAGAGTAGAACTGCCCCATAGGGTTTCCAAGGAGTGGCTGGTGGATTCAAACTGCCGACCTTTAGGTTAGCAGCCGAGCTCTTAATCACTGTGCCACCAGGGCTCTGAAGCGTTTAAAGTACTCTTAAAATGAATTTGATTCAAGAAAATAACATGGAATATATTAAATGGCTGAATTATACTGGTAATCGAATGAATTGAGACAAGTATAATTTCGAATAACCTTAAAAAGAGATAAATTTTAAAATGGAAAACACTGACTTGAAGGTGTCCTGTTGTGCAGAAGGCTCACACTAGCACCTTCCCAGGGGTGGTGATTTCAATAGTGCTATAGATGCACACACAGACACTCAGAGAACTGCCAGCTATGGAGCTGCTCCCTGAAGCTAAGTTACAATGAAGCCTCAGGTCATAATATTTATCTACATGTGAAGATTTCATATTCTACCCTCAGGTCCCTCTGTGCATACTGTGAGAAGACAGTTAAGCCCAAACCTGCAAAGACACAAACAGATCATTAATAGTAAACAACTTTTAAAACCTGAGCTTAAAGAGACAAAGTCTTTTAGACAGACAGACACAGATGTACACACGCACTCCATGCAAAGTTGGGCAGTTTTAAAAGGATCAACTTTACTACTACTAACTCCAAGGTGTTTCATGGACCGATTTTCCCTTTCCTTTAGCTGTGGAGATCATCTGAAGGACATTTGTGGAGTCCTTTCTAGCAGTCGTTAACTATTTTAGGTTGAGAACGGAAACCATCTGTACCTACACAGCTTACTCTGTACATTAGCTTCACTAATTCAGGAAACTCCTGCCCAGGAAGATGGAGTTGCAAATAACATTATTATTTGTTTCAGGAACTTCCTGAATATCCATTTACCTATTTACCCATTAGATTAGATACTCAGCTTACCCTCTTTAGAAAAGACATCTACTTCTTGGGAAAATAAGCAACAAATGACTGTTACTCTTTAAGACTTCCTTCCAAATCCTCCCCCTACCCTTCCCCTGTGTCTAACAACCTTAAACTATTATGCCACAAATCTGTCCAATCCTAATTAAGTTCCCCAATCAAAAGACCTGTCTTAAACCAGACTCCCAAAGTCTTACAAATATCTGCCTTTGTTTTCCCCTTCTGAAATGCTACTAAGACTGTCAAGTTTCTGATCTTCTACGCTGTAGTAAGCAATAAACTTAGCTTTGCATTATGAATGGCCTATTTTGGTAGTATTTTCAGGGAGCCAACATTTGACAAGGTCATGGAGCTCTTTGAGAATCTGATAAAAACCACAAGGATGCTTTTCCCAGAAAAATGCATATATGCACACAGGGGTCTGGGACCACAGAATAAGAACCTGCACTACAGGGAGGCAGGATAGGTAATCTGGTGTTTGCCAAAGGCTAGAATCACAGGAATCCAATTTTTAGGGTCAAAAGGAACTATTTGGGTCATCTAGCCTAACTACTCCCTCAGCTACATGCTGATAGAGTAAAATCTATAAAAGCCAGAACTTGTGTAAGGCGGAAAGCTGTCAGAGAAGGAAAACTCAAATTTTTCCACTAAAAGGAGAGATAGAATAGTGGTAAGACAGCACCCTGGGAAAGGCAAAAAACTTACAAGACCCAGAAAAGCAAGGCAGTCCGGTCCAGCTCCAGCTTTCACAGGTTTCACTGTGCATGGTTGTCTAGTCTCACTTGAACACTCATATTCGCGGGGGCCTCAGAACCTTCCTAGGCAACTCATTTCTTCTTTGTCTACAGGCAGAGCTAAAATCAGAGCTCTCCTTGGCTGACCAGGCGCATCTTAGCTCACTCTAACCCTTCTGCTTTAAGGAAGACCAGTCAACTCTCTTCTCTCCTCTCACGTACAGAATGAAAGTGAAAAACATGTCTCTTACTCTTAGGGTATGATCCCATGATCCTGAGCAGAAAGCAGTCCCATCAGGGGAAACTCGTAGAGTACTAACACGGTTTTCATGTCCGAACAGGATGGAAACTCGGGACCCCTTGAGAACATCCCAGACATTGATAGTATAGTCATTGTAACCGGCAAACAGCAGGCGACCTAGAAGAGGAAAGATATACGTAGTGCCGCTGTAATGAAATTGCGTTTGCAGCATGATGTTTTTACACCAGTGTCTTCCTTCCTGTCTTCCATTTCACAACACATTCATTCATTCAATCAACAATTCATTCAATTAATAAACTTAAGTGATTTAGCTTTTTTTTTTTTTTTATGTGCCAGGCAAGGTGCAGTACAGGCACAGAGTTTACTATATAATCGACTACATCTGTGGAAAGAGACAATGGAAAAGCTCAATATCATCAGCTGGAATATGGCCAGGGACCAACTGTGGAACAATAAATTGCTCATACGCAAGTTCAAGTTGAAGTGAAGAAAATTAGAACAAGTCCACGAGAGCCAAAGTACGACCTTGAGTATAACCCAGACCCATCCCACCTGAATTTAGAGACCATCTCAAGAAAAGACTTAACGTATTGAACACTAACGAACCAAGACCAGACAAGCTGTGGAATGACATCAAGGACATCACACATGAAGAAAGTAAGAGGTCACTAAAAAGACAGAAAAGAAAGAAAATACCAAAATGGACATCAGAAGAGACTCTGAAACTTGCTCTTCAACGTATAGTAGTTACAGAAATGATAAAGTAAAAGAGCTGAACAGAAGATTTTAAAGGGTGGCTAGAGAAGACAAAGTAAAATATTATAATGAAATGGTGCAAAGAAAACCAAAAGGGAAGTTAGAAAACCAAAAGGGAAGAAGATGCTCGGCATTTCTCAAGCTGAAAGAACTCAAGAAAAAATTCAAGCCTCAGGGGAAAATATTAAAGACATAGGAAGCATCAAAAGAAAATGGAAGGTATACACAGAGTAACTGTACCAAGAAGAATTGGTTGATGTTCAACCATTTCAGGAGGTAACAAATGGTCAAGAGCCGATGGGACTGAAGGAAGAGGTCCAAGCTGCCCTAAAGGCATTAATGAAAAACGAGGCTCCAGTAATTGACGGAATACCAACTGAGATGTTTCGACAAATGGATGCAGTGCTGCAAATGCTCACTCATCTATGCCAAGAAATTTGGAAGACAGCTACCTGGCCAACCGACTTGAAGAGATCCGTATTTGAGCACATTCCAAAGAAAGGTGATCCAACAGAATGCAGAAATTATTGAACAATATCATTAATATCACATGCAAGTAAAATTTTGCTGAAGATCATTCATAAGCTGTTGCAGTAGTACATTGACAGGAAATTGCCAGAAATTCAAGCTGGATTCAGAAGAAGACATGGAACAAGGGATATTGCTGACGTCAGATGGATCCTGGCTGAAAGCAGGGAATACAAGAAAGATGTTTACCTGTGTCTTATTGACTATGCAAAGGCATTCGACTGTGTGGATCATAACAAATTATGGATAACATTGGGAAGAATGGAAATTCCAGAACACTTAATTGTGCTCATGAGGAACCTGTGCTTAGGCCAAGAGGCAGTCGTTTGAACAGAACAAGGGGATACTGCGTGTTTTCAAGTCAGGAAAGGTGTGCATCAAGGTTGTATCCTTTCACCATACTTATTCAATCTGTATGCTAAGAAAATAATCTGAGAAGCTGGACTATATGAAGAAGAATGCTGCATCAGGATTGGAAAAAGACTCATAAACAACCTGTGATATGCAGATGACACAACCTTCCTTGCTGAAGACTTGAAGCACTTACTAATGAAGATAAAAGACCACAGCCTTCAGTATGGATTACAACTCAGCATAAAGAAAACAAAAATCCTCACAGCTGGTCCAATAAGCAACATCATGATAAACAGAGAAAAGACTGAAGTTGTTAAGAATTTCATGTTACTTGGATCCACAATCAACAGCCATGGAAGCAGCAGTCAAAAAATTAATCGAAACATTGCACTGGGCAAATCTGCTGCAAAAGATCTCTTTAATGTGTTAAAACGCAAAGATGTCACTTTAAGGACTAAGGTGCACCTGACCCAAGCTATGGTGTTTTCAGTCACCTCATAGGCGTGTGACAGCTGGACAATGAATCAGGAAGACTGAAAAAGAATTGATGCCTTTGAATTATGGTGTTGGTGAAGAATATAGAAAATATCATGGACTGCCAAAAGAAGGAACAATCTGTCTTGGAAGAAGTATAGCCAGAATGCTCATTAGGAGCAAGGATGGCGAGACTTTGTCTCACATGCTTTGGACGTGTTATCAGGAAGGACTAGTCCCTGGAGAAGGACATGATGCTTGGTCAGTTAAAAAGAGGAAGACCCGAAATGAGATGGATTGACACAGTGGCTGCAACAATGGGCCTAACAATTCTGAGGATGACGCAGGACCACACAGTGTTTTGTTCTGTTGTACATCGGGCTTCTTTGTGTCGGAACCGACTCGATGGCACCTAACAACAACGATGTGTGCCAGGCATCCCTGAGTGCTGCACATGGTTAACATGCTTGGCTCCTAACTGAAAGGCTGGAGATTTGAGTCCACCCACAGGTGCCTTGGAAGAAATGCCTGTCAATCCACTTCTGAAAAAGCAGCCTTTGAAACTCTGTGGAGCATAGTTCTACTCTGATATGACTGGGGTCACCATGAATTGAAATCGACTCAATGGTAGCAATGGTAATGTTGTGTGCCAGGCACTGTGCTTTGCCCTAGAGATTCAAAGAGGAGAAAGCATAGTCCCTGCCCACTGTGGAGGTGGTGGGGAACAGACACAAGCTGTCGTAGCACCACGTGTAAGAGCCATAATCTAAGTGCTTATGTATGCGTAAAGTGCTATAGGATCCTAGAGGAAGAGGGATCAAGAAAGGCACTGCAGAGACAAAATTTTGGAGTAGGAGTTTGTCATGCAGAGATGGGAGAAAGATGTCCAGGCAGAATGCAGCATGTGTGCACAAAAGCACAGAGACAGTCTAAGGGGGTGTGTTTGGGGAAAATGAATGGTTCAGAGACCGAGCCTATCAGCACTGCCTTTACCTTCACTAGCAGCCTCCCCAGCTGTGGGGGCAGAGGTGCCTTGAGCTTCAGGACATTGAAAATGGACTCTTGTTTACCCCCTCACCACCGATAAAAGTCCCCTTTCCCATGTGGGGAGGAAATGTGCAAGGGTGTTGCAGATGTGAGGTTCGGATACATCACGGCCTTGAAGAGCAGCATTAGGTGGGGCACAATGAATCAGGCTGGGCAGATATGCTGCAGGCAGGGTGCTTACTGTCTCAAAGCAGCGATGGGCCAAGTGTGGGACAAGAAACACAGTGGAGGAAAACTGGCACAAGCACCAAAAACAAACCAAAAAAACCTAAGAAACTGTGCCGTTGAGTAAATTCCTACTCACAGTAACCCTATAGGACAGAGTAGAACTGCCCCGTAGGGTTTCCAAGGTGGCAAATCTTTGAGGAAGCAGACTGCCACATCTTTTTCCAGACACAACTGATGGTAGGTTCCAACTGCTGACCTTTCAGTTAGCTGTGCCACTGGGCCACCAGAGGTCCTGGCGCTAGCACAGATATTAGCATATCTGTGCACAGGAAGTTTAGTTGATGGGAAGCTTGTTAGCAAGCTTGCTTTCATTCAGGTCCAGTTTTACAATCCTAGGAAAGTTTCTGAAATATAAAACTTACCACTGAGTGAGAAGTCCACGCTGGATGCTCCAAACAGGATACTCTCTTTGGAATAGATGGCGACCTCCCTGTCTGCCCGGAGGTCATAGAGGCGACACTGGAGGCAAAGACACAGGCAAAGAAGCATTCACCTCTGGCTCCCGTTTGGTGAGGCAGTGACTACAAAGCTACAGACAGGCTCCTGTGGCTTGGAGAGGAAAAACCTCTCCTAGGATTCCATCCCTCAACCATAACTCCTGTGGGGCCCTCCCTATGAATTCAGGCAGAGTCAAACAGAAAACACAGAAGATCCTTTCAGGTACAAAAACACGCCTTTTTTTTCATGATACATGTTCATTGCAGAAAATTCAGAAAAATTTAGAAATGCATAAGGAAGGAAATAAGTCACCTCAAATTCTAGACGAAATTACTAACATATGGATTATTTCCTTCACTTTCATTTCTATTTTATATGTGTATTTCAATGTGGTCGTTTCATTATTGTTTCTACTAACATAATGTCATGACTGTTTTCCCACATCATTAAACAGTCTTCAGAAAACATGATTTACATGGTCATTGAGTACTGACTATTCTTACATTGGAGCCCTGGTGGCACAGTAGTTAAGAGCTTGGCTGCTAACCAAAAGGTCAGCAGTTTGGATCTACCAGCTGCTCCTTGGAAACCTTATGGGGGCAGTTCTACTCTGTCCTATAGAGCTGCTATGAGTTGGAATTAACTCAATGGCAATGGATTTGGCTGTTGTTGTTTTCTTTTTTTTTTTTCTTTATTTTAAAATAATTTTTATTGTGTTTTAAGTGAAAATTTACAAATCAAGTCCATCTGTCACATATAAGCTTATATACACCTTACTACACACTCCCATTCACTCTCCCCCTAATGAGTCAGCCCGCTCCCTTCCTCCAGTCTCTCCTTTCGTGACCGTTTTGTCAGTTTCTAACGCTCTGTACCCTCCCATCTCCCCTCCAGACAGGAGATGCCAACACAGTCTCAAGTGTCCACCTGATACAAGTAGCTCACTCTTCATCAGCATCTCTCTCCAGCCCACTGTCCAGTTCCTTCCATGTCTGATGAGTAGTCTTCGGGAATGGTTCCTGTCCTGGGCCAACAGAAGGTTTGGGGACCATGACCGCCGGGATTCTTCTAGTCTCAGTCAGACCATTAAGTCTGGTCTTTTTATGAGAATTTGGGGTCTGCATCCCACTGTTCTCCTGCTCCCTCAGGAGTTCTCTGTTGTGTTCCCTGTCAGGGCAGTCATCGGTTGTGGCCGGGCACCATCTAGTTCTTCTGGTCTCAGGATGATGTGAGTCTCTAGTTCACGTGGCCCTCTCTGTCTCTTGGGCTCTTAGTTATCGTGTGACCTTGGTGTTCTTCATTCTCCTTTGATCCAGATGGGCTGAGACCAATTGATGCATCTTAGATTGCCGCTTGTTAGCATTTAAGACCCCAGATGCCGTATTTCAAAGTGGGTTTTAATTCTTACATAAAAATCTTTGTACTTATTTTTTTTAATTGTGCTTTAAGTGAAAGTTTACAAGTCAGTTTCTCATACAAAAATTTATATACACCTTGCTACATACTCCTAGTTGCTCTCCCCTTAATGAGTCAGCACGTTCCTTCTCTCCACCCTGTATTCCCTGTGTCCATTCAGCCAGCTTCCGTCCCCCTCTGACTTCTCATCTTCCCTCCAGACAGGAGCTGCCCACACAGTCTCATGTGTCTCCTTGAGCCAAGAAGCCCACTCCTCACTGTATCATTTTCTGTCTCATAGTTCAGTCCAATCCCTGTCTGAAGACTTGGCTTTGGGAATGGTTCCAGTCTTGGGCTAACAGAAGGTCTGGGGACTATGACCTCTGGGATCCTTCTAGTTCCAGCGAGACCATTAAGTCTGGTCTTTTTCTGAGAATTTGAGGTCTGCATCCCACTGCTCTCCTCCTCCATCAGGGATTCTCTGTTGTGTTACCTGTCAGCATAGTCATCGGTTGTAGCCGGGCACTATCTATTTCTTCTGGTCTCAGGCTGATGTAGTCTCTGATTTATGTGGCCCTTTCTGACTCTTGGGCTCACACTTACCTTGTATCTTTGGTGTTCTTCATTCTCATTTGCTCCAGGTGGGTTGAGACCAATTGATGCATCTTAGATGGCCGCTTGATAGTGTTTAAGACCCCAGATCCCAAAGTGGGATGCGGAATGTTTTCTTAATAGATTTTATTATGGCAATTGACTTAGATGTCCTCTGAAACCATGGTCCCCAGATTACCCCCCCCCCACTCCCCACTACTCTGGCCTTCAAAGTGTTCAGTTTATTCAGGAAACTACTTAACTTTTGGTTTACTCCAGTTGTGCTGACCTCTCCTGTATTGTGTGTTGCCTTTCCCTTCACCTAAAAGAGTTCTTGTCTACTATCTAGTGAATAACCCCTTCCTCTTTCCCTCCCCACCCTCGTAACCATCCAAGAATATTTTCTTCTCTGTTTAAACTATTTTTTTTATAATTTTTTTTGTGCTTTAAGTGAAAGTTTACAAATCAAGTCAGTCTCACATAAAAACCCATATACACCTTGCTACACACTCCCAATTACTCTCCCCCTAATGAGACAGCCTGCTCTTTCCATCCAGTCTCTCTTTTTGTGTCCATTTCGCCACCTTCTAACCCCCTCCACCCTCTCATCTATGCCAACATAGCCTCCAGTGTCCACGTGATCCAAGAAGCTCACTCCTCACCAGCATCTCTCTCTAACCCATTGTCCAGTCCAATCCATGCCTGAAGAGTTGGCTTCGGGAATGATTCCTGTCATGGGCCAACAGAAGATCTGGGGGTCATGACCACTGGGGTCCTTCTAGTCTCAGTCAGACCATTCAGCCTGGTGTTATGAGAATTTGGGGTCTGCATCCCACTGCTTTCCTGCTCCCTCCGGGGTTCTCTGTTGTGTTCCCTGTCAGGGCTGTCATTGTTGTAGCCAGGCACCATGTACTTCTTCTGGTCTCAGGATGATGTAGTTTTTGGTTCATGTGGCCCTTTCTGTCTCTTGGACTCGTAATCGCCTTGTGTCCTTGGTGTTCTTCATTCTACTTTGATCCAGGTGGGTTGAGACCAACTGATGCATCTTAGATGGCTGCTTGCTAGCGTTTAAGACCCCAGACGCCACTCTTCAAAGTGGGATGCAGAATGTTTCCTTAATAGATTTTATCATGCCAGTTCACTTAGATGTCCCCTGAAACCATGGTCCTCAGAACCCTGCCCCTGCTACGCTGGCCTTCAAGGCATTCAGTTTATTCAGGAAACTTCTTTGCTTTTGGTTTAGTCCAATTGTGCTGACCTCCCCTGTATTGTGTGCTGTCTTTCCCTTCACCTAAAGTAGTCCTTATCTACTATCTAATTAGTGAATGCCCCTCTTCCACCCTCCCTCCCTACCCCCTCTCGTAACAATAAAAGGATGTTTTCTTCTCAGTTTAAACTATTTCTCAAGTTCTTATAATAGTGGTCTTATACAATATTTGTCCTTTTGCAACTGACTAATTTCACTCAGCATAATGCTTTCCACGTTCCTCCATGTTACGAAATGTTTCATAGATTCCTCACTGTTCTTTATCAGTGCATAGTATTTCATTGCGTGAATATATCATAATTTATTTATCCATTCATCTGTTGATGGGCACCTTGGTTGCTTCCATCTTTTTGCTATTGTAAACAGTGCTGCAATAAACATGGGTGTGCATATATCTGTCCGTGGAAAGGCTCTTATTTCTCTAGGATATATTCCAAGGAGTGGGATTGCAGGATCGTATGGTAGTTCTATTTCTAGCTTTTTAAGAAAGCGTCAAATCGATTTCCAAAGTGGTTGTACCATTTTACATTCCCACCAGCAGTGTCTAACATGTTCTAGTCTCTCCACAACCTCTCCAACATTTATTATTTTGTGTTTTTTGGATTAATGCCAGCCCTTGTTAGAGTGAGACGAAATCTCATTGTAGTTTTGATCTGCATTTCTCTAATGGCTAATGATAGTGAACATTTCCTCATATATCTGTTAGCTACCTGAACGTCTTCTTTAGTAAAGTGTCTATTTATATCTTTTGCCCATTTTTTAATTGGATTATTTGTCTTTTTGCAGTTGAGTTTTTGCAGTATCATGTAGATTTTAGAGATCAGGCGCTGATCGGAAATGTCATAGCTAGAAACTTTTTCCCAATCCGTAGATAGTCTTTTTACTCTTTTGATGAAGTCTTTGGATGAGCATAGGTGTCTGATTTTTAGGAGCTCCCAGTTATCTAGTTTTTCTTCTACATTCTTAATAATGTTTTGTATACTGTTTACGCCATGTATTAGGGCTCCTAATGTTGTCCCTATTTTTTCTTCCATGATCTTTATCGTTTTAGATTTTATATTTAGGTCTTGGATCCATTTTGAGTTAGTTTTTGTGCATGGAGTGAGGTATGGGTCTTGTTTCATTTTTTTTGCAGATGGATATCCAGTTATGCCAGCACTATTTGTGAAAAAGACTTCTTTTCCCCATTTAACTGTTTTGGGGCCTTTGTCAAATATCGACTGCTCATATGTGGAAGGATTTATGTCTGGATTCTAAATTCTGTTCCATTGGTCCATGTGTCTGTTGTTGTACCAGTACCAGGATGTTTTGACTACTGTGGCGATATAATAGGTTCTAAAGTCAGGTGAAGTAGGCCTCCCACTTCTTCTTTTTCAGTAATGCCTTATTTATCCAGGGCCTCTTTCCCTTCCATATGAAGTTGGTGATTTGTTTCTCCATCTCGTTAAAGAATGTCATTGGGATTTGGATTGTAATTGCATTAAATGTATAGATTGCTTTTGGTAGAATAGACACTTTTATAATGTTAGGTCTTCCTATCCACGAGCAAGGTATGTTCTTCCACTTATGTAAGTCTCTTGGTTTCTTGCAGAAGCATACTGTAGTTTTCTTTGTATAAGTCTTTTACATCTCTGGTAAGATTTATTCCTAAGTAGTTTATTTTCTTGGGGGCTACTGTAAATGGTATTCATTTGGTAATTTCCTCTTTGATGTTCTCTTTGTTGGTGTAGAGGAGTCCAACTGATTTTTGTATGATTATCTCATATCCTGATACTCTGCTGAACTCTTCTATTAGTGTCAGTAGTTTTTTTTGGAGATTCTTTAGGGTTTTCTATATATAAGATCATGTCATCTGCAAATAAAAAAAACCAACCAATACTTTTACTTCTTCCTTGCCAATCTGGATGCCCTTTATTTCTTTATCTAGCCTAATTGCTCTGGCTAGGACTTCCAGCACAATATTGAATAAGAGTGGTGATAAAGGGCATCCTTGTCTGGTTCCCGATCTCAATGGGAATGTTTTCAGGCTCTCTCCATTTAGGGTGATGTTGGCTGTTGGCTTTGTATAAATGCCCTTTATTATGCTGAGGAAATTTTCCTTCTATTCCTATTTTGCTGAGAGTTTTTATCATGAATGAGTGTTGAACTTTGTCAAATTCCTTTTCTGCAACAATTGATAAAATCATGTGACTCTTGTCTTTTGTTTTATTTATGTGGTGGATTACATTAATTGTTTTTCTAATGCTGAACCATCCCTGCATACCTGGTATGAATCCCACTTGGTCTTGGTGAATTATTTTTTTGATATGTTGTTGAATTCTATTGGCTAGAATTTTGTTGAGAATTTTTGCACCTACATTCATGAGGAATATAGGTCTATAATTTTCTTTTCTTGTGGTGTCTTTACCTGGTTTGGTATCAGGGATATGGTGGCTTCATAGAAGCCGTCCTTTCCTATGCTCTGAACTACCTTTACTAGTAGTGGTGTTAACTCTTCTCTGAAAGTTTGGTAGAACTCTGCAGTGAAGCTATCCGGATCAGGGATTTTTTTTTTGTTGGGAGTTTTTTGATTACCTTTTCAATCTCTTCTTTTGTTATGGGTCTATTTAGTTGTTCTACCTCTGTTTGTGTTAGTTTAGGTAGGTAGTGTGTTTCTAGGGATTCATCCATTTCTTCTAGGTTTTCAAATTTGTTTGAGTATAGTTTTTCATAGTAACCTGATACGATACTTTTAATTTCAGTTGGGTCTGTTGTAATATCGCCCATCTCATTTCTTATTCAGGTTATTTGCTTCCTCTCCTGTTTTTCTTTTGTCAGTTTGGCCAGTGGTTTATCAATTTTGCTGATTTTTTCAAAAAACCAGATTTTGCTCTTGTTAATTCTTTCAGTTGTTTTTCTGTTTTCTATTTCATTTTTTTTTTTTTATTTCATTTAGTTCAGCTATAATTTTTATGATTTGTTTTCTCCTGGTGCCTGTGGGTTGCTTTTGTTGCTCTCTTTCTATTTGTTCAAGTTGTAGGGATAATTCTTTGATTTTGGCCCTTTCTTCTTTTTGGATATGTGCATTTATTGATATAAATTGGCCTCTGAGCACCGCTTTTGCTATGTCCCAAAGCTTCTGATAGGAAGTGTTTTCATTCTCGTTGGATTCTCTGAATTTCTTTATTCCATCCTTAATATCTGCTATAATCCAGTCTTTTTTTGAGCAGGGTATTGTTCAGTTTCCAAGTGTTTGATTTCTTTTCCCTGCTTTTCCTGTTATTGATTTTCACTTTTATGGCCTTATGGTCAGAGAAGGTGCTTTGGAATATTTCAATGTTTTGGATTCTGCTAAGGCTTGCTTTATGACCTAATATGTGGTCTATTCTAGAGAATGTTCCATGTGCACTAGAAAAGTATACTTGGCTGCTGTTGGGTGGAGTGTTCTGTATATGTCTACAAGGTCAAATTGGTTGACTGTGACATTTACAGATCTTTCGTGTCTTTATTGAGCTTCTTTCTGGATGTCCTGTCCTTTACTGAAAGTGGTGTGTTGAAGTCTCCTACTCTTATTGTAGAGCTGTCTATCTCACTTTCCAATGCTGATAGAGGTTGTTTTATGTATCTTGCAGCACTGTCATTGGGTGCATAAATATTTAATATGGTTATATCTTCTTGGTGTGTGGTCCCTTTAATCATTATATAGTGTCCTTCCTTATCCTTTATGATGGATTTCACTTTAAAGTCTATTTTGTCAGAAATTAATATTGCCACTCCTGCTCTTTTTTGATTGTTGTTTGCTTGATATATTTTTTTCCATCCTTTGATTTTAGTTTGTTTGTGTGTCACAAGTCTAAGGTGTGTCTTTTGTAGGCAGCATATAGACGGATCTTGTTTTTTAATCCATTCTGCCACTCTCTGTCTCTTTATTGGTGCATTTAGTCCATTTACATTCAGGGTAATTATGGATAGGTATGAATTTAGTGCTATCATTTTGATGTCTTCTTTTGTGTGTGGTTGACAGTTTCTTTTTCCCACTTGATTTTATGTGCTGAGTAGACTTTCTTTATATATTGTCCTTTCCTCATATTTGTTGTTGATTTTGTTTCTGCTGAGTCTCTATTTTTTTCTCATATTTTATTTTCATGAGTAGGATACTTTGTCTCCTTTATGGTTACCTTATTATTTACCCATTTTTCTAAATTTAAACCTAACTTTTATTTCTTTGTATCGCCATATCTTCCTCTCCATATGGAAGGTGTATGATTATATTTCTTGGTCCCTCTTTATTATTTTAATGTTGTCTTCTTTTATATAATAATATCACTGTTACCCTGTTTGGGGCTTTTTTTTTTTTTTTTAATAATCTTGCTTTGGTTTTTTGGATTTCCCTGTCTGGGTTGACTTCTGGTTGCTCTGCTCAGTGTTCTAGTCTTGGGTTGATACCTGATATTATTGATTTTCTAACCAAAGAACTCCCTTCAGTATTTCTTGTAGTTTTGGCTTGGTTTTTATGAATTCCCTCAACTTGTATTTATCTGGAACTGTCTTAATTTCACCTTCATATTTAAGAGACAGTTTTGATGGATATATGATTCTTGGCAGGCAATTTTTTTCCTTCAGTTTTTAAAATATGTCATTCCATCGCCTTCTTGCCTGCATGGTTTCTGCTGAGTAGCCCAAGCTTATTCTTATGGGCTCTCCTTTGTAGGTGACTTTTTGTTTATCCCTCACTGCTCTTATAATCCTCTTTATCTTTGGTTTTGGCAAGCTTGATTATAATGTGTCTTGGTGACTTTCTTTTAAGATCTACCTTATGTGGAGTTGGATGAGCATCTTGGGTAGATATCTTCCCATCTTTCATGATATCAGGGAAGTTTTCTGCCAACAAATCTTCAACAATTTTCTCTGTATTTTCTGTTATCTCCCCCGTCCTGGTACTCCAATCATTTGTAGGTTATGTCTCTTGATAAGAGTCCCACATGATTCTTAAGGTTTCTTCATTTTTTTAAAAATTATTTTATCTGATTTTTGTTCAAATATATTAGTGCCAAGTGATTTATCTTCGAGTTCAGAAATTCTAGCTTCTACTTGCTCAATTCTGCTCCTCTGACCTTCTATTGAGTTATCTAATTCTGTATTTTATTGTTAATCTCCTGAATTTCTGATTGCTGTCTATCTATGGATTGTTCCAACTTATGAAACTTTTCATTATGTTTGTGAATAATCTTTCTAATTTCTTCAGTTGCTTTATCTGTGTGTTCCTTGGCTTGTTCTGTGTATTGCCTCATTTCCTTCCTGATGTCTTGAAGGGTTCTGCATATTAAACTTTTGTATTCTGCATCTGGTAATTCCAGGAATGCACTTTCATCTAGAAGATCCCTGGATTCTTTGTTTTGAGAGCCTGTTGAGGTGATCATGGTCTGTTTCTTTATGTGACTCGATATTGACTGCTGTCTCCAAGTCATCTATAAGTTATTGTATTAGTTTATGCTTGCTTACTGTGTCGTAGCTGCTTGCTTTGTTTTGTTTTAGTATACCCCTATGGGTTGCTTGAGTGAGCTAGCTTGATTATTTTCATCTTTCGAGTTCTGCTGTCCTGTCCCCAGATGGCTAGAGCTCTTATCAGGTGTATCAGTCTAGGAGTCCATTCAGTTTTCTTGTATGAATTCAGCTCAGGTTTCCAGGTAGCTGATCAAGCGTGTGGTACAGGCTCTGTCCTACAGTCTTAAAGGGGCAGGGGTGATTGGCGTATATACTGGTATCTGATTGCAGCAGGGGGTCATGCTGTGAACAAGGTAGCGGGCTGAGAACCAACCCCCGAGTGTCTCTGAGGAAAATGCGTCCCTGTTCCCTAGAGTGTGCTGGTGGGTGGGTTCTGCAGAGGGATCATGGGTATCCAAAGTTTTTGGTTGTAAGGACTGGGAGGTACCAGTTATCTTTGGACCCGTCACGGGTGGCTGGATGACCTGAGTGGAGCTACCAGTCCTTAGGTTTCTGATGTGGGTAGGTGAGGACCTTGTTTAACAGGCAAAGCAATGTCAAACGTCAAACACCCACCTCTCTACTGCACAGCTGAAATGACTGGAGTTTGCCAACAAGGGCCTATTTTCCCAAAATATGCCCACACAGGTCCATGCAGAAGGGAGAGGTGCTCAAGGTCCACAGACAGTATGCCTGGACAGGAGCTGCTTCTGTCCTGAGCTCCCCCGGTTAATGGAGCTAGCAAATTATCTTTTCCCCCCAATTGCAAATTATTTCCTTCCCCAAGGCCAGAAGGATGGCTCTAGGTGCTCACCAGGATCTATCTCAGGCCCAGAGATTCAGCGGCTGAAGCTGCCCTGGGGGTGGGGGTTGGGGGGCGCAGTAAAATATACCCAAGTACTTCGCTTTTGCAGAGAGTGCCATTCTCCTCAGGTTCCGGAGGTGTGAGTAGGCTGTGTGGCTGGTGCTTCTCCCTGAGGAAACTGTGGCCGAATGCTAGAACCAGCCCGCTACAGCCGCCACCGCTCCGGGAATAGTGCCTGACGGCTCCCCGCGATTCAGGTCCGGTAACTCCTCTCCGCTTCTGAACGGCCTTTTCCACCCCCTGCCCCTCAGTTCATTGTCTAAGCTTGCCTTTGATGCTCAGGGCTCCCAGCTCGTCACAAATATACACATTTCACTTGTTTTTTCGGGTCTTTGTCGTAAAGAGGGCTCGACGGAAGTGTCTTGTCTACTCTGCCATCTTGGCTCCGCCCCTAAACTACTTCTTGAGTTCTTATAATAGTGGTCTCATACAGTATTTGTCCTTTTGCAACTGACTAATATCACTCAGCATAATGCCTTCCAGATGCCTCCACATTATGAAATGTTTCACGGATTCATCATTGTCCTTTATCAATGTGTAGTATTCCATTGCATAAATATACCATAATTTATTTATCCATTCACCCATTGATGGGCACCTTGGTTGCTTCCATCTTTTTGCTATTGTAAACAGTGCTGCAATGAACATGGGTGTGCATATGTCTGTTCGTGTAAAGGCTCTTGTTTCTCTAGGATATATTCCAAGGAGTGGGATTGCTGGATCATATGGTAGTTCTATTTCTAGCTTTTTTAGGAAGCACCAAATGATTTCCAACCTGGTTGCTCCATTTTACATTCCCACCAGCAGTGTCTAAGTGTTCCAGTCTCTCCACAACCTGTCCAACATTTACTATTTTGTGTTTTTTGGATTAATGCCAGCCTTGTTGGAGAGAGATGGTATCTCATTGTAGTTTTGATTTGCTTTTCTCTAATGGCTAATGATTGTGAGCATTTCCTCATGTATTTGTTGGCTGACTGAATGTCTTCTTTGGTGAAGTGCCTGTTCATATCCTTTGTCAATTTTTTAATTGGGTTGTTTGTCTTTTTGTTGTTGAGTTTTTGCAGTATCATGTAGATTTTAGAGATCAGGCACTGATCAGAAATATCATAGCTGAAAACGTCTTCCCAATCGGTAGGTAATCTTTTTACTCTTCTGGTGAAGTCTTTGGATGTGCATAGGTGTTTGATTTTTAGGACCTCCCAGTTATCTATCTAGTTTCTCTTCTGGTGTTTGTGCATTGTTAGTAATGTTTTATATACAGTTTATGGCATGTATTGGGGCTCCTAGCATTGTCCCTATTTTTTCTTCCATGATCTTTATCATTTTAGATTTTATATTTAGGTCTTTGATCCATTTTGAGTTCGTTTTTGTACATGGTGCGAGGTATGGGTCTTGTTTCATTTTTTTGCAGATGGATATCCAGTTATGCCAGCACCATTTGTTAAAGAGACTGTCTTTTCCCCATTTAACTGACTTGGGAACTTCGTCAAATATCAGCTGCTCATATGTGGATGAATTTATGTCTGGATTCTCAATTCTGTTCCATTGGTCTATATATCTGTTGTTGCACTAATACCAGGCTGTTTTGACTACTGTGGTGGTATAATATGTTCTAAAATCAGGTAGTGTGAGGCCTCCTACTCTGTTCTTCTTTTTTAGTAATGCTTTACTTATCCAGGGCCTCTTTCCCTTCCATATGAATTTGGTGATGTTTCTCCATCTCATTAAAACATGTCTTTGGAATTTGGATTGGAATTCCATTGTATCCATAGATCGCTTTCAGTAGAATACCAAAAAACCAAACCAAACCCAGTGCTTTCAAGTTGATTCTGACTCATAGCGACCTTACAGGACAGAGTAGAACTGCCCCATGGAGTTTTCAAGGAGTACCTGGTGGATTCAAACTGCCAACACTTTGGTTAGCAGCCGTAGCACTTAACCACCATGCCACCAGGGTTTTTAAAATGTTGAGTCTTTCTATCCACGAGCAAGGTATGTTTCCACTTATGTAGGTCTCTTTTAGATTCCTGCAGTAGTGTCTTGTAGTTAGGTCTTTTACATCTATAGTAAGATTTATTCCTAAGTATTTTATCTTCTTGAGGGTTACTGCAAATGGTATTCATTTGGTAATTTCCTCTTTGATGTTCTCTTTGTTGGTGTAAAGGAATCCAACTAATTTTTGTACATTTATCTCATATCCTGATACTCTGCTGAACTCTTCTATTAGTGTCAGTAGTTTTTTTGAAGATTCTTTAGGGTTTTTTATGTATAAGATCATGTTATCTGCAAATAGAGATACTTTTACTTCTTCCTTACCAATCTGGATGCCCTTTATTTCTTTATCTAGCCTAATTGCTCTAGCTAGGGCCTCCAGCACAACGTTGAATAAGAGCAGTGATAAAGGGCATCCTTGTCTGGTTCCCGTTCTCAAGGGGAATGCTTTCAGTCTCTCTCCATTTAGGATGATATTGGCTGTTGGCTTTGTATAAATGCCCTTCATCATGTTGAAGAATTTTCCTTCTATTCCTATTTTGCTGAGAGTTTTTATCATGAATTGGTGTTAGACTTTGTTAAATGCCTTTTCTGCATCAACTGATAAGATCATGTGTTTCTTGTCTTTTATTTATATGATGGATTACATTGATTATTTTTCTAATGCTGAACCATCCCTGTATACCGGGTATGAATCCCACTTGGTCATGGTGAACTAATTTTGATATGTTGTTGAATTCTATTGGCTAGAATTTTGTTGAGGATTTTTGCATCTATGTTCATGAGAGATATAGGTCTGTAATTTTCATTTTTTGTGTTGTCTTTCTCTGGTTTTGGTATCAGGGATATGCTGGCTTCGTAGAATGAGTTTGGGAGTAGTCCATCCTTTTCTATGTTCTGAAATACCTTTAGTAGTAGTGGTGTTAACTCTTCTCTGAAAGTTTGGTAGAATTCCCCAGTGAAGCCATCAGGACCAGGGCTGTATTTTGTTGTTGCTGGGAGGTTTTTAATTACCTTTTCAGTCTCTTCTTTTGTTATGGATTTATTTAGTGTTCTACCTCTGTTTGTGTTAGTTTAGGTAGGTAGTGTGTTTCTAATAATTCATCCATTTCTGCTAGGCTTTCAAATTTGTTGGAGTACAATTTTTCATAGTAATCTGATATGATTCTTTCAATTGGGTCTGTTATGATAGCGCCCATCTCATTTCTTATTCAGGTTATTTGCTTCCTCTCCTGTTTTTCTTTTGTCAGTTTGGCCAAGGGTTTATCAATTTTGTTAATTTTATCAAAGAACCAGCTTTTGGTCTTTTTAAGTCTTTCAATTGTTTTTCTGTTCTCTATTTCCTTTAATTCTGCTCTAATTTTTATTTACTTTCTTCTGGTGCCTCAGGGTTTCTTTTGTTGCTCTATTTGTTCAAGTTGTAGGGATTATTCTTTGATATTGTTCCTTTTTTTTGGATATGTACATTTATTGCTATAAATTCACCTCTGAGCACTGCTTTAGCTGTGTCCCAAAGGTTCTGGTAGGAAGTGTTTTCATTCTCATTGGATACTATGAATTTCTTTATTCCATTCGTAATGTCTTTTATAACCCAGTCGTTTTTGAGCAGGGTATTGTTCAGTTTCCAAGTGTTTGATTTCTTTTCCCTGCTTTTTCTGTTATTGATTTCTACTTTTACGGCTTTATGGTCAGAGAAGATGCTTTGTAATATTTCAATGTTTTGGATTCTGTTAAGGCTTGCTTTATGACCGAGTATGTGGTCTTTTTTAGAGAATGTTCCATGTGCATTGGAAAAGAAAGTACACTTGGCTGCTGTTGGGTGCAGTGTTCTGTATACGTCTATGAGGTCAAGTTGATTGACTGTGGCATTTCGATCTTCTGGGTCTTTATTGAGCTTCTTTCTGGATGTTCTGTCCTGCACCAAAAGTAATGTGTTGAAGTCTCCTGCTATTATTTTGGGGCTATCTCACTTTTCAGTACTGTTAGTTTGTTTTATGTATCTTGAAGCCCTGTCACTGGGTGTGTAAATATTTAATATGGTTTTATCTTCCTGGTATATTGTCCCTTTAATCATTATATAATGTCCTTCCTTATCCTTTGTGTTGGATTTTACTTTAAAGTCTATTTTGTCAGAAATTAATATTCCCACTCCTGTTCTTTTTTTATTGTTTTTTGCTTGATATATTTTTTTCCATCCTTTGAGTTTTAATTTGTTTGTGTCTTTAAGTCTGCAGCGTGTCTCTTGTAGGCAGCATATAGATGGATTGTGTTTTTATATTCTGCCATTCTCTATTTTCTTTTTCCCACTTAATTTTATGTGCTGAGTAGTTTATATATTGTCTTTTCCTCTTATTCGTTATTGTTGATTTTGTTTTCGCTGAGTCTTTATGTTTTTCCTGTATTTATTTTGATGTTTAGAATGTTAGTCTCCTTTGGGGTTACCTTAATATTTACCCTTACTTTTCTAAGTTTAAACCTAACTTTTATTTCTTTATATCACTTTGACTTCCTCTCCGTATGAAAGATCCATGACTACATTTTTTAGTCCCTCTTTATTGTTTCAATGTTGTTATCTTTTACATAATGACATTGCTGTTTCCCTGTCTTGAGCATTTTTTTATCTTGATTTATTTTTGTGATTTCCCTATCTGGGTTGGCATCTGGTTGCTCTGTCTTGTGTTCTAGTCTTGGGTTGATATCTGATAGTATTGACTTTCTAACCAGAGAACTCCCTTTAGTATTTCTTGTAGTTTTTGGTTTTACAAATTCCCTAAACTTCTGTTTATCTGGAAATGTCCTAATTTTGCCTTCTTATTTGAGAGATAGTTTTGATGGATATATGATTCTTTGCTAGCAATTTTTTCCTTCAATGCTTTATATAAGTCCTCCCATTGCCTTCTTGCCTGCATGGTGTCTGCTGAGTAGTCTGAGCTTATCCTTATTGACTCTCCTTTGTAGGTGACTTTTTTTTTTATCTGTAGCCACTCTTAAAATTTTGTCTTTTTCTTTGGTTTTGTTAAGTTTGATTATGTCTTGGTGACTTTCTTTCGAGATCTACCTTATGTGGGGTTCGATGAGCATCTTGGATGGATATCTTCTCATCTTTCACAATATCAGGGAAGTTTTCTGCCAACAAATCTTCCACAGTTCTCTCTGTATTTTCTGTAGCCCTCCCTGTTCTAGTACTCCAATCATACGTAGATTATTTATCTTGATGGAGTCCCATGTAATTCTTAGGGTTTCTTCATTTTTAAAAATTCTTTTATCTGATTTTTCTTTGAATATATTGGTGCCTACTGTTGTATCTTCAGTCTCACTAATTCTGCCTTCCAGTCCCTCATTTCTGCTCTGCTGACTTTCTATTGAGTTGTCTAACTCTGTAATTTTGTTAATCCTCTGAATTTCTGATTGCTGTCTATCTATGGATTCTTGCAGCCTATTAAATTTTTCATTATTTTCTTCAATAACCTTTTTAACGTCTTCAACTGCTTTTTCTGTGTGTTTCTCGGCTTTTTCTGTGTTTTGCCTGATCTCCTTCCTGATTCGTTGAAGCATTCTGTATATTAATCTTTTGTATTCTACATCTGGTAATTTTGGAAGACATCTTCATCTGGAAGATTCCTTGTTTTCAGAACTTGTTGAAGCAATCAATCATGGTCTGCTTGTTTATGTGATTTGATATGGACTGTTGTCTCCAAGCCTTCTATAAGCTACTGTATTATTTTATTTTATGTTTCTTGCTTTGTTTTGTTTGATATGGCCAATTATGCTGCTTGAGTGAGCTACCATGAGTATTTTCGCCTTTGAAGCTCTAACATCCTGTCACCAGATGGCTAGAGTTGTTACCAGATATGAGCCTAGCAGTCCATTTACTTTTCTTGTATGGATTCAGCTCAGGTGTCCAGGGGGTCGGGCATCAAGTGTGTGGTATAGGCTCTGTCCTACAGTCTTAGTGAGGTAGGGGTGATTGGTGTAGGTACAGGTATCTGGTTGCAGCAGGGTGGGTCATGCTCTGAGCAAGGCAGTGGCTGACAACCATCCCCCGATTGTTTGTAACAAAAGTGCGTCCCTGTTCCTGGAGTGCACAGGTGGGTGGGTTCTGCAGCCAGACTGTGGGGACCCAATGCTTTTGGCTGTAAGGACTGGGAGGCACCACTTATCCTTGGACCCCTGTTGCAGGTAGCTGGTGACATGGGTGGAGCCACCAGTCCTCAGGCCCTTGATGTGGGTAGGTGAGGGCCCTGTTTAATAGGCAGAGCAGTGTAAAACAACAAAAACCCACCTCTCTACCACGTAACTGAAACAGCTGAAGTCAGATCTGAAGCACATACACGGTCTGCCAACTAGGGCCTAATCTCCTGAAATGAGCCCACACAGGTCCATGCAGGGGTGAAATTTATTCAAAGACCATGGACCATTTGAGCCTGGAGAGGAGCCGCTTCTGTCATGACCTCCCCAGCTTAGTGGAGCTGGCAGATTATCTTTTCCCCCAATTGTTAATTTATTCCTTCTCCAAGGCCAGAAGAATGGCTCAGGACATGCAGTAGGACCTATCTCAGTCTCAGGGAAATCAACAGCCACTGAAGCCAGCTTGGGGGCTGGGGAGCAGTAAAATAAACGCAAGTACATAGCTTTTGCTGAGAGCGCCATTCTTTTCTGGTTCTGGAGTTGTGAGTAGGCTGTGTGGGCCACTGTCTCTCCCTGAGGAAACCTCAACCCAAATGCTACCATCAGCCCTGCTGTGGTAGCTCCAGGGGATTGTGCCTGAGGGGTGGCCTGGCAACTCCTCACAGCTTCTGAACCATTTCTCCCTCCCCCTGTCACTCAGTCCCATTTCCTAACTTTGCCTTTGATGTTCAGGGCTCCTAGCTTGTCATCTATATAATCATTTCCCTCATGTTTCAGGTCTTTGGGGTAAGAGGGATAACTAGAAGCATCTGACTACTCTGCCATGTTGGCCCTGCCTCCTGTACTTATTTCTGATTGTTTCCTTAGAATAAAAAAAAATAGAGTTGAATTGTTTCCAAGAAATAGCATGATCAGATCAAAAGATGAGGATGTTGTAAAAGCCCTTGATTCATAATCGTAATCAATTCTTATTGCAAAACTGCCTTTTAGAAGGGTGTTACCACTGGCACCAATGACCCTGGGCATGTCTGAGGCTTCGCTTCCATCACTAGACCATTCTTTGCTAATGCAAGACGCAAAAAGGCATCTGATTGCTTAAATTTGCTTTTCTTTGATTACAGGTGACTATTAAAACATTTTCAGATTTTTATTTGCCATTTTGGGTTTATTGTTTTGTCAACAGTGTGTTTTATCCCCTTTTCTACCAGGGTGTTCATTTTATTGATTTTACAACCCCATTCACATCTAGAGAATTTCAACTTGGTCTGTCATATATGAAAAAAAAAAATATGAGGCAAGGACTTTTCCAAAATGTATACCCTTGCACCTTGTTATATGCTTTTTGACATACGGTTTTCAATTTTCATTATTATCAAACTCTCAATCCATGGCTCTGTAATTCCTTCCACAGCAGCAGGTCAGAGTGAAACCCACTATTTAATAATATAGTTGATATTTGAGGGCATAAAAATAGATATTTTTTCCCTTGAAAAATAGGCCAATATAATTTGATAGTATCAGAAGCCTTAAAACTGGGCCTATTTTTGATTCGGTAAATCCATGTATAAGAATTAATTCTAAGGAAATAATAAGAGAAGTACCGAAAATATTTATCTAAAAAATTTATAGCAGTGTTTTTAACAGAAAAAAAAAAAAGAAACCTTGAAAAAAAATCTAAACAGATTCAAACACTGAATACTATTAAGTAAATGGTGGCATGTCCATAACACGGAGTACCATCATGACAACCATTAACAGTCACAGACTAGGAAAATATTATCTGCATGGGAAAATAGTCACAATCAAAAGCAAACTGTGAAATATTTCTGTTTAAAAAGAAAAAGACAGAAAGGAATTCAACCAACTGTGATTTTTCTTAGGTAGGGGTGTTAAGGTGACTTAATTTTTTCCTGAAGTTTTCTGCATTGAATACATACTACTTTTGTAATCAGAAAAGTTATTTTTAAAAAATAAAATTGTTAGACTACATATTTTTCTTTAGAAATGAAAAGCTCTCCATAACTTAGAAGCATACCGTAGCGTCATCTGATCCTGAAGCAAAGGCATCTCCACTTGGATAGTATCTGCAAAGATAAAGACAGGGTAGAAAACACTTTATTTAGAGCAGTGATTCTCAAAGCTGGATGCCCATCAGAACCATCTGGGAAGGCTTAGCCCATGTCAGGCTCTCATAATCAGAATCTCCACATTTAGGAACATAAGGCCTACTCCTTTCAGAGGCTAGAAAGTGGGGCTCCCATGCCAGGCCCATTGGCCTCCAGTTTTCTTACCCGGGGGCAGTGACAGTGGCCTGGCCGTGAGGGTAAGTGTGATCTACCAGAGCTCAGGGGTTAGGACGTGGCTATAAAAACAGACACTGGACATAGATGTGTACAGCCACATTCAGGACTCTGTATCTACCACTTACTACATGTCATACTTCGGCAAGTGACTTAACCTTCCCCAGCTCCGGTTTCCTCATTTCAAAACTGAGGATAATAGCGCACATTCCTGTTGTGAAGATTAATTAGACAGTACATGCAAAGAATCAGGCCTGGTGTCAAATAAAAAGCATTCAATAAGCAACGGTTACTATTGCCATAATCATTCTCTTCTCAATGATCAGTGGGAAATATTAGTACTAGATTATAAACCAAAGGCAGGATTACAACAAAGGTCTTTCAACCTTTCCACTCAGCTTCTGCTGCCCAGCTGGGGCCTCCACACCTGCTACCATTTCTCTTTCTTGTACAAATGACCTACACTCCATCGCTCCACCAAAGTTGGGAGGGGAGGCCTTTAAAACAGTGTGTGGAATTACGTCTCCTACCTCAGGAGGTAGGAGACAAAAAGCTTGGCAAGGGATAGGGAAGCAAGATTTTGTGTGAATAACAGTGGTCTGAAAGAAGGGAGTGGAGAACAGGAGGTCTGGATGGGACATGCTGAAAATTTCAGCTCTGCCCGGATCAGTCCATCATGGTATGGGCACACAGTTTCTAAAAGCACTATGAATATTCCCATTTTCTAATGCCAAGTAAAAACGATTTCTATATTATTCTCCATTCAGGGTCATATGGGCCATGATTTCCCTCCTCTGGCAGGAAATTCTGGGACCAAGTGCAGGGTACGTGGTTTATCTGGAAGAGACTTTTGATGCTCCCAGTATCCGCCCTTCCCTCTCTCCTATGACTGCAGTTAAATATAAGCAGATGTTTCCGGTTGTCACCAAGGCCAGGGGGTATTATTGGCATTTAGCACTATCCCTGAGGCAGCCAGAGATGCTAAATGTCTTACATAGGGCAGTCTCTTACACTGAAGAAATGTCCTACCCAAAGTATCAATAGTGCCCTGTTGAGACACACTGATTTTTTTTTTTTGCTGGGCGCATGAAAGAATGAAAACGTTCCCAGTTTTCCTGCAGTTAGGTTGGCCACGTAATCAAGTTCAGGTTAATGGGATATAAGCAGAAGTGATGAGCTTAACTCTCCTCTTCCCACTGGCTGAAGGAAGACATGGTGGTAGGTCAGTTGAATTGTGGGGTTGAAAACACCATCTTAGGAATAGGGTAGCAAAAAGATAGAATGAGCCATCATAGCAGCTCAGATTTTATATGAGAATACACTTCTATCTCATTCAAGCCACTGTTAATTGGGCCTCTGACACACAAATCCACGTCCTAACTAAGCCAGTATATAACGAGACCAGCAACAATATCCAGTATGACCTTAGCCTTGGGTGAACATTTTGGCTAATGTTTGCCCCAGGAGGAAATAAAAAGATATCTGAACATGGCTCGCTGAGTCAGCCTCTGTAGAATCTTCCAGATAAATCTAAGCATCGATTTATACCATTCTATAAAATAAATTAATTGGTACTGCATTCACTCTATGTAGAAAGTGCGGTCATTTAAAAAATATTTGGTCTTTCCTAACAGAACAGGGTATATTCTCTGTGTTTATTAATATCTTCTTTTATTTCTTCCATTAAGGGTTCATAAATTAAAGGTTTGTTACTACCATACATTTTTATTTCCCTGACTTCCTCAAATAATTACTGAGCATGCAGTCTAACAGGAAGAGATGGACAACTAAACTGGCCACAGAAGATGATTAGTCTCTCACTCAGAAGGGCACCTAACTCAGCCTTGGAGACTCAGGGAGGGATTCCTGGAGACAGGGAAGCCTAAGTTGAGACCTGATGGTCTAACAGATATTAAAGAAAGAGGGTTCAGAACAGAGAGAATACCACGGGTGAGAGAATATGCACTTTTAAGCTATATTTCACTAATAAATAGGGACTTAATTTATTTTTGTGGATTTATCTTCTATCCTGCATCTTACTAACTTCATTTACTACCTGTAGCAATTTCTGGATTGACTGATTTTGACTTTCTAGGTAATTACTGTACATTTGCAAAAAGTGATAGTTCTTTTTCCTTACCCTGCATTTAAGGGAAGAGGAGAAAAATTCTAACATTTCTAGTACTAAGCTAAGTAAGTATCCTTATTTTGCTCTTGATGGTATGGGGAGCAAGTCTAGTGTTTCTCCACTAAGCATAATGAAGATTCTTGGGCAATTATACTTTATTTACTGTCTAGACAGTGCCATCTTCCAAATGACATGTCAAGTTCTGAATTCCCTTTTGGGATCCAGTTCATAGGTCCTGCTGCCTACTTGAAACCTCCACTTGGATGTATAATACGCATCTCAAACAGAAACAGAGCTCCTAAATCCCTGCACCACAACCACCTCCTACCTACATTCCCTCCAGTCTTACCTGTCTTAGAAATGGATCACTGCTTCCTGCCCATTATAAAAGACTTGGGTTATCTAAGCTTAGGGTTCTTTTCCTATATCATAACCCCTTGTGTCTGCAGGTGTTGTTTGGCCCTCTTCGCATTACCCTGTGGAATTGGGGCTCAGGTAACTAGCAAAAAAAAAAATGCGGATACTCTGGCTACTGCCATTACTATAATAAACTGTCCTACATCTCTGACCCGGGAGTCTCATGTCTTCTACTAGCATCCATGCAACTGTGGCTAATCTAAGTTTTTAGCTTCCAAGTATAGTACAGTATCAGACCCTTCACAATTCTTGACAGTTCTGTCTCCACCATGACTTATTTCTAGCCACCATTCTTTCTTGAACAGAAACAAGAACTTACACAACAACCTTCAAACTAGCCTTTGCACTTCCATTCTCCTACAATCGATTCTCCATACAGCAGCCAGAGTGATCTTTCAGCAACAAAACAGAGATCATATTACCACCACCCACTGCCAACTCAAAAACCTCCAATGGCCACCCAGACTGTTGTTAGATCTCTGTACTCTTCCCCCAACTCTTTGCAAGCCTAGCTCTTCATCATTCTGACCTCAGCTTAAATGTCATCTTCTCAGAGAGGCCTTCCTTGACAACTCTACCCAACAAACAACTCACCCCATAACATCTTTTTGTTTTACCTTTTTCACAGCACTCATCAATAAATTGCACATTTGTTTATTTGTCTGTCATCTTGTGTTTGTCTCCTCTAGGAGAGTAGAGACCATGTCCATCTCGTTCACAAATGTATTCCTAGAATAGTGACTAACATATAAGTACTCAATAAATATTTGCTGAACAAATGAATGAGAAATACTGATTTTTGATTTAAATATATACTATTTATCATGTTAAGAACAAGTATTCCAGGAGCAGGTGTTATATTTTGTTGGCATTTCTAGCATTTATTGAGATAACAATGTGGTTTAGAGAGGATAATATCAATTGCCCCTCGTACAATTAAATTAAAATTCTCCAGGAGATTGGAGTACTCCTCAGCTCCAGCACAAATCAGCCTCCCTTGCTGGAGAGGCCTCTCTCAAGCAAGTAAACTGAGCCTGGGGGTGGTTCCTGGGCTAAGGATTACCCAAAGCATGGTAAAGTCTACAGAACAGAGAAGTAACCTGAAGATTCTACTTACTGACCGGACACTGTTGATATCAGACTCATGTGTTTCAAAGGCCTGCACACGCTGGCCAGAGCGCATGTCCCACACCATGGCTTTCTTGTCACATCCCTGTAAATACAAAGTTATCCAGAGTTATGGTTACAACAAGGAGCATCTATAGATAAGGCACAACTTCCAGTTATGAAACAAGGCCACTTTCTTTAACTGACAGCTCATAGAAGACAGAACTCAGTCTTGGGGTGGGAGGGAGCAAAGGAAGGTGCCTGGTTTCCCCCTTTAACATGCTTTCTTTGCACAGTTTTGAGTGGATGCAAACCCTCAAGAGCACCCTTCTCACCTTCTTCCTGGGCATTTCCCTTCCTTTCATTTTTCTTGTCCTTTGCCCCTCTTCTATAGCTGCCTTCCTAAACCCAGAGGGGAAGGCAGGCAAACAGTGGGTATATGCTAGGACCTCTCTGCTTGTGACACTAATCGATTGATTGTCCCAGGTTTGTCTGAGGTGTATGGGACAGCCCTCAGCAAAGGTGAAGAGCCAATGTTCCCAGACATCTGCACCAGCAGCATGTCAGGCTGGAAATGGGTAAACCAGGGGCCTAGCTTTGGCTCTACCCCCCTATTAGCTGGGAGATTTAGGCAAGTCCCCTCCCTAGGCCTCTGCCTCAATACCTGTAAAGTAAGAACAGACAATACCTGCCCTTCCTTTCTCTCTGGGCTGGTAACAGGACCCGCAGAATCATAAGCATGAAGTTTCCCCACTATATCATCATAGTTGAGGAATGTTTTCATAGATTCCTGCAGGTCAGTCCTGCCATCAAGGTTGGGTGGTATAATTTAGAACTTCAGTAGTCACACAGAAGAAGTAATGGCTTAAAGGTGTGTCCACATTGTTGGTTTCAACTCAAAGCAAAAGGTGGAAGAAGTAGAGTAATTGGTATTTCAGAAAGACTCACTGAGAGGTCAGCACACTAAGTACCCTTACTGAGAACGTGGACAAAGGAATCAGAGGTGTTTTCAGGTCTTTAGAGGACACTAAATTGTATAAAGTTTAGTGCTCTGAAAGACACAATATAATCTATAAGATATTGATAATTTTAAAACACAATGTAGCTGAGATAGATTAAAGACAAAGTTTTACAGAGGTACAGGAATGAACACAGACAGATGGGGCCAAAGCCCATCAAGTCAGGGTCCTGCCAATTAGAGGCTGTGCACCCTTTGCTTGACAGCCAGCGCTGAGATGTGAGCAGCTTGGAATAAAGCACCCTAACATTTTTTTCCAGCTGCAAAAGTCATTTCAGTAGGTAATTTGTCCTGTCTTCTGACAGAGGTAAGACAAGACCTTGGAGGAGGGTCAGCCAGCTCAGTCCTCCCTTTTTGTTTCTTGGCTGCCCGCAGAAATATTCACCCCTCCCATTTGTTCAAAGCCCCCGGGTGATGCAAACAGTTAAATGTGCTTGGCCGCTAACCAAAAGGTTGGAGGTTTGAGTCCACCCAGAGGTACCTCAGAAGAAAGGCCTGGTGATCTACTTCTGAAAAATCTGCCACTGAAAACCTTACAGAGCATAGTCCTACTCTGACACACATGGGGTTGTCATGAGTCAGAATTGCCTCAATGGCACCTGGTTTACCACTGGTATAACACGTAAACTCTCCCATCTAATGCTCATAATATCTTTGGGTTGCGGGTTGGTTTTGGATGGGGAGTACTATTGTGCATTATGCCCAATTTACAGATGATGAAGTTTAGAGTCAGGTGGCAAAACTGGGCCCTGTGTGCCCTGATTCCTAGTCTAGTGCTCCTCTGGGCCACCAAGACTTCTCTTTCTGACTCTGAGCTACAAATACTGTTCCTGTGCCTGGGGTGGAGGCCAGAGGCTGGGAGGGGTATGTTCCACAAGCCCCAGAACGCTCATCGCATGGCAGCCTGCCTCACCTCAGCAACTAACTGCCCCTCTCTGTGCTTTTGGGTGTTTCTGTAAGGCTTTCAGATGTTCTCTGTTAGTCATTTGAGGAATGACATTTTACCAGGAGGCCACCATGTACCGAGTTGCAGTGTTAACAGCAGGAGAGCACTCCAGATTCCTGTGTGGACTGCTGACTTCCAGCGGCAGAGGAGGGGAGACCCTCACAGCCTCGTGCTGTAACTTCCTACCAAGCACCCACAAGGGTCTCCAGCCAGTGCGCCCCTGCAGCAGGAGGTTGGGGAGCGGAGGGGTGCTGAGGACAGCTCCTGCACTGCACTCCCTTCTAGGGAAGTGTCCCATCTAGTCCCATGCACGGACAAGAACGGCCAGCCTAAGTCTCCCTAGTGGACACAGGACCCTTAGGGCTTTTCCTTAGGCCTTTACCCCAGACACAAAAGTGTTTCCAGTTTCTGAAGGGGCGAGGTCTAAGCAGAGGACGTCAGCTGTGTGCCCATGGAAGCTCTGCAGTAGCTGTCCACTCTCCACGTCCCACAAGGCACATGTCCCGTCACCACTTGCTGTCAGGATCTGAAAGGACAGAAAGAGTGTTGTAATCAATGTTTTTATTACTTGCCGTCACCCTGACTCATTGCGACGCCATGCACAATGGAACAAAACACTGCCTGATCCTGCACCATCCCCATGATCAGTTGTGGATTGAACCATTTGATCCATAAGGTTTTCACTGGCTGATTTTCAGAAGTAGATTGCCAGGCCTTTCTTCCTAGTTCATCTTAGTCTGGAAGCTCTGCTGAAACCTGTTCGGTATCCTAGCAATGCACAAGCCTCTGCTGACAGATGGGCAGTAACTGTGCATAAGGTGCATTGGCTGCGAATTGAACCTGGGTCTCATGTATGGAAGAGATGAATTCTACCACTGAACGACCACTGCTCCATTGTTATCATTACAGGGAATACATGACGGGGAAAATATATTACAGCCACACCTCACTAAGTCTGGTTTCAAAGCACAGAAACATTTCTCCCTTACTGAAAAAGGAAAAGTACATTTTGACACCATTTGAGTTTCTCTGTGAGCTTGTCTTCCTCCAGATTGTGAAGTCCTGGAGGCCTCACTGCTGCACCTACAGGGCTCTGTAGCTGCCTGGCTCACAGGAAGTGCTCATGACTGGCTCCAACATGCAGCCAAGCCCACTGTTGTCCAGCCTAGGGCTTGTCAGACTTTAATGTGCATTCAAGTCACCCAGGGCTTCTTGCTAAAAGAAGATTCTGGGGTGAGGCCTGAGCATCTCTATTTCTCACAGCTCCCAGGTGATGCTCGTGCTGGTCTCTGGACCACACCTGGACTAGTAAGGGTCCAGGCAGCACTTTGTTAGACATTCTCCTGTCGCAGCTTTCCCCCATAGCAGACTGTGCCCCGGGGGCTCCCAGGGCAGTTGATAGGTCCTGGGCAATCTTGCATGCACAGATTTAGCAAGCGTTTGCTGGTACTGACAATGTCCAGGCACTCTGCTAGGCACTAAGGTCTCCAGAAGATCGTGTCTTTTGATCTCTGCTCTCCTGAGCTCAGTTTAACAAGGTTGGCAGTATGAACTGAAACGAACACACTAATTCCCTGTTCCTCTGAAAAATGCTTCTGGAAGCAAGGAAAAATAACCTAGCTGCTTGCGTCCTCTGCTGTTCTTTAGTTCTCTAATACTAGTTCTCTAATAGTAGATGGACCCAAACCGTGGCTGCTTATCTACCTGCATGTCAGAGTTGGTGAAGCTGCAAGCAGATAGGTAGTTGGTATGCATAGCAACAGACTTCTTTTTGGCGGCCATGTTTTCATTTTTGTCAAAAGTCAGTGGGTACACAGAGCACTTATTATCCAAACCACTAGCACGGAAAGAAAGAAATGTCAAATGTTAACATATGGCGGTCAAATATGTTGTATACTTTCTCATTTACAGGGTACTTTTGCATAAACTCTTCAAAATATTTTTCTTTGAGTGGTATCATATATTGCAACATGTTCCCCAGCTTTTATTTTGAAGATTTTCAAACCTACAGGAAAATTGAGAAAATTAACAGTACAATGAACACAGATCACTAACTTAACATTTTGTCGTGTTTGCACAAGCTCTCTCTGAACCACATGGACGCAAGTTGCAGACAAGACATTTTACTCCTCAGTGCTTCGACGTGCAAATTTACATTTCCTAAAAATAAGTATATTCTCATATATCTCATTATCATAGCTGAGGAAATGAACAATAATTCCATAATACCTTCTAACGAGCCATCCATATTCATTCTTCCCCAACTATCACCAGGATCCAGAGCCCAATCAAGGCTCATGCGTTGGATTCTGTTGTTCTGTCTGTTTAAGCTCTTTTAATCTAGAGCAGACCTTCCACCTATTTTATTGTTCATGACAGTGACTTTTGTTAGACCTTAGGTCAGCTGTCTTACAGACGTCACTCACTCTGGATCTGTCACATTGTTCCTTTTTTCTTTTAATTGTGGTAAATACATATGTAACAAAACATCTGCCATTTCAACAATCTTCACATGTACAGTTTAGTGACATTAATTATGTTCATCATGTTGTTAGTGGTTAAAGTTTAACACTTCTGGCAATAATACTGCAAAGGATTTGTACACAAAAGTATTGTGTACTTCACTGCAGGGGTACCACTATTGGTGATGTTAATGTTGATTATTTGGTGATGGGGACAGGCAGATCTCTCCACCGTAAAAGTACATTTCTCCCTTTGTAATCAGTAATAATCTGTGGTCTGATACTTTGAGATCATGAGACTATCCTGGTCTCCAAGAACCTTTCATATCATGATTTTAGCATGATTGTCCTTGTTTGGATCAAATATCACTTCAGGGGTATAAAATGGTGATTTTCTAATTCAATAATCCCTTCTGCATTTAATTAGCTGGTCCTTTTCTGTAAGGAAGAATTCCTGCCTTCTCCCAGTTATCACTGAACACTTGGGTTCTTTTTTTCCCCTCAATTGTGTTATCATCTGTTACTGTAACGATTCTATCTGATGCTCAAATCGTTCCAGATTTGGACAGTGGAACTTCTCCAAGCCAGCTGTTTCCTTTTGATATGGTCCCAATGGTCCTTGGGCATCTCCTTGCTTTTGCAACAACAACAAAAAGCCCAGGCTTACTTTATCCTCTTTCTTACTCCAAGGAGCCCAGCTTCCTCTTAGTGGTGAATAAGACATAGAATGGCGTTCTCGTTTTTTGAGGGTAAGCTTTTTTGCCTTCTCAACTGCTTGGGAGTATAGGTGTAGGCTTAGGTTTTGTTTTCAGTAATTAGCTTTGGCAAGCTTGTTTATGGATTGTATGGATGATAATGATTTGTACTTAGGCTGTGGCAATGAACAAGCGTGCAGCAGAAGACAGTATTCCTTGAACTCTCAAGGCAAGATGTGTCCTCCCCATTCTGAAGCTGCAGAGTAACTTCCCTGTAGCTCTGTTTGATACATATTACATAGGGTGATTTGTATTGTTGTAAGAGGGAGAACCTTCACAGTGTGATGCTTCTGGCATTGAGTCTCTGCTTCAGGAACCAACTAACTTTGTGATCTCAGTCATGTCTTAAGTTTCTCTGAGTCTCAGTTTCCTCAACTGTGAAATGGAGCAAATCCCATGCAGCTACCCCAAGGGGCTGTTGTGAAGATTATGTAGAGTTTAGAATGGCACTTGACACATAGGAGGTGCTCAATATGTGGTCATTATCATTATTTTTGTATCTCTTCCTGCTTGGAGGCAGAAACTATGTCTTCCCTTTTTTTTTTTTAAATAATATTGTATTTATTTATTTTTTTCCAGAAACCCTGGTGGTATAGTGGTTAAATGCAGCAGCTGCTAACCAAAAAGTCAGAAGTTCAAATCCACCATGTGCTCCTTGGAAACCCTATGGGGCAATTCTACTCTGTCCTTCAGGGTCGCTATGAGTCTGAATTGACTCAACAGCAATGGGTTTGGTTTTCAGTGAATCTGAAAGGCTGCTGCAGCCCCTACTTACCCACACGCAATGGCGCATCCTGACGGGGCGTAAGCACATGCCATCACCCACGTGCAGGGCATGGTGACCGCATGCTCCTGAAACACAACAGTCACTGTTCTTAGAGTGAATGAGAGACACTTCTACACAAGAGTCTTAACATTTAACTTTTCCAAAATAAAATCACTGGAATTCCTACCAAATTTTATGACATGTTCAGAAGAAGGTGGTGCAGGGTAGAAAACACTAGCCTGAGACTGAGGAGAGGGCCCAGCCTCCCCATCATCAACTAAACTCTTTGTCAAGTATTCTAAAAGTTAAAAATCCCTATTGGCAAAAGACTCTCCTTAGTGTGGAGTTCCTCTTTAATGCTGTACTCCCTTTCTTCTTCTGCATGAATGCCAGGGCTCCTTTCCTTTTGAGAGGTGTGTCTGAATCTCCAAAGTAAACAGATTTTACCTTGTTTACTGATTCCCCTGTTTTCACAGTATACTTTTTTTTTTGTTTAATTATTGTACTTTAGATGAAGGTTTACAGAATACACCAGTGTCTCATTAAACAGTACACATATTGTTTTGTGACATTGGTTACCAACCCCATGACATCAACACTCTTCCTTCTGGACCCTGGGCTCCCTTTTACCAGCTTCCCTGTTTCCTCCTGCCTTCAAGTCTTGCCCCTGGGCTGGTGTGCCCATTTAGTCTCATTTTGTTTTATGGGCCTGTCTTATCTTTGGCTGAAGGGTGAACCTCAGGAGTGACCTCATTACTGAGCTAAAAAGGTGCCTAGGTACCATACTCTCAGGGTTTCTCCAGTCTCTGTCAGGCTAGTAAGTCTGGTCTTTTTTTTGTGTGAGTTACAATTTTGTTCTACATTTTTCTCCAGCTCTGTCGGGGACCCTCTATTGTGATCCCTGTCAGAGCAGTCAATGTTGGTAGCCAGGCATCATCTAGTTGTGCTGGTCATAATATACTCTTGAGTGACTTTTTACATGTATATGACAAGCTTATTTACTTGTAAACAAGAGCCTTTCTCCCCTGTGGATCCCAAACCAATTTCTGGAAGGAATGAGATGGGATGGGATGGGCTGGGGAGGGTGGTTTTGAGCCAAGCTCATAGATAAAAGAGAACTCATAAAATGGAAGTACTAAGAACTGAGATGTTTATCAGTCCCTGGCTTCTGGCTGGTGTCAAGTCCCCCATACCCTCCTGCATGCAGATAAATAAACAACAAAAGTTATGTTTCAAAAACTGGTGAATCTGTGGACAATCTTTTGGTTAGAGACTGGGCCCTGTTCCTGGTTCCAATATCAACAAGATGTCTCACCCCATGTAGGCCAGCTCTCCTCCACTTGTGAAGTTAGGGGACTGGACTAGAAAAGTTCTAAAGTCCAGTCAGATGCTCATCTTCTTGCCTGTTACAATCCTTTCTGTTTTTGTGGGGAAACACAGCCCCCAGTGCTACCTACCAAAATTCTGTTGTCATTCACAGTCTTACAGCCTTTCAGACATCAAGAAATCATTTCTTCCCTCCGGGGAATGAGCTCTAGATGGCCATACCAGGTTCCCTTTCCTTATAAACAGTGGCTACATTTCCTGCTAGGAGCCACAAGTGCCAGCTCCCACAGCTCTCCACAAGTCAGGCAGCCCGTACTCTGTGCACACCAGGGCTAAGTGGAAGTGCAGAACCCCTTTGTGCTCCACGCACGCCAGGGCTTAAATGGAAGTACAGAATCCCTCTGTGCCCTGTGCACGCCAGGGCTTAAGTGGAAGTGGCAGAACCCCTCTGTGCCCTGTGAATGCCTGGGCTAAGTGGAAGTGCAGAACCCCACATGCTCCAGAGGATGCTGAAAAATGCTGGGAAAGGAAGAGGCTTCCAAGGAGATGACACAAAGGAAAACCCTTAGAAATTGCTGTTACTTTTATTATTCCCCAGATCATCAGGGACTCGACTCTACAAAATGGTGCTGGGTCTCCACTTGGTCATGTCATGGAACAGCTGCCTACCACAACATTCACTAAACACTTTCAGTAATGCAGAATTGGGTCAGATATAGGTCTCCTTTTTCGTATAGACAAAGGAATACTTTCTAAATAAATATTTAATACACAACATTCTTTATCGCAAATGCCAATATGATGCAGGCATGTAAGCACAACTACACATGGATTTTGGCTCTTCTCTTTAGTTGAGGGTCTAGATTTAGATCTAATTGGGAGCCATGTATGCCCTGGCTCAGTGTGCAAGGGAATCAGACCCCACCTCATTGCAGGACAGTTCAGTTCAATCCCACTGCACCCTCATCTTCCCCGCTCACCATCTGCTCGCCTCTACACTGCTATGGAGTCTGGCCAAAGATAGGGGAGAGGAAACCGGGAATTTTGGTACCACTTTCTCATCACTCAAAGGAAAAACAATAAACCTGGTTGCACATGTAAATCTTACATCCTTTCCATGCCATGCTCATTCTTGTGTTACTGTTAGCACCATTTATCATGGTTCTCCATGGAAGAAAGATGTGGCAGTCTGCTTCCATAAAGATTACAGCCTTGAAAACCCTATGGGGCAGTTCTACTCTGTCCTACAGGGTCACTATGACTTGGAATCAACTTGACAGCAACGGGATGGTGGTTCTACATGGTCTTCTCAGGGCAAGAGATCTCAGCGCCAAAGACGAACACGTTACAATTGGCTGAGCTGTCCACACAAGGATGGGCTTTCCCATTATTAGCAGTTCCCTAGAGGCAGGGTGACCACTGACAGGGCCACTGGGAAGGGGAGCAAGAGGAGGCTGGCTAGCTAGACTAGTTGTTGTTATTAGTTGCCGTTGAGTTGGCCTCTGACTCACAGCGACCCCATGTGTTACACAGTAGAACTGCTCCATAGGGTTGTCTTGGCTATAATCTTTATGGAAGCAGTTTGTCATGACTTTCTTCCGTGGAAGTCCTGGGTGGGTTCGAACCACCAACCTTTAGGTTCGCAGCCGATCGCAAACCACTTGTGCCACCCAAAACCAAAAAACCAAACCTGGTGCCCTCGAGTCGATTCCGACTCATAGCGACCCTACAGGACAGGGTAGAACTGCCCCATGGAGTTTCCAAGGAGCGCCTGGCAGATTTGAACTGCCGACCCTTTGGTTAGCAGCCGTAGCACTTAACCACTACGCCACCAGGGTTTCCTGTGCCACCCAGGCTCCTTTAAATTAGGCTGAGATTCTGAGATGCTCTGATGTGGTCAGGAAAAATGCCTTACTTTGTTAGTAGTGAAGGAATCCCACACGATCACCTTCCCATCCTGGAAGGAAAAAAAGCAGAAAGTTAGGAGCTGCCAATAATTTCCTACAGATAACTGCTAAGAATTACTCATAAAAGCTGTGTTCACCTGAGCAATCTGAAGTAGAAAGCCAGATTAAGTATCTGGATAGGTAAGGTCCTCTAACCTATCCTTGTAAACAAGGGCAGTTGAGTGGGGACTGAATTTTCTAGTGTAGCTAAAGGCTCAGTTCCCAACCATACATTCCTTGTATAGATACAGCTACAGAAAGCGATGTTCAGGGACTTCTTTCACACTATTATAAACTAAGCACAAATTATTGATAAACTGCCACAATATCCTAAAAGTCAAAAAGTTATGCAGGGCTGTATTATTTCCCAGAGCTGCCATAATAAGATACCACCAACTAGGGGGCTTAAAACAGCAGAAATTTATTGTCTCACAGTTCTGGGGGCCAGAAGTCCAAATTCAGGGTGTTAGCAGGGCTGTGTTCCCCCTGAAGGCTCTAGGGGAAGATTCTTTCTTGTCTCTCCCAGCCTCCAGAGCCCCAGGCATTCCTTGGCTTGCAGCCGCAGGATCACTCCATCATCACAAGGCTGTTTTCCCCATCTCTCTGTGGGATTGCATTAGGACCCACCCTAATGACCTCATGTTAACTGAACTGATAACATCTTCAAAGACCTTATTTCCAAACAAGGGCACATTGACAAGTACTGAGGGTTAGGATTCCATAAAGATTTACAGCCTTGGAAACCCTCTGGGGCAGTTCTACTCTGTCCAATAAGGCCACTATGAATCGACTAAATGGCAATGGGTTTGGTTTTTTTTTTTGGTATGGGAAAGGGAACCAGAGGCTAAAATCAGTCATATACAACTAAATGTAGTTCCTTCCATGACCACAGATGTATACATCAGAGACCTATATACCTGAAGGGAATGTACCTCCACCTCTAAACCCTAATCCCACTTGGTCAGGTTGCTTTTTAGGAAGAAGAACGCTGATGAGTCACTCAAAGTCTGTTCCAGACCCTTCCTGCTGTTTTCCACCTCCTCCCCACCCCCCGCCCCCGCCACTCCACGTCTTCCTACTGTCTCTGGCATCCCACAGGAGAGAAACAGAGATTGGGGGATGGAGAGTATCTGTAAGTACTGAAGCCTTCTTCCCTCCCCTTGGCCAGTAAGAGTAGTACCTGAGGAATAGCTTATACTTTGTAAGATTAAAAAGATCAAAAGGGCTAGGGAGTAACATGCACACCTTGCTAACTACTTTGTAAAAATGTGCATCTGACAAATTGAAAAAAAAAAAAAAACACTAGAAAGAAATCCTCTAAAATAATAGTAACGGTTATTAATATTTTTCTTTCTTCTCTTTTCCAGAGTTTAATTTTTATTTTTATAAGGGTTATATAAAAATCCCTACTTGAAAAAAGCTGGATGAAGGCAGGGGTAGAGGGAAGCTGAAACTGACCATGAAAATAGGAATTATAGAATATCTCATGTGACTTCAGTTTATAGTTTTATGTTCAACACGTTACAAATAAACATAAAAAGTACTAAACTGTGGTAGCCAGCCTCCACGAGGGTCCCCAGTGATCCCTGCCTCCTGATATACTCTTGTATAGTCCCCTCCCTCATTATGTCTGGGTTAGTCTGTGTGACAGAACATGGCAGAAGTGATGAAATGTCACTTCCAAGGTTTAGGTCATAAAAGACCATGTGCTTCTGCCACCTTCTCCTCGATCTGTCTTGGGGGAGGTCAGCTACCATGTCATGAACAACCCTATGGAAAGGCCCCACATGGCAAGGAATTGAGGCCTGTAAGGAATTGAGGCCCACGGCCAATAGCCATGTGAGTGCACCATCTTGTAAGTGGACCCTTCAGTGCCAGTTAAGCCTTCAGCGACTGCAGCCCTGACCAACATCTTGACTGCGCTTTCATGAGAGACCTTGAGCTAGAACCACCCAGCTAAGCCACTCCTGGAATCCTGACCAACAGAAATAGTGAGGTAGTAAACATTTGCTAATTTAAGCTAAGTTTTGGGGTAATTTGTTACACAGCAATAGATAATACATTTTTTTGTTAGGTGCCATCAAGTCGGTTCTGACTCATAGTGACCCTACGTACAACACAACAAAACACTGCCCAGCTCTGTGCCATTCTCACACTTGGTTATGTTTGAGCCCACTGTTGCAGCCATCGTGTCAGTCCATCTTATTGAGGGTCTTCCTCTTTTTCGCTGATCCTCTACTTTACCAAACATGATGTCCTTCTTCAGGGACTGGTCCCTTCTAATAACATGTCCAAAGTACGTGAGATAAAGTCTTGTCATACTGGCTTCTAAGGAGCATTCTGGCTATACTTTTCCCAAGACAGATTTGTTTATTCTTCTGGCAGTCCATTGTATACTCAATATTCTTTGCCAACATCATAATCCAAATGCAATTCTTCTTCGGTCTTCCTTATTCATTGTCCAGCTTTTGCATGCATATGAGGTGACTGAAAAGACCATGGCTTGGGTCAGGTGCACCCTAGTCCTCAAAGTGACATCTTTGCTTTTTAACACTTAAAAGAGGTCTTTTGCAGCAGATCTGCTCAAGGTAATGCGTTGTTTGATTTCCTGACTGCTGCTTCCACGGGCACTGATTGGGGATCCAAGTAAAATGAAATCGTTGACAACTTCCATCTTTTCTCTGTTTGTCATGATGTTGCTTATTGGACCAGCTGTGAGGATTTTTGTTTTCTTTATGTTGAGGTGCAATCCATACTGATCTTCAGCAGTAAGTGCTTCAAGTCTTCTTCACTTTCAGCAAGCAAGGTTGTGTCATCTGCATATCGCAGGTTCATAATGAGACTTTCTCCAATGCTGACGTCAGGTTCTTCTTCATATAGTCCAGCTTCTCGGATTATTTGCTCAGCATACAGACTGAATGAATATGGTGAAAGGATACAACCCTTGACACACACCTTTCCTGACTTTAAACCATGCAGTATCCCCTTGTTCTGTTCAAACAACTACCTCTTGGTCTATGTACAGGTTCCTCACGAGCACAATTAAGTGTTCTGGAACTCCCATTCTTCAATCTTCATGAATTCCATTTCATTTTTGATGATTTCCAATTTTCCTAGATTAATACTTCATACATTCCATGTTCTGGTCATTAATGGATGTTTGCAGCTGTTTCTTCTCGTTTTGAGTCGTGCCACAACAGCAAACAAAGGTCCTGAAAGCTTTACTCCATCCATGTCATTAAAGTCGACTCTTTTTGAGGAGGCAGCTCTTTCCCAGTCATATTTTGAGTGCCTTCCAACCTGAGTGGCTCATCTCCCAGCACTATATCAGACAGTGTTCTGCTGTTATTCATAAGGTTTTCACTGGCCAATTTTTTCAGAAGTAGACCACCAGGTCCTTTTTCTTAGTCTGTCTTAGTGTGGAAGCACTCCTGAAACCTGTCTACCTTGAGTGACCCTGCTGGTATTTGAAATACCAGTGGCATAGCTTCCAGTATCACAGCAAGACACAAGCTACTACAGTTGAACAAACTGACAGAGGAGTGGTGGAACTAATACGTAAGATATAAAATAAATTATGTAAACTATATAAAATGAATAAAAAAATTATACTTCACAAAAAATGTATTTTAAATTTGTTGTTCTTTAAGATATAAAATTGTTAAATTCTTAAATTAAAAGCCACTGATGGAATCTCAATCACTTATGCCCTTAATTTGGGGGAGAAAAACAAAACGAGACAAAAGTACTACTATTTTCAAAATGGTTTCACTCACAAATAAGGTCTTGAAAATATGCTTAGGAAGAAATTAATTTGAAGGTTCATCAAAGAAGTCACACACCGTCTACCATGTTTCAACTATTACCAATTCCAAATCTACCCAATTTAGTGAAGTTCTACAGTATTCAAGAGAATTCTTTAAATCATGCACTTCAGAGAATAAGCAAGGACATAAAGATCAGAAAAGGACTTTTTAAAAAGGACTCTTTCCCCTTAGCTACAATATCAGAAACCTGCTTCCCGTTTCACAACAGGTGTGGCATACCTGGGATGAGCTCACCATCCTCCTCTTATCTTTGCACCAGTCCATGCACAGGACTTTGTTCCCGTGGCCTTTGAGGGTCCTTCTGGTCTTCATGACAAACTGCCCCAGGGCCTCCACCCGCTCTGCCACCTGGTGCACTGGAAGGACAATGGTGACAATCAGTCTTGCTGCCAGGCCCAGGTGCTGAGCCACCCGCTGGCACCGTAGACACTTATACGGAGGCAACTCCATATGCTTTCTGTGGCCGCAGCCTGATGCTCCTGTTCTTTACTATTATGTCCTCATAGCACTCTTTCTTTGAAGATTCGCACAGGGCAGAGACAACACAGTCATTTTCTCTCTGTGTTTAAGGCCCATATTTTCAAAGCTCTTCCATATATACCTGGTAAGTGATTAACACAAACACCAACCAGTTGCCATTGAGTTGACTCAGACTTGTGATGATCCAAGGTGTGTCAGAGTAGAACTGTGTTCCTTAGGGTTTTCACTGGTTGGGTTTTTTTTGGAAGCAGATTGCCATGCCTTTCTTCCAAGGTGCCTCTGGGTAGACTTAAACCCCTAACCTTTCAGTTAGCAGCTCAGCATGTTAACCGTTTGTACCACCGAGGAACTCCTACCAACAATACTACTTCATATTTATAAAGCACTCTAAAGAATTTTTCTGTTTGAAGGCCACAGCTCTGTCAGGTGGCCAGGGCAGGCAGGAGTGCGAGATCACTGTCTTCATTAACAGGTGAGGAAACTGATACGACTTCATATAACTAACTGGGGCCTTGAGCTCTTTCACCTACTACTTTCTAGTCACAAGGAAAAGTGACTTTATGAGGAACTGTCCTGCCCAGGAAGGAGTTTCCAAATATCAGTCTCTCAGTGGCAGGGACCACAAGCTCATTTCTGAGGTTAAGGAAGGAGCTTACAGAGAGGCTGTCACTGATAAGTCTAAGAGAGAAGAGTTTACAGGAAGTAGCTGGAAAGGCCTTAGAGACCATCCCATTCAATTCCCTACTGTGTATATGAGGAAGCTAAGGTTTGGAGGGATCACATGGATTCTCCCCTGTGGGCTCTCTAGTTAGTGGATGAGCCAGCAGGAGAAGCCTAGGCTTTCAACTCCCATCCACTTCTCTGTCCTATAAGCCTCTCAGGTGAGCCTTTCTCCAGACAGATGGAGAGGAAAGGAAAAGGCATTACAGCAAGGGGAACAGACTGAGGAAGGGTGTGCTGTCTTCGTAGACAGACGTATGAGGATCAAGGCCGCTGACCCACAATCCTTCTCGGAGCTGGCTCACCTCCCATCAACTGGAACCCTGTGGTTCAAGGTGTATGATATAATGCTCCTTTTCAGGAAATCCTGCCTTCTTTCCCTTTTTTTCCTCCCTTCCTCCCTCTCTTCATTCTTTCCTTCCTCCTAAATACTTTAGCGTGTACTCTCAAAAAACAAAGAAACGCTCTTAATTAATCACGGGACAATGATCGAAATCAGGAAATTAATGTTGAAACAATACTATTGTTTCATCTACGAACTTTACTGAGATAGTGTCAACTGTCCCAGTAATATCGCTTATAGCAAAAAAAAAAAAAAAAATCCAAAATCACGTGCAGCAGTCAGTTGTCAAGTTTCTTTAAAACCTCATAGCGACCATAGAGGACACAGTAGAACTTCCCCACAGGGTTTCCAAGGCTTTAACCTTTTTTTGTATATGTGTGTGTTTTAGGTGAAAGTTTACAGCCCAAATTAGTTTTTCATTCAAAAATTGTATACACAAATTGTTTTGTGACATTGGTTGCAATCCCCGCAGTGTGTCAGCGCTCTCCCCTTTCCCTGGTTCTCAGTGTCTATTCATTCTGTTTTCCTGCCCCTTCCCGTCTTCTTGTCTTTGCTTTTGGGCAGGAGTTGCCCATTTGGTCCAGTATACTTCACTGAACTAAGTAAGAAGCACGTTCCTCACGTGTGTTATTGTTTGTTTTATACGCCTGTCTAATCTTTGGCTGAAAGGTGGACTTTGGGAGTTAGCAAGGTATCTGGAGAACATACTCTCGGGGGTTCCTCCAGAGACTCTGTCAGATCAGTAAGTCTGGTCTTTTTTTTTTTTATTGTGAATTTGAATTTTGTTCCAGTTTTTTCTCTCCTTCTGTCTGGGACCCTCTATTGTGATTCCTGTCAGCGATCAGCGGTGGTAGCTGGGCACCATCTAGGTCTTCTGGGCTCAGGGTGGTAGAGGCTGTGGTTCATGTGGTCCATTAGTTCTTTGGACTAATAATTTCCTGTGTCTTTGGTTTTCTTCATTCTCCTTTGCCCCAAATGTGCTGGGACTAGTAGATGTATCTTAGATGGCCAATCATAAGCTTTTAAGACGCCAGGAACTACTCACCAAAGTAGGTAGGATGTAGAACACTTTCTTTATGAACTATGTTATGCCAACTGACCTAGATGTCCCCTGAGAAAATGGTCCCCAGCCCTCAGCCCCAGTAACTCAGTCCCTCAAGGTATTTGGATGTATCCAGGAAATTTCTATGACTTTGCCTTGGTCAAGCTGCGCTGACGTCCCCTGTATTGTGTGTTGTCTTTCCATTCGCCAAAGTTAACACTTGTCCTCTCTCTGCTTAGTGATTTCCCCTCTCAGCCACTCCCCTCCCTCATAACCATCAAAGATTATTTTTTTTTCTGTATATAAACCTTTTACTGAGTTTTAAAAATAGTGGTAACATATTTGTTCTTTTGTGATTGACTTACTTCACTCAGCATAATGCCCTCCAGTTTCATCCATGGTGTGAGATGTTTCATGGATTCATCACTGTGGTATTCCATTGTGTATATATATCATAATTTGTTTATCCATTCATCTACTGATAGAATTTGTTTACCATTCATCTGTTGATAGGCCATTAGGTTGTTTCCATCTTTTTGCTATTGCGAATAATGCTGCAATGAACATGGGTGTGCATATGTCTATTTGTGTGATGGCTTGTCTCTCTACCATATGTTCCTAGGAGTGGGATTGCTAAATAATATGGAATTTTTATTTCTAGTTTTTAAGATGGCACCAAGACTGTAATCTTTATGGAAGCAGACTGCCATATATTTCTCCCTTGTAGTGGCTGGTAGGTTAGCAGCTGAGCTCTTAACCACCATGCCACAAGAGCTTCATGTTTCTTTAGTCACCAGCTATTTTGTTCCCCAACTTGAGTTTGTCTGATGAAATCTGGGTTTGTCTGATGTCTCCTCAAGGATAAGGAGCCCTGGTGGCACAAATGGTTAAGTGCTTACCTCCTAACTGAAAGGCTGGTGGTTCAACCCCACCTAGTGGCTCTGCAGGAGAAAGACCTGGTGATCTGTTTCCATAAAAGTTACAGTCAAGAAGACCCTATGGCCCAAAGCGATCTACAGATGCGAGGCAATCCTAATCCAAATACCAGCAGCATTCTTTAATGTGATGGAAAAACTAATCATCAACTTTATATGGAAAAGAAGGAGTTCCCAGATAAGCAAAACATTACGGAAAAAAAGAACAAAGTAAGATGCCTCACACTACCTTATGTTAGAACCTACTATACAGCCAGAGAAGTCAAAATAGCCTGGTACTAATACAACAGACACATAGACCAACGGAACAGAATTGAGAACCCAGATGTAAATCCATCCACCTATGGTCAACAGATATTTGACAAAGGACCAAAGTCGGTTAAATGGGGAAATGACAGTCTTTTTAACAAATGGTGTTGGCAAAACTGGATGTTCATCTGTAAAAAAATGACACAGGACACATACCTTACAGCATACACAGAAACTCAAAATGCATGAAAGACATAAAAATAAAACCAAAAATGATAAAGATCATGGAAGAAAAATAGGGATAATGCTAGGGGCCCTAATAGATGGTAGAAATAGACTACGAACCATAAGTAACAACGCACAAACACCAGAAGATAAGCTAGTTAACGAGGAGCTCCTAAAAATTAAGCACTTATGCTCACAAGAGACTTCACCAAAAGAGTAAAAAGAGAACCTAGAGACTGGGGAAAAGTTTTTGGCTATGACATATCTGACAAAGGTCTAATTTCTAAAGTCAGTTAAGATATGGCAACACCCTAACAACAAAAAGACAAATAATCCAATTAAAAAATGGGCAAAGGATATGAACAGACACTTCATCAAAGAAGACATTCAGGAAGCTAAAAGACACATGAGGAAATGCTCACGATCATTAGCCATTGTTGTTGTTAGGTGCCATCGAGTTGGTTCCAACTCATAGAGACCCTATGCACAACAGAACGAAACACTGCCTGGTCCTGTGCCATCCTTACGATTGTTGTTATGCTTCAGCCTATTGTTGGCAGCCACTGTGTCAATCCATCTTGTTGAGTGTCTTCCCCTTTTTGCTGACCCTCTACTTTACCAAGCATGATGGCCTTCTCCCGGGACTGGTACCTCCTGATAACATGTCCGAAGTATGTGAGACAAAGTATTGCCATCCTTGCTTCTAAGGAGCGTTTTAGCTGTACTTCCTCCAAGATAGATTTGTTCATTCTTTTGGCAGACCATGGTATATTCAACATTCTTCGCCAACACCATTAGAGAAATGCATATCAAAACTACAGTGAGACACCATCTCACTCCAACATTACTGGCACTAATTAAAAAAAAAAAGACAACAAATCTTGGAGAGTTTGCAGGGAGATTGAAACTCTTATACACTGCTGATGGATGTGTAAAATGGTACAACTCCTGTGGAAAACATTATGGTGCCTCTTTAAAAAGCTAGCAATGGAAGTATCATATGATCCAGTAATCCTATGCCTAGGAACATGTCCTAGAGAAATAAGAGCCATCACACGAACAGACATAATGCACACTCATGTTCAGTGCAGCATTATTCACAATAGCAAAGAGATGGAAACAACCTAAATACCCATAAACAGATGAATGAATAAGCAAATTATGGTACATATACATGATGGGATACTATCAAATGATAATGAATCCATAGAACATCTCACAACATGGATGAACCTGGAGGGCATTATTCTGAGTGAAATAAGTCAATCACAAAAGGACAAATATTGTATGAGACCACTATTACAAAAATGAAGAAAAGGTTTCACACACAAAAAAACAATCTTTGATGGTTACGAAAGAGGAGGTAGGAAGGGGAGATCACTAACTAGAGAGTAGTCTCAAGGGACATCTAGGTCAACTGGCATAACACAGTTCATAAAGAAAATGTTCCACATCCTACCTATTTTGGTGAGTAGTGTCTAGGGTCTTAAAAGCTTGTGAGCAACCTATCTAAGATACATCTATTGCTCCCAGCACACTTGGACCAAAGGAGAATAAAGAAAATCAAAGACACAGGAAAATACTAGTCCAAAGGCCTAATGGACAACATGAACCACAGCCTCCACCACCTTGAGCCCTGAACTAGATGGTGCCCAGCTACCATTGCTGATCGCTGACAGGAAGCACAATAGAGGGTCCCAGAGAAGGAGAAAAACGTAGAACAAAATTCAAATTCACACATGCATGCGTGCGTGCACAAACACGCACACAAAACAGATCTACTGGTCTGACAGAGACTAGAAGAACCCTGAGAGTATGGCCCCCAGACACCCTGCTAACTCAGAACTGAAGCCACTCCCAAAGTCCACCTTTCAGCCAAAGATTAGACAGGCATATAAAACAAACAATAACACATGTGAGAAACATGCTTCTTAATTCAATCAAGTATACAAAACCAAATGGGCAATACCTGCCTAAAAGCAAAGACAAGGAAGGGAAGGGACAGGAAAACTAGATGAACAGACACTGAGAACACAGGGTAGAAAGGAAAAGGGGGAGAGTGCTGACACATTGCAGGGAGTGCAATCAGTGTCACAAAATAATTTGTGTATCAATCTTTGAATGAGAAATTAACTTGTGCTGTGAACTTTCACCTAAAACCAAAAAAACCCATTGCCACTGAGTAGATTCTGACTCATAATGACCCTATAGGACACAGTAGAACTGCCCCATAGGTTTTCCAAGAAGCAGCTGGTAAATTTGAGCTGCTGACCTTTTGATTAGCAGCCAAATGCTTAACCACTGTACCACCGCGGCTCCAAACTTTCACTTAAAGTGCAATAAAATTAAAAAGAAAGAAAGAAAGAAAGAATACTCTATGAGGCAGTTCTATTCTGTGTCATGGGGTTGCTATCATTTGGAGTTGACTCAAAGGCACTCAACAACAACTCCTGAAGTTTAGATTCAGATAACGTACTTTTGGCAGGATTTTGAGAGAAATGATGCTGAGTCATTGTCAGCTCATCACATGAGGAGGCATCTGCTGTGCGCACATCACATTATTGGTGATATCAACTTTGATGGTCTGATTAAAGTGGCATCAGCCAGGTTTTTCCACTTTAGGGTTACCATTTTACCTTTTGTAATTGTAATTAAAAATCTGTCTTGGTTATCTTGAGCTGGTATAACAGAAATACCACAAGATGATGGTTTAAATAAAGAGAAATTTATTTTTTCACAGGCAGGGAGAAACCCTGGTGGCATAGTGGTTAAGTGCTACAGCTGCTAACCAAGAGGTTGGCAGTTCAAATCCACCAGGCGCTCCTTGGAAACTCTATGGTGCAGTTCTACTCTGTCCTGTAGGGTCACTATGAGTCGGAATCGACTCGACGGCAGTGGGTTTTAGTAGGTAGGGAGTCCAAATTCAGGGTGTCAGCTCCAGGAGAAGGCTTTCTTTCTGTCACCTCTGGAGAAAGGTCCTTGTCATCAATCTTTCCCTACACTAGGAGCTTCACCATGCAGGAACCCCAGGTCCAAAGGATGGGCTCTGCTCCCAGCACTGCTTTCTTGGTGGTATGAGGTCTCCCTGTCTCTCTGCTCACTTCTCTCTTTCATATCTCAAAAGAGATTGGCTCAAGACAATCCAATCTTGTAGATTGAGTCCTGCCTCATTAACACAACTGCTGCCTATCCCACCTCATTAGCATCATAGAGGTAGGATTTACAACACATAGGAAAATCACATCTGATGACAAAATGGTGGACAATCACACAATACTGGGAATCATGGCCTAGCCAAATTGATACACATATTTTTGGGGGACACAATTCAATCCATGACACTCTACCCTTTGGCCTCCAAAAATTCACATCCTTGCCACATGTAAAACATACTCACCCCATCATTGTTGTTGTTAGGTGCTGTCGAGTCAGCTCTGAATCATAGCAACCTTATGCACAACAGAACAAAACACTGCCCGGTTGTGCACCATCCTTTCAATTGTTGTTATGCTTGAGCTCATTGTTGCAGCCACTGTGTCAATCCACCTCATTGAGGGTCTTCCTCTTTTCCACTGACCCTGTATTTTGCCAAGCATGATGTCCTTCTCCAGGGACTGAACCCTCCTGACAACAAGTTCAAAGTATGTTAGATGCAGTCTTGCCATCCTTGCTTCTAAGGAGCATTCTGGTTGCCCTTCTTCCAAGACAGATTTGTGCGTTCTTTTGGCAGTCCATGGTATATTCAATATTCTTTGCCAACACCACAATTCAAAGGCGTCAATTCTTCGGTCTTCCTTATTCATTGTCCAGCTTTCACATGCATATGACGCGATTGAAAATACCATGGCTTGGGTCAGGCACACCTTATCTTCAAGGTGACATCTTTGCTTTTCAACACTTTAAAGAGGTCCTTTGCAGCAGATTTACCCAATCAATGCAGCACGTCTTTTGATTTCTTGACTGCTGCTTCCATGGCTGTTGATTGCGGATCTAGGTAAAATGAAATCCTTGACAACTTCAATCTTTTCTTGCGTGTTGCTGTGATGCACCCCATCATATCATAGCGAAAGTCTTAAATCAACTCCAAGTCCAAAATGCAAAAATTCCTCTTCATCTGTTAAATCTAGAATACAAGTTATCTGCTTCCAAATTACAATGGTGGAACCGGCACAAACTAGACATTTCCATTACAAATGAAAGAAACTGGAGGGAAAGAAGGGATAACAGGTACCAAGCAAGTCAGCAGAACACATTACATTAGCCCTCAAGGCTTGAAAATAATCTTCTGTTCTCTGAGACCATTTACACAATGGCCCTGCCCTCCAGACCCTAGGTATTGGCCACGGTCTCCGGATTCTGAGTGGAAGCCCCTCAGCCCTGGGCTTCAGTTCTGCCTTCCAGGCTCACTGGGACAGCAACTCTGCTCCTTTGACGTTAGGCATACCATTCTCCTAGGCCAGCTGAGTGGTGACTCCACCCTTAGAAACATGAGAGGCCATGGCTCCACCCCTTGAAATCCCAGAGGTCAAGGCCATACCTTTTTAGACTGGGGCAGCTTGGCTTCCTGTACTCCTTGTCTCTTCAGCTTCTGCTTCCTGGTTCCTTGGCCTCTTGGCCCTCGTGCCTCACACCCACATCTGTCCTGCTGGGGCAACTGTTCCAAAGCTCTGTAGGCCCACCGACAAGTGCGTGGAGGCACCCCACTCCATCAGTAAACTTTGGCTGGAAGACACTCAGCTCTCTTGCTCCATGGGCCGGCTTCAGCACCGTGTTATGTGAGTCTCCTGGTTTTGCTGCTGCCAGTCCTCTGCTGCTGTTTCTCACCATCTGCACCTTCTCCTGTGTGAACTATACTCCTCACTTCCTCCTGAGTCCTCTACCCATTCACAGTTTCAAAACTGCTTCCACATTTTAGGTATTGGTTAAAGCAGGACCCCACTCTCGGTACCAAATTCTGTCTTCATTATCCACTGCTGTTATAACAGAAATACAAGTTGATGGCTTTAACAAAGAGAAATTTATTCTCTCACAGTCTAGTAGGGTAGGAGTCCAAATTCAGGGCATCAGCTCCATGGGTAGGCTTTCTCTCTCTCTTGGTTCTGGAGGACAGTCCTTGTCATCAATCTTCCCCTAGACTAGGAGCTTCTCCGTGCAAGAACCCCGGGTCCAAAGGATGGGCTCTGCTCCCGGCACTGCTTTCTTGGTGGTATGAGGTCCCCCAACGTCTCTCTGCTCACTTCTCTCTTTCATATCTCAAGAGATTGGCTCAAGGCACAATCCAATCTTGTAGATTTGAGTCCTGCCTCATCAACATAACTGCTGCCTATCCGTCCTCGTTAACATCATAGAGGTAGGATTTACGACACATAGGAAAATCACAATTGGTGACAAAATGTTGATGATAAATCCTGTGATTTGCCCTAATGTAGTCTGGATTTGTACCTAGAGAAGTTATATATACTTGCTCTGAGTTGCTTTGTTCCTAGAAAGCATCAGAATCTGCCTCAAAGGAGATGGGAATCTGGCTGAAGCTCCCACACAGCCCCAGGAAGCTGTCATATATGTCAGCTGAAACAAACACAGTGTTCTTCTGACTGTGCTTTCAGCCTGTCTTCCAGATAATCCTTCAGTTTAATTTCAGGTTAAGAACTCTTCAGAGGTTGGCTGTTACCCTCCTCTCCTTTTTTTCCTTGATCTTGACTCCAATTCCAGTTCTCATTTTTTATTGTATTATTAAAGCAACAAATAGCCCTGGTAGCACAACTGTTGAGCACTCAGCTGCTAAATAAAAGGTTAGCGGTTCAAACCCACCAGCTACTCTGCAGGAGAAAATATGTGGTACTCTGCTCCCATAGAGATGACAGCCTTGCAAACCCTATGGGGCAATTCTATTCTGTCCTATAGGGTCATTATGAGTTGAAATTGACTTGATGGCACACAACAACAGATGCATAGATGGTATAACATGAAAAGTACCTCTGCTTCCCTCTCTACTGCCCCGTACTGCTCTCTAGAGATCACAAGTTTCCTGTGTTATCTTTCCAGAAACTGAATACATACATGAACATCTCTTTTTAAAGCTAATGAGATCATCTTATATATATGTTTAGCACTTTGTTTTTTTTACTTAGTAAATATTGACACCTTTTCATACACGCACACATGGATTTAGTTTTTTTCTTTATGTAAATATCAACTTTCTGAGAGGAGGACTGGCAAGGTGAGAAGGAGAGCTGTCCTAGGAGCCTGAACTGGTTCTACTCCTATTCTACCTTTAAAACCCACTGTTGTCAAGCTGTTTCTGATCCATAGTGACCCTGTAGGACAGAGTAGAACTGCCCCATAGGGTTTCCAAGGCTGTAATTTTTTTAAAATTGTGCTTTAAGTGAAACTTTACAAATCAAGTCAGTCTCTCATACAAAAATTTATATACATCTTGCTATGTACTCCTAGTTGCTCTCCCCCTAGTGAAACAGCACACTCCTTCTCTCCACCCTGTATTCCGTATGTCCATTCAGCCAGCTTCTGTCCCCCTCTGCCTTCGTATCTCCCGTCTAGACAGGAGGTACCCACATACTGTCATGTGTCTACTTGAGCCAAGAAGCCCACTTGTATTATTTTCCAGTATCATTTTCCATCTTATAGTCCAGTCCAATCCCTGTCTGAAGGGCTTTGGGAATGGTTCCAGTCTTGGATTAACAGAAGGTCTAGGGACCATGACCTCTGAGGTCCTTCTAGTCTCAGTCAGACCATTAAGTCTAGTCTTTTTAGGAGAATTTGAGGTCTGCATTCCACTGCTCTCCTGCTGCATTAGGGATTCTCTGTTGTGTTCACCGTCAGGACAGTCATCGGTTGTAGCCAGATACCATCTTGTTATTCTGGTCTCAGGCTGTAGTAGTCTCTGATTTATGTGGCCCTTTCTGTCTTGTGGGCTCATAATTACCTTGTTTCTTTGGTGTTCTTCATTCTCCTTTGCTCCAGGTGGGTTGAGACCAATTGATGCATCTTAGATGGCCGCTTGCTAGCATTTAAGACCACAGATACCACTCACCAAAGTGGGATGAAGCATGTTAATTAATAGATTTTCTTATGCCCATTGACCTAGACGTACCCTGAAACCATGGTCCCCAGACCCCCGCCCCAGCTACTCTGGCCTTTAAAGTGTTCCGTTTATTTAGGAAACTTCTTAGCTTTTAGTTTAGTCCAGTTGTGCTGACCTCTCCTGTATTGTGTGTTGTTTTTCCCTTCACCTAAAATAGCTCTTGCCTACTATCTAACTAGTGACTACCCCTCTTCCTCCCTCCCTCCCTCCCCACCCTCATAATCATCAAAGAATATTTTCTTCTGTGTTTAAATTATTTCTTGAGTTTGGTAATAGTGGTCTCATAGAATATTTGTCCTTTTGCAACTGACTAATTTCACTCAGCATAATGCCTTCCAGATGCCTCCGTGTTATGAAATGTTCCACAGATTCATCATGGTTCTTCATCAATGCGTTGTACTGTACTGTGTGAATATACCATAATTTATCCATTCATCCATCAACAGGCTCCTTGGTTGCTTCCATCTTTTTGCTATTGTAAACAGTACTGCAATGAACAGGGGTGTGCATATATCTCTTTGTGTAAAGGCTCTTATTTCTCCAGGATATATTCCAAGGAGTGCGATTGCTGGATTGTATGGGAGATCTATTTCCAGCTTTTTTAGGAAGCACCAAATTGATTTCCAAAGTGGTTGTGCCATTTGACATTCCCACCAGCAGTATATAAAGTATTCTAGTCTCTCCACAACCTCTCCAACATTTATTATTTTGTGTGCTTTGAATTAATGCCAGTCTTTTTGGAGTGACATGGTATCTCAATGTAGTTTTGATTTGCATTTCTCTAATGGCTAATGATCGTAAACATTTCCTTATGTATCTGTTAGCTGCCTGAATGTCTTCTTTGGTGTAGTGCCTGTTCATATCCTTTGCCCATTTTTTAATTGGGTTATTTATCTTTTTGTTGTTGAGTTTTTGCAGTATCATATAGATTTTAGAGATCAGACGCTGATCAGAAATGTCATAGCTAAAAAATTTTTCCCAGTCTATAGGTAATCTTTTTACTCATTTGGTTAAGTCTTTGGATGAGCATAGGTGTTTAATTTTTAGGAGCTCCCAGTTATCTAGTTTCTCTTCTGGTGTTTGTGCATTGTTAGTAATGTTTTGTATACTGTTCATGCCATGTATTAGGGCTCCTAGCATTGTCCCTATTTTTTCTTCCATGATCTTTATCATTTTAGATTTTATGTTTAGGTCTTTGATCCATTTTGAGTTAGCTTTGGTACATGGTGTGAAGTATGGGTCTTCTTTTATTTTTTTTTGCAGATGGATATCCAGTTATGCCAGCACTATTTGTTAAAGAGACTGTCTTTTCCCCATTTAACTGACTTGGGAACTTCGTCAAATATCAGCTGCTCATATGTGGATGAATTTATGTCTGGATTCTCAATTCTGTTCCATTGGTCTATGTATCTGTTGTTGCACTAATACCAGGCTGTTTTGACTACTGTGGTGGTATAATACGTTCTAAAATCAGGTAGTGTGAGGCTTCCCACTTTGTTCTTCTTCAGTAGTGCTTTACTTATCTGGGACCTCTTTCCCTTTCACATGAAGTTGGTGATTTGTTTCTCCCTCTCATTAAAAAATGTTGGAATTTGAATCAGAATTGCATTGTATCTATAGGCCGCTTTCAGTAGAACAGACGTTTTTTACAATACTGAGTCTTCCTATCCATGAGCAAGGCATGTTTTTCCACTTACGTAGTTCTCTTTTGGTTTCTTGCAGTAGTGTCCTGTAGTTTTCTTTGTACAGGTGTTTTACATCTCCGCTAAGATATACTCCTAAGTATTTTATCTTCTTGGGGGCTACTGTAAATGGTATTGAGTTTGTGATTTCCTCTTCAACATTCTCTTTGTTGATGTAAAGGAATCCAACTGATTTTTGTATGCTTATCTTGTATCCTGACCCTCTCCTGAACTCTTCTATTAGTTTCAGTAGTTTTCTTGAGAATTCTTTAGGGTTTTTTGTATATAAGATTATATCATCTGCAAATAGAGATACTTTTACCTTTCCTTTGCCAATTTGGATGCCCTTTAGTTCTTTATCTAGCCTAACTGCTCTGGCTAGGTCCTCCAGCACAAAGTTGAATAAGAGTGGTGAAAAAGGGCATCCTTCTCTGGTTCCCGTTCTCAAGGGGAATGCTTTCAGACTCTCTCCATTTAGGATGATGCTGGCTGTTGGCTTTGTATAAATGTCCTTTATTATGTTGAGGAACTTTCCTTCTATTCCTATTTTGCTGAGCTTTTATCACGAATTGGTGTTGGACTTTGTCAAATGCCTTTTCTGCATCAATTGATAAAATCATGTGACTCTTGTCTTTTGTTTTATTTATGTGGTGGATTACATTAATTGTTTTTCTAATGTTGAACCATCCCTGCATACTTGGTATGAATGACATTTGGTCATGGTGAATTATTTTTTTTACATACTGTTGAATTCTATTGGCTAGAATTTTGTTGAGGATTTTTGAATCTAAGTTCATGACGGATATAAGTCTGTATTTTCTTTTTTTGTGGTGTCTTTCCCTGGTTTTTGTATCAGGGATATGCTGGCTTCATAGAATGAGTTAGGTAGTATTCCATCCTTTTCTATGCTCTGAAATACCTTTAGCAGTAGTGGTGTTAACTCTTCTCTGACAGTTTGGTAGAACTCTGCAGTGAAGCCGTCAGGGCCAGGGCTTTTTTTTTTTGTTGGGAGTTTTTAAATTACTTTTTCAATCTCTTCTTTTGTTATGGGTTTACTTTATTGTTCTACCTGTTTGTGTTAGTTTAGCTAGGTAGTGTCATCTAGGTTTTCAAATTTGTTGGAGTACAATTTTTCATAGAAATCTGGTATGATTCTTTTAATTTCAGTTGGGTCTGCTGTGATATCACCCATCTCGTTTCCTATTTGTGTTATTTGCTTCCTCTCCTGTTTTTCTTTTGTCAGTTTGGCCAATGTTTTATCACTTTTGTTAATTTTTTCAAAGAACCAGTTTTTGGTCTTGTTAACTCTTTCAGTTGTTCTTGTGTTCTCTATGTCATTTAAATCTGCTCTAATTTTTATTATTTGCTTTCTTCTGGTGCCTGAGGGCTTCTTTTGTTACTCTCTTTCTATTTGTTCAAGTTGTAGGGATAATTCTTTGATTTTAGCCCTTTCTTCTTTTTAGATGTGTGCATTTATTGCTATAAATTGAACTTTGAGCACCTTTTTAGCTGTGTCACAAAGGGTCTGACAGGAAGTGTGTTCATTCTCATTGGATTCTATGAATTTCCTTATTCCATCCTTAATTTCTTCTATAACCCAGTCATTTTTGACCAGGGTGTTGTTCAGTTTCCAAGTGTTTGATTCCTTTTCCCTGCTTTTCCTGTTATTGATTTCTACTTCTATGGCTTTATAGTCAGAGAAGATGCTTTGTAATATTTCAATGTTTTGGATTCAGTTAAGCTTGCTTTATGACCTAATATGTGGTCTATTCTAGAGAATGTTCCATGTGCATTGGAAAAGAAAGTTTATTTAGATGCTGTTGGGTGGAGTATTGTGTATATGTCTATGAGGTCAAGTTGGCTGACTGTGGCTTTTAGATCTTCTATGTCTTTATCGAGCTTCTTTCTGGATGTTCTGTCATTCACGGAAAGTAATGTGTTGAAATATCCTACTATTATTGTAGAGCTGTCTATCTCACTTTTCAATGCCATTAGTTCATTTTATGTATCTTGAAGATTTGTCATTAGGTGTGTAAATATTTAATATGATTATATCCTCCTGGTATATTGTCCTTTTAATCATTATATAGTGTCCTTCCATATCCTTTGTGCTGGATTTTACTTTAAAGTCTATTTTTTCAGAAATTATTGCCATTCCGTTTTTTTTTTATTATTATTGTTGCTTGGTATATTTTTTTCCATTCTTTGAGTTTTAGTTTGTTTCTATCTTTAAGTCTAAGGTGTCTCTCTTGTAGGCAGCATATAGACAGTTCGTGTATTTTTATCCATTCTGCCACTCTCTGTCTCTTTATTGGTACATTTAGTCTATTTACATTCAGTGTAACTATGGATAGGTATGAGTTTAGTGCTGTCATTTTGATGTCTTTTTTTTGTGTTTTTGACAGTTTCATTTTCCCACTTAATTTTTTGTGCTGAGTAGTTTATCTTTTTATATTGTCTTTTCCTCTTATTCATTGTTGATTTTGTTTTTGCTGAGTCTTTATATTTTCCGTGTATTTTATTTTGTGTAGGATTGTTAGTCTGCTTTGTGGTTACCTTAATACTTACCCGTATTTTTCTAAGTTTGAACCTAACTCTTATTTCTGTATATCACCATGACTTCCTCTTCATATGAGAGATCTGACTACATTTTTTAGTCCTTCTTTGTTGTCTTAATGTTGTCATCTTTTATGTAACGGCATTGCTATTTTCCTTTTTTTGAGAGCTTTTTTTCCCTTGATTTGTTTTTGTGATTTCCCTATCTGGGTTGATATCTGGTTGCTCTGTCCTGTGTTGTAGTCTTGGGTTGATATTTGATAGTATTGATTTTCTAGCCAGAGAACTCTTTTAGTATTTCTTGTAGTTTTGGTTTGGTTTTTACAAATGCCTTAAGCCTCGGTTTATCTGGAAATGTTCTAATTTTACCTGTATATTTGAGAGACAGTTTTGCTGAATATATGATTCTTGGCTGGCAATTTTTTTTCCTTCAATGCCTTATATAAGTCACCCCATTGCCTTCTTGCCTGCCTGGTTTCTGTTGAGTAGTCTGAGCTTATTCTTATTGACTCTCCTTTGTAGGTGACTTTTTGTTTAACCCTAGCTGCTCTTAAAATTCTCTCTTTATCTTTGGTTTTGGCAAGTTTAATTATAATATGTTTTGGTGATTTTCTTTTAAAGTCTACCTCATGTGGAGTTCAATGAGCATCTTGGATAGATATCTTCTCATCTTTCACGATATCAGGGAAGTTTTCTACCAACAAATCTTCAACAATTCTCTCTGTATTTTCTGATATCCCTCACTGTTCTGGTACTCCAATCACTCGTAGGTTATTTCTCTTGACAGAGTCTCACGTGATTGTTAGGGTTTCTTCACTTTTTAAATTCTTCTGATTTTTCTTTGAATATATTGGTGCCAAGTGTTTTATCTTCAATGTCACTAATTCTGCCTTCCATTCCCTCAATTCTGCTCCTCTGACTTTCTGTTGAGTTGTCTAATTCTGTAATTTTACTGTTAATCCTCTGAATTTGAGATTGCTGTCTCTGTGGATTCTTGCAGCCTATTAAATTTTTCATTATGTTCTTGAATAAGCTTTTTAATTTCTTCAGCTGCTTTATCTGTGTGTTGCTTGGCATGTTCTGCGTTTTGCCTGATCTCCTTCCTGATCTCTTCAAGAGTTGTGAATATTAATCTTTTGTATTCTACAGCTGGTAATTCCAGGAAGACATCTTCATCCGGAAGACTCCTTGATTCTTTGTCTTGAGAGCTTGTTGAAGGGATCGTGGCCTGCTTCTTTATGGGATTTGATATTGACTGTTGTCTCTGAGCCATCTATAAGTTATTGTATTAATTTATTTTGTTTGCTTACTCTATCCTAGTTTTTTGCTTTGTTTTAATTTGATATGCCCAAATAGGCTGGCCATGTGAGCTAACTTGATTATTTGCATCTTGGAAGCTCTAACATCTTGTCGCCAGATCGCTAGAGCTGTTACCAGGTATATGAGCCTAGAAGTCCATTCACTTTTCTTATATGGACTCAGCTCAGGTGTCCAGGTAATTGGTCATCAAGTGTGTGGGTACAGGCTCTGTCCTACAGTCTTAGAGGGGCATGGGTGATTGGTGTAGGCACAGGTATCTGGTTGCAGCAGGGGACCACGCTCGAAACAAGGCAGGGGGCTGAGAACCATTCCACGAATGTCTGTGAGGAAATCGCATACCTGTTCCCTACCGTGCACAGGTGGGTGGGTTCTGCAGCCAGAGCATGGGCACCCAATGCTTTTGGTTGTAAGGACTGTGAGGCACCCCTTATCCTTGGTCCCCTGTTGTGGGTGGTTAGGTGATGTGGGTGGAGCCTCCAGTCCTCAGGCCCCTCCTGTGGGTTGGTGAGGACCCTGTTTAATAGGCAAAGCAGTTTCAAACATCAAAAACCCACCTCTCCACCACACAGCTGAAACAGTTGAAATTAGATCTCAAGCACATACACTGTTGCAGGAACAAGGGCCTAATCTCCTGAAATGGGCCCACAAAGGTCCATGCAGGGATGAAAGGTATTCAAAGTCCACAGACTTTTTGTGCCTGGACAGGAGCCACTTCTTTCCTGAGCTCCCCAGCTTAGTGGAGCTGGTAGAGTATCTTTTCCCCCAATATTAATTTATTCCTTCTCCAAGGTCAGGAAAATGGCTCAGAATGCACAGCAAGACCTATCTTAGGCCCAGGGAAATCAAGAGCCACTGAAGCCAGCTTGAGGGCTGGGGGCCTAGTGAAAAAAACACAATTACTTTGCTTTTGCTGAGAGTGCTGTTCTCTGGTTCTGGAGGTGTGAGTGGACTGTGTGGCTCGCTGTTTGTCCTTGAAGAAACTACTTCCTGAATGCTACCACCAGCACTGCCGTGGTTGCTCCAGGAGATCATACCTGAGGGGTGCTGGTTCCTGCTGATTCAGGTCTGGCAATTCCTCACTGCTTCTGAACTGCCTCTCGCTCCCCCTGCCACTCAGTTTGATTTCCTAACTTTGCCTTCAATGTTCAGGGCTCCTAGCTTGACATATATATAATCGTTTCACTCATTGTTTCGAGTCTTTGTTGTAAGAGGGATCACTGGAAGCATCTGACTACTCCACTATCTTGGCCCACCTCCAAACTTGATTTTTCCAAGTCTGTAATTTTTATGGGAGCAGACTGCCACATCTTTCTCCCGAGGAGGAACTAGTGGGTTCAAACCGCTGACCTTTTGGTTAGCAGTCAAGTGCTTAACCACTGCACTGCCAGGCCTCCTTATCCTACCCTATAGTAGCTGCATAACCTTAGGGAAACCCCTTGACACTCCCCCCAGTCTCTGCTACCTCATCATCCATGAAAAAAAGGGGGTGGGGTGGGTGGAGGAGAAAACCTTGTATGCTTGAAGACTGAGGCTAAAGCAGGTGACCTCTCCAGTTCTAAGAGCTTTGTGTTAGGATGATGTCTTAGTTATCTAGTACCACTATAACAGAAATATCACAAGTGGATGGCTTTTACAAAGAGAAATTTATTCTCTCAGTCTAGTAGGGTACGAGTCCAAATTCAGGGCATCGGCTCCAGGGAAAGGCTTTCTCTCTCTGTTGGCTCTGGAGGAAGGTCCTTGTCCTCAATCTTCCCTTGGTCGAGGAGCCTTTCAGGCGCAGGGACCCTGGGTCCAAAGGACACGCTCTACTCCTGGTGCTGCTTTCTTGGTGGTATGAGGTCCTCAATTCTCAGCTTGCTTCCCTTTCCTTCTATCTCTTGAGGGATAAAAAGTGGCGCAGGCCACACCCCAGAGAAACTCCCTTTATCTTGGATCAGGGGGGTGGCCTGAGTAAGGATGGTGTTATAATCCCACCCTAATCCTCTCAACATAAAATTACAATCACAAAATGGAGGACAACCACACAATACTGGGAATCATGGCCTAACCAAGTTGACACATATTTTTGGGCGGACATGGTTCAATCCATGACAGATGAATAATGGCCCCCCCAAAGGTCGTAAAGTAGTAGACAGTCAGCGAAAATGAAGGAAACCCTCAATGAGATGGGTTGACACAATAGTCACAACAATGGACTCAAACATACCAATGATCATGAAGATGGCACAGGACTAGGCAGACATTTTCTTCTGTTACGCACAGGCGACTATGAGTCACAACCAAACCAACAGCAACTGACAACAACAAAAGATGAACATGTCCTAATCCCCAAAACCTGTGAATATGTAGTCCTTCCCAGCAAAAGGGACTCTGCTGAAGTAAATTACGGATTTTGAGATGGGGAGAGCATCCTGAACTATTCAATGTAATCACAAGTTAGAGGAGGCGTAATTACGGAAGCAGAAGTCAGTGTGATGAGGGGTCTCAAGCCAAGGAATGCAGGTACCTCTAGAATCTGTAAAAGTCAAGGAAATGGATTCTCCCTTTAAGCCTCCAGAAGGAACGTGGCCCCGCCAACCCATTTTAGACATCTGATCTCCAGACATGTAAGAGAATAACTTTGTGATGCTTTAAGACACTAAAGTTATGGTAATTTGTACAATAACAAAAGAAACAAATACAATCTGTAATCTCATGATTCTAAAATGCCTTAGGGTCAGGCTAGGGAGCATGCATCTACGGTAGAAGATAAGTGGAAGTGATAGAGAAAAATATCTGGGGAGTGGTAGGAAATTTGGGAAGAGTATGGGGAAAATAGGGCCGCTGGGAAAAAAGAGAAGCCTCAGTGGCACAGTGGTTAAGTGCTTGGCTGCTAATTCAAAGGTCCGTGGTTTAAACCCAATGGCCACTTCACAGGAGAAAGATGTAGCAGTCTGCTTCAATGGAAACCCTGAGGGGTAATTTGAGTCCATCCTACAGGGTCATTATAAGTCAGAATCAACTCAAGGGCAGAAAAGGCCTTGGGTCTGTGGAGTTTGACCTAGGCTGGCTTCCCATTAGGCAACCCACATAAGCCACTCCCTGTATTTACTGTTGGTCAAGAGCCAACTTGGGGATGAGGGCCCACAGACTAGACTTGGTCTGAGGGTCAAAGGGATGGGCGTTGAAGGGCCAAGGGTTCGGAGTCAGGAAAAATTCACTCTTTGCTCAAAGTTTATGTGCTGCAATCTTGTTGTGTTAACTTATTTAAGGCAAGAATTTGGGCAAGTCAGAGGTAATAGCGGGGAGATCAATTATCCTGGTTTGTCCAGGAGTGAAGGCTTTCCCAGGACTCAGGACTTTCCATTTTAAAACCAAGAAAGGTCCCAGGCAAACCAGGTGGGTTGGTCATCCCTAGCTTGTAGCCTGAAGTGGTCTCCCCAAGTAAAGAAAGAGCTGTAAGGCCAACATGCAAAAATGTATCTGCATCTAATACATGTTGCTCTGGGGAATAAACCATGGTGTCTGGCCATGTACCCTAATTGGGCACTATAAATCTCACATGCATGGGCTCTCATTCTCAGTTCCCAGAAAACTGTCCTGGGACTCCACGATGGGAAAATCTGCTTGTGACATCATGGAGTAGACTGGGGCTTGTAATCCCAACTGGGCCAAAAATAAAGCCCGTGTGTGTTCTATCAACTAAGAGGTCACCATATGCTGGTTGATATGGGAGATACAGAAAAGTACAAGACAGAGACTGCTTTGGGGAAGGAGCCCTGTGGCACAGTGGTTAAGCACTAGGCTGTTAACTGAAAGGTCATGGTTCAAACCCGTTAGTGGTACCTCAGGAGAAAAGACCTGGTGATCTGCTTCTGTAAAGATTACCTGAAAAAACCCATTACAGTCAAGTCAATTCCAATTCACACTCACCCTATAGAACAGAGCAGAACTGCCAAATAGGGTTTCCAAGGCTGTAATCTTTACAGAACCAGACTGCTACATCATTCCCCCGAGGAGCAGATGGTGGGTTCCAACTGCCAACCTTTCAGTTAACAGCTGAGTGCTTAACCACTGTACAACCAGGGCTCCTTCCTGTAAAGAATATAGCCCAGAAAATCCTATGGGGCAGTTCTAATCTGTCCTATAGGGTCACTATGATTGGAATGCGAAAGTTGGAACAAGAAGGATTAGTAGTTGGAAAATATGGCCTTGCTGATAGAATGATGCTGGAGATTGCACAAAAGAATTTTGCAAGACCAATGACTTCTTCATTGCAAACACCTTTCTTCAACAACATAAATGATGACTATACACATGGACCTTGCCAGATGAAATACACAGGAATCAAATTGACTACATCTGTGGAAAGAGACAAAGGAAAAGCTCAGTATCATCAATTAGAACAAGGCCAGGGGCTGATGGTAGAACAGACAATCAATTTCTCACATGCAAGTTTAAGCTGAAGTTGATGAAAATTAGAACAATTCCACAAAAGCCAGAGTATGACCTTGAGTATATCCCACCTGAATTTAGAGACCATCTTAAGAACAGATTTGACACCTTGAACACTAATGACCAAAGACCACATGAGTTGTAGAATGACATCAAGAACATCATACATGAAGAAGGCAAGAGGTCATTAAAAAGACAGGAAAGAAAGAAAAGACCAAAATGGATGTCGGAAGAGACTCTAAAACTTGCTCTTGAATGTACAGTAGCTACAGTGAAAGAGAGAAATGATGAAGTAAAAGAGCTGAATAGAAAATTTCAAAGGGTGGCTTGAGAAGACAAAGTACAGTATTATAATGAAATGTGCAAACACTTGGAGTTAGAAAACCAAAAGGAAAGAACACACTTGGCATTTCTCAAGTTGAAAGAATTGAAGAAAAATTTCAAGCCTCAAGTCACAATACCAGAGGATTCTACAAGGAAAATACTAAATGATACAGGAAGCATTAAAAGAAGATGGAAGGAATACATAGAGTCACTGTACCAAAAAGAATTGGTCAGTGTTCAGCTATTTCAGGACGTAGCATATGATCAAGAACCAATTGTACTAAAGGATGAGGTCCAAGCTGCACTGAAGGCATTGGTGAAAAACAGCCAACCAAAACCAGCCACTGCCATTGAGTTGATTCTCACTCACAGCAACTCTATAGGACAGAGTAGAACTGCCCCGCAGAGTTTCCAAGGAGCGCCTGGTGGATTCAAACTGCTGACCTTTTGGTTAGCAGCCGTAGCTCTTAACTACTATGACACCAGGCGTAGTTGCAAAACAAGGCTCCAAGAATTCACGGAATACCAACTGAGATGTTTCAACAAATGGATGCAGCTCTGGAGGCGCTCACTTGCCTATGCCAAGAAATTTGGAAGACAGCTACCACGCCAACTGACTAAAAGAGATCCACATTTGTACTGATTCCAAAGGTGATCTGGAGGTGGGGCCAACATGGCAGAGTAGTCAAGATGCTTCTGGTGGTCCCTCTTATAACAAAGACCCAAAAAAACAAGTGAATCGATTATATATGACAATCTAGGAGCCCTGGACATCAAAGGCAAAGTTGAGGAATTGAGTTGAATGGCAGCAGGAGGGAGAGATTGTTCAGAATCAGCGAGGAGTTGCCAGACCTGACCAGACAGGAACCGGCACCCCTCAGGCTGTATCCACTGGCACGAAAGCAGTGAAACAAGCAGTGGTGTTCGGGACTCGTTTTTACATTGGGAGAGACTGAATGGTGGAGATTCCACTCATACCTCCAGGATCAGCAAGTTGCGGCCCTCAATCGGCAAAAGGTAAGTACTTGCGTCTAATCTACTGGGCAGACCACAAAACACCATTTGGAAAAAAACTCTCTTCCATTTAACTGAACCCTCCCCACTCTGCACTGGATCTTGGGCTGGCTTCAGTGATAGCTGCTTTCCCTGGGTTGGTAATAGGACCTGTCGCATGCCCTGAGCCATCAGCCCAGCCTTGGAGAAGGAACAAATTAAAAAACAGGGAGAAAATAATCTGCCAGCTCCCCTAAGCTGGTAAATCAGGGCAGAAACAGCTCCTTTGCCTAAGCACAGGCATAAGCAGTCCATGGACTTTGAATCCCTTTCACCCCTGCACGGACCTGTGTGGGCCCATTTCAACAGCATAGGCCCTCATTAGCACGGTACAACAGGGTATATACCTGAAGGCTAACTTCAACTGTTTCAGCTATATGGTGGAGAGGCAGGTTTGTGACGTTTGACACCGCTCTGCCTATTAAGCAGGGTTCTTACCTATCCACCTCAGGGGTCTAAGGACTGGTGGCTTTGCCCACGCCACCTGGTTACCCTTAACAGGGGTTCAAGGATCAGTGGTGCCTCCCAGGCATTACAGCCAACAGCACTGGGTGTCCATAATCCGGCTGCAAAACCCACCCATACAGTCACCCTAGGGAACATGGACACACTTTCCTCACAGACACTCGGGCAGTTGTCAGTCCCCTGCCTTGCTCAGTGCGTGACCCCCAAATGCAGCCAGATACCTGTGCCTACACCAATCACCCTGCTTCTCTAAGACTGTAGGTGAGAGCCTGCACCACACACTTGGTGACCGCCTATGTGGACATCTGAGCTGAATCCATACAAGAAAAGTAAATGGACTCCTGGTCTCATATACCTAGTGACAGCTCTGACCACCTGATGACAGGATGTTAGAGCTTCAAAGGCACCACTTGAGCAGCCTATTTGGGCATATCAATACAAAACAAGAAGCTAGGACACAGCAAGCAAACATAAAATTAAAAAATACAATAACTTATTGATGGCTTGGAGACAAGATTCAATCTCAAATCACAAAAAGAGGCAGATTATGATGGCCTCAGGAAGCCCCCAAAATGAAGAATCAAGAAATCTTCTGGATAAAGAGAACTTCCTGGAACTACAAGAGGTAGAATACAAAAGATTAATATATATAACTCTTCAAGAGATCAGGAAGGTGATCAGGCAAAATGCAGAACAAGTCAAGGAATGAAACAGACATAGCATTAGTGGAAACTAAGGAGATTAGACAAGAGCATCATGACAAATTTAATAGGCCACAAGAACCCATAAAGAGAGACAGCAATCAGAAATTCAGAAGATTAACAATAAAATTTCAGAATTAGACAACTCAATAGAAAGTCATAGGAGTAGAATTGAGGTAATGGAAGTCAGAATTAGTGAGACTGAAGACAAAGCACTTGACACCAAGATATTTGGAGAAGAATCAGATAAAAGAATTAAAAAAAATGAAGAAACCCTAACAATTATGTGGGACTCTATCAAGAGAAATAACCTACGAGTGATTGGAGTATGAGAATGGGGTGGCGGGGGAGGAGTAACAGAAAACACAGAGAAAATGTTGAAGATCTGTTGGCAGGAAACTTCCCTGATATCGTGAAAGATGAGAAGATATCTATCCAAGATGCTCATCAAACCCCATACAAGGTAGATCCCAAAAGAAAATCACCAGGACATATTATAACCAAACTTGACAAAACCAGGTAAAAAGAATGTTAAGAGCAGCTAGGGACAAATGAAAAGGCACCTACAAAGGGGAGTCAGTAAGACTAAGCTTGGATTACTCAGCAGAAACCATGCAGGCAGGAAGGCAATGGGATGACATTATCTAAAGATTTGACGGAAAAAAATTGCCCACCAAGAATTATATATCTAGCAAAACTGTCTCTCAAATATGAAGGTGAAATTAGGACATTTCCAGATAAACAGAAGTTTAGGAAATTTGCAAAAACCAAACCGAAATTACAAGAAATACTAAAGGGAGTCCTCTGGTTAGAAAATCAATAACATCAGATAACAAGCCAAGACTAGAACTCAGGACAGAGCAACCAGATGAGGAAATCACAAAAATAAAGCTAAAACGCTCAAAACAGGGAAACAGAAACATCATTATGTAAAAGATGATAATATTAAATAAAAAAAGAGGGACTAAAAAATGTAGTCACAGATCTTTCATACGGAGAGGCAGTCAAGGCAATATAAAGATATAAATTTTGGTTTAAACTTAGAAAAATAGGGGTAAATATTAAGGTAACCACAAAAGAAACTAACAATCCTACACGTCAAAATAAAAAACAAGAAAAACATAAAGATTCAGCAAATACAAAAGCAACAACAATGAAAAAGAGGTAAAGACAACATATAAAGAAAAACTATTCAGCACAGAAAATTAAGTGGAAAAAAGAACCTGTCAACAACACATAGAAAAAGACATCAAAATGACAGCACTAAACTCATACATATCAATAACTACACTGAATGTAAATGGACTAAATGCACCAATAAAGAGACAGAGAGTAGCAGAATGGATAAAAAATAGGTCTGTCTATATGCTGCCTACAAGAGACACACCTTAGACTTAATGACACAAACTAAAACTCAAAGAATGGGAAAAAAAATACATCAAGCAAACAACAATGAAAAAAGGGCAGGAGGGGCAATATTAATCTCTGACAAAATAGGCTTTAAAGTAAAATCCACCACAAAAGATAAGGTAGGACACTACATAAGCATTAAAGGGTCAGTATAATTTTTTTTTTTATACCAGGAGGCTATAACCATAATAAACATTTACATACCCCACAACATGGCTCCAAAATACATAAACTCTAACAGCATTTAAAAGAGAGACAGACAGCTCCACAATAATAGTAGAAGTCTTCAACATACCACTTTTGGTGAAGGCCAGAACGTCCAGAAAGAAACTCAATAAAGACATGGAAGATCTAAATGTCACAATTAACCGACTTGACCTCATAGACATATACAGAACACTCGACCCAACAGCAGCCAAGTATACTTTCTTTTCCAACGCACATCAAACATTCTCCAGGATAGACCACATATTAGGTCATAAAGCAAGCCTTAACAGAATCCAAAGCATGGACATATTACAAAGCATCTTTTCTGACCATAAAGCCATAAAAGTAGAAATCAATAACAGAAAAATCAAGGAAAAAAAATCAAACACATGGAAACTACTGGGTTATAGGAGAAATTAAGGACAGAATAAAGAAATTCATAGGATCAAATGAGAATGAAAACACTTCCTACCAGAACTTGGGGGAAATAGCAAAAGGAGTTCTCAGAGGTCAATTTATAGCAATAAATGGACATATCAAAAATGAAGAAAGGGCCAAAATCAAAGAATTATCCCTACAACTCAAACAAACAGAAAGAGAGCAGCAAAAGAAGCCCTTAGGCACCAGAAGAAAGGAGATAATAAATATTAGAGCAGAATTAAATGAAATAGGGAACAGAAAAACTATTTAAGGAGTTAAGACCAAAACCTGTTTCTCTGAAAACATCAACAACATCGCTAAACCACTGGCCAAACTGGCAAAAGAAAAACAGGAGATGAAGCAGAATATGGGAAAAACTATTGAAGGAATCACAGTGACAGTTCACATGCCGAAAGTTGTACTGAACATGAATCTGACACCAACACAAGGCTGCTATACATTTGATCCAGGCACCAAGATACTAACATGGGATGTGGGGAAAATTACTCCACGAAAGCTCCCAAGTCTTAAAAGACTAGTGAATTTACAGTCTGGAGTATTCAAGCCAGAAGAGAATCCAAGCCTCAAGATACAGTTCAAGATCCAGCAGCTTGCTATTTCAGGCTTAAAAGTAAACCGCTTGGATATGTATGGGGAAAAATATAAGCCAGTTAAAGGAGTCAAATATGTCACAAAAGCTGGAAAGTTCCAAGTGAGGACATGAGAAGAGGCCAAAATTCTTCAAGATCTGTTTGTTTTCCAAGCGTCATTACAGTGTAAGATGTTTGTTTTCCAAGCGTCATTACAGTGTATTACTACTAGGTACCAAGTGGGTGGGAATACATAGTCTAGTTAAAGCATTTGTGTCAAGCTGCACACCCCTAACAAAGTTGCTTAGTAATCAGTGTAGGGCTCTTAAGGAGCTTTAAGCTAAGGAAATGTTTCTAATGACTCAGCTTATTTTGTACCTTTTCATTAAGGACGATTTTGGAGGTGATTTTCTCTATAGGGGTTATTAGCTAGATGATGCACATTGGAACAGTAAAGGCAGAAGGCTACAGTGATAACTTCTCTCCAGAAATAAGTGATCTGGTCTCAGCCAGCAGGCGCTGTCTTATCCTGTGTTGTGATGTGTCAGGTGCAGCCAAGTGTCATACCTTCTGATCTTGCCCATCCCAAATCAGCATCTGTCCCATCAGAGGAAGATTCCTCCACCCCCACCCCCCACACCCTAAGAAGTTTACAGAAAATTTGTTTGCCTTATTCAGCTTTTTACTTGTGCCATTAACCAAGTGCTGTAGCAAAAGCCACTTCCACATGGCCCTGGGAGGAGCACCACTGCTCCATGCTCCACTCTCACTGTACTTGGTAGTGTATTTTTTATAAATAAGATTCTTATGTAAAACTCAGATTTTGATGTACAGGGACCTTGCTGCAGTAAATACCATCTTAGTTTTGTGCCACTGCTTCAGCTGTTAGATAGCACGCTAAAATCATTTGGATCGAAGGGTGAATGCTTTATTAAGGTAATAAAAGGGAACACTACTTCTTTTAGGAAGTTACCGCAAGCACAAGCATTTGAGCTCTTAAGCAAATTAAAACCGTAAAAGAGACTTAAGCTGCAACTTTGCCACCTTCATGTTTTATAAAGCTTATCCAACACCATTTAAACCACATTTAGCCTAAATGCCTCACGCCGTAGTTTAGCAAAAGGAGAGAATGTGCCAGCCTCACTGTCCTCAATTTTTTTTTTAAATCTTTTATCTTTTTGGTTATTGTTTTTATGGACTCGAATTTGCCTGCATCCCTTGTCTTTAGGGGGGACTCCTTTTTCACATTATGTGGTTCTCACACAGAGAATGTCAGTAGATTACTACTCAGGTTCTTTCCTGAAACTATTGTTGTAATTGTCACTGTTGCTGTCTCCCTGCCCTGATAAAGTACATGGAAGTGTGTTATACTGAGGCAGAAACAAAATCCTCAGTGACACTGATGACACTATTGTGATCATCGTGGTTCACTAGCCACTCTACAGTCGAAGTATCATGTCACTCTACCATAATGGCTTGGAAGTCCCTAGCCAGTTATTTTGCCTCTTCAGACACACAGAACCGGAGCAAGGCTGAAAAATAAGTGTTTATTCTTCATGTTTCCTTCTTATTCTTATTCATGCTATTAGGTTTCTTCTCCATGTAGCTCCATTCTTTTCATCCTCTGCCTATGAATCCCTTTCCCTTTTCATGCTAAGGAAGGCCCTTCCTTACACTCTCCCATTTCTCCTGTCAAGGGCTAGTGGTTGGTGCTGGTGCAGAAATCCCACAGTACAGCAGCATTCCTACCTTTACCTACCTAGGCACCCAACTTGTCTTTCATCTTTAGAAGTTTCTGCAACTTCTAAATTTCTAGGGTAGCCAGTCTCAGATTGGTAACTAAAATCACGACGTTGCCAAATACATATTTCCTTTGCCTAAGGTTGTTTACCCAGTTCAACTGCTTCATTTCAGTGTCCTCCTCTTTAGAGTTCTTACTTCAGAAGAGCAATCAGAACATCTGCTTTTCTTTCTACAGACTCCCTAATCTCAACCATCCAACCTGGACTGTTCAGTTTTCCTCTCGTGCTGTTTTCTCTTATACAAGCAGATTGTGTGCCAAGAGTCCGTTGTCTCTAGAAGTTTCTGTCCTGAGTTGACTTTTTCCTTTAACAATTAAATTATTGTATTTATTTAATTTGATAGAATCCAGTAAACCCTTTCTCTAGCTCTGGCTATAATGTCAATAAAAAGATGAAAGCAAAAATAAATAAATAAAACAAAACACAAGAACCACATGATCTTATCAATTGATGCAGAAAAGGCATTTGACAACACCCATTCATGATAAAAACTCTCAGCAAAATAGGAATAGAAGGGAAATTCCTCAACATAATACAGGGCATTTATACAAAGCCAACAGCCAAAATTATCCTAAATAGAGACAGTCTGAAAACATTCCCCTTGAGAACGGGAACCAGACAAAGATGCCCTTTATCATCACTCTTATTTAACATTGTGCTGGAGGTCCCAGCCAGAGAAATCAGGCTAGAAAAAGAAATAAAGGGCTTCCAAACTGCTAAGGGTGAAGTAAAAGCATCTCTGTTTGCAGAAGATATGATCTTAAACACAGAAAACCCCAAAGAATCCACAAAAAAGCTACGGGAACAAATAGAAAATATCAGCAAAGTATCAGGATATACAGTAAACATATAAAAATTAGTTGGATTCCTCTACACCAACAAAGGGAATGTTGAAGAGGAAATCACCAAATCAATACCATTTACAATAGCCCTCAAGAAGATAAAATACTTAGGAATAAATCTAACTACAGACATAAAAGACCTATACAAAGGAAACTAAAAGACACTACTGCAAGAAACCAAAGGATATCTACATAAGTGGAAAAACATACCTTGCTCATGGATAGGAAGACTCAACGTAGTGAAAATGTCTATTCTACCGAAAGCAATCTACAGATACAATGCAATCCCGATCCAAATTTCAACGACATTTTTTAACAAGAACAAAAAAAACCAAAAACCCAGTGCCGTTGAGTCGATTTGATGGAGGAACAAATCACCAACTTCATTTGGAAAGGGAAGAGGCCCTAGATAAGTAAAGCATTACTGAAGAAGAAGAAGAAAGTGGGAGGCCTCATACTACCTGATTTTAGAAGCTATTATACCACCATGATAGTCAAAACAGCCTGGTACTGGTACAACAACAGATACATAGACCAATGGAACAGAATTGAGAACGCAGACGTAAATTTATCCGCCTGTGAGCAGCTGATACTTGACAATGCCTCAAAGTCCCTTAAATGGGGAAAAGACAGTCTCCTTAACAAATGGTGCTGTCATAACTGGATATCCATCACACCATACCTCACACCATGCACAAAAGCTAATTCAAAATGGATCGAAGACCTAACTATAAAATCTAAAATGATAAAGATCATGGAAGAAAAAATAGGGACAATGCTAGGAGTCCTAATACATGGCATAAGCAGAATACAAAACATTACTAACAATATACAAACACCAGAAAAGAAACTAGATAACTGGGAGCTCCTAAAAATCAAACACCTATGTTCATCAAAAGACTTCATCAGAAAAGTAAAAAGACAATCCACAGACTGGGAAAAAAATTTTGGCTACGACAAATCTGATCGCAGTCTAATCTCTAAAATCTACAAGATACTGCAAAACCTCAACAACAAAAAGACAAATAACCCAACTAAAAAATGGGCAAAGGATACTAACAGGCATTTCACCAAAGAAGACATTCAGCTGGCTAACAGATACATGAGGAAATGCTCATAATTATCAGCCATTAGAGAAATGCAAATCAAAACTACAATGACATATCATCTCACCCCAACAAGGCTGGCATTAATCTGAAACACACAAAATAATAAACGTTGGAGAGGTTGTGCAGAGACTGGAACACTTATACACTGCTGATGGGAATGTCAAATGGTACAACCACTTTGGAAACTGATTTGACGCTTCCTTAAAAAGCTAGAAATGGAAGTACCATACAATCCAGCAATCCCACTCCTTGGAATATATCCTAGAGAAATAAGAGCCCTCACACAAATAGATATATGCATAGCCATGTTCATTGCAGCACTGTTTACAATCACAAAAAGATGGAAACAACCAAGGTGTCCAACAATGGGATGAATGGATAAACAAATTTTGGTATATTCACACAATAGAATACTATGCCACGATAAATAACGATGAATCCGTGAAACATCTCGTAACATGGATGAATCTGGAAGGCGTTATGCTGAGTGAAATTAGTCAGTTAGAAAAGGGCAAACATAGTATAAGACCACTATTATAAGAACTCAAGAAAAGGTTTAAACACAGAAGAAAACATTCTTTGATGGTTAAGAGGGTGGGGAGGGAGAGTAGGAGAGGGGTATTCACTGGTTAGGTAGTAGAGAAGAATTATTTTAGGTGAAGGGAAGGACAACACACAACACAGGGGAAGACAGCACAACTGGACTAAATCAAAAGCTGAGAAGTTTTCTGATACAACCAAACACTTCGAGGGACAGAGTAGCTGGGGTGGGGGTCTGGGGGCCATGGTTTCAGGGGACATATAGGTCAATTGGCACAACAAGGTATACTAAGAAAAACGTTCTGCATCCCACTTTGATGAATGGCATCTGTGGTCTTAAAAGCTAGCAAGTGGCCATCTAAGATCCATCAATTTGTCTCAACCTACCCGGAGCAAAGGAGAGTGAAGAACACCAAAGACACAAGAAAATATGAGCCCAAGAGACAGAAAGGGCTGCAGAAACCAGAGGCTCTATCAGCCTGAGACTAAAAGAACTCGATGGTGCCCAGGTACCACCAATGTCTGCGCTGACAGGGAACACAACAGAGAATCCCTGATGGAGCAGGAGAAAAGTGGGATGAAGACCTCAAATTCTAGTAAAAAGACCAGACTTAATGGTCTGACTGAGACTGGAGGGATCCCAGAGGTCACAGCCCCCATACTATCTGTTAGCCGAAAACTAAAACCATTCCTGAAGCCAACTCTTCAGACCAAGATTAGACTGGACTGTAAGACATAAAATGATACTGGTGAGGAATGTGCTTCTTAGCTCAAGTAAACACATAAAACTATGTGGGCAGCTCCTGTCTGGAGGTGAGATGAAAAGGCAGAGGGGGACAGGAGCTGGTTCAATGGACACAGGAAATACAGGGTAGAGAGAGGGAGTGTGCTGTCACATTGTAGGAAAGCAGCTAGGGTCACATAACAACGTGTATAAGTTTTTGTATGAGAAACTGACTTGAATTGTAAACTTTCACTTAAAGCACAATAAAAAAAAAAAAGAAAAGTGATCCAACAGAATGTGGAAATTATCGAACAATGTCATTAACATCACATGCAAGTAAAATTTTGCTGAAGAGGTTGCAGCAGTACATCAAGAGGAAACCGCCAGAAATGCAAGCCAGATTGAAGAGGATGTGGAAAGAGGGATGTCACTGTTGATACGACATGAATATTTGCTGAAAGAAGAGAATGCCAGAAATATGTTTACCTGAGTTTTATTGACTATGCAAAGGCATGTGACTGTGTGGATCATAACAAATTATGGATAACAATGTGACGAATGAGAATTCCAGAACACTCAACTGTGCTCATGAGGAATCTGTACATAGACCAAGAGGCAGATGTTCGAACAGAACAAGGGTATACTGCGTGGTTTAAAGTCAAGAAGGGTATGTGTCAGGGTTGTATCCTTTCACCATACTTATTCAATCTGTTTGCTGAGCAAATAATCCGAGAAGGTGGACTATATAAAGAAGAACAGGGTATCAGAAGTGAAGGAAGACTCATTAACAACCTGTGTTATGTGGATAACACAGCCTTGCTTGCTGAAAGTGAAGAGGACTTGAAGCACTTACTGATGAAGATCAAGGACCGTGGCCTTCAGTATGGATTACCCCCCAACATAAAGAAAACAAAAATCCTCACAACTGGACCAATAAATAACATCATAATAAGCAGAGAAACGACTGAAGTTGTAAAGGATTTCATTTACTTGGGTCCACTATCAATGCCTACGGAAGCAGCTGTCAAGAAATCAAGTCATGGAAAAAGAAAAAAAAGGACAGAAATCAAATAATATATTTCATTGGGCAAACCTGCTGCAAAAGACTTCTATAAAAGTGTTAAAAATCAAAGATACCACTTTAAGGGCTAAGGTCAGCCTGACCCATGCTATGGTGTTTTCAGTGACCTCATATGCATGTGAAAGCTGGGCAATGAATAAGGAAGACTGAAGAACTGACACCTTTGAAGTATGGTGTGAGAGAAGAATATTGAATATACCATCAACTGCCAGAAGAAGGATTTAATCTGTCTTGGAAGAAGTACAACCAGAATGCTGCTTAGAAACGAGGATGGCAAGACTTCATCTCGTGTACTTTGGACATATTTTCTGGAAGGAACAGTCACTGGAGAAGGCCATCATGCTTGGTAAAGTGGAGGGTCAGTGAAAAAGAGGAAGACCCTCAAAGAGATGGATCCACACAATGGCTGCAACAATGGGTTTAAGTATAGCAACTTTTGTAAGGATGGTGCAGGGCCTGGAAGTGTTTTGTTCTGTTGTTCCATCATTATGGGATGGAACTGACTCTAAGGCACCTAACAACACTGATGGCACACAACAACAACAACTGCTTTGGGGAATGAACCAGATTCAGTTCTGATCCTTTCCACATTCACCAGACCCTTCCTACACTATCCCCAGGAGCTTGGTCAATTGCTCAAATGAGAGCCCAGCAAAGAACGCAGCATTATTGCCAAACTAAGTCCAGGCCCAACCACTAACTAGGAGCATGACCCAGGGGCAAATTATTTGACTTCTTCAAGCCTGTTTCTTCACCCACTGTATGGGAATATTATGATCTTCCTTCACAAAGGGAAAAATGAGAGCACAATTGTTTGACACAGCAGGTGCTGCTGCATTTTGTTTTTAAAACTACAAGATCATCAGCACCTCCTCCTCTAAATTTCCCACCTATAAGTGTCTCATTTGTGAGCTGGGGGAGTCTGGGGTGGGGTGAGGCAAGAATAGTTAAGTTAAAGGTTAATATGGAACCAAGACAAGCCTCCCACTCCTCCACCTGTAGTTTGAACTTCCAGCATGAATGAGCAAGGAACAAAGGTACTTTAACACTATCTGAGGGTGAGACCCATTTATCAAGAATCCCCATACCCGAGGCCACTTCTATTTCACACTTAATTTCCCTACCTCCAGCCACCTTGACCTAGATACACCCTGCCCCCACCTTCCAGACTTCTAAGCTGTTTTACCTGCATGGATTGATTTTTCCCTCTTATCTTCGCCTATCAAACCCAATCCACATTTAGAAGTTTGGCTAAGATGTCATCTTTTCCATGAAATCTTTCCAGAGTCCCACAATTGTAATCAGTTATTGTCCTTGCTACAAATACCAACTGGACACCTCTAGAGAAGTCAAGGGACAGAGGGATGGCATGTCATGTGGGTGACTCTGGATTCTGAAATCAGGAGACCTGGATTTTGGTTTAGGCTCTATTGATATTTCAGTAGAAATTCATATGACTTCTGGTCTTTTCAACTCAAAAATCCTTACTTATACACACATATGTCCACTGTGGGTCCAAAGTTTGGCCCTAGCTTCTGAGGACACTACACCTTGGGAAGGGCAGCAGGTTTCCTTTTCTGAATTGACCACCCTCCCCCCCATCCCAGAGATTCTCTGCTGAAAAGCTGCATTGTGACCATCTCTCTGCCTTATGGCAATTTACAAATCCACAGACCAGGTGGAAAAATACCCCTGCGGGAACACTGCCACCCATGCAACCTGAACTGCTGAGTGAATTTCTAGAGAATTCTCTTCTGCATAAAGCACAAAGGGGTTTGGCAAAAAAGCTGAAGGGAGCCTGGGCTAGAGCTCTAACTGCTTGGGCTGGAATCCTGGCCCCACCACTGCCAAGCAGGGGTTCTTTAGCAAGTCCTCTAATCTCTCTGTGCCTCAGTTTCCTCATCTGCAGGGAAATAAGATGACCAGCCTGAGGCATGAATGCTGCATCCCTCATTATCATCTGTGCAGTGCAGGAATTTGCAAAGGGGAGGGGACCAACCCTGACCCATGCCCTCCAATGTCCATCCCTCACTTCTGCCCTGGTATCAGAAACCTAACTTGTTTGGGAATGGCAATGCACCCCGCTCAGCTCTCCCTTTCCCACACTCTAGCACTCACCATGTAACCTAGTCTTGGCCAGTGAAGTGCAAGCAGAAATCTGCAGGGGATTCTGGGAAAACTTCTGCTTACCTAATAAGAAGGAACAAACAGAGGCTCTGCCCACATTCCCTCTTCTTCCAGCCTTGAATACAGGAGTGATGTTTGCAGCTGGGGCCATTGTATTATAACCATGGAGGCAAATGCCAGTGCTGGGAGGGTGGTGAGAAGAACAGCCTGAGCCCCTCCCTGATGGCAACACTGGGCAGCTAAGCCAAAGATGGCAATTGGCTACTCTGCTCTTGTTAGATAAGGAAAATAATTCTCAATTTGCTTAACTACTTTATTTGTGGTTTCTGTTATTATAGCTGGACACATTTCTAAATGTAAAGGAGGCCCCTCTGAAAGCACAGCACACTCTAGATTCAGGTCACCTGCTTCCATCAAATAATTTTCAAAAAAGGAGTCAAGTGCTAAAAAGCCTAGCATGAACCCCATTTTGCTTTTCCAAATGGAATTTAAAGGGTGATACCAAATAGGAGTCCCTTGGTGGTGCAAATGGTTAATGCACTTGGCTGCTAACCAAAAGGTTGGAGGTTTGAGTCTACCCAGAGACCCCTCAAAAGAAAGGCCTGGCAATCTACTTCTGAAAAATCAGCCACTGAAAACCTCAAGGAACACAGTTCTGCAATCACACAAACAGGGTTGCTCAGAGACAAAATCGACTTAATAAGGGGTTTGGTCTACCAAACAGGGATGATAGAAGCACAATGTATATGTGTGTAACAGCACAGTGGGGAGGCCTTGCTGGGCAAAGGGGAGCAGTCACCCTCAGAGCTAAAGAGTGAGCGGGTAAGACCACTTCCCCAAGCCTGGCCCTCAGCCCAAGCTTTGTTGAGGAGGAAACACCTGACAGGGTAACGGGCAGCTGACCCACCCAACAGTCATTTAAACTGGCTATTTAATTGCCCACTCAAAAATGACAGAGCAGGTTCTGAACTACGGTGCTAGTCAGGAACGGAAGCTGTTTAGGATTGCTATTGCCCTTTTACACCAATCACACTGCATCTCTCCAGAGCTTCTTAAATAGCCTGAAATGACCTAAATGGTTGGATTTGATAAGCTCCTCTGTTTCCCTTCCCCCACTCGTCCCCCCACCCCAGCACAAGGAGGGGAAGTACGTGGAAAAATAAGCTTTTAAATCAGAGCCCGTTTCCTTGTAAAAGCAAAACTGAGAAAGGCACAACAATGATGGAGAGAGACAGATGATGATTAAAAAGCAAAACAGGAGTTTACCGTAGGCCTCGCCCCACTCGGGCTCGCTGCTCTTGGCACCATTGAGAGCCACCCCACCCCTTCTGGCTCACAAGGACAGGACTGCCATCAGTTAGCATCTTCTGGGCAGGTGATGACGGTAACTGGCCCCAGGACCCTCTGTCGTGAGGACAGAGGCCAGGACCTTCCGCAACCAGGCGCCCCGCCCAGAGGCGGGCCGTCCTTCGCTAGCTGGCGGGTTGGGGCCCTGCAAAGTGCCTGCAGCCTCCGAAGGCTGCCCAGGCTAGGGTCAGGATCCGCGCGCCCGGGGTTCTGGCGGCCGCTACACTCTTCACCTGCCCGCAGCTAGGCACCCAGGGTCCCCTCTCCCCGGCAGTGGTGCGGACTTTGCTCCTGCACCAGGCCCAGGTCGCCCCCACGCCGGGGGTCTGTCTTGTTTACTTGGCCTGGCTGCTGCGCCGGCGGCGACCCCTCCCCGCGCCCAGAGGCCTCCGGACCGGCCCGCACTCACACTCCACGTCGTGCAGCTTGGCCCGCTCCTCCTCCAGTTTGCCCTTGAGGCTCTCGGCCTCGCTCTTCAGCGCCGCCAGCGTCTCGTTCTCGTGCAGTCCGTCGGTGGCCATCTTCGCGAGAGTGCGGCGGGGAGGAAAGCAAAGAGCACGGACGCGGTGAGCGGGCGGCGCAAGCCGGGGCAGCAGCTCCAGCCGCCGCCTCCCCAGAGCGTGGTCCCGCCGCCCCGCCCTCCCGGTGATGACGCGGCCTCTGCTAGAGGCTGTTCCCCCGCACCCACCCTCCGCCGCGCCTGCGGGCGGGAGTGCCCCTCCACACCCGTACCCCCCTGCCCCCGGTACCCGCCCAGGTGCAGTGCCCCGCGTGATGCCCGTGTGAGCGCAACTGCGCCCATCACCCTGGGGAAGCGGGGAGTGTCTTGCCCATTTTACAGATGAGGAAACTGAGGCTCCTCAATGACACATAACGTGCCCGAGGACACGCACTTAGTGAAGGCCCACAGAACTGACCCGCTTCTATGGAGCCTGGTGAAGTCCCAGTGACCCAGGCGCCTTCCGTCCCCAAACCCCTCATTGGGACTAGATGCAGGGCCTAGTGGCTTCTGCCTGCAGAGAGCAGATTGGAGAGGAGGGGGCAAGGAGACCCCGCGGAGGCAGCTGATACTCGGCCTCACCCTGGTAGTCGCCCGGCCAGCTCTGCTGTTGACTTAAATATACAAAAATGAAACTATTTTCTAGTTTCTGAGCAGCCCTGGGAACCCTAGGCATCAGGAGACCCGCCTTTGGCTTTGCTTTTCCTTTCCTCCCCAGGAATCAGGTTCCTGGTTTTGGGCAGTAATGGGAGGCGGCAAGGGGTGGAGGCCATGAAGGAGACCCAGGGGCCCAGATTCGAGGCTTCTACATCCACATCCAGTGATCTTGGACGTGTCGTTTCTGAGGCAGCTTCCACCCCTTAGGATGAAGGGTGGCTACAGTTCTCTCAAGGGTGCACATCTAGGGACATTATAGTGTACTCAAGCATCCTCCCTCCCCTGTCCCCTTTAGTGCCAGGTACTGTTCTAAGTATTTTACACTAGTAGCCCATTCAGTCCTCACAGCAATCACCCTGAATGTGTACTATTAGCACCCCTATTTTACGATGAGGAAACTGAGGTTAAGCGACTTGTCCAGGGTCACACTGCCAGAAAGAGGCAGAGGCAGGGTTTGGACCCAGGCAGTCTGGCCTCCTTTGGCAACACCCTACAGACTTCAAGAGTCCACATCTTCTTTCTGACCTTGCCTGAGTGTGTGTCACTGTATGGAATGCGAAGGCAGATCAAGGTTACAGATTCTAGAATGAACATGGGCAAATGGAATTTTAGTGCCGTCCCTCCTTCTCTGTCCCCCATCTCTGGGGAACTTGCTGTCCTGGGCACTCTCCATTTGAGAAAAGTTAGAATTAATTTTTTTTTTTTTTAATCCACATATGGTTTGGAGATTAGATTTTGAGCTCCTCATTTTCCTTATCTGGAAAATGGGCCTAGTATCTACCTCATGGGGCTGTTAGGAGAATTATGTAAGACAGTCTGAGTGAAACGCTCCATACAGAGCAGGTGCTTATTAACTGTCAGCTCTCTTCTCCCTTCCCTGCATATACAGGTTTATTCGTAATGTATTCTCAGCATTTGTTTTAACTGGCATATGGTAAGTGCTCAATTAATGTTAGTTTATCAAATGAATATATAAAACAGGATATATAAAATATGTATATATAAATATGTATATACTATACAAATAAAATAAGATAAAATATATCTTTTATATAAACAGACACATTTATGTACGTATAAAAATAAAATAAAAAGTAGTACAGTACATCTGTTTCAGAGTTCATGGAGCAAAAAAATTAAGACACAGATTCTAGATCAGACTGCCCAGGGGAAAATCCTGGCTCTGCTATGGGGCCTTGGGCAATTTACTTAAGTTCTCTGAGTCCCAGGTTCTTTATAACATCTTCCTCAAAGGTCCTTATGAAGAGTGACTATGCCAAGCATTCATGCTGTCATTATTAAGGCTGCCTGACACACCCAAGAATTCACAGGAAGTTATTTAATGAGGCATTAAGTCATGGGGACACTCCTCACAAGGACGTCTCAGGAGGCTAAGTCAAGGCAACACCCTCTCATCACATCCTCGGGGCTGGCATCTCCTGGACCATAGTAGCCTGGCTGTGTATGCTTGGCTCAGGGTCTGCCCATCTGTGAAGACATGGGGTGGGTGATGCTTCACACTGATGTGTGCCCTCCTCTGAGGGCTCTCTGTATAAAATAAACCCCAAACCTCCTCCAGTCTGGAGGGTCTCCTGTCTAGAGATGACAAGGCCACATAACTTTTTAATGGCAGGGCAAAGTTTGCAAAGTGCCTTCCTATACTTTGGTATTACCTCTTTTCAATAAGTGAGGAAGCTGGACATCGAAAGAGTTGAGGTGTGCCACATTTCAGCAGTGGTCAGCGGTCGAGTTAAAGGGTAAACAAATAATTTCTTTTATAAAGATCACACATATCTGGCTCACATGAAGCAGAGGTTAAAGATGTCCCAAATGCCAACTTTTCCAAGCTGCTGTACCACTCCATAATCTCTGACATCAACTGCTCCCTCTCCCGTCTCTGGGTTCCCTAATTCAATGTAACTTCTCACAGAACTCATGAAATGGCTTATGCAGTTGTGGAGGCTGGCAAGTCCCAAATTCGTGGGTCAGGCGTAGGCTTCTCCCTGCCCAAAAGCGCTCAGCTTTCTTGCTCCGTGGGCAGGGAAGCCCATTCCCCTGTCTTTTGCTGGTCTTTTCCTGCTGGTCTGTCCTTCCTTGGTGGTGGTGGGCTCTTCTCTTTCCTGCCTCTGGGGTGGCTCATTTCAAGCCCAGTGGGATGGCAAAACTGACCAATCCCCTTGATGGGCCACAATTACCCTATCACACAGTCCCTCCCAGTCACCTGGGTGGGCGTTACAGGACCATGGCAAAAAAGGCCACATAAAAAGCAACCCATTACGCTGCACAGGATCACCCCTGTTCATTAAAATAATCCACTGAGGGCTACATGTACACAACCCAAATGCCCAGCTCCAGGTCATTTACATCGCTCCTCAGCCAAGGCTGCTGTCTGAATATTTGGAAACCCCCAAGTGCTTCTGAAAGGTCACAGCCTTGAAAACCCAATGGAGCAGTTCTGCTCTGCACATGAGGGGTCATCATGAGTTGTAATTGACTCAATGGCAACTAACTACAACAAGTGCTTGTGGTGGAGACAGCCTTTGACGGTTCCCTGGGACAGCATCTTCAGGCAGGACCTGTCACCTGGGGGAATCTACAATGCTACAGAGAATCCCACATCTAGGATTCCACAAACAGGGAGTTGTTTAAAAACAGAACAGCTAGATGAGTAGATAGCACTGCTCGAGAAGGGTAGGGCCACTAGAAAGCAGGCTTGGTTTATGAACTGAAATTTCCTCAGTTTTATAATTTGTAGAGCCAAGTTCAGAACAAAATGTGCTGCTGGTAGCAGCCTGTAACACTAAGCCTGAAGTGACATCAGGATTACTATGGTGCGCCCATACGTTTTATGCCACCCCAGGCTGTTTATTCACCACTGGCTTTATGGGAATTTTTTTTTTTTAATGTAATGGCCATGCTGGGTTGCAATGGCACCTGGAGGATAAATACTGACTTTTTATCTTCAGCTGGATAAAATATAAACTTTATTTTTCCTCTCTTTAATCAATTTTTAAAAATGTGTTGGTAATGCGGGATTTTCAGGAAAGAGTGCTTTACCACTCTTCACCAGGTGGGGGCTCTGCTCAGCCACACTGCTGAGCGCAGCTTTGTGAATCATCTGAGATAGGACTCAATCCTAGGGCTTCTGAGATGCTGTGGGCATTTTTGCTGCCAACTCATAGCTACCTCTGGTGAGCACTTGATTTTGTGTAGTTTGAAAAATGCCAGGATTTGTGTTCAGTCGCTAGTCCCTGCTAGTCCCAAGGAGCACTTTTTCTTTTGATAGTTATAACCAGATTTACTTCATAGTTAAACAGATACAGCTATTTTTCCTGTGAGTGAACAATGCAAGTGTGATTTGCATTTTTAACTACAGATCCCTTCTTATTTAGAGCCTGGTAAGGATGCTCATGGGGATCCCTGGGTGGTGCAAATGGTTAACACTCTTGGCTACTAACCGAAAGGTGAGACATTCTTGTCCACCCAGGGGTGCCTTGGAAGAAAAGTCTGGCGATCTACTTCCAAAAAATCGGCATTGAAAATCTGATGGCACATAGTTCTACTCTGACACACATGGGATCGCCATGAGTCAGGCTCAACTCAATGGCAACTGGTTTTAAGGATGCTTTTGCCTGGAGCATGTCTGGGTCTATTTCCTCTACTTCATTCAGCCAGAATGGCCTCTTTGGAGTTCCTCAGCCAGGCCAAGCGGGCTGCTCCCATGCTAGTGCCTTTGCACTTGTCATTTCTTCCACCTGGGATGCTGTGCCCTGGACCTTGACGTGACTGGCCTCTTCCTATCATCCAGGGCCCAATTCAGGTTCCTCTTCAGAGTAGTCTTCTCCAACGCCAAGTCTAAAGCAGCAATCTGCCCCACCCTTCTTCTTTAATTCTTTGAATACAGGTATCCCTGTGTCAAATGGCCCTACTCATTCATGTGCTTTATTGTTTTCTGATTCTGCCTTCTTGAATACAACAGTACAAGAGCAGAAACCTATCTGCCCTGTATACCTCTGTGTCATGGATTGAATCGTGTCCCCAAAAAATATGTGTATCAATTTGGCTAGGCTATGATTCCCAGTATTGTGTGATTGTCCACCATTTTGTCATCTGATGTGATTTTCCTATGTGTTGTAAATCCTACCTCTGCGAGGTTAATGAGGTGGAACTGGCGGCAGTTACATTAATGATGCAGGACTCAATCTACAAGATTGGATTGTGTCTTGAGGCCATCTCTTTTAATATGTAAAAGAGAGAAGTGAGCAGAGAGACAGGGGGACCTCATACCACCAAGAAGCAGCACTGGGAGCAGAGCGCGTCCTTTGGACCCGGGGTTCCTGCGTGGAGAAGCTACTAGTCCAGGGGAAGATTGATGAGAAGGATCTTCCTCCAGAGCTGACAAAGAAAGCCTTCCCCTGGAGCTGATGCCCTGAATTTGGACAGCTCACCTACTAGACTGTGAGAGGATAAATTTCTGTTTGTTAAAGCCACCTACTTGTGATATTTCTGTTACAGCAGCACTAGAGTACTAAGACACTCTGTGTCTCCAAGCTCCTAAACAGTGACAGGCATACTATAGGTGCTCAGTTAATGTTTGTTGAATGAAGGAACAAATGAATGTATGTATGTATATAGGATGTAGGCTCCCTGCCAACTTGCTCTCTCTCCTTGTTCTATAGCACACACCTGGCAGCTCTCTCTGTGTTGTCTGCTTTAGTTCCTTCTGTCTTTGAATTTTGAACTCTGTGTGATGACAGGGACTATTTATCTATCCTCAGAAAGCCCTGCTTTTTGGTGGGGGGGTGCTGTCTCCTGGGTGTGACACCAATAAGTCAGTCTCCACCAGGAAGCAATGCAAACCTTCTCCTTAGGGTGCTTCCTGTTTCTTATTTTTAAAGCTCCCCCTTTTCACCAAATCCTTGCCTCAAAGCTGCTGTATTTAAAAGACTTCTACAAAATTCTTTTTCAGTAATGTATAGTGGAGAGCTTCTGGAAACTATTATAATTGAATTCATACACACTGATAGTATGATTCCTTTGAGTAAATCTTAAAGTTATCTTATATAGATTTTTTAATATGAAATATATATATACTGTATAAAAGTTGGAAAATACAGAAAGGGAAAGTATCATCCTTCCCAGAAATAATTATTATTAACATTTTGGGTATATTTTTCCAGAGAGACAGTGCGCCACACATACATCAATATTTGCATATGTGTACATATGCAAAACTAAAAATAGAATCATACTATACATACATTTAGTAATGTGACTTTTTACTTAATGTCATGAATATCTTTTCATGCCACTAAATATTCTCTTACAAGAACACTTGTTTTTAAAAATAATTTTTATTTTGCTTTAAGTGAAAGTTTACGAATCAAGTCAGTCTCTCACCCAAAAACCCATATACACCTTGCTGCACACTCCCAATTACTCTCCCCCTAATGAGACAGCCTGCTCTCTCCCTCCACTCTCTCTTTTCGTGTCCTTTTCGTCAGCTTCTAACCCTCTCCACCCTCTTGTCTCCCCTCCAGGCAGGAGATGCCAACATAGTCTCAAGTGTCCACCTGATCTAAATAGCTCACTCCTCACCAGCATCCCTCTCCAACCCATTGTCCAGTCCAATCCATGTCTGAAGAGTTCGCTTCAGGAATGGTTCCTGTCCTGTGGCAACAGAAGATCTGGGGGCCATGACCACCAGGGTCCTTCTAGTCTCAGTCAGACCATTCAGCCTGGTCTTATGAGAATTTGAGGTCTGCATCCCACTGCTCTCCTGCTCCCTCAGGGGTTCTCTGTCGTGTTCCCTGTCAGGGCTGTCATTGTTGTAGCCGGGCACTGTCTAGTTCTTCTGGTCTCAGGATGATGTAGTCTCTGGTTCATGTGGCCCTTTCTGTCTCTTGGGCTTGCAATCACCTTGTGTCTTCGTTGTTCTTCATTCTCCTTTGATCCAGGTGGGTTGAGACCAATTGATGCATCTTAGATGGCCACTTGATAGTGTTTAAGACCCCAGATGCCACTCTTCAAAGTGGGATGCAGAATGTTTTGTTCATAGATTTTATTATGCCAATTGACTTAGATGTCCCCTGAAACCATGGTCCCCAGGCCCCTGCCCCTGCTACGCTGGCCTTCAAAGCATTCAGTTTATTCAGGAAACTTCGCTTTTGGTTTAGTCCAATTGTACTGACCTCCCCTATACTGTGTCCTGTCTTTCCCTTCACTTAAAGTAGTTACAAGAACACTTTTTTAATAAGTAATTTTTTTATTGTTCTTTAGATGAAGGTTTACCGAAAAAACAAACTTCTTTTAAACAATTAGTACACATGTTGTTTTATAACATTGGTTACCAACCCCATGATATGTCAACACTCTCCCCTTCTTGACCTTGGGTTCTCTATTACCAGGTTTCCTGTTCCCTCCTGCCTCCTTGTCCTTGCCTCTGAACTGATGTGCCCATTTAGTCTCATTTTGTTTTATGGGCCTGTCTAATCTTTGGCTGAAAGGTGAACCTCAGGAGTGACTTCATTACTGAGCTGAAATGATGTCTGGGGGCCATACTCTTGGGGCTTCTCCAGTCTCTGTCAGACCAGTCTTTTTTTTTTTTTTTTTTTGTGAGTTAGAATTTTGTTCTACTTTTTTCTCCAGCCCAAAGAGCACTTTTTCTTCAGCTTAATTTTGCTCACTACTGCGGTCCCATCTGGTTCAGTCTTCAACCATACAGCTGTTCCTGGGTACTGCAGTGGCAGGGCCCTTGGAAAGGTGCTCCCAGCCTGTTTATTTACCAAATAGTCCTCTTTAGCTTGGTTGCTTGCCAGACAGATTGATAGAAGACAGAAGTTTAAAAAAAATTAACCCTGAGAAATAATGATAGCTAAAACATTCATCGAGCACTTCCTGTGCTGGGTACTGTTTTAAACACTTTATCAAATTTACTCATTTCTCACAAGCACCTGTGAGATAGATGCTCTCATTTTCCCTATTTTACAGACTTGAGAGAAGTGAAAGCACACCACCTTCAAGAAACACAATTTGGATTTGAACTCAGGCAGTCAGACACCAGAGTCTACACTGAACCCTAGGGCTGTACTGCCTCACAAAGCTTTGGGGTGCTGACAAAGTTTATGTTGTGTCAGCTGATTCTTGGCAACTCCTTTGTCCTAAAACCCTCACATTAGACATCATTTTAAGATAGGTAACTACTTAAATTTTTAAAAAGTGGCACTTACTATTTCTGCACATATTGAACAGTAGCTGAGTTGTTGAGATTTCTTGAAAACTGGCCTCAGAGCCCTTTGTTTTAAACACTTGTCACAGGAGCCAAATACGTTAACTAGAAAGGTCTGGTCACACATCTTCTACCCAAGATGAAGCTGAAAAGGAAAAATAGCTGGGGCATGAACAGCCAACAGGAACTGCTTTCTAAAACCTCATTTTCTTTCATTGTGATCACGCTCAGACCTCCACGTGTGGGACACATAGTATAGGCAGTTCATTTGTTACCATCTGTTTATTACAACATGCTGGGTCAACACCAACTCATTTACTTAATCAGTGAGGAAATACCAGACAAGAGGTTTTCTGAATTTATCACCTCTAAATTAAAAAAAAAAAAAATTTTATTTTTTTAACTCAGCCTGCTGAAGTCCAGGGTCAGTCCTGGGCTCCCACAATGGCAACTGTAGTGTAATGGGTACTGTAATTTAAAACACTTGTTTGTTTGCTTATTTAATAATATTGTGTTTTCAGTGAAGGTTTACACAGCAATTTAGGTTCCCATTCAACAATTTCGACACAAATTGTTCAGTGACAATTTAAAACATTTAAAAAACATTCTCCTCCCAGTGTGTAAACTTTTGGAGTGCAGACAAGCGTCACCAGTTGGTGGATCCTGACCCACCAAAGCCATGAAGCACAGTGTGTTGCTGGTACCCTGCAACGCCTGCACCCTCTCATTAAGCATGCAACAGCCAAAGACCCAGGGTCCCTGATCAGGCCCAGTGCAACAGGTTCACCCATAAGTGGATGGATGGGGCCAGGACACTGAGGCAGGGCAGCCCTGGGGAGAGGCCAATCCTGACTGGGCCAGCAGGTCAAGAGAGGGCTTATGGGAGGAGATGACCTGGAGCAGAGCCCTGAGGGGGACTTCAGCAGGTAAGTGGTGAAGGGAAGTGGGGTGAGGGGAAAAGTATGCATCCTCTGTAGAGGGATGGGGATGGGGGGGTGCTGCAACATTTGGGGGCCCCACCAGCTGGCTGGAATCCCTTGGTGATGCCAATAGGTAATGCGCTCAGCAGCTAACTGAAAGGTGGCAGGTTCACCCACCAAGAAGCACCTTGGAAGAAAGGCCTGGTGATCTACTTCTGAAAAAAATCAGCCATTAAAAACCCTATGGAGCACAGTTCTACTATGACACACATGGGGTTGCCACGAGTTGGAGTCAATTCAATGGCAATTTTTTTTTCTTTTACCAAGCATGGCTAGAACCTGAAGTGCTTCTGAGGAAGGGGTAGATGTGACTAGAAAGACAGGCATGGAATAATAACACCACTGCCACTAACCCTTAGGTTGAGTTTATTATGTGCCAGACACTGTTCTAAGCACTGCACGTGTTAGCCTATTGCCTTGTGTGGCACTGAAGGGTTGGGAGGAGTGACATGGTCAGATTGTCATATTAGGAAGAGCATTCTCATAGCAAAAATACCTGGTAGATAAGGGTGCAAGCTCTGGTTGACCAGGTCCCAGCCCCTCTACTTAGGCAAGTACCTGACCTCTCTGAGCCTTTGTCTCATGACCTATCAAATGAGGATCTTAAAATCCACCCTCATGGGGTCACTGGGGGGAATTTATAAGGCAATACATAAAGCACTTAGCACATGGTCAGGTGTATAGTAAGCGCTCAGTGGATGCTCTGTTGCTCTGATGAGTGGCAGCAGCAGCAGCAGGAAGGAAGGATGGGGTGGGAATAAGTCTGGATATGTAGAAAGGAGCCTATGGCAACACTTAGGTAAGACACGAGGGAGGCCTGAATTAAAGCAATGCAGTGGGTTGATTCAGGCCATGCTCAGGAAGAAGGAGTTGGACTTGGTGATGTGTGACAACAAAGAGAGGGAGATGTCTCCCAGGTTTCTGGTTTGGGAAACTGAGGGGGTCGTGGTACCATTTTTGGAGATAGAGGACAAGGAGGTTAAACAGCCATCTTAGCCATGTCAATTCTGCATGTCAATTTAATAGGTGCACCAAAGACTGAGCCACTTTGAGTCAAAGAAATGACTCCCTGAGTCTAAAAGATATTTTGGGATGCTGGTCTTTCAACAGAGCTGAATTTGAGAGGGATGTGTTTGTGGGGAAGGTGGCAATGGGGATACTTCTGAGGGAGAATGTTGGCCATGTAGAAGTCCCCACGGGGCTAGAGAGAGTTTGGCTGAACTCTACGTAACAAAGAAGTAGAGAGATGTGTTCCAATGTTCACACAGAGGGCAGTCCCTAGGAGTGGGACTGGAAGGTAGTCAGCTACTGACCGCCACAGAGCACTGGGCCCTGTCTTCTCATAAACCCTATGGGGAAGGCAGGACATCCATGTGACAAGTGAGGAAACCTAGAGTGATTAAAGGAGTTCAAGGCCAGTGGTGGGGCCTGAATATTCATTAGTGGATCTCCATACCTTACCATGGTGCTAACTCAGTCAAGCTGCTCTGCTTTGTCAGAGTTAAAGACCGTGAAATGGCCTGCCTGCCACCAGAGAGAGCTCTGTAAACGTTGGCTTCCTTCCCCCACACACCCTGCAAAGGCAGCCAGTAACAAGGTCAGGCTGAGCACTCGGAGTAATACCATTAGGTCGGTGAGCCATGGGTTTTTAAGCAAGGGAGTAACGTCATTCAAGTGGATTATTCCAGCATTTGTGCTTCCAGAAGTAGGTCAGAGAGAGAATGGACAGCAGGAAAATCAACTAGGTTAAGAAATATATTCTGGGAAAGAGGAAATGAGCTCTGGACCAGAGTAGGAGCTCAGAAATGGAAGGTAAGAAGATCCAAAAGACCAAGTGGAGAAGGAATAGAAGGCATCTATAATCTCACCACCCAGTGAGACTCCTTTTCACACTTTGGTGTACAAAAGAATAGATTTTAAAGAACATTGGGGTGATACTATTTATATTTTCATATCCTGATGCTTTTTATTTAGTATTTGTATCATCAGCTAAATTTAATACATTCTATTGTATTTATTGTCAATAATCCTTTTTATGATGAAAGAGTTTTTCACAACTAGAGCAAATGCTTCAAAGAGCAGTTTGACAAGAAAAAGGTAAAAAGGCTCCATTTTTAACAAGTGTTATAGAAGTAGAGCCAAAATGTGACATTGAGTATATCCCACCTGAATTTAGAGACCATCTCGGGAGTAGATTTGACACATTCAACATTAATAAGCGAAGACCAGATGAGTTGTGGAATGATGTCAAGGACATCATACATGAAGAAAGCATGAGGTCATTAAAAAGACAGAAAAGAAAAAAAAAAAAACCAAAATGGATGTCAGAAGAGACTCTGAAACTTGCTCTTGAACATACAGTAGCTAAAGCAAAAGGAAGAAACGATGAAGTAAAAGAGCTGAACAGAAGATTTCAAAGGGCAGCTCGAGAAGACAAAGTACAGTATTATAATGAACACTTGGAGCTAGAAAACCAAAAGGGAAGAACACGCTCAGCATTTCTCAAGCTGAAAGAACCGAAGAAAAAATTCAAGCCTTGAGTCACAATACTGAAGGATTTGACGGGGGAAAAAATTGGACAGTGCAGGAAACATCAAAAGAAGATGAAATACGCAGAATCACTGTCCACCAAAAAGAATTGGTCAACCTTCAGCCATTTCAGGAGGTAGCATATGATCAAGAACCAATGGTACTGAAGGAAGAAGTCCAAACTGCGCTGAAGGCATTGGTGTAAAACAAGGCTTCAGGAATTGACAGATTACCAATTGAGATGTTTCAACAAACAATTGCAGCCCTGGAAGTGCTCACTCATCTATGCCAAGAAATTTGGAAGAGAGCTACCTGGCCAACCAACTGGAAGAGATCCATATTTGTGCCCATTCCAAAGAAATGACACAACCCTGCTTGCTCAAAATGAAGAGGATTGGAAGCACTTACTGGTAAAGATCAAATAGAATGTGGAGATTATTGATATCATTAATATCACAGGCAAGTAAAATTATGCTGAAAAATCATTCAAAAGCAGTTGCAGCAATACGTCTACAGAGAACTGCCAGAAATTCAAGCCAGATTTCAAAGTGAATGTGGAATATAATTGCTGATGTCAGATGGATCTTGACTGAAAGCAGAGAATACCAGAAAGATGTTTACCTGTGTTTTATTGACTATGCAAAGGCATAGTCCACTGTGTGGATCAGAACAAATTATGGATAACATTGGGAATTCCAGAACACTTAATTGTGCTCATAAGGAACCTGTACGTAGACCAAGAGGCAGACGTTCCAACACAATAAGGGGATACTAACCCAACAACAAAAATAAAACCCCAGATACTGCATGGTTTAAAGTCAGGAAAGGTGTGTGTCAGAATTGTATCCTTTCACCATACATATTCAATCTGTATATTGAGCAAATAATCTGAGAAGCTGGAGTACAGGAAGAAGAATGGGGGATCAGGATTGGAGGAAGACTCATAAACAACCTGTGATATGCAGACAACACAATCTTGCTTGCTGAAAGTGAGAGGACTGGAAGCACTTATTGATGAAGACCAAAGACTACAGCCTTCAGTATGGATTGCACCTCAACATAAAGAAAACAAAAACCCTCACAACTGGACCAATGAGCAACATCATGATAAAGGGAGAAAAGACTGAAGTTGCCAGAGACTTCATTTTACTTGGATCCACAATCAATGCCCATGGAAGCAGCAGTCAAGAGATCAAAGTGGAACAGGCTGCTCAGCCATATCTTGAACAGTACCTGTGCCTTTTTTTTTTCCCCTTCCCTAGTCTGTCTCTGTCTCCAAGTATGATTTTGCTGTTAGCGCCTCTAAAAGTTAAAAGTTAACCAATGTTTCCCCTAGGACTGTGGAAAAATAAGTTATATCAATCTAAGACTGTCAAACAAGATGATGCTCACCAGGATGGTGCCAGTCACCCCCTGGGCTGATGGGATAATAGCAGGAAAAGATCAACTGTTTGAGATGTGACCACCAAAACTACACAAGAAGAGAATGGACATTCTACACGTTCCTAAAATCCATGTCGCCTTTTCCCTATAAAACTCCAGCTGGCCTCTAGTTTCTTGAAACAGACAGGTTTAGGAGGAGATCATTACCCTCTGTCTTCTATATATCGGTATGTAATAAAGCTCTTGCTATCCACCTCACCCCTGTCTCAAGAATTGACGGTGGCAGGCGGCTCTAACTCATGAAATTGTGGTAACAAAATGACATATTGCGTTGGGCAAATCTGCTGCAACCTCTTTAATGCGTTAAAAAGCAAAGACGTTACTTGGAGGACTAAGGTGGCCTGACCCAAGCCATGATGTTTTCAATCAACTCATATGCATGCGAAAGGTGGACCATGAATAAGGAAAACTGAAGAATTGACAACATGGATAAATGATGAAAATATTATTCTAAGTGTAAGGAGCTAGACACAAAAATACTGTATATTGTATGATTCCATTTATATGAAGTGTCCAGCAGAGTCAGATTCATGGAGACAGAAAGTAGTGGTTGCCAGGGGCTAGGAGGAGGAGAAAATTGGGAGTTACTGCTAATGGGTCCAAGATTTCTTTTGGGGATGTTGGAAACGTTCTAGATTTCGCTAGTTGTGATGATTGACTCGGTAACACCAAATGTTGGTAAGGATATGGAGGGCTGGAACACTCTTCCATTGCTAAACCAAAAAAACCACCTCAAACCCATTGTCGTTGAGTCAATTCTGACTCATAGTGACCCTACAGGACAGAGTAGAACTGCCGCATAGGGTCTCCAAGGCTGTGATCTTTACGTAAGCTGACTACCACATCTTTCTCCATGGAGTGGCTGGTGAGTTCCAACCAGGTAGCAGCTGAGCACTTATGCAGGGCTCCTTCTTTTATTGCTAGTGGGAGCATAAACATGAAAATTATTTGGCAGGGCCTACTAAACATACATATATTCTATGACCTAGTTCTACTCTTGGATATATACTCAACCGAAATGAGTGCTTATGACCTCTAAAAAAAAAAAAAAAAAAAAAAAACAGAAATCGTGAACAAGAGTGTTTACAGCAGGCTTATTCATAATAGCCCCAAACTGGAAAAACCCAAATGCTCACCAGCAGAATAGATAAACTGTGATGTGTTCATTCAGTAGAATACTACATAACAGTAAAAAATGAGCTACTGAGACACACAACAACGTGGATACATCTCACAGACTTGCTATGACTGTAAATGTTCAGTGTTCAAAACCTCTCCCCCACATGCTGTACTCTGAGGTTTATATTAACCTATATAAAAGTGTCACCTGGATCAAGTTTTTAAACTGATTAAATGATTTTAAAGATGCTTAGTTTTTTAAAATATATTTTAAAAACAAATCACTTTTTTTATTATTTCAAAATAAGTGCATGTGATTTGTGGAAAAACTAGCATTTAGAAATTAAGAACAAAAACACAATGTCCTAACTGAGAGGTACGGCACAGAGACCACTGCTAACGCCTCGGTGTAGACACAATGGGAGATTTTCCTAAGCATTTCAGAACATCTGAGTATTCTAATTTAACATTAGCTAATACATACCTTCCCCAAGTCAACAGAAATAGTAGCAGAGAGGCAAGTAGTTGCAGCCGCAGCCGTGAAGGTGGAAAAGGGACTGCACCACATCTAATCTCCTTATCTTGGCATTAGAGATTGGCTTGCTTAATTCCTTCCCACCTGCAGTTAGTTCTGTCACTATTGGGGCCTTCATGGCTGCTTGCATCACATACTCACCCTGGAACCCTCTGCCCATCTACCTCACCAGGTCCCTTCATTACTCCTGTGGACGTTTCTCAGGCCCAGTCATCTGAACACTGTAAGAGGCAGAGTTCTAATTGAGCCTGTGAATCCATGCCCTCTCCATTCACCTGTGACTGAATGTTACCTGCATCTTCTGGCCTCCTCACAGTTCTGATCCCACTCTTCCCACCTTTGGCTTTATAGACGTAGTGGACTGTGGGGTGAGCGCCTCCCTCTCCCTACTTCTCCACTCATGAATTCTTTGGCCTCTACAGGCCCCATCATCCTCAAACAAGATCTGCTCCTTTTCAAGGCTGACCTCCACTCTGCACTCCAATCCCTGCCACCTCCAATAGGACTTTGCTCCTTCAGTTCAATCCCATCTCACCAGCATCAAGATGAATGCAGAGATGAGAAAGGATGGCCCCTCCCCTCCAGGAACTAGCTGATTGACTAGTAGAGAAAACAAGTGCAAAACACTGGCTTATAGCCCAGGGTAAGTGCTGTAAAAGAGGCACAAATCCTGGGTTATGTGATCTGAAATGGTTGGGTGATGGGCTCCTCAGGTGTGGGGGCAGGGGCTTATCTACGGATAATAGCGCCTATGGTAATCAGCTTTAGATTGCTGGTTATGGAAACTGTGGTGGCCAACAGAAACTGCTCATTAGCATCGTCCTCAAGCAGCACCCAGGGCCTGCACCCTACCTGCCATAACTTCATTACACCTCTGCCTGGGGGAGATCTGGAAGGAGCATGGAGAAGGTCATGGTTGAGGATCAGAAACCAGCCAACTCTCTGCCAAGTGGCCCCTCATTGTGATGCAGTCTGGTAGCCCCATGGAGACACTTATGACATTTTAGTTCCTCTCTAAAAATTCTTACATACTTTTTATGGGACATTATGAATCTATAAATATTTTAGCATCTTTAAGAATGACCCTTAAAGAGGCATAAAACTGCACTTAAGAGAAATGCAATGTCCTAGCAATTAAAAGATCTGACCCAATTTATTTGGTAATGTATTTTATTGATTAAAATGGTAAGGAAGTTCTACATGTCATTTCATCATACACAGTGGATTTAAATGAGCTGAGTTAAAACAATCATAATATGAAAGCATATTACATATTAGTAGGGTGATGTTGCTTCATAATCATGTATTATTTTCACTCCTAGATATGTGTTGGTATCACAAAATCACAGCTATTGCCTGTGGCTCTGTAAGAAATAAAGGGGCATTGGGATTCTTGGGGTGGCTCAGAAAAGTGATGGATCAACAGGCCACAGGCTGAGAGCATGTATCCCATGATGTCTTAGGCTCTAAAAGGAAGGAATGACAGGGTTTAGGGGGAACAAGAAATAGCCAGTTCCTATAAGGCTTGGAATCTCAAGAGGAGGAACTAACATAATTCTTTAGATATTTTTATGAAAAAAAATTAAAACTATGTATATTCAAATGCTGATTAGATAGAGAAAATCACTTAGGTTGCTTTTTTTTTAACATAGCTTTTAAAAATTATATGAAAAGATATAACAAAAGTCAATGACAAATATGTTGGCATTATGGTAAAAAAAAAAGGTAAAAGGCATGGCAATTAAGTGAAAAACTTCATATTGATTTCAGATTCAATATCTGATATTCTATTAAAAACTAGAGTGGCTTGAAATAGTAAATATTTTTTAGGAAAGAACATTTAGTAGTAATAAAAAAAATTTTTTTTTTTTTTAGTAATAAGACTAGTGAATATCACACCCTCACCCCCAGCAGGCATGGGGCAAGAGGATTTTTAGTGGGCTATGGTAGGCTTATGACCAGAGATCACAAGTTGTGGAATGACATCAAGGACATTATACATGAAGAAAGCAAGAGGTCATTAAAAAGACAGGAAAGAAAAGATACAAATGAATGTCAGAAGAGACTCTGAAACTTGCTCTTGAACGTACAGTAGTTAAACTGAACAGAAGAAATGAAGCGCTGAAGAGAAGATTTCAAGAAGTAGCTTGAGAAGACAAAATATTATGAAATGTGCAAACGCTTGTGGAGTTAGAAAACCAAAAAGGGAGAACATGCTTGGCATTTCTCAAGCTGAAAGAACTGAAGAAAAAATTCAAGCCTTAGGGAAAATATTAAATGACGTAGGAAGCATCAAAAGAAAATGGGTAACATTGCGAAGAATGGGAATTCCAGGACTCTTAATTGTGCTCATGAGAAACCTGTACTTAGGCCAAGATGCAGTCTTTTGAACAGAACAAGGGGATACTGCGTGTTTTAAAGTCAGGAAGGAGTGCGAAAGGGTTGTATCCTTTCACCATACTTACTCAATCTGTATGCTGAGCAAATAATCTGAGAAGCTGGATTATATGAAGAAGAATGCTGCTTCAGGATTGGGAGAAGACTCAAACAACCTGCAATACGCAGATGACACAACCCTGCTTGCCGAAAATGAAGAGGACTTGAAGCACTTATTGATGAAGATCAAAGACCACAGCCTTCAGTATAGATTACACCTCAGTATAAAGAAAACAAAAATCGTCACAGCTGGACCAGTAAGCAACATCATGATAAACAGAGAAAGAGTGAAGTTGTCAAGGAGTTCATTTTACTTGGATCCACAATCAAGGCCCATGGAAGCAGGAGACAAGAAATCAGTTGTAGCATTGCATTGGGCAAATCTGCTGCAAAAAAATCTCTTTAACCTATTAAAAGGCAAAAATATCACTTTAAGGACTAAGGTGCACCTGACCCAAGCCTTGTTGTTTTCAATCACCTCATGTGCTTGCAAAAGCTGGACAATGAATAAAAAAAAAAAAAAAGAATAAGGAAGACTGAAAAAGAATTGATGCCTTTGAATTATGTTGCTGGTGAATATTGAATATACCATGGACTGCCTGAAGAAAGAACAAATATGTCTTGGTAAAGTATAGCCAGAATGCTCCTTAGAACCAAGGATGGCAAGACTTCGTGTGACATACTTTGGATATGTTATCAGGAGGGACCAGCCACTGGAGAAGGACATCATGCTTGGTAGAGGGTCAGCGAAAAGAGGAAGACCCTCAATGCGATGGACTGACACAGTGGCTGCAACGATGGGCTGAAGTACAACAGTGATTGTGAGGATGGCGCAGGACCAGGCAGTGTTTTGTTCTGTCGTGCCTAGGGTTGTTATGTGTCGGAACCGACTTGATGGCATCTAACAAGAACATGGTGGCCAAATGGGTGTATTTCCTGTAAGCCTCAGCCTGGAGCCCCCTGTGGTTTCATAAACGTACCTTCGCTTCACATGAGACTTGGGAGATGCTGTGTCCCCAGAATCCCTCCCTCTCAGTGGGGCCCTGTCACAAGACCTATCTGAACCAAGAGGCACCTGGAAGAAAATAGAAGCCTTCCAGGAATTCCAACGAAAGCTGGCTCAGATTCCAAAGCTAAGTGGCCTTTCCAGTCGCAGGTGGTACTTGTTAATTCTTGCAAGTTGTAGCAGCAGCATTGCCACCATGAATGAAGGGAAGGTGTGGCTGGCAAGAAATAGGATGAATAGGTCCATCTGGGAGAGCCTTATTTTCTTCCTTAAATTACATTACAAAGCATTTCCAGTTTTGATTAATAAACATCATGTTTGACCTTCACTTAGTTTTTGAGAGAAAAATGCATTTACTGTGTTTTCTTCTGCTATAATCTATTGAGAAAACCCAGCTTGAAACTGCTGGGGATCTGGATCATTTCTAGAGCATGTAGGGAGGGGGTAAAAGGAAATGTGACTTGAAAAAGATATTTGGTATCCAACATCAGCTGCGATGAATCCTCTCGACTATTTAGGAGAGCCTGAAATTAGAACCAGAGGAAAAATGAATAAAGAAACCAGTGCATTCTACTTTACTATTAAGTGTAGGAGTCAAGCGTAAGGAAAACACAATGACCCCATCTCCAGTGAAAAAGCCCTTTCGAAATCATGGGAGATGACGCACAAGAGGGCTTTTTAAATAGCACAGTTCTAAGGTGAAATTATCTATTGAGGGCTTCCCAGATCAGCTCTCATACTCTCATACCTGCTGTTTCATTTCTGAAATTATTTTCCCATAGGATGGATTGAGTGTAAATCTGTTTTCTCTATCTCATGGCATAATTCTAAGTCCAAGTATGAGTAAATGTCGAATATTAAGTTTTTCTTGAACTCATCTCTCTTCCTTAGTTAAGTGGTTCACAAACTTTTGGTCTCAGGAACCCTTTGTTGTTCTTGGGTATTGTCAAGTCCATTCTGACTCGTAGTGATCCCATGTAACAGGATAGAAATTCACACTCTTGAAAATTATTGAGGATCCCAAATAGCTTTTGTTTTTATGAGTCTAACTATTGCTATTTACTGTGTTCACAATTAAAACAATAATTTAAAATATTTATTGATTGATTCATTAAAATAATAAACTCAATACATGTTAACATATAATATTAAAAAAAGTAACTATTTTCCAAAATTAAAAAAAAGATCAGTGAGAAGAGTGGCATTGTTTGATTTTTTGTCTCTTTAATGACTGGTTTAATATAAGACAGGTGGGGTATCACATCTGCTTCTGTACTCAGTCTGTTTTGGTATCTTATTTTGGTTGAAGTATATGAAGAAAATCCAGCCCCACACAATCTGTGTTTGGAAAAAGACAGACTTTGAAGACCACAGAGAACTTTGAGAATGCTACCCTAGTTCACTGGGGAAGAAACTTTAGGGCTTAAAATAAGAAAAAAAATGGATCAACAAGTCTTTTGTTTCCATTCAGCCTCTGCCCACTTGCAGAGTCCTCGAAGGTCCACAAGAAACAAGACATACCAAGGAACACAGCATAGGAGTCATGGTTTCGGTGTTTTCATTTCATCCCCACCAGGAATAAAGTGGGTTCTGAAAACTGAGGAATATCTGACAGGGAAAATTCCTTTCTGAGCTGGTGCCTTTCATTTGCATGTTTGGTAAAAATGTACTTTAATCCTGGAATTCTACAATATTAATTAAAGGCACACGCTAAGGATCTTACCTGTACTTTGCGAACGAAGGATGGAGTCACCCTTTTCTCAAAGTCGTCTATAGGTGTGTATGAATTAAGGATCTTTATGATCTGCAAAGGTTACATAGCAAGGAGTTAAGCCTTGAAAATGAACAACTCTGTCCATGAAATAATGGTTTCAGTGGTTTGGGAACCACTGGAAACCACAGATCATTCTTCATACTGCAATCTGGCTTTAGGAACCATGTGTTATCTATTTCCAAGAAAGGAGAAAACGTGTGAGGAGAGACGATAGAAAGAGGCAAGATAAATCAATTAGACAGCAGTAAGAGAATAGCCAATTCTAGTCTCCTCCTGCCCCCTCCACCCTACACACATACATACCTGTGAGTTTGGTGGACAGGAAATATGTCATATACATTTTTGTGTTTTTCAGGCCCAGAGTAAGTATTTAAAAAATGCATATAAATTTTTTTATATAAATAAAAGATACAATATATAAATAAAGTGCTTACAAATAGATAAGGGTAGGCTGTAGGAGATAAGTATGATCCCCAAACAACCGTCAAGAGCACCCCACAGCTGGCTAAGCCAGGAAAGACAATGCCAATCACACTGATCTGCTGGAGAAGATCTGGGAGATGCTAAGCAAGCCTGGTCACCTGCACAACAGACAGTGAGGTACAGCGTTCGTAGATCTCCTTGGCGTCTCTGTCTGTGGTTTTCTTGACCTGAAGCAGCCAGGCTGCCTGGGAGAGAGGTTCCAAAGTTTCCTTGGCTAAGCTGTTCTGCAAATTCTTATCTTTAAGCCATTCTTCTAAGTAGCTGATATTGCACCTGGAGTGAGAGGCAAAGGAGCAGAGAACAGCAGGTGTTCCATTCAGAACGCTTCATGGCAGGGTGCTGAATGTCCCAGTGTGTCCCCTGAGAGGGTATCAGAGCCCCCTGACAGCCTTAGAACCACAGCCTGCCAATAGGACTCAGTTTCCTCGTTTGTAACATGAGGGGCTGGACCAGATGATCGGTTCTCATGATCTAAGGATCATGGTCTAGGTGAACAGCTGTGTTACAGACTTTGGGGAAAATTTGAGAAGGAACAGTGGTTGCAACAACTTACAAAGTGAAGTTTTAGAACTGCATTAAAGTAAAAACCACCAGGGTGATATTTGAAGAGACAACTTACGTATGTATAAAAAATTGTTTGATTTCTTTTCCTGAACTGGCAGAAAATCTCCAATTGGTAGAAGGCTTTCTTTCAGCTGACTAGGGTTTTTACTCTCCTTTCTGTCACTAAGTATCACAGGTAATGAGTTGAGGTGTGGTTTTTAGTTCTCAGATGTCACCCATCCATTGTATGAGCTTGAGGAGGTAGTTACTCAACCTCTCTGGGCCTCAACTTCCCATGTGTAAAATGAGTGTTGAGAGCCCTCATACATGGCTAGGAGGAATGTAAAACAGTGCAGACACTTTGGAAAACAGTCTGGCAGTTCCTCCAAATGTTAAACATAGAGTTACCACATGACCAGCAATCACATTCCCAGGTATCTACCTAAGAGAAATGAAACATACGTCTACACGAAAACCTGTGTATATGGATGTTCATAGCAGCATTACTCATACTAGCCAAAAAGGGGAAATAACACAAGTGTCCATTAACTGATGAACAGATAAAATATGGTACATTTATATAGTGAAATATTATTTAGCCATAAAAAGGAGTGAAGTACTGATACATGTTACAACATGGATGAACCTTGAAAACATTATGCTAAGTGAAAGAAATCAGTCACAAAAGATAAGATATTTTATGATTCCATTCATATGAAATTTCGAGGCATAAAGTAGGCTAGCCTGGGGAGTGGCTGCTCCTGGGTACAAGGTTTTTCTTTGGAATGATAAAAATGTTCAAAAATTAGACTATGGTGACAGTTGCACAATTCTGCAAATATACTAAAAACCATTGAACTATACACTTTAAATGCGTGAACTTTATGGTATAGAAATTATACATCAATAAAGCTGTTTAAAAAAAAAAAAAAAAGAGTGTTGAACTAGGTGAACTCTAGTGTCAGGCCCAGCTCTGACTTTCTGGGTTAGCAGCTCCCTACATGGGTCTTCTCTCAGGTTACAGCACTGGAGTAATAATGCTGAATTAATGTATTCCACTGGAATGTAACGAGTGTGAGAAAACTCCTACACTGGCTATACCCTTTCTTTGTTGTTGATTTGTGACTCATGGCAACCCCATGTGTCACAGGGTAGAACTGCTTCATGGGGTTTTCTTGGCTGTAATCTTTACAGAAGCAGATTGCAAGCCCATTTCTTGTACACTCCCTCTAATCTATCCTACTCATCCTGCCACAGTCCTTTCTAAATGGAAACCTGAGCATTTTAATTCTCCCGCTCAACTATCTGTGGTAGTCTTGGTCACGGAGTAAACACCCTGGCTCTCCCACAGAATGTGGCAATGAATCCTGGGCAGAATGCAAAAATCTAAGGACTCTGAAGAGTAAATAATAGCAGGTGGCTTGTGGAAGAAGACCAGAGTTTGAAAAAAAAAGAGTTTGAAGTACCTTCAAATTAACAGTGAGTTTACCAAATTTTCCCCTCTGGTATTCGCTGGGCTGAATTCAATGCAGCCTGAAACTCAGCTGTGGGTGTTGATGTTGACAAGAGCTGCAGGAGAAGCCCTTTAGTTACGGCTGAAGGAGCAGAAGAGAGGGCTCCTAGTGCTCAGAGAAAGATGTGGCAGTCTGCTTCCATAAAGATTTCAGCCTTGTAAACCCTGTGGGGAAGTTCTACTCTGTCGCTATGAGCAGGAACCAACTCAACGGCAACAGGTTTGGTTTTTGGTAAGACTCAGAGAGAGGGTGAAAATCCCTTGCTTTTCCTTTTTCTTCAGCCCAAACACTTGCCCTGATGTGGTACTAGATTGCCGCTTCCTAGAGAACTTGGCACCTCATACCTGGCCTGCCTGCTCTGAGAGATCTGAAAAGACATGCCCTGTGCTGCCACCTGATGGCTCCTACTGTTAAGGTGATTCCTTGACACTATTTGGATAGTGTAGAATCTTTCTGCCCTTCAGACATAGTCCACCAGCTATGAAAGTACTTTCAGGAGCCACATTAAGTAGTCTGGGACTCCGACTGTAAGAATGCTAAGGTTTTTTTAATTTAAAACTTTGTAATTTCCTCCTTATTGTTATTTCCCATCTGCTCCCCTGTAGCAATTAGCAGTAAAACTCTAGAAACAAAAAGGGCCAAGGTGTTTGTTTTCAAGGGCAGCAGGGAAGCAGGGAATTGGGGAGACAGCACCCCAGGGTTTGAGGTAAACAACTGCAGAAGATGGAGTGGGTGGAGAGAGCTGAATAGCCAACAGGAGAACAGGCTAAGTCCTCAGGCTTGTTTGAAAAGGAAAGAGGGTGTGTGTGTGTGTGTGTGTGTGTGTGTGTGTGTGTGTGTGTGTTGGGGGGAGGAATCAAATTGCATTCTATTTGGAATGAAGGTAATGGTCTTAATAGCACTGTCATCCTTTCCTGTTTTGTTTTTACATGTACGAGTCTGTTTTCTAGCCAGGAAAATGAGGCAAAGGGATAGCTATCAGCTAGTGCTGCAGTTCAGGGACCTTTGCAGCATCTCTGTAGGATTTAAAGGCCCAGAGTCTCATAACACTCAAAATGTCCGGGATATAATTCAAGATTACTTGGCACATGAGGAACTAGGGAAATCTCAACTCACCTTAAACAAGGCAGTCAACAGATGCCAATACCAAGATGACACAAATGTTGGAATTATCTGAGAAAGACTTTAAAGTAGCTATCATAAAACTGTTCCAGAAAGTAAGGAGAAACTCTTAAAATGAATGGAAAGATGGGAAGTCTCATAAAAGAAATAGAAGATATAAAGAGGAACCAACCAGACATTTTAGAACCTGGAAATAAGGGAAATAAAAACTCACTTTTATCAAAGATTACTGGACAAGGAGCCCTAATGAAATTTGCTATAAAAATGCTATTGTGGAGATTGTGAGATGAAGTTCTACACAAGACATCGCTTTTATAATGATGATCCAGACACAGCTATTCACTGTTACAGAGCAGGTGTCCAAACTCAGTTCTACTACCATGCCTTTGCCAGTCTTGTTTCCCTGCCTGGAATGGTCTTCTCCCTTTTCTTTATCTCTCAGTGCACAGCTCTCTTGGTTCCCCAGCTTTTCCATCCACAATAATCTCTCTTCGCAAGTATTTCCTGCACCACTTGTTTGTGACTTAATCACAGTTGCCTTGAGTTGTTATTCACTATTTTGAGCTCCTCAAGGGCAGGAATCATATTGTCTTTTCCTTCATTTCCTGTGTCCTCCACCAGGAAGTGCTATTCACACAGAAGACCGCCCATAAATACTGCTTGATTGTATGATAACCACAGAAGGCCAGAATTTAAAAACTACAACTACCAGTTCTCAGTTACAGTCACTAGCTTCAAGTTTGGTGGTGTAGTTACGGGAGTGGGGGTCAGGCACCAGGTGGCCAACATCTCCAAGGTTCCAAGAGGCCCCTGTACGCGACTCTAGCAGCAGTGCAGCCCACTGGGAGGGTGGCACTGAAGGAGGGAAGGTTCTGGCAGCCTCTCAGGCTGAGTGGCGGTTTGTGGGTCCTACCTTATCTGCATCCCTTTTCTGCAGGAACACATGTCCTTGCGTAGGAAGAGGCTGTTCAGGGTCACTGCCCCAATCAAGAAGAAGAGCTGCTTCACAGCCTGCCTCACGAGCTCGGGGTCTAGGCCATTCTGGCACATGGTGCTGTAGAAGTAGCTTAGCTGCTGCAGGACAGAGGTCATTGTGTAGGCATCTGTGTCATCTATGCTGGATGACCGCTTCCAGAAGCCTGTGGGCTTCAGGCCAGAAATGCCCTGCAGACTCTCATATTCCAGCATGCCTGGCACTGCAGAGAAAGTGGAAGATCTTGTTCTATACCCAGAGAACACTTCCCACTGCTTTCATGGGTCTATTTCAGCAGATACGACATTTTCTGCAAGAGGTAGTGGATACAGTTGTGAAAAAGAAAGCAAAAGAATCTAAGGATTTGGGAGCATGGGGAGAGGTGTGGATGACGGCACAGAGGGAAGCGGAACTTTTCTGAGCTCAGAGAATGTCTTCTTTGCACCTGCTCAAAAAAGAGAGCAGATTAACGTGATAGCTTATGGTCTGGAACCATTTAAAACCAAAGGTATTTAAATTTCAGAAAATTGAGGAAACTGAAGAAAGTATTGTATGACCAAGTATGACCAAAATTTGAGTAGTACTTTAAGATTTCAAAAATCAAAAACAAAAACAAAAAACTGAGCCCCAAGAATAGCCATGTAAGAAGTAACACTTCTCCAAATCTTTCTGTTCAGGATGAATTACATTTACAGAAAGAAAACTAGTAACCATGTGCTATTATTCATGGAGTCATTTTAAGTAATCAAAGAATTAAAAGGTAGACATTTATGTAATTAAATTTTCTTGGTCTTTAAAAACTATGTTATTTGTAATCACACATTCCACACGCGATTTATTTTTTAAAAAGTCTCAGTGTTACTGTAAATATTTTTTTGTCAATTCTTACCTATTATTGGTTGAATGTTATTTTCCATTATAATAATGAACTGGTGATATATTCGTATAGCCACATCACTAAGAATTTGTCTGTATTCTGACAGGTCAAAATTTCTCAAGCAGTTCTTATTCTGACATGGACTGTTATGCTTCATGAATTCCTAAAAGTAATTTTGAGGACATAAATGTTACAATAATACAGATAACACCCCAATAATACAGACATGTAGAAAATTAAAACTTTATCTATACAATGATATTATAACTGGCTTCTCCTATAACCCTTGTACTTCAAAACTCAGTGTTTGATTTGTTTCAAATGAGTTCTTGATGTTTGAGGTAGCATTTATTTTCTAAAAGAAAAAAAATAGCAATGTTTTCTTGTATGATCTCAGTCCGCCTTACTAACTGGATGTCACTGCCTCCCCAACCCCATCCCTACAAATAGGTGTGTCCAGCTCCAATTAGACCACAGTGGAAAACAACTCCACAGAAGCTCACAGTAGAAAATTCCAAAACATCCAAGGAAACAAACTGCCGTAAGCAGTCAGGAGATATAATAAATGTGGTTTATAATCTTATACTTACAGAGTACAGACCAATCTGAAATATTTCAAAATAAGTATGTTTAACATGTTCAAAGAGATAAAAGAAAAAGAAAATATAAGGCAAGAATAGTATATTATGGTAAGAAGCAGAGGTGAAAAAGAACCATAGAAATTTTAGAACCAAAAAATACAGCAATTGAAAAAAACACTCATTCTAGACATGGCTGAAGGGGGCAAAGGACATGCCTGAAGGGGGCACCATTCAATAAATGGTGTTGAATAATATCCCTTTTCATTGATATCTCACAGGTACCAGTTTGTCTTAAATTCACTGGTCTGTGTTTTTAAAATTTAAAAAAAAAAAAAAATTTTTTTTTCCTCCTGGCAGAAGTTGGTTTTTCTTTGTTTTTCCTTTGTTCTATAGTATTATTAGAATTATTTTTCTATTTTTTAATTTTATTTTCTCTTCAAAGGGAAAATTGACTATCCATATAGAAAAAAAATATGAGACCATTACCTCATATATCAATTTAAGATAGATAATCACACCAATTTTGGATATATTAAAAATATAACTGTCGTTTATTAAGAAAATGTTCTGCACTCCACTTTGGTGGGTGGCATCTGGGGTCTTAAAAGCTTGGAAGCAGCCATCTAAAATGTATCAATTGGTTCCAACTCACCTGGACCAAAGGAGAATCAAGAACACCAAAGATACAAGGAAAATGTTAGCCCAAAAGACAAACGGGGCCACATAAACCAGAGACTCCATCAGCCTGAGACCAGAAAAACTAGATGGTGCCCGACTACCACCAATGACTGCCCTAACAGGGAACAGAACAGAGAGTCCTTGACGGAACAGGAGAAAAGTGGGGTACAGTACTCGAATTCACGTAAAAAGACCAGACTTAATGGTCTGACTGAGACTAGAACCCTAGAAGACATGGCCCCTAGACTGTCAACCCAGAACTAAAACTATTCCTGAAGCCAACTCTTCAGACAAAGATTAGATTGGACTATGAAACATAAAATGATACTCCTGAAGAGTGTGCTTCTTAGTTCAAGCAGATACATGAGCCTAAATGGGCAGCTTCTGGCTGGAGGAGCGATGAGAAGGCAGAAAGGGATAGGAACTGGTTGAACGGACATGGAAAATCCCGGGTGGAAAGGAGGAATGTGCAGTCACATTATAGCATCACATAACATTATGTTTATAAATCTTTATATGAGAGATTAACTTGAGCTGTAAACTTCCACCTAAAGCACAATTAAAAAAAAAAAAAAAAACTATATGTATATAACTGGAAGCCCTGGTGGTGTAGTGGATAAGAGCTACGGCTGCTAACCAAAAAGTCAGCAGTTCGAATCCACTAGGTGCTCCTTGGAAACCCTATGGGGCAGTTTTACTCTGTCCTATAGGGTCGCCATGAGTCGGAATCGACTCAACGGCAACGGGTTTGGTTTTTTTAATATATATAACTGTCAACTCTAAATTTGAACTCTAAAAGTTTAGAAGATAATATCTTCATGGTCTCAGTGTAGGGAAGAATTTCTTCAATAAGACACAAAAACACAAATCATAAAAGAACAAGATTGATAAACCCAAGTACATCAAAATTAAAAAATTGTGTATGACAAAGGACTCCATAAGGAAAATTAGAAGACAGGCCACAATCTATCCATAATATGGAGAGCTCTCCTACAAATCAATAAGAAAAAAAATCTAACCCTACAGAAAAATAGAGAAGTTTTGACCAGATAATTTAAAAGGGAAGTCAAATGACTAAAAAGCATAGGAAATGATGCCTGATCTCACTAGTGATCAAGCAAATGTAATTCAATTTAACAAGGTATCATTTTACACATATAAGATTGGTAAATATTAAAATGTCTGTAAATACCAAATGTTGCTGAAGGTACGAGATACTGGAAAATTCATATACTGCTGGTGGGATTATAAAATGGGAAAACCATTTGGAGAACAGTGAAAACCCTAAAAAGCTATTTTCTTATTTTAGTTCAATAAAATTTTGCCCCGCGAGTACTTGAAGGCGGAGAACTTCTTTATAATGTTACCTCACTGGAAACAGAGCTGGGCTGACAAAAGAAATTCGTTTATAGACTACAGGTGACCAATCAATCTTGTGGAGTCAGCAGTTGTGAGAAAGCAGGCATGCTGGACTAAAAGCTGTATTTTAGAGTCAGAATTTCATTAGCAGATGGACATTTAAAAATCATCAAATCTACCCCACTGATTTAAAAGTTGAGGAAACTGAGGTCTAAGCCTTTTTCCAGAAGCCTCCTGCTTGTGGTGCATGCCCAGGAGTCCAATAGGATGTCCAGTTGGCCTCCTGAGTGAGGAGAAAGCAAGAAAGCCACTTAGAGAAGATGCCATCCCTGAAGTTGGGCATTCCAATGCCTAATCCCTGAGGTGAGTGATGGCCCTTGAGGAGGTAAGAGACCAGCAGTCAGCACAAAACCCAAAGCAGATAGTAGTCCCTACCTCTTCCCCACTGTATTGCTTCAGACAATTGAGAAAATGACAAGTATTGGAGAGCCAAAAGGACAGCATCTCAAAGTCTTCTAGATGTTCCTTAAAAAAGGAAAAAAAAACAAGAGAAAGTTAGACTTGGTGAGGTCAGTTCCTCTGAGCCCTAGAACAAACATATCTTACCTGTTTGGTTAACTGGTGGCTTATGATGAAAATTAATTTTTTATTTTATTCACTAAAACTTTTATTACATTTATACTATGATGATAAGCATTTACATTTATATAGTAGGTTACAGCTTGAAAAGTATTTCTGTACAGGTTATCTTAATTGTTATGAAGCCTGAAGTAGACACTGCAGGAATACACGCAAAACCTAAGTCTCGGCCCTTCACTCCAAAGTTCACATTCTGGGTGGTAAGATAGATATACCATATCTAGGACACAGTTAAATAAGGGTGAAAATTGCCCAAATGACCGACATGGACTGTGTCACAGAAGCTTGGAGGATGGAGAGATGATGGGAAATCAAGGCAGCTGAGAAAGTCTCATGAAAGAGGGAGGATAATCTACTCCTTGACGGAGAGAGGGTTGGCAGACAAGAGTTCAGGATCAAGGACTGTGTTGGGGAGAACATTGCACCTACAGGGCAGGAAGAAGAGGAACAAGCAAAGAAGGCAGAGAAACAGAGATCAGAGAGGTAAGAGGAAAGCCAGGAGAATCCTGGGACTTGAAAGACTAAGTAGGGGAGTTGAAGTGATGACGTTAATGCTTCAGTCAATTTAAGGAGAATAAAAATGAAGGAAATACCATTAGATTTAGTAAGAGGAAATTAATGGTGACCTTTCAGTAGAGTTGTAGGGGTAGAAGCCAGATCACAAGGAGTGAAAAAGCGAATTGGTGTAGACCACTAGTGCAAGCACTCTGCCAGTCAGGGGGCAGAGAAAAATGGGGCAGTGGCTAAGAGGGTATGGGGGCCAAGTGAGGGTTGCTTTAATGTGTCTGTAGGTTGCAGGTGGGCAGGGGAGGGTCCTGGATATACAAAGGCAGTGGGAGGGAGCTACTGGAGAATTAGGGCTAGAGATGTTGGTGAGAGAGGGGATTTATACTCCTCAGGTCCAGGCATCTTTTGGTTTATAAATATTTGGTTAAACATTTCCTCCAAAGTTCACAGATAAGCAGCAAGATGAGGCAAATACTTGTGTACAGATGGCCTGGAACACAATGCAAGTTTATCCTGTCTTAAGAAAACCCAATTTATGAAAATATGGACTGGGAAAACATCAATTTATGGGAGCCCCTTCCAAGAACACACCACTGGCTTCTGTGAACAGTGACTATAAAGTACCCAGCACCACAACAAATGCTAACTCTACTCCTGTCCCCTGGCAAATAATGAACTCTGGGTATAATTTTTTTTTTTTTGCTGGCGGAGTGGGGTGGGGAAGAATTCCCCATACTTCGACCTCTCACACATTCACTATTTTTATTCGTCCCTCTTCTTAGTGTATTTAAAATAAGATTTAATTACTCATGACTCTTCTAGAACATTTATTAAAAGTGAGGTAGGCCCTGTCCCCCATTAAAAAGTTCAAACACATCCCATCAAACATTTCTTCTCTTTTGGAGGGGATAGAAGATATTGGATCTCTATTTTGCTGCTCCTTTCCCATGTTTTTTTTTCCCATGTGGACCAGTAAATTATGATACCAGCAACTTGGACTTTTTCGTACAGTTGTAAACTGGATGGTCATTTCCCAGAAAAAAAGTGGAATTCGGTACTAACTGCACTTACTGTGGCTGATGGAACTTCCATACCCAGAACAGCACAAAAAACTGAGCTTTGTGTTGAAAAACCACCCTACCCAACTCAGGCGGCTGGCTATCCCAAGATTCTAGGTTGAGCCAAACATTCCCAGAGAGCTCTTTATACAAAGCAACTCTTCTGCCACCAAGGGCCCAAGCGATGTTTGAAGGAAGATTTAATGCTTAATTAAGCTGTTATCTACTCATTTATCACTTAATGAGTTCCCAGGAAAAGAATCAGTAAGCTAACAATGGTTTTAGGATTCTGCCAAAGCTGGAAAGGAAATTAGCAATGAATTTTCTCTTACTTTTACACCAGCCTTTCCACCACACTGCTCTTTGTCCTAGATACAACACCAATGGCCAATGTCAAAGGCAGTTCCTACCTTAACCACTTGCTTGATGCCATTAATGGTGCTGTTCATGAGGGACTTTAGCATATCGGCGTCATTCAGGGAGTCTGCGTAGCGTACACACATGAACAGGATGTGAGCTGGCAGCCCAGGGATCATGTTCACCACCACACCGCGAGGCTTCAAGTCTGGAGCCGAGAGAGTCATTGAGGGTTACAGGTAACAGGTCAGCTCTCCTCCTAGGGAGCCTCTGAAAGGGCGGCAGGGTTTTTTGTTTGCTTTTCTGTATTTGAGGCAGCACCTGAATTCATAGGGATTTCTTTTCTTTTCTCTTTGAGGAATTTAGTCTGGCTCCTTTCTTGGCAAAAATATACAGGTGCTACCCGTTTCTCTTATCATTTGCAAAGTACTTTCTCCTTTTTAAAAGGCTTAAGAAGAGTAAGCATTTGTACTCTTCCCTGGTATGACATCCCTGGATTTCAGATTCCCAGTGTAGGAAAGGAACCTCAGTTCTACTCCCACCACCTAAGCCTCTCTCTGATGAGGATTGAATACAATCTCAGCAGTCATATGAGCTGCACTGAGGAGGGCAAACAGGTATACAATAACCCCACAGAGACAGCCTCTTTGGCCTTGGATAGAAGAGAATAGCGAGGAGATATAGTGGAGGAGAGCTTGAACAGCAGCCAATGCCTGGGAGGGGTAGTCCCTTTTCCTCCTCTCTCTTCCTCCATTGCTCTTCCCTAACGAGTGAAAGAAGCAAACAGAGAATCTTTATAACTGCATTGAGACAGAGGGACAAAGAAGAGGCTCCCACAGCTGTGTACCAGTGAAGGTGGAAAAGAAAGTGTAGGGGTGCTTATGTGTTCTGAAAAGGTGAAGGGTGTCACTTAAAAGAAGAGGGAGTATGGCTATGCACTGGCCTCCTGCTTAGAGATCTTGGGACCAGCTGATAGGGAGACAGCTTTTCTCCCTCCCCCTGTGGGATCATGCAGAAGATGATGGTGAAGACGGTCTAGTAAGACTGGCTCTAAGACCATCAGCCCTTGAGCATGCACATCGGGACACTGCTGTAACTGAGGCATGGCTGGGATGCCAGGTCATGTTGCCTGCAAATAAATGTCTCAACAGAAATCAAATGCAGCACAGAAGCTACAATTACTTTCATCATGGCTATTATGTTGAAACACAGATAAGGAGCTGTGCTTTTATCCCAATCTTACGATTAGACTTGGGAAAAGGCAGTGGCACTCAACTGAGGGTGATTTTGCCCTCTCCCCAAGGGGGACATTTGACAATGCCTGAGGACATTTTTTATTGTCATGACTAGAGGTTGTTACTGGTATCTGGTGGGTATAAGCCAGGGATGCTGCTCAATATCCTACAATGCCAAGGCCCCCACAGCAAAGAATTATCTGGTCAAATAGTGCTGAAGTTGAGAAAACCTGGACTAGGAGAAGAACAATGGAGGAGACAAGAGGAGGAGAAGGGACTGCCCCCTCCCAGGACTGTGGTATTGATGTTCAAGTTCTCAAATATAAAGCAAAAATTGGGACTTTCAGGTTTTACTACCGAGAATGAGGTTTTGAATGAGCTTGGCCTCATCTTCCCTCTTGTATTCCAGCATTCCAAGGTACTCTTTGGGTCCAGGGGACAAGTGCACATCATTGGCTGTAGACAGAGGCAAAAAGTCAGCCAAACACACACAAAAAACTTTTGCAGGTTTTATAAATAGACTATGTAGTCTCCTCCTACCCAGTTTTGGCTGAGTTGTACACGAACTCCTATGGGTTTTAGATAAATTAAAAATTTATTGTATCCTGAGAAATTTCTCCCGGTAGTGATTCCTATCTGTGAGTATATCTATGAGTGCTGCTGCTTAAAAGACTGAGTTAGCCTTGAAAGAATCCCTATGTATGCCTGCTATGTATCTAACACATTGGGGATATGAAAGAAGTTCAAGATAGTTGCCCTATCTTCAATAGGTTAATGTCACAGTTAAAGAAGCAAGACTTACGAAACATTTGGTGAACAAAATACCTAATTACATGGTCCTGACTAAGAGGACTGTATTAGTTTCCTGTTGTTGCTATGACAAATTATCACAAACATAGTGGCTTAAAACAACAAAAATTTATTATCTAACAATTCCGGAGGCTGGAAGTTCAAAATGGGTCTTATGGGCTAAAATCAAAGTATCAGCAGAGCTGCATTCTTTCTGGAGGTTCTAGGGTAAAATCTATTTCCTTGATTTTCCAGCTTCTAGAGGCCACCTGCATTCCTTGGCTCGTGCCCACATTACTCTGACTCCTGCTTTCTTTAGCACATCTCCTTCTTTCACTCTCTCACTCCTGCCTCCCTCTTTTCAGGTCTCTGTGATTACACTGGGCCTACCTAGATAACCCAGAATAACTTCCCCATCTCAAGAACCTTAACTTAATGACATCTTCAAAGTCTCTTTTGCCATATAAGGTGACATATTCACAAGTTCTAGGAATTAGGATGTGGGCATCTTTGGCCTGGGGAGGGGGCACAATCTGCTGTCTGGGCCTCAAAGTTTCACCTTGATCTCAAGAGGAGATGTGACGGTAGAAGCAGAGAGATTTTGAAGATACTGTACTGTGAATTTTGAAGATGGAAGAAGGGCCCAAGGGATATAGAAAAAGGCAAGGGAATGGGTTCTCCTGAGTTTCCAGAAGGAACATAGCCTGCAGACAGCTTGATTTTAGCCCAGTGGAAGCCATATGGGACTGCTGACATCTAAATTTGTGTTGTTTAGCCACTAAGTTCATGGCAATTTGTTATAGCAGCAACAGAAAACCAATACAGGGAGCATGGGAATTCATGCAAATGGCTGGAACTATTGAAAAAGGCTTCATGGAGGAGGTGCCACTCCAGCTGGACCAAGGAAAGTAAGTAGACTCTGGTGGCATGATGATTTTTCCTTTGGTTAACTTACTAGCTCAGTTCCTCTGGAGACTGTTAAAGGTGGAATGTCAACTGCTTTACTTAGCAACATTGCTCACAATAACAATGACTTCTGATTAGTCAACTGCACTTGGACTGAAAGGAGCAATAAATGAAGCAGAAATACCTGATGGAGACACCATATTTTGTGTATTCTTGAGTGTAGTGACTTGGATCTGGGCATGTTCCTTGCAAGGATCCTTCAAGCTAATGTCTACAGTGTGTTCAGAAGATACTGGCTTCCTGCTGGCAGTCACATGAGTGAGCTTGGAAGCAGATCCTCTAGCCCCAGTTGAGTCTTTTCATGACAGTGTCCCTGGCTGATGACTTGACTGCAGCTCTGAACCAGAACCACCCCTCTAAGCTGCTCCAGATTTCTGACCCTCAGAAACTGTGTGTTGTTAAATGTCTATTGTTTTAAGTTGCTAAGTTTTGGGGTGATTTTTTTATGTATCAATAGATAACTAATACAGAAAAGAAGCTGATGAGTTCAGATTTAGATACCTTGAGTTAGATGATAATAGAAAGGCAAAGGATATAGTCTTAGAGGCAAAAGGGGAGTGAGACTGAGGAAAAGGCGTCAGGATTGGACCGTGGATTTGGTAATCCTAATGTAGAGATAACAGTTCATTCATTTCAATAATAGGGACACGATGAAGAGTGGGAAGTACAGATGTGGTCCCTGCCCTCATAGAGCAGGACTGTATTCATTTATTATTGAAGGAGAAAGATCATTAATTTGGTTTTGGACATTTTAAATTTGAACTGACAGTTGAGTAAAAAAGAATAAAGGAGCTCGACTGGGACACTTATGCACTGCTGGGAGGAATGTAAAATGGCACAACCACTTTGGAAAACAATTTGGCGCTTCCTTAAAAAGCTAGAAATAGAAATACCATATGATCCAGCAATCCCACTCTAGGAATATATCCTAGAGAAATAAGAGCCATTACATGAATAGACATATGCATACCCACATTCATTGCAGCACTGTTCACAATAGCAAAAAGATAGAAACAATCTAGGTGCCCATCAACAGACAAATGGATAAACAAATGATGGTACACACACACAATGGAATACTATGCAATAATAAAAACAATGATGAATCTGCATAACATCCCACAACATGGATGAATCTGGAAAGCATTATGCTGAGTGAAGGAAGTCAATCGCAAAAGGACAAATATTATATGAGATCACTATTAAAAGAACTCAAGAAAAGGTTTAAACACAGAAAAAAGCATTCTTTGTGGTTATGGGGTGGGGAGGGGAATTCACTAACTAGATAGCAGACAAGGACCAACTTCAGTGAAGGGAAGGACAGCACACAATACAGGGGAAGTCAGCACAACTGGACCAAAGCGAAAACTAAGAAGTTTCCTGGACACATCCAAACACTCTGAGGCATAGAGTAGCTGGGGCTGGGGCCTGTGGATCATAGTTTTAGGGAACATCTAGTCAACCGGCATAATAATGTTTATTAAGAAAATATTCTGCATCCCACTTTGGTGAGTGGCACCTAGGGTCTTAAAAGCTTGCAAATGGCCATCTAAGATGCATCAATTGGTCCCATTCCTTGGAGCAAAGGAGAATGAAGAAAACCAAAGTCACAAGGAAAATATTAGCCCAAGGGACTAAAGGACCACATAAACCAGAGACTCCATCAGCCTGAGACCAAATAATAGTACCCAGCCACCACCAATGATTGCCCTGACAGAGGGCACAACAGAGAGTCCCAGACAGAGTGGGAGAAAAGTGTGGAGCAGGACTCAAAATCACATAAAAAGACCAGACTTAATGGTCTAACAGAGACTGGAGGAATTCCTGAAACTATGGCCTCGGGACTCTCTGTTAACACGGAACTAAAACCATTCCCAAAGTCCACACTTCAGACAAAGATCAGACAGGACTGTAAAACAAAAGTAATACTCTTGAGGAGTGTGCTTCTTAGTTCAATCATGTACCTGAGACAAAATGAGTGGCTCCTGTCCTAAGGCAGGATGAGAAGGCAGAAAGGCACAGGAATTGGTTGAGTGGACAGAGGGAACCTGGGGTGGAAAGGGAGAGTGTGCTGTCACATTGTGGGGATTGCAACTAATGTCACATAACAGTATGTATATAAATTTTTGTATGAGAAATTAACTTGAGCTATAAACTTTCACCTAAAGCACAATTAAAAAAAAAAAAAGAAAAAAGGAGCTCTTTAAAGAAGTGAATACAAGAAAAAGGCACAGAGAATTGAAGATAAAGACTTAGTGATAAAGGCTGGGGAGAAGAGGAAGAATAGAGCAAAAGTGAAGAGTGTTAGAAGACATCAGAAGCAGGGAAAAGGTCAGTGACACAGAAGCTAACAAAGGAAAGAAAAGTTGGAGGGTCCTTTCACAGAAGCTCATGCAACGAGGAAATTCTAAGTGTGAAGTTCAGTCTGCGTTTAGGACTGTCTGGCTTCTTAATTCTCTATTCCTTCTAATAGAAATTGGGATGTCGATCCTGTGTAACTGTGACTATACTAAAAACTGCTAAATTGTAGACTTTAAATGGGTGCACTTAAAAGGTACATTTCAAAGCAGTCAATTTTTAAACTCTTTCACAGTTTCATTTTTAAAAAGAGAACTAATAGAGGAAGAGGTTAAAAGTCCCTTGCATTTACTGGTACTATCTGGGGAGTTGTGTTCCTGCCTCCAAAGATCATTCCACTGACTCATCACTGGGCCCAGACATCACCTGTGGAGATCATTTCTTTGGGTTATGGGTTTTGAATCATCCTTTCTTTCCTTTTGGACCATGTCAGAAAATAATAAATGCATGTTGACTTTAACTGAAAACTCAAAAGAATAAGAAAGTGAATATCATTTCTCCTACTTTTTTCAGTTGTCTTGGTTAGAGTCTTGACTTGATCTTGTAGCTTTTTAATCACTCTGTCCTTCATGTCTAACTCTTCTTCAAGATTCTACAGAAACAAAAAGAAACAAGGACATTAGCTTAGAAGTATCTTAATCTATTTTTTTTTTAGCAACAGCTGTTTTCAGATATAATTTACATATCATACAATTCTTCCATTCAAAGTGTACAATTCAATGGTTTTTAGTACAGGCAGAGTTGTGCAACCATCACCATAATCAATTTTAGATTATTTCCATTGCCCAAAAAGAAACCTGTTACCCTTTAGCTGCCATCTTCTAATCCCTCTATTCCCCTAGCCCTAAACAACCACTAATCTACTTGCCCTCTCCATGGATTTTCCCATTCTGGACATTTTATATAAATAGAATTGCACAATATGTGGTCTTTTGTGTCTGGCTCTTTCACCTAGCATAATGAGTTCAAGATTCATCCATGTTGTAGCATGTATCCATACTTCATTGCTTTTTATGACTGAATAATACTCCATTGTATGGATATACCACATTTATCTTGGCCTATTTTTCCCTTGGAGTCCCTGGGTGGTAGAAACAGTTAACACACTCGGCTGCTAACTGAAAGGTTGGAAGTTCAAGTCTGCTCAGAGGTGCCTCAGAAGAAAGCCCTGGCAATCCACTTCTGAAAAACCAGCCATTGAAAACCCTATGGGACACAGTTTTACTCTGACACACATGGGGCCACCATGAGTCATAATCAACTTTAGGCAACATTTTTTTTTCTCCTTACTATAAAGTAATACTTATTACGGAGAATTTGAAAAATCTGAATGTGGAAGATAAGCTCTTTGGATGCTCGGAGCTGGAGGCAGAGAAACAGTTCAGAGGCTTGGGCCCTGACTTTGTTTTTTCTTCCTGGTAAGGAGGTGACCTTGCCAGTGCTGAATATGGCTCAAGAGCTCTGAGAGTCTTAGATGCCTATGAATATTTCCTATAAAGGGCATAGGAGTCCCTGGGGGGGCACAGACTACTAGCACTTAGGTTGGTGGTTTGAACCCACCCAGAGGCACCCTGGAAAACAGGCCTGGCGATATGCTTCCAAAAGATCACAGCCTAGAAAACCTTATGAAGCACAGCTCTCCTCTGCACGCATGGGTCACCATGAGTTGAAATTGACTCAATGGCAACAACGACCACATAAAGGGCAAAGAATGTTTAGGTTCTTCCTGAATTCTGAGGGGTCTGTATGCAGGCAGCTATTTATCAACAAGTTTGAAAAATTCTCACTCTGTTTTCCACGGTGAGGCGGGATACTTCCTGCAGGAAACTACTTTTGACTTCGCTCTCAGTTTCAAACTGTTTCTTTAATTGTTCGGTGACCTCCTCCATTTCTTGAATCTTACCGATGAACTTCTCTTTCTCTTTGGTGTGTATTTCACTTTGGACCTCTATGATTCTGAGAAAAGATTAAAGGCACTTTTTATATCAATTTGACCATCATGGAGAAGTCACTCATTGTCACAGCAAGCACCGATATTTCCAAAGATGGAAAAATACTTTGGTCAATTTATATGTAAAACAAATAGTACCTGAATAGGGGAGTCCTTGAAGTGGAAGTGAGAGACACCAGGATTGACTGGGATATAAAATCGTCCATGGACTCCTCCAGTCTCCCTGACCTGCGGAGAGATTCTTACCCTTACCCCACCCCACCCACTTCACTGCTCTCTCACGACATTCACGCCTTTATCACCAATAGCCAAATTATTATGCCTTTAGTGAACAGCCTGGGAACTAGGCACTCATAAAGCTAGGGGCTGGAGAGGTGGGAAAAGAGGAGTCTATCAAAATAGTTACAAAATGGTATCTCACCACTCTCCTACTATTTTGGGTCCTCATTTAGTCCTAATACTACAGATGAAGTCACATGATTAAAAATGCTCTCAGAGACATAGAGTGTCTATTTATTGTTCCATAAAATTAAGTGTCTCTACAAATTGGCAGCAAAATAAAATATTTTTTTTCACAGGGCTCTACCAGGGCACGAGGCCCTTTGCTGGTCAGGATGCAAAGTTGGGAGGGGTAGGTAGTTAGCAGTGAAGATCATCTATCAACGGGGATTTTAAATCTGATCCTAAATGATCTGCTAAGAAAAACTCTTCTCACTCATACAATTTTATTTTACCCATTTTTGGGAATAGATAATTCATGAACATTGGTACAACATTTCAAAAGTGCAAAAGTATATACAATGGAAAGTAAGTCTCCTCCCTCCCCTGTGCCTCAGCCACAGCCACCCTCCCTGGAGCGAACCAAAGTTTTGTTTCTTGTACATTCTCCACAGAACATATTTCTTTTTATCCTCCACTTAAACAAAAAAAACAATCCATTGCTATCGAGTCAATTCCGACTCATAGCGACCCTATAGGACAGAGTAGAACTGCTCCATAGAGTTTCCAAGGAACTGCTGACCTTTTAGTTAGCAGCTATAGCACTTAACCACTACACCACCAGGGTTTCCATCCTCCACTTGAATGGTAATATATCAAGCACATTAATCAGTACCTTGGTTTTTTGGCCTAATACCATGTCTTAGTATCTCCCACAATTTAAGAAAGACATTATACAAGCATGAACTTGAAGAACATACATGTTAACACTTACCTTCTCTGTGTCCCTGCCTCTTCACAACTGCGATTCAACTGATGAGACAATTCCTCCAGTTTTCCTACAGTGGGAAGGAATGTCATACTTTGGGGCCATATGAGTGCATTCTGATTTGGGTTTGGTCTTATTTTCAGTTATCAGAGGTCCTAAACTATCCAGCTAGCAATTAGATTTTGTTTGGGCTGAACAACATGTAAAAAATTTTTTAAACTGATATTCTAAAATTGTGGTATTTCACATAAAAATCTGGACTTACTGCTTTCTTTAAAAATAAGAATATCTAGCTACATTGGGGCCCACATTCCTGGTTGGCAACAGTCAAAGTTCAGAGGCACTTTTAAATGGGGCATACTCTCTCCAGTCCCATACACTTTCCTATTCCCTCCACCTACCCTACTTCTCACATTGATGACACCTGGCCCAGGGGAGAGTCAGAGAACGAGACCCCCTGGGTAAGATGACCTTCCTATGTCATTTCCTGGATACAGGAAACCATTCTCTAAAGGGAGGCTCATGAGGGAGGGCTTCAGTTACCTCTTGTTTTTTCAGTTTGTTCATTCAGGCGGATTTCAAGATCTTGCTTCTGTTTCTCCAGTTCTGCAATTTGCTGTTTAAAGCCTGGAATCATCTTTAGAGTAGAATTAGAAACATTAGAATAGAAAATACTTTCACCTCTGAACTTTAAAACTTTGGAGCTGCTCAGAAGCAAGCTAAACTGTCTAGCTGTTGAGCCCCATGGAATGTATCTGTAGCATAGTTTTATAAGAAGAAAACTTTTCAAGACATTAGACTGGACTGGCTTTATGTTTTTTACCTCAAGAGTTATACGGTCACTGGAAATACCAGCCTGCTCAGAGGAAGCAGTTCCCTCTGGTGACTGTGCTGGTGACTGAGTGCATATATGTGCAGTAGAATGCCTGACATCACCAAAGTCTTCTGGGAAAGAAGGAAGTGCACTATGGGAGAAGGTGTATGGAATCCTAGGTTGAGTTGAGGGAGGGGCATGGACATCACTCTGCACTGTGAGCAAGTAGCAGCCAGCCTCTTTGGGTCCAGGCCCAAGACATCATCTTCTCATCCAGGAACAGGAAAAGCAGTCTGAAAGGGATCCCACAGTTCCCTCTGAATTGTGGGTGTAAGCAGCTCTATTAGCAGAGGTCTGGAATCATTCAGTATGTTCCACAGTCCTTCATCCTTGTCTATCTGTATATTTCTTTACATGTCCATCACCTCCTCCTCAGTCAGGCAAAAAGTTTTTTTGTTGTTCAAGTTTATAAATACACCCACGCCTCTGAAGTTCAAATGAAGAATATTTGTTTGATTGGGCAATGGATCTCACAGAGAATTCCTTATTCAAAGTTTCATCCAATGAATAAATAAAGACATGATGTCTCTTCACTTGGTGACGCAGCCCTGAGATTTTCTAACGCTTCCAGGTTAGAGCAGAAGAGGAGACAGTAAAGAAGCTGAGGAGGGGCAGCCAGTGAGGCAGGAAGAAAAATCTAGGAGACCATGGTGTCCTGGAAGCCAAGAGAACAGAATGTTCAATAAGGAGGGAGAAGGAGTGATGAACTTCGCCAAGTGCTGCTGAGAGAATGAGTAAGACGAGAAGGAACCCTTGGTGATTAGCTCTGTGGAGGCAGATTCAGTTAGTGGGTGGGGCACAGGGCAGATGGGGTGGCTGCAGAGTAAATGGGTGGTAAGAAAGCAGTTAGGTGGCCTTTGGGAATTCTGGCCACCTCCCCAAAGAAACGGGGTGGTAGCTTCAGGGGATGTGGGATTAAGAAGGGGCGCTTCTTAAGAGGGGGAGATTCTGAAAGCCTTTCTCCATGCCAGTAAGAACGAGTCAGAAGATATGATGAGACAAATGCTATGGGCAAGGATGGGCATTAGAGAAGAAGGAGATGAGACCCAGAGCATGAGCAGGGGGGACTGAACTTCTCAATGCCCTCACCTTTCAAGGGTCACCCTTCTTACCTTCATTTTTTTTTTTTTTGTTTGTTTTTGGTTTTTTTTTGGTCACCTTCCAAGGGGCTAGGGCTAAACATACATAATCACCCCCACACACACTCATATATACATACTCACACACACACATTCACACTCACTCACAACTCACACATTCACACTCACATTCACACACACACTCTCTCACATATACACATCACAAAATGTGGACACAGTCTATGGTAAACAAACATACTCTCAATCAAAGTGCTCTCCAGTCTGGGGACATTTTATAATTTTACCTTCTGACCCAGTTATTTGACTTCCTGAAAAAATGATGTATACCAATCGTTTTACTTCCAAAAGACTGAATTCTTCTCTACCAACAAATAACGTTTCTAGAAATATGGCCTTAACTGGGGCCCGTGGCCGAGACCATACCATGTTTTCTGATGTTAGCCTGGTAACTTCATGACGGATACTTTCATTGATGTCATTCTCTTCTCTAAAGAATTTTTGCAGGTGGTTGATTTCTTGACTTAGATGCATCACTTTGAAATTCAAAGCTTCAATTTCCTTTTCATAGCAATCCTTCTGGGACTGGAAATGACTCTCCAAAACACTGTTAAAGCAGAGTCAGGGAATGAATCATACAGTCTTCATTCTGCCGTGCTGGTGACTGAGTGCGTATATGTGCAGCAGTTAGAAAACCCACAGATACATTAAATACATAAAATTTACTTATATACACATAGTCATAGGCTATGGGGTTGTTGTTAGGTGTCATTGAGTCAATTTTGACTCCCAGCGACCCCATGTCTTACAGAGTAGAACTGCTCCATAGAATTTTCTAGGCTGTAATCTTTATGGGAATAGATCACCAGTTCTTTCTCCCCCAAAGCTGCTGGGTGGGTTCAAACTGACAACCTTTGGGTTAACAGCTGAGCGCTTAACTGTTGTGTCACCAGGGCTCCTGCCATGGAATGAGGAATATAGAATTATAAAATTCTCCTAGCCATTTAGGAAGCATTATACGAGGTTACCATCAAGTAATGATAAGAATTTTTATTTTAGGAGTTATTAAAATTACTTTCTTACTCTCTTAATAATTTAAAAATACACATCAAACTCCTTAAATTTAAATAAACATTAGAGCCCTGGTGGCACAGTGGTTAAGAGCTCAGTTGCTAATCAAAAAGTTTGCAGCTTGAATCCAACAGTTGCTCCTTGGAAACCCTATGGAGCAGTTATACTCTGTCCTATAGAGTCGTTATGAGTTGGAATCCACTTGATGGCAATGAGTTTGTTTTTTTGTTTTTATAGCAATATTGGTCAACTTATTTGATATAATCAAATTTTCACTCTACAGGTCATGGGCTTTATTATTAGGCAGGTTAGCCCATAAAAAGTTTACTCTTCATTACTAATATTACCTATTCTTGGAGAAATATGTCTAGTAGTTAAAGATCACTCTGCCGTATTGAATTTACTTTGTGTGTTAAATATATATAAGATAACCTTTTGACTTTGTAATAGTCTATCTGTGGTTTCTCAGGCCATAAAATCTCTGAAAAATGAAAAAGAGTCCTGAGGGGGATTTCTAACCGGGTTGCTTTCTTTAGGCCTTCATAAGCAAACCAAAGTTCTCCATCTTCATTTAAATGTCCCAAATCCTCCACAGAGAGCCTGGAAAACAAGGAAGGTAAGAAAATAATCTTTCTCATGTTTTACATCTTTTAAATGTGTGATAATGCACAATGGTTGTTAAAGCGAAAAATGGTTACCTGCTTCTTACGCCTTCAATATCATAGCTTTCAAGAAGTTGTTTTGTGATCTCTGACATCTTTTCTATAAGAAAAAGGCAGAGCTTGTATAAATTACATTTTTGCATGATTTCCTTTCTCCTATTCCCTTTCCAGGGCTCAGTTCTCAGACTTTATACAGAATCTCCAGCTAACCAACACATCAGCTAACTAACCTACCCAGGTAGCCAACAAATCAGGTAACTAACTTAACAGCTATCTAACCAACCAACTAGCTAACCATCCTACCAGCTATCCAACCAACTAGCTATTCAATCTACCAACTAACCAACCTACCAGGTATCCAATCAACCAGCTAACCAACCAACTTCATGTTAATCAAAAGACACATTTCCTTACAGTGACACACCTATGACAAATTCAGTCTGTACCCCAGAGACTAAGTGACTCATGTTTTTTGTTACCTCTCATTTCCCGTTTCTGTGACTGCACATGTTTTTCCACATCTATCTTCTGTGTCTGAAGTAGCTCTATCTCCTTTTCGAGCTCAGAGACTATCTGAATTACAGCAATGTTGAATCAGATGAGGAAAAAAATAGCTGTTATTATTTATATCACATAAAGGGAACAGTATTATAGTATTGTGTGTTGACATAAGGCATCTTCACTGTAGTTTCTTAATTAAAATAATATAAATCCATCACTGCCCATATAGCTTGGCCTCAAAGCATGATTAACTGCTTAAAATGTTGTTACTTATTCCCAGACTTACCTGGTTATATCAGTAGAATTATCTTTTCTAGTACATGAAGGACAAAAATAACTACTTCCTACAAGTTCTGGGTGGGTTGGAGGGAGGAAGAGCTGAGAAAAGTGAAATCATAGGACTAAAATTCTCTTCCACTGGATAATAAAATCTTAGATGGAAGGATGTGGGCAAAGTTGCCACTTTCATAATTATGGGTCTCAGCTTCAGCCAGGCTTAGAGTGGAACAGCGGCAGAGGCAGGGTGATCTCAGGAGGTCTGGGAGTTAGCTGTGGCCTGTGGGCTGGGGTCCACCGAGGGGTAGCTCTGGTTGTGGGAACGAGATAGTGCCTGCCTTTCGTAGGCCTTATCAGCTCAGCCTGAGAAAGGATCACAGGTTTGTGCTTTTTTAGCTAAGGGAGGTAAAAGACTTTCAGAAACAGCAGGGTAATAATTGACTCCTTCTTGATAGTTTCCCAGTTACTCTGAGTGTTGATGAGCTATAGCCCATTTCTACAGAGGGTGAGGAGGGGATCTAATGGACTTACTGAGCACTTTACATACACGACCTGGTCCTCATGACAGGCCTATATGTGAATAAGAGCGATCTTTTATGGTAGACCAGGTTGACGGTGGACAAAGGACTATTGAGTCCTAAAGTGCTGCTTTTCTTTACGATGCTTCGGTGAATGCTCCAAGTCATATCTGTATTTACTTATGCTTCATAAACTAATCACAACACATAAACTTGATGACTTGTGGGCTTATTTTCTTTGAAAATAAGACTTAAGTCCTTAATATATCACATTAGAGAGTGTGGACCTCGATTTTCACTACAAAAGAGGAAGTGAGTGATATCTACTGGTGACTCACTCCAAATGCAGGTACACAGTTTCCTGAATTTCAGATGCTGACTGTAGCCAGATGACATGACCCTACAGATTGGCATCAGTCTTACATGATTACTAAGAATGAAGTCGTCTGGTAAAAGTGACCCTTCCTGGTTATCTGGTCCAATCCCCTAATTTTAAACAATAGGAAACGAGGGCCCACAGAACATGGTCAGCTCTATTAAGAAATTCAAAGGCTACCTGACGTGATTCCAAAAGCTCTTCTAAAACATGCATGGCTATTCCAGAGCATATGTGCATAACCTTAACAAATAATTCTACCATGGGTTTCACATAGTTAGTGGAAGCTTAAAAGTGTTCCAATTTAAACCGAAATGTTTTACATTTTTTCTGGGTTGTATTTAAGCAGGTTTGTGCTTTTTGGCAAGGAAGGAATTCAGTTAAGCATTGATTGTCTAAGCACGGATCAATACTTTGTGGATTTTATGGTAACAGTTTAAATGGAAGATTCAGATAATAAAGTAATTTAATTTGATACAGATATTTATAGATATATCACAACATGATGAACTATATAACAAGGTTCACGTCAATTTATAATTTAATTTGGATGTACTCTGTAGGACAACATATTTCAATAATTATGTAAACATAACCTCAAAAAAAGAGTAGTGAAAATCGAGGTCCACACTCTCTAATGTGATATGTTAAAGACTTAAGTCTTATTTTCAAAGAAAATAAGCCCACAAGTTGTCAAGTTTTATCTGTTGTGATTAGTTTATGAAGCATAAGTAAATACAGATATGACTTGGAGCATTCACCGAAGCATCGTAAAGAAAAGCAGCACTTTAGGACTCAATAGTCCTTTGTCCACCGTCAACCTGGTCCACCATAAAAGATCACTCTACTCACATATAGGCCTGTCATGAGGACCAGGTCATGTATGTAAAGTGCTAAATCAAAGGCAGCTTTGGAGTTCATACTTGGAATGACTAAAGGAGACAGAGCCCTTTCTCTGTGGCCTCTACACAGGTGCTTTAGCTGTCTAATTCTGGGGGAACGTGAAATTGCTTTCGCTCAGGGAGTTAAGTTAGGGTTCGTGTAAAAGTAAGAAGGGCTTCTACCTTTGTCTGCTTGCTCAGTTGGGCCACTTCCCCCTTCAAGCCACTAGAGGTGACGCGCTCTTCCTCCAGTTGATGGTGGAGTTGCATCTTCTCGTCCTTGAGAGCTTGAATTTCTCCTTTCAAAGACCAAATCTGCTTCTCATAGTCTTGAGTTTTCAGTTCAAAACTTTTTTCAAGAAGTCTACACCTCAAAGGAAGAGAGTAATTAGTTTAAAATAGTCTTTATCTTGAATTAGAACAATATATCATTTTGAAAATAATCAGAGGAGACTAGGGAAAGGAGACAATTTAATTAGTACCTATGTGACAGTTCCAATAGACAATGACCTTATTTTTAGGAGACTCCTCCCTGTTCTTTTAGGTTAAAGACAGTCTTTTCACCCTCTGATCTGAGAAGGGTGGCTCTACAATGATTATACGCAAGAAACACATCGAGAAGGACTGAATTTAAAGACACAATGGTTGCTGAGGCATTGTATACCAAAGCCTCCCTGGTTTCCTGAAGTCCACTGGAGGGGCTACTTCCCTCAGCAAAAACCTTGGCCCGTTCTCCAAAGTGCTGGCTCCTTCCCAGTTCCAAGGATTTCGAAGGGTCTTGGTTTGATTCTAGGGAAGTTAACATATCCATGGACATGTCCACAGGTCCAGGCCTTCAAATATTCGAAAATAAACTGCAGCAAATCCAGGTGCTCAAAAGTCCATGGAAACTCAATTCATTTGTGAGAAGATGCCTCAATTAAATATGTGATAATTGACTAAGAAAATAACTGAATAGAGATACATGACCAAGACCAGCCCAATGGGGCCCAGTCAGAACTGAGGCAGTACTAGGCCTCTGTGCATGTATTAAGTCACCATTCTACTTGCTAGGCCGTAGCTTCAGTCCTCTCAGCTTTATGGCCTGCTTTTAGAAACCAAAGAGAAAAATCCCCAGAAAGAGAGCCATATTCCCAAAACATTTTTGTTTGATTCCCTTTTATAGATATTAACGATCTTTTTAAAGTTTTTCCCAGGTTTTTCAAAAGAACTTAGTGTTTCTAAGAGGTGGGTAAAATACTTTAAAGAAGCAAATAGTAGCTGGAAGTCTTACGTAAAGAATCTTAGGTTTGTACCCTAAGCTGGCTGGGGGTGCACCCACATACTGCTGCATCTTTGCGCCTCCCACAGGCTGTGGCAGGACCAAGACTTGCCATTCAGCTGGGCAGGGGACAGATGAAGCCACAGGTGAGTGCTGGTGAAGATGAAGAATGAGAGACTAGAAAAACACGGTGCTCCCTTCATCTGCCTGCCCAGTACTGGCTCCACTGGGATTCCAAAGAGCACACATGACCTGGCCTCAGCCTGGCTCTCAAGCCCACAGCTTGAAATGACCACTTCTAAGTGGCCAGGGTGAGATGCCAAGAGTTGATTCCTCTTCTAGAGTTAAGAGTTCATTGAAAAATATATTTTTCAAGGCAAATGAGTTAAATATACATATTTAACAACTGATGGAGGATCATGAAACACTTCGTGTGTTTGTTAAGTTGGAGCTCCAATGACAACCCCTTCCCTCACCTTTCTGGGATCCTGCCCTTACCAGACCCAGGCCGTCCTGCTGACCACACAGGGAAGTTATACACGCTACCACCCCAGGCAGCCCTACGCCTTCTAGTGCCCAGCAGAGACTTGCCAAGAATGTTCCTTCTCTCCCCAGAGCCCTGCCATGCACCCTTACTTTGAGATGCAAAAGCCTTTGAGTCGCTTTTCTAAGAGATAAGGGCACAGACTGGAGCCCTTGAGATTAGCAAAGGGTTTGATACTGAGCTAGGAAAGGTGGAACTGGTATATCACAAGCTCATGGAGACCTGCCTCAATTTTTCCAGGTGGGTTACATACATTATTGTCTGGGACAGGAGTCAAATTAACAGGTGCAATAGGTGGGCGAAGGGAGAGAATTTTATTTCCTACACAATAATCTTAATTCTTGGACTTGCTGAAAGCTGACTTACTCTGAACCTCTCATCATTTCAGCAGTAAAGTGAAAGCAAGAAATCCCTAGTGGTCCTGGGTACCTATCCAGCAGGTCCATGGTGCCCATCCAGCAAAAGGCATTTGGTCAACTGTGTAGTGCCCAAGAGGAGCATACCATGAAACGTAGCTTTCACAAATCTCAAAGCCTCTCATCTCCTAAAAACAGTCCACCCTGCTCTTCAGTATCTGTGCTCTGCGCAGAGCTAGCTGCTATCTGCAAGCTGAGAAGCAAAAGATAAAACAGCAGAGACAGAGAAGGTAGTGGTAGCTTTAAGGCAAACTAGATTTCATACATTCTTTGTCGTTCTTCTTTTTGCACATCATCAAAGAGCTGCTTGGTGAGGTTGTCCATTTTCTCTGTGAAAAGAGAAGATTCTTTGAAACATATCTGCCAAACCAAGGTCTTGATTGCTTCATATCATATTTAAGAAAGTGAGAATGTAAGATCAGTCATGTGACTGAAGGTAATGGTTGTAATGGTTGTTTTTTATAAACTAGGAATATAGATAAGGGGCTTTCAAAAAAAAAATTCTTACAAATGTTAGAATCTCTGAATAGTCTCATTTACAATACAGCAAAACCTGTGAAAGCCAGAACATCTATAAGGTGGAAACCCGTTAGAGAAGGAAAACAAAAACATTCTCCACTAATAGACAGCAGTAGAAAAGTGGTAAGACTGCACCTTGTCAGAGGTGGATATCTTGGAAGACCCATAAAAACAAGATAGTCCCATTGAGTTCCAGCTCTCACAGGTTTCACTGTACTTTTATTGGCCTGGACACTTTTATTAAAATATGTAGGCTTTGAGATAATAAATATGTTTATTAAAAATAAACAGGAGAAGGGGGGCCAAGATGGCTGACTAGGTAGACGCTACCTCAGATCCCTCTTGCAACAAAGACTCGGAAAAACAAGTGAATCAATCACATACACGACAATCTATGAACCCTGAACAACAAACACAGATTTAAAGAGTTCACCTGAGTGACAGAGATGGAGAACGAACAACTACGGGGAAGCAGCGACTGTTTTTGGAAACTGGAGCCAGCGTCCCAGTCAGGTAACCTTGGCGCCGGGCTTAGGGCTGGGCGCAGGGGAGCTGAACACAACACCTTGTGACGGCGCAAACATGGGGCGCAGCCCTACCCCTCTGAACTGACCCCGGGAGGGGGCCCAGCCAGTCCGCGCGGGTGGAGTGGCAACTCGGCTGGTGGGAGGAGAAGTCCCCGGGAGGCAGTGACTGGTTTTGGAGCCGGGAGTGCAGCCTCCCAGCCGGGGAACCTTGGCGCCGAGCTTTGGACCGGGCACAGGGAAGCTGAACACGGCATCCAGTCCCAGCGCAAACACGGGGCGCAGCCCTACTCCCCTGAACTAACCCCGGGAGGGGGCCCAGCCGGTCCGTGGAGTGGCACAGCGAAGCGGCTGGCGGGACAAGAAGTCCCTGGGAGGCAGCGACTGATTTTGGAGCTGGGAGTGCAGCATCCCAGCAGGGGAACCTTGACGCTAGGCTTTGGACTGGCAGTGGAGGATCTGACCATGGCTCTAGCGGGCCAGACCCTCGGGGACAATCTCCACACAGCCAGCACACATAGGCGACACGCCCCTCGGGAATCTCAGATAAAATAGTCATCCCAAGCAAGATAAGCAACTTTGGCTATATTCCAGGGTGCTACTCTCTCCTGTTTTTCTGAACCCTTCCCTCCCCTTCCCAGGCGGCTTCATTAACATTGGAATTTCCTGAGCCAGAGGGAGAATGGCTCCTGCTCTGCGGCTTTTCTTTTCCTTTTTTTTGGGGGGGGGGGGTCTTTTCCTAACCCATTCTTCCGGCCTGAGAGAAGCAACCACAAAAAACCCAGGGACCAAAAATTCTTCCCTAATTGGACTAAAAACACAGAACCATCTACAGCCAAGCATATATGATCCAAATCTCGGGCTTTCATCCTTACAGGGAACAAGGTGGCTGTTATAATGCAAAGGCAGTTCTAATAAGGATCTGACTGCATTTTTTTTTAGCAGATTTACTGGAAAAACAAGTTTCCCAGGTCTGATATCTCTGCTTATTCAACAGAGCCCTAACTGACCCACAACAGGGAACTGAGGGCTGAAGCTACCCCCAGACCACCTAGCCTCTTGCCTTAGGGGTCTAAGGAGGGTGACACCTACCAATCAGTAGAGGTACTTGCATTGGGTGCCTAAGGTACAGCTGCAGTGCCCTCCCACCAAGGTGCTATAGGAATAGAGACACACCTACCTCACTGACATTTGGGGGAAGCCTGTCAGCATCCTGCCCCCCCTGGAGTGTGAACCCCAGCTGCTAATAGAATCTGGTGCACACAACTATCACCACTACTTCTCGAGGTGGATAGGTGTTAGGGTACAGCACACACTTGATGACCCAAAATCAGATTCTACTCAAGAATAGTGAATAGACTCAGGCATATATATCTGGCAACAGCCCAAACCAGCTGGTAATAGGTCATAAGTAAGTCAAGGGCTACAACAAACAAGACAGCACAATCTAGTAGCCCATCCACGTATATTGAAAGAAAACAAAACAAGATAAGACTCAGTGAGCAAATATAGAACAAATCACTACTCTATCTTAGTGATGGCTCGGAGACAGCAGTCGATATCAAACCACATAAAGAAGCAGACCATGACAGCTTCTACAACCCCCAAAACAAAAGAATCAAAATCTTTCCCAAATGAAGATACGATCCTGGAATTATCAGATACAGAATATAAAAAACTAATTTACAGAATGCTTCAAGACATCAGGGATGACCTCAGAAATGAAATAAGGCAAACTGCACAAAAAGCCAAGGAAGACACTGATAAAACAGTTGAAGAACTCAAAAAGATTATTCAAGAACATAGTGGAAAAATTAATGAGTTGCAAGAATCCATAGAGAGACAGCAAAAGATTAACAATAAAATTACAGAATTAGACAACACAATAGGAAGTCAGAGGAGCAGACTCGAGCAATTAGAATGCAGACTGGGAAATCTGGAGGACCAGGGAATTAACACCAACATAGCTGAAAAAAAATCAAATAAAAGAATTAAAAAAAATGAAGAAACCCTAAGAATCATGTGGGACTCTATCAAGAAGGGTAACTTGTGTGTGATTGGAGTCCCAGAACAGGGAGGGAGGACAGAAAACACAGAGAAAATAGTTGAAGATCTGCTGACAGAAAACTTCCCTGACATCATGAAAGATGAAAGGATATCTATCCAAGATGCTCATCGAACCCCATATAAGATTGATCCAAAAAGAAAATCACCAAGACATATTATTATCAAACTTGCCAAAACCAAAGATAAAGAGAAAATTTTAAAAGCAGCCAGGGATAAAAGAAAGGTCTCCTTCAAGGGAGAATCAATAAGAATAAGTTCAGACTACTCAGCAGAAACCATGCAGTCAAGAAGGCAATGGGATGACATATATAGAGCACTGAAGGAGAAAAACTGCCAGCCAAGGATCATATATCCAGCAAAACTCTCTCTGAAATATGAAGGCGAAATTAAGATATTTACAGCTAAACACAAGCTTAGAGAATTTGCAAAAACCAAACCAAAGCTACAAGAAATACTAAAGGAAATAGTTTCGTCAGAAAATCAATAATATCAGATACCAGCACAACACAAGGTCACAGAACAGAACATCCTGATATCAACTCAAATAGGGAAATCACAAAAACAAATTAAGATTAATTAAAAAAAATGCTCAAAACAGGGAATCATTGAAGTCAATATGTAAAAGATCACAATAATCAAAAAGAGGGACTAAATACATGTGGCATAGAACTGCCATATGGAGAGGGATACAAGGCGATATAGGACAATACAAGTTAGCTTTTTACTTAGAAAAATAGGGGTAAATATTAAGGTAACCACAAAGAGGTATAACAACTCCATAACTCAAAATAAAAACCAAGAAAAACGTAACGACTCAATAAACATAAAGTCAAATACTATGAAAATGAGGATCTCACAATTTACAAAGAAAAACATCTCAGCACAAAAAAGTAAGTGGAAAAATGAAATTGTCAACAACACACATAAAAAGGCATCAAAATGAGAGCACCAAACACATAAAATACTTGTCTATAATTACGCTGAATGTAAATGGACTAAATGCACCAATAAAGAGACAGAGAGTCTTGGACTGGATAAAGAAACACAATCCGTCTATATGCTGCCTACAAGAGACACACCTTAGACTTAGAGACACAAACAAACTAAAACTCAAAGGATGAAAAAAAATATATCAAGCAAACAATAAGCAAAAAAGAAGAGGAGTAGCAATATTAATTTCTGACAAAATAGACTTTAGACTTAAATCCACCACAAAGGATAAAGAAGGACACTACATAATGATAAAAGGGACAATTGATCAGGAAGATATAACCATATTAAATATTTATGCACCCAATGACAGGGCTGTAAGATACATAAATCAAATTTTAACAGAACTGAAAAGTGAGATAGACACCTCCACAATTATAGTAGGAGACTTCAACACACCACTTTCGGAGAAGGACAGGACATCCAGTAAGAAGCTCAATAGAGACATGGAAGACCTAATTACAACAATCAACCAACTTGACCTCATTGACTCATACAGAACTCTCCACCCAACTGCTGAAAAGTATACTTTTTTTTCTAGCGCACATGGAACATTCTCTAGAATAGACCACATATTAGGTCATAAAACAAACCTTTGCAGAATCCAAAACATCGAAATATTACAAAGCATCTTCTCAGACCACAAGGCCATAAAAGTGGAAATCAATAACAGAAAAACTAGGGAAAAGAAATCAAATACTTGGAAACTGAACAATACCCTCCTGAAAAAAGACTGGGTTATAGAAGACATTAAGGAGGGAATAAGGAAATTCATAGAATGCAATGAGAATGAAAATACTTCCTATCAAAACCTCTGGGACACAGCAAAAGCAGTGCTCAGAGGCCAATTTATATCGACAAATGCACACATACAAAAAGAAGAAAGAGCCAAAATCAGAGAACTGTCCCTACAACTTGAACAAACAGAAACCGAGCAACAAAAGAATCCATCAGGCACCAGAAGAAAACAAATAATAAAAATTAGAGCCGAACTAAATGAATTAGAGAACAGAAAAACAATTGAAAGAATTAACAAAGCCAAAAGCTGGTTCTTTGAAAAAATTAACAAAATTGATAAACCATTGGCTAGACTGACTAAAGAAATACAGAAAAGGAAACAAATAACCCGAATAAGAAACGAGAAGGGCCACATCACAACAGACCCAACTGAAATTAAAAGAATCATATCAGATTATTACGAAAAATTGTACTCTAACAAATTCGAAAACCTAGAAGAAATGGATGAATTCCTGGAAAAACACTACCTACCTAAACTAACACAATCAGAAGTAGAACAACTAAATAGACACATAACAAAAAAAGAGATTGAAACAGTAATCAAAAAACTCCCAACAAAAAAAAGCCCTAGCCCGGATGGCTATACTGCAGAGTTCTACCAAACTTTCAGAGAAGAGATAACACCACTACTAGTAGAGGTATTTCAAAGCATGGAAAATGACGGAATACTACCCAACTCACTCTATGAAGCCACCATCTCCCTGATACCAAAACCAGGTAAAGACATCACAAAAAAAGAAAATTACAGACCTATATCCCTCATGAACATAGATGCAAAAATCCTCAACAAAATTCTAGCCAATAGAATTCAACAACATATGAAAAAAATAATTCACCATGACCAAGTGGGATTTATACCAGGTATGCAAGGCTGGTTTAATATTAGAAAAACCATAAATGTAATCCACCATATAAATAAAACAAAAGACAAAAACCACATGATCTTATCAACTGATGCAGAAAAGGCATTTGACAAAGTCCAACACCCATTTATGATAAAAACTCTCACCAAAATAGGAATTGAAGGAAAATTCCTCAACATAATAAAGGGCATCTATGCAAAGCCAACAGCCAACATCACTCTAAATGGAGAGAGCCTGAAAGCATTTCCCTTGAGAACGGGAACCAGACAAGGATGCCCTTTATCACTGCTCTTATTCAGCATTGTGCTAGAAGTCCTAGCCAGGGCAATTAGGCTAGACAAAAAAATAAAGGGCATCCGGATTGGCAAAGAGGAAGTAAAATTATCTCTATTTGCAGATGACATGATCTTATACACAGAAAACCCTAAGGAATCCTCCAGAAAACTACTGAAACTAATAGAAGAGTTTGGCAGAGTCTCAGGTTATAAGATAAACATACAAAAATCACTTGGATTCCTCTACATCAACAAAAAGAACATCGAAGAGGAAATAACCAAATCAATACCATTCACAGTAGCCCCCAAGAAGATAAAATACTTAGGAATAAATCCTACCAAGGATGTAAAAGACCTATACAAAGAAAACTACAAAGCTCTACTACAAGAAATTAAAAAGGACATACTTAAGGGGAAAAACATACCTTGCTCATGGATAGGAAGACTTAACATAGTAAAAATGTCTATTCTACCAAAAGCCATCTATACATACAATGCACTTCCGATCCAAATTCCAGTGTCATTTTTTAAGGTGATAGAGAAACAAATCACCAACTTCATATGGAAGGGAAAGAAGCCTCGGATAAGCAAAGCATTACTGAAAAAGAAGAAGAAAGTGGGAGGCCTCACTCTACCTGATTTTAGAACATTATACAGCCACAGTAGTCAAAACAGCCTGGTACTGGTACAACAACAGGCATATAGACCAATGGAACAGAATTGAGAACCCAGATATAAATCCATCCACATATGAGCAGCTGATATTTGACAAAGGCCCAGTGTCAGTTAATTGGGGAAAAGATAGTCTTTTGAACAAATGGTGCTGGCATAACTGGATATCCATTTGCCAAAAAATGAAACAGGACCCATACCTCACACCATGCACAAAAACTAACTCCAAGTGGATCAAAGACCTAAACATAAAGACTAAAACGATAAAGATCATGGAAGAAAAAATAGGGACAACGTTAGGAGCCCTAATACAAGGCATAAACAGAATACAAAACATTACCAAAAATGATGAAGAGAAACCAGATAACTGGGAGCTCCTAAAAATCAAACACCTATGCTCATCTAAAACTTCACCAAAAGAGTAAAAAGACCACCTACAGACTGGGAAAGAATTTTCAGCTATGACATCTCCGACCAGCGCCTGATCTCTAAAATCTATATGATTCTGTTAAAACTCAACGACAAAAAGACAAACAACCCAATCAAGAAGTGGGCAAAGGATATGAACACACACTTCACTAAACAATATATTCAGGCGGCTAACAGATACACGAGAAAATGCTCTCAATCATTAGCCATTAGAGAAATGCAAATTAAAACTACAATGAGATTCCATCTCACTCCAACAAGGCTGGCATTAATCCAAAAAATACAAAATAATAAATGTTGGAGACGCTGCGGAGAGATTGGAACTCTTATACACTGCTGGTGGGAATGTAAAATGGTACAACCACTTTGGAAATCTGTCTGGCGTTATCTTAAACAGTTAGAAATAGAACTACCATTTTTTTTTTTTTTTTTCTACATCGCGACCATACAACCCAGAAATCCCACTCCTCGGAATACACCCTAGAGAAATAAGAGCCTTCACACAAACAGATATATGCACACCCATGTTTATTGCAGCTCTGTTTACAATAGCAAAAAGCTGGAAGCAACCAAAGTGTCCATCAACAGATGAATGGGTAAATAAATTATGGTATATTCACACAATGGAATACTACGCATCGATAAAGAACAGTGCCGAATCTGTGGAACATTTCATAACATGGAGGAACCTGGAAGGCATTATGCTGAGTGAAGTTAGTCAGATGCAAAAGAACAGTTATTGTATAAGACCACTATTATAAGATCTTGAGAAATAATATAAACTGAGAAGAACACATACTTTTGTGGTTACAAGGAGGGGAGGGAGGGAGGGTGGGAGAGGGTTTTTTACTGATTAGTTAGTAGATAAGAACTGCTTTAGGTGAAGGGAAGGACAATACTCAATACATGGAAGGTCAGCTCAACTGGACTGGACCAAAAGCAAAGAAGTTTCCGGGATAAACTGAATGCTTCAAAGGTCAGCGGAGCAATGGCGGGGGTTTGGGGACCATGGTTTAAGGGGACTTCTAAGTCAATTGGCAAAATAATTCTATTATGAAAACATTCTGCATCCCACTTTGAAATGTGGCGTCTGGGGTCTTAAATGCTAACCAGCCGCCATCTAAGATGCATCAGTTGGTCTCAACCCACATGGAGCAAAGAAGAATGAAGAACACCAAGGTCACACGATAACTAAGAGCCCAAGAGACAGAAAGGGCCACATGAACCAGAGACTTACATCATCCTGAGACTAGAAGAACTAGTTGGTGCCCAGCCACAACCGATGACTGCCCTGACAGGGAGCACAACAGAGAACCCCTGAGAGAGCAGGAGATCAGTGGGATGCAGACCCCAAATTCTCATAAAAAGACCATACTTAATGGTCTGACTGAGACTAGAGGAATCCCAGCGGTCATGGTCCGCAAACCTTCTGTTGGCACAGGACAGGAACCATTCCCGAAGACAACTCATCAGACATGAAAGGGACTGGACAGTGGGTAGGAGAGAGATGCTGATGAAGAGTGAGCTAATTATATCAGGTGGACACTTGAGACTGTGTTGGCATTTCCTGTCTGGAGGGGGGAAGGGAGGATAGAGAGAGTTGGAAACTGGCAAAATTGTCACGAAAGGAGAGACTGGAAGGGCTGACTCATTAGGGGGAGAGCAAGTGGGAGTACGGACTAAGGCGTATATAAACTTATATGTGACAGTCTGACTTGATTTGTAAACGTTCACTTGAAGCTCAATAAAGTTAATAAAAATAAATAAATAAAACAAATAAAATAAAATAAACAGAAACACTTTAGGGGAAAAATGATCAATTTATGACTGAGTTTCTCAATCTTGGCACCACTGACATCTTGGGCTGGCTAATTCTTTCTCGTAGGGTGCTGTCCTGTGCATTGCAGGATGTTGAGCAGCATCCCTGATCTCTCCCCAGTAGATGCCAGTAACAACCCCTCCCAGTTGGGACAACCCAAAATGTCTCCAGTTAAATATCACCCCTGGGAAAAATCACCCCCTACTGAGAACCAGTGATTTATGAAAACCAAGGAAAGAATAAAATATCTCTCTTCATCCAGGAAGAGTGCACACAAGACAGCAGCTGCTTCGTTTAAAAACAAGAGTCTCAAACACACAATCCGTAGGCTAGGGGGACACTTGACAGCTAGGAAATAACCCCTCTGGTTCAGGACATACCACAGCTATGATGACCCCATTCCCAACGTGTCCCACCAGCATGGGAACAGAGATGGAGGCACGGCCCATCGAAGCCGACATTCATCTTTGCGTTCCACCTCATCTCTGAGCCAGGGGGAGCCCAGACATGAGGCGAAGATAGAGTTTCTCCAAATTACTTGGCTTAAAAAAAAAAAAAAGGCAATAGTTTGTCTCGTCCAGTGCCATATGTCACTCTGTGAAAGTAACAGCTTCAGAACACCATGAGTCTGTCAGGAAATCCTGGGGTAAATAGTTGTGCTTTACTTTAGAAATCAGCACATTTGATGTAATTTCAATGACCCATTCACCCACAGCTTTTGCCTTAATTCTGGTGCTTACTGTCTTGGGCCATTCAAATGGGCTAAAGAGGTTGACCAGATGTGACTATCTTCCCAAGGGCAACATGATTGTGTCCATGCTAAGCTGTAATTGCAAAGAGGGAAGTGTCATTTGTTAATATTCCTATCTTAGGAGATAAGAGAAGGCAGGTGCTTTTAACACGATGGTGTTTGCTTTTGTGCCGGGGAGAACTACAGGATAAGCAGTTTATAAATACAAGTTTTAAGGTTTTCACATACTTTTTAGAAGGGTCTATAGAATTATCTACCTAAATGTGGCATTGTCAAATATATAATTCTCAGGTTACATTTGTAGAAACTTAACTTTTCTTATTAGAAATTCCACTGAAAGTAGTTAAAACACACACACACCTATAAGGAGTGTGTTATAATAAAAAGGTGTGAAGGGCGTAACCCCTTTCCTAATTCAGCTTCAAGGTTTACTCACAGAATTCTTACCTCCTTCTGTTCTTTTTTTTTTTTTTTTTCCTGTTCAACACTGAGATTCACAAGGCTCAAATGCTCACATATTAGTCCTATAGAGACAGGACAGAGGACCCACAGTATCTGGAATGAGAGGTCATGCCTTGCTCCTTGGCATCACCTGAACTGCCTTCCCTGCGTTGCAGACCTGGACTCAGGATGCTTACTTCTTCCTCACTGACACATGCTTCTCCCACATGCTGACCTGCACCCATGGGGCTCTGTGCCCCTTCAGGTCCTGACATGTCCTTTGCCTCCTAGGCCTGTGCTATGTGTGAGAATCCGGATTCTGAACCTTCCTACTCTGCTGCCCCCAGTTGGAGTTTAAGAAAAAGATCCCTGGATAAGATAATGGAACGTGGCGGTTTAAACTATCTGGCCAGGAACCATCAGGGTAGTGTTCCTGTTGCCTCTTTTGGGATTTAACAAGTGCCCTCACTTCGAACTTGGAAAGCTATGGATGAACAAAGCTAGGCCATGGGTGGCTGCTCCTCACACACAAAGAAAAGTGATACCCGTTGGTTCCCAAGGGACCAGTATTTGACAGCCTGAGGGTGATGTGGTTCGAGTGCCAAGCAGGGCCCCTATTTCCTAATGCAGAAGTTCTGGGCTTAAAGCCCAATGATCTGTCCTTTGTAAATGGCCCCGGAGGTTCTGAGGCAGACAGGGTTGAAGATTGCTGTGCTTACGACAAAGAACAAAACAGATGAATCTAGGAATAAATCTAACCAGGGACGTAAAAGGTGTATACAGAGAAAACAAAACACCACTGCAAGAAATCAAGAGACCTACATAAATGGGAAAACATACCATGCTCCTGGATAAGAAGACTCAACATTGTGAAAATGTCAATTCTACCCAAAGCCATCTACAGATACAATGCAATCCTGATCCAAATTTCAACAGCACTTTTTTTTTTATTGTGCTTTAAGTGAAAGTTTACAAATCAAGTCAGTCTTTCATACAGATATTTATATACACCTTGCTATGTACTCCTAGTTGCTCTCCCCCTAATGAGACAGCACACTCCTCACCAGTATCATTTTCTATCTTATAGTCCAGTCCAATCCCTGTCTGAAGAGTTGACTTTGGGAATAGTTCCAGTCTTGGGCTAACAGAGGTCTGGGGACCATGACCTCTGGGGTTCTTCTAGTCTCAGTCAGACCATTAAGTCTGGTCTTTTTATGAGAATTTGAGGTCTGTATCCCACTGTTCTGCTCCACCAGGGATTCTCTGTTGTGTTCCCTGTCAGGACAGTCATCAGTTGTAGCTAGGCACCATCTAGTTCTTCTGGTCTCAGGCTGATGTAGTCTCTGATTTATGTGGCCCTTTCTGACTCTTGGGCTCATAATTACCTTGTATCTTTGGTGTTCTACAATTCTCCTTTGTTCCAGGTGGGTTGAGACCAATTGATGCATCTTAGATGGCCGCTTGCTAGCATTTAAGACTGCCGATACTACTCACCAAAGTGCCAACAGTACTTTTTAATGAGATGCAGAAACAAATCACCAGCTTTATATGGAAAGAGAAGAGGCCCTGGATAAGTAAAGCATTACTGAAGAAGAGCAAAGTAGGAGGCCTCACACTACCTCACTGTAGAATCTATTACATGGCCATGGTAGTCAAAACAGCCTGGTACTGGTACAGCAACAGATACACAGACCAATGGAATAGAACTGAGAATCCAGACAGAAATCCAACCATCTATGAACAGCTGATATTTGACAAAAGGCCAAAGTCCATTAAATAGGGAAAAGACAGTCTCTTTAACAAATGGTGCTGGCATAACTAGATATCCATCTGTAAAAAAATGAAACAGAATCCATACCTCATACCATACACAAAAACTAACTCAAGATGGATCAAAGACCTACAATGTAAGAGCTAAAACGATTAAGATCATGGAAGAAAAAATAGGGACAACGCTAGGGGCCCTAATATGTGGCATAAATAGTATACAAGCTATAACTTACAATGCACAAATATCAAAAGAGAAATTAGATAATTGGGAGCTCCTAAAAATCAAACACTTAGGATCATCAAGAGACTTCACCAAAAGAGTAAAAAGAGAAACTACAAGCTAGGAAAAAATTTTTGGCTACAACACATCTGATAAGGGTCTAATCTCTAAAATCTATAGGATATTGCAACACCTCAACAACAGAAAGGCAAATAATCCAATTAAAAAATGGGCAAAGAATATGAACAGACACTTCATCAAAGAAGACATTCAGGCAGCTAACAGATGCATGAAGAAATGCTCATGATCATTAGCCATAGCCATTACAGAAATGCAAATCAAAACTACAATGAGATATCATCTCGCCCCAACAAGGCTAGCACTAATCTAAAAACACAAAATAACAAATGTTGGAGAGGTGGTGGGAAGATTGGAACTCTTGTGCAATACTGGTGGAAATGTAAAATGGTACAACCATTTTGGAAAGCGGTATAGTACTTCCTTAAAAATCTAGAAATAGAAATATTATAGGATCCAGCAATCCCACTCCTAGGAATATATCCTAGAGAAATAAGAGCCGTCATACAAATAGACATATGCACATTAATGTTCACTGCAGCACTATTCACAATAGCAAAAAGATGGAAACAACCTAAATGCCCATCAGCAGATGAATGGATAAGCAAATTATGGTACACACAATGGAATACCATGCAATGACAAAGAAAAGCAATGAATCTGTGAAATATCTCACAACATGGTTCAATCTGGAGGGCATTATGCTGAGTGAAATAAGTCAGTCACAAAAGGACAAATATTGTATGAGACCATTATTACAAGAACTCGAGAAAAGTTTTATACACAGAGAAAAACATTCTTTGATGGTTACAAGAGTGGAGAAGGAGAGGGAGAGGAAATCACTAACTAGATAGAAGACAAGTGTCCCTTCGGTGAAGGGAAGGACAACACACAATACAGGGGAAGTCAGCACAACTTGACCAAAGTAAAGGAATGAAAGTGTCCTAGATACATCCAAACAATTTGAGGGACTGGGGCCTGGGGACGATAATCTCAGGGGACATCTAGGTCAGTTGGCATAACATAGTTCCTAAAGAAAATGTTCTACATCCTACTTTAGTGAGTGGCATCTGGCGTCTTAAAAGGTTGGGAGCAGCCATCTAAGATACTTCTCTTGGTTCCATCTCACCCGGAGCAAAGGAGGATGAAGAAAACAAAGACTTAAGGAAAATACTAGCCCAAAGGACTAAAGGATCACATGAACTAGAGACTCCACTAGCCTGAGACCAGAAGAACTAGATGGTTTCTGGCTACCACCAATGACCATCCTGAGAGGGAATACAAGAGTCCCAGATAGAGCAGGTGAAAAATGGTCTGACAGAGACTGGAGGAACCCCTGAGGCTGTGGCCCCTGGATACTTTGCTAACTCAGAACTGAAACCATTCTCAAAGCTCACTTTTCAGACAAAGATTAGACAAGCCTATACAAACACACACACACACACACACACACACACACACACACACACACACACACATGAGGAATGTGCTTCTTAGTTCAATGGGCAGCTCCTGTCCAAAAGCAGGATGAGAAGGCAGGAAGGGGCAGGAACTGGTCAAATGGACACAGGGAACCCAGGGTGGAAAAGGGGAGTATGCTGTCACATTGTGGGGATTGCAACCGATGTCACAAAACAATTTGTGTATAAATTTTTGAATAAGAAATTAACTTGAGCTATAAACTTTCACCTGAAGCACAAAAACAAACAAACAAACAAACATATGAATCTATAGGGTAAAGTTACCACAGTTCAAATATAGATATTCCCTGTGGAAAAGTAAAATTTGCTTGTTACACTAAGTATACATCAGAGAGAGATCCTTGATTCAGCTTAAAACTTGGTTCACACTCATTATTTATTGGATGAATGGATAAGTGAATGCATGAGTTCACCAAGCCCCCTTGAGCTTTACCTTTCAACTCTTCAGTCTCCTCTTGAAGCTTCAATTGTATTCGCTGTTTTTGTATTTCCAGTTCTGAATTATGCTTCTGAAGCTTTGCCAATTTCTAGCAAGGGAAAAAATAAAGAAACTTATTTGAAAACCTAGCTTCAACTTTTGTCATCACTGTCTTTCTTGGTGGAAAGCTGTATATTTATATACTGATATTTTTTTCTCCATAGATCACAGCAGGCCCCAGCCCACTTTAAGATGCTGCATTCACTTTCATATGCCAGGACCTGCTGTGACTTTAAGCCAAAACTAGTTCCCAACCTGGTCCAGTAATGGCTGATGCCAAGGAAGAAGAACCAAAATCCAACTTCCTCTCAATGTCAAGGAAACTCTATATTCTTGTCTTCGGCATCTTGATAGTTAGGGGAATTTATTTGTATTAATATTGAATGTGAGATGACGCCTTAATTTATGATGTAAAATTGGTTCACATTTTGAGAGTGTTATGATTAAGGACTCATGGCACGCCCATGTGTGTCAGAGTAGAACTGTGCTCTATTGGATTTTTTTTAAAATAATTTTTATTGTGCTTTAAGTGAAAGTTTACAAATCAAGTCAGTCTCTCACACAAAAACTTATATACACCTTGCTACACACTCCCAATTACTCTCCCCCTAATAAGACAGCCCACACTCTCCCGCCACTCTCTCTTTTCGTGTACTTTTCACTAGCTTCTAACCCCCTCCACCCTCTCTTCTCCCCTCCAGGCAGGAGATGCCAACATAGTCTAAAGTGTCCAACTGATCCAAGAAGCTCACTCCTCATCAGCATCCCTCTCCAACCCATTGTCCAGTCCAAACCATGTTTGAAGCGTTGGCTTCGGGAATGGTTCTTGTCCTGGGCCAACAGAGGGTCTGGGGACCATGACCACCGGGGTCCTTCTAGTTTCAGTCAGATCATTAAGTCTGGTCTTAGGAGAATTTGGGGTCTGTATCCCACTGCTCCCCTGCTCCCTCAAGGGTTCTCTGTTGTGTTCCCTGTCAGGGCAATCATCGGTTGTAGCTGGGTACCATATAGTTCTTCTGGTCTCAGGATGAGGTAGTTGCTGGTTCATGTGGCCCTTTCTGTCTCTTGGGCTCGTAATCACCTTGTGTCCTTGGTGTTCTTCATTCTCCTTTGATCCAGCTGGGTTGAGACCAATTGATGCATCTTAGGTGGCTGCTTGTTAGCATTTAAGACCCCAGACGCCACTCTTCAAAGTGGGATGCAGAATGTTTTCTTAATAGATTTTATTATGCCAAATGACTTAGATATCCCCTGAAACCATGGTCCCCAGACCCCTGCCCCTGCTACGCTGGCCTTCGAAGCATTCAGTTTATTCAGGAAACTTCTTTGCTTTTGGTTTAGTCCAATTGTGCTGATCTCCCCTGTATTGTGTGCTGTCTTTCCCTTCACCTAAAGTAGTTCTTGCCTACTAATTAGTGGATACCTCTCTCCCACCCTCCCTCCCTCCCTCCCTCCCCTGCTCATAACGACAAAAGAATGTTTTCTTCTCAGTTTAAACTATTTCTCAAGTTCTTATAATAGTGGTCTTATACAATATTTGTCCTTTTGCAACTGGCTAATTTCACTCAGCATAATGCCTTCCAGGTTCCTCCATGTTACAAAATGTTTCACAGATACCTCACTGTTCTTTATCGATGGGTTGTATTCTTTTGTGTGAATATCCCATAATTTATGTATCCATTCATCCGTTGATGGACACCTTGGTTGCTTCCATCTTTTTGCTATTGTAAACAGTGATGCAATAAACATGGGTGTGCATATATCTGTTTGTGTGAAGGCTCTTATTTCTCTAGGATATATTCCAAGGAGTGGGATTGCTGGGTTGTATGGTAGTTCTATTTCTAGCTTTTAAGGAAGCGCCAAATCGATTTCCAAAGTGGTCATACCACTTTACAGTCCCACCAGCAGTGTATAAGTGTTCCAGTCTCTCCACAGCCTCTCCAACATTTATTATTTTGTGTTTTTTGGATTAATGCCAGCCTTGTTGGAGTGAGATGAAATCTCATTGTAGTTTTGATCTGCATTTCTCTAATGGCTAGTGATCATGAACATTTCCTCATGTATCTGTTAGCTACCTGAATGTCTTCTTTAGTGAAGTGTCTATTCATATCTTTAGCTCATTTTTTAATTGGGTTATTTGTCTTTTTGCAGTTGAGTTTTTGCAGTATCACGTAGATTTTAGAGATCAGGCACTGATCAGAAATGTCATAGCTAAAAACTTTTTCCCAGTCTGTAGATAGTCTTTTTACTCTTTTGGTGAAGTCTTTGGATGAGCATAAGTGTTTGATTTTTAGGAGCTCCCAGTTATCTAGTTTTTCTTCGGCATTCTTAATAATGTTTTGTATACTGTTTATGCCATGTATTAGGGCTCCTTACATTGTCCCTATTTTTTCTTCCATGATCTTTATCGTTTTAGATTTTATATTTAGGTCTTGGATCCATTTTGAGTTAGTTTTTGTGCATGGAGTGAGGTATGGGTCTTGTTTCATTTTTTTGCAGATGGATATCCAGTTATACCAGCACCATTTGTTAAAAAGACTGTCTTTTCCCCATTTAACTGTTTTGAGGCCTTTGTCAAATATCGACTGCTCATATGTGGATGGATTTATGTCTGGATTCTCAATTCTGTTCCATTAGTCCATGTATCTGTTGTTGTACCAGTACCAGGCTGTTTTGACTACTGTGGTGGTATAATAGGTTCTAAAATCTCCATCAGATTTTTAATGGCTGATTTTTCAGAAGTAGATCGCCAGGCCTTTCTTCCAAGGTGTATTTGGGTGGACTCAAACCTCCAACCTTTCAGTTAATAGCTGAGTGTGTTAACCATATGAGCCACCCAGGGACTCCATGAATCAGAATCAACTCGATGGAACTGGCTACTGGCATGATTAAGGAAGGGTGTGTGGTTGTAACACAATTTCTCTTATTTTAGCTTCTCTCTGCTAGGTGCCTGCTGGGCTGGCAGCCAGGAGCCCCTTTGGTGTTGGTGGTAGGTGACTGGTAATGCCAGCACACCTGGGCACCTGGGCTATGGGGAGGGCAAAGGGATGTCCTCTTAGGGCTCCAGGAAGCTACCAACCCTGGGCATGTAGGACTTGGCAAGTGCAGGAGACTGGATAGTAAAAAAGACCACCTCTTAGAAAACATTACCTCATGCCTGTGCAGGGCTCTGTGATAGGCCACTGGCTAAATGACTTACCTGAAAATTGTATCTCCTAAAACTCTGTCCATTCCTTTTTGTTATCTCTGTTTTACATATGAGGAAACTAAAGTTCAGAGAGATTAAGTGACCTGCTCAAGGTAGCTCAGCTAGACAGCAGCAGAGATAATATTTGAACCTGGGACATTGCCTTGTTCAGTCTACTGCTCTTTTCACTACACCACAGAGATGAAGACCTCCCAAAGGCTTGCACTGCTCTTCTGGGAAAGATGCTTCTAGGGTGCAGACATTGTGGACAAGCAACCGGGACCAAGGGTATCCTGGAAGCCTGGGAAGCAGCCAGCCAGGGGTCCTTCTCAGGCCTTTCAGCTTTTGCAAAAGTTCAAAGGAGAAGGCAATATTTGCTGCACTTCTTTAAGAACTCATCCTCCCCCAGACCGGTCTTCTGATCTCTCTCCTTTGGCAATGGAAGTCAACACCAAAGTCTGATTTGCTCTATAGAAATCTGCTTTAAATCTGTAGAGATGAGCATAGCAACCTCATCTCTCCCCTGGAAAGAGTCACAATGCATTCCCATATTCACAAAACCAGCCCCTGACCTCTTCCACAGTGTCCTTGTATCTCTTCCCCTTCTCCTCATAGTTTTGCCTGTGGGTGGCTGCTCTTTCCAGTTCCAGTTCCAGTTTCTGAATCTTCTCCATGTCACTGGCCCGAAGAGCAGCCAGGCTGGTCAGCTTCTCTACCAACCCATGGCTCTCTTTGTTCTAAAGACAAGAGACGTCAGATGGTTAGAGCTTACTCAAAATAAAGAAGCTGTTCCGTTAACTTCTTAGAATCTTTAACAAGACCTCTAAATATATCAGAGGTTTATTTACACGGATCATGTTTTGGCATTGATTAGCCTCGTCATCAAATAGGGAGGCAGATCTTGTCGGGTAAATGTACTTCTGATAAGATTTTAGTGTGGGGCCAGTCTAAGACTGGGACTCCAGGACAACCCTAGAATGGAGCTCAGGCATCTAATGCTGCTCTGTAGGAGCTATATAACATGCAAGACTGTTATATACAATAGCACAATTAGGGGAAATTGCTACAAAATCCAAGTTTGTTTGTGGTACATGCATTTATTCATTAAAGCTTGGTAAAGTAGAAGGTCAGCAAAAAATAGGAAGACCTTCAATAAGATGGGCTGACACAGTGGCTGCAACGGTGTGCTCAAACATAGCAATGATTGTGAGGATGGCGCAGAGCTGGGCTGTGTTTTGTTCTGTTGTACATAGGGTCACTATGAGTCAGAACCAACTCAATGGCACCTAACAACAACGACATGGCATAGCTTATGAGGTTCAGTGGTAGAATTTACACCTTCAATGCAGGAGACATGGATTCGATTCCCAGACAACACACCATGAGCAGTCATCTTGTGTCTGTCAGTGGAAGCTTGTGTGTTGCTACGATGCTGAATAGGTTTCAGCAGAGCTTCCAGACAAGGATAGACTAGAAAGAAAGGGCTGGAAATCTACTTCTGAAAAATCAGCCAATGAATACCCTAAGGATCATAATGCTCCAATGTGCAACCAATCATGGGGATGGCGCAGGACTGGGAAACATTCGTTTTGTTGTACATGGGGTCACTGTGAGTCAAGGACCAACTTGACAGCAGCTAACAAAGACATGGCATAGCTCAGATCAAAGTTTAAAGTTAACCTTTAGAGAAGGTTGGTATTATTTGAGGGAGGCCCAGGAGTGAGTTTTATAGGTCTGGACACTGAATATTCTTCTCAGGATTTTAACAGCCCTTCCTACCCGCTGAGAGCACATGGGTTTTCTCCAACCAGTGGGAACTATGTTGGGAATCTTCCCAAATTAGGCAGAGCTGCAGCTAGACTATATGGCCACCTTTGGGCAAATTAAAACATGGCACCGCCCACTGCCCCCACCCCCCACTCCCATCCCCAGCCCTGAGAGAGCATTGCTTGGCATACAGACAAGGTGGCACAGCTCATACCAGGGCATAGGGCTTGGCAAGCAGAGCTCAGGCTGGATCTCAGCCCTCATTTTCCCTCTTGGGCAGGAGCCCTTGTTCAGTTAACAGCTTACACAATCTTATGTGGCAGCCCTTTCCTGTGTGCTTCTGTTTTCTAGCTCCGGTGGTTCATGTGAGCTGTTTAAACCTTTTAACACAGGCACAAATCTTAACAGCACAGCTAAAGAACTAGCCCAGAACAGTATAAACTGTTAGAAAAAGTATATGTAAAAGAAGCATGATTAATGCCTACCTGATCTTCCAACTTTTTCTGCAAACACTGGACCCTATAAGTAAGCTGAATGTTTAGCACAAATCTCCGGATATTCTGGAATCTGCGTCTGGCCAGCCATGCCCGGGCATGTTTCTGAAGGATCACAGCCTTATGTTCCTCAAGCATCTTTAAAACAAGATTTTGTGAACTGAAAATGGGGTCTCCACTGCTCCTCTCATCAACTACTTCAACGCTGGAAGGTGCAACTTCCAAAATATTCCCACTGTAAAGTGTGGGATCCTTGTAATTGATCCTATTACACCGGAACTTTTAAAGCAATAACCAAAACATACTTGTATCAGGCATGTACAAACAGACACTCACATACCAGAACTCCCACCTCTCCAGGGAGGTCTTCACGCAGGAAAATCATCTCACCACAGGCAGAAAAAAATAACACGGGAACTGGGAATCCCATGTCCCAAGAAAGCATGTGGTCTTGGCCATACCTTTTGATATTGCTTCCTTGCCAGGAATCCCCGGGTGTAGGCCTGGATCGCAATGATGGCCATACGAATAAGCTGGTACAAATTGCGAACAAGATATCCACGACAGTACTTCTGAATGATGATGGCTGCCCACGCTTCTTTTAAGGCCGTTGCAGTAATAGCTTTCCTTGGTTAAAAATAATACAGAGTGAGTTTGTTATCCTCACAACAACTTCCACTGCAAAATTACAAATGTGAGTAGCATCTTTTTTACTAAGAAATATTCAAGTGTTTGTATGCCTCATATAAAATCCAGTCAGTCGTTTATTTTAATGCCTATTCAAGGCTGATCATCTTTCCTTTACCTGTCCTTTTCACTCTGAATGATATCCACTCCAGCCAAGGGGAGCCACGTGGGAACTGTCAGATTCTTCATATTTGAGCTCACTGATCTACCTTCACTCATATACCCACAGAGATGGTGAAAATAAGACTGTTCATTATCATTGTACTTGTTCATTCATTCAGGTGAGCAATCATGCTGGGGGCTCTAGGTCAAACACTGCCAAACGAAGGCCTGTGGGCCAAATCCAGCCTGCTGTTTTTGTAGATAAAGTTTTATCGGAACACAGCCATACATGTTATTTACATATTGTCCATGGCTACTTTCATGCATCTAATGCAGGAAGATGACCCCCTCAGGTTGGAAGGTACTCAAAATACGACTGTGGAAGAGCTGCCTCTTCAAAATAGAGCCCACCTTAATGACGTGGATGGATAAAGCTCTTGGGACCTTTGCTGCTGATGCAGCACGACTCAGAATGAGAAGAAACAGTTGCAAACATCCATTAATAATTGGAATGTGGATTTATGAAGAATGAATCTAGGAAAATTAGAAGTCATCAAAAATGAAATGGAATGCATAAAGATCAGTATTCTAGGCATTAGTAAGCTGAAATGGGCGGGTATTGGCCATTTTGAATCAGACAATCATATGGTCTACTATGTTGGGAATGAGGAGGAGGAATGGCGTCATATTCACCATCCACAAGAGCATTTCAAGAGCTATTCTGAAGTACAACACTGTCAGTGATAGGATAATATCTATGTGCCTACAAAGAAGACCAATTAATATGACTGTTATTCAAATTTACACAACAACCACTAATGCCAAAGATGATTTTTTACTAACTGAAGATTTTTACCAATTTCTGTGGTCTGAACTTGACCAAACATGTAATCAAGATGCATTGATAATTACTGGTGATTAGAATGCAAAAGCTGAAAACAAAGAAGGATCAGTATTTGAAAAATATGGCCTTGGTCAAGAAAAAGAAATAAAGCGTATCCAAATTAGTAAGGAAGAAGTAAAACTGTCCCTATTTGTGGATGATATGATACTGCACATGGAAAACCCAAAAGACTCCACAAGTAAACTACTGAAACTAATAGATTCAGCAGAGTAGCAGGATATAAGATAAACATACAAAAACCAGTTGGATTCCTATACACCAATAAGGTCAACAACGAAAAGGATATCAGGAAAACAATACCATTTATAATAAAGTGGATAATGGCTCCTAAAAAATAAAATACTTAGGAATAAATCTAACCAGGGATGTAAAAGACCTATACAAAGAAAACTACAAAACACAACTGCATGGAAACCAAAAGAGATCTACATAAATGGAAAAAGATACCATGTTCATGGATAGGTAGACTCAACACTGTGAAAATGTCAAAGCAATCTACAAATACAATGCAATCCTGATCCAAATACCAACAGCATTCTTTAATGAGATAGAAAAACTAACCATTAACTTTATATAGAAAGGAAAGAGACTACAGATAAGTAAAGCACTATAGAAGAAAAAGAATAGAGTAGGAGGCCTTGCACTGCCTGACCTCAGAACCTACCATACAGCTACGGTAGTCAAACCATGCTGGTACTGGCACAACAACAGATACATTGACCAGTGGAACAGAGTTGAGAACCCAGGTATAAATCCACCAACCTACGGTCACTGATCTTCAACAAGGGTCCAAAGTCCATCAAATGGGGAAGACAGTCTTTTTAAAAAATGGTGTTGGCAAAACTGGATGTCCACCTGCAAAAAAATGAAACAGGACCCGTGCCTCACACCATACACAAAAACTAATTCAAAATGGATCAAAAACCTAAATAGAAAACCAAAAAGTATAAAGATCATAAAAGAAAAAATAGGATCAATGCTAGAGGCCCTAATACATGGCATTAACAGATACAAACCATAAAAACACGCAAACTCCAGAAGATAAGCTAGATAACTGGGATCTTCTAAAAAGTAAACACGCTTATCAAAGGAATCCACCAAAAGAGTATTTAGCTTTGACAAATCTGACGAAGTTTTAATCTCTAAAATCTACAGGAAAAGCCAACACCTCTGCAACAAAAAGACAAATAATCCAATTAAAGAGTGGGAAAAGGAAATGAACAGACACTTTGCCAAAGAAGACATTCAAGCAGCTAACAGACACATGAGGAAATGCTCAAGATCACCAGCCATTAGAGAAATGCAAATCAAAACCACAATGAGATACCACTTCACCACGGCATTACTGGTACGAGTCAAAAAACAGAAAACAACAAATGTTGGAGAGGCTGTGGGGAAACTGGAACTCTTATGCACTGCTGGTGGGAATGCAAAATAGTACAACCATTTTGGAAAACCATATGGTGCTTCCTTAAAAAGCTAGAAATAGAAATACCATATGATCCAGCAATTTCACTCCTAGGAATACATCTGAGAGAAATCAGAGCTGTCACATGAATAGACATACACACACCCATGTTCACTGCAGCATTGTGCACAATAGCAAAAAGATAGAAACAACCTAGATGCCCATCAACAGATAGATGGATAAACAAACTATGGTACATGCACACAACGGAATATTGCGCAACGATAAAGAGCAATGATGAATCTGCGAAGTATCTCACCACATGGATGAATCTAGAGGGCATTAAGTTGAGTGAAATAAGTTAATCATGAAAAGGCAAATAATGTTTTATACACAAAAAGAAATAATCTTTGATGGTTACAAGAGGGGGAGGGGGAGGGGTGGACAGGGAAAAACACTAAATAGACTAAACAGACAATAGAGGAAGACCCTCAACAAGATGGACTGACACAGTCGCTGCAACAATGGGCTCAGGCATAACAAAAATTGCGAGCATGGCACAGGACCTGGGCAGTGTTTCGTTCTGTGGTACATAGGGTCGCTGTGAGCCAGAATTGACTCGGCAGCACCTAACAACAACAGACAATAGATAAGTGGTAACTTTGGTGAAGGGTAAGACAGTACATTATATTGGGGGAGCCAGCACAACCTGACGAAGGCAAGGTCATGGAAGCTCTGCAGATATATCCAAACTCCCTGAGGGACCAAACTACAGGGCTGAGGGCTGTGGGGATCATGGTCTCAGGGAATATCTAGTTCAATGGGCATAACATATTTTATAAAGAAAATGTTCTACATTCTACTTCGGTGAGTAGCGTCTGAGGTCTTAAAACCTTCTGAGCGGCCACCTAAGATTCTCCACTGGTGTCACCCCGTCTGGACCGAGGGAGAATGAAGAAAATCAAAGACACAGGGAAAGATTAGTCCAAAGGACAGATGGACTACAACTACCACAGCCTCCAGACTGAGTCCAGCACAATTGTATGGTGCCCAGCTACCATCACTGACTACTCTGGCAGGGATCACAATAGAGGGTCCTGGACAGAGCTGGGGAAAAATGTCAAACAAATTCTAACTCCCCGCCTCCCCCCAAAAAGACCAGACTTACAGGTCTGACAGAGATGGGAGAAACCCTGAGAGTATGGCCCCTGGACACCCTCTTAGCTCAGTAATGAAGTCATGCCTAAGGTTCACCATTCTGCCAAAGATGTAGACAGGCCCATAAAACAAAAAGAGACTAAATGAGCACACGAGCCCAGGGGCAAGGACAAGAAGGCAGGAGGGGACAGGAAAGCTGGTAACGGGAAACCTAAGGTCAAGAAGGGGAGAGGGTTGGCATGTAACGGAGTTGACAACCAGTGTCACAAAGCAGTATGGGTGTTGTTTAATGAGAAACTAGTTTGCTCCATAAAACTTGATCTAAAGTACAATTAAAAAACAAAAGAAACAAAATAGGGCCTTGGTGATAGAAACAATGCTGGAGACCACATGATAGAATTTTGTAAGACCAAAGACTTCTTCATTGCAAATACCTTTTTTTTAAAACAACTTAAAAGGCTACTATATGCATGAACCTCACCAGATAGAATACATAGGAATCAAACTGATTATGTCTGTGGAAAGAGACGATGAAGAAGCTCAATATCATCAGTCAAAACAAGGCCAAGACCTGACTGCAGAATAGACTATCAACTGCTCATATGCAACTTCAAGTTGAAGCTGGAGAAAATTACAACAAGTCCGTGAGAGCCAAAATATGACCTTGAATATATCCCACCTGAATTTGGAGACCACCTCAAGAACAAATTTGATGCCCTGAACTCTAATGACTGAAGACCAGATGAGTTGTGGGATGATATCGCAGACATCACGCACGAAGAAAGCAAAAGGTCATTAAAAAAAGGAAAGAAAAGACAAAAATTAATGTCAGAAGATACTCTGAAAGTTGCTCTTGGACATAGAGTAGCTAAAGAGAACAGAAGAAATGATGGAGTAAAAGAGCTAAACAGAAGATTTCAAAGGGTGGCTCAAGAAGACAAAGTAAAGTATTACAACGAAATGTGCAAAGACCTGGAATTGGAAAATCAAAAGAGAAGAACATGCTCAGCATTTCTCAAGCTGAAAGGACTAAACAAAAAAAATTCAAACCTCAAGTTGCAATTTTGAAGAATTTTATGGGCAAAATATTGAATGAGGTAAGAAGCATCAAAAGAAGTTGGAAAGGATACAGAGTCACTGTACCTAAAAGAATTGGTCAACGCTCAACCATTTCAGGAGGCAATGATATTACCAATGACTGCCCTGACAGGAAACACAACAGAGAGTCCCTGATGGAGCAGGAGAAAAGTGGGGTGCAGAACCCAAATTCTTGTAAAAAGACCAGACTTAATGGTCTGACTGAGTCTAGAAGGACCCTGGAAGACATGGCCCCTGGACTCTCTGTTAGCCCAATACTAAAACCATTCCCAAAGCCAACTCTTCAGAGAAAGATTAGACTGAACTACAAGACACAAAATGATACTTCTGAAGAGTGTGCATCTTAGCTCAAGTAGATACATGAGACTAAATGGGCAGCTCCTGTCCGGAGGTAAGATGAGAAGGCAGGAAGGGACAGGAGCTGGTTGAATGGACAGAGTAAATCTGGGGTGGAAAGGAGGAGTGTGCTGTCACACACAGGGAGAGCAACTTGAGTCACATAACAATATGTGTATAAGTTTTTATATGAGAAACTTGAACTGTAAACTTTCACTTAAAGCACAAAAAAAAAAAAAAAAGAACCAATAATACTGCAGGAAGAAGTCCAAGCTGCACTCAAGGAATTGGCAAAAAACAAGGTTCCAGGAATGGATGGAATACCAATTGAGACATTTTAACAAACGAATGCACCACGGGAGGTGATCATTCATCTATACCAAGACATTTGGAAGACAGCTAGCTGGCCAATAGACTGGAAGAAATTCATATTTATGGATATTTATGCCAAAGACAGGTGATCCAACAGAATGCAGAAATTATTGAACAATATCATTAATATCATATGCAAGTAAAATTTTGCTGAAAATCGTTCAAAAGCAGTTTCAGAAGTATATCAACAAGGAACTGCCAGAAACTCAAGCTGGATTCAAAAGAGGACATGGAACAAGGGATATCATTGCTGATGTCAGATGGATCCTGGCTGAAAGCGGAGAATACTAGAAAGATATTTACCTGTGTTTTATTGACTATGCAAAGGCATTCGACTGTGTGGATCATAACAAATTATGGATAACATTGCAAAGAATGGGAATTCTGGAACACTTAATTGTGCTTATGAGGTACCTGTACATAGACCAAGAGGCAGTTGTTCAAAGAGAACAAGGGGATACTGTGTGGTTTAAAGTCAGGAAAGTTGTGTGTCAGGGTTGTATCCTTTCACCATACTTATTCAACCTACATGCTGAGCAAATAATCCAAGAAGCTGGACTATATGAAGAAGAACATGGCATCAGGATAGGAGAAAGACTCATTAACAGCCTGCGTTATACAGATAACACAACCACGCTCACTGAAAGTGAAGAGGACTTAAAGCACTTACTGATGAAAATCAAAGACTACAGCCTTCAGTATAGATATACCTCAACATAAAGAAAATAAAAATCCTCACAACTGGACCAATAAGCAACAGCATGATAAACAGAGAAAGTATAGAAGTTGTCAAGGATTTCGTTTTGTTTGGATCCACAACCAATGCTCATGAAAGCAGCAGTCAAGAAATCAAACGCAGTATTGCATTGGGCAAATCTGCTGCAAAAGACCTCTTTAAAGTGTTGAAAAGGAAAAATGCCATTTTGAGGACTAAGGTGCACCTGACCCAAGCCATGGTATTTCCAATCACCCCATATGCATGCAAAAGCTGGACAAGGAATAAGGAATATCAAAGAATAATTGATGCCTTTGAATTATGGTGTTGGTAAAGAATATTGAATATACCATGGACTACCAAATCTGTCTTGGAAGAAGTACAGCCAGAATGCTCCTTAGAAGCAAGGGTAGAGAGACTTTGTCTCACCTACTTTGGACATTTTATCAGATGGGACCAGGGCCTGGAAAAGGACATCATGGTTGGTAAAGTAGGGGATCAGTGAAAAAGAGGAAGACCCTCAACGAGATGGACTGACACAGTGGCTGCAACAATGGGTTCAAATATAGCAACGATGGTGAGGGTGGCACAGGAACAGGCAGTGTTTCATTCTGTTGTACACAGGGTCACTATGAGGCAGAACTGACTTGACAGCAGCTAAAGACAACAACTGCCATGACACAGTGGGTAGCTGAGTAGATGCAACAGAGACCATATGTATGTCCCACGTACTTACTATCTGATCCTTTACAGAAAAAACCTGTTGATCCCTGTCTAGAGGACTGGTGGTGAAGACAAAAGATCTTTTTTTTTTTTAAATAATTTTTATTGTGCTTTAAGTGAAAGTTTACAAATCAAGTCAGCCTGACACATATATGCTAATATACACCTTACTACATACTCCCATTTACTCTCCCCCTAATGAGCCAGCCCGCTCCCTCCTTCCAGTCTCTCCTTTCGTGACCGTTTTGCCAGTTTCTAACCCTCTCTACCCTCCCATCTCCCCTCCAGACAGGAGATGCCAACACAGTCTCGAGTGTCCACCTGATACAAGTAGCTCACTCTTCATCAGCATCTCTCTCCAACCCATTGTCCAGTCCCTTCCATGTCTGATGAGTTGTCTTCGGGAATGGTTCCTGTCCTGGGCCAACAGAAGGTTTGGGGACCATGACCGCCGGGATTCTTCTAGTCTCAGTCAGACCATTAAGTCTGGTCTTTTTATGAGGATTTGGGGTCTGCATCCCACTGTTCTCCTGCTCCCTCAGGAGTTCTCTGTTGTGCTCCCTGTCAGGGCAGTCATCGGTTGTGGCCGGGCACCATCTAGTTCTTCTGGTCTCAGGATGATGTAAGTCTCTAGTTCATGTGGCCCTTTCTGTCTCTTGGGCTCATAGTTATCGTGTGACTTTGGTGTTCTTCATTCTCCTTTGATCCAGGTGGGTTGAGACCAATTGATGCATCTTAGATGGCCAATTGTTAGCATTTAAGACCCCAGACGCCACACTTCAAAGTGGGATGCAGAATGTTTTCATAATAGAATTTATTTTGCCAATTGACTTAGAAGTCCCCTTAAGCCATAGTCCCCAAACCCCCACCCTTGCTCCGCTGACCTTTGAAGCATTCAGTTTATCCTGGAAACTTCTTTGCTTTTGGTCCAGTCCAGTTGAGCTGACCTTCCCTGTATTGAGTATTGTCCTTCCCTTCACCTAAAGTAGTTCTTATCTACTAGCTAATCAGTAAATAACCCTTTCCCACCCCCTCCCTCCCTCCTCTCGTAACCACAGAAGAATGTGTTCTTCTCAGTTTATACTGTTTCTCAAGATCTTATAATCGTGGTCTTATACAATAACTGTTCTTTTGCATCTGACTAACTTCACTCAGCATAATGCCTTCCAGGTTCCTCCATGTTATGAAATGTTCCACAGATTCGGCACTGTTCTTTATCGATGCGTAGTATTCCATTGTGTGAATATACCATAATTTATTTACCCATTCATCTGTTGATGGACACTTTGGTTGCTTCCATCTTTTTGCTATCGTAAACAGTGCTGCAATAAACATGGGTGTGCATATATCTGTTCGTGTAAAGGCTCTTATTTCTCTAGGGTATATTCCGAGCATTGGGATTTCTGGGTTGTATGGCAGTTCTAACTTTTTAAGAAAACGCCAGATAGATTTCCAAAATGGTTGTACCATTTTACATTCCCACCAGCAGTGTATAAGAGTTACAATCTCTCCACAGCCTCTCCAACATTTATTATTTTGTGTTTTTTGGATTAATGCCAGCCTTGTTGGAGTGAGATGGAATCTCATCGTAGGTTTAATTTGCATTTCTCTAATGGCTAATGATCGAGAGCATTTTCTCACGTGTCTGTTAGCTGCCTGAATATCTTCTTTAGTGAAGTGTGTGTTCATATCCTTTGCCCACTTCTTGATTGGGTTGCTTGTCTTTTTGTCATTGAGTTTTAACAGAATCATATAGATTTTAGAGATCAGGCGCTGGTTGGAGATGTCATAGCTGAAAATTTTTTCCCAATCTGTAGGTGGTCTTTTTACTCTTTTGGTGAAGTTTTAGATGAGCATAGGTGTCTGATTTTTAGGAGCTCCCAGTTATTTGGTTTCTCTTCATCATTTTTAGTAATGTTTTGTATTCTGTTTATGCCTTGTATTAGGGCTCCTAATGTTGTCCCTATTTTTTCTTCCATGATCTTTATCATTTTAGCCTTTATGTTTAGGTCTTTGATCCACTTGGAGTTAGTTTTTGTGCATGGTGTGAGGTATGGGTCCTGTTTCATTTTTTGGCAAATGGATATCCAGTTATGCCAGCACCATTTGTTCAAAAGACTATCTTTTCCCCAATTAACTGACACTGGGCCTTTGTCAAATATCAGCTGCTCATATGTGGATGGATTTATATCTGGGTTCTCAATTCTGTTCCATTGGTCTATATGCCTGTTGTTGTACCAGTACCAGGCTGTTTTGACTACTGTGGCTGTATAATGTTCTAAAATCAGGTAGAGTGAGGCCTCCCACTTTCTTCTTCTTTTTCAGTAATGCTTTGCTTATCCGAGGCTTCTTTCCCTTCCATATGAAGTTGGTGATTTGTTTCTCCATCACATTAAAAAATGACATTGGAATTTGGATCGGAAGTGCATTGTATGTATAGATGGCTTTTGGTAGAATAGACATTTTTACTATGTTAAGTCTTCCTATCCATGAGCAAGGTATGTTTTTCCACTTATGTAGGTCCCTTTTAGTTTCTTGTACTAGTACTTTGTAGTTTTCTTCGTATAGCTCTTTTACATCTTTAGTAAGATTTATTCCTAAGTATTTTATCTTCTTGGGGGCTACCGTGAATGGTATTGATTTGGTGATTTCCTCTTCAATGTTCTTTTTGTTGATGTAGAGGAATCCAAGTGATTTTTGTATGTTTATCTTCTAACCTGAGACTCTGCCAAACTCTTCTATTAGTTTCAGTAGTTTTCTGGAGGATTCCTTAGGGTTTTCTGTGTATAAGGTCATCTCATCTGCAAATAGAGATAATTTTACTTCTTCCTTGCCAATCTGAATGCCCTTTATTTCTTTGTCTAGCCTAATTGCTCTGGCTAGGACCTCTAGCACAATGTTGAATAAAAAAAAAAAAATTTTTTTTTTTTTATTCATTGTTGAATAAGAGCGGTGATAAAGGGCATCCGCATCCTTGTCTGGTTCCCGTTCTCAAGGGAAATGCTTTCAGGCTCTCTCCATTTAGAATGATGTTGGCTGTTGGCTTTGTATAGATGCCCTTGATTATGTTGAGGAATTTTCCTTCAATTCCTGTTTTGCTGAGAGTTTTTATCATGAATGGGTGTTGGACTTTGTCAAATGCCTTTTCTGCATCAATTGATAAGATCATGTGGTTTTTGTCTTTTGTTTTATTTATATGGTGGATTACATTAATGGTTTTTCTAATATTAAACCAACCTTGCATACCAGGTATAAATCCCACTTGGTCGTGGTGGATTATTTTTTTGATATGTTGTTGAATTCTATTGGCTAGAATTTTGTTGAGGATTTTCGCATCTATGCTCATGAGGGACATAGGTCTGTAATTTTCTTTTTTTTTGGTGTCTTTACCTGGTTTTGGTATCAGGGATATGGTGGCTTCATAGAATGAGTTAGGTAGTATTCCATCATTTTCTATGCTTTGAAATACCTTTAGTAGTAGTGGTGTTAACTCTTCTCTGAAAGTTTGGTAGAACTCTGCAGTGAAGCTGTCCGGGCCAGGGCTTTTTTTTTTTTGTTGGGAGTTTTTCAATTACCTTTTCAATCTCTTTTTTTGTTATGGGTCTGTTTAGTTGTTCTACTTCTGATTGTGTTAGTTTAGGTAGGTAGTGTTTTTCCAGGAATTCATCCATTTCTTCTAGGTTTGCAAATTTTTTAGAGTATAATTTTTCATAATAATCCGATATGATTCTTTTAATTTCATTTGGGTCTGTTGTGATGTGGCCCATCTCGTTTCTTATTCGGGTTATTTGTTTCCTTTCCTATATTTCTTTAGTCAGTCTGACCAATGGTTTATCAATTTTGTTAATTTTTTCAAAGAACCAGCTTTTGGCTTTGTTAATTCTTCCAATTGTTTTTCTGTTCTCCAATTCATTTGGTTCAGCTCTAATTTTTATTATTTGTTTTCTTCTGGTGCCTGATGGATTCTTTTGTTGCTCGGTTTCCGTTTGTTCAAGTTGTAGGGACAGTTCTCTGATTTTGGCTCTTTCTTCTTTATGTATGTGTGCATTTATCAATAGAAATTGACCTCTGAGCACTGCTTTTGCTGTGTCCCAGAGGTTTTGATAGGAAGTGTTTTCATTCTCATTGATTCTATGAATTTCTTTATTACCTCCTTAATGTTTTCTATAATCCAGTCTTTTCTGAGCAGGGTATTGTTCAGTTTCCAAGTATTTGATTTCTTTTCCCTGATTTTTCTGTTATTGATTTCCACTTTTATGGCCTTGTGGTCTGAGAAGATGCTTTGTAATATTTCGATGTTTTGGATTCTGCAAAGGTTTGTTTTATGACCTAATATGTGGTCTATTCTAGAGAATGTCCCATGTGTGCTAGAAAAAGAAAGTATGCTTTGCAGCTGTTGGGTGGAGTGTTCTGTATAAGTCAATGAGGTCAAGTTGGTTGATTGTAGCAATTAGGTCTTCCGTGTCTCTATTGAGCTTCTTACTGGATGTCCTGTCCTTCTCCGAAAGTGGTGTGTTGAAGTCTCCTACTATAATTGTGGAGGTGTCTATCTCACTTTTCTGTTCTGTTAAAGTTTGTTTTATGTATCTTGCAGCCCTGTCATTGGGTGCATAAATATTTAATACGGTTATATCTTCCTGGTCTCTTGTCCCTTTAATCATTATGCAGTGTCCTTTATTCTTTGTGGTGGATTTAACTTTAAAGTCTATTTTGTCAGAAATTAATATTGCTACTTCTGCTCTTTTTTGCTTGTTGTTTGCTTGATATATTTTTTTTCCATCCTTTGAGTTTTAGTTTGTTTGTGTCTCTAAGTCTAAGGTGTGTCTCTTGTAGGCAGCATATAGATGGATTGTGTTTCTTTATCCAGTCTGAGACTCTCTGTCTCTATTGGTGCATTTAGTCCATTTACATTCAGTGTAATTATAGACAAGTATTTTATGTGTTTGGTGCTCTCATTTTGATGCCTTTTTTGTGTGTTGTTGACAATTTCATTTTTCCACTTACTTTTTTGTGCTGAGACTTTTTCTTTGTAAATTGTGTGTTCCTCACTTTCATAGTAGTTGAATTTATGTTTGCTGAGTCGTTATGTTTTTCTTGGTTTTGATTTTGAGTTATGGAGTTGTTATACCTCTTTGTGGTTACCTTAGTATTTACCCCTATTTTTCTGAGTAAAAACCTAACTTGTATCGTCGTATATCGCCTTGTTTCCCTCTCCATATGGAAGTTCTATGCCTCCTGTATTTAGTCCCTCTTTTTGATTACTGTGGTCTTTTACATATTGACTTCAATGATTCCCTGTTTTGAGCATTGTTTTCTTTTTAAAATTAATCTTAATTTGTTTTTATGATTTCCCTATTTGAGTTGATATCAGGATGTTCTGTTCGGTGACCTTGTGTTGCGCTGGTATCTGATATTATTGATTTTCTGACCAATTTCCTTTAATATTTCTTGTGGCTTTGGTTTGGTTTTTACAAATTCTCTAAGCTTGTGTTTATCTGTAAATGGTTTAATTTCACCTTCATATTTGAGAGAGAGTTTTGCTGGATATATGATCCTTGGCTGGCAGTTTTTCTCCTTCAGTGCTCTATATATGTCATTCCATTGCCTTCTTGATTGCATGATTTCTGCTGAGTAGTCTGAACTTATTCTTATTGGTTCTCCTTTGTAGGAGACCTTTCTTTTATCCCTGGCTGCTTTTAAAATTTTCTCTTTATCTTTGGTTTTGGCAAGTTTGATAATAATATGTCTTGGTGATTTTCTTTTTGGATCAATCTTAATATGGGTTCGAGGAGCATCTTGGATATCCTTTCGTCTTTCATGATGAAGACAAAGTTCTTACCTTCAGAGTTTATGATCTCATGGAGTAAAAAGACTTATAAACAGCCATCTAGGTTAAAGGGAAAAATAACTACTAAATAGATCTGCAAGCAAGAGCACAGGGAGAAGAACAATCCTCCTGCTTGGGAAGAACTGACGTGTGAGTGCCCCTTGATGAGGAAGTAGGATTTGCGTAGACAGTGAAGGCTGGAAAAGACATTTCAGGATGAAGGAATAGCAGGAGCAAAGACATGGAGACCTAGCAGTGACATAAATATTCAGAAAAAGGGAAACTGTCTGGAATTGGTAGAGTTTAGGAGACATGGAGAAAATTAGAGGCCAAAGAGTTTAGAAAAATAGACAAGTACCATTTTATATTCAAAGAAAAAATATTTAAGGGACACATACGAAGTGACAGCTGCTGTGCTAAGTGCTAGGTTTAGATGCAGTGGGGAACAAAACAAATATGGTCCCTGTCCTCATGGAGCTTCTACGTATATGAGTGCATCTATGCCACAGAAGGCCTTGAATGCCATGGGATGGAATACTTTTTGTAGGAAACAGGGAGAATTAAAGGCATGAGCAGAGCAGGAGCTCGGTCAGGGCCCTGCTTAGGAAGATAGGAGAGAAAGGCACAGGAGAAAGGCTATGGTGATGAAGGCCTAAACAAGGGCATGCATGGGCCAGTGGGACATGGCTGTGTTCCAATAAAACTTTATCTACAATGAAATGAATAGGACAGATACAAGTGCAGGTAGAATCAACCACCAAGCCTTGGTGATTCCCAAAGAAAAGGGAGGCATGGGCTTCAGGCAGAAGATAACTCTAGAGTTTCCTGCCCTAAAAAAAAAAAAAAATTTCTAGAGACGCTTTATTAACTGAACCCAGAAGCATGAGGGGGCAAGCAAGCCTTGGGACGTGCTGAGATGAAGATTGTGGTGCTCTGGCCACATGAAGCCCAGTCATCACCAGAGGTCAGGGCTCAAGCCCAGGGAAAGGCCAGGCTCAGAGACATAGCCTGACCCTTCAAACCTGCCATCCTGACCTACCCTTATACACCCTGAGGATGGAGTCAAGGCAGATATATAGAAACAAGTCCTTCATCTGGAAGAATGCCTGCCTCACTGGCCAGCCTAGGAAGGCTTCTTCAGCAACTCTGGCCCTCACACTCTCCCACTGGCACACTGAAGCTGCAGAGAGCTGTGCAGTGCATAAGGCCCTTCAGTGGCTTCAGCGTGGTGTGGGCTCTCAGGACCCCTCGGTGAGGGTGGCTCTGCTCCTGGTGGAGTGGATGCAGCTGATACAACACACTCCACCTAGCCATGCCCTTTGCTCAGGCTGCTCCAGTGCAGCACAGTTTTTCCACCCAGGGTTTTCTGTGATTCCTTTGCTGGCAGGGCCTTGCCACAGATCCCTTCTGGCAGGGTCTGCCTCTATGTATGCAGGCAACTTCTCTTCCATTGGGAAGAGGCCCAGTCCCTCTACCTGGTCACATCAAGGATTCTAACCCTCTTTGGCAATACCCTGATAGGGGCTTGCTACTTTCAGGGTCCTGCTTGTTTCTTCTGCACACACAGGCTCACCAGGCAGAGTCAGCACTTCCTGTCCCCAAGGAGCACACCTCATCTCAAGGCTTGTGGCCACTGGAGGGGACCTACACACCCATCTGTGCCTCAGGTCTCAGAGGGAAAGGCTGTTTGTCCTTGAGAGGCCCTTTCCCTTGGAGATGGTCAGTACAGAAAGCCCTATAATTCCACACATCTACCTTAATTTCAAAGAAGCCCTGGTGGTGCAGTGGTTAAGAGTACAGCTGCTAACCAAAAGGTCGGCAGTTTGAGTTCACCAACCACTCCATGGAAACCCTATGGGGCAGTTCTACTTTGTCCTATATGGTTGGTATGAGTCAGAATCAACTCAACGGCAACAGGTTTCCTCAATTCCAGCATACCTCACAGTTTGCTGACCCCGGAAGTACTGCTGGATTATTAGGGCAGCTTGTCTCTCTCGAAGGAACTTTTTCCTCTGGAGCCAGCCACGGATATGCTTTTGTATCACAACACAACCCTGCCTCAGTTTATCCAATCGGAGTTTCTCTAAGTAAGCCACTTGTCCTGCTCTGAAGAAAATTTTGGTTTTACCAAACTGGTACTGATTGGAATCCTGGAAGAAAAAAAATGATACAATCAGAAATAAAATCTTTCAGATTCTCTGTAGTATTTGCAAAAGATGTTTAGAGATTTGAAGATGCCAAAAACCTTGTTATTTTCATATATCAGGTCATAACAATTCTGATTATGATCTAGTATTTGATATGCTGACTTGTATGTTTAAGGCACTTTTTCAGGTCTCCATCTGTGGGAAAGAGGGGTATGTGTGGTCAGTGACTCTCAGCTGGGCTGCTGGAGCACTTTGGCCTCTTTCACGTGGCTTCCACATACAGTAGAAGAACCTGGGAAGGTTTTTTTTTTTTTTTTGTCTTTATTTTGGGTTCTCTTCACCACCCCCTCTTCCTGGCCATTATAATTTCCCATCTCTTTTTCTACCATCACTCATCACTTCAGCAAAAATGAAAGCCCACATGAGTACTACAAGTGCAGCCACCCTTGCGTTGGTAATTGTGTAACACTGACAGCACTGCTGGCTGTGTTCACTAGATTCTGGGAGAAAAAAGCAGCAGGAGGCCACTGGGGGCCAGGGTTCAAGTTTGGGTGCTGAAAGGAGCCTCTTGCTGCAGAAGCTCACGCCCCAGTGAGGTGTCTGTTCTGACCACCTTCGCACACAGATGCTGGGGGCACAATTCAGGACAGTTACATTCCTGACACTAAATAAAGATGAAGAAACGTATTTGGGAGATTGCAGAAGGGCATGTAGACTGACCTGGATGAGCCTGTGTAAAACCACTTTGCACACCTCTTTTTTATCACTGAAGGAAAGCTCCTGCTTGGTCATGAGGATACCATAGCGACTATAGAACTCAATGTATGTCCACCTGGAAAACCAAAAACATGAACGGGAGTCTACAAAGGGATTTAAGTGAGGCGTGCCAAAGAGGAAGCTCTTCACATCTGTGGACTCCCACACCCTGTCAGCCACTGCTGCCTGGTGGTGATCGTGGTGGGGTCTGTTCTGCTGCTGATGGTCCTGACCTTTGGCCCACACCCTCCTGTGACACCACCAAAACCACCCCCTGAGCACACCTGTCTGCTTACTGGATTGTCTTTGTTAATGCTCTGCCCAGCAACTGTCCTCTTCCCTGCCACTAGCTCGCTTTCCTGGGAGCACTGTGGAGGCAACGGGCAGCCATCACTAGCCCCTGAAGTGCGGTGTGGGGTGGTGCTGATTGCGGCCTATCTCTGCATATGGCCTGTGTTTCACCCTCTTCTTACCTTCACACATGAGAGTGGGACAAATCCTGGGGCCATCAGAAATGTGTGACAAAAAGGCATGGCAGTCACACTCATAGAGCTCAGCACAGACCTGAAGTTGGAGACTCTGTCCCCAAAATAAGGACTGGCAACATACCTGGAAGGGTAGCTCTGGGCACCAATGCGAATCGTCTCCAGAATACCACAGGCTCGCAGCTGCTGAACAATTCTTTTGGAGTTAAAGCTTAAAGAAGACAACTTTATGTTGTTAAGCCGTTAGAGTAATGAATATGCCATAAGCAGAACTGACACACCTGTGTGGACTCTGAGCTCCCAGAGAAGAGGCAGTTGCTGGGCACATAGCAAATACTTAAATAACTGCTGATGTCAGGTGAAAAACCTCCTGTGAAACAGCTCAGAAAGCTGCAGTGGGGATATGGAGACAAGCAACTGATTCTGATGGAGGTGACTAGGAAAAGACTTGTGGGGGAGCTGCTGTTTGGGCTGAGCTTCAAACAACCATGGTGGAAAGAAATGTTCATCATGCTCATTATCCAAGCACCTACTTGATGCTTGAATTTTCTTTATAAAACACCCAGCAGGCAGCCCCCTGGCCTAGGTCTGATCCAGACACACTCACCACTGCATGGGCAGCTCTTCCCCTTCAGAAAGCTCTAGTGAGCCAACAGAGACCCTCTTCAACTTCCTCATGGGTGTTGGACCTCGGGGACCCAGGGAACAGACTAACTCCTCAGACAATGTCTGAGGACAAATCTTTGCTCCCTTTCAGCCTTTCTTCCACAAGCAAACACAGAGTCTTCCTATAAACCATGTTCTGGTTTCTCCAGATGCATAACCTTTAGTTGTAAACTATTTTGTTAAATCTAGTCCCTTGGTCTGACACTGAGGGTAAGGTGACTCAGCCAAAGGAGTTGTGCTAATGTTATTTGTAAGGGCAAGGTTGTTTTAAATTATTAAAAAGAAAAAAAAAAAAAAAAAAACAGAGACTAAATTCAAGACAATTGTAAGCAAACTCTACAACATCATAATGGATATTGTTTTCTCCATGTTTTCCTTTGCTGCTGCATAAGAATACTTACTCAAAGGATAATTTCTCATCGTTTGGCTTGATGCACCGGACGTAGTGGGGTGTGGTCACATTGAGGGTCTCCATAAGTAAGTTCAGAGAGCTGCGGAACTAGGAAACAAGGCCAGAGACCCAAATGTTTTGAGATAATTTAATGTTTAGATCAAGGTAATTGCTATGGATTGAATTGCGTCCCCCAAAGTATGTGTTAAGTCCTAACCCCTGTACCTGTAAATATGACCTTGTTTTGAAATAGGGGATTTCTTTTGTGATGTTAATGAGGTCATATCAGGGTGGTGTGGATCACTTCTGAGTTATAAAAGACCAGAACAGAGACACACTCACACTGGGGAAGACAGATGTCACATGAGGATCAATTACAAGCAAAGAAACACCAAAGAACCAAGAAGCACCTGGGACTACTGACAAGGAAGGAATCAACAAGGCTGAGACCCTGATTTGGACTTTTAGCCTCCAGAACTGTGAGAAAATAAACATCTGTTCTCAAAAGCCCCCCACTTGTATTACTGCACAGTAGCACTAGGGAACTGAGACAGTAACCAAATGTCCAGCCCTGGTGTGTCACTCAAGAAGAGGAAGATCAAGACGTAAATCCATCCACCTGTGAGCAGCTGATATTTGACAAAGGCCCAAAGTCAGTTAAATGGGGAAAAGTCAGTCTCTTTAACAAATGGTGCTGGCATAACTGGATATCCATCTGCAAAAAAATGAAACAAGACCCATACCTTACACCATGCACAAAAGCTAACTCAAAATGAATCAAAGACCTAAATATAAAATCTAAAACGATAAAGATCATGGAAGAAAAAATAGGGACAATGCTAGGAGCCCTAATGCATGCATAAACAATATACGAAACATTACTAACAATGCACAAACACCAGAAGGGAAACTAGATAACTGGGAGCTCCTAAAAATCAAGTATTTATGCTCATCCAAAGATTTCACCAAAAGAGTAAAAAGATTACCTATAGACTGGGAAAAAATTTTTGGCTATGAAAAATCTGATCAGCATCTAATCTCTAAAATCTACAAGATAGTGCAAAACCTCAACAACAAAAAGATAACCCAATTAAAAAATGGGCAAAGGATATAAACAGGCATTTCATTGAAGAAGACATTCAGGTGGCTAACAGATACGTGAGGAAATGCTCATGCTCATTAGCCATTAGAGAAATGCAAATCAAAACTACAATGAGATTCCATCTCAATCCAACAAGGCTGGCATTAATCCAAAATAACAAATGTTGGAGAGGTTACGGAGAGACTGGAACACTTATACACTGCTGGTGGGAATGTAAAATGGTACAACCGCTTTGGAAATTGATTTGGTGCTTCCTTAAAAAGCTAGAAATAGAACTACCATACGATCCTGCAACCCCACTCCTTGGAATATCGCCTAGAGAAATAAGAGCCTTCACAAGAATAGATATATGTACACCCATGTTCATTGCAGCACTGTTTACAATAGCAAAAAGTTGGAAGCAACCAAGGTGCCCATCAACGGATGAATGGATAACTTACGGTATAGTCACACAATGGAATACTACCTAAAGATAAAGAACAATGAAGAAGCTGTGAAACATCTCATAACATGGAGGAATCTGGAAGGCATTATATGCTAAGTGAAATCAGTCACAAAAGGACAAATATTGTATGAGACCACTATTATAAGAATTCAAGAAAAGGTTTAAACATAGAAGAAAACATTTTTTATGGTTACTAGGGTGGGGAGGGAAGGAGGTAGAGGAGTGGTCACTAAATGGATAATAGACAAGGATTATTTTAGGCAAAGAGAAGGACAGCACAGAATGCAGGTGAAGTCAGTGCTGGACTAATCAAAAAGCTAACAAGTTTCCTGAATACAACAAACACTTCCAGAGACAGAGTAACAGGGGTGGGCGTCTGGGGATTGTGATTTCAGGGGACATCTAGGTCAACTGGCATAACAAAGTGTATTAAGAAAATGTTCTGCATCTCACTTTGGTGAGTGGTGTCTGGGGTCTTAAAAGTTAGCAAGCGGCCGTCTAAGATGCACCAATTGGTCTCAACCCACCTGGAGCAAAAGAGAATGAAGAACACCAAAGACACAAGGAAAATATGAGCCCAAGAGAAAGAAAGGGCCACATAAACCAGAGACTCCATTAGCCTGAGACTGGAAGAACTAGATGATGCCTGGCTACCACCAATGACTGCCCTGACAGGAAACACAACAGAGAATACCTGATGGAGCAGGGGAAAAGTGGGATGCAGAAGTCATATTGTTTTTTTAATTAATTTTTATTGTGCTTTAAGTGAAAGTTTACAAATCAAGTCAGTCTCTCATACAAAAATTTATATACACTTTGCTATACACTCCTAATTTCTCTCCCCCTAATGAGACAGCACACTCCTTCCCTCCACTCTCTCTCCTCATGTCCATTTGGCTAGCTTCTGGCCCCCTCTGTCCTCTCATCCCCTCTCCAGACAGGAGATGCCAACATAGTCTCATGTGTCTACTTGATCCAAAAAGCTCGTTCTTCACCAGGGCTTTCCATAGTCCAGTCCAATCCCTGTCTGAAGAGTTGGCTTTCGGACCATGATGTCTCGGGTTCTTCTAGTCTCAGTCTGACCATTAAGTCTGGTCTTTTTACGAGAATTTGGGGTTTGCATCCCACTGCTCTCCTGCTCCCTCAGCAGTTCTCTGTTGTGTTCCCTGTCAGGGCAGTCATCGGTTGTACCTGGGCCCCATCTAGCTCTTCTGGTCTCAGGCTGATGTAGTCTCTGGTTTATGTAGCCCTTTCTGTCTCTTGGGCTCATATTTACCTTGTGTCTTTGGTGTTCTTCATTCTTCCTTGCTCCAGGTGGGTTGAGACCAATTGATGCATCTTAGATGGCCACTTGATAGCATTTAAGACCCCAGACGCCACTCTTTAAAGTGGGATGCAGAATGTTTTCTTAATAGATTTTATTATTCCAATTGACTTAGATGTCCCCTGAAACCATGGTCCCCAAGCCCCCACCCCTGCTACACTGGCCTTTGAAGCATTCAGTTTATTCAGGAAACTTCTTTGCTTTTGGTTTAGTCCACTTGTGTTTACCTCTCCTGTATTGTATGTTGTCTTTCCCGTCACCTAAAATAGTTCTTAAAAAAAAAAAAAAAAGTTCTTATCTACTGTCTAATTAGTGAAAACCCCTCTCCCTGCCTCCCTCCCTACCTCCCCTCTCTCATAACCATCAAAGAATATTTTCTTCTCCATTTAAACTCTTTCTCCAGTTGATATAATAGTGGTCTTATACAATATTTGTCCTTTTGCAACTGACTAATTTTCACTCAGCATAATGTCTTCCAGAAACCCTGGTGGCATAGTGGTTAAGTGCTACGGCTGCTAACCAAAGAGTTGGCAGTTCGGATCTGCCCGGCGCTCCTTGGAAACACTCTGGGGCAGTTCCACTCTGTCCTATAAGGTCGTTATAGGTCAGAATTGACTTGACGGCACTGGGTTTGGTTTTTGGTTTTAATGTCTTCCAGATTCCTCCATGTTATGAAAAGTTTCATGGACTCATCATTGTTCTTTACTGATGTGTAGTATTCCATTGCGTGAATATACCATAATTTATTTATCCATTCATCCATTGATGGGCACCTTGGTTGCTTCCAGCTTTTTGCTATTGTAAACAGTGCTGCAATGAACATGGGTGTACATATATCTATTCTTGTGAAGGCTCTTATTTCTCTAGGTGATATTCCAAGGAGTGGGATTGCTGGATCGTATGGTAGTTCTATTTCTAGCTTTTTAAGGAAGCACCAAATCAATTTCCAAAGCGGTTGTACCATTTTACATTCCCACCAGCAGTGTATAAGTGTTCCAGTCTCTCCGTAACCTCTCCAACATTTGTTATTTTGGATTAATGCCAGCCTTGTTGGATTGAGATGGAATCTCATTGTAGTTTTGATTTGCATTTCTCTAATGGCTAATGATTGTGAGCATTTCCTCATGTATCTGTTAGCTATCTGAATGTCTTCTTTAGTGAAGTGTCTGTTCATATCTTTTGCCCATTTTTCAATTGGGTTGTCTTTTTGTAGTTGAGTTTTTGTAGTATCATGTAGATTTTAGAGATCAGGCGCTGATCAGAAATATCATAGCTAAAAACTTTTCCCCAGTCTGTAGGTAATCTTTTTACTCTTTTGGTGAGGTCTTTGGATGAGTATAGGTGTTTGATTTTTAGGAGCTCCCAGTTATCTGGTTTCTCTTCTGCATTGTTAGTAATGTTTTGTATACTGTTTATGCCATGTATTAGGGCTCCTAGCATTGTCTCTATTTTTTCTTCCATGATCTTTACCATTTTAGATTTTATATTTTTATGTCTTTGATCCATTTTGAGTTAGCTTTTGTGCATGGTGTGAGGTATGGGTCTTGTTTCATTTTTTTTGCAGATGGATATCCAGTTATGCCAGCGCCATTTGTTAAAGAGACTGTCTTTTCCCCATTTAACTGACTTTGGGCCTTTGTCAAATATCAGCTGCTCATATATGGATGGATTTATGTCTGGATTCTCAATTCTGTTCCATTGGTCTATGTATCTGTTGGCAGAACTCAAATTTTAGTAAAGAGACCACACTTAATGGTCTGACTGAGACTGGAGGGACCACAGAGGTCATGGCCCCCAGACTCTCTGTTAGCCCAAAACTAAAACCATTCTTGAAGCCAATTCTTCAGGCAAAGATTAGGCTGGACTATAAGATATAAAATGATACTGGTGAGGAGTGCACTTCTTAGCTCAAGTAGACACATGAGACTACGTGGACAGCTCCTGTCTAGACGTGAGATGAGAAGGCAGAGGGGGACAGGAGCTGGTTGAATCCACATGGGAAATACAGGGTAGAGAGAAGGAGTGTGCTGTCACATTGCAGGGAGGGAAACTAATGTCACATAACAATGTGTATGTAAGTTTTTGTATGAGAAACTGACTTGAATTGTAAACTTTCACTTAAAGTACAATAAAAAAAAAAAAGGAGGAAGAATGAATTCATGCACAAAAATCTACCAGGAAGGGTTTCAATCCACAACTGTGTTTATTAGGCATGGAGTGAAACTGCCCAATGTTCTAGACAGGATGCTGCTCTGTCTAATGGTCCCAAATAACAGCAAACATTGCAAATCATGTCACTGTGCCAAGGTGCAGTGTGCTCAGGTGTGCACCATCGTGGAGGGTGAGTTATGATCACAGACCTTCTTTTCTCTGCATTAGTGTGTACTTGAGATCTAAAGAAGCCCAGAGCCTGTGTTGTGGCCTGGAATGTAGGTCCCATGAGTGCCTGTTCTCCAGGGCATGGTCTGCACCCTCGGCCCCTCACCCTCAGATGCCTTCTTCATACCTTGGTCCCAACTGTGGTCCGGAAATGCTTGCTGTTTGGCTTGATGACTTGTTTTGCAGATTTAACTGTGATCGTTGAACCAAACAGGGAAGACGGAACTGGATTTTCTTTAAAAAAATTGGCACAGAGGTGAAACTGGAAGGAACAGAGAGGATTTCAATGCCCAAGTGTTTGCCCACAGTCCTCAGCACAAGTCAGATGAATGGTCACAACAACCCCATCTAAACAGTGGAGCAAAGTACTGGCCTCAGCTACTCTCTATGGCCAAATCTCAATTACCCACAAGGGGACCGTCCTCACTAGTGAGGACTCAGGCCTTCTTTCCCAGGAATGGGAACAGACAGGAAAACTGCAAATGACAAAGAGGCAGAAAAGGGGAAACATTTATTATTCCTACCTCCGTGCCTTGGCTCACATCATTTCTCCACCTGGAATCTCCTCTCTGCAGACCCAAACTCTTCCCATCAATCAAGCATCTGTTAAAACGTCCCCCAGCCCCACCCATTCATGACATCTTCCCTGGATCTCCAGCATGAATTTACCCCAACTTCCTCTAAACTGTTGCACTTTATTTGTACCTTTTTTAAGGTTATTTCTTTAAATGTCTTTTCTTCTCTCTTAAAGGAATCTCATCTTTTTTACTTTTAAAATAGACAATGGTAATCTTTATGGCAGAATCCCTGCCTAATGCACCCCTGTGTGCCACAGTGGAATCAGGGAACCTGAAATTCCCACATCTCTATTAGCATGTGCGCTTCATGGAAAGACCCATCTGTACTTCAACACAATCTGTGTTCATCTTCCAGACTAGATCCAGGGCAAGCGTGGGGATGAGTAAATAGCTGGCAAATTAAGTCAAGTAATTTTGTATACGAGATGCAGGGCATTTCTACATTGAATTCCCTGTCATAAATCTGTTGGAATAATTGAAGTTATCACAGCCTGTGGCTGATTTATGATCATTAGCAGAGGTGCCCATGCTCATTTGGAAGCTGTCAAAACACCTGAACATTAGCAAAGGCCTGGTTCTTTTAGAAAGAAACAGACAAATCTAATAAGCAAATCTTCACAGAAGTCAAGGCTTGTTATCATGTATGAAATATTCTTATTCTCAAAATTTAATAAAGAAATGTTTGAAGTGGAAAGGAAAAAGCACGAAATCATTCTTTTGGTAACACAATTCATCATACAGAACAAAAGCTGCACTCCCGTGCCTACGGCCCTCATTCTCTGTCTTGCTTTGTTTTTCCTCACTTGCTTAGCAGTACCTATCATTGCATGTTTATGTGTTTAAGGTTATGTCACTCCTCAAGAGGGCAGGAACCCTGTCTCCCTTGCTTACTTTTGTACTGCCAGAATCTAGGACAGTGCTGGGGATGTGGCAGGTGCTATATAAATATTTGTGAATGAGTGAATAAAATGCAAGTTGTGATTCTTTAAACGGTCGTATTAGCTATCCTTTCCTCTCTGGCACCTGCACATTTGATTTATGATTTTCCATATAGTGGAGATTTACATGCTTTCAGAAGCTAGAAAAATACTTCAATACCAATTCTAAAAATAGTTATTTTTTTGTAGGTATGAACTACAACTTGCCACTCCCCAGAGAGTGAACAAACATATACATATGCATATACACACACATCTGTGCACACCCACACACACGTGCACATACACACACACACACTTCTTACTCCTTCCTGACACACATCTAGACCTATGCCAGTTACACGGTGAATACCATGAATTACCTCTCAGCACTTTACAAACCTTGCTTGTTCTCAGTATTTCAACCAGCATGTCATAGACGGTGTCTCTGTTCTTCTCAAGGAAACCTTCACATTTATACTCTACCTATGGAAAGAATGGAATAAACTGTTTCAACAGAGGCAGAAGCAGGCAGCATTGAAGTCCCACTAGTTTCTTTTCTTTTCCCCTTTTTAAGAATGAGCAATAAAGGGCAATCTTACAATAGGATATTTAGTTTCTGTTTATCCAGCAACTCCAACACACGTGAGTTTAGAGATATGAGAAGAGCCAGCTCCACCTCCCCCGCCTCGCATTTCTCACTGGCCTATCACTTTGAATACAATTTTTTTTCTTCAGCTAATTAAACTGAGAATCTGAGCCAATCTTACAGTGTGTGCGGTGTCTTCTCACTAATCCACCAAAAAAAAACAAAACAAAACACCCAAACCCAGTGTCGTCGAGTCGATTCCAACTCATAGGTGTAGTGGTTAAGAGCTACGGCTGTGACACAAAGGCCGGCAGTTCGAATCCAGCAGGCTGCGTCTGTTCCTTCAAGGTCAATCTGATCACATTTGTTGGAAACCCTGGTGGTGTAGCGGTTAAGTGCTATGGCTGCAAACCAAAGGTTCGGCAGTTCAAATCCACCAGGCGCTCCTTGGAAACTCTATGGGGCAGTTCTACTCTGTCCTATAGAGTCGCTATGAGTCACTAATCCACAATCCACTCAAAATGCTGCAGAGTTCTGTTAAGAAGAACTTCTTGGACGTGTAGTTGAAAAGAATTAAGTGTACAGAACTATGTACTATCAAGAGAGGCCCTGGAAATGCTTTTTATGAAGTCTGATTTTTTTTTCCTTTTCCCCATGGGACCAGAACCCTGAAATTATAAAGGGTACTAACTAGAAAATATAATTTGACTGGCGCAGTGGCTAAGAGTTATGGATGCAAACCAAAAGATGAGCAGTTTGAAACCACTCAGCCATTCCTTGGAAACCCTATGCGGCAGTTCTACTCTGTACTATAGGGTCACTATGAGTCGCAATTGACTCAACGGCAATGGGTTTTACCATCATTCATTTCATATGCCTCTGTTCTGGAACTTGTCTGTTAACAGTGCTCCTCTTGCCCATTAACGTTAAGAGAGCTTCCCAGGTTGTTGTCCTCTTCCCCTCCCGATACTCAGGCTCTGTCATGTGCATTCAGACCACCCTGCAGACTATTCGCATGATCTCAGGCACTAGGCTAGGCCACTAGAGCAATGCCCAACTGGGAAATGGCACTGGGGTGAGGGCAGCTGGGGGTAGTAGGAGCTTCCTTATGAAAAAAAAATAAGATAAGAACGGATATTTAGGGCAGGTGGTCATGGTGATTTTTGTTTTTTTTCCTCCTATTTTCTAAGCTTTCTGAATAGTAACTTTTAAGACTTTTTTTTCTTTTTATAAAATTGACATTTGCTTTATAAAAAATTGGAGACATATAAGGAAAAAAATAAAGATTCCTAAAAGTTAACTTATGTGACCATTATAATAAATACATTAGTTTGACAAAAAAGGAGAATCCAAAAAAAGATATAGCTTTCATCATAGGAAATAATTACACTGTCTTGACTACTACAATTTCATAGGGAAAAAAAATTAATAAGAAAAAAACCCAAACCTGTTGCCGTCGAGTCGATTCCAACTCATAGCAACCCTGTAGGACAGAGTAGAACTGCTCCCTAGGGTTTCCAAGGAGTGCCTGGTAGATATGAACTGCTGACCTTTTGGTTAGCAGCCAAACTCTTAACCACTATGCTGCTGGGTTTTCCAAATTAATAAGAGACTGATGAATTCTAAAAATTAAAAATGAGGTCAACTAATAGCACACTTACATCTTTAAGGAAGTACAGTTGAAGCTCATGTATTTTGTCATTAAAACACATTAAGAAATGTTAAACACACACACTATCATAGGTGTGATGATTAATTTTATGTGTCACGTTGGCTAGGCTACTGTTCCCAGTGGTATTGCCAAACATTAGACTAGGTGCTGTGATGTAATCACCTTCATTAATGTAATTGAATGTAATATAATTAATCAATCAGTTGACAGGGGAGTTCCTTAGGGTGTGGCCTGCCTTTGGACTATAAATAATTTGGCAGATACCTGTCTACTGTGTGTGTGTCTCCCTCTCAACTCTGCACCCTTCCCATTTCCTGACCTATGGATTTTGAGACGTAAGCCTGCAGAAATCTCCAGCCTGCTGTCTGACCTACAGATTTTGGACTTCCCAGCCCCCACAATTGTGTGAGCCAATCCCTTGAAGTAAATTAACCAGTCTCTCTCTTGCTGCATACATACATGTACACACACCTCACTGGCTGTTTCTCTAAAGAACCCTGACTAAGACAGAATGTGTCCTTCCTCACAGCTACATGTGAGTGTGAGTTTGAATCCAACTGCAAAAGTCCATGTCCTGCCTGCTCTTCTTAGGAAACAGCTCTGGCTCTGGGGCAGACAGCATTGGTACCTTATCAGCAAAGTGCTGGATGATGAAAGATGTACTGGACATTCTGGGTTTTTCAAACAAGGTGTTTTTGCTGACAAAATTATTATACAGCTTTTGAAGCCAGTTTTCGTCAGTTCCATGTGGGAGCTGGAAAGCAAAAGCAAACCAAACGGCAAGTAACAAAACTAGAGATGAAAGATTATTAGAGGTAAGGAAACACATTCATTTTAAGAAAACAAGACTACCTGACACTCTGAGTGAACTGTGGTAGACCCACAATCCCTTTTTTAGCAACTCTAGGCATAAATCTTTCCTTGATCTTAACAATCTTTAGGGTGAAATTGAAATGGGTACATTAACGACCTTTTAGAAGAACAAAAAGTTTTAAACTTAAAGAAAATGACCGTAAAATAAATTAAGAATGAAGAATTCTATTTCTCCAAAATTGGCAGTTATTTGCTCTCCAAAGACATCTCAGGGAAATTAAAGCATGGATTCCATTACATGAATATATTCTCATTTGAATGGCAAAAGACTGGCTCTTAACTGTAGTCCCCAGCACCCATCACCCCCTATCCCTACCACCCCAGATTCCACTTCAGGAGGAGTTTTCTTTTGTTTTACTGCCTATTTAACTACCTCCTTGAACTAGGATCTTACCTCCTCAAATTAAGCTAGCTGTAACACTTATTCTTCATACTGATGATTTTGAAACTACTGGATTCACTGAGCCCAGACTCAGTGAATCCAATACCCCATTTGTCAGAATAACTCTTGCATTACTTCTTGATGACACCGCTCACCTACGGAACATCTGAGTAGACAAATATTTCCTAGAGGCCACCTCACTGCCTGTAGATCAGAATGCTTGGCCCTGATGCTATTCCTTTGATCTTATACTACTTTGTCAGTTGAAGTTTGGGAGGCACCAGGAAGGTTAAATCATGAAAAGAATCATGGAATTGAAAATTCTAGAAGGAAAAATCCGTAAGTCTTTAACATTATAATCATTTTTATACATATAAATCTACAGAAAAGAAACAAAATCCATGTTTGAGCCTCAAAATATAACCTTCAGACAAACAAAAAAAAATTAATAATCTCCAAGAGATGATTTTCTCCCATGGCCCCATGAGGGACACTGCCAGCTGACCCACGGCAAAGTTGCTCCTCCCAGAGGGAAATTAAAAGAAACTCCTAGAGCCCTCTTCTCACAAATCATATGATGTTGCTTTTTCAGCTACACCTTCTGATGACTCACAAGGATCAGAAGTAAAAGAAAACTCTATTCTTATTAGTCATAAACAGCCGGAGTGGAGTCACTTGCTGTGTCCATGTCTACTCTACCTACACCTAGGGGCAGCCTCCAAGGGCGCATCCTAGTTGGACATTACTTAAGAGGTTGTGCACATTACCTAAGGGTGGTATAGGCTGGTACATGCTGAGGGGGGTTACAGCTATGGATTACTGTCCTAGCATTAATGTCCAACCAGGTGAGTAACACATTAGGACTTGACATATCCATTGGAAAAAAAAATCCACTTTGCAATATGCTCATCTGGTACTATTCAAAAGCAATTATTTTGAAAATTTACCAAGCATTCTTCATCCAGTAAGTCCAAAATGCCCATTTTTGCTTCAATCAGGTCAATAACTGGTTGGTTGTCATAAAAATCTATCAGCGTCCAAGGGATACCTTCCTTCATATACTCTTCTTGTTCAAGTTTAAAGACGTGCTAGGATTCCACAAGTTAACATGCAAAGTAAAACAGAGCAGTAAAGTGTGCTACCAGAGAGTAAACAAAAGCCGCTGGAAAAAGCAGATAAATTACTGATTTGTGATGTTTGTGTTTAAGCAAGGAGACTGCTGGCTTTCTAGCATGGGCGATGTCAGTGGGCTCCTACACCCCAGTATGAGATCCCAGCCACTTACCCCAGCCTGCACGGCCTCAGCGTGTCCTGCAGCCCCTCCCTACCTGAGGCTTCCTGGTTACAGCATCATCCCACCCAAGAACAGACGTAGCCTCTCTGGCTGGAAGCAGCTTTGCTGGGTGGGGGGCCAGCCCATTTGAGAATGCTGGCTGTGGGGCCATGTGAGAGGACAACTTGGAAATTTTTGTTCATCGCTTGTTCAGCCATAAGGTTATCAGGGATGCTTCCAGAGGCCTGGCTCAGGCTCATCCTGGAGGCTGAATGAATATGCCTGGCAGGTGGGGGGTAGGGGGGGTGGGAGGTGAGGAGAGCAGCCAGGAGCTCAGTGAGTTCAATTAGTGGTTGATAACTGAATGAGGCTGTACAGGTAGAGCACAATTATGACTGGATGGTGATAAGACTGCGCAAGACAGGCACATCTTCCATAGAGAATTCAGCCACTATAGCCTTCTCCTAGGGGCGTGGGGAGGGGGAGTGTGCGGGACCCGGCGAAGGGCGGGGAGCACCCACCAAGGAGGGCAAGCCTGGAGGCAGAGAGACTAGTCAGTGGCAAGCATGTAGGGAGATTTCCTAGCCCAGAAGAGGCAGGGAGGTATCAGGGAAGGCTCGATGAGGAAGCCTTCAAAGGATAAGCAGGAGTTGGCCAGGTGGAGAGAAAGAGATAAAGCAAGGACAGGTGTATTAAGGCAGAGAAAGCAACAGATGCAAAGATACAGAAGTTTCCAGGAATGTGAGCCTTCAGACAACTAAGTAGTTTTGTCTGTCTGCACAGATGCCCTGGATCCAAGGGTGGCAGGTGTGGAACAGAAGCTGAAATTGGCAGGTGGCTCACAAAAGGCACAATGGGGGGACAAGTAGGTACAATTTCAATCCATGGCCACAAAGTGGTGCAGTGACTCAGCGAGTGACTCCCTGAAAAATCGGGTTTTGAAGAAGCCTGACCAAGCCCCTCTTCCCATGCTCTTGTCTCTCGCTTGTTCTCTCTCACACACACATACCCTGAGGGAAGTGGTTTCAAGGAGGCAGAAAGGTCACCTACCAGGTTAAACTGCTGTTGCAATTTTTCATTAGCATAATTGATGCAAAACTGTTCAAAGCTGTTCACATCAAAGGTTTCAAAACTGAAATACAGTTTAAAAAAGTTAAAATATAACTTGAAGAAGGACATATGCATTCATTTACAGGTAAATATTTTTTAGACAAACTTTAGAGGCTTAAAAGTTTGCTATATTTTCTGCAAGTTTTAAATATAACTCAAAGCTTGAGTTATATTTATAATATATGAGCAGTCAGTTTTTAAATTATCCTTTTCCAGGGGGCAGGAAGAAATCTGGTCTGTACAAAACACCTACCACGATCCAAGTGTTTTAATAGGCATGCCACAAAATGGTGTTTCATTTAATTCTACGACCATGCTAAGACCAGTATTTTTACCTTCACTTTATAGATGAGGAAACCAAGACTCTGAGAGGGTAAGGAGCTTACTGAAGTTAGTGTCAGAGCTCAGCTGTGAGCCTGCCTGACTGACATTTGTGCTTTAAATGAAAAAGAAGTACAGTTTTCTGTTCCCCCACTCCTTACCCCTTGAAGGAAAGGAGGGAGTTTTGCCTCCTCAAGGGGTGCTTACAAGTTCTTGGAGGAAAAGGCCAAGGGCATCAATGCCCAGTAGATCCCATCCTGCATGAGACAGACATGGCCCTGCCACTGTTCCCAGGCTTCCAAATAGCTGTCTCTAGTTGCCCAGGAGTTACAAACTCAAGAGCCTAGTGAAGCCTCGCAGGTGACTGGCAGGTGACAGAAATGGACAAGAGGCTGGACATAATACAACAGCATGTGGTGTGGGGCCTGTGCCAAATTCTAGTGTCCAAAAGGGCAGCTGCTGCTCAGCTCCAGCCAGCTGTGACCATGGGTTAATGCAGGTCAGAATGTTAGAGCACCCGAGGATTCTCGAGAGAAGGCAGAAATCTGGACTTTGATGGAAACTCTCCAGCTTTGAGAAACATGATGTGGGTCAAATGAAACCCAGCTACCAAACTGTACCACCTGGCCAGACAAGCAGTCCTGCTGAGGGAAAGCTTGCTGTGAGCTAAATTAGCATTTATGTGCATCACCTCACTTTACCCTAAAGCCACCCTATGTAGAGGACTGCTGCGACCCCACTGTTACAGATGATAGTCAGAGAAGAAGGCACTGACCAGCCGCCAGCAAGTGGTGCAGGAAATGCTCCGCACATCTCCAAAGCCTTTGTTCCTAATTGCTCCAATCCTGCCATTCTGAGAGGTTCCTGCCATTCTGCCAGTTCTCACCACGGTTCCCTGAGAGTCAGTTTATAATTCTGGGGCAAGAGAAGGGTCTGGGCTGTTCTCTCAACAGCTCCAGGGTGGCTGGGAGCTGGAGAGGAGCCCAAACAGCATTGTCAACTTCATTCTACATGTGACCTCAGGGATCCAGAGGCCTGGCTGGTCATTTTGATGGGCCAGGGCTGGGCTTGGGGAGAGTCAAGGACCTCACAGTGCTCCAAGACCACAGCTGGTCCAAAGGCAGGGCTTTCTGGAGTAGAAATGGAGTATCAAACATCAGTGATTATTTTCCTGTCCCTTGGGCCCCCACTACCTAGGAAAGGGCACACAGAGCTGAAGGTCAAAACCCATAGAAAGACCTAAACCTGTTATTTAAAATGCCAGATACACATTATCTATGACAACACTTCACATTTGAATAGTTTGCATGATGCTTTCACAACTTCTCTCATTTGATCTTCTCATTAACACTGAGAGAGGTCCCATATCACAGATGCAGGAACTAAGGTTTGGAGCAGGAATGCTGCAGTGCTGGAGCTCACACCCAGGGTTCTGACTCCCAGACCCGGGCCTTTTCAACCCTGGTTCCAGAGAAAATAAATACACAACTAGCTGGGAAACCACAAGCCTTCATCTCTCTCAGAGCTTAAACCTTACAGCTCACAGCTTCAGCTTTAATCTCTTCAACAACAGTGACTTTTTATTTAAGGCTTCATTATTTCTGAGCCAAACTGGGTTCAGTTCTTTCAAAAGCTGAAGGGTAGGCACGGTGAGAGCTCAGTAGCACAGATTACTGTGGATGTGAGGATGATGGAGAAAGGTGTGCCAGGATCCACTCCAGCTGGGAACACTGTCACCTAAGGAGGGGAGCTTACTTTCTTGGTGGGGTAGTATTAATTCATGGAAGGTGGCAAGCATGTTACTTTTATAATTTCTGAAGAAAAATTTAATTTAAAATTTGAAATTTAAAATATGCTGTAACAAGTACTTGTGGATTTACAAGTACTCTTGTCTTAGGTTGGCCCTCTTAGCCAAAAAATTCAAATTGCATATTACCGTGGCCTGCAGGCTCCACTGCTGTCTGCTTGCCATTCTGCTCACTCACTGCTCCTCACCCCAGTTAACCTCCAGAACACCCACACGCTTATTCCCTTCACAGGAATCTTCCCAATTTTGAATTATCTGCCTGTCTCCCCAACTAAAATTTAAACTCCCCAGAGGGCAGGACCCATGTGTCTTTTCTGTTCACCAATCACACCCAGCACAGTGTCTGGCACATAAATATGTGTTGGGAAAATGAAATAATGTACCCTTCAAATGTTGTTGTTTTATGTCGTGCAGTCGATTCCAACTCATAGCGACCTGATAGGACAAAGCAGAACTGCCTCATAGGGTTTCCTAGGCTGTAATTTTTTTTTTTTTTTTTTTTATTAATCTTTAAGGGAGCAGATTCCCAGGTCTTTCTCCCGTGATGCTTGCTGGGTGGCTTTGCAAAGCCAACTTTTTGGTTAGCAGCTGAGCACTTAACCATTGTGCCACCAGGGCTCCTTATCCTTAAAATGAAGAGCTATTATTTTTAAAGCCGCTTCAAAAACATAAAACAAGAACAGAGAATAATATAACAATCATGTGTTCCTACCACAGTGAAAGAGACAATTGTTAAACAAGACTACTACTTGGTAAAAGTTTACCTGAACTATTTTTACTTGCTGTTCAAATCCTTTTTTGGAACAAGACAAAGTAAATAATTTACTAGACTAGTATTTTATAACTGTTGACATATACTATTTATTGGGAGTCATAAGTATTATCTTAGGATCTAAACTAAACAAAGTAACTTGCTTGAGGTACAGTCTCACATTAAACAGCCAGGGAAAAAGCTGATTCTGGTTACCTGGGTAAAGTTCACCTGTACCTGCAGCCCCTCCTCTGCCCCTTCCTCCTACCTTTCCCCCAGCAGGTGGCAGCAGGGCTTCTTCCCTCCGTATTGGGAGGGGGGTTGAGCTTTTTTTCACCAATACCAGTAGAACAATCTAGGTCACTTTCATGGGACAGTCTTCCTGGTTTCTCACTGAGAAACCAGGATTGGTTTTGAGGAGGAGTTCGGCTTGGAGGCCAGTTGCTAACCAACAACTGTGATGGTGATCCCCTGGGATCCTGTTCACACTGGCCTGTCTCTACTCACTCTGGCTATTCTAGAAACATCTTCAGCACATATGAACTTTACTCAGGACTTAGAAAAGCAGAACTAGGCAAAGAACATTGCTTTTATTTATTTTTATTTTATTTAGCATTTATTTAATGCACTCTAAACGAGGCACACTATAATCTTGGAGACTACATGTAACACCCACACATACAAACACAGAGCACACTACCTCCCTATCATGCAAAACGGAAAAGAGGAACCGGAATGAAGCAATCTAAAAATAGCAGGGCATTCGATATTTAAATGAGCAAAGGCAGGCTCAATGAAGAGTATCTTACCCATAAATGTCCAAAACACCAATAAAAGTGTGCTTCTTGCCTGAAAACTGCAATGCTTGGTTAATCTTCTCCACAATGAAGTCGAACAGGTGGGTGTAGATCTTTTTGGCCAGCGCGTCCCTGGCGTTGACAGCCTGGGACCTGGTCATGGGTTTCACCACCGTCTCAGGGGTGGTGACAATCTTGCGATTGCACAGCCACTGAGCCACTTTGCCCATCTCCAGGTCCAGGAGCTCACAGAACACCTTCAGGTGACAGTCGTCCTCCTTCAAAAATAAGCACAAGCCCTGTCAGGGCCGTCCGAGCATCCAGACAAACCCTGTTGCATCTGACCAGGGCCTCTGGGGCTGAGGAGGCCTTACAAGACAGAGCCAGCCCTGGGGTAAAGAAGGGGAGGCAGCAGCGGCATTTCTCCTGCACCTGGCCAATGACAGCCAGGTGGTCCTTATCATGTCCTGCAGGATGCTCATTCTGGTCAAAGAATACCAGCAGTGATTGAGGCCACCAGAGCATTTCTCTCTGCTCCTGTGCATGTGGACACAGCCTGATGCCTTACCTTCTCCCTCTGCATCCTGCCCAGGCCACCTGTCAGGATGTGCACTCACCCTAGCCCACCTCATATGGTCAGGAGTTTGCCCAGGTTGTCTGGCCCAGGAGGTACTTGGGTGTTATTGTCAGACAGAACCTGGCGGGGCTCCCTCGGCTGAGCAAGCTTCTCAGTCAACATGAGGGCTGTGGTGAGGGACTTTTCCTGGAAACACAGTGGCTCTTGCTTTTCTCCCAAGCCCAGGCATGAGAGCTGTCCCCCTTGGCCAGCAGATGAGGAGAAAGAAGAGCCCCTAACTGTTTGCAGCCAGTGTGGACAAAGGACTGTTTCAGTTGGCAGAGAAGGGGTGTCCATGTGACTGGGCACCATCATTCCTCTTGGGGCAGGGGTCTTCCAGGGGGCAGGCTCACCTGCAGCACCACCAGAAACCATGAGATTGCAATTTAAGTATCAGAATATGAGGAAGAAAGCAATTTAAAGTCTTGCCCCTTCCCATCCTCCATTCACACCTTCTGACCAACACCACAATAGTATGAAGTTTGTTTCTGATCACTTGGCCTCGTCATTGCAGAGTGGAGTGGCAGAGCTGTTGATTTCCTTCCTTTGGAATCAACTTGACAGAAATTTTTTTTTTAAGAAGGAACTAAATGTTCTGAGGAAAAAAAAAATCAGCTATGGGTACTGCTACGGAGGAGAATACAAAGCGGCAGCAGTGTTTAGAAATAAGATGGCTCCTCCAAATTTAATTTGCCCAAGATTTCAAGTTCCTGATACAAATGAGTGGTTTATGTGTCCCTAAGCTAGGACCAATAATTATAGGACTGGTAATTTCCTACAGAGATTCTTAGAACCATTTCCAAGGGATTTTTAGCCTATCAATTTCAATCCCTCCTCTAAAATACTACCTTTGTAACAAACTTCATGGGATAGAGTTCACTGTGATGTCATCTGTTGGGTGGAAATCACCTTTTTAGTCTCCAAGAATTAGAGAAGAAAAAGGGCAGAAGCCCAGCTTCTCTGAGGTAAATCAGGAAGAAGACAGAGGGAAGAAATGCTGCTTCAAGCACACCATGGTATTACTCCAGGCCCACCCCAGCTCCTCTCTCTAAATGTCCAAGTCTTTACATGAGCTGACAAACCCTGTGAGGGCTAGACTCTAAGTGCGGGATGGGAGGGGCACTCACTGTGAGGGTGCAGGGACAGGAAGGAGAATTATTTCCTGGTCACAGGGCAACGGACTGAAGCACTGAGCCAAAAAGCACGTACTCCACTGGCTTCGTGCTCTCCCCAAACTGGAGGTACCAGAGAGCCAAGAAATTACCACCTGTACATAGTGGGTGTTCAATAAATATTTGTTGAATAAAAGAAAACAAAGAATGGATTTTTTCCCCTCTAACACTGCAAAAAAGAGGAAGATCTGCAACAAGATGAATTGACACAGTGAATGCAGCAAGGGGCTCAAGCATAACAATGACTATGAGGATGACACAGAACCGGGCAGTGTTTCGTTCTGTTGTACACACATAGGGTCGCTATGAGTCAGAACTGACTGGATGGCACCTAACCACAACAACCACCGTTGCAAGGGGAAGCAGTTTAACTCCTCCTGAACGCAGCACACCGAAATCCTTGTTCTTCGTTCCTGTTAAACCACTCTCCCCAGTGGGCCCAACTGTGCCCAGTGCTAAAATGCAAAGGCAGGTTGACCAGGAGATGGTCCTACTGATGACTCTTCAAACACAGGAAGGATGACACCTAGAGCAGGCATGTGGACAAACAGCATCTTACATTGACTGAGGACCTCTCGTGGCCCACTGCTGTGATCTGCACATTGCCCAGGTGTAGGATGGCTGCCAGGACCTTAAAAATATCCATCTGAAAATTCTCCTTGAAACCTGAAAACAAAAAAAATGTCTTCAAGTTAGGAATTCTGCATTTCTTCTCCTACTTAATTACTAGGAAGATAAGCACCTGAATGATTTCAAGATACTCTAGTATCAACAGTGCAAAGAACTGATACAGAGAGTGTGAAGTGGACCCAGGGAGAATCCGGATAGCGTTCTCCCTAGTTTGACTTCCATAGGCTCACAGACAATGTGTCAACATCCCACTAGGTTTTCCCTTTTGCTGTGGCTACTAAAAAAAAAATTAGGAAGCCACAAAACTTCATATCTCAGTAACCATTTCATAACAGCTTCCTGGAGAATCAGCTCTCATTTATTCTATGTGTTTTCCTTATTTTTAATGTTTTGGTGGTGGTGTTTTGTTTTTTTCTCACAAGCTCACTGAATTTCTTTTAACGTGAGATGCTGGGTGGATTCCATTTGTCCTTCCAGATCTTCTGCTGTGGCCCAGGAGGCTGACCTGTATGGACCAGGTCATCAGGCTCTCGTGCACTTTGGTTTCTAGTTGTGTTTGACAGGTGGGGCATCCTAGCAGGAGATCGGAGAGAAGGAGGAGAGAGAGGTTTGCGTTTATCTCCCCCTGGTCTCTTTCCCGCAAAGGTGCCTTGGACTAACTATGACGGCTGACAGAGGTCACTGCTCCTGGTCTGCTGGTTGACTTTACCTGACTCTCTCTCTCCTTTTTTAGGCCCAACAGAAAAGAGCTATAAACAGCTCTGTGCTGCTATACTACTCCTGTGCTATCCTAAACAATGCCCTGTCCCCACCCATGACTTTGTAACTGGCCCCTTTGTGAAGAAACCCTCCTCCTCACATCCTAACCTGAGTGCGCCACACATTTCCTATTGGGTCCCTGACTGGCGGAGGTGGAACATAAATTATGAATAAATAAAATATCTTGTCATCACGTAGGGGTCAGCACACGTCGGGGAGCAAAAATAAACTAAGCCAGCTGCTAGGAAGGACTATGATAAAGCTGTAAATCAATACAGAACCTGCCAGCTGTGAGCAAGGCTTTGCTAGGTGAGGACCCTGGCCTCTGCACAGTGGGCAAGCACAGGTGTGGGTCAATGACACTGTCAAGGCAAGATGCCTAGAGACACATGTAGGTGGGTGGGCAGGCAGCGAGGCTCATTGACACACCACCCTGCTAAGATGGCCTGGAGTGGATACTGGAGATCCCACCACTCCCTCCAAGCAGGTGGTAGCTGTCGTCGATTCTGACTCAAGGCAACCCCAAGTGTGCACAGTAGAACTATTCATAGGATTTACAAGGCTGTGACCTTTCGGGAGCAGATTGCCAGGCCTATCTTCCAAGGATCCTTTGGGTGGGTTCGAACCACCAACTTTTTGGCCAGTAGTCGAGTGCTTAACTGTTTGTGCCACAGCGGGTCCTAAATGCCAATAAGAGCTGATGTAGCCACCTACTGCTTCTCATCTGAGGAAAACTGAAATATTCAATAGCAGCTATGTCATGTTCTTAAATAATTTCAAAACCTAGAGAACTTTCTCTACTTCAAAGACTACACAAAACCAAAGTCTCAAAAGATTTCAAACCAAAAATCAATGGAACACTCTCACTCAAACCGAGTCCAGGCATTTGCATTTCAATTTGGAGTTAACACCGCCATTTGAAGGACAGGTGCCTCTAACACGACAAAACACCACCGACATGATAAATGTCAGGTGAGTGATGAGGAAAAGCAACTAAAACTGCAAAGTTGGCAAATGTTCTTTTTGGCTCCCCCACCAAATCTCTGTGTGATCTGTAACTAAATCACTTAACTACTTCATGCCTTACGGGATTGATAAAAGCCCTACCTCCATAGCAATAATGGGACAGAAAGAATCTAAGTCCTCAATTAAGTAATTATCTTCAGTGAAATAAAGCCATGCAAAAACATCACTGGCCCGAACTAGATTTCCACGAGAAGCACAACAGTTGGGTTTCTTGAGCCAAGGTCCAGGCTAGGTTTGACTATTTCCAGGGTGTTCCTTTCTATCAGGGATCAAAGGTAATGACAATAGCTAAATGGCACGAATCAATGGATATATTAAATGAGAATGTCTAGTCTAAAATGAGAAAATGAGTATCTTTCTAAGTGCCGCTTGGTAAACAATCTTCAGAACATGAGCTCTGTGTAGGAAAAGTGAGGTGTGGAAGGCTGGGAACAATTGCCTGCCCTGTGAGGGTTGTCTTGGCCTCACTGGTGTTAGCATTTGACTAAGAGGGTTTAGTCTTCCTAGAAAACCCAGGTGTATTAAGTCCCCAAAGTGCAAATTCCAGTTCTGCTCCATACTTACCATGTGAGCTTTGGTAAATCACTTAACCTCTCTGTGCCTTGGTTTCCCTACTGTAAAATGAGGGAATTACCAGTACCTACCCCACAGCGGGGTTGTGTGGCTTAAATGAGTTAATATGGATAATAAAGTGCATAAGATGGCCCATAGTAAGCTCCATATAAAAAAATCAAACTAAACCATTGCTGTAGAGTCAATTCCAACTCATGGAGACCCCATGCACATAAGAGTAGAACCATGCTCCATAAGGTTTTCATGGCTTCGACCTTTCAGAAGCAGGTTGCCAGGCCTTTCCTCTGAGGCACCCTTGGATGGGCCTGAACTGCCAACCTTTCAGTTAGAAGCCCAGTGTTTAACTGCTTATGCCACCCAAGCACTTCTAAGCTCCATTTATTATCATCATCAAGATACCTACGAAGGTCAGGTAGGGTCCACATTACACTTCTGAAGTGAATTGGACCTTTGCTTTCACTTGTTCTCTTTGTAGTCAGTCCAGAAGACCTTACGGATACCCACAGGACTCACAGTCTGTGCCTCTAACAGTAAGCCTGATTTCTAGATCTTTAAGGGAAAAGCAGTCTTGACCACTTTGGGTAACATCCTTTAAAACATCTCCTGGTTTGCTTATCCTAAAATTAGAGTTTATCAGGAGTCTTGAGAAGACATTAGAGCTGGGTACCTCGTCCCTCCCTTCTTTAAGAGAATTGGCCACAGCTAGGAGAGGATGTTTTCACTCACCCAGCAACGCAAAGGTCTTCTGGGTCTCAGCCATGTCAGCTCTGTCATTCACACCCTCAATGACAGTACTGCCTCCCATTCTTGTATAATTAAATTCTTCTGCACTCCCTGAAATCAAAAAGCAAGATTCACCATATCTGTAATGCAGAGATTAGGACATATATGTTTATCAGAAGCAAGGAGAGACAGTAATGCTTAATATGCTATGTTAAGCACTTTACAAACCTTATCTAGTTTATTTCTCAGAATTCTATATTACAGACAGAGAAGCCGAGGCTCATAAAAGTGACTTGCTCAAGGTCCCACAGCTAACAGTGCCAAAAGAATTTAAACACAGGCCTGTCTGATTCTGAAGCTCGTTGTTTTTGTTCCTACTCCTAAATTAAAAAAAAAAAATTGCACTAAAATATATATAACAAAGCATTTACCATTACAACCCTTTCTACGTGTACAATTCAGCAACAGTAATTACATTCCCCATGTTGTGCAGCCATCACTACTATAGCTTTCCAAATTTTATCTACCACCTTAATAGAAACTCAGTGCTCCTTAAGCAACAGCCCCTCACTTCCCCCTCTTACACCTAAATTTTTTTAAAAACTTTTTATTTTGCTTTAAGTGAATGTTTACAAATCAAGTCAGTCTCTCATAAAAAAACTTATATACACCTTGCTATATACTCCTAGTTGCTCTCCCCCTAATGAGACAGCACACTCCTCTCCATCCTTTATTTCCATGTTCATTCAGCCAGCTTCTGTCGCCCTCAGCCTTCACATCTGTCCTCCAGACAGGAGCTGCCCACATAGTCTCATGTGTCTACCTGATCAGGAGGCTCACTCCTCACTGGTATCATTTTCTATCTTATAGTCCAGTCAATTACTGCCTGAAGAATTGGCTTTGGGAATGGTTCCTGTCTTGGGCTATCAGAAGGTCTGGGGACCATGACCTCTGAGGTCCTTCAAGTCTCAGTCAGACCATTAGGTCTAGCCTTTTTATGAGAATTTGAGGTCTGCATCCCACTGTTCTCCTGCTCCTTCAGGGATTCTCTGTTGTGTTGCCTGTCAGGGCAGTCATAGGTTGTAGCCAGGCACCATCTAGTTCTTCTGGTCTCAGGCTGTAGTCTCTGATTTATGTGGCCCTATCTCTTGGGCTCATAATTACCTTGTATCTTTGGTGTTCTTCATTCTCCTTTGCTCCAGGTGGGTTGAGACCAATTGATGCATCTTAGATGGCCGCTTGATAGCATTTAAGACCCCAGACACCGCTCTCCAAAATGGGATGCAGAATGTTTTCTTAATAGATTTTATTATGCCAATTGACCTAGATGTTCAATTGATGAACCCATGATGAAACCATGGTCCCCAAACCCCTAGCTCTGCTACGCTGGCCTTTGAAGAGTTCGGTTTATTCAGGAACCTTCTTTGCTTTTGGTTTAGTCCAGTTGTACTGACCTCTCCTGTATTGCGTGTTGTCTTTCCCTTCACCTAAAATAGTTCTTGTCCACTATCTAATTAGCAAATCCCCCTCTCCCTCCCTTCCTCTCTCCCCCCTCTCCCAACCATCAAAGAATATTTTCTTCTGTGTTTAAATTATTTCTTGAGTTCTTATAATAGCAGTCTCATACAATATTTGTCCTTTTGCAACTAATTTCACTCTGCATAATGCCTTCCAGATTCCTCCATGTTATGAAAAGTTTCACAGATTCATTGTTGTTCTTTATCGATGATGCGTAGTATTCCATTGTGTGAATATACCATAATTTATTTATCCATTCTTCTGTTGATGGGCACCTTGGTTGCTTCCATCTTTTTGCTATTGTAAACAGTGCTGCAATGAACATGCCTGTGAATGTATCCGTGTAAAGGCTCTTATTTCTCTAGGATATATTCCAAGAAGTGGGATTGCTGGATTGTATGGTACTTCTAGCTTTTAAATGAAGCACCAAATCGATTTCCAAAGTGGTTGTACCATTTTACATTCCCAGTAGCAGTGTATAAGTGTTCCAGTCTCTCCACAACCTCCCCAACGTTTATTATTTTGTGTTGTTTGGATTAATCCCAGCCTTCCTGGACTGAGATGGAATCTCATTGTAGTTTTGACTTGCATTTTTCTAATGGCTAATGATCGTGAGCATTTTCTCACGTATCTGTTAGCTGCCTGAATGTCTTCTATAGTGACGTGCCTGATCATATCCTTTGTCCATTTTTTAACAGGGTTTTTTGTCTTTTTGTTGTTGAGTTTTTGCACTAATGTGTAGATGTTAGAGATCAGCCACTGATTGGAGATGTCATAGCTAAAAACTTTTTTCCAGTCTGTAGGTAATCTTTTTACTCTTTTGGTGAAGTCTTTGCATGAGCATAGGTGTTTGATTTTTAGGACCTCCCAGTTACCTAGTTTCTCTTCTGGCATTTGTACATTGTTAGTAATGTTTTATATACTGTTTTTGTCATGTGTTAGTGGTCCTAGCATTGCCCCTATTTTTTCTTCAATGACCTTTATTGTTTTAGATTTAATATTTAGGTCTTTGATCCATTTCAAATTAGTTTTTGGGCATGGTGTGAGGTATGGGTCTTGCTTCCCTTTTTTGCAGATGGATATTTTTCTGGGTTATCCAGTTATGCCAGCACTATTTGTTAGACTATCTTTTCCCCCATTTAACTGACTTTGGGCCTTTGTCAAATATCAGCTGCTTATATGTGGATGGATTTATGTCTGGATTCTCAATTCTGTTCCGTTGGTCTATGTATCTGTTGTCGTACCAGTACCAAGCTGTTTTGACTATTGTGGCAGTATAATAGTTTCTAAAGTCAGGTAGAGTGAGGCCTTCCAATTTGTTCTTCTTTTTTCAGTAATACTTTACTTATACGGGGCCTTTTTCCCTTCCATATGAAGTTGGTGATTTGTTTCTCCATCTCATGAAAAAATGTCGTTGGAATTTGGATTGCAATTGCATTGTATCTATAAATTGCTTTTGATAGAATAGTCATTTTTACAATGTTATGTCTTCTGTAATTTTCTTTTTTGTGGAGTCTTTACCTTGATTTTGGTATCAGGGTTATGCTGGCTTCACAGAATGAGTTTGGGAATATTCCATCCTTTTCTATGCTCTGAAATACCTTTAGTCATAGGGGTGTTAACTCTTCCCTGAAAGTTTGGTAGAATTCTCCAGTGAAGCCATCAGGGCCAGGGCATTTCTTTATTGGGAGTTTTTAAATTACTTTTTCAATCTCTTCTTTTGTTGTGGGTTTATTTAGTTGTTCTGCCTCTGTTTGTGTTAGTTTAGGTAGGCAGTGTGTTTCCGGAAATTCGTCCATTTCCTCCAGGCTTTCGAATTTGTTAGAGTACAACTTTTCATAGTACTCTGTTATAATTCTTTTAATTTCAGTTGGGTCTGTTGTGATATCGCCCATCTCATTTCTTATTTGGGTTATTTGTTTCATCTCCCGTTTTTCTTTTGTTAGTTTGGCCAGTGGTTTGTCGATTTTGTTAACCTTTTCAAAGTACCAGCTTTTGGTCTTGTTAACTCTTTCAATTGTTTTTCTGTTCTCTATTTCATTTAATTCTGCTCTAATTTTTATTATTTGCTTTCTCCTGGTGCCCGAAGGTTTCTTTTGTTGCTTTCTTTTTACTTGTTCAAGTTTTAGGGACAATTCTTTGATTTTGGCCCTTTTTTTTTTTTGTATGCGTGCATTTATTGATATAAATTGACCTCTAAGCACTGCTTTAGCTGTGTCCCAAAGGCTCTGATAGGAACTGTTTTCAGTATTTTTGGATTCTATGAATTTCTTTATTCTGTCCTTAATTTCTTCTATACTCCAATTGTTTTTGAGCAACGTGTTGTTCAGTTTCCATGTGATTGATTTCTTTTCCCTAATTTTTCTCTTATTGACTTCTAGTTTTATGGCTTTATAGTCAGAGAAGATGCTTTGTAATATTTTGATGTTTTGGATTCTGTTAAGGCATGCTTTATGGCCTAATATGTGGTCTATTCTAGGGAATGTTTCATGAGCGTTGGGAAAGAAAGTATACTTGGATGCTGTTGGGTGGAGCATTCTGTATATGTCTATGAGGTCAAGTTGGTTAATTGCGGCATTTAGCTCTTCCGTGTCTTTATTGAGCTTCCTTCTGATGTTCTGTCCTTCACTGAAAATGATGTGTTAAGTCTCCTATCATTATTGTGGAGCTATCTATCTCACTTTTCAGTGCTGTTAGAGTTTATTTTACGTATCTTGAAGCCCTGTCATTGGGTGCATAAATATTTAATATGGTACTATCCTCCTGGTATATTGTCCCTTTAATCATTATATAGTGTCCTTCCTTATCCTCTGTGGTAGATTTAAGTTTGAAGTCTGCTTTGTCAGAAATTAGTATAGCCACTCCTGCTCTTTTTTGATTGTTGTTTGCTTGATATTTTTTTTTCCATTCTTTGGGTTCTAATTTGTGTCTTTAAGGTGTGTCTCTTGTAGGCAGCATATAGATGGATCGTGTTTTTCTTATCCATTCTGCAGCTCTCTGTCTCTTTATTGGTGCATTTAGTCCATTTATATTTAGTATTATTATAGATAGGTATGAGTTTAGTGCTGTCATTTTGATGCCTTTTTTTGTGTGTTGTTGAGAGTTTCATTTTTCAACTTACTTTTTTGTGCTGAGTAGTTTTTCTTTGTGAACTGTGTGTTCCTCTTTTTCACTGTAGTTGATTTTGTTTTTGCTCAGTCTTTATGTTCTTCTTGTATTTTATTTTGATGTGTAGGATTGTGGTTACCTTAATATTTACCCCTATTTTTCTAAGTTTAAACCTAATTTGTATCTCCCCATATCAACTTGATTTCCTTGCCATATGGAAGATCTATGCCTCTTTTATTTAGTCCCTTTGTATTGATTTAATATCATCTTTTACTTATTGAATCACTGATTCCCTGTTTTGAGCATTTTTTTTTTTTTAATCTTGATTTATTTTTTGTGATTTCCCTATCTGGGCTGATATCTGATTGCTTTGTCCTGTGTTTTAATGCTGGGTTGATATTTGATATTATTGATTTTCTAACCAGAGAATTCCCTTTAGTATTTCTAGTAGTTTTGGTTTGGCTTTTGTAAATTCCCTAAACTTCTGTTTATCTGGAAATGTCTTAATTTTGCTTTCTTATTTGAGAGACAGTTTTGCTGGATATATGATTCTTGGCTGGCAATTTTCCTCCTTCAATGCTTTCTATACGTCATCCCATTGTCTTCTTGCCTGCATGGTTTCTGCCAAGTAGTCCAAACTTATTCTTACTGATTCTTCTTTGTAGGTGACTTGTTGCTTATCTCTGGCTGCTCTTAAAATTTTCTGTATTTTTTATTTTGGCAAGTTTGATTATAATATGTCTTGGCGACTTTCTTTTGGGATCTACCTTGTATGGGGTTCAAGGAGCATCTTCGATAGATATCCTTTCATCTTTCACGATGTCAGTGAAGTTTACTGCCAACAAATCTGTATTTTCTGTTATCCCTCCCTGTTCTCGTATTCCAGTCACTCACAAGTTATTTCTCTTGATAGAGTCCCACATGATTCTTAGGGTTTCTTCATTTTTAAAAATTCTTTTATCTGATTTTTCTTCGAATATATTGTTGCCAAGTGTTTTATCTTCAGTCTCACTAATTCTGCCTTCCACTTCCTCAATTCTGCTTCTCCGACTTTCTATTGTGTTGTCTAATTCTGTAATTTTATTGTTAATCTTCTGAATTTCTCATTGCTGTCTCTCTATAGATTCTTGCAGCTTATTAAATTTTTCATTATGTTCTTGAGTAATCTTTTTAATTTCTTCAACTGCTTTATCTGTGTGTTCCTTGGCATGTTCTGCATGTTGCCTGATATCATTCCTGATGTCTTGAAGAGCTCTGTATATTAATCCTTTGTATTCTACATCTGGTAATTCCAGGAATACATCTTCACTCAGGAGAGTGAGTCCTTGGTTCTTTGTTTTGGGAGTTTCTTGAAGTAATCATGGTCTGCTTCTTTATGTGATTTGATATCGACTGTTGTCTCCAAGCCATCTATAATTTATTGTATTAATTCATTTTGTTTGTTCACTGTGTCCTAGTTTCTTGCTTTGTTTTGTTTTGATATACCCAAATAGGCTACTAGAGTGATCTATCTTGATTATTGGAGCTTTGAAGCACTAATGTCCTGTTACCAGATGGCTAGAGCTATTACCAGGTATAGGAGCCTAGAAGTCCATTCACTATTCTTGTATAGATTTAGCTCAGGTGTTCTGATAGTTGGTCACCTAGTGTGTGGTGTAGGCTGTCACGTACTATCTTAGAGGAGCAGTGGTGATTGGTGTATGCATAAGTTTCTGGTAGCAGCGGGGGGGGGGGCACACTCTGAGGAAGGCAGGTGGCTGACAACCTTTCCCTGAGTGTCTTTGAGGAAGGCACATCGCTGTTCTCTAGAGCGCTCTGGTGGGTGGGCTCTGCAGTTGTACCATACGCACCCAATGCTTTTACCTGTAAGGACTGGTAGGTACCACTTATCCTTGGAGCCCTTTTGTGGGTGTCTAGGTAGGTGGCATGGTTGGAGCCTGCAGTCTTCAGACCCCTGCTGTGGGTAGGTGAAGGCCTTGTTTAATAGGGAGAGTGGTACCAAACGTCCAAAACCTGCCTCTCCACCGCACAGCTGAAACAGTTATAGTCAGGCCTCAGATTCACCCTTGCAATATAATAGCCAGATCCTATCTAGTGTAGTGGAGCCACCTGGATCCACGCAGGGATGAAAGACAAAGTCTGTGGATTGCTTGGGCCTGGAATGGAGCTGCTTCTGCTCTGAGTTGCCAGTTTAGGGGACTCGGCAGAGTATTTTTCTTCCATTTGTTAATTTGTTCCTTCTCCAAGGCTAGGAGAATGGCTCAGGAAATGCAGCAGAACCTATCTGTGGCCCAGGGAAATCAACTGTTAATGAAATGGGCTGCAGCAGAGGGAGGAGGGATCAGATAAATAGGAAAGAGTTCTTTCAAAAGGAGGAGCTATTAGATCCGCATGGTAAATTAGACAAAATCACTTATCTTGTGCCGAGAGTGCTGCTTTATCTCAGAATCCAGAGGTATGTGTAGCCTGTGTGGGCTGGCTGGGTCCCCGCTGAGACCACCCCAAGAAGTTAGGGCTGCATCCCACGCTTGCCTTCTTTTGCTGAAGCTGCCTGGTCCTCAATGCCACGGTCAGCGCTGATGCTGCCACACCAAGGGGTCAGGGGTGCTGGCACATCGGCTGCTTTATTTTGCTAAAGCTGCCCCTTCCTAAATGGCACGGCCCACCCCGCTGCAGACCTGCCACAGGGTCAGAGGTGTGCTACTTTGCTTGCTTTCTTTCGCTGAAGTGGCTGTGTCTCTGAAAACTACCATCGGCCCTGCTGCAGTTGCGCCCAGGAATTGGGCCAAGGTGCTGCCGCGGGCTTGGCAACTCCTTGCTGCTTCTGCACCATCTCTCCCTCCCCTGTCATTCAATCTGATTTCTTAACTTTTCCTTTGTTGCTCAGGGTCCCTAGGCTGTCATATATATAATTGATTCACTTGTTTTTTTTTCAGGTCTTTGTTTTAAGAGGGATCATCGGAAGCATCTGACTACTCCGCCATCTTGTCCCCCACACCTAAATTTTTTATACAGCTTTACTTAGGTATATTGAATGAACACTAAACTGCACACATTTAAAATGTACAACTTGATGAGTTTTGACATACGTATACTCTTACAAGACTATCACCACAACCAAGGTAATGGACATATATATACCTAACTTTTGAACAATAGGTGACCCTTCAGGAAGCCCTTTCACACTCATATTTACAACCTGTTTGGCACATAAGCTATGAAACTTGAAGAACTTAGATTCAAAGAGTACAAGCAATTTCTCCAAGATCGTTCCAGAGAGCATGTGTTCAACTCTGTCATGCTGGGAATTGCCTCTAACAATTCTCTTCTACTAACACAGCACCAATGTCCAAGGCTGAAGAGCCAGGGCAACCAGAGGAGCCTGGCCCTTTGTGCTGAGGACAAGCAGGTCTACATCCTAACTGTCCCTAATGTATAATTCATTATCATGACTCTGAGTAATCACGGAAGTTCAAGTTATGATAGAGATACTGTTTAAGAAAATAAGGAGGATGAATCTTGGAAACATTATGCTGAGTGAAATAAGTCAGACACAAAAAGACATATATTGTATGGTCCCACTTATGTGAAACATCCAGAATACACTAATACATAGAGAACAGCATTTATGAGTGTTACCAGGGATGGGTGAAATGGGGGAAGGGGGCAGGGAGGGTATTGTTTAAGGGGTACTGAGTTTCTATTAAGAATAATGAATAAATTTGGAAAAAAGACAGTGATAATGATCACACGACATGGTGAAATTAATTAATGTCACTGAATTGTACTTATAAAAATGGCTGAAATGGCAAATGTTTTGTTATCACCACAATTAAAAAATATGGAAATATGTCATACATGTTAGAGAAACTTCAACACAAGGAGATTCAAATAAAAAAGAAAAGTTTGAGGACCTACAGCGGTAAATTTCAGTTGTCAGGAGGCCTTGTTGAGGTAGTTCCAGCTGGATGACCTTGATCACCCAACGTACTTTGAAAAGGAATGTGGGGTTAAGGAGCTCCCCCTCCCTGGACCTGCCCTGCCTCCAAGTCCTAAACTATTTCCTTAGCTAGATGTATCGATTCCTTCCTGAAACTCAGGGATCTTATGTCTTTGAACTAAACAGTTTTAGAGAAAATTGTGTTACTATAATAAGAAGAAATTAACCTAGAATGTAAACCCATACAGAAAAGAGTCCCTTCCACACCCCATCTATCACGTACCCAGCTTAAGATGTTTAAATTCTGGCTGCTTCGCAGATGCACAAAGCTGATAGAAAATGTGGTAATTGCGTTCATTTTCTGACTGCAAAAAAAAGAAAAGTCCTGAAAATGACATCAACCCTTTAGAAGTAAAGATCTCAGGTTTTCAACTGGAGGGCCCTGGATGCCAAATCCGAGTGACAATACTGACTTCATGGGCACTGATATCCACCTGTGATTTTTACCATGGTCAACAAGCCCATTCCTCTCTGCTGGCTGCTGGTGACCGGGCCTTCCTCTCACCGAATGAGAACTGGGTGGCCCCAGACAGTCTGCCAAATAATGATCCCAGAGAAAATGTTACTAAATGAAAACATTCTACAAAATGCTAATTGATTCGTTTTTGTTTTGCTGTGTGTCGTTGAGTCAATTCTGACTCATGGTGACCCTACAGAGCAGAGCAGAACTGCCCGCATAGGGTTTCCAAGGCTGTAATCTTTACAGATGCAGACTGCCACATCTTTCTCCCTTGGAGCAGCTGGTGGGTTCAAACTGCTGCCCTTTCAGTTGGCAGCTGAGCACTTAACCACGGCGCCACGAGAGCTCCTTAATTGATTTATACTAATTGAAATTAAAAAAAAAATACATTACAAGGCTGACTGTTGCTCTTATACTAGGCCAAAACTAGGAGAATTTTCTCCATTTTACTTTCTCTTATACTCCATCTCACTAGCTCTAATATCAACCCCTTCCTGATAGCAAAGCCAGTCTAACAGCTTCATCTGTTTCAAGTGGTTTTTGTTTTCTAGAAAAACAAATGTGCTTTTTAAACTATAACAACAAAAACCAGTTGCTATGAAGTTGATTCCGACTCTTGGCGACCCCATGTGTGTCAGAGTAGAACTGTGCTGCATTTGGTTTTCAATGGCAGCTTTTTTGGAAGCAGATCTCCACGCCTTTCTTCCAAGGTGCCCCTGGGTGGACTTGAACCACCAACCTTTTAGTTAGCAGTTCAGCTCATTAAACTATAAGAATTTTTTAAGTGCCCCAAATTAAGGAGTCCTAACTTTTTTCCCCCTAATCATATGACTCCACTGATACTGTATCTGTTAACATTTTTTTTAATAAGCAGAAAAAAAAAAAAACCCACCTGCAAATGAAAGATAGGAACACTATTCATCAAGTCACATTAAAATGAAGGCTGTCTGATAAGCATGTATATAAATGCAAACAATACCTGTAAAGTTCAGGAAAGGAAAATTTAATTAATGTTAATATTCTTACTTGAAAGACAACTCTGGATTTCTCCAGCAGGTAAGTTCTCATGTTGGCTCCTATAATCTGATTCCTTTCATCAAAACTGATTTCTGTGTATTTCCCAAACCGACTGCTGTTGTCATTGCGGGTGGTCTTGGCATTTCCAATAGCCTGCAAAACAGACAGCTCTCTTGAAATGACAATGTTAAACGATTCTTGGATCAGGATTATTAGTGTTTTTTTTTTTTTAAACAAAGCACCCTTTTTATTTTAAGATAATTTTAGACTTACGAAAAACTGCAGAAATAGAACAGGGAGTACATATATACTCTTTACCCAGCTTCCCCTGATGTTAACATTGTATGTAATAATAGCACAATGATCAGCACCAGGAAATTAAGGCTGGTACAATACTATTGAAGACAGAAGAATTGATGCGGTTGAACTGTGGTGTTGGCAAAGAATATTGAATGTACTGTGGATTGTCAAAAGAATGAACAAATCAGTTTTAGAAGAAATTACAACTAGAACGTCCGATGGAAGCAAGGATGGCAAGGCTTTGGCTTGCTTACCTTGGATACATCATCAGGAAAGACCAATTGCTAGAAAAAGACATCGTGTGTGGTAAAGTAGAGGGCCAAAAAAATGAGGGACACCCTCAATGAAGTGGATTGACACGATAGCCACAATGGTGGACTCAAATGTATCAATGTTCATCATGAGGATGGCCCAGGATCGGGCAACATTTCAACATTTTGCCATGAGCTGGAGGCAACTCAACAGCAAGTGACAACAACAACAGTGCTATTATCCAAACTACAGACCTTATTTGACTGTGGCTTTTTTTTTTTTTTTAATTTATTTATTGTGCTTTAGGTGAAAGTTTACAAATCAAGTCAGTCTCTCATACAAAAAGCCACACACACCCCGCCATGCACTCCCAGCTGCTCTCCCCTTAATGAGACAGCACATTCCTCATCTCTACCCTGTATTCCCTGTGTCCATTCAACTAGCTCCTGTCCCCCTCTTCCTTCTCATCTCACCACCAGACAGAGTTGCTCACATAATCTAATGTGTCTACGTGAGCCACTCCTCACCAACATCATTGCCTATGTTATGCTCCAGGCCAATCCCTGTCTGTAGACTTGGTTTTGGGAATGATCCCGATCTTGGGCTATCAACGGGTCTGGAGACCATGACTGTCAGAGTCTCTCTGGTCCCAAGCAGACCACTAAGCCTGGTCTTTTTCCAAGAATTTAAGATCTGCATCCCACTGTTCTCTTGCTCCACCAGGGATGCTCTGTTGTGTTCCCTGTCAGGGCAATCATCGGTGGTAACCAGGCACCATTTAGTTCTTCCAATCTCAGGCTGAGTCTCTGGTTTATGTGGCCCTTTCTGTCTCTTGTGCTCATATTTACCTTGTGTCTTTGGTGTTCTTCATTCTCCTTTGTTCCATGTGGGTTGAGATCAATTTATGCATCTTAGATGGCCGCTTGCTAGCATTTAAGACCCCAAACGTCTCTCACCAAAGTGGAATGCAGACGGTTTTCTTATTTTGTTATGCCAATTGACCTACATGTTCCCTGAAACTATGGTCCCTGGACCCCCTTCACTATTACTCTGGCCTTCGAAGTTTTTGGTTGTATTCAGGAAACTTCTTTGCTTTTGGTTTAGTCCAGTTGTACTATCTCTTTGTTGTGTGTTGCTCTTCCCTTCACCTAAAAAATTTTTTGTCTGCTATCTAGTTAGTGAATATCCCTCTCCCTCCCTCCCTCCCCACCCTCGTAACCATAAAGAATATTTTCTTCTTTGTTTAAACATTACCTAGAGTTCTTGTAATAGTGGTCTCATACAATATTTCTCCTTTTGCAACTGGCTAATTTCACTCAGCATAATGCCTTCCAGATTCCTCCATGTTATGAAATGTTTCACAGATTCATCATTGTTCTTAATCGTTGTGTAGTATTCCATTGTGTGAATATGCCTTATTTATTTATCTGTTCTTCTGTTGACGGGCATCTTGGTTGCTTCCATCTTTTTGCTACTGTAAACGGTGCTGCAATGAACATGGGTGTGCATATATCTGTTCGTGTGAAGGCTCTTATTTCCTTAGGTATATCCCAAGGAGTGGAATTGCTGGACCATATGGTAGTTCTATTCTAGCTTTTTAAGGAAGTGCCAAATTGATTTCCAAAGTGGCTATACAATTTTACATTCCCACCAGCAGTGTATAAGTGTTCTCCACAACCTCTCCAACATTTCTTATTTTCTGTTTTTTGGATTAATGCCAGCCTTGTTGGGGTGAGGTGGCATTTCATTGTACTTTTGATTTGCATTTCTCTAATAGCTAATGATTGTTAGCATTTCCTCATGTATCTGTTAGCAGCCTGAATGCCTCCTTTGGTAAAGTGTCTGTTCATATCCTTTGCCTATTTTTAATTAGATTATTTGTCTTTTTGTTGTTGAGTTTTTGCAGTATCGTGTAGATTTTAGAGATCAGACACTGAGCAGAAATGTCCCAAGTAAAAACTTTTTTCCCAATCTGTAGGTATTCTTTTTACTCTTTTGGTGAAGTCTTTGCGTGAGCATAGGTGTTTGACTTTTAGGAGCTCCCAGTTATCAAATTTCTCCTCTGGTGTTTGTACCATGTTAGTAATGTTTTGTATACGGTTTATGCCATGTATTAGGGCTCCTAGCCTTGTTTCTATTTTTTCTTCCATGATCTTCATTGTTTTAGATTTTATATTTAGGTCTTTGATTCATTTTGAATTAGTTTTTGAGCATGGTGTGAGGTATGGGTCTTGTTTCATATTTTTGCAGATGGATATCCAGTTATGCCAGCACCATTTGTTGAAGAGACTGTCTTTTCCCCACTTAACAGACTTTAGGCCTTTGTCAAATATCAGCTGCTCATATGTTGATGGATTCGTGTCTGGATTCTCAGTTGTGTTCCATTGGTCTATGTATCTGTTGTTGTACCAGTACCAGGCTGTTTTGACTACAGTGGTGGTATAATATATTCTAAAATCAGGTCGTGTGAGGTCTCCCACTTTGTTCTTCTTTAGTAATGCTTTGCTTGTCCGAGGCCTCATTCCCTTCCATATGAAGTTGGTGATTTGTTTCTCCATCTCATTAAAAAATGTCACTGGCATTTGCATCGGAATTGTGTCGTATCTATAGATCACTTTTTGTAGAATGGACATTTTTACAATCTTGAGTCTTCCTATCCACGATTGAGGTATGTTTTTCCACTTATGTAGGCCTCTTTTGGTTTCTTGCAGTAGCGTCTTGTAGTTTTCTTTATATAGGTCTTTTATGTCTCTGGTTAGATTTATTCTGAAGTATTTTATCTTCTTGGTGGCTACTGTAAATGGTATTGATTTGGTGACTTCCTCTTTGACGTTCTCTTTGTGGGTGTAGAGGAATCCAACTGATTTATGTATGTTTATCTTGTACCCTGATACTCTGCTAAACCCTTCTATTAGTTTCAGTAGTTTCTTGAGGATTCTTTAGATTTTTTCTGTGTATAAGATCATGTCATCTGCAAACAGAGATACCTTTACTTCTTCTTTGCCAATTTGGATGCCCTTTATTTCTTTATCTAGCCTAATAGCTCTGGCTAGGATTTCCAGCACAATGTTGAATAAGAGCGGTGATAAAGGGCATACTTGTCTGGTTCCCATTCTCAAGGGGAATGCTTTCAGTCTTTCTCCATTTAGGATGATGTTGGCTGTTGGCTTTGTATAATTGCCCTTTATTATGTGGAGGAATTTTCCTTCTGTTCCTATTTTCCTGAGAGTTGTTATCATGAATGGGTGTTGAACTTTGTCAAATGCCATTTCTGCATCAATTGATAAGATCATGTGGTTCTTGTCTTTTGTTTTATTTATGTGATGGATTATATTGATTGTTTTTCTGCTGTTGAACCATCCCTGCATGCCTGGTATGAATCCCAATTGGTCATGGTGAATTATTTTTTTGATATGTTGTTGAATTCTGTTGGCTAGACTTTTGTTTAGAATTTTTGCATCTAAGTTCATGAGAGATATAGAGCTGTAATTTTCTTTTTTGTGTGGTGTCTTTACCTTGTTTGGGTATCAGGGTTATGCTGGCTTCATAGAATGAGTTTGGGAATATTCTATCCCAAACAAGTACAATTTTTCATAGTATTCTGCAATTATTCTTTTAATTTCAGTAGGCTCTGTTGTGATACTGCCCATCTCATTTCTTATTTTGTTTATTTGCTTCCTCTTCTGTTTTTCTTTTGTCAGTCTGGCCAATGGTTTATCGATTTTGTTAATCTTTTCAAAGAACTAGTTTTTGGTCTTGTTGACTCTTTCAATTGTTTGTCTGTTCTCCGTTTCATTTAATTCTGCTCTAATTTTTCTTATTTGGTTTCTTCTGGTGCCCGAGGGTTTCTTTTGTTGCTCTCTATTTGTTCAAGTTGTAGAGATAATTCTTTGATTTTGGCTCTTTCTTTTTGTAAGTGTGCATTTATTGATATAATTTGAACTCTGAGCACTGCTTTAGCTGTGTCCCAAAGGTTCTGGTAGGAAGTGTTTTTATTCTCATTGGATTCTATGAATTTCTTTGTTTTGTCCTTAATTTCTTCTATAATCCAATCGTTTTTGAGCAAAGTGTTGTTCAGTTTCCATGTGTTTGATTTCATTTCCCTAATTTTTCTGTTACTGACTTCTAGTTTTATAGCTTTATGGTCAGAGAAGATGCTTTGTGATATTTCAATGTTTTGGATTCTGTTAGGCTTGCTTTATGGCCTAATATGTGATCTACTCTAGAGAATGTTCCATGTGCATTGGAAAAGAAAGTATACTTGGATGCTTTTGGGTCGAGTGTTTTGTATATGTCTATGAGGTCAAGTTGGTTGCTTGTGGCATTTGGCTCTTCCATATCTTTATTGAGCTTCTTTCTGGATGTTCTGTCCTGCACTTCAACACACCATAAAGTGGTGTGTTGAAGTCTCCTAGTATTATTGTGGAGCTGTCTATCTCGCTTTTCGATGCCGTTAGAGTTTGTTTTATGTGTCTTGCAGCCCTGTCACTGGGTGCATAAATATTTAATATGGTGATATCGTCTTGGTATATTGTCCCTTTAATCATTATATAGTGTCCTTCCTTATCCTTTGTGGTAGATTTAAGTCTGAAGTCTGTTTTGTCAGAAATTAGTATAGCCACTCCTGCTCTTTTTTGATTGTTGTTTGCTTGATATTTTTTTTCCCATTCTTTGTTTTTTTTTTTTTTTTTGTAAAAAAATACAATCCATCTATATACTGTCTACAAGAGACATACCTTAGACTTAAAGACACAGCAAACCAAAGCAAACCAAACCCAGTGCCGTTGAGTCGGTTCCTACTCATAGCGACCCTATAGGACTCGATGGACTAGGTTTGGTTTGGTGTGTCTTTAAGCCTAAGGTGTGTCTCTCGTAGGCAGTATATAGACAGATTGTGTTTTTTTAATCCATTCTGCAACTGTCTCTTTATTGGTTCATTTGTCCATTTACATTCAGTGTGATTACAGATAGGCATGAGTTTAGTGCTGTCATTTTGATGTCTTTTTTTGTGTTAACAGTTTCATTTTTCCTCATATTTTTGTGCTGAGTACTTTTTCATTGTAAATTGTGTGTTCCTCTTTTTCATTGTTGTTGTTTTTCTGAGTATGTTTTTCTTGTATTTTATTTTGATGTGTAGGATTGTTAGTCTCCTTCGTGGTTACCTTAATATTTACCCCTATTTTTCTAAGTTTAAACCTAACTTGTATCTCCCTATGTTGCCTTGATTTTCTCTCCATATGAAAGATCCATGAGTATTTAATCCCTGTTTATTGATTTGGTGTTGCCATTTTTTACATAATGACATCACTGATTCCCTGTTTTGAGCATTTTTATCTTGATTTATTTTTGTGATTTTCCTATCTAGTTGCTCTGTCCTGAGTTCTAGTGTTGGGTTGATATCTGATATTATGGGTTTTCTAACCAGATAATTCCCTTTAGTATTTCCTGTAATTTTGGTTTGGTTTTTGCAAATTCCCTAAGCTTCTGTTTATTTGGGAATGTCCTAATTTCGCCTTCATATTTCAGAGACAGTTTTGCTGGATATATGATTCTTGGCTGGCAATTTTTCTCCTTCAGTGCTTTATATATGTCATCCTGTTGCCCTCATGGTTTCTGCTGAGTAGTCTGAGCTTGTTCTTATTGATTCTTCTTTGTAGGTAACTTTTCACTTATCCTTGGCTGTTCTTAAAATTTTCTCTTTATCTTCGGTTTTGGCAGGTTTGATTATAATATGTCTTGGTGACTTTCTTTTGGTATCTACCTTGTATGGGGTTCGATGAGCATCTTGGATAGATATCCTTTTATCTTTCATGATGTCAGGGAAGTTTTCTGCCAACAAATCTTCAGCAATTCTCTCCGTATTTTCTGTTATCCCACCCTGTTCCAGTACTCCAATCACTTGTAGGTTATTCATGATAGAGTCCCACATGATTCTTAGGGTTTCTTCATTAAAAAAAATTTTTTATCTGATTTTTCTTTGAATATGTGGTTGCCAACTGTTTTGTCTTCAATCTCACTAATTCTGACTTCCAGATCCTCAATTCTGCTCTGCTGACTTTCTACTGTGTTGTCTAATTCTGAAATTTTATTGTTAATGTTCTGAATTTCTGATTTCTGTCCATGGATTCTTGCAGTCTATTAAATTTTCTATTATGTTCTTGAAGAATCTTCTTAATTTCCTCAGTTGTTTTATCTGTGTGCTCCGTGGTTTGTTCTGCATTTTGCCTGAGCTCCTTCCTGATATCTTGAAGAGTTCTGTATATTAATCTTTTGTATTTACATCTTCATCCAGAAGAGTCCTTGATTCATTGTTTCGGGAATTTCTTGAAGCAATCACGCTCTGCTTCTTTATTTGATTTGATATTGACTGTTGTCTCTGAGCCATCTATAAGTTATTGTATCAATTTATTTTGTTTGTTCACTATGTCCTAGCCTCTTGCTCTGTTTTGTTTTAATATACCAAAATAGGCTACTAGAGTGAGCTAACTTGATTATTGGAGCCTTTGAAGCACTAATGTCCTGTTCCCAGATGGCTAGAGCTGTTACCAGGTGTAAGAGCCTAGGAATCCATTCATTATTCTTGTATAGATTCAGCTCAGGTGTCCCAGTAGTCGATCACCTGGTGTGTGGTGCAGGCTCTTGCCTACAATTTTAGAGGAGCAATGGTGGTTGGTGTATGCACAGGTTTCTGCCAGCAGCAAGGGGTCACACTCTGAGGAAGGCAGGGGGCTGACAACCTTCCCCCAAATGTCTATTAGGAAGGCACTTCCCTGTTCTCTAGAGCATGGAGCTACTTTTAATAAAATCTGATCCTGTACATTGGGGGGAAGTGTGATTAGCACAGGGTAGAACCATGGGGCAAGGTGAGGGACAGCTCCTGGCTTACAGGGAACAGGACACATTTTTAGCCTGATGTTCAAGGCTCTCCTCAGTCTCACTGAGAGGTGCTGCATGGGATCAGAAAGTGTGCAGGTTCTGACATCCCACAGTCCTTAATACCAATTTTGCTATCTGTGTGAAGCTGGACAAGTTATTTCATCTTTCCAAGCCTTAATTTCTCTATCTGTAATATGTGAATAATATGTATACTACAGAGTTGGGAGGATTACATGAGATAGTTAATATAAAGTGCTTCGACTCATGCATGCCCCAAATATTGTAGATGCTCAATTAACCTTTATTTCTATCCTTACCCCTACTCAAACCTTCCATTCAAACAAAAAAACTACTCCATCGCAACCCTCCTATCCTCTGGGCATGATTCTTCATTTCTACTTCTGTTCTTAAATCCCACCTTCCCTTCCCCAGCACTATGCCCTCCCCAGGCCCCTTTCTGAGCACCCTCCACCTAGGAGTGGGGCCCCTTCTCATGCACACTTCCTGATGGTCTGTCATGGCCTCTGTCACATATTTTTGCTGAGCACCTACATGAGCCAGGAACCGTGGTAGTACAGAGGTGAACCAAACGGATATGGTCCCTGTGTTCACAGAGCTTACAGTCTCATGGGGGAGACAAATCCTGAAGAGACAATCACACAAAGTTATCCACTGGGCATTTAAGTAGACACTGTCTGTTGACAACTTTTCTATTGTTGTCTTAGATTTATGTTTCTATTAACTTTAAAATATGCTTTGTTAGGTTAGAGAAGACTTAAGCTTCAGGACTGGATCTTAGGCTTTTTTATTACCTCCTGCATTATATGGTATAGTGGTTTAAATAAACTAAAAATGTCTAAAAAATACCTACTGGGGATTTTAATTTGAGAAAAGAAGAGATCTAGGAGTCTATCATTTTTTATTTTTGCTATGCTTCCAAATATATCCAAACAGATCCTCCTCTACATTGTGAGGCAGCCACAGTTGGCCTGTAGGGCCCTCCTCTGTGCCTTTCAGATACCCCTTCTTCTTTCAAGACTGTCTCTGCACCCCTGGAGCCATCCTAGTTGGCCTTGCCCCTCCCCATCAGTTGTGTGCTCATAAATTGACTCTCTGAGAAAAAAAATTAAATTAAAAAAAGAGCCTTTGTTTGTAGCGCTTACCAATTTCTCTGGTGTAAATACTCCCAACATGACTGATTTCAAGCCACCAAAGGTTTAACAATCAACTCACAAGAGTCCTAAATATTTAACAATTGCAGCTTATGAAAGCCAGTGCCAGGTGGCTCCAGCTTATCACTGACCCCAGTGTACCAGAAATGTCTGTAGCTGAGGGAAGATTCTCTGGGATATAAATGTAAACAGAAGGCTCTTAAAGTCCAACGGCAGAATTTCAGGTAGCCCTGCATTAGAGGCGGAGAGCTCTGGAAGCAGTGATCTCTGCCCCAGCCTCTTTCAAATCCTACTGAAGAATAGGCTTCCTGGCCCTTCTCTCACCTCTTTGGTCTTTGAAGGGTGGGAACTTGAGTTAGCAAGGACAGCACATCACACAAATCAACCTACTGCAAGCCCTCATCTCCATCATAAGCACACCACTGCCTTTGACCTGCTCCCCACTTACTCCCACAGGGGTACTCACCTCAGTTATGGGATTGGATGCCAGAACTTTGTCCTCCAGATGAGCGTTACTGCTTGACTTGCTGACAGTGGCAAAGTACCTCATGGCATAGCGTGCTGACACCGTCTTCCCAGCACCCGACTCCCCACTTACAATTATTGACTGATTTTTATTGTTTCTAAAACAAATAAATGAAAGGAATTTTTTAAATGTTCATTTCTTCCCATTAAAAAGGTAATATGAGCTCATTAAGAAAAACGCAGGCAAGCAGGAAGAAGGGAAGCTTTGTTTCATCACTCTAAAGTAACCATTTTTAACATTCTGGTTAATCACCTTCTAGTCTTTTTTCTATGTGATCATGCTGAACACACAATTTTGTTTCCTGCTATTTCCCCTGCATTTGAGAGTCCCTAAAACCTCATCTGATGATTCGCTAGGAAGACTCACAGGACTCAGCATATAACCATACTCAAAGGATGCAAAGCAAAAATTAGGAAAGGGAAAAGGTACAAATGGCAATGTCCAGAGGAAACTAGGCACAAGCTCCCGAGAGTCCTCTCCCAGTGGTCACAGGATGCATTGCATTCCTGTAGAAATGTGTGAAATGTGTTTGCTTTGGAAGTTCCTTAGATAATAAAGTGCTTTCACCAGTTACCCTTATATCACCTGAACCTTGGGAAAGTTCTCTAAAGCATTATTAACATGCCCAACTCTGAAATGACAAAACTGTGGCTTAGAACAGTGATGTAACTGGCAGGGTCTCCCAGTCTATAAACTGAGGAGCCAGGTTTGAAGCCTGGTCTCCTAACAGCCAACCCTGGGGTCTTCCTCTGCTCAACAAATACAATTGTCCTCATGGAATTTGCTCTGATTTCCAAGTTGTTGTTAGTTGCCATTGGGTCAATTCGGACTCATGGAGCCCCCATGTGATTTCCAAGAAGGCCAGGTAAAAAGGACATTCACATGACTGAATGATGATAATAAAGGTAGCTGGCATGTTAAGTGTCAGATGCTGTTCTAAGCACTTTCCATGCACTAATTCACTTAATCCTCTCTAACTGCCCTATCTATAGATTAGGTACTATTGCTATCCCCACTTTACAGATGAGGAAACTGAGGGAAAAGGGGTTAAGGAGATGGTCAGTACAGAATCCAAACCCCAGGATTTTGATCCCTGAACCAGAGCTCTTCTACCCTGACATAGAAGCCAGTGTTGTCCATATGATGGCCAAGGTCTAGGGTGAAGAGAGAGTCCAAGAGGATTTGTAGGGTGGGTGGGGTGGGGAGAAATTAACAGAAAGAGGATATGAGGGGAGGAAACCTTTTAAATACACTGCTGACCATGCCAAAGATTCCTGCAGATAAAGCTTCAAGTTGGGCTGTTAATTATTTAGAAAAAGAAAAAGCTATAAAATGGGGGATGTAGAAAACAGAAGTAACCACTGGGGAGAGGAACAAGAGATATAGTCTTGTACTTTCACCCAAAATCTATCAGTGACCCAAGGACTGTGCTCCATAAGGTTTTCAATGACTAATTTTTTTGAAAGTAGGTCATCAGGCCTTTCTTCTGAGGCTCTCTGGGTGGACTCGAACCTCTAAACTTTTGGTTAACAGACCATTTACAGCACCCAAGGACTCTCATCCTAGGCAGTACACTCAATGAAACACTCCCCTCTGGCCTGAATATTCTTTAAATGATCTCAAATTAGGCATCCCCTTTCTACTGTAAGGGCAGGGAATGTTGGGAGAGCAAAAGGAAGCCCATCCTCGCAGGAGGCTACCTGGCCATCTGCTTGTATGCCTCTTCAGCCACGGCAAATATGTGCGGGTCCATATCGCCCACGTTCTGCCCACTGTAAGCATGGATGATGGCATCTCCATATATGGGCAGCTGCTTGTAAGGATTCATGGCCACCAAAATGATTCCTGAGGAAACATGCCAGATGCAGTTATGGGATTCTTACTCTCAACGGTCTCTCCAGGCTCTCCAGGAAATTCCTGCTCCGCCACTTGTTAAACCTTCTACGTGACTTTGATCAAGCATCTCCATTCCCTCTGATGCCACATACATCACCAGGCTCTACTGGGGGTTGAATGAGATGACGTGTGGGAATGTCCCAAAATGGAAAGGCTTTTGCAATGCACAATGTAATTAAAATAATAACATCATTGTCCAAAATAAGTAATAACATGTATCATATTTAATAAGAAACTCAATACTTTATCCACATCTATTTTTCTTAGTAGTCTAGTCTTGGTTCTTCTCAAAGATTCTCCCCACCTAGATATTTCTTGTGTAACAAAATCCATGACATTCAAATACCTGTACCTTTTAGACAGAAATTTGGGAAAATATTTAGCTGTGATTACACATTCTGGCATAAGTCCACAGTTTGAATGCAAACATAATTCTCAGGGCACTCTAGCAGCAGACATTGTTTCAGTGCCACTCCTGGTCTCCTGGAATAGCTTCCTTACCACTATAGGTGTAAATGAGTTTGGACTCTGCAAAGCGGATCCTGAGGTTGTGGAGCACCGCGGGCTCATGGAGATAACTAAGTGCAGTGAGGTCATTCTCACCCACGAGGATGTCAGGATTCCGAAGTGGTGGCAGAGATTCTGGATCAATGGGATAATCCAGCTCCTGTGGACGAAGATGAAATTAAAGTTCTGGAAATAAAAGACTTTTGATGCTTCCATGAAACACTGTCCTATGTCTTACCCACCTCCCCCCGACTCTGAAAAGTAACCTTACGCACAGCAAAGAGAAGATAATCTTCACAGCTGACTCTTGGAGTAGGGAAGAGGTTTTTGGACTGCTGGCCAGAGGACCAGGCATTGGCTGTGTGCCTTGGGGGAGCCACTTACCCTCTCTGTGCCTCACTTCTCTCATCTGTGACAAGAAGGGCTAGACTAGATCAGGGGTCCTAGGAGCCTCAGCAAGGGCGATAGGGAAGCTATATGGGGGAGGGAACTGGGTCCCCGACTCGATTCTACCACAGAGGCTCCACATTTTTGTGGTTTAGACGTTGGGTTCCATGGAAGTTTTCATGTGAAAACAGGGCTCTGCTGCTGGAATGGCATGATGACCTAAGGCCTCTCACAGCTCTAAGATCCCTGAAACTGTTGAAATCTGATAGTCTTGGTGTTAGAAGTATTTGAAGGGGCCAGCGTGGGCAACAGTCCCTCTGTGAGAGGTCCTCCGTGCACAGGACTCCCATCTGTAGCACCCGCAAGCCCAGGGCTCCTTTGCAGAGCCACCTGTTCTTGTCTTCCTCAGCCCTGGGCTGAGTAACTTTCCCAGGCTGGGCTCTCTTGGGCCATATTTAACGTAGAATTCCAAATGTAAGTGCCTGAGCAGAATGAAGGCAAGGACTAGTACATCTTCCTCTTGCCGGTCAACACCAGAGAAGACTGGGCTCAAAATATCAGAGCACATAACCATATTAAATATTTATGCACCCAATGACAGGGCTGCAAGATACATAAATCAAATTTTAACAGAATTGAAAAGCGAGATAGACACCTCCACAATTATAGTAGGAGACTTCAACACACCACTTTCGGAGAAGGACAGGACATCCAGTAAGAAGCTCAACAGAGACACGGAAGATCTAATTACAACAATCAACCAACTTGACCTCATTGACTTATACAGAACTCTCCACCCAACTGCTGCAAAATATACTTTTTTTTCTAGCGCACATGGAACATTCTCTAGAATAGACCACATATTAGGTCATAAAACAAACCTTTGCAGAGTCCAAAACATTGAAATATTACAAAGCATCTTCTCAGACCACAAGGCAATAAAACTAGAGATCAATAACAGAAAAACTAGGGAAAAGAAATCAAATACTTGGAAAATGAACAACACCCTCATGAAAAAAGACTGGGTTATAGAAGACATTAAGGAGGGAATAAGGAAATTCATAGAAAGCAACGAGAATGAAAATACTTCCTATCAAAACCTCTGGGACACAGCAAAAGCAGTGCTCAGAGGCCAATTTATACCAATAAATGCACACATACAAAAAGAAGAAAGAGCCAAAAGCAGAGAACTGTCCCTACAACTTGAACAAATAGGAACTGAGCAACAAAAGAATCCATCAGGCACCAGAAGAAAACAAATAATAAAAATTAGAGCTGAACTAAATGAATTAGAGAACAGAAAAACAATTGAAAGAATTAACAAAGCCAAAAGCTGGTTCTTTGAAAAAATTAACAAAATTGATAAACCATTGGCTAGACTGACTAAAGAAATACAGGAAAGGAAACAAATAACCCGAATAAGAAACGAGAAGGACCACATCACAACAGAACCAAATGAAATTAAAAGAATCATTTCAGATTATTATGAAAAATTGTACTCTAACAAATTTGCAAACCTAGAAGAAATGGATGAATTCCTGGAAAAACACTACCTACCTAAACTAACACATTCAGAAGTAGAACAACTAAATAGACCCATAACAAAAAAAGAGATTGAAACGGTAATCAAAAACCCCCCCCCAAAAAAAGCCCTGGCCCGGACGGCTTCACTGCAGAGTTCTACCAAACTTTCAGAGAAGAGTTAACGCCACTACTACTAAAGGTATTCCAAAGCATAGAAAATGACGGAATACTACCCAACTCATTCTATGAAGCCACCATCTCCCTGATACCAAAACCAGGTAAAGACATTACAAAAAAAGAAAATTATAGACCTATATCCCTCATGAACATTGATGCAAAAATCCTCAACAAAATTCTAGCCAATAGAATCCAACAACACATCAAAAAAATAATTCACCCTGATCAAGTGGGATTTATACCAGGTATGCAAGGCTGGTTTAATATCAGAAAAACCATTAATGTAATCCATCACATAAATAAAACAAAAGACAAAAACCACATGATCTTATCAATTGATGCAGAAAAGGCATTTGACAAAGTCCAACACCCATTTATGATAAAAACTCTTACCAAAATAGGAATTGAAGGAAAATTCCTCAACATAATAAAGGGCATCTATGCAAAGCCAACAGCCAATATCACTCTAAATGGAGAGAACCTGAAAGCATTTCCCTTGAGAACGGGAACCAGACAAGGATGCCCTTTATCACCGCTCTTATTCAACATCGTGTTGGAAGTCTTAGCCAGGGCAATTAGGCTAGACAAAGAAATAAAAGGTATCCGGATTGGCAAGGAAGAAGTAAAGTTATCACTATTTGCAGATGACATGATTATATACACAGAAAACCCTAAGGAATCCTCCAGAAAACTACTGAAACTAATAGAAGAGTTTGTCAGAGTCTCAGGTTATAAAATAAACACACAAAAATCACTTGGATTCCTCTACATCAACAAAAAGAACACCGAAGAGGAAATAATCAAATCAATACCATTCACAGTAGCCCCCAAGAAGATAAGATACTTAGGAATAAATCTTACCAAGGATGTAAAAGACCTATATAAAGAAAACTACAAAGCTCTACTACAAGAAATTCAAAAGGACATACTTAAGTGGAAAATCATACCCTGCTCATGGATAGGAAGACTTAACATAGTAAAAATGTCTATTCTACCAAAACCATCTATACATTTAACACACTTCCTATCCAAATTCCAATGTCATATTTTAAGGGGATAGAGAATCAAATCACCAATTTCATATGGAAGGGAAAGAACCCCCGGATAAGCAAAGCACCACTGAAAAATAAGAAGAAAGTGGGAGGCCTCACCTTACCTGACTTCAGAACCTATTATACAGCCACAGTAGTCAAAACAGCCTGGTATTGGTACAACAACAGACACATAGACCAATGGAACAGAATTGAGAACCCAGACATAGATCCATCCACGTATGAGCAGCTGATATTTGACAAAGGACTAGTGTCAATTAACTGGGGAAAAGATAGCCTTTTTAACAAATGGTGCTGGCATAACTGGATATCCCTTTGCAAAAGAATGAAACAGGACCCATACCTCACACCATGCACAAAAACTAACTCCATGTGGATCAAAGACCTAAACATAAAGACTAAAACGATAAAGATCATGGAAGAAAAAATAGGGACAACGTTAGGAGCCCTAATACAAGGCATAAACAGAATACAAAACATTACCAAAAATGATGAAGAGAAACCAGATAACTGGGAGCTCCTAAAAATCAAACACCTATGCTCATCTAAAGACTTCTCCAAAAGAGTAAAAAGACCACCTACAGACTGGGAAAGAATTTTCAGCTATGACATCTCCGACTAGTGCCTGATCTCTAAAATCTACATGATTCTGTCAAAACTCAACCACAAAAAGACAAACAACCCAATCAAGAAGTGGGCAAAGGATACGAACACACATTTCACTAAAGAAGATATTCAGGCAGCCAACAGATACATGAGAAAATGTTCTCGATCATTAGCCATTAGAGAAATGCAAATTAAAACTACGATGAGATTCCATCTCACACCAGCAAGGCTGGCATTAATCCAAAAAACACAAAATAATAAATGTTGGAGAGCCTGCGGAGAGATTGGAACTCTCATACACTGCTGGTGGGAATGTAAAATGGTACAACCACTTTGGAAATCTATCTGGCGTTATCTTAAACAGTTAGAAATAGAACTACCATACAACCCAGAAATCCCACTCCTCGGAATATATCCTAGAGATACAAGAGCCTTCATACAAACAGATACATGCACACCCATGTTTATTGCAGCTCTGTTTACAATAGCAAAAAGTTGGAAGCAACCAAGGTGTCCATCAACGGATGAATGGGTAAATAAATTGTGGTATATTCACACAATGGAATACTACGCATCGATAAAGAACAGTGACGAATCTCTGAAACATTTCATAACATGGAGGAACCTGGAAGGCATTATGCTGAGCGAAATCAGTCAGAGGCAAAAGGACAAATATTGTATAAGACCACTATTATAAGATCTTGAGAAATAGTATAAACTGAGAAGAACACATACTTTTGTGGTTACGAGGCGGGGAGGGAGGGAGGGTGGGAGAGGGTTTTTTATTGATTAATCAGTAGATAAGAACTGCTTTAGGTGAAGGGAAAGACAACACTCAATACATGGAAGGTCAGCTCAACTGGACTGGACCAAAAGCAAAGAAGTTTCCGGGATAAAATGAATGCTTCAAAGGTCAGCGGAGCAAGCGCGGGGGTCTGGGGAACATGCTTTGCGGGGACTTCTAAGTCAATTGGCAAAATAATTCTATTATGAAATCATTCTGCATCCCACTTTGAAATGTGGCGTCTGGGGTCTTAAATGCTAACAAGCGGCCATCTAAGATGCAGCAATTGGTCTCAACCCACCTGGAGCAAAGGAAAATGAAGAACACCAAGGCCACACGACAACTAAGAGCCCAAGAGACAGAAAGGGCCACATGAACCAGAGACCTACATCATCCTGAGACCAGAAGAACTAGTTGGTGCCCGGCCACAATCGATGACTGCCCTGACAGGGAGCACAGCAGAGGACCCCTGAGGGAGCAGGAGATCAGTGGGATGCAGACCCCAAATTCTCATAAAAAGACCAAACTTAATGGTCTGACTGAGACTGGAGGAATCCCAGCGGCCATGCTCCCGAGACCTTCAGTTGACACAGGACAGGAACCATCCCCGAAGACAACTCATCAGAAATGAAAGGGACTGGTCAGCGGGTGGGAGAGAGACGCTGATGAAGAGTGAGCTAATTATATCAGGTGGTCACTTGAGATTGTGTTGGCAACTCTTGTCTGGAGGGGGGATGGGACGATAGAGAGAGAGGGAAGCCGGCAAAATTGTCAAGAAAGGAGAGACTGAAAGGGCTGACTCAAGAGGGGGAGAGCAAGTGGGAGTAGGGAGTGAGATGTATGTAAACTTATATGTGACAGACTGATTGGATTTGTAAACGTTCACTTGAAGCTTAATAAAAGTTATTTAAAAAAAAAAAATATCAGAGCATCCAGGGACCTTATCATCATCTGTTCTAACTTCCTCTAGCCTCATTTCATGGCTTGGAGAAGAGAAGCCCAGAGAGGTAAAGTGTCCAGGGCAAGGTCCCACAGCAAGCATGTTTCTGTTCTACCTGTTCAGGCTGCTGTCATGGTATCAGCACCACTGGCTTGCATTAGTCACGTGGTCCTGAGTCAGCCCCATAAAGTGGTGCAGCTGCTGCTGAGCAAGTGCCCACGGTGCAGACCCATTCCACACACTCATCACTGATGGTTTCATTTAACCCTCAAAACTGCCCTTCAAAGAGGGCACTGCCACCCCAACTAACAGATGCCCAGATAGGTTCAGGGAGGTGGAGTTCATTGTCTGGGATCACACAGTTTGTATGGATCTGGCTGTCACAAAGCCTCCTTTCAAGGCTGACAGTGTTTGTTTATTTGTCTGTTTTGCATTAGAAGAGCAACTCAGGGTAATCCAGGACTCCTGGAAGTTAATCCTCACAGCAGCTGCCTGCTCTATTGTTACCAGTGCAACCATTGTGGACCTGCCCCCAGCCCCAGAATATTCTTAACTGACACATTTTAATTTTGAGAATAAAATCAAGAAAAATACTTCCCATATATGATTTTTACTTTCCTTGTCTGATTTTTTTCTGTTTCCTATTTTGAATCAGCAACCCTGCTTGCTCGTTCAGCCTGTGCGTGTGCCTGTGTGTGCATGATGTGGGTATATATGTGTATATGCGTGCGTATTGTGTGTGCATGTGTGTATGTTACGTGTGTATGCACGTTGTGTATATGTATGTGTGTGCATATTTTGTGTGTGCTACTGCGTGTATTGTATGTGTGTGCTATTGTGTGTATGTCCGTAATGTGCATATGCATGTGTGTATGTGTGCATACTGTGTGTGTACGTATTGTGTATGTGTGTGCAATTGTATGTATGTGTGTGCATACTGTGTATGCACATGTGTGTATATGTGTGCATACTGTATGTATGTGTGTATGTGTATGAGAGAGAGAGAGGGTGTGAGTCTGTCTTTGGGGCTGGGGGAGAAAATGTGAAGAACTTCAGGCTGACATTTGGAGGCAGAGGTGACATTTTCCCACAGAGCAGGCTTTGTTTTTCCTGATACAGACAAGGGTTAAGTGAACGAGCAGTCTGGCTGCCTGCCATCTTACCTGCCTCTTTGCCTCCTCCCTGGGCGGCAGGTTCAGGGCCAGAAATGTGGCCACCTGATCCCACTGCAGCTGCTCTCCTGAGATTTTTTTTTCCCAAAGCATCTGAGCCCTAATCAGAACCTACACTGTGCACAGCAGGTACTCAATAAATACCACAAGGAGTTACTGATGGGGAAAAAAAAAACCGGAACAAAAAACCCAAACCAGTAGCCATTGAGTCAATTCATGGTGAGTCCATGTGTGTCAGAGTAGAACTGTGCTCCAGACGGTTTTCAGTGGCTGATTTTTCAGAAGTAGATCACCAGGCCTTTCTGCTAAGGTGCCACTGGATGGATTTGATGGGAAAGGGAAAGCTTAATGCAAACAGCACCACTCTCTCACGGTATATCTCTCTTGTATTCACACATGTGCATATTCATGGATTACCTTACTTGATCTTCAGCAGCCCTGTTGGTGCAGGCGCTGTTAGCAGTGCCGCATTACACACAAGGACATGGAGGCTTAGAGAAGTATGGTAAGGGGCCACTGTCACTGATGAAGCAAACAGCCCACTGACTGCTTCTACAGGACGCGTTCTCAACCTCTGTGCTCATCTCCCTTTGCAGGGTCATAGGAACTGCCCCCAAGTCCAGGATAGTCTGACTGAAAATGCTGTGCCCTGTTCTCCACAGGAGGAGCCCTGGTGGTGCAGAGATTAAAGTGCTTGGCCACTAATTGATAGTGCTTGGCTGCTAATTCGAACCCATCAGCAGCTCTGCGGGAGAAAGATGTGGCAGTCTGCTCCCATAAAGATTCACAGCCTCAGAACCCTATGCGGCAGTTCTACTCTATCCTGTGGGGTGGCTGTGAGTCAGAATTGACTCAGTGGCGGTGGTTTGGTTTTTGGTTTGGTTCTCCACAGAGAACATCGACATATCCTGGAAATTCCAGCACTTTAACACTCATATGATATTCCCCTGGCCCCCTCCAACATCAGATGGGGCAAGAACCCCCCTGTCTAACTCTTTGTGCCTTGATTCTAAAAAACGTGAGACTGCCATAGCCCGGAGCCAGATGTCACTACAGCCATACAGGAGTGGAGCTGGGTTAATTTCTTAGTGACTAAAAGTGTACACTTAAAGCAAATGCAAAATCTCGAGATGCTAGATAACCAAAAGCCACAGGCAGCTTCTGAATATCTTCTGGCACATCCGTTTGTGGGGACAACCATGAAAGCTTACCCTCTGCATCTCCTTGCCCCACCAGCGCTGACAGGCTACTCATGAGACATGGCTGGGCATCCCTGTCACCTTGTCCCCGTCTCCTTGTCATGGTCCCTCCCTGACACTACTCTCCTCACAGGCTTCTGTACACTTGTACACTGCCTCTCCCTCCCTCTGTCTTTCTCCTCCCACTTCCCTCTCTTCTTATTTTTTATCCCTTTCCTCTACTTCTCTTCCTCTTCCCATCTTGAGGCTTTTCTCTACCAGTTGCAAACTACTTCCCTCCAAGTTTCTCACCTTTACCCAGTCTCTCAGCTGAAATCCAAACCCATTACCGTCGAGTCCATTCTGACTCATACCAACACTATAGAACAGAGTAGAGCTGTGCCATAGGCTTTCCAAAGCTGTAATCTTTACAGAAGCATACTGCCACATCTTTCTCCCGCAGAACAGCTGGTGGGTTTGAACCACTGGCCTTTCAGTTAGCAGCCAAGTGCATAACCACTTCGCCACTAGGGCTCCTTGATTACTGATAAATAAAAAAAAAACAAAAAAAAAACCCACTGCCATGAGTTGATTCTGCTTCATAGCAACCCTATAAGGCAGAGTAGAACTGCCCCATAGGGTTTCCAAGGCTGTAAATCTTTCGAGAAGCAGACTACCACATCTTCCTCCCATGAAGCAGCTGGTGGATTTGAACCACTGACTTTTCAGTTATCAGCTGAGCACTTAACTAGTGTGCCACCAGGGCTCCTTTGCTGAGACCCAGGAAACCAAAATGGCTGGTCACTTGTCAGCATTCTCCAAACAAGACCTGAATGCAGGGCAGGGCATAGGCTGTCTCCTGTCTCTGGGACCTAAGCACAGAGAGAGGCCTGGGTGCTGTAGGGTGCTCAGTGGGGTTGGGGGTTGGGAGGGAAGGGAGAGTGTTACAAACACATCAGTGTATTCACAGCTCCAGGGGGCCACTTGGGGAGGGTGTTGTTGCCCTACCCTGGGTTCTCCTACAAGGCCCTCTGCCCCAACGCCCACCCCCTACACCAAAAAACCAAACCAGTTGCCATTGAGTCGATTCTGACTCATGGTGACCCCATATGTGTCAGAGCAGAACTGTGCTCCATAGGGTTTTCAGTGGCAGATTTTTCAGAAGTAAATCACCAGGCCATTCTTCTGAGGCACCTCTGGGTGGATCTGAATTGCCAGCCTTTCAGTTAGTATTCAAGTGCTTAACCATCTATGCCACCCTGGGACTCGTCCCCGCCCCCAATCACCCCTTCACTCATCACGCAGCCACTCACAGCAGGGACTCTCACCGTGCCATTCTCCAGCTGCAGCCTCAGGGCTTTATCACCAACTCTGTAGTCCTTGGCTATTTCGGCAGATCTCCAAACTTCTTCAGGATCCGGAATCCAAACCCTGTTGTACTGACCAACAGAAGACAGGCTTATCTCCCTGAGGGCCCAGGGGTGGGAAGGACCCCATGAGCCCTTTGCAGTGAAGATCTGAGTGCTGGCCATAAGGTAAAGCGGAGGATTTGGTCTACCACTGTTTGGCTGTGGGGACCTGAGCTAGACACTTAACTCCTTGTGTCTCCCTTTTCTTTCTCATCTATAAAATGCATACAACAATATTTATTCCACAAGTTTGCTAGGTGGATAAATCAGACTATGCACTTGGAAGCACTTTGTAAAACGCTACAGAAGTATTATTACAGCAGCGTTATCACTTTCTTATTACATGGGTCACAGCCAAGGATTCCTACCTTGGGAAATGTGGAAGTCCCGACAGCACTGTCCCCTTAGACCTATTCCCAACAGCAGTGGACCACCTGGCTCAGTGCTGATGGCTAGTCTGTAGGTAGAACCTGTCTGACATTCACACTCAGTGTTGAGAAGGGGAGGCCATGATCTCAGAACTGGCCAGTGGCCCCTGAATGCTGCTAAAGAAAAGAAAATGAGGCTGCCATGGCCTTGTACCCACAGGGTCCTATGACTTGTCCGTCTCTTCCACATGTGCTGTCTCCATCACGTGCTGGTATTAGGAACTGAACTGTGTCCACCCTAAGACAGGGGCTGAACTCCTGGCCCTTATACCTGTGGATGTGATCCTGTTTGGAAATAGTTGCCTTTTGTTATGTTAATGAGGTCATATCCGTGTAGTGTAGATCCTAAACCTAACACTTTTGAGTTATAAAATGTCCAGAATAGACACAGAGACACCCACACAGTGGAAGGACACCATATAAAAAAAGACGCTCATGGCAGATGCATCTACAAGCCCAAGAAACTCTAAGAACTGCAGCTTCTAGAAGCTTCTAGAAGCTGAAATAGACAAAGGGCCTCCCTCTAGAGCCACATCCTGAATTCAAACTTCCAGCCTTCTGAACTGTGAGAAAAATAAATCTCAAAAATGTTAGTGGTATTTTTGTTACGAGCAGTAAGACACTCTGACCGCTGTTGCTCTTTCCTTCAGACCTACCTTCTTACGTTCTCCCGTGACCATTCCTTCAGCAACACATGTTGAGCGTCTATTATGTCTGTGAGGGCACAGTGCTGGTCACCAAGAAGGCAAACTGCTCCTCTTAGCCCTAGGGTCTCCTACTAATCTGCCGATCTGCTTGGAGCTGTGTGTGCACACATGTACAGCTGCACATCTCTGAGGACACAGCGTGGTGGACAGGAGCACGTGCTGTGAGGCACCCACACGGAGGATCTAGGGAAGCTTCATGTTCCAAAGGCTCTGCAGTCCAGGATCCCTGACCTGATGAGACCTCAGAGGTTAGAGGCCAACCAGAGCCTAACCCTCACTTCCCAGAGCAAAAGGGCCCCAAGGGCTGCAAGTTGCCCAGGGGCTGAGCTGGGCCCATCACCCAGTCTTGGCTGCTCTGACAGTGTCCTCAGGGGTATCTCCTTTACCTCCCACACTCACAGGCCAAAAGGCCAAAGGGACACTCAAATCGTCAGCATTGTCCTCTCCATGACAAATGGATGTTCTAAAAATAATTGTTGAGAATGAAAATTCTCGTTGGTTGTAATAGGGAACTATAGCGTCCTGAAGAGGAAAAGCTGCACATTTGCTTAAGTGCCTGCCATCTTTCCACATAAAATCACTGAGCACTGAATTCCCATCAGGCACCATCCTAGGTTCTGGGGACAAACATCAATAAGCATCTGCCCTTCGTGAATCTCTGCTTCTTTGTAGCTAAGAGGGCAAGCATCATGGCCAGATAATGACCTGGCCACAATCATTATCTGGCTAGTGGCCTGCTGGTACCTTTCAAACATAAGGAAATATTCTTTTGGTTTGAGGGACTGTAACTTCAGGAGTTTCAGTTACAAAACAAATCCTGGGCAATAAAATTATGACATTCTAATTTTCTTCGTTACAGTTTTATGTATTTTCTACAATTTGCATACATTACTTTTATAATCAGAATAAACAATGAATATTAATATTTAAGGACAAATATCAAAATATGTGTTCACAAAAACTTATACATGAATATTGATAGCAATCTTATTAATATGAGAATGAATTAAAAAAAAAGCAACAACGACAACAAAAAAAACACTGTGGCATATTAATACGATGGTAAGCCAGTTGTCATTAAGTCAATTCCGACTTATGGCGACCCCATGTGTTTCAGAATAGAACTGTGCCCCATAGGGTTTGAGTGGCTGATTTTTTAGAAGTAGATTATCGGGACTTTCTTCTGAGGAGCCTTGGTGGATTTGAACCGCCAACCTTTCAATTAGTAGTTGAGCACTTAACCATCTGTGTCACTCAGGGCACCATACAATGGAATACAAAACCCACTGTGATTCTGACTTGTACTGACCTATAAGGACAGAGTAGAACTGCCCTATAAGGTTTCCAAGAAGTGGCTGGTGATTTCAACTGCTGGCCTCTTGGTTAGCAACCCTAGCTCTTAACCACTGCACCATCAGGGCTCCATACAATGGAATACTACTTAGCAAATAAAAAGGAATGAACTACTGATACATGCACCATGGATGAATCACCAAAGCATTATGCTGAATCAAAGAAGCCAGACACACAAAAAAATACATAATGTGTGAGTGCATTTAGATGAAGTGCTAGAAGAGGTAAAACTAATTTATGGTGGGGAAAAAATCAGAACGGTGAATGCCTCCAAGGGTGAGTAAAACAAAAAAACCCAGTGGGTAGGGCTGCGGAATAACTAAGAAGGGGCACAAAGCAACATTCTGGGGTGACAGTAACACTCTATACATTGATAGGGTTTGGTTTATACGGATGTAATCATTTCTCAAACCTTAGCAAAAAAAGAATTAAGATGTGGGCATTTCATTGTCTGCAAATTTTACACAAAGAACTACACAAATCTGGAACAGATTAGAGGCCAGTTGCCATTGAGATAATTCTTGCATTTTCTGTTATTGATTTCTACTTTTATGGCTTTATGGTGAGAAAAGATGTTTTCTAATATTTCAATGCTGGGGATTCTGTTAAGGCTTGCTTTGTGGCCTAATATGTGGTCTATTCTGGAGAATGTTCCACGTGCGTTGGAAAAGCAAGTATACTTGACTGCTGTTGGGTGGAGTGTTCTACATATGTCTACAAGATCAAGATGCTGATTGTGGCATTTAGATCTTCGGTGTTTTTACTGAGCTTCTTTCTGGATGTTCTGCGTGTCACTGAAAGTGGTGTGTTGAAGTCTCCTACTATTATTGTGGAGCTGTCTATCTCTCTTTTCAACGTTGTTAGAGTTCATTTTATGTATTTTGGAGCCTTGTCTTTGGGTGCGTAAATATTTATTATGGTTATATCCTCCTGCTGTATTGACATTTTATTCATTATATAGTGTCCTTCCTTATCCTTTGTGGTGGATTTTGCTTTAAAGTCTATTTTATCAGAGATTAATATTGCCATTCCTGCTCTTTTTGGATTGTTGTTTGCTTGATCTATTTTTTTCCAATCTTTGAGTCTTAGTTTGTGTCTTTGAGTCTAAGGTGTGTCTCTTGTAGGCAGCATATAGACGGATAGTGTTTTTTTATCTGTTCTGCCACTTTCTTTATTGGTGCATTTAGTCCATTTACATTCTGCAAAATTATTGATAGATATGGGTTTAGTGCTGTCATTTTGATGCATTTTGTTGGTGCATTGTTGACAGTTTCTTTGTTCCACTTAATTTTCCATGCTGAGTTGTTTTTGTTTACATATTTTCTTTTCATTTTTTTCACTGTCGTTGATTTCGTATTTGCTGAGTCTTTATGTTTTCCTTCTTTTTTATTTCGATTGTAGGATTGTTAGTTTCCTTTGTGGCTGCCTTAATATTTACCTCTATTTTTCTAAGTTTAAACCAATCTTTTATTTCTTGATATTGATTGCCTTGACTTCCTCTCCATATGAAAACTCTATAACATTATTTAGTCCCTCTTTTTTAATTATTCATCTTTTACATATGGATGTCTGTTTCCCTCTTTTCAGTGTTTTAGTTTTGATTTATTTTTGTGACTTCTGTATCTGGGTTGATATCTGGTTGTTCTGTCCTGTGTTCTTGTCTTGGCTCGTTACCTGATGTTACTGGTTTTCTAACTGGAGGACTCCCTTTAGCATTTCTTGTAATTTTGGTTTGGTTTTTGTGAATTCCTTAACCATGTGTTTATCTGGAAATGCCCTAGTTTTGCCATATTTGAGAGACAGTTTTGCTGGACATATAACTCTTGGCTGGCCATTATTTTCCGTCAAGGCTTCATATATGTCATCCCATTGCCTGGTAACCTGCATGGTTTCTGCTGAATAGTCAGAACTTAGTCTTACCGACTCTTCTTTGTAGATGGCTTTTTGTTTATCCCTAGCTGCTCTTAAAATTCTCTCTTTATCTTCGGTTTTGGCAAGTTTGGTTATAATATGTCTTTGTGACTTGCTTTTGGGATCTACCCTGTGTGGGGTTTGATGAGCTTCTTGGACAGATACCTTCTCATCTTTCACAATGTCAGGGAAGTTTTCTGCCAAAAAATCTTCAACAATTCTCTCTACATTTTCTGTTATTCCCCCTGTTCTGGTACTCCCATCAGTTGTAAGTTATTCCTCTTGATAGAGTTCCACATAATTCTTAGGGATTATTTTTTTAAATTCTTTTATCTTATTTTTCCTCAAATAAGTTGATGTTAAGTGCTTGATCTTCAATCTCACTAATTCTGACTTCCATTGCCTCAATTCCACTCCTACGACTTTCTATTGAGTTGCCTAATTCTAAAATTTTATTGTTAATCTTACAGATTTCTGTTTGCTGTCTCTCTGTGGATTCTTGCAGCCTGTTAAATTTGTCATTATGCTCTTGTATAACCTTCTTCAATTCCTCTGTTGCTCTGTCTGTGTGTTCCTTGGCTTGGTCTATGTTTTGCCTGATCTCCTTCCTGATCATTTGAAGAGCTCTGTATATTAATCTTTTGAATTCTACCTCCAGTAATTCCAAGAAGTTTTCTTTCTCCAGGACGTTTCTTGGTTCTTTATTTTTGGTGGCTTGCTGAAGCCATTATTATCATGGTCTGCCTGTTTATGTGATTTGATATTGACTGTTGTCTCTGAGCCATCAATAAGTTATTATATTTACTTATTTTATGTTTGCTTACTGTGTCCTAGCTTCTCGACTTGTTTTGATATGCCCAAATGGGCTGGTCTTGTGAGCCTCTGATTATTGCTGTCTTTAAAGCTCTCATGTCCTGTCACTAGGTGGTTAGAACTGTTGCTAGGTATGTGAGCCCAGGAGTCCATTTATTCTTCTTGTGTGAATTCAGCTCAGGTGTCCAGGTCATGGGTCACTGAGTGTGTGGTACAGGCTCTCTACAGTCCTAGACAGGCAGTGGTGATTGGAGTAGGCAAAGGTATCTGGCTGCAGTAGGGCGTCATGTGCTGAGCAAGACAGGGGGCTGATGGCTGATCGACTGTGTGGGTGGAAGGCGTGTTTCTATTCCCTAGAGTGTGTAGGTGGGTGGGTTTTGCAGCTGGACGTTGGACACCTAGTGCTGTTGGCTATAAGCACTGGGAGGCACCACTTATTCTTGGAGCCCTGTCAGGGGTGGCTAGGTAGAGTGGGTGGAGCCACCATTTCTCAGGCCCCTGATGTGGGTAGGCAAGGACTCTGCTTAATGGGCAGGGTGGTGTCAAACGTCATGAATTTGCCTCTCCCCCTTTTAACTGTTGCAGTTGAAAATAGGCTTCAGGTATATACCCTCTTGTGCTGTGCTAATGAGGGCCTACACTATTGAAATGGGCCCACACAGGTCTATGCAGAGGTGAAAGTCATTCAAAATCTGTGGACCTCTTATGCCTGTGCCTAGGCAAAGGGGCTGTGCTTTCCCTGAGTTACTGTCTTAGGGGAGCTGGCAGATTATTTTTTCCTGTTTGTTAATTTGTTCCCTCTCCAAACCCAGGAGAATGGCTCAAGGTGCGTGACAGGTCCTGCTTCCAGCCCAGGGGGCACAGCAATCACTGAAGCCAGACTGGGACCCGGAGCAGAGTGAGGAGGGGGCAGGTAAATGGGAGAGAGGTAATTCCCAAAGGAGGAAGGGTTTTTTTGATCAGTGCAGTAGGTTAGATGCTTGTACTTATCTTTCTCTGATTGAGCACCGCTTCTTCCTGGTTCTGGAGGCTTGAGCAGACTCACCACTGCTTAGTTTCTCCTGATGTGGTAAATGTGTTTCGAGCACTACTGCTTGCCTCAGCCTGCATGTGCCAGCCGATCCAGCCTGCATGGTGCCACTGCCGGGCAGGTCAGGTCTGGAAAATACTCGCTGCTTTTGAACTGTCTCTCCCTCCCCTTGCCACTCAGTCAGACTGCTCAACTTTGTCTTTGATGTTCAGGACCCCTAGGTTGCCATATATAATCGACTCACTTGTTTTTTCAGGTCTGTGTTGTAAGAGGGACCACCGGAAGCATCTGACTACTCCGCCATCTTGGTCCTGCCTCCCATAGAGATAATTCTGACTCATGGCAACTCCACGAATGTCAGAGTAGAACTGTGCTCCACTGGGTTTTCCAAACTTATTTTTCAGAAGTATATCACCAGGCCTTCCTTCTGAGGCACCTATGGGTGGGTTTCAACCACCAACTATTCATTTAGTAGTCATGTGCACTAATAGTTTGTGACATTCAGGGACTCTTGAGGGAAATGCAAGTCTGGAGCTATAGTTAATGATATGCATACTAAAGTATTTAGGAGAACGTGCACTGATGCTTGCGATTAACTCTAAAACGATTCAAACAATAAGATGGATTGAAGGCTGGATAAAGGGGATAGACAGATGGATAGACATGTGATACAACAGAGTAAAATGCTCATGCTAGAATCAAGGTGGTAGAACACATACTAACTGTAAAATTCTTTCAACTTTGCTTTATCTTGAAAATTTTCACAATAAGATGTTGGCAGAAATAAGATTAAGTAGAAAACAGAGGTCAGGGTATAATTACTAGACTAGGACAATATTGGATGAGAAGCATACCTATTAGTTAATATAAACTGACTCACTTAACCACAAAAATTAAATACCATTGGTTGGATATCTATCATGACTACCCTAAGTTACTTGAATTGCTTTAATTCTTGACTCATCACTCGTCTGTCAGTTTGTTGTACTATGGTGGCTTGCCATGTCGCTGTCATGCTGGAAGCTCTGTTACACATATTTCAAATATCAGCAGGGTCACCCATGGCACATAAGTTTCAGTGGAGCTTCCAGACTAAGAACGACTAGAAAGACGGGCCTGCAAGTCAACTTGTGAACAGATTGGCCAGTGAAAACTTTTTGTTTTATTTATGTGATGGATTACATTGTTTTTCTAATTTTGAACCATTCCTACATCCCACTCCCACTGCCGTCGAGTAGATTCCGACTCACAGAGACCCTACAGGACAGAGTTGCCAAGGAGTACCTGGCAGATTTGAACTGCTGACCTTTTGGTTAGCAGCCATAGCACTTAACTACTATGCCACCAGGGTTTCCCTGGTATGAATCCCACTTGGTCATGGTGAATTATTTTTTTGATATGTTGTTAAATTCTAACCCAAAAACCCACTGCCGTCGAGTCGATTCCGACTCACAGCGACCCTATAGGACAGAGTAGAACTGCCCCATAGAGTTTCCAAAGAGCGCCTGGCGGATATGAACTGCCAGCCGCTTGGTTAGCAGCCGTAATACTTAACCACTATGCCACCAGGGTTTCCTGTTAAATTCTACTGGCTAGAATTTTGTTGAGGATTTTTGAATCTAAGTTCATGATGGATATAGGTCTGTAATTTTCTTTTTTTGTGGTATCTTTAGCTGGTTTTGGTATCAGGGATATGCTGCTTCAAAGAATGAGTTTGGTGGTATTCCGTCCTTTTCTATGCTCTGAAATACCTTTAGTAGTAGTGGTGTTAACTCTTCTCTGAAAGTTTGGTAGAACGCTGCAGTGAAGCTGTCCGGACCAGGATTTTTTTTGGGGAGTTTTTGATTACCTTTTCAATCTCTACTTTTGTTATGGATCTATTTAGTTGTTCTACCTGTGTTTGTGTTAGTTTAGGTAGGTAGTGTGTTTCTAGGAATTCATCCATTTCTTCTAGGTTTTCAAATTTGTTAGGGTACAATTTTTCACAGTAATCTGATATGATTCTTTTAATTTCAGTTGGGACTGCTGTAATATTGCCCATCTCATTTCTTATTTGGTTTTTTTGCTTCCTCTCCTGTTTTTCTTTTGTCAGTTTGGCCAGTGGTTTATCAATTTTTTTGATTTTTTCAAGGAACCAGCTTTTGGTCTTGTTCATTCTTTCAATTGTTTTTCTCTTTGCAATTTCATTTAGTCCTGCTCTAATTTTTATGATTTGTTTTCTTCTGGTGCCTGAGGCTTTCTTTTGTTGCTCTCTTTCTATTTGTTCAAGTTGTATGGATAATTCTTTGATTTTGGCCCTTTCTTCTTTTTGGATGTGTGCATTTATTGATATAAATTGACCTCTGAGCACTGCTTTCTCTGTGTCCCAAAGTTTCTGATAGGAAGTGTTTTCATTCTCATTGGATTCTATGAATTTCTTTATTCCATCCTTAATGTCTTCTATAATCCAGTTTTTTTGAGCAGGGTGTTGTTCAGTTTTTAAGTGTTTGATTTCTTTTCCCTGCTTTTCCTGTTATTGATTTCCACTTTTATGACCTTATGGTCAGAGAAGGTGCTTTGTAATATTTCAGTGTTTTGGATTCTGCTAAGGCTTGCTTTATGACCTAATATGTGGTCTATTCTAGAGAATGTTCCATGTGCACTAGAAAAGAAAGTATACTTGGTTGCTGTTGGGTGGAATGTTCTGTATATGTCTACAAGGTCAAATTGGTTGATCGTGGCATTTAGATCTTCCGTGTCTTTATTGAGCTTCTTTCTGGATGTCCTGTCCCTTCACCGAAAGTGGTGTGTTGAAGTCTCCTACTATTATTGTGGAGCTGTCTATCTCACTTTTCAATGCTGATAGAGTTTGTTTTATGTATCTTGCAGCCCTGTCACTGGGTGAATAAATATTTAATGTGGTTATATCTTCTTGGTGTATTGTCCCTTTAATCATTATATAGTGTCCTTCCTTATCCTTTATGATGGATTTCACTTTAAAGTCTATTTTGTCAGAAATTAATATTGCCACTCCTGTTCTTTTTTGATTGCTGTTTGCTTGATATATTTTTTTTCCCATCCTTTGAGTTTTAGTTTGTTTGTGTCTCTAAGTCTAAGGTGTGTCTCTTGTAGGCAGCATATAGACGGATCTTGTTTTTTAATCCATTCTGCCACTCTCTGTCTCCTTATTGGTGCATTTAGTGCATTTATATTCAGTGTGATTATGAATAGGTATGAATTTAGTGCTATCATTTTGATGTCTTTTTTTGTGTGTTGTTGACAGTTTCTTTTTCCCCACTTAATTTTATGTGCTGAGTAGATTATCTTTATATATTGTCCTTTCCTCATATTTGCTGTTGTTGATTTTGTTTCTGGTGAGTCTCTATTTTTGTCTATATTTTATTTTGATGAGTAGGAAAATTTGTCTCCTTTGTGGTTACCTTACTGTTTACCCCTATTTTTAAAAATTTAAACCTAACTTTTATTTCTTTGTATCGCCGTATCTTCCTCTCCATATGGAAGATTTATCATTACATTTCCTGGTCCCTCTTTATTGTTTTAATGCTGCCTTCTTTTATATAATAACATCGCTGTTACCCTGTTTTGAGGTTTTTGCTAATCTTGCTTTGTTTTTTTGATTTCTCTGTCTGGGTTGAATTTGGATTGCTCTGCCCGGTGTTCTAGTCTTGGGCTGATACCTGATATTACTGATTTTTAACTAAAGGACTCCCTTTAGTATTTCTTGTAGTTTTGGTTTGGTTTTTACGAATTCCCTAAACTTCTGTTTATCTGGAAATGTCCTAATTTCACCTTCATATTTAAAAGACAGTTTTGATGGATATATGATTCTTGGCTGGCAATTTTTTTTTTCTTTCGATTTTTTAAATAAGTCATCCCATCGCCTTCTTGCCTGCATGGTTTCTGCCAAGTAGTCCGAGCTTATTCTTATCGGCTCTCCTTTGTAGGTAACTTTTTGTTTACCCCTAGCTGCTCTTAAAATTCTCTCTTTATCTTTGGTTTTGGAAAGTTTGATTATAATATGTCTTGGTGACTTTCTTTTAACATCTACCTTACGTGGAGTTCGATGAGCATCTTGTCATCTTTCATGATATCATTGAAGTTTTCTGCCAACAAATCTTCAACAATTTTCTCTGTATTTTCTGTTATCCCTCCTTGTTCTGGTACTCCAATCACTCGTAGGTTATTTCTCTTGATAGAGTCCCACATGATTCTTATGGTTTCTTCATTTAAAAAAAAAAATTCTTTTATCTGATTTTTCTTCAAATATATTAGTGCCAAGTGATTCAAGTTCAGAAATTCTGGCTTCTACTTGCTCAATTCTGCTCCTCTGACTTTCTGTTGAGTTGTCTACTTCTGTAATTTTATTAATCTTTTGAATTTCTGATTGCTGTCTGCCTATGGATTTTTCCAGCTTATTAAATTTTTCATTATGTTCCTGAATAATCTTTTTTTTTTTAATTAATTTTTATTAAGCTTCAAGTGAACGTTTACCATTCCAATCAGTCTGTCACATGTAGGTTTACATACATCTTACTCCCTTCTCCCTCTTGCTCTCCCCCTATTGAGTCAGCCCTTTCAGTCTCTCGTTTCGTGCCAATTTAGCCATCTTCCCTCTCTCTCTATCTTCCCATCCCCTCTCCAGTCAAGAGTTGCCAACACGCTCTCCAGTGTCCACCTAATTTAATTAGCTCACTCTTCATCAGCATCTCTCTCCCCCCTGCTGACCAGTCCTTTTCATGCCTGATGAGTTGTCTTCAGGGATGGTTCCTGTACTGTGCCATCAGAAGTTCTGGGGAGCATTGTCTCTGGGATTCCTCTAGTTGCAGTCATACCATTAGGTATGGTCTTTTTATGAGCATTTGGGGTGTGTATCCCATTGGTCTCCGGCTCCCTCAGGAGTTGTCTGTTGTGCTCCCTAACAGGGCAGACATCGATTGTGGCCGGGCACCAACTAGTTCTTCTGGTCTCAGGATAAAGTAGGTCTCTGGTTCATGTGGCCCTTTCTGTCTCTTGGGCTCTTAGTTGTCGTGTGACCTTGGTGTTCTTCCTTTGCCTTTGCTCCAGGTGGGTTGAGACCAATTGATGCATCTTAGATGGCTGCTTGTTGGCATTTAGGACCCCAGGCGCCACAATTCAAAGTGGGATGCAGAATGTTTTCATAATAGAATTATTTTGCCCATTGACTTAGAAGTCCCCTCAAACCATGTTCCCCAGACCCCAGCCCCTGCTCCGCTGACCTTTGAAGCTTTCATTTTATCCCGGAAACCTCTTTGCTTTTAGTCCAGTCCAATTAGGCTGACCTTCCTTGTATTGAGTGTTGTCTTTCCCTTCACCCAAAGCAGTTCTTATCTACTGATTAATCAATAAAAAGCCCTCTCCCTCCCTCCCTCCCTCCCTCCCCTCTTTGTAACCACAAAAGTATGTGTTCTCCATTTTTTCTATTTCTCAAGATCTTATAATAGTGGTCTTATACAATATTTGTCCTTTTGCCTCTGACTCATTTCGCTCAGCATAATGCCTTCCAGATTCCTCCACGTTATGAAATGTTTCAGAGATTCGTCACTGTTCTTTATCGATGCGTAGTATTCCATTGTGTGAATATACCACAATTTATTTACCCATTCATCCGTTGACGGACATCTTGGTTGCTTCCAGGTTTTTGCTATTGTAAACAGAGCTGCAATAAACATGGGTGTGCATATATCTGTTTGTGTGAAGGCTCTTGTATCTCTAGGGTATATTCCGAGGAGTGGGATTTCTGGGTTGTATGGTAGTTCTATTTCTAACTGTTTAAGATAACGCCAGATGGATTTCCAAAGTGGTTGTACCATTTTACACTCCCACCAGCAGTGTATGAGAGTTCCAATCTCTCCGCAGCCTCTCCAGCATTTATTATTTTGTGTTTTTTGGATTAATGCCAGTCTAGTTGGTGTGAGATGGAATCTCATCGTAGTTTTAATTTGCATTTCTCTAATGGCTAATGATCGGGAGCATTTTCTCATGTATCTGTTGGCTGCCTGAATATCTTCTTTAGTGAAATGTGTGTTCATATCCTTTGCCCACTTCTTGATTGGGTTGTTTGTCTTTTTGTGGTTGAGTTTTGACAGAATCATGTAGATTTTAGAGATCAGGCGCTGGTCTGAGATGTCATAGCTGAAAATTCTTTCCCAGTCTGTAGGTGGTCTTTTCACTCTTTTGGTGAAGTCTTTAGATGAGCATAGGTGTTTGATTTTTAGGAGCTCCCAGTTATCTGGTTTCTCTTCATCATTTTTGGTAATGTTTTGTATTCTGTTTATGCCTTGTATTAGGGCTCCTAGGGTTGTCCCTATTTTTTCTTCCATGATCTTTATCGTTTTAGTCTTTATGTTTAGGTCTTTGATCCACTTGGAGTTAGTTTTGTGCATGGTGTGAGGTATGGGTCCTGTTTCATTCTTTTGCAAAGGGATATCCAGTTATGCCAGCACCATTTGTTAAAAAGATTATCATTTCCCCAATTGACTGACACTGGTCCTTTGTCAAATATCAGCTGCTCATACATGGATGGATTTATATCTGGGTTCTCAATTCTGTACCATTGGTCTATGTGCCTGTTGTTGTACCAGTACCAGGCTGTTTTGACTACTGTAGCTGTATAATAGGTTCTGAAATCAGGTGGAGTGAGGCCTCCCACTTTCTTCTTCTTTTTCACTAATGCTTTGCTTATCCGGGGCTTCTTTCCCTTCCATATGAAATTAGTGATTTGTTTCTCTATCCTCTTAAAATATGACATTGGTATTTGGATTGGAAGTGCGTTATATGTATAGATGGCTTTTGGTAGAATAGACATTTTTACTATGTTAAGTCTTCCTATCCATGAGCATGGTATGTTTTTCCACTTAAGTATGTCCTTTTTAATTTCTTGTAGCACAGTTTTATAGTTTTCTTTGTATAGGTCTTTTACATCCTTGGTAAGATTTATTCCTAAGTATTTTATCTTCTTGGGGGCTACTGTGAATGGTATTGATTTGGTTATTTCCTCTTCGGTGTTCTTTTTGTTGATATAGAGGAATCCAAGTGATTTTTGTATGTTTATTTTATAACCTGAGACTCTGCCAAACTCTTCTATTAGTTTCAGTAGTTTTCTGGAGGATTCCTTAGGGTTTTCCATGTATACGATCATGTCATCTGCAAATAGTGATAGCTTTACTTCCTCCTTGCCAATCTGGATACCCTTTATTTCTTTGTCTAGCCTAATTGCCCTGGCTAGGACTTCAAGTATGATGTTGAATAAGAGCGGTGATAAAGGGCATCCTTGTCTGGTTCCCGTTCTCAAGGGAAATGCTTTCAGGTTCTCTCCATTTAGAGTGATATTGGCTGTTGGCTTTGCATAGATGCCCTTTATTATGTTGAGGAATTTTCCTTCAATTCCTATTTTGGTGAGAGTTTTTATCATAAATGGGTGTTGGACTTTGTCAAATGCCTTTTCTGCATCAATTGATGAGATCATGTGGTTTTTGTCTTTTGTTTTATTTATGTGATGGATTACATTAATGGTTTTTCTGATATTAAACCAGCCTTGCATACCTGGTATAAATCCCACTTGATCAGGGTGAATTATTTTTTTGATGTGTTGTTGGATTCTATTGGCTAGAATTTTGTTGAGGATTTTTGCATCTATGTTCATGAGGGATATAGGTCTATAATTTTCTTTTTTTGTAATGTCTTTACCTGGTTTTGGTATCAGGGAGACGGTAGCTTCACAGAATGAGTTGGGTAGTATTCCGTCTTTTTCTATGCTTTGAAATACCTTCAGTAGTAGTGGTGTTAAGTCTTCTCTGAAGGTTTGGTAGAACTCTGCAGTGAAGCCATCTGGGCCAGGACTTTTTTTGTTGGAAGTTTTTTGATTACCGTTTCAATCTCTTTTTTTGTTATGGGTCTATTTAGTTGTTCTACTTCTGAATGTGTTAGTTTAGGTAGGTAGTATTTTTCCAAGAATTTATCCATTTCTTCTAGGTTTTCAAATTTGTTAGAGTACAATTTTTCGTAGTAATCTGAAATGATTCTTTTAATTTCATTTGGCTCTGTTGTGATGTGGTCCTTCTCGTTTCTTATTCGGGTTATTTGTTTCCTTTCCTGTTTTTCTTTAGTCAGTCTAGCCAATGGTTTATCAATTTTGTTAAGTTTTTCAAAGAACTAGCTTTTGGCTTTGTTAATTCTTTCAATTGTTTTTCTGTTCTCTAATTCATTTAGTTCAGCTCTAATTTTCCTGAATAATCTTTCTAATTTCTTCAATTGCTTTATCTGTGTGTTCCTTGGCTTGTTCTGCATATTGCCTGATTTCCTTCCTGATGTCTTGAAGGGTTCTGTATATTAATCTTTTGTATTCTGCCTCTGGTAATTCCAGGAATGCACTTTCATCTAGAAGATCCCTGGATTCTTTGTTTTGATAGCTTGTTGAGGTGATCATGGTCTGTTTCTTTATGTGACTTGATATTGACTGTTGTCTCCGAGCCATCTACAAGTTATTGTATTAGTTTATGCTTGCTTACCATGTTGTAACTGCTTGCTTTGTTTTGTTTTGGTATGCCAAAATGGGTTGCCTGAGTGAGCTAGCTTGATTATTTTCACCTTGGGAGCTCTGATGTCCTGTCCCCAGATGGCTAGAGCTTTTATCAGGTATATCAGTCTAGGAGTCCATTCACTTTTCTTCTGTGAATTCAGCTCAGGTGTCCAGGTAGCTGATCATCAAGTGCGTGGTCCAGGCTCTGTCCTACAGTCTTAGAGGGGCAGGGGTGATTGGTGTATGTACCAGTATCTGATTACAGCAGGGGGTCACACTCTGAACAAGGCAGGGGGCTGAGAACCAACCCCCGAGTGTCTCTGAGGAAAATGCATCCCCGTTCCCTAGAGCGTGAAGGTGGGTGGGTTCTGCAGACAGACCGTGGACACCCAATGTTTTTGGTTGCAAGTACTGGGAGGTACCAGTTACCTTGGACCCCTGTTGTGGGTGACCGGGTGACCTGAGTGGAGCTACCAGTCCTTAGGCCCCTGATGTGGGTAGGTGAGGACCTTGTTTAATAGGCAAAGCAATGTCAAACATCAAACACCTACCTCTCCACCACACAGCTGAAATGGTTGGAGTCTGCCAACAAGGGCCTATTCTCTTGAAATAGGCCCACACAGGTCCATGCAGAGGGGAAAGGTGCTCAAAGTCCATGGACAGTTTATTCCCGGACAAGAGCTGCTTCTGTCCTGAGCTCCCCCGGTTAGTGGAGCTGGCAAATTATCTTTTTTCGCAATTGGAAATTTTTTCCTTCTGCAAGGCTGGGAGGATGGCTCTAGGTGCTCAACAGTGCCTATCTCAGGCCCAGGGGAGTCAGCTGCTAAAGTCGGCTTGGGGGTGGGGGAAGCGGTAAAATATATGCAAGTACTTAGCTTTTGCTGAGAGCACCATTCTTCTCTGGTTCCGGAGGTGTGAGTAGGCTATGTGGCTGGCTGCTTCTCCCTGAGGAAACTGTGGCCAAATGCTAGCACTAGCGCGCTGCCACCACTCCAGAAATGGTGCCTGAGGGCTCGCCGCAATTCAGGGCTGGTAACTCCTCTTCCTTTCTGTACTGTCTCCTCCTCTCCCTGCCCCCTGTTCATTTTCTATTCTTGCCTTTGATGCTCAGAGCTCCTAGTTTATCATAAATATACTCGTTTCACTTGTTTTTTTGGGTCTTTGTTGTGAAGAGGGCTCGCCGGAAGCGTCTGTCTATTCCGCCATCTTGCCTCTGCCTCCCCAGTGAAAACCTTATGAATAGTAGTGGAACATTATCTGATATAGTGATGGAAGATGAGCCCCTCAAGTTGCAAGGCACTCAAAATATGACTGGGAAACAGCTGCCTCCTCAAAGTAGAGTTGACCTTAATGATGTCAGTGGAGTCGAGCTTTCAGGACACTCCTCTGCTGATATGGCATGACTCAAAATGAGAAGAAACAGCTGCAAACATCCATTCATAATGAGAACGTGGAGTGTATGAAGTATGAATCTAGGAAAACTGGAAGTCATCAAAAAGAAATGGAAAGCATAAAGATCAATATCCTAGGTGTTAGTGAGCTGAAATGGACTGGTACTAGCCATTTTGAATCAGACAATCATATGGTCTACTACGATGTGAATGACAACTGAAAAGGAATGGTATCACATTCATCGTCAAAAAGAACATTTCAAGGTCTATCCTGACGTACAAGGCTGTCAGTGATAGGATGATATCCATACACCTACAAGGAAGACCAGTTAATGCGACTATTATTCAAATATACCTACCAACCACTAATGCCAAAGATGAAGAAACTGAAGACTTTTTACCAACTTCTGCAGTCTGAAATGGATCAAACATGCAGCCAAGATGTATTGATAATTACTGGTGATTGGAATGTGAAAATTGGAAATAAAAAATGATCAGTAGTTGGAAAATATGGCCTTGATGATATAAAGGACGCCGGAGACTGCATGATAGAATTTTGTAAGAACAACGACTTATTCATTGCGAATACCTTTTTTCCACAACATGAACAGCAAGTATACACATAGACCTTGCCAGAGGGAATACACAGGAGTCAAATCGACTACATCTGTGGAAAGAGACAATGGAGAAGCTCAATATCATCAGACAGAACAAGGCCAGGGGCCAACTGTGGAACAGGCTATCAATTTCTCATACAGAAGTTTAAGTTGAAGATGAAGAAAATTAAAACAAGTCTATGACAGCCAAAGTATAACCATGAGTACATCCCACCTGAATTTAGAGACCATCTCAATAATAGGTTTGATGCATTGAACACTAACGACCGAAGACCAGACAAGTTGTTGAAGGACATCAGGATATCGTACATGAAGAAAAAAAGGGGTTATTAAAAAGACAGGAAAGAAAGAAAAGACCAAAATGGATGTCAGGAGAGACTGTGAAAGTTGCTCTTGAACACAGAGTATCTAAAGCGAATGGAAGAAATGATGATGAAAACAGCTGAATAGATTTCAAAAGGTGCTTCGAGAAGACAAAGTAAAGTATTATAATGAAATGTGCAAAGTCCTGGAGTTAGAAAATCAAAAGGGAAGAACACACCGGGCATTTCTGAAGCTGAAAGGACTGAAGAAAAAATTCAAGCTTCAGGTTTTAATTTTGAAGGAAATCCTGGTGGAGTACTGGTTAAGGGCTACAGCTGCTAACCAAAAAAAGGTCAGGAGTTCAAATCTACCAGGTGCTCCTTGGACACTCTATGAGACAGTTCTACTCTGTCCTATAGGGTCACTATGAGTTGGAATTGACTGGATGGCAAAAGAATTGATGCTTTTGAATTATGATGCTGGGAAAGAATATTGAATAGAGCATGGACTTCCAGATGAACAAATGAATCTGTCTTGGAAAAAGTACAGCCAGAGTGCTCTTTAGAAGTGAGGATAGCGAGACTTCCTCTCAGGAACTTTGGACATGTTAACAGGAGGAACCAGTCCCTGGAAAAAGGTATTATGCTTGGTCAGAGGTATTATGCAAGGAGTCAGAGAAAAAGAGGAAGACCCTCAATGAGATGGACTGACACAGCGGCTGCAACAATTGGCTCAAACACAACAACTGTGAGGATGGCGCAGGACCGGACAGTGTTTTGCTCTGTTGTACAAAGGGTTGCTATGAGTCGGAACCAACCTGATGACACCCGACAACGACAATTCTTGATAGACAACTAAGAGCAGGAGCATGCCAAAATGTGGCGTGGGCTATGTAACTTTTGACTCAGAGGCAGAGAGAAGATGCCTGGAAATGACACACGCCATGATCCACACACCTTCACAGAGAGGTGAACCAAGCCTCATGTATACACAGACACACATGCCTGTCTGACACACCCACCTACACAGATACAAATTCCTGTTGCCATGGGCTACTGTCCCCTAACTCAGGTGTGCTACTGAAAATAGTTACTGCTAACCTCAGAAAGCTCAAATCACTACCAGAATACCCCAAATTGTCAAGAATTGGCCACTGCAGAATTTTAGAGTGGAAAGCGTTCCTCGAGATTATATAATCCAAGTTGTTTGTCAAACTTTTTTTTTAAGCAGCAAAAAGCTTACTTCAAAAGAAATGGTGGCCGCCCAGTATGTGAAACAGGTAAAAAGGGAGGTGCCTGGGTGAGAGCCCTGGGGTCTGAGCGGAAACGTAAAAGTGCTAAGTCAAACTTCTTTTTCCACTGATCTGCAGACTCAAGCCCACAGAGGGCAATAACTTGCCAAACACCACAAAGAAAGGGTGTCAAAGGACCAGGACTCCATTGGAGTCAGGGCCTGTGAATTCTTGTTTGAAATCGTTGTTAATTAAATGTGTCTGTCCCTGAAAGAGAAGTCCCTGAGTAGCATAAATGGTTAAGCACTATACTGTTAACTGAAAAACTGGCAGTTCAAACCCACACAGAGATGCCTTGGAAGAAAGTCCTGGCTATCTGTTTCCAAAAGATCATAGCCATGCACCCTATGGAGTGCAGTTCTACTCCGTAACAAATGGGGTCACCATGAGTCAGAACCGACTTGATGGCAACTGGTGGTTCCTGAAAGTAGGAGTCCCTGGGTGTACAGATGATTAATATGCTCAGCTGTTAACCAAAAGTTTGGAGGTTCCAGTCTACCCAGAGGCACCTCGGAAGAAAAGTCCTGGCGATCTACTTCCAAAAAATCCGTCATTGAAAATCCTACGGAGCACATTTCTACTTTGACACACATGGGTCACCATGAGTGGAAATCAACTCAATTCTAACTGGCTAACTGGTCCTGAAAGTAATCCTGAACTCTCAACTGCAACCGTCTCAGTCCAAATGATCTCACAGCAATGGTTTTGGATTTGTGCTCTTGGTTTGTTTCAGCTGAAAATAGTATTAAACGGTAGGCAGTATTAGGAGTTAAGTGGAGTGATGACAATGACCTCCTCAGCCTGTTCCCCCAGGCTGCCCACACCCTGCTGGATCCTGGTGGCCTCACAGGCAAGTGCTGCCAGTCATTTAGAGCCTCGAAGCTGAAACCCAGCCTGGTAAGTAAACACCAGGAAAGTTTACTCAGTTCCACTTTAAGTTACACCCATTTGTTCCCTCCCCTCCTTCGTAACACTCCACGAGCAACATTGCAAGCCTGAGGAAGAGCTAACTTTGCATTGTTTAGACAAATAACAGTGGTTGTGCAAACAATGTGACTAGCTCTCACAGACCTCCCCTGGGCAGTTCCTTCCCAAGAGGCAGAAGCCTCCAACACTCAGACCCCTGCCAGAGGGCCACCTCCCTGCCTTTCCTGGGAATACTCCCCTGCAGAGGGAAAATGTGGTTCATCGGACCCAGGAGAAGCTCTTGTATTGAGGCGAAGGCTTGGGGACACTGAGCCTTCGGAAGTGACATGCCAGAACATGCTGGAGCCCTCTGCTCCTGTACACACATGAGGTCAGAACACACGAGGTCGGCATCTTCTCAGGCTGCCTTTTTTTTTTTTTAATTCATTTATTTGAAAGCTAATTCTTTTATTGAAAATAACAAACAAATTGTACCTGACAGAACATTTTAGTGGGCTTCCTTCTACCAGTAAGTTCCTTCTTATTTGGATGTCTCCCTTTGACTGGCGTTTACTTATTTTTTATGAAAATAGACAAGGTAAAACATACGCCAATTCTTTTACAGCTGTACAGCTTATTGATGCCATTACCCTTAATCAAAGCAAATTTTCCACCACGATAAACAGAAACTCGGCACTCTGTAAGCAAAAACTCCCTCTTTCTCTCCCTCCTCCCACCACTGGTAACCACTAATAAACCTTGGTCTCTACACATTTGCCTGTTCTAGTCTTTTTATGTAGGTGAGGTCATGCGGTGTTTGTCCCTTTGTGATTGACTTATTTTGCTCAGCATAACTGTGTTCAAGCTCCATTCGCATTGTTGTATGCATTAAGACATCATTTCTCTTTCTGGCTGTGTAGTACTCCACTGTATGTATGCAGCACATTTTGCTTATCTATTCACTTGTTGACGCCCCCGCCTTTTTGACAGTCTTCTGGCATTAGCCACAGAAATGGCTTGAAGACTTGTCACGGGGTATGGAATGGCACGAGTTTCCTTCCTACAGCCACTGTCCAGATTGGAAGGAAGTCTCCACACTCCAGGTCAGCCAGGGCAGGGCAGGCCAGCCACTCCATGCCCCTTTCCCCTTCATTTACAACTTGCTGTCCCCTTCCTGGGCTCCCCACCCGCCTCCTCCTGCTCCAGTGGCGGAGTCTCCCAAGTCTGCCCTGGCCCTGCTCATGACAGGCAGTTTCTGGACAGGTTCATCCATTCCCATGGCTCCATGACTGCCCTCCCACCAGCATGCTGTTGAGACCCATAGCCCAGGTCTCTCAATGGAAGTCTAGACGCATATCCCATCATGTCCCAGAACATCAGCCCTTAAATGTCCTTGGGTACTTAAATTCCAACTTGACTGGTCATTACACCTTCCCCAAACCTGCTCCTTCTCCTCTAGCCCCTCAGGTTAGAAACTCTGGGTAATGCTGGGCCCCTCCCTCTTTTCACCCACGACAGCCAAATGGTCACCCACCAAGTGCTGGAAAGTCTACAACTTGGGCAGGTCTCTCCTGTCTATTCCCACTACCATGGCCATAAATCAGCTCCCCCACCCCCAATATTCTTGACCGGTGCATACAACAGCCTGTTGAGTGCTTCTTAAGCCAGGCTAATGCTAGGCTACATAAGATAGACAGATTCCTGCATCCAGACCTCAATCAGAATTTCTGTTTGAGTGTGGCCTGGCAGGACGAGAGCTTTAAAAGTCCCCTCTAGGGAGTTTACTCCCTGAGTGGTACAAACGATTAATGTGCTCGACTGCTAACCAAAAGGTTGGCAGTTTGAGTCCACCCAGAGATGCCTTGGAAGAAAGGCATGGTAATCTATTTCCAAAGAATCAGCTTTGAAAACCTTATGCAGCGCATGGGGTTGCCATGAGTCAAAATCAATTCGATGGCAACTATTTTTTTTTTTGATGGGGGTGGGGGGGTGGGGCTTCTAGGGATTTTGATGAATGGCCAGGCCTGGGAAACCATCATTTGAACCAATTTTCCTACTCAGGTCTCACCTCCTTTTCAACCCACCCTCTGCCTGCTGCTACTCAAACAAACTAGCACTTTCTAGAACATGCCAAACTCTTCCCTGACGCTGTGCCTTTGCACTTTTATTCACTCCACCCCTGGCCCCATCCATCCTCTAACCACCACTGAGCAAACTGCTCTGGTAGTCAAGGCCCCCTCACCTGTAGCCCTTTCCCACTGACCTCCACCCCCTGCAGTATTGGATACTTTCTCATTAGAGCTCGTCGCCCCTTCCCCAGGCTTCCATCTCCCCCACTAGCATTTGAGCTTCAAAAGTCTTGTCTTTGTTCCCCAGGACCTAATACAATGACTTCCCTTAGCTAGTACTCCATAATGAGCCCTGGTGGTACAAAAGTTAAGCACTTGACTGTTAACTGAAAGGCTGGCATTTAGAACTTACCCAGCAGCTACACGGGAGAAAGTCCTGGCCATCTGCTTCTGTAAACATTACAGCCTAGAAAACCCTATAGGGCAGTCACATGGGGTCACTGTGAGTCAGAATTGACTCTTCGAACTACCAACCTTTCGGTTAGCAGCCAAGAGCTTTAACTGCTGCGCCACCAGGGCTCCTCAAAACAATGACAGTGCTCCACAGTGTGTCTGCTGGACAAAAATTCAAATTCCCAGCAGTTCGGAAGCGTTAGCTAAAGATTAACAATCAGAGTTTTTGTTTTAAGCTCCTTTTCACTCTATTTTTAATTTCCCATAAATAATATAACGGATAAATCTAATTTTTCACAGTTATTAATTGTACGTAGAAATCTGAAAGCTGCTTAGAATAGCCAAAAAGGGAAAAATCATTAATCTGAATTTTGACCTTATTTTAGACAGGGACCCTCAACTTTTCTTGACTTTGCACATTTGAGTTTCAGCAGAACTTCTGTGAATATGTCTTCTGAGTTCCTCATGCACAAGCTAGAAAAATGGACAGTAAAAGGATAGTATAATTAGCTAAACTATGGCTGAATAGTCATAGCCCAAGTCCCAATTAATGAGCAATAAAACCAAACCAAAAACCCACTGAAGTTGAGTTGATTCCAACACACAGTAACCCTATAGGACAGAGTAGAACTGCCCCACGGGGCTTCCTGAGAGTGCCTGGTAGATTTGAACAGTCGACCTTTTGGTTAGTAGCCATAGCTCTTAACCAGTACACCAAGAAGCTGAGCAGCTTCAGTCTCAAAAGGTATGGTCATGACCTCTGGGGGCTCAAAGGGGGTTCACCATGGCCTCTGGTGTTTCTAAGGGTGGAGTCGCCACTCAGATGGACTAGGAGAATGGTGCACCTAAAGCCGAGGTAGCAGAGTTGCCATCCAAGTGGGCTTGGAAGGCAGAGCTAAAGCCCAGGGCCTAGCAGCCTCCACTCAGAATCTGGAGAGTGTGGCCAATACCTAGAGTCTGGAGGGCAGGGCCATTGTGTAAACTCTCTCAAAGAACAGAGGATTATTTCCAAAGCCTTGAGAGCTAGCGTAATGTGTTCTACTGATTTGCTTGGTGCCTGTTATCCCTTCTTTTCCTCTAGTTTCTCCCATTTGTAATAGAAATGTCTAGCTTGTGCCTGTTCTGCCATTGTACCTTTGGAAACAGAAAACTTGTATTCTAGATTTCACAGATGAAGAGGAATTTTTGGATTTTGGACCTGGAGTTAAGACTTTTGCTATGATATGATGGGGTGAATATGTTCTGCACGTTGCAAGAATGTGATTTTTTGGGGGCCAAAGGGTGGAATATCATGGATTGAATTATGTCCCCCCCAAAATGTGTGTATCAATTTGCCTGGGCCATGATTCCTGGTATTGCGTGATTTTCCTATATGTTATAAATCTTGCCTCTATGATGTTAATGAGGGAAGATGGGTGGCAGATGTTTTAGTGAGGCAGGGCTCACTCTACAGGATTGGATTGTATCTTGAGGCAATCTCCTGAGATATAAAAGGCAGAAGCGAGCAGAGAGACCTCATACCACCAAGAAAGCAGTGCCGGGAGCAGAGCCCATCCTTTGGACCTGGGGCCCCTGTGCAGAGAAGCTCCTAGTCCAGGGTAAGATTGATGACAAGGCCGACAAAGAGAGAAAGCCTTTCCACTGGAGCTGATGCCCTGAATTTGGACTTCTAGCCTACTAGAGGTCTCTAGAGGCATGGCACAGAGCACTGTCACCTCCCACTCTGTCCAGTGCTTTCACCAGTGTCTTAGATGAAAAACAGAACACCTGTGTATCAATTATGCACATGGAAGATTAATGAACTAAAGACAGAATTGAGATTCAAAAAGGTTTTTATAAGCTATAGAAACGTTGAGCACTAAATAATAAGATGGAAAACTTAACAGGGATAAATGTAAAGTCCAGCATTTAGGTTCCAAAAACCAACTGTATTATAATAGCAACAACATAAAAAACAACAGACTTATATTAAACATTGTCAGGTACTATGCTAAGGGTTTTACATAGATTATTTAATCTTGTAATAGCCCTCTAAGCTGGTAAGCACTATTATTGAACACATCTTACAGGTGTGGAAACGAGAGGTTAAGGAACTTGCTCAGTGTGACCCAGCTAGGAAGGAGCAGAGCCAGAACTTAACCCGGCCACATACACAGTGCCCCTCAGGGTCAGAGCATGTACTGGCTTGCTTAACAAAAAAAAAAAAAAAAAAAAGACTGAAGTAAATCTTGGCTGCGCTGAGGGAGGCTCACAGGAGGTGGTAGTCCCAAAGGTCTGCTGTCTCGGGGCTAAGCAGGCCAGATCTAGAGAACAGTGCCACTATGATAGAGACCAAGAAACAGAAGCTGACCCAGATGAAGGTGGCCAGGATGAACAAGGGCCTGGTATGCTGCTGTAAGGGAAAAGACTGGTGAAATATCATTCTCCCCAGCTCTCATTCCTCCCCGGGCCTCATTCTTGGCAGTTGTCACGTCCTTTCAGCTTCCCTCTTTCCCTCTAAATATCTATGTCTTCAACTCCTGCCCCCATAGGCTCAAGTCTCTTGCTTCTTTCAGAGGCTAACATGTTCAGTTTCCAGTACTCTGCTGGTTCCTTCCCTTTAGCCTGTGGCCATGCTCAGGCCTCCCCTGAAAGAGGAGAAACTCCAAGGACTTCCTAGTTGCAAATGTAATTACACTTACTCAGCATTCATCCCCCTTGACTTCTCTGCAGCTAACAGAACAATCGATTGCCTTTTCTTTAATATACACATCTTAGTAAGTAAGCAGAATTAAGTCTGTGTGTACATCGTTTATTGGGTAATCCATCCCTGCGCATGATTTAAAATCAGGAAAGGTGTGTGTCAGGGTTGTACCCTTTCACCATACTTATTCAATCTGTACACTGAGCAAATAATCTGAGAAGTTGGACTATATGAAAAAGAGCAGGGCACCAGGATTGGAGGAAGACTCATTAACAACCTGTGATATGCAGATGACACAACCTTGCTTGCTGAAAGCAAAGAGGACTTGAAGCGCTTACATTAATGAAGATCAAAGACTATAGCCTTCAGTATAGATTACACCTCAACATAAAGAAAACAAAAATCCTCACATTTTGTCCATAAGCAACATTATGGTAAATGAAGATTGAAGTTGCCAAGGATTTCACTTCACTTATATCCATAATCAATGCCCATGGAAACAGCACTCAAGAAATCAAACAAGTACTACACTGGGCAAATCTGCTGCAAAAGACCTCTTTCACATGTTAAAAAAGCAAAGATGTCACTTTGAGGACTAAAGTGTGCCTAACCCAAGCCATGGTATTTTCAGTCCCCTCGTATACATGCAAAAGCTGGACAATGAATAAGGAAGAACTAAGAACAATTGATGCCTTTGAATCATGATGTTGGCAAAGAATACTGAATATACCATGGACTGCCAAAACAATGAACAAATCTGTCTTGGAAGAGGTACGGCCAGAATGCTCCTTAGAAATGAGGATGGTGAGACGTCGTCTAACGTACTTTGGACATGCTATCAGGAGAAACCAGTCCCTAGAGAAGGACATCGTGCTTGGTAAAGTAGAGGGTCAGTGAAAAAGAGGAAGACTCTCCATGAGATGGACTGACACAGTGGCTACAATAATGGGCTCAAAAATAGCAATGATTGTGAGGATGACATAGGACTAGGCAGTGTTTTGTTCTGTTGTACACAGGGTTACGCATTGGGTTGGGACTGACTTGACAGCACCTAACAACAACGTATACACACACACACACACAAGTTGTTGTTGTATGCCGCTGAATTGATTCTGACTCACAGCGATTCCATATGACAGAGTAGAACTGCCCTACAGGGTTTCCAAGGAGATGTGTACATGAGTCCTCTGCGTGTGGGGAAAGGTCAGATCCCTTGAAGAGGAGGAGGAGAATGATAAAGGTGGTTGAACAAAGGTGGCAGTCATGGGAGGTATCAGCAGCACATAGGCTTTTAATCCTGGCTGTGTCACTTCTGTGAGACTTTAGGCAACTTACTTAACCTGAGTCGTGTAAAAGTTGGATAACAACATCTAGCACATAAGGTTGTTTATTAAATGAGAGAAGGCATATGAAGTTTGTAAGATGGCATCTGGCACATAAGAAGTACTCAATGACTGTGAGATTATAAACGACCACCATCCGCACCATCATCTTCACACCCAAAGCTGTTCCTATAAACAGAAAAATCCGCTCATTCATTCATGCACCCATCAAGTATTTATCAAGCCCCCACTACTCCTTGTTCTTTAGAAGCTTGTGGTCAAGTGGGGCAGACACTGAGTTAATGACCTGTCACAACTCAATGTGGAAGGTGCCCGGATGAAGACAGGCATGAGGAGGGGCTGGCTGCAAAGACTTCTCAGAAGAGGTGCTACTCAAGTTGAATCAGGAAGGTGTAGGTGCTAGTGGGCAAAGCAGACTGACATTTCAGAAGGAGCCTCTTATGCCAAGGCATAGAGTAATGAAACTGCACTGAGGGAGCTGCAAGGAGTTTGGTAGAGCATCAGCCATGGTAGAAGTGGGAGGCAGGGAGGCCAGGTGATGATGCAGACAGGCTGGACTTTGTGGCTTCTCAGTGAGTCTGAAGTGACAGGAGCCTCCGGAGGGGTTCAAGTAGGCAATGGCCGGGCCGGTTTCCCTGAATGCTCTGGACTTTGCTAAGGCATGTTGCCAAATAGCTTTAGAAAAGGGCCATTTTATACTTGGAGTGGCAGCACCATTCCTCTTACCATGCCTTCTCCCACGGGTGCCATCTTCCTCTTTCTCTTTTGGGACTGTTCTTCCTGTGGCTCCCAGGGCCAGCTTGCCTGTTCTGTGACAGCTCCCTCTCATGCCCATCTGCCTCCTCTCCCTCCCTCAGATGCATTTCCCAATGTTCGCTCTCCCTTGACAAGACCCTCACTGTCTTGGCTTCAGCTACCATCTCTGGGCAGAAGACTCTGGCCCACAGCCTAGCCCCATCCTCTTGAGTGACTTCAACCCTGGCATTTCCAGCCACCCAGGGCACCTTCCACTGGAAGCTCCTCACCACTTCAATCTTTGCAGAACAAAGCTTGCCTCATAACTCTCCTAAGAAATATTTCCTCCTTCTGACATGCCCAATTCTGTCAATGGCACCATCCTCCTCTCAATCATACAGACTCAAACCTCAATGTGATCCCTGGTTCATCCCTCACCCTCACACTCCCCGATCCAGTCTCTTTCTTGCCCTTTCACCACATGCTTTTCTTAGTCTGCCTCCATCCTCCACGTCTAATACTGTAGCCCTAATTCTTTCCCAGACAGCTGGGAGGATCAGCTACCTGGCTCCAGCTCCTCTCCTTCAGAGTATTGTGGACATTGCTAGCATATCTAATTTCCTAAAGCATCCACCTTGACCCTGCCATCCCCCACTCAAATCTTAAGTAGCATCCCTCTTCTGGATGACAGAGCTCTGACCTAATTCTTTGGTTGCCATGATCCCTATGCCTCAGCTCTTATCTCCCACTGTGTTCTTCCATGCCTTCTAAAATCAGTTGCCATCAAGCTAATGCTGATTCATGGCAACCTCACGTGTGTCGGAATAGAACTGTGCTCCAAAGAGTTTTCAATGGCTGAGTTTTTGGAAGTAGATTGCCAGACCTTTCTTCCAAGGTGCCTCTGGGTAGGCTAAATCTCCAACCTTTCAGTTAGCAGCCAAGCACGTTAACTGTTGGCACAACCAGGGTCTAGGCCTCAGCAAACTGAATTACTTGGCACGTCCTGTCTAAGACAAGTGTACCCTCCTCCTTGCCCTTGCTTACACTATTCCTTCTGTCAAGAATTTTTTCTCTCCCTCTCCTGTTCCCTTCACATCCCTCAAGGTTTCTCTCAAGTGTCACTTCCTCCCGCCCCAAGAGAGGTTGTCTCTGAATCTGGTTCCTTTAAGTTGGAAGTGTTCTCGTCTTCCTCTTAAATCTTTCTGTAGGTTTTCTGTGCCTATCTTGTGATATTTGTCTCGTTCTATCTCCTAAGGACCAGTCCCTAGAGAAGGACATCAGGTTTGGTAAAGTAGAGGGTCAGCGAAAAAGACGTAGATGTGATGGATTGACAGTGGCTGCCACAATGGGCTCAAGCATAGCAAAAATTGTGAGGATGGCACAGGACAGGGCAGTATTTCCTTCTGTTGTACATGGGGTCGCTACAAGTTGGAACTGACTTGACAGCATCTAACGGCAACAGGAACAACCGCTTCTATTAGGAGCCCTGGTGGAACAGTGGTTAAGACCTCAGCAGATAACCAAAAGGTGAGAGTTTTGAGTCCACCAGCCACTCTTCGGAAACCCTGTGGGGGAAGTTCTACTTGTCCTATAGGGTGGCAGCGGGTTACGTTTTGACCTCCTATTAAGGTGGTGTGTGTTCCTATTTTAGCCCTACAGCTAATCAGAAAGCTGCTTGAGAGGCTGGACACTCACTTTGTTTATCTTTCTAACCACCCCAAGCATCGTTTTACTTGGGGGGAGAGGGAGGGGTATAATATGCCTGTCTTCAAGGGCTACCAAAGGGAGATTAGACAGGGGCCCGGGCAGCAAAAATGGGTTTCAGACTGTTCTAAAGCATTGTGTGGTCAAGACTGCAGGGAAACAAAGCACCCCGGGGGGCTAAACATCGTCAGAACACTCCTAGGACAATCTGCTAGAATCGGGCTGGGGAGGTAAGGAGGGATGGCCAGGAAAGCAGGAGAAAGGGTTTAGATTTTGTCTGTTTAAGAATTAAGAACTCTCACAAAGCAAGCTCTCCAAAAACCAAACAGGCAGCTTCACAAAAGAGGCAGGTTCCCATCTCTGGGCTTGAAAAGGTGGGGGCTGACTGACCCCCAAGAAGGAGGTGGCAGCCTGGGGACACAAGGCTCTTCCCACCTCTAGGATTCTCAGATTCTCTGTTCATCCAAGCTTGTGTTTATAAAACTCTTCCATATAAGTGTTTCTGCATTGTGCCTGGTACCTAGTAGGCACTAAATATTTGAGGAGTGAGGTACCAGGTGATAGGGGTGCCGACACTCGTGTACTTTTGCTTCAGGAAAAACTGATAGTTGCTTAATATAGGTTGATCATCAACAATTTCCTCTGTTCTCCAAAGTATCGTCTAAGAGTAATTTTGTTCTAGAATTTTCTTTCACCTCCAGTAAATTGAAGACTTAAGACATGCTGTTTGATATCTGATGGCTTACACTCTTATTGGTAAAACTATTCTAGAACAGAACTAAGGCAATTCAAACTCTGTCCATTTACAAGTCTAATTAATGGAAATTCATTGGAGAGAAAAATATGGTTTGGTTGATTTGTATTTATATTGTAACTAATTAACCAAAACAGAAGAAAAAATGTTTACTTAAACCATTGAAACCTACTTCCGACTATCTTTTTAAATATAAAGCTAGGGCATGTATCGGGGGAAATGGTGGACTCTAGACTCACCCAGGTGGCACGGTGGCTAAGCACTCAGCTACTAACCGAAAGATCGGCAGTTCAAATCCAACAGCAGCTCCTTGGAAACCCTATGGGGCAGTTCTACCTTGTCCTATAGTTTGGCTATGAGTTGGAACAGACTCAATGGCAACGGGTTTGGATGTTTTAGTCCCACCCACCTGAATGTTGGGGACTTCAAGGAATATCACTGCTGATGTCAGATGGATCATGGCTGAAAGCAAAGAATACCAGAAAGATGTTTACCTATGTTTTCTGGACTATGCAAAGGCATTCGGCTGTCTGGATCATAACAAATTATGGATAACATTGTGAAAAATGGGAATTCCAAAACTCTTAATTGTGCTCATGTGAAACTTGTACTTAGACCAACAGGCAGTCATTCGAACAGAACAAGGGGACATACTATGTGATTTAAAGTCAAGAAAGGCATGCATCATGGCTGTATCCTTTCACCATGCTTATTCAATATGTATGCTCCGGAAATAATCTGAGAAGCTGGAATATATGAAGAAGAACCTGGCATCAGGATTGGAGGAAGACTCATTAATAACCTAAGATATGCAGATGACACAACCTTGCTTGCTGAAAGTGAAGACTTGAAGCACTTACTGGTGACAGTCAAAGCCTACAGCCTTCAGTATGGATTACACTTCAACATAAAGAAAACAAAAATCCTTACAACTGGACCAGTAAACAACATCATGATAATGAGGGAAAGATTGAAGTTGTTAAGGAATTCATTTTACTTGGATCCACAATTAATGCCCATGGAAGCCACAGTCAAGAAATTAAAGTGAGTATCACATTGGGCAAACATGCTGCAAAAGACCTCTTTAATGTGTTAAAAAAGTGAAGATGTTACTTTGAGGACTAAGGTTCACCTGACCCAAGCCATGGTGTGTTCAATTGCCTCATATGCATGTGAAAGCTGGACATTGAATAAGGAAGACTAAAGAAGAACTGATGCCTTTGAATTATGGTGTTGGTGAAGAATATTGAATATACCACAGACTGCCAGAACGAACAAGTCCGTCTTGGAAAAAGTACAGTCAGAATGTTCCTTAGAAGCAAAGATGGCGAGACTTCGTCTCACATACTCTGAACCTATTATTAGGAGGGCTAAGTCCCTGGAGAAGGAAATCATGCTGGGTTAAGTAAAGGGTCAGCAAAAAAGAGGAAGACCCTCAATGAGATGGACTGACACAATGGCGGCAACAATGGACTCATGCATAGCAAGGATTGCGAGGATAGCGCAGGAATGGGCAGTGTTTCATTCTGTTGTACAATAGTCTCACCCATCTGAATGCTGGGAACTCTAGATTTCCCCCGCTGGGCTGTAGGAGGATTGGGCTTTATGGCGCTTCATTTTTTTTCAAATGCACAACACATTCACACTTTTTATCCAAATAACTGACCAAGCTCATCTCAGAGGGTTCCAGCATCCTGGGGGAGTGCTGCCCATCCTAAGCAGGCCTTGGTGCCCCTGGCTGTGGGGAGAGGAGGTTTTGGCCACAGACAATAAGGAGGAATGCTCTAGAGTATTCCCTACAGTCAGGGTGCATATGAAAGGAGTTTTATAAACTGTACTTTAAAACCCGTTGCCATCCAGTCAGTTCAGACTCATAGTGACCCTATAGGACAGAACAGAGCTAGCCTTTAAGGAAACAGACTGCCACGTCTTTCTCCCTCTGAGCTGCTGGTGGGTTTGAACTGCCAGTCTTTCAGTTAGCTGCCACGCTCTAAACTGCTGCGGCCATCAGGGTTCCTTATAAACATAAACTATACAGCACCTTATAATGAAAGCCTGTGACTGCAAATCAGGATACCTGGATTCCCAGAGTGCTCAGTCATCACTACTGGTGACTCCTGGGCCACACACCCAGGCAGCTTCAGGCATTAGAGCAAAAAAACCCAAACCCATTGCCAACCAGTGGATTCTGACTCTTGGTGACCCCATGTGTTAAAAAAACTGTGCTCTGTACGATTTTCTTGGCTGTAACCTTAACTAACAGAAGCAGGCTGAGTTTCAGCCATCAGATGAGTTAAATGCATGTGCGGGCGTTTTGAAGGCCCCGGAATTCTAGAAAACGTCCTGAATATTGCCGGCATAAGCTTTTGTGCTGAGTTGTTCAAGAGGTCCCCAGGAGCGGGGCGGGGAATATTACAGATGTTGGTATTCGCCCTTGTCTGAGGTTTCTACGTTTCCGCGGGCAATTCTGACTCCACTCGGGGCAGGAGAAGGTGGGCCCAAGGTACGCTGCTCGCAGGAGATGGGGATGAACACGCGACCCCTGGACACTGAGAAGCCCCGGCCGGAAGGGAGAACTACCTGGGGAGGCATCCCCACGTACCCAGGTTCCTGTGGACGCCTTTCCCACCAGCCGGGTCAGGATCACGCCGGAGCCCTAAGGGTGGGGGGAAGCTTCCCAGTGTCCCCAGTTCCCGCGCGGCCTCCGCGGCCTCCTATGCCCGCCCGCCAGTCCCTCCTCACGGCGAGTGCGCCAGGTGTACAGGTGTGGCCCAGGCTCCAGGTACACTCAGCGTTAGCGCCGGCCGGTTTCCTTCCCGCGCGCCCTGCCTACCTGGGTGTACAGCTCCGCCAGCGCCATGGGCAAGAGTGGCCAGGAGCAGCTCGAGGGCCGCGAGTTTGCGAAGCTCGGGGGGGCTGGATCTGTGACTCTGGAGGCTGGTGGGGTAGAAAACCCTTTGCGCCAGCGCAGCGTTAATCACCGCTGGGCCGTCTTGCTGGAGTTTTCCAGCGATCAATTTCACTTTCCTGAGGGTTGGCCGAGAGGTGGTAAAGGAGTCTCGAGCAAGGACTCCTCCACCCCGGGATTGGTCCCTATGAGCCCAGGGTGGCTAGTCCTGGCTGCTATTGGCTGAAGCAGGGGCTGGCCCGGGAGCGACCCCACCTCCCCACAAATTCTTGGCGGTAAAGCGAGTCCACCTGGCGGTAGGCGCAGACCTTTAGGCCAACTAAAGGCTGCTGCTGGTTTTATTCCTTGGAGTGAGCTAGCACACTGTTTTGATTACTATAGCTTTCTAGTAAGTTTTGAAATTTGAAAATGTGGGTTCTCCAACTTTGTTCTTCCTTTCCAAGGTTTTGGCTATTCTGTGCCCCTTTAGATCTCATATGATTTTAGAAACCCTTTGTCAATTTCTAGAAAGAAACCAGCTAATATTCTGTTGTGGATTGCATTAAATCTGTAGATCAATTTGGGGTGTATTGTTATCTAAATGATATTAAGTCTTCTAGTCCTTGAACATGAGATATTTTTACATTTATTTACATCTTTAATTTTTTCAACATTTTGTAGTTTTCAGAGTATTTGTTTTTCAATTCGTTAAATTTATTTGTATTTTATTCTTTCAGATTCTATTGTAAGTGGAATTGCTTTCTAAATTAAATTTTTGGGTCGTTCATTGCAAGTGTATAAAAGAACAATTGATTTTTGTATATTGATCTTGTATCCTGCAACCTTGCTGAACTTATTATTTCTAATAGGTTTTTAGTGGATTCTTTAGGTTTTTCTCTATACAAGATCATGCCATCTATGAATAGTTTTCTTTCTTTCCAATGTGGATACCTCTTATTTCTCTTTCTTGCCTAATTTTCATGGCTAGAACCTTCAGTACAGTGTCTAATACAAGTGGCATCCTTGTCTTGTTCCCGATCTTAAGGGAAAGCATCCAGTCTTTCACCATTAAGTATGATGCTAACTGTAGGTTCTTTATAGATGCCCTTTATCAGGATGAGGAAGTCCCTTTTATTCTTAGTTTGTTGAGTGTTTATCATAAAACATTGTGGGAGTTTGTCAAATGCTTTTTCTCCATTTATTTAGAAGATCATGTTGTTTTTGTCCTTTATCCTATTGATATGGTGTATCTGATGTTGTTGTTAGGTGCTGTCAAGTTGGTTCTGACTCATAGCAACCCTATGTACAACAGAGTGAAACACTGCCCCGTCCTGCACCATCCTCACAATCATTGATATGTTTGACCCCATTGCTGCAGACACTGTGTCAGTCCATCCCATTGAGGGGTTTCCTCTTTTTCAAGCATGATGTCCCTCTCCAGAACATGATCCCCTGATAACATGCCCAAAGTATGTGAGACGAAGTCTCACCATCCTTGCTTCTAAGGAGCATTCTCTCTGTACGCCTTCTACAACAGATTTGTTCATTCTTCCGGCAGTTCAGGGTATATTTGATATTCTTCGCCAATACCATAATTCAAGGGCATCAATTCTTCTTTGATCTTCCTTATTCATTGTCCAGCTCTGACATGCATATGAGGTGATTGAAAACACCATGGATTCAGTCAGGCACGCCTTAGTCCTTAAAGTGACACATTTGCTTTTTAACACTTCAAAGAGATCTTTTGGAGGATTTGCCCAATACAACTCATCCATTTGATTTCTTTTTAGAAGATTCCAGTTAACTAGCTTATCATCTGGTGTTTGTGCATTGTTAATTATGGTTTGTATGCTATTTATGCTGTGTATCAGGGCCTCTGGCACTGATCCTATTTTTTCTTCTATGATCTTTACAGTTTTTGGTTTTATATTTAGGTCTTGGATCCATTTTGAATTAGTTTTTGTGTATGGTCTGAGGTATGGATCCTGTTTAATTTTTTTACAGATAGACATCCAATTTTGCCAGCACGATTGCTGGCAAAGACTGTCTTTTCCTCCATTTAATGGACTTTGGGCCCTTGTTGAAGATCAGGGGACCATAGGTAGATGAATTTACATCTGGGTTCTCAATTCTGTTCTATTGGTCAAAGTGTCTGTCATTGTACCAGTACCAGGCTGTTCTGACTACTGTAGCTGTATAGTACATTCTGAGGTCAGGTAGTGTGAGTCCTCCTACTTTATTCTTTTTCTTCAGTAGTGCTTTACTTATCCGGGGTCTCTTTCCTTTCCATATAAAGTTAATGATTAGTTTTTCCATCTCGTTAAAGTATGCTGTTGGTATTTGGACCGGCATTGTATTGTATTTGTAGATTGCTTTGGGTAGAATTGACATTTTCACAGCGTTGAGTTTACCTATCCATGAGCATGGTATGTCGTTTTTCCATTTATGCAGGTCTCATTTGGTTTCTTGCAGTAGTGTTTGGTAATTTTCTTTGTATAGGTCTTTTACATACCTGGCTAGATTTATTACTAAGTATTTTATTTTTTTAGGGGCTATTATAAATGATGTTACTTTCCTGATTCTCTTTTTGTAGTTCTCTTTATTGGTGTACAGAAATCAAACTGATTTTTGTATGTTTACCTTGTATCCTACAATTCTGCTGAATCTTTATTAGTTCCAGTAGTTTTCTTGTGGAGTCCTTGGGGTTTTCTATGTATACTACCATATCATCCACAAATAGGGATAGTTTTAAATCTTCCTTGGCAATTTGGATGCCCTTTATTTCTTCTTCTTGCCTACTGCTGTAGTAGGACTTCCAGCACAATGTTAAATAGGAGTGGTGATAAAGGACATCCTTGTCTTGTTCCTATTCTCAGGGGGAATGTTTTCAGCCTCTCTGTTAAGAATGATGTTGGCTGTTGGTTTTGTATAGATGCCCTTTATATGTTGAGGAATTTCTCCTCTATACCTATTTTATAGAGTTTTTATCAGGAATGGGTGTTGAACTTTATCAAATGCCTGTTCTGCGTTGATTGTGGTGATCATGTGATTCTTTTTTACATATGTGGTGGATTACATTGATTGATTTCTAATGTTGAACCATCCTTGCATACCTTGTATGAATCCCACTTGGTCATGGTGTATTATTTTTTTGATATGATGCTGAATTCTATTAGCTATAATTTTGTTGAGAATTTTTGCATCTATATTTATGAGAGATATTGGCCTATAATTTTTTTTTTGTGGTGTCTTTGCCTGGTTTTGGTATCAGGGTTATGCTGGCTTCATAAAATGAATTTGGAGGTTTCCCTTCATTTCCTATGTTCTGAAATATTTTGAGTAGTACTGGAGTGAGCTCTTTTCTGAATGTTTGGTAAAATTCTCTAGCGCAGCCATCTGGGCCAGGGCTTTTTTTTGTTGTTGTTGGGAGTTTTTAAAATTACTTTTTCAGTCTCTTCTCTTGCTATGGGTCTGTTCACATTTTCCACCTCAGTTTGTGTTAGTTTAGGTAGGTAGTGTGTTTCTAGAGATTTGTCCATTTCCTCCAGGTTTTCAAATTTATTGGAGTATAGTTTTTCATACTACTCTGTTATAATCGTTTTTATTTCAGTTGGATCTGTTGTAATGTCCCCCCATTTCATTTCTTATTTCAGTTATGTCTGTCCTCTCCTATTTTTCTTTTGTGAATTTGGCCAATGGTTTGTCAATTTTATTGATCCTTTCAAAGAATCAACTTTTGGTTTTGTTGATTCTTTCTATTGTTTTCCTATTCTCTATTTCTGCTCTGATCTTTACTATTTCCTTTCTTCTGGTGGCTGTGGGCTTCTTTTGCTATTCAGTTTGTTTGAGTTGGACAGATAATGTTTTGATTTTGTCCCTTTCTTCTTTTTTTGATGTGTGCATCTATTGCTATTGGTATGATGTGTTTTCATTCTTGTTTGCTTCTAGGAAAATTTTATTCCATTTTTGATTTCTTCTACCTAGTGGTTTTTAAAAAAAAAAAAAAAACCCAAACCCACTGCCATTGAGTCAATTCAGACTCATAGCAACCCTATAGGAGAGAGTAGAATTGGCCCATAGAGTTTCCAAAGAGCGCCTGGCGGATTTGAACTGCTGACCTCTTAGTTAGCACCCGTAGCTCTTAACCACTATGCCACCAGGGTTTCCAGTGGTTTTTAAGCAAGGTGTTATTCAGTTTCCATGTATTTCATTTTTTTCCCCTTGCTCTTCCTGTTATTAATTTCTACTTTGATGGCATTGTGATCAGAGAAGATGCTCTGTATTATCTCAATGTTTTGGATTTTGTTGAGGTTGCTTTGTGGCCTAAGACATGGTGTATTCTGGAGAACGTTCCATGCATGTTGGAAAAGAATGTGCACTTTGCTGCTGTTGGGTGGGGTGTTTTATATATGTCTATTGAGGTCAAGTTGGTTGATTGTGGCTTTTAGGTTTTCTGTATCTTTGTTGAGTTTCTTCATAGATGGGGTCTGTCCTTTACCAAGAGTGGTGTGTTGAAGTCTCCTATTATTATTGTGGAACTGGTCAATTTCTCTTTTCAGTGCTTTTGAGTTTGTTTCAGGTATTTTGGAGCCCTGTCATTGGTGTGTACATATTTATTATGTCCTCATGGCAGGCTGTCCCTTTAATCGTTACATAATATCTTTCCTTATCTTTTGTGGTGGATTTTGTTTTAAAGTCTATTTTATCTGAGATTAGTACTGCCACTCCTACTCCTTTTTGGTTGCTGTTTGCCTGATATATTTTTTCTCACCCTTTGATTTTAAATACATTTATGTCTTTGTTTCTAAGGCATGTCTCTAATAGAGAGCATATTGATGGGTCCTGTTTTTTTTTTTTTAATCCATTCTTTCACTCTCTGTCTCTTTATGGGTGCACTTAAGCCATTTACATTCACTAGGATTATTGATAGATGTGAGTTTACTGCTGTCATTTTGTAGTGCTTTTTTTGTGATGCTGACATTTTCTTTGTTCCTCTTACTCTTTCTGCTGAATTCATTTGTGAATTTTTTCCCATTTCTTTCATTTTTGTAGATTTTGATTACTGCGACATTGTTTTTCTTCTTTATTTTGATGAGTAGCTTTGTTAACTTTCTTTGTGGTTACCTTGAATTTTACCCCTATCTTCGTAAGTTTAAACCAGTCTTTTATTACTTGATGATGCCCTGACTTCCACTATGTTTATATCTGTTTTACTTAGTTTTTTGGGTCTTTGCTGCAGATGGACAGTATGGTGCTTCTGTCCACAGCGCCATGTTTGCTCTGCCTCAGCGTCATGATTTCTTGACCGCTGCTTCCATGGGCATTGATTGTGGATCCAAGTAAAATTAAATCTTTGGCAATTTAATATTTTCTTTGTTTATCAGGGTTGTATTCTTTCACCATACCTATCCAATCTGTATGCTGAGCAAATAATACGAGAAACTGGACTATATGAAGAAGAACGAGGCATCAGGATTGAAGGAAGACTCATTAACAACCTGCATTATGCAGATGACACAACCTCGCTTGCTGAAAGTGAAGAGGACTTGAAGCACTTACTAATGAAGATCAAAGACCACAGCGTTCGGTATGGATTGCACCTCAACATAAAGAAAACAAAAATCCTCACAACTGGACCAATGAGCAACATCATGATAAACGGAGAAAAGATTAAAGTTGTGGAGGATTTCATTTTACTTGGATCCACAATCAACAGCCATGGAAGCAGGAGTCAAGAAATCAAAAGATGCATTGCATTGGGCAAATCTGCTGCAAAGGACCGCTTTAAAGTGTTCAAAAGCAAAGATGTCACCTTGAAGACTAAGGTGCACCTGACCCAAGCCATGGTATTTTCAATCACATCATATGCATGTGAAAGCTGGACAATGAATAAGGAAGACTGAAGAAGAGTTGACGCCTTTGAACTGTGGTGTTAGTGAAGAATATTGAAAATACCATGGACTGCCAAAAGAACAAACAAATCTGTCTTAGAAGGAGTACAACCAGAATGCTCCTTAGAGGCAAGGATGGTGAGACTGCATCTTATATACTTTGGACATGTTGTCAGGAGGGATCAGTCCCTAGAGAGGGACATCATGCTTGGCAGAGTACAGGGTCAGCGGAAAAGAAGAAGACCCTCAACAGGGTGGATTGACACAGTGGCTGCAACAATGAGCTCAAGCATAACAACAATTGTAAGGATGGCTCAGGACCGGGCAGTGTTTTGTTCTGTTGTGCATAGGGTCGCTATGAGTCAGAACCAACTCGATGGCACCTAACAACAACATTATGATGTTGCTCATTGATCCCGTTGTGAGAATTTTTGTTTTATGTTGAGATGTAATCCATACTGATGGATGTGGTCTTTGATCTTCATCAATAAGTGCTTCAAGTCCTCTTTCACCAAGCAAGGTTGTGTCATCTGTATATCACAGGCTGTTAATGAGTCTTCCTCTAATCCTGATGCCGAATTCTTCTTCATATAGTCCAGCTTCTTGGATTATTTGCTCAGCATACAGATTGAATAAATATGGTGAAAGGATACAACCCCGACACGCACCTTTCCTGACTTATAACACGCAGTATCCACTTGTTTTGTTAAGAACAACTGCCTCTTCATCTAAGTACAGGTTCCTCGTGAGCACAATTAAGTGTTCCGGAATTCCCATTCTTCACAGAGTATCCATAATTTGTTATGATCCACACAGTTGAATGCCTTTGTATAGTCAATAAAACACAGGTAAATCTCTTTCTGGTAGTCTCTGCTTTACAGCCATGATCCATCTAACATCAGCAATGTTATCGCTCATTTCATGTCCTCTTCCAAATCCAAGTTGCATTTCTGGCTGTTCACTGTCGATGAAGTACTGTAACTGCTTTTGAATGATCTTCAGTTACATTTTACTTGTGTGTGATATTAATGATATTGTTTGATAATTTCCACATTCTGTTAGATTACCTTTCTTTGGGATGGGAACAAATATGGATCTCTTCCAGTCGGCTGGCCAGGTAACTGTCTTCCAAATCTCTTGGCATAGATGAGTGAGTACTTCCAGTGCTGCATCCATTTGTTGAAACATCTCAGTTGGTATTCCATTAATTCTTGGATCCTTGTTTTTCACCAGTGACTTCAGTGCAGCGTGGACCTCTTCCTTCAGTACCATCAGTTCTTGATCATATGCTACCTCCTGAAAAGGCTGAACATCAATCAAGTCTTTTTTGTACAGTGACTCAGTGTATTCATTCTATCTACTTTTGATGTTTCCTGCATCATTTAATATTTTCCCCATAGAATCCTTCAATATTGCCACTTGAGGCATGAATTTTTCCTTCAGTTCTTTCAGCTTGAGAAATGGTGAGCGTGTCCTTCCCTTTTGGTTTTCTAGCTCCAGGTTCTTGTACACTTCATTATAATACTTTTGTCTTCTCGAGCCGCCCTTTGAAATCTTCTGTTCAGCTTTTACTTCGTCATTTCTTCCTTTCACTTGAAATACTCTACATTCAAGAGCAACTTTCAGAGTCTCTCCTGACATCCATTTTGGTCTTTTCTTTCTTGTCTTTTCAATGACTTCTTGCTTTCTTCTTGTATGATGTCCTTAATGTCATTCTACAACTTGTCTGGTCTTTGGTCATTATTGTCAAATGCCTCAAATCTGTTCTTGAGATGGTCTTTATATTCAGGTGGGATATACTCAAGGTCATACTCTGGCTCTTGTGAACTTGTTTTAATTTTCTTCAACTTCAGTTTGAGCTTGCATATCAGCAATTGATGGTCTGTTTCACAGGTGGCCCCTGGCCTTGTTCTGACTAGTGATATTGAGCTTTTCCACTGTCTTTTCCACAGATTTAGTCAATCTGATTTCTGTGTATTCCATTTGGTGAGGTGAGAACTGCATAATCTACATGAAACCATGTATATTCCTTTCCTTATATTATAAATGAAGATGAAGCTAATTCAACCGCACAGCTGAATAGTCCTGCTTTGTTTCTCCAGCCAAAGAAGTGCATCTGCATACTTCTTCTTTGATCCTTATTCTGTACTAAAAAATCCCCTCTACTCTCCTACATATATTAAAAATGTAGCCTTTGATACAGAATCATATCTTCAATCTTTTGAAAGTCTAAGTTCACTGTGTTGTTGTTAGTCACCATTGAGTCAGCACCAACTCATGACAACCCCATGCACCATGGAACGAAATGCTGCCTGGTCCTGTGCTATCCCCGTGATTGGTTGTGGACGAGACTGTTGTGATACACAGGGTTTTCATTGGCTGAATTTCAGAAGTAGATCACCAGAAAGATACATATACCAAATCCCCCTTGGGTATATTTATTTCTCTGTCAGGGAATTCCAATATATCTAGGCATGATATACTCTTGAAGGGAAGACTCTGCCTTTTCTCTAATTGATTTATTTTTTGCTTGTTTATTTAGATGTTTAGCAATTATCTTCTTTATCATATATATTGCCATGTTGTCCAGTAAAAAAGGAGGGCTCGTCAAGTTTTAAATTCCCAAGATTCCTTAGAATCTCCATGAAGAGAGGCCATATTTACATTCACTAATCTTAAAAAAAAAACCCCAAAACAACTAATTGTGTTGTTTTTTAATGTGCTATTTTTTAACTTATAGATAATTTAAAGGACACTGACGAGTGTATACATCTGTATCTTTATTTGAACAATTTTCTATAATAGCTAGGAGAACACTGCATTAACGACACATTTACTAAGTACAACATGAAACATCTACAAATTTGGGGCATAAATGTCATTCTGATATTGTTTTCATTTTCATGTTAGCTGGAGGTGATATCTAAGGAAAACGTGTTTCAAAAGGCTTTTGTTGACAGGAGGTGAATTATTAACTTTTAAAAATTTCATGTGAGATATGCTGGGATGCATTTGGTTAAAACTAGAGTTTGAGTGATAATGGCTTTCACTTCTCAGCACTTCTGCTTCTTTTTTTAATGGGTGAATAGTTCTCCTAACAACTTTTCACAGATTAACTACACCACATTTTTTTCTATGCAGATCAAAGTAAAATTCCTTCTCCAAATTCAACAAGGCAAAATATTTTGAAAAAGTATAATATTCAGTTTCACCGTCGTTAAAAGGCATATCCATTCCACAGTGAAATATGTTAAATATGAAATACAATATGTTGAATGTCATGAGCTCATTTCTATGCAACATTGTTAGAGCAATTTAACAACAAAAAAAATCAATGTTAACTCAGGATCCCACAAAGATACATAACAAGGATCATAAATTACAACATACATATCTACATCTAAGGGAAAAGAAATCACCATTTGTGGGAAAAAAAATTAAATGGCTCACATGATTTGGAAAGCCTGAAATGCAGGCTGAAAATTTTATAACACGTGGTAATATTTGAAAGTATTGACTTTCAGAAATGCATTAAAAATGTACTGATCTATGAAGCATTAAATTATATATACAAGTTTCAACTAAAAAAAAAAAATTATTTCCAGTAGTTTAAGCAATATTACAATACTAAGGAAATGTTAGTTATTTTCAAACATTTTATCAATCTAATAACATGCCTTAAATTAAGCTAATGAACATTTTGCTGAATCAAATTATAAAACAAAATTATAAAATGCATTTTGGCAGATACTTTACATAGTGCTTTTCAGTTCCTGATCTATGGAGAAAATGTATTGTAATTCCAGTTAGATTTGTTTAATTTAAAATAATACAAGGGATTAGACTTACAGCACTCTTTCCTGTTTTCATTCGACCTTTTTTATAGTGCAAGGTGCTTATAATTTCTTTTTAAAAGAATGCCCATGAAAGATTTTAGAGTCGCACTCTTAATTAAAAATAGGTTAGTGGAAAACAAGACACTTAAGTGTTACCAAGAATCTAATTTACCTATTTCTTCCATATGTTCATTTGCTTAGTTGTGACACAGAGTTCCCACTAACTCAGGAACACTAAGCTGACATTTCATTGGCTCTGAGATTGCTGCTGCCTCATAATGCTGGTCCCTGTTTGGAAATAACACAAAGCAAAGGAAGTAGAATGTAACAGGAGAGAGAGGGTCATGCAGGAAGGTAAGTAAGGAATTAGTGGTTGGAGACAACACGCAACCCACACCCTCACAAAGCCATAAGCAAGAGGGCAAGATATCTTCTCTGGGCAAAACATTCTTTACAAAGGGAAAGTTCCAGAGAACTTAAGGCAGCTCTAGAAGGGAAGGTAGCAGCGGTTAAGGTGGCCCTCACAGCACTGCCTGAGAACAAATCACAATGCACCTATCCATGAACACAGGCCACAGCACTGCACAGAGCCTAACACGCATGTACACAGCACATCTTCTAGCTCAAAGCAAACACCTGCAAGCATGCACACATTGCAATGTTCAATCCCCCGCTGACCTGGACCTGGCCTGCCCCGTGGATGGCCCTCAGAACATACCCAGTGGCCTGGGCTACTCAGTGATGAGGCCCTCAGTCAGGGAAGCTGGTCAAGGCTGAGTGCCCTGAGGCCTGGCCTGCAGTTGCAGGTCCTCTGCAGGCTCGACAGCTCACCTTTGGGCTCTAACAGGGACTCTGGGGAGTATGTTTTGAGAGAAACCTTCCTTTTAACTTTAGGGAGGCTTTCCTGCTTCCTGTCTCTTTGCTTGAGGCTACCTGATAGCTAATTAATGACCCAAACACACAGCATTGCACCCTCCAAGGGTCAAAGCTCATTACAACAGGTCACTGTGACAAGAGAAAACCATGTGGCTCTGGATGCTTCATCCGTTAGAATAGATACGGTGGCACTCAGCACTGGCTCAGTCCCAAGTACCAGTTGAAGAGTGTCCCTTGCTGACCCTGTGGTGCCCCACAGGTATCAGGAAGAACAGAATGCCATCTCACAACAGCCACTTTTTAAAGTCCCTTGCCTCGCATCTGCCCATACTGGCCTTGTGGCCTCTGGGAAAGCGGGAACTGCTCGAAGGCTGTGCAACCACAGGCAAGTGCTTCATTAGCTCTATCACATTATCATCAGCAGATGATGTAATCCTACCCTATCTGCTGCCATAAGGATAAAATAAGGTAACAGAGAAAGAGCACTGAAGTAAAGCATGTCTGGACACAAGGTACTGCTTCTCTATGACAGGAGAATTGAAGGGTCACTCACTAATTTTCTGCTTTCTGTTTTATCCTAAACAGTCTAAGTTATCCAGAGGATCTTTGATTATGCCTCTTGAGGAACAGACTGGTGTGTGCATGTATGTGTATGTGTGAGAGTGAGAGCAAGAGAAGGGGAAAGACAGACTAAAGACTGCACGTTGTGTGCAGACTTCTCAGGATGGTGGCAGGTGCCCCTTTACCTAGGGTGATCAGGAAAGTTATTTCCCATAAAAATCACTACACTGAAATTCTTACAAAATGAAGTATTTTCTTTTCATAGCCTCCTCCACTGTGTTATTAAAAAATTTGATCTATAGTACATAAAAGTACTTACCAAGAAAGCATCAATTCCCAATTATCCATTGAAATGAAAGAAATAACAAAGCAAATCTTCCAAGCTGACCCAAACCCTCATCTCCTATCGATCAGCTTTAGAATGTATTTTCGTACTTTTGCACTTGATGAAAAAGTGTCTGGTACATGGAGAATTTTCAAAACTTCCAGTGGAATCAAGAAGCTACACTTTTATGGATTTTATCCCATGTTCATCTTCCCCCTTTCTTCAGAGTTACTCTTAGGCATATTAATGCCTTAACTTAAAAGCTGCAAGAAGGGAAACTGCTTCTAAGTTTTCAGCTTTGCCTTCCCAGGGTGTGAGGTGAGTCTGCATGTGAGGTATGAGGGGCTATTGAAACAAAGAACTGTTGTGGGTTTCAGGATCTTCCTTTGACTTCCTATTGTGCATCACAGTGGAATTATAAAAAAGCAAAAATAATGATAAGGTTAAAGCATGTTTTGCAGAGAAGTGAGAAGAGCAAGAGCTTGTGCAAAGATTGGCTGGCAGGTACACCAAGAGGCAGGCCAATGGAGCCCTGAGAATGGATAGCACCTACCTGCCTTCACTGCACAAAGAGCAGGGGAGACAGCCGGTGATGGGCTCTGTGATTGAGGTGAGGGAAGAGGCAGGTAAATGGATAAATAAGAACTGGAGAAGGCTGGTGGAGCTATGTTTGTAGCTTGGTAAGAAAGCACAGATGAACAGAAGGAAGGGTGAGTAGTCCTCAAACTGGCCAAAGGATACTCATAGTGAGCAGAGTATCCTTGCACCCTCAAGAATGCAGTACAGAGTCATTTATTGGGCCTTGGGGTCCTATGGTTGCAAGCTATTTGTGTTACAACTAAAAATCTTCAGGCTACTAAGAAGTTAATAATTAATCTGGGATACTAGGTAGGCCTTGGAGGAAGTTGGAACTCTGGAATAGCAGAATATTTGCATTTTGAATTGGCATGGGGCAGTGGGGAGAGCGCCAGCCCAGGCATGGAACAGGGCTCCAACATGCCACAGCAGAGAGACAGGAAGAGGGAGAGAAGGCCCAGACCAGAGACACTTCAGGGTATGAGCTGTCTGGGAGTAAGATAAAGGCTGTCACGCCACGGAAGGTACAGCATGATCTTGAAGACCTGACAAGATTCAGGGTGTATGTGGTCTGAGGTGGGCAATCTACATCATGGTCCCACCTTTTTTTTTAGCAACTCCCCCACCCAATCCCCATCTATGTGTTGGAGTCTACCACAATCAGTACTACCAGATGGTTACAAGGGTTAATTGTTCACTGAAAACCACATTGACAACCAAGGAAAATTGAGAGAATCTGATTGAATCAGTAATGTTTTTGGTTGATTTTGCAAAGAAATACATATATTCGAATGGAATATAGGAGTACATGATCCAATAAGAATCATCTAACTAACTTTCAAAGAATACAAATACAGTGGGACTCCTTAAAGGCATGCATATAGATCATATACATTTAAGAAAGGTTATGGCTAAAAAAAAAAAAATTTTTTTTTTTTTTTATGGCTACAAGAGACTTGTGATTTTATGTTTTAGAATTTGCAGGCACCAAACACTGGTCTGTCCAGCAGAGGGCGGAATTATTCTGTAACTGCAGCTCATTTCTCTAGGATCCAAGCACTGAGAGAACATTTTAGAGAGTCAGTTGTTCAACTCTTATCTTATAGATGAGGAAACTGAGGCCCAGATAAGTTAAAAGACAGTGCTTATCTTTTAATAATCTGTATCACAGATTTGAAACTGTTTTATTTCCGTTAATATTGCACACATTTTAATATGTCATCTTTATCAATCATCTAGCAGTTAAATTACATAAATCTATGACTGTAATTCAGAGAGTTTTTAATGAAAACTATGGATTTGCTTTTGCACAACCTGATGATTTATTTTATGAGAGTCTAGGAAAAATGGAGAATATGTTTAATTAGAATTTCAAAAAGAAAACTTATAGAATCTGATTCTGACTTAACCAAATCCTCTATAAAATTCAGTATCTTCTATATTTCTTACATAAGTCTTCTTAAAGTATTTCTAGTGTGATGCTTTTTAAAGTATCTAGTGGTATCTGAGAACATTATGATTTTTTTTAGGCTATAAATGTTCTTGGCATCTGAGAACATTTATAGCCTAAAAAAAAATCATAATTAAATATTTATTGTATAGCTTCTTCTGCATAATTTATAGGATAATCAAGGTTTTAAGACTTGAATCATGAATATTCTGACAATCCTTTCTAGAAGTGACTGAGATTAATTCTTAATAAATTAAGAAGAAGAAACAAAACCCATTAAGGTTGGAAATATGTATTGCAGAAATCAAATCTGGTAAGTGAAAATAAGTCACTTCATAGAACACTGTACTGTGATGCAATACCACCGATGAAAATTAATGAGCAAATCCACATAATACATCCTGAATATATAACATCACAATAACCACTTTGTCTAACCCTATCCTTAAATGTCAAACATTCTGTCATATGAGAACATAACTTGCCAGTGTCTGCTATTTATGCTTAGTCATCAATTTCCTTGGCAGGTGAATTTGTAGGTACTTGCACATAATCCAGTTAAAACTGTGATCTGATTGAATTGGAAACAGAGGTTGATAAAAGAGAAGCTTATTGTTGTAGTGCCTAGTATCACTTACATTTTAAAGAACACAGTATGTAGTACCAATTGAAAATGTGCAGTAAACTACAGTACAAACAAATGGACATCTATGCTATACTACAAACCAACAGCTCTTTTAATATCTCTATATACTAGTGACACAAAGGAGGAAGTTACTTGACCAGTTACTTTACATATTGCCAGTTTGTTTCTTCATTCCAGTTTGACAGTATCAACATGATTGATTCCTAAATTGATATGTACTCAGTGGCGATTTCTCTTTCAGTTCTTGTTAGGTCAAGGGAGGTTTCTTTGTTGGCTCCTTTATAACAACAGCTCACATATGGAATTTGTATTTTTTTATATCACTTAAATGCAGTACTAAGAATTTAAAATAAACGTTGGCAGCTGAAGACACGTTTTTCCTCCCTCCCTCTTCTCCTCTCCTTCTATTACTCACTTGCCTGTAAACTTGTGATGCCTGACTGGTCAGGGAGGAGGTTGCTCTAAAAGGCAAAGCAGCACAAGGAACCTTTCTTCTCAGGTGATGAAAGTTTCTAGGGAGATTTCCCGTTAGTAACCTCATTTGGGAGATAATCAGTACTTTATCTTTAATAATGTGTTTTCAGTAGCTCACTGGAAATAATGGTTCTTATTTCAGGTTAAGAAATGTATTGTCAGTGTTCACCTTGACATCCAGTTCAGACTCGGGAAATGAACCCCAGGCCCAGGCTCGCTGGGATCTGGATGGTTTCTAGCGCAAGGGAGGATGGGTTAAATGGAAAGGTGACAGGAAAGGTGTGTTTAGCATCCATGAGCAGCTGTGGAGAGTCTTTCCTGTCTCGCAAACGCATCTAAGAACATTTAAAAAAAAAAAAGGAAGAAAGAAAAAGACAAACAGAAAATCAATTTTTTGAATCGATCTATCAAGACTTTTTTCTGCCAAAAATTCTACCAAAAAATCCCCAACTAATGAAGAATGTTTATCTTGTTTTCAAGTCACTCATTTTCCCAAGTAAATGGTTATAAAAAAGTTAATGTATTGTAAAAATAAGATAAAATAATATAATAAAAGATAAAAACACATTACCCTTCAATCAGTTGTAAAATTTCTATTCAGAAGTTGTACGTTGGTGGATCAAAGTAAAAAAAAAAAAAAGCCTGAGAGATCTTACCTGTATAGTACGAATAAAGGATGCAGAGACTCTCTCTTCAAACTCATGAACTGGAGTATACAGAAACAACACTTTGACAATCTGCAAGCAAAAAGATGATTACAGTTTTCGGTGTATTATCAAATACCGATCACCTAGAATCTGTAATATAAAAGGGATCTGTGCACATGTTCTTCTGCTCTGCTCAGGGCAGGGTGGGATGAGAGGAGAGGGAGCTGGTCTGAAGGGCATGTTTTTTAATTTTTATAAGAATATATTAATGTAATATTTGTATAATTTTCAAAGAAGCATGATAGGCTTGGGAGAATATTCAAAGAGTACAAAAGAATACAATATGAAAAGTAAAAATGCCTCCACTTCCATCTTCCAGCCTCCAAAAGCAACAACTGTTAACAGTGTCCTGAGTATCTGCTTAGCTATTTCTGTACATATTCTAGCTTATACTATTTTTACACAAACAGGGTTCACTCTATTAGCAGCATTCTGCTCTCTTTATATATCTCCAGCTGTATTTAAAAATAATGAAGCCAAATACTATTTCTTTTGAATGGTCTTTTAAATCATATTTTTACAAAAGATAAGTTATTATCAATGAATAATAGCAGAGGCCTTTAAAATTAACCAATTAATTAGAGGAAAGGGCTTAAAAAGGTGTCAAATTAATTTCTTTTGTAAAACGGTCGCATCTCTTTTCTAATTAAAAGAAATCATTGTCAAAATAAGGTAGAAAGATATTTCCATTTTCAAGGTATTGTCTAGGGCTGTGCTGTGCAATACAGTAGCCACTAGTCATATGTGGCTATTTAAATTTAAAAAAATCTAGAGGTAAAGAATAAATTAAACACCAGAAAGATGTGAATTAGAAAGTGGGAATGTTTATTCCATCTGTGAGGAATTAAATGAATCAAGGGATCACCCCTTAGGGCCAAGTATTAGGACTTTAAAAAAGCTGGACTGCCTTGTTAAAAAAAATTCACAATTACAGATCTATCTCACTCTGTGAAATAAGTGCTTAAACTACATTAAGATATAAAGTATATTCTTTAAAAGTTGGATGACAGCAAATTTCTATAAAGTCAGGTTTTCCCCAATGTATTCTAACTTTCCAGACTTGGCTGAAATGGGGGAAAAAAATTTTAGGACCATTACTCAGTAACGTAGCTCCGCTTCATTCTTAGCAAGAATTATGTAACTAGGAGTTCAGCATTAAGAAGCTGCAAATCTTAATTCCCATTATCTACTGATGGAGATCTGATTATAATATTGGACACAACTGAAGATCTCTATGTTATGAGATATGGAACAAATATTAAGAAAGTCCAAGAGTCAGCATAGAAAATAACTGGGCAAAAGAAAAATGGGCATGTTCATGCCTATGACTTGCTTCCTGCTGTTACCATTGTCTTCAAATGCCCTTCCCTTCCTCTCACTTCCTCAAACTCTAGACTTGCTTCAAAGTCAAGTAAGTTCTCACACCTCAGTGCTCCCTTCAGACCCTCTTACAATCGAGTTAGCCATGTACAGCTCTGCCTTCCCTACTAGACTGCAAGCTCCTTAAAGGGAGGGACTACTCCTTATTTATCGAAATATCTCACTTAGCAACAAGTTTGTTGCCTTGAAATAAGAACTCAATTAATCATTTGCTGAATTGAAAGGAACAAGTATTATCTGTCTTAGAAAAGTCTAAAGAGTCTTTCAATCAAATAATATAGAAAATTATTTTATGAAATATACACTCTAGGGAATGTAAACCTCATGAGAGCAGGTATTTTGTTTTCTTCATGGATGTAGCCAAATGCCTAGAACATTATAGAACACTATAGGTACTCAATAAGTATTTGCTGAATATTGAATATGGATCACTGTGATTGGCAGTGAAATGTATTATTTTCTGGCAAAATCTCCTTTCTTCAAGATCTGTAGAGACATACATCTTCTCTGACACAGATGAAGTCAGTTTAGAGACAAGGGAGATAACTAGAACACCTCTTTACTTCTCTAATAATCATCTCTGATAAATGTTCAATTATTTCATAATGGGCAAAGCCGCTTTACCTGGAGAGTAGTTAAAGCACTGCACATGGAACAAATGGCTTCTGCATCTTCATCTGTTTTCTTTTTCACTTGCAAAAGCTGAGCAGCTTGAATAAGAGGTTCTAGAGTTTCTTTAGCCCCACTGTTCATCAGATTCTTATCACGTAGCCATTCTTCTAGTTGACTGACATTGTACCTATGCCAAACAGAGAGAGAGAGGGAGAGAGACTACAAATTTGCTGAATGTTGTCATAAATATCTTAATTTTCTGGTGTGGCCTTATCAGGATTTTATGTTAATATGACAGGCAGTATTTCTGTTCAGTTTTCTTAAATCTCATCAGCTGTGCTTAAAATTTTATCATTATAAATAGTTATGAGGCTTATAATCATAATTACATAAAATTAAATGAGTACAGAATATACTTTAACTGAAGGTAGAAATATAGTTACTATAGCAAAAGTTATGAAATAAGATTTGCTAATGAATAACACAGAACACATAATAAGGCTGAATCCTGCTGAACAGCTGACCAGAAAATACTTCATAGGTTCTCTTACAATTTCTGAGATGAGTTTCTTTTGGGAGATGAGAATCGACAATCCTTTAATTACTTTCTCTTAAGGCAAACTCTAAGTTAACTGAAACACTAGATCCCCCCACATGTTCCTTGTGCTCACGCCCTATTTGGGGAAGAGCCTAGGCAGTGGACACAGTGGCCTGAGGACTGCTCAGGCATGGAAGAGGAGAAGGACAGGTGAGGGCCACTGGAAGAGACAAAGACCCCAAATACGGAGAGAGACAAAGAAACTACACAGACACTGAGGTCTCAAGAACTAGCCAACTAAGTGACAGTGGTCTTAGTGGAAAACGAAGATTTCCACTAAGAGGTATTATGCCATTACAACAGATAACTTCACATTTATGAGCAAAGCTTATACAGAAATAAATTCTACTTCCTGAGTGGACGGCATTCTGTTCTTAAAGTTAATTACAATTGAATTTGAGTGAATTTGGGTCAAAACGGAAAACTTGAAAAGAATGCAAAGATCTCCTGAGGTTGAGTAGTTTAAAGACTTTTGTGGGAGAATTTTTTTTCTTTCCTCCTTTTGTGAGTATTCTGGCTGTTTTAAAATAAACATTTGCAAAAATAAAATAATAAATTCTATTATGATAATGAGGTTACGCTGGGGATGGGTCGGGCATAAAATTGAGTGTAGCTTTTCTTAAAAGCTGGAAACCCTGGTGGCATAGTGGTTAAGAGTTTGGCTCTAACAAAAAGGTTGGCAGTTCGAATCCACCAGGCACTCCTTGGAAACCCTATGGGGCAGTTCTACTCTGTCCTATAGGGTCACTATAAGTCGGAATCGACTCAATGGCAGTGGGTTTCTTAAAATATAGAGGGGCATGTTTCAAGTGTTAGTAAAAGATCTGTTAAATTTGTTCTTGCTGCCATAGGTACAAAAAGTTATTTTGTCAAAATATATTTCTAAGAGTAATCAAACATCAGAAGTCACTATAATTTGATATTTTGTTATTGTATAACTAAAACACACACAGGAGGGAGGAGCTCTCTCATCTTGACATATTTTTTCATTGTCTCTGTACTCCTTCCGTGAGCTGGCTTCTCAGTGGAGCAAGGTCTCCTAACAAGTAATGAGAACAGCCCACTGGCAAGGCAAGGGGCAATAGCCAGTGAGATTTAGAGAAGCTCGGCCAGGGCAAGAGAAAGTGGCGCCAAGCAGTTCTTCCCTTGCTGCTTGGCTGCTTGCCCTCAAACTTCAAGTGCACTGATCTCAAACAAGTAACCACCTCTCACAACCCTGACAGGCCAGCCAGGACTCTACAGAAGCCATCAAAGTGTGGGCATTTGTTTACCTGATCTGCATGCCTTTACTCCATGAGCACACGTCCTTCCGCAGAAGGAGGTTGTTCAGGGTGACAGCCCCCACGATGTAGAACATCTGCTTGATCACCTGCTTGATCAGTTCTGGGTCCATGCCATGCTGACACATGACTGAGTGGAAGGAGCTGAGCTGCTGGATGATGGAGTCCAGTGTGTAGGCGCCCTCGTCGGCAATACTGGAGGTCCGCTTTCTTAGCCCTGTGGGCTTCACGCCGGACATGCCCTGAATCGTTTCATGCTCCAGCATGCCTGAGACTGCGGGAGTTAAAAGAGAAAACTTGGAAGAAAATCGGTTTTTGTGTGCTTGCACTTTGCATGGGCACACATACACACACATACAAATACACATTCAATTTAGGAAAATGATATGAATACCAAGATCGAGGGAAAAGGAACATCACAGAAAAAGGGCCTCTGGATTTTAAACTTAAGTGAAGGAATAATTATTAAATATAAAAATTACCATGAAATTAAAAATATTAATGGTATAATTTCTAAAATAAGAGCAGTAGCCTTTTAATAGCACAAATGTGGTATCTTGGTGTGGTTTTTGAGCAACAGGTGCATAAAAGCTAGGAATAAGCCTTCTCTAGTGATATTTGAGCCCCAGAGACAAGCACATCGAATAGCAAGAAGGGCAAGACCCTGGGAAACAGTCTTGGAGAAGACTTGGGAGAGTGTGCCAGTGTGGGACTGGAAAGCTGGCTCTTGTCCTAGGCTTCCCACCTGACAGTGAGGCTAGCCTCAGCCTCCCAGGACTCAGTCTTCTCATCTGCATCACCGCTGCTCCCTCTATCGTGCTCATGCAGAATTTGGTCTATGTCCCCTAGGATGTTTGTAGGATGCCCACTCCCTGGAGAGCAGGGGCCATGCCCCACTCACTGTTATATCTCCTAGTACTGAATGCAGATTCCACAGAACTTTGTACTGACTCAGAACATTTGTCCTTGTTACTGTTGTTATTCTTGTTAAATGCCTGGGAGATAGGCATAGGAACTCAGAGTAGGGCATCTTAGAGATAAAATTCTTGTTTAGATGATAAAAATATTTTTTTTGCCTTTAAGCAGAAGAAATATTGGCTGAAGCTGACCTTTTCTTTTAAGGGGAATTTTTATTTTATTGTGCTTTAGGTGAAGTTTACAGTGCAAACTAGTTTCTCATTCAAAAATTTATACATATATTGTTTTATGACATTGGTTGGGGGTTGCAATCCCCGCAATGTGTCAGTACTCTCCCTGTTTCCCTTTCCACCTCGGGTTCCCCATGTCTATTCGTCCAGTTTTCCTGTCCCTTCTTACCTTCTCATCTTTGCTTTTGGACAGGAGTTGCCCATTTGGTCTTGTATACTTGACTGAACTAAGAAGCACATTCCTCACATGTGTAATTGTTTGTTTTATGTTGTTGTTTTTGTTGTTAGGTCCGACTCATAGCGACCCTATGCACAACAGAATGAAACACTGCCCCGTCCTGTGCCATCCTTACAATCGTTGTTATGGTTGAGCTCATTGTTGCAGCCACTGTGTCAATCCACTTCATTGAGGGTCTTCCTCTTTTCCGCTGACCCTGTACTCTGCCAAGCATGGTGTCCTTCTCCAGGGACTGATCCTTCCTGACGACATGTCCAAAGTATGTAAGACCCAGTCTTGCCATCCTTGCCTCTAAGGAGCATTCTGGCTGCACTTCTTCCAAGACAGATTTGTTCATTCTTTTGGCAGTCCATGGTATTTTCAATATTCTTCACCAACACCACAGCTCAAAGGCGTCAACTCTTCTTCGGTCTTCCGTATTCATTGTCCAGCTTTCACATGCATATGATGTGATTGAAAATACCATGGCTTGTGTCAGGCGCACCTTAGTCTTCAGGGTGACATCTTTGCTCTTCGACACTTTGAAGAGGTCCTTTGCAGCAGATTTGCCCAATGCAATGCATCTTTTGATTTCTTGACTGCTGCTTCCATGGCTGTTGATTGTGGATCCAAGTAAGATGAAATCCTCCACAACTTCAATCTTTTCTCCGTTTATCATGATGTTGCTCATTGGTCCAGTTGTGAGGATTTTTGTTTTCTTTATGTTGAGGTGCAATCCATACTGAAGGCTGTGGTCTTTGGTCTTCATTAGTAAGTGCTTCAAGTCCTCTTCACTTTCAGCAAGCAAGGTTGTGTCATCTGCATAACGCAGGTTGTCAATGAGTCTTCCTCCAATCCTGATGCCCCGTTCTTCTTCATATAGTCCAGCTTCTCGTATTATTTGTTCAGCATACAGATTAAATAGGTATGGTGAAAGAATACAACCCTGACGCACACCTATCCTGACTTTAAACCAATCAGTATCCCCTTGTTCTGTCCGAACAACTGCCTCTTGATCTATGTACAGGTTCCTCATGAGCACAATTAAGTGTTCTGGAATTCCCATTCTTCGCAGTGTTATCCATAGTTTGTTATGATCCACACAGTCGAATGCCTTTGCGTAGTCAATAAAACACCGGTAAACATCCTTCTGATATTCTCTGCTTTCAGCCAGGATCCATCTGACACCAGCAATGATACCCCTGGTTCCACGTCCTCTTCTGAAAACTGCCTGAATTTCTGGCAGTTCCCTGTCGATATGCTGCTGCACCCGTTTTTGAATGATCTTCAGCAACATTTTGCTTGCGTGTGATATTAATGATATTGTTCTATGATTTCCACATTTGGTTGGATCACCTTTCTTGGGAATAAGCATAAATATGGATCTCTTCCAGTCAGTTGGCCAGGAAGCTGTCTTCCATATTTCTTGGCATAGACGAGTGAGCACCTCCAGGGCTGCATCTGTTTGTTGAAACATCTCAATTGATATTCCATCAATTCCTGGAGCCTTGTTTTTCACCAAGGCCTTCAGAGCAGCTTGGATTTCTTCCTTCAGTACCATTGGTTCCTGATCATATGCTGCCTCTTGAAATGCCCCCACATGCCTGTCAGTTTGTCGTACTGTGGGCGCTTGTGTGTTGCTGTGATGCTGGAAGCTATGCCACTGGTATTCAGATACCAGCAGGGTCACCCATGGAGGACAGGTTTCAGCTGAGCTTCCAGACTAAGACAGACTAGGAAGAAGGACTGGGCAGTCTACTTCTGAAAAGCATTAGCCAGTGAAAACCTTATGAATAGCAGCAGAACATTGTTTGTTTTATAGGCTTGTCTAATCTTTGGCTGAAACATAGACTTTGGGAGTGGCTTCAGTTTTGAGTTAGCAGGGTGTCTGGGGGCCATAACCTCGGGGGTTCCTCCAGTCTCTATCAGACCACTAAGTCTGATCTTTTTTTGTGAATTTGAATTTTGTTCTACATTTTTCTCCCGCTCTGTCCAGGATCCTCCACTGTGATTTCTGTCAGTGGTCAACAGTAGTAGCCGGATGCTATCTAGTTCTTCTGGGCTTAGGCTGGTGGAGCCTGTGGTTCATGTGGTCCATTAGTCCTTTGGACTAGTATTTTCCTTGTGTCTTTGGTTTTCTTCATTATCATTTGCTCTGGACAGGGTGGGAACAATAGGTGTTTATCTTAGATGGCTCCTCACAAGCTTTTAAGACCCCAGACACTACTCACCAGAGTAAGACATAGAACATTTTCTTTATGAACTACGTTATGTCAATTGACTAGATGTCCCCTGAGGCCATGGTCCCTTGTCCTCAGCCCCAGTAATCTGGTCCCTCAAGGTGTTTGGATGTGTCTAGGAGGCTTCTATGATTTTGCTTTGGTCAAGTTGTGCTGGCTTACCCTATATTGTGTATTGTCTTTTCCTTCGCCAAAGTTAATATTTGTCTACTACCTATGTCTACTATCTATCTCTCCCCCCCATCCCTCCCCTCACTTGTAACCATCAGAGATTGTTTCATTCTCTGTGTAAACCTTTTCTTGGGTTTTTATAATAGTGGTCTCGTACAATATTTGTCCTTTAGTGATTGACGTGTTTCACTCAGCATAATGGCCTCCAAATTCATCCACGTTGTAAGATGTTTCACAGATTCATCACTGTTCTTTATCATTGTGTGTATGCACCATAATTTGTTTATCCATTTGTCTGTTGAAGGGCACTTAGGTTGTTTCCATCTTTTTGCTATTGTGACTAATGCTGCAAAGAACATGGCTGTTCATACGCCTACTCGTGTGATGGCCCTTATTTCTCTAGGATATATTCCTAGCAGTGGGTTTACTGGATCCTATGTATTTCTACTTCTAGCTTTTTAAGGAGGCACCATATCATTTTCCATAGTGGTTGTACCATTTTACAATCCCACCAGCAGTGCACAGGAGTTCTAATCTCCCCACAATCTCTCCACCATATTATTTTATGTTTTTTTTTTTTTTGATTCTTGCCTGAAGCTGACCTTCTTTACATCTGTTACCTCTTGCTTTTTGCCCACCTAGGTTGTTTTAAATTCATGACCTTTTAGGAGACAACTGAAGAAGCACTTCTGTCTCCCATAGCTTTTCCAGCCTTTCATGTTTCTAGTTGGTTAATTGTGGGCCTATGGTAGAAAATGAAATACCATGAGCCCAAAGAAGGGAAATGAAAATGTGCGAAAACACATAGGTAAAGAAAAGTTAGCTGTAAAAGAAAGAGTAGTTGGGATTAACTTGAAGAGCCTGCTGATAATTTGCCTGAAGATAACAGTTTGGTAAGTTAAAATATTTGTTTTTTAATTTAATGCATTCAAAATGAACAGCCTGCAATTTGTACATGCCTAAGGCACTGGGTTTTAATTTCTATTTCATACATGCTACTTCCTTTTACATTCCAAAGGAACACAGATAGCACAATACATAAATTAACACCCAGAGTGAGTATACACATATAAAGAGCAGTGCATGAAATCATACGCTTAGTTGAATACACACATGTTCACACCCACACCCTAGCCACTCAGCAGCTGCCCTGACAATAAGGCACTGCTACTTTAAACCAAGTTGCCTTTAACAATTCCACAGGACCCATGGGGTGTATTGACTCAGCAAAGAGTATCTTCTCAACAGAAGAAAGGCCCGAAGATATGCTTCCATAAAGAATACAGCCAAGAAAACCCTATGGAGCTCAGTTCTACTCTGTAACAGATGGGGTTGCCATGTGTCAGAACTGACTCAATGGGAATAAGTTTGTTTTCTTGTTTTGTTTTATTCAGCTCCTGGTTCATTCCAGGGCAAAGTGCACACATTCCCAACCTCCTTAATTTAAATGGGCCCCTATAGGAAGCCCTATGTTGTAGTGTTCTCTTAGATCAAACTTTAAAATGTTTTTGAAAACTTGATACGGTATGAGATCTATTGCTGAGTATAAACTATGATTGTAAGAGAGAGGCATTATACATCAGGGAGGACAATTAGATACTGCCGTTTTGAATACGTGAAAGCTGAGAATTTGATGAATCCCCAGTTACTCATGGCTGGGTTTCTGGAATTCCTCAGCTAATTTTGGGCCCATATTTCCACCTAAGTTCCCTTACTACTTTATGTTTTCCTGTATGAATACATGCCCCAAAACACATGTCACTGGTGGTCATTTACTAGTGGGCAGCTATGGTGGGCAGACTGCAGTGTTCAGTGGGACCCTGGCCTTACCGATCATTGGCTGAAGGATGTTCTCTAATACCCGCACGAGCTGTTGGTAGATCTGAATGGCCAAGTCACTCAGCACTTGCCGATACTCAGCCAGGTCAAAATTGGTGAGGCAGTGTTCATTCTGGCGAGATGTGTTGTATTTCATAAAGCCCTAGAGTCATAATGCAAAGTTAATGATATACATGAGAGAAATGTCTCTTCTCTCTGTTTAACCTATCTCCAGTTAGATCAACATTCTCCTGCTTTTTTAACTCTCTTTGAGGAGATGGGGCTTCCTTTCTGTCTTTCCTTTACATTACCTCCCTAAGCCAAGCAGTGGATTACTGCAACTACCTCTTAGTAGATGTTCTCAGCTTCTGGCTAGCCCAGTGTCCATTTGCCCCACACATAAATGACAGGATAATCATTCTGAAACGCTGATGTATGTTTATATGTTTCCATCATATCACCCCTTCCATTTTGTACTATCTTTTGGATAATATCTAACCTTGCCAAATTAGCATGTAAGTCTTCTCAACAGCAATGTTGATGAAACAAGTTGGAGGAACTCAACTAAAAAAAAAATAATAATAATGTTTTTACTTATGAAACAGCAGTTTTACTGCTCACCAAACACTAAATTATCAGCAGTACTAATCTCTTAACTTCAGTCATTAAATACAGTCTTTTCATAGACAATGTACCCAAAGAGTATAATCTTAAAATAGACCAACTTCTACAAAGACTAATGAATTAATAAAAAGTTTCTCTTTACTATATTTCATGGGAGAAGACCTGGTGGCACAGTGGTTAAGAGCTCAGCTGCTAACCAAAAGGTAAGCAGTTCAAATCTACCAAGTGCTCCTTGGAAACCATATGGCGCAGTTCTACTCTGTCATATAGAGTCACTATGAATTGGAATGGATTCAACAGCACCCAACAACATATGCCATGGAGAGCCTTGGTGGTGCAGTGGTTAAGAGCTACAGCTGCTACCCAAAAGGCTGGCAGTTCAAATCCATCAGCCGCTCTTTAGAAGCCCTAGGGGCCATTTCTACTCTGTCCTATAGGGTCTCTATGAGTTGGAATCAACTTGACAGCAATGGGTTCTATTTCATGGTATCCACACCATGATTTTTAGTCACAGCTTAAAACTCAATCTTTTGGATGGTATTTGTTAAAATGGAAAGCTGACCGTACAGGCAGGCACTTTTTTTCAGTCACTTTGCACTTTAACATTCTGTTAATTTGACATTACCTGATAAAAGCAATTGTTTACTTGATGGATTCTGCCCATGGTCAAGTATCTGCTCCCTAGAACCCACTTAATGACGTGGCCCAAAGTGGAGACTGACAAGACATCATTAAAGGTCCCTATGGGGAATTCTCTACCATGCATCTATCAGTTTGTTGTACTGTAGTGGCTTGCAGGTTGTTGTGATGCTGGAAGCTATGCCAAAAGTATTTCAAATACCAGCAGGGTCATCCAGGTGGACAGGTTTCAGTGCAGCTTGCAGACTAAGATGGACTAGGAAGAAGGACCTGGCAATCTACTTCTAAAAAAACTGGCCAGTGAAAACCTTATGAATAGCAGCAGACCATCAGCTGATGTAGTGTCAGAAGATGAACACCTCAAGTTGGAAGGCACTCAAAACATGACTGGGGAAGAGCGGCCTCCTCAAAGCAGACTCAACCTTAACGACGTAGAATAAAGCTTTCAGGGGCCTTCATTTGCTGATTGGCATGACTCAACATGGTAAGAAACAGCTGCAAAAATCCATTAATAATCAGAATGTGGAATGTATAAAGTTATGAATCTAGGAAACTTGGAAGTTGTCAAAAATGAAATACATAGCATAAAGGTCAATATCTTAGGCATTAGTAAGCTGAAATGGACTGGTATTGGACATTTTGAATTGGACAATCATGTTTTTTTTTTATGGTCTATTATGCCAGGAACAACAAATTGAAGAGGAACGGCACCATGTTCATCATCAAAAAGAACATTTCAAGATCTGTCCTAAAGTACAACACTGTCAATGATAGGATAATATCCATACACCTACAAGGAAGATTAGTTAATACGACTATTATTCAAATGTACGCTACCAATCACTACTGCCAAAGATGAAGAGATGGAGGATTTTTACCAACTTCTGCAGTCTGAAATTGATCAAACATGCAATCAAGGTGTATTGATAACTACTGGTGATTGGAATTCGAAAGTTGGAAACAAAGAAGAAGGATCGGTAGTTGGAAAGTATGGCCTTGGTGACAGAACCATGATAAAGATCGCATGATAGGATTTTGCAAGACCAACGAATAACTTATTCACTGCAAATACCTTTTTTCAACAGCATAAACTGTGACCATATAAGTGGACCTCATCAGATAGAAAACACAGGAGTCAAATTGACTACACCTGTGGAAAGAGATAATGGAAAAGCTCTATATCATCAGTCAGAACAAGGCCAGGGGCTGACTGTGGAACAAATCATCAGTTGCTCATATGCAAGTTCAAGTTGAAGCTGAAGAAAATTAAAACAAGTCCACGAGGGCTAAAGCATGACCTTGAGCATATCCCACCTGAATTTAGAGACCATCTCAAGAATAGATTTGACGCATTCAATACTAATAACTGAAGACCAGATGAGTTGTAGGATGACATCGAGGACATCGTACAGGAAAAAAGCAAAAAGTCATTCATTAAAAAAACAGGAAAGAAAGAAAATACCAAAATGAACGTCAGTAGAGATTCTGAAACTTGCTCTTGGACATAGAGTAACTAAAGCAAATGGAAGAAATGAAGAAGTGAAAGAGCTGAACTGAAGATTTCAAAGGGCAGCTCAAGAAGATAAAGTATTATAATGAAATGAGCAAAGACGCGGAATTGGAAAATCAAAAGGGAAGAACACACTTGTTATTTCTCAAGCTGAAACAGCCAAAGGAGAATTCAAGCCTCGAGTTGCAATACTGAAGGATTCTATGAGCAAAAAATTGAAGGACACAGGAAGCATCAAAAGAAGATGGAAGGAATACAGAGTCACTGTACCAAAAAGAACTTGTCGATGCTTGTCTTAGTTATCTAGTGCTGTTATAACAGAAATACCACAAGTTGATGGTTTTAACAAAGAGAAATTTATTCTCTCAGTCTAGTATGTTACAAGTCCAAATTCAGGGTGTCAGCTCCAGGAGAAGGCTTTTTCTCTCTTTTGGCTCTGGAGGAAGGTCCTTGTCTTCAATCATTCCCCTGGTCGAGGAGGGTCTCATGCGCAGGAACCCTGGGTCCAAAGGACGTGCTCTGCTCCTGGTGCTGCTTTCTTGGTGGTATGAGGTTCCCAACTCTCTGTTTGCTTCCTTTTCCTTTTATCTCTTGAGAGATTAAAGGTGGTGCAGGCCACACCCCAGGGAAACTCCCTTTACCTTGGATCAGGGAGGTGACCTGAGTAAGGGTGGTGTTAAAATCCCACTCTAATCCTCTCAACATAAAATTACAATCACAAAATGGAGGCAAACCATACATACTGAGAACCACGGCCTAACCAAGTTCACATATATTTTTTGGGGGAAACAATTCAATCCATGACGATGCTCAACCACTTCAGGAGGTAGTATATGATCAAGAACTGATGGTACTGAAGGAAGAAGTCCAAGCTGTACTGAAGGCATTGGTGAAAAACAAAGCTCCAGGAATTGAAGCAATACCAACTGAGATACTTTAATAAACAGACACAGAGCTGGAGGTGCTCACCTGTCTATGCCAAGAAATTTGGAAGAAAGCTACCTGTCAACCGATGGGAAGAGATCCATATTTATGCCCATTCTCAAGAAAGGTGATCCAACAGAATGCAGAAATTACCGAACAATATCATTAATATCACATGCAAGCAAAATTTTTCTTAAGATTATTCAAAAATGGTTGTAGCAGTATATAGACAGGGAACTGACAGAAATCCAAGCTGGATTCAGAAGAGGACACGGAACAAGGGATATCATTGCTGATATCCGATGGATCATGGCTCAAAGCAGAGAATACTGGAAAGATGTTTACCTCTGTTTTATTGAGTATTGTGTGAATCATAACAAATTATGGGTAACATTGCGAAGAATGGGATCTATAGAACGTTCGAACAGAACAAGGAGATACCGTCTGGTTTAAAATCAAGAAAGGTGTGTGTCAGGGTTGTATCCTTTCACCATACTTATTCAATCTGTGTGCTGAGTAAATAATCCAAGAAGCTAGGCTATATGGAGAAGAAGGGGACGTCAGGATTGGAGGAAGACTCATTAACAACCTGTGATATGCAGATGACACAACCTTTCTTGCTGAAAGTGAAGAGGGCTTGAAGCACTTACTGATGAAGATCAAAGACTACGGCCTTCAGTATGGATTGCACCTCAACATAAAAAGAACAAAAATCCTCATGTCTTGTCCAATAAGCAACATCATGATAAAGAGAGAAAAGACTGAAGTTGTCGACGATTTCATTTTAATTGGATCCACAATCAGCACCCATGGAAATAAAAAAAAAAAAAAAAAATGGAAATAGCAGTCAAGAAATCAAACGATGTATCACATATGGCAAATCTACTGCAAATGACACCTTAAAAGTGTTAAAAAGCAGAGATGTTACTTTGAGGACTAAGGTGTGCCTAACCCAAGCCATGGTATTTTCAATCACCTCATATGCATGCTAAAGCTGGAAAATGAACAAGGAAGACCAAAGAAGAATTGATGCTTTAGAATTATGGTGTTGGCGAAGAATATCAAATACACCACGGACTACCAGAAGAACAAATGAGTCTGTGTTGGAAGAAGTACAGCCAGGACGCTCCTTGGAATTGAGGATGGTGAGACTTGGCCTCATGTACTTTGGACATGTAATTAGAAGGGACCAGTCTCTGGAGAAGGACATCATGCCTGTTAAAGTGGCGGGTCAGTAAAAGAGAGGAAGACCCTCAACGAGATGGACTGACACAGTAGCTACAACCACCGGCTCAAGCACAGCAACGATTGTGAAGATGGTGCAGGACTGGGCCGTGTTTCATTCTGTTGAACACAGAGTCACTTTTAGTTAGAACCGACTGGATGGCACCTAATAACAACAACGGTATGGGGAATTCTGGTCTGTTGGTCCTATCCTGTCAGGGACCACACCTTGGTAGTCTTTGTGTTTCGCATCATTTGCCAGTGCAGTCCTCTCTCCCGACTGAGTGCTCAGAAGGTGCTACTGATCAGCTTCTCTGTCTGCCCTCACTGCTAAGTATGGGGAGGGATGGAGGACAGCAGTTAGGGGCACAGACTCTCAGAGAAAGGCAGACCAGGAATCCCAGCTCTGCTCCTCACAGCCAAGTGGACTTGGGCAAATTGTGCTTCAACTGCCTCATTTGCAAAACTGGGTTATAATTCCTTCTTCATAGAGACGATGTAAGAATTAACATAATGTATATTAAATGCTGTCTGGTACATACTAAGCTTTTAACAAATAGTAATTATTAATATTTTACATAGTTTTTGAAATATGTTGAAGTCTATCAAACAGCTGATGAACAACACATCATTCACAAACAAAATCAGTAATTTTTTTGGACAAATCAGTATCCAAAAAGAGATGTATCTTAACTTTCATCACCTTTAACATATTCTGACGAGCCTAAATGGATATTCTTTAAGTATTTCAATATCAGTTTTTTAAAAGGCCACTTCAACATATTGACAAAAAGCTTCATTCCTGGTAAACTGTTCATTGACCAATGCTCATCCTATCTTTCCCCGTGCTTTCTCCTAATATAAACTCTTAGGGTGAAGAAATTATGTTGCTCCCCAGTATACTGTTCTGTAGATAATAAAGATCAAACAGAGCTATGAACTTTCAAGCCACATCTGAATTGGGGTTACTAAAATAACAAACAGGTAAACATCTTATGATTTAAAAAGTGTCCTAAAAAAGAGCTGAGAAAGTGTAACGTGCTGACTTTGTAATCAAGGTTTTCCCACCTCTTCTCCGCTGTACTGCTTCAAACAGTGCAGAAATCGACATGTGTTAGAAAGCCAGAAGGAGACGGTTTCGAAATCATCACCTCTTTTCTGAAACAGAGAATAAGTCTAAATTTGCTTTTTCCTTAGGTAAATAACCTGAAAAAAACTGAACAGATACAAGAAAGCCCATTTCTTTCAGGTGCCACTGCAAGCAACTGCAAAAATAAATCACATTGCAGTTGTAAAGTCTTACATTGTTGCTAACAGAATTCCAACCACTGGGTTCTCTGGTTGGTTGTTACTCTGCTTGGCATCCATTTTCTTGCCATTAGAAAAATGATTCCCACTCATTCAGTTGATGTTAACATAGCTGTCCAATTAAGCAGAAAAATTCACCAAGTCTCAGTTAACTCAAACTCACTTCCCTTGGAATACTGAAAAGACTAAAAGCAACAAAAGGAATCAGAAATATTGTAATAAAAATATCAAAAAAGAGTTTGAATCACTTAAACTCAGATTAGGTTAAAAATCTTATCAGTAATTAGCTAAAATTTCTGAGCTGTAAGTCAGATATAGGATGGAGGAAGTCCTGTATTGAGCTGGTCAAACAGGGGGACGCTCACCAGAGCTGGGCCGCAGTAGCTGAGAGGAAAAGATACACAGAGATTCACTGTGCCTAAAAAAGACACCGGGGCTGGTAAGTGCCTTTCAGCTCTAGGGGCTGATTGGCAGACATATTGGAAAGGACCCATGATTTTGTGAATGAGACCATCATTGACTAGTTTGGATATGCAAATTTACAGAAATGTCAACGTTTGTCTATACCTTTGCCTGGCATTAAATGGCCATCTTTTGATCTTACAAGTTCATTCAAATTTTTTTCCCCATTATATCACCTGTTTTAATAACTGTGGTACTACATTACAAAATTTAGGTTCTTAGAAGCTATGTGAGAACACCTGCCTTTGGTTCTGTGGTCATGGCTTTTATGTACTAAAAGTGTACTAAAAAAACCCAAAACCAAACCCAGTGCTGTCGAGTCAATTCCAACTCATAGCGACCCCATAGGACAGAGTAGAACTGCCCCATAGAGTTTCCAAGGAGCACCTGGTGGATTCAAACTGCCGACCCTTTGGTTAGCAGCTGTAGCACTTAACCACTATCCTACCAGGGTTTCCAAAAAGTGTACTAGGAGCAGGATATAATGGGGAAAGATGGGGTTCTTATAAGATTTTTTTTTTTAACCATACATAACATTTACCTTTTTAAAGCAAAATGAAACAAACTAAAGCCACTGAAATTTTATTTTCCTAAAGAGTTTTTTTTTTTTTTCACTTTTAGAGAATATCAAACCTATGTAATTTAATCTTTTTAGCTGAGACAAGTTAATTTTACCATTGACTTTACCACTAGCTAACAATCTGACAGACCAAACTATACACTCTTCCAGCTTTAGGAGGATTGCCAGAAGGTAAAATATGACACTCTGAGATAACCAGAAAATCATCCTATGGCTTAAGTACACCCTTGACTAAAAATAATTAACCCTTTTCAAAAATTTGTATTTCACTTGTTCCTAGTAGAAGCTTTGGACTCAGCTAACAAAGGCAATCAGCACATAATGCCTTGTGGGAGAGAGGTTACTAAAGCACTTAAGTAGACAATCTTCACTGATTTCTAGAGAAGCCAAATTGCAGATATCCCAGAACAGCCTCAGCTAGGACCTTGTGATTACACGTGTACTAAAGAATTACCAGATAAAGTTGGTTAGAACCTAAGGAAAAGATCCAAAAATACGTCAGGGTCTCTTTCACTCGTGGTTTCCAACCGTTGCTAAGATAACTTTTAAACAAATTAGCCCGCAAATACAATTTCTTTCAGCACAGACACTAAGTGTGGCCTCTGTCATCTTTAAAATGAGATATTCTGTATTACTTAAAAATATAAGATTCATTTTCCGAAGGACTTGAGGAAGCAAAATACCACAATTAACCTCTGATAAGAGATTTTGCCCAATCCAGTTAAAGTCCAGGTGCAGCACCTCGGACAACTATAATAGACTGACTGGTATCAGGTAAAGCTGAAATCATGAAGGCTCTTACTTTTCTTTCATCTGATTTTCCAATTCAGCCATTTCTTCCAAGTAAAAGTAAATGACCGACACAGGCTACAATGTCAGATTGTACGATGTGTACCATGTCCTGTAAAGATCATTTTTCACTGGTTATGACTGCATTGGATCATTCAGGCAGCAAGCTGCTGTGGTCATGGGGACTTGGCTTGTATTTTGTCTAGGGTCTCATGCTGTGATATTTTTATATGTCATATCAAACTTCCAGAATGTTGGAGAAGTGACACCCAGGAGAAAACTGTGGCTGGATCAGTTCCACCAAACTGACCCTGGAGTGGAAGAGACACGCATACAAATCCTAGTTTGCTAGGGGTTTAGCCTTGAGGAAGGTACATGACTTCTTTGAGCCTTAAATTCTTCTGCTGTAGAATAGGGATAAAATATCCTACTTCATAGAATTTCTGACAGTGTTGATATTATGCAATATACCCACCCAGTGCCGTCGAGTTGATTCTGACTCATAGCGACCCTACAGGACAGAGTAGAACTGCCCCACAGAGTTTCCAAGGAGCGCCTGGTGGATTCAAACTGCCAACTCTTTGGTTAGCAGCCGTAGCACTTAACCACTACGCCACCAGGGTTTCCATGCAATATATTATGCAATATATATGCAATTATATATATATTATGCAATATGTATTATTTAATTTATCTGTGGCAGTGATGTGGGTAGAGCTTTGTTTTCATATTTTATTTGGAAAGCTTAATAAGGGAACAAAACAATATCATATTTTTTTTTGACAATTTAAAAAATTTTAAAACTGAGTGCCGACTCTCTCCTCAACAACTCACGAGTTTGATTTTTGCCAAAATAATACTTTTACAAGGAACAAGCTGTATTTGGTCAAAATTACAGGATAAATCAATTTTGTTTCTTACACATTTCAGAGGGAAAACAATTAAGATCAGTTCAAAGCTTTCTACAGTCTTTGATTCAATACATAAAAATTATTTGACATAAAAAACTATATGGATTTTCCATGTGTCTTTAGCTAGTTATGCTGTTAGAGCCCATGTGAAAAAAACAGTTACTAAAATCAAAATATGTGTGCAAGACACAAAAGACACTTCAATTCAAACCAGGGGCAGAAGACAAACGCACATTTTAAATGGTGTCAAAATAGTGTTAAGTTCTAGTACCCACTGCTTGAAAATTTTCATATAATTTGGCCCAATAACCAGTCAAACGAGATAGATGTCTTCTTCAATTAAGATCAGGGAACAAAATTTATGATTTAGCTTCGTCGTCTTTTTTTTAGTAGTTGACCTCAGAAGTTGTAAAACTTGTACTTTAAGTGCAAGATAGCATCAATACACCAAAAATTCAACAAGTTATATCTGGAAGGCATCCACCAATTTTTGATGGTTAATCTTCAGAAATGCTACACTTTAGTAACCACTGTAAAACACAATTACATAGAGTATTTGCACAAGAGGGACTGACTGAGAGCCAGCACTTGTCTACAGTTCATTAAAGACGTTAGAGTAGAAGTAGTCTACTGGGCATATTAATTGTCCATTTATCTCTATCCTCAGAGTTCTCATTAAGTTGGATAAGCAGAAAGTAAAGTACCTAGAGCACATTATCTTAGCTTCTCACAGAAATACTTGAGTTAAAATTAAATATAATGTTCATTTGCTTTTCTAGAGAATCAAGAGGAAGATTATGGAACATGACTCAGTGATTATGTGGGCTTTTCTGCTCTTTACATAATTTTGCTGTTTTTCCCAAATCTTTCCTTTTTGATTAAGACGTGTGTTTTGCTTCTCACATGGAACCAGGCACTTTAGGTAATAAGGGAATTTTGGGGTAAGCTAGAGAAGAATAGGAAGTTTGAAGAAAAAATTTAGTGTTTCATCAGACATCTTTTTTATATGCTGAGACACATGTTACTGCATTCACCTACCATCTACTTTAAACACAATATCACATTCCCTATACACTGCGTACATGGACTATACTAAATGCTTCTAATTCAGTTTCAAGTAAAACCCAAAAGCAGATTAATTCTGTGAAGAAACAATTTGCTTTATAACTAACTAAAGGCAATTACATCAGATTTTTATTTCTGTTCACCTTGAAACCTGTTTTGAAAGAAGGCACACACATTGTAAGGCACATGCAAGTAACAATGGAAATTATCAGTTAAGACTGGAGACTTCCTTCTAAGAAAGGAAAACGACACCTGTGAACATTCCATCACCATTAATGCTATGAGAATTCTGTTGAACGTGAACTGACCTTCAGTACTTTTTTGATGCTGTTAATTGTTGATGTTAGCAATGACCTCACTTTCTGATCATCATTTAAGTAATCAGCATGTCGAACACACATAAACAGGATGTACGCTGGTAACCCTGGAATCAAATTGACTGCTACACCACGTGGCTTCAGTTCTGAGAGAAAAAAAAAGGAAGAAAAATAATCTTATATAACATCGAAAGTCTTCACGAGGAATGCCTTGTGAGATATAAAAGCACAGCTATCATGAAAGAATTCAATTATTAAGGGTAAGTAGGTCACATAAAAAAAGATATTTTCAGGAGAGCAGTGGGATGCAAGCCTCAAATTCTCATAAAAAGACCAGACTTAATGGTCTGACTGAGATTAGAAGGACCCCAGAGGTCATGGTCCCCAGACCTTCTGTTAGCCCAAGACAGAAGCCATTCCGAAAGCCAACTCTCCAACTCTTCAGACAGTGATTGGACTGTACTATGGGATAGAAAGTGATACTGGTGAAGAGTGAGCTTCTTGGATCAAGTAGACACATGAGACTACGTGGGGAGCTCCTGTCTGGATGGGAGATGAGAGGGCAGAGGGGGTCAGAAGCTGGCTGAATGGACACAAAAATAGAGTGTGGAGGAGTGTGCTGTCTCGTTAGGGCGAGAGCAATTAGGAGTATATGAACCCAAAAACCCACTGCCATCGAGTCGATTCCGACTCATAGTGACCCTATAGGACGGAGTAGAACTGCCCCATGGAGTTTCCAAGGAGCACGTGGTGGACTTGAACTCCTAACTTTTGGTTAGCAGCTGTAGCACTTAACCACTACACCACCAGGGTTTCCTAGGAGTATATAGCAAGGTGTATATAAATTTTTGTATGAGAGACTGACTTGATTTGTAAACTTTCACTTAAAGCAAAATAAAAGTTAAAAAAAAGATTTTAATATCTTATTAAGTAGAGAAATTCTTCAAGTTGGGGATATATGAATCTTAGCTGTCTATACAGTGACAACTCCCAAATTTTTATCTTCTGCTCTCAAATCCAGTCTCGTGCATTAACTGCCTTCTTGATACCTCTGCTCAAGCACATCAAACAGCCTACACCAAACCAAATTCTTGATTCCCCATGGAACCTGCTTTCCAGAACTTTTCCCCATCTCCAGAAACAGTAGCTTCCAGTTTCACAGGCTATAAACCTGTGAGTCATCATTTTTGACTCTTTTCTTTCATACCCCATATCTAATCCATCAACAAATCCCGTTGACTCTACCTACAAAATATACACCGAATGCAATTGTTGTTGCTGGGTGCCATCGAGTCAGTTCTGACTCACAGCAACACTATGTACAACAGAAGGAAACACCGTCTGGTCCTACGCCATCCTCACAATTGTTTCTATATTTGAACCCATGGTTGCAGCCACTGTGTCAATCCATCTCATTGACAGTCTTCCCCTTTTTAATTGACCGTCTACTTTACCAAGCATGATGTCCTTTTCCAGGGACTGATCCCTCCTGATAACATGTCCAAAGTACATGAGACAAAGACTCGCCATCCTTGCTTCCAAGGAGCATTCTGGCTGTACTTCTTCCAGCACAGACTTGTCTGTTCTTCTGGCAGTCCATGGTATATTCAATATTGTTCGCTAACACCATAATTCAAAAGCACCAATTCTTCTTTGGTCTTCCTTATTCATTGCATATGAGACAACTGTTATCAGGCACACCTTAGTCCTTAAAGTGACATCTTTGCTTTCCAACACTTTAAAGAGATCTTTTGCAGCAGATTTGCCCAATGCAATGGGTTGTTTGATTTCTTGACTGCTGTTTCTATGAGGATTGAATGTGGACCCAAGTAAAATGAAATCCTTGGCAACTTCAATCTTTTCTCTGTTTATCATGATGTTGCTTATTGGTCCAGTTGCGAGAATTTCTGTTTTCTTTGTTGAGGTGTAATCCATACTGAAGGCTGTAGCCTTTGATCTTCAACAGTGCTTCAAGTCCTCTTCATTTTGAGCAAGCAAGGTTGTGTCATCTGCACATCAGAGGTTGTTAATGAGTCTTCCTCCAGTCCTGATACCCCTTCTTATCCATACAGTCTAGCTTCTTGTATTATTTGCTCAGCAGCACACAGACTGAACAAGTATGGTGAAAGGATACAATCCCGATAAACACCTTTCCTGATTTTAAACCACGCAGTATCCCCTTGTTCTCTTCAAACAACTGCCTCTTGGTCTATGTATAGCTTCCACATGAGCACAATTAAGTGTTCTAGAATTCCCACTCTTCACAATGTTATCCATAATTTGTTATGATCCACAGAGTCAAATGCCTTTGCATAGTCATTAAAACACAGGTAAACAAACATCTTTCTGGTATTCTCTGCTTTCAGCCAAGATCCACCTGATATCAACAACAATATCTCTTGTTCCACATCCTCTTCTGAATTCAGCATTTCTGACAGTTCCCTGTCGATGTGCTGCTACAACCGTTTTTGAAAGATCTTCAGAAAATTTTTACTTGCATGTGATATTAATGATATTGTTCGATAATTTCCGCATCCTGTCTGATCACCTTTCTTTGGAATAGGCAAATATACGGATCTCTTCCAGTCAGTTGGCCAATTTTTTGGTATAGACAGGTAAACACCTCCAGCGCTGTATCCATTTGTTGAAACATCTCAATTGGTATTTTGTTAATTCCCAGAGCCTTGTTTTTCACCAATGTCTTCAGTGCACCTTGGACTTCTTCCTTCAATACCATCGGTTCTTGATCATATGCCACCTCCCGAAATGGCTGAACACTGTGTACAGTGAATCTGTGTATTCCTTCTTTTGATGCTTCCTGCATAGTTAAATATTTTGGCCATAAAAAAAAAAAAAAAAAAACATTGCCATTGAGTTGATTATGACTTATAGTGACCCTATAGGACAGTAAAAAAAAAAAAAAATTTTTTTTTTTTTCCTATAGGACAGAGCAGAACTGCCCCCACAGGGTTTCCACGGAGCAGCTGGTGGATTTGAACTCCCACCCTTTTGGTTAGCAGCTGTGGCTCTCAACCACTGCACCACTAGGGCTCCAGAGAATCCTTCAAAATTGCAACTCGAGGCTTGAATTTTTTCTTCAGTTCTTTCAGCTTGAGAAATGTCGAGTGTGTTCTTCCCTTTTGGTTTTTGAACTCCAGGTCTTTGCAGATTTCATTATAATACTTTACTTTGTCTTCCTGAGCTGCCCTTTGAAATCTTTTGTTCAGCTCTTTTACTTCATCATTTCTTCCATTTACTTTAGCTACTCTATATCGAAGAGCAAGTGTCAGAGTTTCTTCTGACATCCATTTTGGTGTTTTCTTTCTTTCCTGCCTTTTTAATGATGCTTTGCTTTTTTCATGTATGATATCCTTAATATAATCCTGCAACTCATGTGATCTTCAGTCATTAGTGTTCAATGCGTCAAATCTATTCTTGAGATGGTCTGCAAATTCAGGCAGGATATACACAAAGTTGTGTTTTGTTTCTCATGGACTTGTTTTAATTTTCTTCAGCTTCAACTTAAACTTGTATATTCCCCAGTCGGCCCCTGATATTGAGCTTTTCCATCATCTCTTTCCATAGATGTAGTTGATTTGATTCCTGTTTTCCATCTGGTGAGGTACACATGTATAGTCATGTATTTGCAATGAATAAGTTGTTGGTCTTAAAAAATTTTATCATGTGAACTCCGGCAACATTTCTGTCACTAAGACTGTATTTCCCAAGCACTGATCCTTCTTGCCAACTGTTGCATTCCAATCACCAGTACTTATCAATGCATCTTGACTGCATGTTTAATCAATTTCAGACTGCAGAAATTGGTAAAAGTCTTCAATTTCTTCATCTTTGGCATTAGTGGTTGATGTGTACATTTGAATAATAGTCATATTAACTGGTCTTCCTTGTAGGCGTATGGATATTATTCTGTCACTGACAGCATTGTACTTCAGGATAGATCTAATAAGTGTTCTTTTTTTTATTTTTTGAAATGTTCTTTTTGGCGATGAATGCAGTGCCATTCCTTTTCAATTTGTCATAGTAGACCATGACTGTCTATTTAAAAGGTCCAATACCAGTCCATTTCAGCTCACTAATGTCTAAGACTTTTATGCATTCCACTTCATTTTTGATGACTCCAATTTTCCTAGATTCATACTTCGTACATTTCACGTTCTGATTATTAATGGATGTTTGCAGCTGTTTCTTCTCATTTTGAGTCCTGCCACATCAGCAAATGAAGGTCCTGAAAGCTTGACTCCACCCACTTCATTAAAGCCAACTCAACTTTGAGAAGGCAGCTCTTCCCCAGTCATATTTTGAGTGCCTTCCTACCTGAGGGGCTCAATTTCTGGCACTATATCAGACAATGTTCCCCTGCTGCCCATAAGGTTTTCACTGACAATTTTTTTCTCCGAAGTAGACCCCCAGGTGCTTCCTCCTAGCCTGTCTTAGTCTGAAAGCTCTGCTGAAACCTGTCCACCATGGGTGACCTTGCTGGTATTTGAAATACCAGTGGTTTAGCTTCCAGCATCACAGCAACACGCAAGCCACCACAGTAAGACAAACTGACTGACTCATGGTGGGAGAATCCAATTACTTCTCACCAATTCTGCTGGATAGCTTAGGCCATCACCATGTCTCTCCTGTATTGCCACAATAGCTTTCTACCTGGTCTCCTTGATCCACCCTTGCTCGCCAATAGTGCATTTTCCCACACAATAACCAGACTAATTCTCTAAGAAAATATAGGCAAGATGACATCATTCCTGTTCTGAAAAGCTTCTACAATAGTTTCTCATTCTCACTCATTTATAAAATCCAAAACCCTCCCCCATGGACTACTAGCACCTATCTGACTGATCTGTTCTCCTTACCCCCAGCCTCAGCTCACTCTGCTCCAGTCAAATAGGTCTTTTGATGTTTGAACTTGTCAAGCATGCTCTCACCTCAGGACCTCGGACTTCCTATTTTTCTGTCTAGAATCTTCTTTCCTTAGATGTTAGCATGGCTTGCTTCTTCATTTCCTTTCATCTCTGTCTAAAGATCACCTTAACAAAAGGGCCTTTCCTGATAAGTTTATATAAACCAGTGTACCTGCCTTCACTCTTTATCCTTTTGACCCCCATTATAGATTTGTTTATTTTGTTTTTTCTCTACTTTCCCCACTAGAATATAAGCTCTACAAGAATAGGGCTCTACTTTATTCATTACCCAGTACTAGAAAACGCCTGGCACATGCAGAAGCTCAGTGAATGTTTGTTGAACAGATGAATCTTTGCTAACTCTATCTAGCATGTAAAAACCAGTGGCTCCTTAATATTTTTGCAAAATAAAGATCATGTTGAAACTTATGTGCCTCTGCACCTATATAAATTACTAAGTTTAATGCCATAAACTCCAGGAACATTAAATTAAATCAGGTATAACTGCTAATCATATTGCTGTCACCTTGGCACCTGAAGGTTAGAACACTATGCAAAGTCTGAAAGGAGACATTTTCAGCTTATAAGTTAATGGGCTATGTGCACTCTCTAATCATTTCCCATCTCTTCTGCAGAGTTCCTCCTGCAGAGCCAGTAGGCTCATACCCAATCTTAAAGGTCTTATGCTGCTCTGAAACACAACTTCTGCCCCCACCTCAGTCACCCGTGCTTTCCTTCTATTGCTGAAATCTTTTCCTTAACTCCTTTATTCCTTCTCTATTATTAAACTGTGTTTCTGGACATATTAGAGATATACTTTTTTTTGGGAAGTAAGGAAAAATGAAAATTCAGGTATCTAAACAGCCCAGAGCAGTGCTGTTCAACTGTGGTTACAGTTCAGAATCTTTTGAGATTTGTAAAAAAATACTACACATGGCTAGGCTCTTCCTATAGAGGTTTTGTTTAATTGGTTTGGAGTGGGGGCCACACATTAATACTCTAAAAACTTCCTGGGTGATTCTAATGTGTACCAGTTCTAGCCTCAAAGGATCCTTAACAGTGGGTCTGTCTTAGCTATCTAGTGCTGCTATAATGGAAATACCACAAGTGGATGGCTTTAACAAACAGAAATTTATTCTCTCACAGTTTAGGAGGCTAGAAGTCCAAACTCATGATGCCAGCTCTAGGGGAAGGCTTTGTCTCTCTTTCAGCTCTGGGGGAAGGTAATTGTCTCTTCAGCTTGTTTCCTGGTTCCTTGGAGATCTCATGTGGCTTGGCATCTATGTTCCCCCATTTCTTCTTGCTCATTTGCTTATTTAATCTCTTTTATACCTCTAAAGAGATTGACTCAAAATACACCCTACACTGGAAACCCTGGTGGCGTAGTGGTTAAGTGCTACGGCTGCTAACCAAAAGGTTGGCAGTTCGAATCCGCCAGGCGCTCCTTGGAAACTCTATGGGGCAGTTCTACTCTGTCCTATGGGGTTGCTATGAGTCGGAATCGACTCGACAGCACTGCGTTTTTTTGACACCCTACACTAATCCTGACTCACTAACAAGGACAATCCATTCCCAAATGGGATTATAACCATAGGCATAGTAGTTAGGGTTTAAAACACATATTTTGGGGGGACATAATTCAATCCATAACAGGGTCCTAGGTACTGTCCCTGCAGCCTGACTGATAATGACTGAGGTGGCCAGGAACACTCTTGCAGCACTATAATGCACACTATGTAATGATGACTGCAAGAAACTCCAGTGTAGGATATTTCGAAAATTAGTGACTACCCTGTCCCACCAATAACACATGCACCAGACTTTTATCACATGCAGAAAATACTTGCCCAGAATCAGATTCTTAACAAGTTTTTGCTCATCCTCCTTCTTGTATTCCAGCATTCCTTGGAAATCCTTTTCTTTCCTGGGAATGTTGACTGGACGGATGGGTTCATCAATGATCTGTCCTGGGGATATGTTCTCCACCTGGCCCACTTCACGAGAAACAAAAAGGAGAAGAAAATGTCTTCCAGGCAGAAAAGCTTCCTGTAATTTAAAACGAAGTCCATACGGGAAAGGGGGTTTAACGGTGATGAAAAAATGCACTGATTAACGGTAAGGCCGCACAGCCTATTATTTTAAGTGCTGTCAATAAGTTACACACCTGTTAAAAGTTGAACTGGCAAATGTTGTGTAATAGACATATTTACAATGACCAAAAAAGAAAAAAGAAAGAGTAGCTGCTGAGACTGCTTGTGTGCAACCAAATACCTTATGGGATTTGATTCTTTGGTTTGGAAGTTTAGGGTCATGGTTTCATAGGACATCTCAGATAATTGGCCTAATGGCATATTTGATGCTTCTGTTCTACCTCCTAGTTCGTTGTGTAGTGTCTGGGGTCTTAAAAGCTTACAAGTATCTATTCAAGATACAACAATAGGTCTCTATCCACCAGGAGCAACAGAGGAAGAAGGAGAGTCAAGAATATGAGGATATGGAATGTGTGGCTAATTGCCTTCATGAACAACTGCCTCCTTTGCCGTGGGACCAGAAGAACTGGATGGTGCCTGGCTACAATTACTGAACATTTTGATCAAAGATTCCGTGGAAGAATCCTGATCAAAAGGGGAAAAATACAGAACAGAATTTCAAATTCTGATGGACTCCAGACTTCTTAGAGCCATGGAGGGTGGATGAGCTCCTGAAACTATTGCCCTGAGATTATCCTTAAACCTTAAACCAAAAACATCCCCTAAAGTCTTCTTAAAACCAAACAATAGTTTAATTAGTAAAAAAAAAAAAAGGTCTGCCTTAAGCATTATGCTTTTTAAAGAACTGTATCTATATGGGATCAAATTTACAACAGTAACTCAAAAGATTAGATAGGACACTTAGGGGGCAGTGAGTTTATGTTATTGGGGATGAATAACTCTGAAAAGGAGGGTAAGAATGGTTGCACAACTCAAAGAATGTAATCAATGTCACTCAATTGTACATGTAGAAACTGTTGAATTGGTGTATGTTTTGCTATGTATATTTTCAACACCAACAATAAAATAAATTACTTTTTTAAAAATGAAGTCTGTAACAAATGTACCATATTTACCATTTAATTGCCCCTGTTTAAAATATTTATACTGTAATATCACTCGGACAGCCACAGGTCCCTGACTATTACCAACATCAAAGGTCTTTACCTGATTCAAAACCTCTAAGGCTACTAATAACCATTTATTAGGAATAAAGACCAAATGTCCTAAAAGTAAGTGGTTGAACCTTTTGGTTAACTGATCAATACCTATCTAAAATGGTTAAAGATATTTAGATGTTTAAACTCACAGAAGGAAAAACCAGTGTTCTACAAAGCACCAGCAAGAGTATAAAAGATTTTCCTTCCTCTTTAGCTCTATGAATCTAGTCACTAAAAAAAAAAGGACATTTACTATAAATGCATCAGGGCAATCAGTTTGAACCACATCAAGATAGCTGGCAGAACAGTGCTTCTCTACAGCAGTGGACATGAAAATGTATTATTTTTCACAAAGGCATCATAAGGCAAAGATCTTTCTCCTCTCATCCTTCATTCACAAAAAAATGATGAGCAGATAAAACAACTCTATTTAACATGATATCCTAAATACTTTTTGGTTTTGTTTGCTTGTTTGTTTATTTTTAGTAGAGTGCTAGAAGACCTAACTGAAGTTGCAACCACTGATGTACAACCCCCTTTCAGATGTTAAAAATGGTCACTATTATCAATGGCAGCTGCTAGAGAAGAATCATGCTGAGAGTAAAAAAAAGTCTCTAATTTCATCTCAAAATTGAGAATGGAATGGGAAATGCAAGGGAGGGCAAGGGAACATAGGAGTTATCATGGTGTTTGTGGAGAGATATGCTGGTAAACAGGTTTTTAAATCTTTTATCCTCAGGAAAAAGGGGTTAAGAAATCTATTTAAGCACAGATTAGGTTTGATTTCAGAGACTGTTGTCAAACAAACAAAACGCAGATCAGATGCAGAAACATCAGAACATTTCATATTGCTGACTGATTCCAGGAGCACTGGTTTTGTCACTCTGGGCAGTTCCCTGTGTTAGTTCTGAGATGCCAGTTCCACAGGAAGAGGTTACCACAGAGAACACCAATACCTGACAGTGCTATGCATGAAACACAACCACAGGGCAGTGGCTGCGGTGGAAGCATGGTCACATATCGTCTACCTCAGGGTGCAGCATCACACACTGGAATTACGTGCAACTGAAACTCTGGTGCAGGTAACACCACCACCATCCACCACTACTATGACATCTGAGGAGTGATCATATCGCTATTGGACAAATCGAAGATGATGCTATCTCCCACAATCTAGTGTCTCATGTGCATGACAGTCTGAAAGTCAGGGGACTAATTGTAAAATATATTTCTCTATACAGGGAAGAGAAGACTCAAAATGCTTGGTTTTACATAAAGTATTCCTGGAGGTCAGTTTGAAAACACCACAACAACGACCTGTGAAGCAGTACAAAGTGGCCTCCACAGCTCACGTGAAATCAAAATAATAAGGTCCCGTTCATCTATGTTACTAGTTACTTTAAACCACAGAGACTTCTAAGAGGCGAAACTGAGAAGAAAGATTTATACTCTTCTTGATAAATGCACATATTTGGACTCCAGGCAACCTAAAGAGAATGTTTTAAATTTACTGATTTAAAAAAAAAAAAAATTTTTTTTTAAGACGCCACTGATTTTGAGATACATCGTTATTTTATATAACACAAAAAAGGAAAAACACTGCCAATTAAACTACAATCCACCAACAATTTTTTTTCATTCCTCTTTTTTTTTTTGTGTGCTTTAGGTTAAAGTTTACAGAGCAAATTAGTTTCTCATTCAACAATTTATAAACTGCTTTGTGACTTAGGTTGCAAATCCCCACGACGTGTCAACCTTCTCTCCTTCTCCATCCATTCACCCTGTTTTCCTGTACCTTCCTGCCATCTTGTCTTTGCTTTTGGACAGGTGTTGCCCATTTGGCCTCATTTACACAACTGAGCTAAGAAGCATGTTCCCCCACATGTGTTATTGTTTGTTTTACAGACCTGTGTAATCTTCAGCTAAAGGGTAATCTTTGGAAGTGACTTCAGTTCTGAGTTAAAAGGGTGTCCAGGGGCCATAATCTTAGGGTTCTTCCAGTCTCTGTCAGACCTGTAAGTCTGGTCTTTTTTTTTTGTAAATTTGAATTTTGTTCTACATTTTTCTCCTGCTCTGTCCGGGACCCTCTACTGTAATCCCTGTCAGGGCAGTTGGTGGTGATAGCCCGGTACCATCTAGTTATTCTGGGCTCAGGCTGGTGGGGACTGTGGCAGTTATGGGCCATTAGTCCTTTGGCTTAACACTTCCCTTGTGTCTTCGGTTTTCTTCATACTCCTTTGCTCCGGACAGGATAGGACCAGGAAATATATCTTAGATGGCCACTCACAAGCTTTTAAAACCCCAGATGCTACTCACCAAAGTTGGATGTAAAACATTTTTTTAATGAACTGTGTTACGCCAATTGACCTAGATGTCCCCTGAGGCCATGGTCCCCAGCCTTCATCCCAGCAACTAGGTTCCTCAGGGTGTTTGGATGTGTCTATGAAGCATCTATGACTTTGGCTTGGTTGCGCAGTGTAGACTTCACCTATAATGTATACTGGCTTTCCCTTCACCATGGTTACCACCTAGCTACTATATAGTTAGTGATTTCCCCACCTTTCCCTCCCCTCCCTTATAATCATCAAAGATTGTTTCTTTCTGTGTGTAAACCTTTTCTTGAGTTTTTATAATAGTGGTCTCATACAGTACTTGTCCTTTTGTGACTGGCTTATTTCACTCAGCATAATGCCCTCCAGATTCATCCATGTTGTGAGATGCTTCATGGATTCATTATTGTTCTTTATCGTTGTGTAGTATTCCACTGTATGTACCATAATTTGTTCTTCCATTCTTCTGTTGATGGGCACTTAGGTCTGTATTTTTTTGCTATTGTGAATCATGTTGCAATGAACATGGATGTGAATATGTCTATTCATGTGACGGCCCCATCAACAATTTTAAGATACATCCCAATTTTAAAGATGATAAAATGTAAGCAACTATGTACCTCAGAATTGATTAAATATGGTAAATATTTTTACTAAGAGCTCCTATGTTTTAAAAGATAGCTTCATTTTCCTTCTGAAAAATTTCTAACTAGGATATTTTTGGTTCTGTACAAAAATTGCCATACCTTTCATCAAAATGTTTCTGCTTTTGTACTCTCCCTAGAGATTTAGGTCTTTACAAAATCTCATACATGAAATATAGGTGTCAGCTCACCATAACCTTGACTTATTTGGCAAAATTATCTATTAATTGAAATAAAATGTCAAACCTCATTTAGCATCAAGAAAATACAAAGCCTGAAAGAGATAAACCAGGTACCACTCCAGTGTTCAAAGACTAAAGAGACCTTGGAGTCACTCTGTCCAATGCCCCATTTAATACAGATATCCTTTGAAAGACCTGAGCAATCCCTATTTCCATTTTCTAGATTGTTTTTACTTGAGGAAAAATATTTTGTGAACCTTTTTGTCCTGGAAAAGAAAAGGACACTAAAAAAAAAAAAACAAAACAACCTTTTTCCCCTAATTTTCCTCACTTTGGCACCAGGAAGATCTTGATCTCAGGTTTAATGGAGACAGTAAGATAAGTTGCTGCAGATAGATTCTGTTGAAAATACAACACAATGGAGAGGCATCACTGGACTGGCCCTCAGAAGGACTAGTTTCTAGTCCCAGTGTGACCACTGACTGACTGAGAGACCCTTAGTAGAAGTTGCTCAGTTTCTGGGCCTTGGTTTTTTCTCCTATAAAATAATTAACTGAATCATTTACATGAGACCAAAAGGGCAACAGCTGCCCAAAAGCAAAGATGAGAAGGCAGGTAGGGACAGGAAAGCCAGACGACTGGAATGGGGAACTCAGGGTGGTAATGGGGAAAAATGCTGACATACTGCAGGGATTGCAACCAATGTCATGGAACAATATGTGTATAAACTATTGAATGGGAGACTAATTTGCTCTGTAAACCTTCACCTAAAGCACAATAAAGATAATTAAATGATTTTTATAACTCTTTCAGTCTAAATTTTCTGATCTATAAAAATTAAGATGCAATACCCACTCCTGGATGAAAATACAGGACAAAGCAGATCAAATTTTGAAAAACTCTGCATTTAGCTTTGTAATTTCTCCTAAAAATTGTATGTCGGCATTAAATGAAACAGTTGAACTCTACAAAAGTCTCCTTAATTTAGGGTAGCCCACAGGAGGAGGCAAGAGTAATATATTACAGCACACTTAGACCAAAATTTAAGTGTGCTGTAATATATTTAAAGAAAAAGAAAGGAAACTTGTAGCCATTCTACAAGACTGGCAGTATTTTCTGTATAATGATGGGGAGTGGGGGATGCAGAGGGGCAGGGAGAAAAATGTCGGAAGAGTTTGTCACCTTTATTCTCTAATATGGGGCAGAGGGAGGGCAGGGGTACTGCACAAAGCAAGTGCCCAAGTCACATAAATCTATTTTATTTTCTAGACAGGCATAATTTAATTAAAAGTATAACTGTGTAAGTACTATTATCCCTTTTTTGTTTAATCTATGAATTGTCCTCTCAAGTGCTATGATTAGGTTTAAGAACATAGCTGACAGGGTAGTCTAACCGATTCCTGATTGACAATGGTTTAAAGTTCCTAACATCTTGAAATATTGTAACCTTTCTCTTTAATTAAAAATATACATATCGAAGAAAGCTGGTTAAAAATGTAAAATAATGAGTGGCTTTTCTATTTTTCAAAACACTATAAGTATGGTAAAGGGCCATTAGAGTTTACAAATTGAATATTCTCACAAGTTAATAACCTTAAAATTGGTTTCTTATAACAAATACTTTGTTGTCTGATTATCATCTCATGATATTATTAGTGTAAAGTGCAGAAAAGTTCTCTAAATAAGATTTTTAAGTTCTGCAATAGATACTATAGCCCGTGTGTATGTGATGCCGAGGTTCAAAAAATTTAAAGGGTAGAGATGATGTAAAAAGGATCCCTAGTTGAGCAGTGGTTAAAGCATGCGGCTAGTAATCAAAAGGTTGGCGATAGGAACCCACCAGCTGCTGTGCAGAAGAGAGATGCAGCAATCTGTTTCCATAAAGATTTACCCTCCTTGGAAACGCTATGGAACAGTTCTGCTCTGTCCTCTAGGGCCACTATGAGTCAGAATGGACTTGACAGCAATGGGTATACTAGGAAGATCAGAGGGCAATGGCAGGTGATAAATCATTGCCTTTTGAGTATTATATACAAAATATGATCCTAAAGTAATCTGACTTTCTAAGCAAACATTTCAGAATTTGTACATCCAAGGGAGTATTATTCTGTTCAAAGTAAACACCCACGTTGCCATTGTTCTAAATATTTCTAAAATTCATTTATTCATTCAACAAACATTTTAATGATACGTCAGACACTATGCTAAGTGCTGCAAAAACAAGGGGACGTGAGATGTGATCCCTATGCTCAGAAAGTTCAGAGTCTATTGAGAAAGCCAGTAATTCAAACAGAAAAAATATTAAAAATATGACATACTGAAAACAGAGCCATAAGGTGTGTCTGAATGATTAGGAAAGGCTGCTCTTGATGTATGAACTGGTTCTCACAGGAGCAGGATTTGATCAGGAGAAGCAAGAAGGTCAAAAAGAAGGAACAGCTATGACAGGGCCGGGCACATTCAAGGAATGAAAACCACACTTAGAGTCAATCATGGTACAGTCTTTTGAATATCTGTAGAGATGGGGAATCTTTATTCTTTGAGCCAAGCAAGGATTAGGAAGAGTGGCACTAAGAGAATAAGATGGGCGGTTAGGCTGAGCAATATCATTTGTGGTCAGAATGAGAATGGCTTGCATGGATTTGGAGGTGAATTCCAAAGATGGGCTCTAAAATCTCCTGAACAGTAGGTGTGTTCTTGAAATAAGCTTAGAAATTTGCTTCCACTGCTGTATTCCTGGCATCCAGAACAGTGCCTAACACACAGTCAGAACTCAATAAATATTTGTTGAATGAGTAAACACACTAACCCACAAGATAAGATTCATTTGTATATCATAAGAACAACGGATATTTGATTAGTTCTCAAGGTGTTTTTCCATCACCATCATACATAATGGATATTTATTTTAAAAAAAGAATCTTATTTCTTCATAATCATAATTCATATTTTTCTGACTTACTTTTTTCTCCATTAATCTGTGAGTTCTTTGAGGGCTCCGACTCTGTTTCATTTAGCTTAACATCCCTAGTACTAACAGTAATAGTAACAGCTAAGTTGTACATAGTATACTATGCGTCAGATACTATTCTAAATGCATTACACATATAAACTCACGTAATCCTTACAAACCATGTCAGGTAGATACCATTATCATTCCCACTTAAGAGATGAGAAAACTGAGGCATAAAAACCAAAAAACCAAACCCGCTGCTGTCGAGTTGATTCCGACTCATAGCGAAGAGAGCTACAAATACTTGTCCTCATATGACTAATAAGTGGTATGGAGTTCCTGGGTGATACAAATGGCTGCCAACTGAAAGGTTGAAGGTTTGAGTCTACCCAGAGCCATCTCAGAAGAAAGGTCTGGCAATCTGCTTCTGAAAAATCTGCTGTTGAAAGCCCTACAGAGCGCAGTTCTACTGTGACATACATGGGGTCGCCAGGAGTTGGAGTTGACTCAAAGGCAATTGGTTGTAAGTGGCAGAGCTAGGGTTTGAGCTCAAGAAGTTTGGCTCCAGGATCCATTCTTAATAACCTTTCTGCTAGTGCTTTGTACTGTTCCTGGCATATAAAGATATTCATTAAATATTTGTTGAATAAACAAATTCTCTCCCCTTGTAAGTAACTATAACCATAAAAAAGAAAAGCATTTTTCCCCACCTAGCAGTGGAAGTTTCCATGCCCCAGAGGTCAGCTTTGCCTAGTCATTTTTTGTTAGCATTCCTAATATTCACAAGCAAATCAGGTGACTCATATAGCAATACAAAACCAAGATTCAGCAACAGTCATAAAACTATACCTTCTAGTTCACCAATTTTTTTGGCAAAAACTTTCAGTTGTTTTTTCAGTTTCCGGACAGTCTTATCCTGTTTTTCAAGTTGTTCCATTAAATCCTAAAGATCAAAATGAAAAATGAAAATATCAAAATAGGCTTTCTAAAATACACCGAGGAACAGCACACACAAAATCACAAAAAAACTGCACTGTTAGTTTTACATTAAAGCTCCAGAAAAGCTCGTGGGTGGAGCCACCACCTGGCTAAAAGTGGCAGGCATGGGAAATACAGCTACAATAAAAGCCAGTTGTTAAAATACACAATGCAGTAAAATCCTTTACAGCGTGATCGGTAGCAAGCTTGCTGCAGAGTCTTTTCAAGTAGACTCCATATTAATACAGCGATAAAATACTTGTAAAATGTACTGTTATTCCACTGGAATGTTTTACACCAGAGGGAATAGACAAAAATAAATTTGGATGCATGCACAAAACATTTTGTGGGAAGTTTTAAGGATGGATGAACTTTGGTAAGGGCTTTTGACTGACATCCCAGGTGTGTGAATCACTGGTCTCCGTTAGACCCACCTTTGGAGATGCTAAAATTATCCCTATAACTTAAGAAAAATTCAGAGAATTAAAAGATAAATTGAACATTTAAGCACAGGGAATAAGATAAAGAGCAGTTTGTTGACCTAGGACCAAAGTGGCAGGTGGCATAACATACCCATAATATTGAGTGATATAATTTTGCTTTTAGAAAAAAAAAAAAAAAGGCAATTCTGAATGCTTTATGCAAAAAGAAAAAAACAAAAGAGGTACATTCAAGAGGGTAAAAAAAAAAAATCTTGTGATTATTGATTGGTTTCTTGTTTAATAAAGAATTCTCTCAAATGACTGGCACAGGTAAAAGGTAAACATAGTTAAGAAGAACGTGAACACAGCAGACTCAAAAAATCTTAGAAGGAAAATGAAGCAAAGATATTTGTGGTTGTATTTGGATTATGGATTAGAAAAGCATTTAAAAAGCACAAATACTCACCCATTCTCCAGTTTAGACAAGGGCAGATTTAGATATTAGACCAAAAGGAATATTCAAAAGGCATAGTTGCTAACATTTCAAGTATCTGGTTGGGCTTCTTAGATTTTACTTTATCTTTCAAGTCACATTTTGCTTCCATCACACTGTAAGCCTAGTGTTAATAACAAGCAACAAGACAATGGACACAGGACACTGACAGAGGTAACACCACTGGCTGAGAAGGCTGTGAGGAGAAACAGGCTTTGTGAGTTTTTGAAGACTTCCTGGGAAGGGGCAGGCAGCCAGTGTGCTCACCAGATACAGAGCCTAGAAGGAGCCAGAAAGACAACGGAAAAGCAGTCTGGATTTACATACAATCATCCGTTTGTAAAGTGAAATCCGATATGATTGATACTTCTTAGGGTCATCTGCATATAATTCCTCAAAATACTGAAAAAAATAGGCACAATGGATATTTGTTTTTCTCTGTGTCTTTAAGGGGAACGCTACCTCTCAGCAAAATCGATTTAAAATATTTTAAAACACAAATAATGAAACTGTATATAATACTCACAAGGCAATGATTTATCACCTGCCATTGCCCTGTGATCTTTCCAGTATACCCATTGCTGATGAATCCATTCTGACTCATAGTGGCCCTAGAGGACAGAGCAGAACTGCCCCCACAGGGTTTTCAAGGCTGTGAATCTTTACAGAAGCAGACTGCCACATCTTTCTCCCAAGTAGCAGCTGGTGGGGTGCCAACCTTCCCGTTGGTTAGCAGCTGAGTGTATAACCACTATGCCACCAGGACTTCTTTTAGATGATTCTAATTAATATTATTATTATTTTGTATGATCATCAAGAAAAAGAAAAAGAAACAGACTATGGCCAAGATGCCAGTGTTCAAAGGCTGTCATTTCATTCCTCAGCTCCACCTTTCCCTCCTAGCCTCCCCCACGTATCACGTTCAAAAAGTTGCTGGGCTTTTTTGCTGCCAGCAGTAGCAAGAGCGGGGAAGGTAAGTAAAATGTCAGTGTACTGGCAGGAGAAACAGCTGACCCAAAAAACTTTCTCCCTCAATACAGGCAAGCGCACTAACTAGATTCTACAGTTTGGAAATTAGAGGCTATTTTCATATTAGCTATTAAAAAGAGTCAAGCAAATTAATACTGCAAACAAAGTTGCAAGGGAAATGTTTAATCAATTTAGTGAGCAAATCTGGAGATCTAACTACAAAATGGGAAAGAGGGATTAGGTTCCACAAGCTACCCAGAAGCATCTTTATTTCATGGTTTCACCTTGTTTTTTAAAAACAATGATTTATAAGCGCAGAATTTGTATGCTGATCAAACATTATTGTATTATTCATATAATTATCAATTCTTAGCCATCAAAGCACAGTTAGTTTAAGGAACAATATACCTGAGAATAATAAAACATTTCAAAAATATTCTGTGATTCAGAAGAATTTCCTCCACAGATTACTGAGATTTCAGTCTTTGGAAAGAGTCCAAATACTGCCCTAATCCTCCTTTCCTGCTCCCACAGTGGCACCTCAAGTAGAAAGCTGTCTTCAGAGGGACAGACAATGAAAAGAATACTTTTGAGCTCTGCTTCTAATTCATATAAAAGATGGCTGAATAATGACACCAGAAAACTATCTGTAATGTAAATTATCACTAAAGGAGTAAAGGAGGGATGATCCAGATTGTCAGAGAAAATTCAAACTATTTTATTATGGGCCATTAAAATCCTTAACTAAAAAAAAAGGAGAAGATACAAATCACCATCACTAGTCCTAAACAGCTTTTGTCAAAACCAAACTGATGATACAATATAGATTTTATATAGAAATGTGGAATTATAACTTTTCAATGATTTTTAATATAATGAATATATTTCTCAAACTTAAGTTAATAAAAAACTGCATATTTATAATAAAAGTTATGTGATTAAGAAAGAAATATTTTAGAACATATTTTCTGTAAAAATAAGAGAGAGAAAAAAAGAATCAGAAAGGAAGAAAAAACTTGGACTTAATGAATCTCCTCATTCACTGTACAACTCAAGTTCTGTTACAAAGAATAAAAAAGATGTAAACCTGAATTCTGATGACCCTCCTCTTGGTCCTGGGAGCTCCACCCAAAGTCAAAAGTACCCTGTTGGTTCTGCCAATCACCTTCCCTGACCTCAACTCAACTCCTGTTTGTCCATGGCCTCCAGCTGCTAGAGATGGTGGGATATTCTTGGTGGTTGCTTGGGGACCAAAGGTAAACAAAGCCTTTCCTCAGTCTCTGTCATGGCAATCACATAACAAACCTCCTGGCATGGTAGATAATCTGCAGCTGAGGTGAAAGTACCAGATCACCTGAATTCTCCAGGGCAGTAAAAAAGCTCAGGGTGCAGTTGGATGGCTATCTTCTAGGCCTTCCAAGTTAGGCATGAGAACCTCAGATGCTCAAGAGCCTTCTGTGAGAAACATAATCCGTACCCACGCCTTGTTCATCTCTATCAACACAGCAATATCTTCTTGACTCTGTCTCTCCTGGCATACGAGGGTAACAAGTGTGGGGTGGTGAGTTTTTCCCAGCAAGAAGATATGTGTGATTAAAAAAAAACTAGGACCTCAGGGCAGGTATCGGCTCTGAGTGCTGACGAGTGTATGGGGCCCTGACCATCTCCTTACCAAGTTTTCATTGGTCAGCCGAGTGATCTCGTGCTGCAGGCTGGCCTCGATGCGTGCCTCTGGAGGCAGCTGTAGGTTCTGGGCCAGGAGCTGTTGCTGCCTGTTGTTCTCCTCCTTCAGGCTCTGGATCTCCCCACGGAGGGCCTCGGCCTCATTGTCATGGCTCCTCTTCTGTGACTGGAGCTGGGATTCCAGGAGCCTGGGAAGAAGCCACACAGGTAGGAAGAGGAGATGACACCCTGGAGTCCCCTGCCTAGGGGGTGCAAGGCATTGTGCTCATTTGTGAGGGTAGGAGCAGCAGACACTTTGGTTTCCACGTATCTTCTGATTTGGTTAAAGTCAAGCAACTCAAGCAAAGGGCAGCAGTGGAAACGCATGTTCTCACACTGTGTCTGTCTGAACATGGGCCCTGCTACAAATATAAAGTGCTCAAAGGCCCTAAGGAAACCCTGGTGGCATAGTGGTTAAGTGCTATGGCTGCTAACCAAAGGGTTGGCAGTTCAAATCCACCAGGCGCTCCTTGGAAACTCTATGGGGCAGTTCTACTCTGTTCTCTAGGGATTGGAATTGACTCAACGGCACTGGGTTTGGTTTTTTTTGGTTAAAGGCCCTAAGGACAGGACAGTTTAGCTCTTTCGAAAAGTTCACAGAAGTGATGACTAAAATAAATCAATTAAAAGACACTATCTTTGCCGCAAAATACAGAAGGCCAGATTATAGCCTCCCATTTATTACAACTAATTAAATGTGTATTTAAGAATTTCAGAGCTGTTAATTTCAGGCAGAGAGTGGGACCAGGGTCCCAATTTTATTTTCTACTCTTATCTCTGAAGTACAGAGAGGCTGGGGCACTACTTTGAAATATATATGGATTTACCAAAATCTAGACATATAGTTCTGAAGTTTGCTTAAATATACACATGGAGACATATATATTAAAATTTATCATCTCTCTCTCCATACGCTTATATGTCAGTAACAGAATCTTAACAAGACATGTTTTTAGAATATAAAGATCAGTAGGACAACACCATGGTTACTGCTTCTCCACGCAAACATGGGCTGTGCCCATGAGGAGACCAGAACGCTGGCAGTGACGGCACGACAGTCACCATACCCTCCCTTTACCATCACCCCCATTTCTACACGAACTCCTTTTCCAAACACTAAACAAAGTTATGGTTAGGTATCAACTAGAATGAAGAAAGAAAAGACATTCTTTTATTCTAATCCCCTTGGTTGCCAATTGCTCAGTAAAATTTAGTGATGCCACTGAGAGCAAATTAACAGTGGACGAAGTAGTTTAGTGATTACAATATCTCAATAGAACTTAAAACTATAACAACTCGAAGTTTATGACAATGGTTTATGATTAGAATAAAGCAGAAAAAGCAGAAGCCCCTTGAACAAACAGAATATTAAGTATTTTTAAAATTTAATTACCAAAGTGGTATTTTTATGAGACTTTTAGACATAAATGTCACTACAGCAGCTGAGTGTTAGAAAGGTGTTGCTGTTTCAATTTTACTTGCTTTCCCCTAAACATTTGCCATGTGGAGTTTGAGTAATTACTCTGAACTGCAGCAATACAAGAAACCACAAATCTGAACTTCACAATAACCACATAGAATGCAAAATCGCACACTTAATATTGCTTTCAGGCAGTATGATGGTAATATACAACAATGTAGCCACGTTGCCATAGGCAGCCTATTCTGTAGATTGATCATTATCCCAAACAAGAAATCACTGCCTAAATAGTAGAACATTTGGGTTCTTAGTTGTAATGTTTCATTTTTTGTTTTCTTCTAATTCCTAGAGAGAGAGATGCACTAATTTTATGCTCTAGGAAGTATCCTTCACTTCTGGGAGGTAATTCTTGTATCCATTATCAATAACTTTCAGCTTTAATGGCATCCCTTAGTGGAGAAAACTTTTAAGAAAGTGTTTGGCTGAATGCTGTTTTATTGAAACTAATTTACCCAGGAAAACAATAAATGCATAAGAAATACAGGCGTTAAAGTCAGTAGGCCACTGTTAGTAAGAAAAACAACAAATTAATAATATTCCATCTTGGAGGAGACAAATATAACCTGTTGGCTTGGTTTAACCCTTCATAAGCCAGCCACAGCTCTCCATCCTCATTCAACTCACGGCAATCCATAGCAGACGATCTTCCATGCAAAATGAACAACAATGCAAAACACAAAGGGATACAGGATGGTAATGAGATGATGATGGTCAAGAGCAGCACGTGGCATTTAAATATTTTATTAAGCAAATAAGATTGTTTTTATTAAATACAGGTGACTTTAAGACAATACCACAAAAATATTTTCTGGTTAATTAAAAAATGTGTATTCAATATCATCACATAAAATGGGTTGAAATTAAAGCAAAATAATCAAGGTTCTAGAGCTATTTTACCTGCAAAATAAGGAATGACTGAGAAGGTGTGAAAGAAGTTCTGTTTTTAATATTTTAATCATTCATAAGAGTAATCTTATTATGTTACATCTTAGATTAGACATTAATCACGACAGACACATAAGAGAATGAAATCTTTGGCTGTTCTCTTTCTGTGGCAATCTCCATAATCCACTTCATAACAAAGTTCTAAGTCTTCTGGATACGAGCTTGATTTAGTTTAAAAAATCTGATTTCCCAGTTAAAATATAATTTAAAAAAATTTTATTGGAGTTTAGTTATAGGTAAGGATAGGTCCAGGTAAGGATAGGTTCAAAGTTCTCAGCTTTTGAGACATGGCTTTAAAATTTTTTTCATGTGTCAAAAAATTAATTTAAAATCTGGAGAAACTACTATTAGAGATAATGACTCCAGATATCTCATAATCTCTCTTCACACTAAGCTTCAATTACTGAAAGCTGCAGCTGCAGCTGGCCCTCCAAATTTTACAAACTACAATACTGAATAACAAATTAAATTGACTCCCCAAGGCATCTAGCACTGAGCAACTGGTGTGCTTCTCAAGGTAGCCTTGAGGCTAAAACGCTAAATCTACAAAACTGTCTTCCCTTGATGCAGAGAATATTTTCCTAACACCTCTAATTACCAATAATGCTACCTTATATTATAAATGAGATTTTAACTGGGAATACATTGGAAAGCTTGGATTCCCTTTAAAGGTCAGCTGATGTCCAATAAAGCAATGCATAAAAGCTTTGATTTACTGTACAAGGGGCTGGCTCGAAGGCTAAAGATCAAGAGGACTAAGGCAAAATGAATAAAAAAAAGATCCAACTTACCTGTTTGTTTCTTTCAAACCAATATATGCTTGTGCTATTTCTCCTTTATCTTTCATTTTCTGTACATCTTCCAAGAGTATTATGGAATCTGTCATTGTATTCTGAAGGGGGAAATGACACATTTCCACATTAAGATCCAACTCAGAAGCTTTGGATCACATACATTTCATTTCTCCAGAAAAGGTGGGAGGGGCGGTTATGGAGCCCTGGTAGGTCAGTGGTTAAGAGCCCAGCTGCTAACCAAAAGATCAGCAGTTTGAATCTACCAACCACTCCTTGGAAACCCTGTGGGCAGTTCTACTCTATCCTATAGGGTAGCTATGAGTTGGAATTGACTCTATGGCAAAGGGTGTTGGGTGGTGCAAATGGTTAAGCTCTGGACTAACTGAAAGGTTAGCAGTTCTAACCCACCCAGAGGCACCTTGGAAAACAGGTTTGGTGATGTGCTTCCAAAATGTCACAGTCTTGAAAAGCCTATAGAGCAGCTCTACTCTACACAGATGAGGTCGCCTATGAGTTGGAATTGACACAACAGCAACTAACAAAAGCATGTGCTCCATTACACCTCTGCCCCACCCATCAGGCTTAGCTCTGAGTAACTATGGAGGAGAGGGTGGTACAGGTGAGAAAGAAGCATGCTGATACCCTCTCTTGATAACCCCTATGACAGAATTATTAAGACTCTAGAGTATCACTGCACTGGCTGTGTATATTTTGTATCAGGTTAAATAAATATGTAAATCAACTTTGTATAAAGGGTAGAGCATTAGAAAAATAACCAGGCAAGAACAATGAAACATTTATTAAATGTAATGCACAAAGCTGTTCTTTCTACTACAGTCATGCATTGCTTAAGGTCCGCCCACGACATGCTCTGTGAAATAGAACGTTAACATGATTTGGACGTCGCGCGAACACCATATTATGTACAGGCAGTCCTTGGGTTATGTCCCACTTACAGACAACTCATATTTAAGTACGGACTGTCAGAAAGCCTATTATATTAAATATTTGAGTTAAATATATACAACGGTCCGTAATAAGAACGCATGCACTACTTTGTGAGGCTCAGGAAAACATTGTGTGGTTTGGAAGTGTTTTTAAGTGTTATGCCCACTATATCCTGATCTCTGATCGGGATTTTTGAACTTTGTTATAACTTTATGGGACCATGGACATATATGAGGTCAGGCTTCCCCGAAAGGGCATTATGTGGCGCGTGACTATACTTACCAACCAGTTAGAATGAAACAAGCACCCCAATAAAACACTAAAAGTTTGACATAAAGTTCATTTTTCCATTAAAAACTCAGTACAAATAAGGTGGTGTTCAGATGATATGCTTCAGCAAAATTACAATTTTTTTTTTCTCATATCTTTAAAAAAAAAAAAAAAAACAAATGGAAAATGGAAAGAATTTAGCTTCCTATAAATATCTACCATCTGCTGTTATTCAACTTTTTTCTTGTACAGTATAGCATGGTACATAAGCTTTCAAATTAAACATCTGGCAGGTCAGAATTACTAATGATTTTATGTAAATGCCTTTTCTGCCACCATTTTTACTTCCTTTTTTATTTCTTACTTTTGGTCTAATCTGCCTGACAACAATGTAATTTCAAAATCTTCCTTCTACTCAGCTACTCTCTACCTCTCCTAAACATCAAGGAAAGAATGAACAAGAATCACTGCTTTACAGCTTTTTAAAGAATAATATACTTTAGAACCCAATGGCCCATCCTGTTTGTCTAAACAATAAATGTCTGGTCCTTTAGTCAATGTTTGCTCTAAAGTCAAGTCTCACAATGAAGTGGACTTAATAGAATCACTTCAAATGCCATAATCTTAGAGACTAGTTCCAAGAGAACTTTACTGCCAACTAGAGCCCTATAAAAATAAAGAAATACAAATGCTTGCTTTTGAATCTCAATATTTATAACAAACATCCTTAAAAAAAAAAAAAAACTTTTCCCCAAATGCTGTCCTTTTGTGAGTTTATAAATGTCTATTGAGAAAACCAAATAAAATCTGATATGAGCTACCAACACAGAACTTATACTGAATTTAAAAATTTTTTCTCATAAACAGCATATATAGCATTTCTTTAAAAAATATTTTATAAATATGCTACTACATATTTCATAGAGAATTTCTTTTTTCTCTCTCCCTGAAAGGCAGAAAATCTTTCTATTCCATAAAGAGCCATACTCAAATTTCTAAGATCCATACATAATAACTTTTGAAGACCCAAGCTTCTATATTAAATGATGCTACATGTGTTCTGATACCTGAGGATCTACATGGCCCGGTTTTGAACTTTTAGTAAATTGGGTAACTTGGCCTATCTAACCAGTTCAAAAGAAAGATAGGCTTCTTAGTATGCTGTTGTCCTAGGTAGTAAGTAGCCAGGCCCTTCCTCATCCTGCCAGCCTTAGCTAAGAAGTAGTGGGAAGAGGATGCGGGTGGCGGGGGAGCAGAAAGGGTGCTATTGGGCTTGGATCACCAGAATTAGAAAGTTCCTAACTCTGCTCAGTGTTTGTCTCCCCAAGCCAATGACCAGAGGTTCTTAAAGAATTGCACCATGTAGGAAAATCCCAGCATATCTGTCACTCAATAGCTGAAACAAGATGTGGTAGAGAAATCCAACTTTGTAAACTCATCAGGAGCTACTCTGCATTCCAGCTACGGATCCTAGCTCAGAGAAATGGCAGGGGCAGTGAGAAAGTGCTCAGCTCTTCAGACTCCTCCTCATCCTTGGCCAACAAACCCACAGCTCGTAGAAATGAGAGCTCCACAGAGCCTGCGCTCTTGAATGCATTCCAAGTTAAGGCTCCCTCTCCCCAGCTTGTGGGAAGCCCACTATAACTAGTAGAAGGAGTCACAGAACTAGCTGTGCGTTAGAAATCATGAAGACCCCTCCATGATCCAGACTGGAGCCTAGCACATCCATTATTTTCCACTGACTCCCCAAATAGGAAGGAGTCAAATACAAAATTAATCTGCAAATATCAAAATAGACTCTGGCCAGAAAGCATCAATCAAACACACTGGAGAACACCTATAAACTAAAATTAGGATTAAAGAGAAGTATTTACTCAACAACAGAAGGACAAACAACTCAATTTAAAGATGGACAAAGGACTTGAACAGACATATCTCTAAAGAAGATATAGAAAAATACAAATGGTTAATAAGCACATGAAAAGATGCTTGAGGTCATGAGTTTTTAGGGAAATGCAAGTTAAAACCACAATGAAGTATCACCTCACACCCACTAGGATGACTATTGTCAGAAAAACAGAAAACAACAAGTATTGATGAGGATGTGGAGAAACTGGAAGCCTTGTACATTGCTGGTGGGGATGTAAAATGGTGCAGCCACTAAGGAAAACTGTGGCAGTTCCTCAAAAAGTTAAACATAGAATTCATTACGTGACATTACACAACCCAGATATTCCACTCCTAGGTATATATTTGAGCCCTGAAAGCAGGGACTGAAACAGATATGTGTATACCAATGTTCACTGCAGCATTTTTCACAAAAGCCAAATGGTGAAACAACCCAAGTATCCATCAACAGATGAATGGATAGAGAAAAATGTGGCATACACATACAATGGAATATTATTCAGCCATAAAGAGAAATGAAATTTTGATATCTACTACGACATGGATGATCCTTGAAAACATTATGCTGAGTGAACTAAGTCAGACACAAAATGACAAATATTATATGATCCCACTTACATGAAATATGTATCTAGAACAGGCAAATACATAGAGACAAAAAGTTACTAGTGGTTACCAGGGCCCGGGGGGAGGAGGAAATGGGAGTTATTGCTGAAGGGGTACTGAGTTTTTGTTTGGGGTGACTGAAAACTTTTGGAAATGGATAGTAATGGTAGCACAACATGGTGGATGTAATTAAGGTTACTGATTATATACTCAAAAATGGTTAAAATGGCAAATTGTTTTGTTATAAATATTTCACATTAATTTAAAATTTTTTAAAAAGAGATATATTTACTCAAAACTTTTAAAAGCTTATAATTACCTTGTCATCCTGAACATCACAAGTCAGCAAGCACAAGGAAACAAATGGAAAAAAACAGTAAATGCTTAGTTCCATAAATTCCACAAATGAGTCCTCATCATAACAGATAAAACTGCAAAAACACCCATGAGTTGTTTCTCCTAAAATGAGCTCTGTAAATAAACTAAAATTCATGGAACTGGCATGAGGTGGACATTAATGTAAACTTATGTGATGGCAGTTCTTATCTCTCAGGAACAAGTGCTTGAGATTCTTTTTGAGATGTTTCGTTTTTCTGGTTGTAAAACATGGTAAAATACTTGAGAGAATGTCCCTCCTGTTAAGTACACGGATGAAATTCTTACCCTAGGTCTGTGAGAGTTACTGTAATGCCCCAGCAAAGCCTCCTGAAATCCTTGTGGATGTGGAGCAGACAAGCGAGCCCTGGCTAGGCTCACTCGGTGTCATCCACCACTGTCCTGCAAAGCAGTTGTGAAATGGCGTGCCTCCCTGGCTGGAAGCTGAGTGGGACAACACAGCCCTGGGGTGTCTGAGAGGTCTGAATCAGTGTCATGGGCATTTTTCCTAGGAGAACACAAGACTGCTGAGACAGAAACAGACTGGCCACTGCTGCACGTAGGCTGGGAGCTGGGAGGTAGGGGGTTTGGTTAGACAGGGCCAGTCTAGTAGAGGATAGAGAGCAGCGGTATTCATAGGATATGTGAGCAGGGTAAGTGAGGGTGTGTGACGCCAGAAGTACATGTTCTCTTAGCTGCATTGTTTTTATGTACCTTGGTTCATTTTCTTCTCCTTTCCCTTAACTTTTACTACAATACTTGGTGAGAATGCCAGTTTGTCACAAGAGAAGCAGGGAAAGGAATCTTGATTGTGACTCTGGTCCAGTCAGCACACACGGGTCTTGTTTCTCAAGGCCCAACCATAGTCGTAGACCTGGGATTCAATTGTGACCATCCCCAGGAAGGTGACAAGCCAAAATGGAGAGTCCCTTTCTGGAACTCTTCTCATTTCAGACTTAAAGGGCTTATGATCTGTTTAATAAAGAAGTCCATTTCTTTATATTAACTCTACTTGCTACTGGGACTTTTTCTAAGAGTACTTAGTCACAAATCTCATGTTTAGCTTTTGATATTTTCTGGATGAGTAAGTTGCCTTTATCAAGTCCAAACATATGCCCCAGGTACAGAATCTTAATCACATGTAGAAACGCCATTTCTAAGAGGAGTACTCTCAGACTTTTCAAGCATCCAGTCCGTTACACATTACGGACATTTTTTATGTGGCAGGTCATGCAGTTGGGGTCTTGACTGCTTTAATTCCTGGTAACTGTATGCTCATGTGAACGGACACAGGCCAGGTTTTCAAGTTATTACTCAGATATTCCCTGTGACGGCAAATGACAAAAAGGTCCATTTTTCATCACCATACAAGTGTGTTTGGTCTCAAATTACCAGAGGATAGGAAAGAACTTCAAATGGCATCTAGATCCCAATGTTTGGGTCCTTTCTGTTGCACCCCTGAACGCAGCCCCTCCCAGCTGGACAGCTCCCCTATTAAACAGAATCCCTGAAGTGAGCAGTAACCATTTCCACGCAGCTTCCACTCACTGGAAACCCTGGTGGCATAGTGGTTAAGTGCTACGTCTGCTAACCAAAGGGTTTGCAGTTTGAATCTGCCAGGCGCTCCTTAGAAACTCTATGGGGCAGTTCCACTCTGTTCTATAGGGTCACTATGAGTCGAAATCAACTCGACGGTGCTGGGTTTGGTTTTTGGTTTTTCCACTCACTGATGCCATTTCTGACCTTTTCATCTGTTAGTTACCTTTAATAGCTAAACAGGCTATTTTCAATAAATAGGTTTAAAGTAGCATTTAATGCCTCCCACTCACAGCAAGGCAATTTTTATATTTTATAATATAATATAATATAATACAATATAATATATAATATAATAGTATAAATATATTTAATAGTATAGGATTTTTGTATTTTACTTTAGATTGAAATTTATTGTGGCCTGATTATTTTCAAAGATTCATTTTAAAAGCCCTTTGCTCATAAGTGAGAGGTGAAACTTTGACGGTCTTTTGGGATTTCACTCCAACTGGCATGTTCGGCAGTTTTAAAACATTTGATTTTTTTTTAAAATGATGAGTCTGAAATTAGAATAAAAAAGTTCCTACATGTTTGCTTCATTATAAACTGGAAGAAAAGAATAGGAAGGAATGGAGGCCACTTCAGCCATTTGTTCATGCTTACCTTGGGTTGGATGGCCTCTTTTTGGCTCACCAGCTGAGACCTCAAGATGAGGACTTCCTCCTTGCGGACATCAAGCTCCTCACTCACAGAGGTCAGCTGGTCCATGAGGACTTGGTAGGCAGGAGCCCCTGGGGCAGTCACCTCTGGGGTACCCTTCTCACTGAGGGCCTTGCGTAACTCATTCAGCTCATTTTTCAGTTTTTTGTTTTCTGATTCTAGTTCTTGACGCTGTATGAAGAGACAAAGAAAAGTTCATTGCTGTCATTCTCAACTTTACACTGGAATGCTGAGCCTCCCCTAAGCTGGCAGAAGAATTCTGTTGGAAAAGATCATCGGGGCAACCATAGGGAATGGCTTCCTGTGTTCTGTTGAAAACTCTGTTCTGCAAATTAAGGAAGTTTTATATCAACGAGAACGCTCCTTAGAAGCAAGGATGGCGAGACTGCATCTTGCATACTTTGGACATGTCAGGAGGGATCAGTCCCTGGAGAAGGACATCACGCTTGGGAAAGTACAGGGTCAGCGGAAAAGAGGAAGACCCTCAACGAGGTGGATTGACACAGTGGCTGCAACAATGAGCTCAAGCATAACAACGATTGTAAGGATGGTGCAGGACCCGGCAATGGTTTGTTCTGTTGTGCATAGGGTCGCTATGAGTTGGAACCAACTCGACAGCACCTAACAACAACATATCAAGTGGAGTCGAGCAAGGTGAATGGTAGTTTGCTTCATCAACCCAAATTCCAGAGTAAAATTTATTCTAGGTCTGCCCAGGGTGTGTTCACAGGCCTGGAGAGATTACTGAGTTCCAAGAGGCGAATCTAGCCCAGTCCTAAGGAGCCCAGGTTTGTTCGGAAACCCTAGTGGTGTAGTGGTTAAGAGCTATGGATGCTAACCAAATGTTGGCAGTTCAAATCCATCACGTGCTCCTTGGAAGCCCTGTGGGGCAGTTCTACCCTAGCCTGTAGGGTCGTAGCAGTGAGAACTGGTTTGATGGTAACAGGTTGGTTGGTATAAGGGCAAGTCTGGGGGTTCAGTTTGTCACATATTTCTAATACATGGTTCAGAATGGGTAGTTCCTTAAAATCTTGAGTAAAAAAAAAAAAAACCAAACCCTTTGCTGTCAAGTTGATCCCAACTCAGAGTGACCGTATAGGACAGGGTAGAACTGTTCCATAGGGTTTCCAAGGAGCGCCTGGTGGATTTGAACTGCCAACTGTCTGGGTAGCAGCCATAGCTCTTAACCATTGCACCACCAGGGTTTCCAAATCTTGAGTAGTGACCTATTATTGCCTTTGTAAAGCAGAATGGAAAGGCCACCAAAATCTGAGGCTTTATCTTCTAATTTAAAAAAAAAATTACTGTAGTATTTAAATGGATACAATTCCCTTTAGTGTGTTGATAACAAATAATTTGTTTTTCAAGCTTCTTCACTGTGTGGCATGTTTTTAAAGTTGCTGAAAGAAACCTTGGGAGGTACAAAGGGAAGAGGTGCCACCTCTTCCTTAGCCATCCAGATGGGCACACACATCATTCACTCCCTCCATAGTTTCACATACTACTAGCCATTCTCATTCTGTCAGTTACCACTGTCCTCTCCACACACTGCTCAATCAATGGCAATGGGAACCCAAAAAGAATGGGACTGACAACAGAGCAAAAGTGTCACAAGATACTGGTTGAGAAACGGCTAAGCAGACATTTAAAAGCACTGTGGTGCCTTATTAGGCACATGACACAGGGCCTTGTGATAAGAGAAATGAGACACTTCTGTATAAGGATCAAATATTTTGCTGTTTCTTCTTAGAGAAGCAATCTTGGGTTTGTCACACCATATCAGACCTTTCATTATGTTTTTTAAAACTGAAGTCTTTTTGTTCCCTTGTTTAAGAACATGTAACTCTTCCTTTGATGAATTAATCCATTCTTATGTGACAATGAATGTTCTTTCACAGCTCTAGTCTCCCACCAACTGGTGATTAGGTTCATATTGCTCATTTCTATAACAGAAAATACATGAATGCCTTCATGTTGCAGCCTAAGCTCTAGTACAGTGCTTCCCGATCTTCAGTGTGTATCAGAATCACCCAGAGATCTTGTGAAAACACAGACTACTTGGTCCCATACCCAGAGTCTCAGATTCAGCAGGTCTGGGTTGAGGCCTGCAAATCTGCATTCCAAGTTACCAGGTGGTGCTGACACTCTGGTCTGGGGACCACACCTTGAGAACCACTGGTCTAACACTTGGGAACGTTGTTGTCTGGGCTTCATTTTTACTTGCTACAGGGAATGTCTCTATTTGTCCATTTTTGTGTGAGGCCGGCAAAAGGAGAAGAGCTGGAGAACAGATTCATACTCCCATTCCGTTGGCCTGTCCCATCATATCTAATGCCACAGTCATATCAGTCACGCACTTTGCCTCATCTGTCCAAACCACATGGGGAGGAATGAGAGGGACAGAAGAGAAAAGGGAGAGATATTTGTATATATAGTAAAGGTACTGGCCCTTGGCAAAATTGGCCAGGACACACATTTTGCCTTTAGCATTCATCCATTTTGCCACTGTGAATGCTCTTAGAGGCATAATTCAGGACCTGACAGTCCTGGTTCCATCATTCTGGAGCTTGCGCAGGCCTAGCCATAATTAACGTGTTCCTGACACTACCCACTGAAACTTATGTGCCCTGTCTCAATCTGGTCAGGCCAGATTCTCTGTGGTGCCCAAAATGATTCTTAACAATCCCAATTAAGCTAATGAACAGAACCATGAGAAGGCCTTCTTAGCACTCTGCATATCACATGTTTTTTTTTTTTTTTATTTTACTTAAAACAACAGAAATGTATTGTCTCACAGTTTGGGGGCTAGAAGTTTGGATTCAGGGTGTCAGCTGGGCCATGCTCTCTCTTTCTTGTCCCTCCCAGGTGCTGCTAGCTCCAGGTATTCCTGGGCTTGCAGCTGCAGCCTAACTCCAATTTCTGCCTCCAATGTCACCCCTCTGCCTATCTCTCTATATCTGTTTTCTGTTATAAGGACACTACTCAGATTGGATTAGGACCCATCCCTCTCTGGTATGACTGCATGTTAATTTAACTGATAACTTGGTGGGGTTCAGTGGTAGAATTCTCTCCTTCCATGTGGGAGATCTGGATTTGATTCCTGTCCCCATACACCTCACGTGCAGCCACCACCCATCTGTCAGCGGACATTTGCATGTTGCTATAATGCTGAACAGGTTTCAGTGGAGTTTTCAGACTAAGACAAACTAGGAAGGAAGGCTTGGCAATCTACTTCCAAAAAAATAGCCAGTGAAAACTTCATGAATCACATGGTCCAATTCCATTGTGCATAGGATCGCCATGAGTTCATGGCTCTAACAACATTTCTGAATAAGGTCACTTTCAAAGGTATCAGGGGTTAAGACTTTAACATATCTTTCTCGGGGACATAATTCAATCTATAACACCCTCCCTGGCTGATCTCTTATGGCTCTCCCTCAGCTTCTGCCCTGAGTGCACCCTGGCTCTTTTTTGCTATAGTAGATAGACTTTTTTTTTCCTGCACATTTTAACTGTGCTTTAGGTGAAGGATCACATGCATTTTAACACTAGTTCAGAAAATGCCCTGATCTATATTTATGGATGTGATCCAAAGGAGAGCAGCCTAGACCAGTGAAATGCCAGCAGGATGTTATTTTGGGTTGGGTGTGTCCTCCAGAAACATGGTTACCTATTCTGTGTATGAGTATGTTACCAGGATTCCAACTGATTCGTTTTGGTTTGAACCTCTTCTAAGAATTTGCATTTCCATCCCAGATACACTAAATCAGAATCTACAGTTTAACAAGATCCTCAGGTGATTCTTATGTATAATAAATTTTGAGAGCCACTGATCTACTAGTGGTTCTTAGATTTGGTCCCTAACCAGCAGCATTAGCATTGCCTGGGAACTTGTCAGAAATGCAAATTCTCAGCAGTGGTTCTAACCAGAAGGAACTGGTTCAAAGCCCTGATATGCTAATACACAAAACATATGTATTTAAAGTAGAGTTATCTGAAGGTATAATAAATGTTGATTCCACTAAGGACTAAAACTTGGATCAGGAGTTTGAATAACTGAGTCCTAATAAAATTTAATAAAAAAGCATTTTTTAAAAGCATAGATTCAAAAATGGCAGCAGAGGCTGTTGTGCCATATGATGAAGAATAACATGACTACAGGCATATTATAGTGCACTGAAGGTCTGGAGGTCTGAAAGTGGAAGGGCCCAACAGGGAAAAGGTGAAACTGTACTAGAATGGTGGCCCATCGGGCTTGCAGGCTGCATTCAGTAAAGGACAGAAATCCAGAGATTGCCAAGACCCTTGACTTCCATAACCCACTAAATTTACATCTACACTCTTGTCATCTGATCATTCTAAACTTAACAGAAACACATAGAAAGTTCCTCTGGCTCACATTTTAAAAGCTTGTTGAGCATTACCTGCCTAGTCACATGATTTGGTCTTCTAGACAAAGAGTAAAAAGGCAACAGAGAGTAAGAATAATAGAGATGATTCTTTTCCACTACCATTTTCTTTGTCCAGAGATATAAATACCATTCAAGTTGTATTTCTGTTCATGGAACAAGGGATTTATTTATAATTTACAAAGAGTAAAGGGATCCTTTAGGGGATTTAAAAGGTATGTGTGAATATATATATTTTTTGTTTGTTTATTGTAAAAATTAGTTTCTAACAAGTAATGATAGGAACCGAGGGTATTTTGGAAAGTTTCATGTAGTCTGGAGACCTGGATTCAGCCTCTAACATCTGATAGTAAATAATTTAATTGTTCTAAGCCTCAGTTTGCTAACCTTTAAAAAGGGAATAAAAAACGTATTTCATAGGTTGCAACGATGATTAAATGACATAAAGCTAAAAAAATGTTCAAACTATAAAATAAATACAAGGTATTATTAGTCAAATGTTTGTTAAATATCGGTAGAAGAGTTCTATCTTTAAGAGAAGGAGCTGATAAAAGTATTGTGGGTGTGAGCACAGTAGAGGACAGGTGTTCTCTTTGTACAAAGATGTCATATGGCCTGGAGAGGAAGCAGTAATCAGCAGTTCTGAACCACAGGAAGTGGTAAATCCAGAGGACAGAGTCCTATTGTAAATTATGTTCTAAATCACAGTACTATGAAATCATAGGTCAGGGACTAAACCTGAAGTAATATTACCGAAAAAACAAAAACTTCACGGCAATTTGGAGAGTGCCTAGAAATTCTCAAACACATGTAAAAGCTTTAAAATAGTATTGAGTTTCCGTATGTTATGTTGCGGCTTTTCTAATTTTTAGCTTTATTTGGTTGTAATCATAAACCTTAGTGTAATTTTCCAGCCATCCTAGAATATAATTTGCAAAGTCAAAAAACAGTAAAACATTGATGTGACAGTTAATTGTGCGTGTCAACTTGGCTAGCCTATAGTGCCTGTTGTTTAGTCAAACACTAGTCTAGACGTGGTTATGAAGTATTTACACATGATTGTATCACTGGGCCCAAGTAATGCAGGTTACCCTCCACAATGTCTGTGGGGCTCATCCAATCAGTTGAAAGCCTCAAGAACAAAAATAGAGTTTTCCCTGGGGTGTATTCTACCTCCAGACTATAAATGTACACTTTACCAGAACTTCTTCACTCTTTATCCTTTCTACCGCATGACCTATGGATTTTGGAACATAAAATTGCAGGAATCTCCAGGCTGTTGCTTGACCTACATATTTTGGACTTTCCAGTCCCTCACAATCACAGGAGCCAATTCCTTAAAATCAATCAATCAATTACTCCCACTCTCTCTATAGATCATAAAAAAAAAAAAATCATAGCCTTTATTAATTTCTACAGCCTCACATGGCAGTAACTGCACCTGTTACTGTTTAGACTGAAGTGTAGCTTGTATGAAATAGAATTTATAAAAGGAAACAACACAAGACTAGAAATAATATCTAGGCCTCCAATGTAACCTCCAGCCCTTAAGGTTGTTCTTTGAAGAGAAGAGAGGCTCTGTGCAGGTCTCTGTAATACTTGCCAAAACAAAATATTGAATGTCTTGGGCAGAAACTTCCCATTACCTTGAGTGACTCATACTCCAATTCGGCACCTCTAATTTGCGGTCTTTCTTCTTCCTAAGGAAAATATATAATTTATATTTTTAATTGTCACAATTTTGCTCTTAGAATATTTACCTGCTCTACAGAAAACAATAAGGAGAGATTAGCCCTTACTACTTTATCCAAATGCTGCTTGGTTAAGTTACTTCTGGGCTAAGTTCCCAATGAAGAGGAGACTGGAGAAGTGGACAAGGCCCAGCCTCGGCACCTCAGTTTGCCCCAGCTTCAGTGGCTGGGCAGCACTGCGCACCTTTGCCTTACTGCGGAGCACCTGCTCCTCCTTGCAATCCAGCTCATCCTGCAGCAACTGCTTCTCCTGCTCCAGCTCTGTGACCCGCTTCTGGAGCTTGAGGAACAATGACATGTCCAGAGGTACCTTCTTCTCGCTTGGCTCCTAAACCCCAGAAATCACAGCACAGTCAAGGTGAGCCAGCCAGAAGATATATAAGTCAATGAGAAAATGATAAACAGCCCAATAGAAAAACAGGCAAACTTCAGAAGAAGAATTATAAATGGCCACAGAATATATGAAAACATGCTCAACCTAGCTTGTAATGGCAGAAATGCAAATTAAACAACACTTTTCTACCTACCGATTGAAAACTGAAAAGATTAACAATGCCTGTATTAGCAACAACATCTCACAAGATGTTCAAGTACACAAAGATATATACGGAAAAGGATTTCCCTGCGGCATTGTTTTTGTTATTGCAAAAAACTAGAAACAACCTGATTGTCAGTGAATAGGACAGTTGGCTTAGATAAATCACATTATACCCAAAACGTACTCTGTAGCTGTTAAAAAAAAATTAAGTAAAAAATACAAGTTGAATTAAGGATGGAATAAAGAAGTTTATAGAATCCAATGAGAATGAAAACACTTCTTACCAGAACCTTTGAGACTCAGCTAAAGCAGTGCTGAGAGGTCAATTTATATAAATAAATGCACACATATGAAAAGAACAAAGGGCCAAAATCAAAGAATTATCCCTACAATTTGGACGAACAGAAAGAGAGCAACAGAAGAAACCCTAAGGCACCAGAAGAAAGCAAATAATAAAAATTACAGCAGAATTAAATGAAATAGAGAACAGAAAAACAATTGAAAGAGTAAACAAGACCAAAAGCTGGTTCTTTGAAAAAATTTACAAAATTGATAAACCACTGTATAAGCTGACAAAAGAAAAACAGGAGAGGAAGCAAATAACCTGAATAAGAAATGAGATGGGTGATATTACAATAGACCCAACTGAAATTAAAAGAATCATATTAGATTTCTACGAAAAATTGTACTCTAACAAATGGATAAATTTCTAGAAAAACACACACACGTACCTAAACTAACACAAACAGAGGTAGAAAAACTAAATAAACCCATAACAAAAGAAGAGATTGAAAAGGTAATTCAAAAACCCCAAACAGAAAAAAGCCCTGGCCCTGACTGGCCTTGACGGCTTCACTGCAGAGTTCTACCAAACTTTCAGAGAAGAGTTAACACCACTACTAACTACTAAAGGTATTTCAGAGGATAGAAAAGGGTGGAATATGCTCAAACTCATTCTATGAAGCCAGCATATCCCTGATACCAAACCAAGACACCAAAAAAAAAAAAAAAGAAAAAAGAAAATTACAGACCTATATCCCTCATGAACGTAGATGCAAAAAACCTCAACAAAATTCTACCCAATAGAATTCAACAACATATCAAAAAAATAATACACCATGACCAAGTGGGATTCATATCAGGTATGCAGGGATGGTTCAATACTAGAAAAACAATTAATGTAATCCAGCACATAAATAAAACAAAAGAAAAGAACCAAATGATCTTATCAACTGATGCAAAAAGGCATCTGACAAAGTTCAACACACATTCATGATAAAAACTCTCAGCAAAACAGGAATAGAAGGAAATTTCCTTGACATAATAAAGGGCACTTATACAAAGCCAACAGCCAACATCATCAAAATGAAGAGAGTCTGAAAGCATTCGCCTTGAGATCAGGAACCAGACAAGGATGTTCTTTATCACCACTCTTATTCAACACTGTGCTAGAGGTCCTAGCCAGAGCAATTAGGGTAGATAAAGAAATAAAGGGTATTCCGATTAGTAAGGAAGAAGTAAAAGTATCTCTATTTGCAGATGACATGATCTTATACACAGGAAACCCTAAGGAATGCTCAAGAAAACTACTGAAACTAATAGAAGAGTTCAGCAGAGTATCAGGTACAAGATAAACATATGAAAATCAATTGGATCCCTCTACACCAACAAAAAGAACATAGAAGAGGAAATCACCAAATCAATACCATTTATAGTAGTCCCCAAGAAGATCAAATACTTAGGAATAAATTTCACCAGAGAAGTAAAAGGCCTATAGAAATAAAACTACAAGACACTGCTGCAAGAAACCAAAAGAGACCTACATAAGTGGAAAAACATATCTTGCTCATGGATAGGAAGACTTAACATTGTAAAAATGTTTATTCTACCAAAAGTGATCTATAGATAGATACAATGCAATTCTGATCCAAATTCCAAAGACATTTTTTAATGAGATGCAGAAATAAATCATTAACTCCATATGGAAGGGAAAGAGGTCCCAGACAAGTAAAACATTACTGAAAAAGAACAAAGTGGGAGGCCTCACACCACCTGATTTTAGAACCTATTATACTGCCACAGTATCAAAATGGCTTGGTACTGGTACAATAAGAGATACATAGACCAATGGAACAGAACTGAAAATCCAGACATAAATCCATCCACATATGAGCAGCTGATATTTGACAAAGGCCCAAAGTCAGTTAAATGGGGGAAGACAGTCTCTTTAACAAATGGTGCTGGCATAACTGGATATCCATCTGCAAAAAAATGAAACAAGACCCATACCTCACACCATGCACAGAAACTAATTCAAAACGGATCAAAGACCTAAATATAGAATCTAAAATGATAAAGATCATGGAAGAAAAAATAGGGACAATGTTAGGAGCCCTAAAACATGGCATAAACAGTATAAAAAACATTATTAACAATACAGAAGAAAAACTAGATAACTGGGAGGTCCTAAAAATCAAACACCTATGCTCATCCAAAGACTTCACCAAGAGAGTAAAAAGATTACCTGCAGACTGGGAAAAAGTTTTTAGCTATGAGATTTCCGATCAGTGTTTGATCTCTAAACTGTACATGATGCTGCAAAAACTTAACTACAAAAAGACAACCCGATTAAAAAATGTGCAAAGGATATGAACAGGCACTTCACTAAAGAAGACATTCAGGTAGCAAACAGATACAGGAAGAAATGCTCACGATCATTAGCCATCAGAGAAATGTAAATCAAAACCACAATGAGATTCCATTTCACTCCAGCAAGGCTGGCATTAATCCAAACAATACAAAATAATAAATGTTAGAGAGGTTGTGGAGGGACTGGAACACTTATACACTGCTGTTGGGAATGTAAAATGGTACAACCACTTTGGAAATTGGTCTCACGCTTCCTTTAAAAACTAGAAATAGAATTACCATATGATTCGGCAATCCCACTCCTTGGAATATATCCTAGAGGAATAAGAGCCTCTACACAAACAGATATATGCACACCCATGTTCACTGCAGCACCGTTTACAATAGCAAAAAGATGGAAGCAACCAAGGCGCCCATCAATGGATGAATGGATAAATTATGGTATAGTCACACAATGGAATACTACGCATTGATAAAGAACAATGATGAATTTGTGAAACAGTTCATAACATGGAGGAATCTAGAAGGCGTTAAGCTGAATGAAATTAGTCAGTTGGAAAAGGACAAATATTGTATGAGACTGCTATTATAAGAACTCAAGAAATAGTTTAAACAGAGAAGAAAATATTCTTTGATGGTTATGAGAGTTAGGAGGGACAGAGGTATTTACTAATTAGAAAGTAGACAAGAACTATTTTAGATGAAGGGAAAGACAACACACAATACAGAAGAGGTCAGTACAATTGGACTAAACCAAAAGCAAAGCAGTTTCCTGAATAAACTGAATGCTTCAAAGGCCAGCGTAGCAGGGGCAGGGGTTTGGGAACCATGCTTTCAGGAGACATCTAGGTCAAGTGGCATAATAAAATCTATTAAGAAAACATTCTGCATCCCACTTTGGAGACTGACATCTGGGGTCTTAAACACTAGCAAGCGGCCATGTAAGACGCTTCAATGGGTCTCAATCCACCTGGAGCAAAGGAGAATGAAGAACACCAAAGACACAAGGTAAATATGAGCCCAAGAGACAGAAAGGGCCACATAAATCAGAGACTGCATTAGCCTGAGACCAGCAGAACTAGATGGTACCCAGCTACAATCGATGACTGTCCTGATAGGGAACACAACAGAGAACCCCTGATGGAGCAGGAGAGCAGTGGGATGCAGACCTTAAATTCTCATAAAAAGACCAGGCTTAATGGTCTGAGACTAGAAGGACCCTGGAGGTCATGGTCCCCAGACCTTCTGTTAGCCCAGAACAGGAACCATTCCGAAAGCCTACTCTTCAGACAGGGATAGGACTTCATTATAGGATAGAAAATGATAGTGGTGAGGAGTGAGCTTCTTGGATCAAGAAGACACATAAAAGTATGTGGGCAGCTCCTGTCTGGAGGGAAGATGAGAAGGCAGAGGGGGTCAGAAGCTGGCTGAATGGACACAAAAACAGAGGGTGGAGAGAAAGAAAGTGATTTCTCATTACGGCGAGACCAACTAGGAGTACATGGCAAGGTGTACAATAATTTTTGTATGAGAGACTGAGTTGATTTGTAAACTTTCACTTTAAGCACAATAAAAAGTATATTAAAAAAAAAAAACCAAGTTGCAGGAGATTACCTATATGATCTTATTTTTGTTAAAAAATAAATATACGTGACCTTTAAAAGTAGATCTAGTACAAGGCCGTCAGTGGTTACCTTGGAGAGTGGGGGGAACTATGTGGAACTGTCATTTTCTAGTTTACATGTTTCTATATTTGAATTGTTTACAATGAGCAGGCACTACTGTTGTAATCAGGAAAATAATTTTTAAAATGGTGAAGAGCCAGCAGAAATATACTGAGACTAGACAGAAAAAACTGGTTACAGAATTATGTATACATATCTTTTAAGAAGGATAACCTAATGGCGTCTTAGAAACATGTCAGTTAGTTACAAAACAGAATTATGCTGAAAATTACTAGGATAAAGGAATACCAATTAAAGCTAAAAAAAATTTAAAAAAAGAAAAGATCTATTCTTCATCATGGAAGCTCTGATAATGTCACATTGTTTCACCTTGTTTCTTCAGGTTTTAACTTTTAATGAGATAAGAAAAAATAACTATCATTAAATTTAATGGAGAGAATAAAAAATCCTGTTTTTAAGTGACAGAGGGAGGGAAGAAGGAACGGGGAGAGAGAACAAACAATAACCTATTTATTTAATGAAGTGGTATTATTTTAAGTGATTAGTAAATCTTATTTTTGCCAATTTTAAAAAAGATGTTTATTTTTATTTTTCTGATTATAAAAGCAAAACAAACTTTTATAGAAAATTTAGGAAATAAGAAAAATCACAATTTTTGTCCAGTCTTTTTTCTAAGCATCTATAAAGAATTGAAATGATATTTTCATTATAATTTCGTATTGTCTTTTTAGCTTAGTATTGTAATTGTTTTTCGTATTTAAAATATAATATTTAAAACCATAATTTTTAATAGCTATGTAAACAGGTGTACCATCATTTGCTTAGCTATGATCTTACATTTCTAACTTTTTGCTATTGAAATAAATAAATATGCTACAATAAACATCCTAGCACATAAATATTTAAACATCGACATTTTGAAGTCTCTTGATATAAGAGGCTAAATTCATTGGGTCAATTTACACTTCCATCAGCAAGTACTACGGATGAGGCTGAATAATTTTCACATTCATAGCTGTCTTTGGTCTTTTGTGAATTGTGAACAGTACCAAGTTCTGTGTGCTTACAGTTCTAAGAAAGACTAACAAGCATCAACTGAATGAAAGGGGCATTAACAGGCTGTCAAGATTATTTACCCGCAAACTAATTACACCTAAACTTTTTCTTACGTCCACTATGTAAGAAAAAGTTTAGGTACATGATCTTCACTATAAAGCCTGTCCTGACTTAGCAGAACAGAGACAGTCTCTTGCCTGAATATAGAATTACTACAGAATTTCACTCATATGGAAATTTATTTCTATACTCTCCACAAATAAATATTTTAGCTTATTTACAATTAAAACATTCCATGTTTTTTCATCTTTTAATAATCTATTTGTCCCTGAAATTTTTAATTATTTGAACTTTTTTTTATATTATAGTAGAATTCCATTATTCTGTGAATAGTTCATTCGCTGTACCTAAAACGTCATCATTTGGAAATCTTTTCCTTGAGTCTTAAATGGACATTTTTGTTTAACAAGAATCCTCTCATTGAAATACTATAGAGATAACCCTTTGGATATCTATCTGCTAATACTACATAAAGAATTAGTTGATTGCTACATCATACGAGCAAAATTCTATAGATACGAATATTAAAACAGGAGAAGGGAGAATACAAAAGATAACATTTGACAAATGCAAAATGCCTTCAAGCATAATGGTTGGAAATTATTTAAGAGTGATTTGGGGGAGGGTGTCCATTCTTATTTCTAATGACACATTTAATTAAAGGGATGCCATTTGCCCTCTCTCCACCACATGGGCAAGAAGAAAGACTGGGTCATCTGGCTCAAAGAAGTTTCTGGAGTTTGTTTTGCTTTCCTTTCTTATTAAGAGCTTTGTTACCTGGGACTTTCCTAAGACAGTGAAGCTGTATACTGATCTAAAAATAACACGAGTCTCTCATCTAAAGAAATTAAAAGGAAGATAACAGAATTTATTCACGAAATTACCACAACAGGCCTAGAAGTCATTCCGGAATTATTCCTAAAATAACTGAGAAAGTTATGATAACTCTTTCCGTGGATTTGATAGGAGGAAGCTGGATGGCAGAAGCAGGACTCGGACAGTCAGTGGCTACCAGGAATAAATACATCCTAATGGTTTTTAATGGAAATAATCAACCATTTATTCCTCTATTTTATAAACTTGATTTTCACAAGCTGTGTTGCCTTCCTCATACTGCCACCCCACCTAGAGTTTTCAGCTTTGCTTCTGTCCTCCAGAAGTTTAGTCCTGTTAACTCCAACAGCTAAGGCCCCGTCCCAGTGACTGAAACAGCTTCATAAACAGATAAACATTAGACAGTTTTCAACAAAGATTGTCATTATCAGGCTCAGGGATAAAAACAGCACCTCTGAAGCTTCATTTAATAGAAAGATTACTCGCTGTAACATTTTTTTTCAAATGAACAGAAAGAGATGGCAGAAACTCACCATTCTAAGACAAGAAAGGAAAGAATCATTCAATTTCTTCACCTGTTCTGTCAGAAGCAGTTTATTTCTGACTTGGCCATTTTCTCAGGATATGACATAAAAATTAAAGAGTTGTGCCTGAACTAACCATTATTAAAACAAAGAGTATATTTGAAAAGAAGACCTAAGAACTGGTTTGGGAATAATCTAACTTAAAATCACTGTAGTTTTAGAGTTAGAGCGATAAATTCATTTGGGTTTCATACCACATAACATACAACATTAAAGCAGATTTCTAAACTATTTTCCACATATGTCTGTGGAAGAAAATTTATATTGGTAACAACTGGTATTAAATAGAGGCAGTGGTTTTGCTAAACTCTTGGACATTGGGATTTACAATATTCAAGGATAAGGGGTTTATTTATTTTTAATTTACCTGAGTCTGAAATAAATTCTGACAGGCTGTATTTTTTGTACACAGAATACATTAAGGTGTAAAAACAAATTACAAAGGGAAAATCTAGCCATCAAAATTACATTAAAAATTAACAATAAAATGTGTATTAGCCAAAAACATATGCAATAGGTATGTAGTGTACACAAGCTAATGAAACACAAGTCACTCATGGAGAATAACCAATTCAGAACCAATATTGTGTGTTTATAGCAACTGTGGTGCAGTGGTTAAAGAGCTCAAATCCACCAGCTGCTCCCTGGAAACCCTATGGGGCAGTTCTACTCTGTCCTATAGGGTTGCTATGAGTCGGAATCAAGTCGATGACAATGGGTCTGGTTTTTTTTTTTTGGTTTGGGGTCTACTCTGTAATGGAAATGCTACCTGTGAACAACACTACGGTCACATCTTACTTTCAGGAATGGGGGTCTAAAACATACCTCTGTCCTCGAAGGAGTATCTTCAGTTTCTGCAAACTCAGAGCTAAAGGTGTATTCAGACTCATTGCTGCTGTGGGTAGAGTCTGTTCTTTTGTGTTCAAGCTTAGGCACATTCTGCAAGGCAAATAAACCAGGCATAATTATCAGAGCCTAATTAAGCCAGGTATAATTAATGGTGACAACATCTACCTTGACTTGGTTCAAACCCCTGCACACTGACTGGCTGTACTGATGCCCAAATGAGCTTTTCCATGTTGTCTTGATCAAACACTTACACAATGGCTACCTACTGAGCTCCTAAAACAAAGAGAAGGTAACACCTGTATGGCATGAAAAAAAACAGTCACAAAGCCAAATGCCCAAATGAAAATTACCTGTGGTGATGAGCAGAGTCCCCCTTGGGTTTTTAAAGCTGTGAGTGCCAGTCACACTGGATGAAGCGTAAGGTATAATGCCTCAGCAACCCGGCACTGACCTTAGTGTCACAACCCAATAAAACTTATTTAAAGGTTCAACAAATATATGTAACAGCATGCATAACCACTTCCCTCCACTGTTGTTAGTTGCCATCAAGTTGGCTCCTACTCATGGTGTATGTGTAACACAATGAAACCTTGCCCGGTCCTGTGCCATCTCCAAGACCTTTCATATGTTTGAGCCCATTGTTGAGGCTATTGTTTCAATCCAGCTCACTCAAGGTTTTCCTTGTTTCTGCTGACCCTTTACCAAACATATGTCCTTTTCTAGTGACTGGTCTTTCCTACACTGTAATTGATCATAAATGGTTTAAAAAAAAAAAAAGGGAGGGGGGTTGGTTTTCACAAAGGTGACTATAATTTCTGTCACTTTTATACAAGCATGAAGCTAAATCTCTGGATCATCAGTGGGAAAGATGGGCAGTGCAGAAGACGTAAAAAAGCTGCACCAAGAATCCTCTGAAGATCCCTGGGTTTTAACTCAGAGCCCAGATGACACTTTGATGACACCCAGTACCTATAAAATCAGTATTCAGAAAGCTCACAGGGAACAGAATAGTAAAGCGATCGCTGTCCCTTCCTTCCCATAGAAGAAGGCGCTAAAGAGTGACTTGGAGGAAAATGGAATAAAAAAGCTGGGTTTGTGCTTTCCTTCCTGAGGTAGCCCCAGTAGAGAGGCAAGGAGGTTCAGTGGCCTGGATCCTGCAGGGCTATATAGATCCTGAGAGCCTCAGAAAGGCCTCTGAGAGCTTTATGATCTGTCCAATATCCTTTTCCCCTGTCTCCAGTTGCAGGAAGGGCCAGAAGCCACAAAAAGTTTCTTTGCCTCTTTTCTTCCAACATCCAGGCTTATACAAAACAGACCCATCTGTGTGACAAAAGAAACCAATATCCAGGCACAGTTACGTCTCCCAGGCCAGCCCAACCTGTACTCCATTGCCTAAGGAAGATCTGAGAATACCAGAACTTCTGAAACTACCCAGAAGCTGCGGTGCATGTTAAAGGGGAAAATCACCACACGTAAAGTAAAAGACACTCAGATTTATCTTGTGTTTATATACACAGGCACCCTTACTTTTTAATGTCCCTAGCCCAAGCCCACAGTTGTATGGGATGATGTCTCTTTAATAAACTGGTTGTGGCATTAAGAAAAACAGGTAGGAGGGCAATCATTTTCCCAGAGTAGCATGAGTCTGAGAAACAGGAACTGGAATGCCAGGCAACTGATGTGTGTTTGCTGTTTTCAAACATGTAGTAGTGTTCATGTTTTAAAGCCAAAATATATGTGTTTCTTCGGTTATTCTTCATTCAAATATAGTCATCCACATTGGTTGCTGAAAACAACTGTTGCCCCACATGGACAGATCATTCAATTCAAACTCTCATACACTAGAGAAGGGATTAGAGAAGTAACTATTAAAGAATGGTATGTAAAAGAAGGAGACAGTGTCTCAGTTTGATAGCATCTGTGAAATTCAAAGTGATAAAGCTTCTGTTACCACCACTAGTCGTTATGATGGAGTCATTAAAAAAACTATTATAATCTAGATGAGATTGCCTATGTGGGGAAGCCATTAGTAGACATAGAAACAGAAGCTTTAAAAGACTCAGAAGAGGTTGCTGAAACTCCTGCTGTCTCCTATGATGAACACACACACACCAAAAGATCAAAGGCCAAAAAACATTGGCAACCCCTGCAATTCGTCACCTTGTGATGGAAAACAATATTGAGTGAAGTTGTTGGCTCAGGAAAAGATGGCAGAATACTTAAAAAGATATTCTCAACTATTTGGCAAAGCAGACAGGAACTATATTACCTCTTTCATCAAAAGATGAAATTATGGCACCTCCACCAAAACCAAAAGACAGGGTTATGCCTATACCATTATCAAAACCGCCAGTATTCACAGGCAAAGAGAAAAGAACGCCCAAAAGGCTTTCACAAAGCAATGATTTAAGAGCATGACTGCAGCCCTAAAGATTCCTCACTTCAGGTACCATAATGAGGTTTACCCTACTGAGCTGTTAAGTTACGAGAAGATTTAAAATCCATTGCTTTTGCTCATGGGATTAAACTCTTCTTTATGCCCTTCTTCTTAAAGGCTGCTTCCTTGAGATTACTACAGTTTCCTATCCTTAATGCTTCTGTGGATGAAGCTTGCCAGAAGCTAATATATAAAGCTTCTCATAATATTGGGATAGCAATACACACTGAGCAAGGGTTGATGGTCCCAAATGTAAAAAAGTTCAGATATGCTCTGTATTTGAGATTGTCACTGAATTGAACCACCTCTAAAAATTGGGCTCTGCAGGTCAGCTCAGAACCATTGATCTTGCAAGATCTTGCAAGAAGGATGTTTACACTTTCCAATATTGGATCTACTGATGGTACATACGCCAAACCGGTAATACTGCTGCCTGAAGTAGCAATTGGGGCTCTTGGATCATTTAAGACCCTTCCTTGATTTAACCAGAAAGGAGAAGTATACAAGGCCCAGATAATTAATGTGAGCTAGCTGGTCATAGAGTTATTGATGGTGCTACAACATTCTGCTTCTCTAATTTGTGGAACTCCTACTCAGAAAACCCAGTTTTTATGCTACTAGATTTGAAATGGAGATGGATAAGACATCCTTGAACTTTCTGTGCTTCCAAAGAATATGTAGGCCTAGCTGTGCCAGCACATGCTCTTCATTGCAATTTGTAATACAAATGATTTGTACTATATGACTAAGGTTCTAAGGCACGATACTTATCGCTGTTCTGTTAGACTTTTTACTGAAAATGAGAAACAGTATAATGGTTCTCCTGGGGCTGTCCTGTCACATTTTATAGGTAACTAAAAAAACAAACCCGTTACACTTGAGTTGATTCCGACTCGTAGCGACCCTATAGGACAGAGTGAAACTGCCCCACAGGGTTTTCAAGGAGTGGCTGGTGGATTTGAACTGCTGACCTTTTGGTTGGCAGCCAAGCTCTTCACCACTGCGTCACCAGGGTGTCCCCTATATGTCATGGTGTGACTTAATATGGTGCTGAGGTCTTTGTGTCAATGGACTCCAACTGGCAAGAACACAATGTTACTAAAAGTCAGGTAGCCATATACAGTATTTGCCCTGTTCTTTTTTTTCTTTTTTAACTGACTCTTAATGAAACTTTCCGCTCGACTACTCTTAGTTGGGAAAAGGAATCTATGTACAAAAATGTTTTCCATTTCCCTACAATAATGCAAATTGTTGCGTAAAATAAGTGGAATTATACTTATCTTTTAAGATATCCTGGTGTATATTCTTTCTCTATAGAGAGTACCGTCTATAAATGACTTATTTATATAAATTAAAAAATTAACATCTTTTAAAAGGGGGAATCATAAGCTGATCTTAAAAATGCCCAATTATAGTTTTATAACCAGTAAGACTATTTAAGGTGTTTGTTTAAAATGGATAAATTTTTAGAATTTTGGTGTTTTGTTGGGAAAACTTCACCTTCACAAACTTGTTTCATGTAAGGAAGGTACTTTAAATGTGGCAGCCTCTGGTATTTTCTTACATTCAGAAATCTACTGTCTTTTAACTTTCTTAGGCTTCAGGAAAAAACAGGATAGGGTAAGAAATTGAGGTCTATTCTATCTTCCATATCCTGAGTGAGAAAGTGAATAAGAGGAGAGAGAAGAACTTAGCGGTATTATGGGGAGAAAAATAAAATAATAAACGTAATACAGAAATGAAGATATCATAACAATCATTTTGTTAGAGGCCCACTATCAGAAATAGTGTCAAAATGAATACAGTCCAACATTTTGATTTGCATTCAGAAATTCAGGTCCTTTCTAATGCTGTCTCAATGAATATTGCATGCCAAATTTAGTTGTTCAAGTTAAGTGTTGTGACAGAAAAAAGTACTTTTGATGTCCACTCGATTTTTTTTCAAAATGGGAATAATTGCTAAATCAAAAAATAATAAATCATATTCAGATAATAAAGTTACAAAGAAAATAAAATCATCCACAATCCCACCACTATTAACATTTTAATCATATAGCTGTACCCATAGCTATTCTTTTTGTAAAAATAGGTCATAAAAAAAATTAAAAAATAGGTCTTAAAAAATTCTACATTATCATAATTAATAAAAAAATTTTTTTTTTTTTAATTAATAGGACCATATAAACTTTAGGACAAAGTTTCTTAATAAGCTTACTAAAGATGGGTGGACATCTATTTTCCAACATGTTATCTATTATAATTTCTTTGCCCAATCCAACTTATTTAACATCCCAAGGAACCTCAGAAATACTGTGCAGGATACAAAGCTTAGCTCTAACTATAAATGAAGCATAGATTAACCATAACTGTTAGCGAGGTTGTCTAGTAGAGTGAGTAAAAAATATACCCAACAATGGAACTCTAGGGAACATGAACACTGAAAGATAGAGCAAAACGACTGTAGGGAAAGCTAATAATGAGAGAATGTGAAAGAGGCTTCAATGAGGACAAATGCAGTAGGCAAACCAAGGAAGATAACACTAACAAGGGTCCCTTAGACTTGTCATTTATAAGGATCATGGTGACCTACTCCTACTTCTCATTTCTCTGTCACATATAAACCAGGATAGCATAGCAAAGATGCCTGAAATCACGTCCAAGTACAGGACCTATATTTTTCTTAACCTCTGAGATTGTTTCCTTATCTGCAAGGGGATAAATTTATTTCATTTCCTCTGTGTTGCATAATCTCTTTATTTCGACTTTGTAAACATCTCTTATATTTTAAAGAACCTTGTCAGGAGGTCCAGACAGAAGCAAAATTTGAAGCAAATACTCTACAGATACTAAATTATCTTGCTTTTTATAAGAGCTATTTCAGAGCACTTCTGTCCTTTTGTACCATCGGGTTACCTTTAAGACTGATACTTGTAGAGAACAAGAGAGCGAGAGAACTCTGTTTCCTGATAGCAGGATAAGCAGGACAGGTTGGGTGAGCCCAACAATTAAAAGTACAAAAGGTACATTTGCAAATGCAGAAGAGTCCTTGAAATAGGTAATTTTTTTTTTGTATAGACATGTTTTATTCTCTTTTCAAATGTCATTTTATGACAAAACAGTATGTCAAATAGAAGCATCATAATTTCTTTAACCATTCTCTTGGACCTGGACATTTAGGTTATTTCCAGAAGTAGATAATTCTTAAATAACTTTTATTACAAATAGGGGCTACATTTTCTTTTCTAGGAATATATCTTTGGAATTATAATAAAAACTGGGGGAAGAAAGACTCAACCATATAAAGATCTGCTTTATATGCAAATTTTGCATTAAGATGTTCAATACATAAAACAATATCCAGTTGTTTTGAATTTAAACTATTTCACAGTCCAGTCTTTAAAGTGCTGGACTTTACCAAATACTTAAAAATAAAGTTTTTTGATTTCTGGGATTTGCTTTAAAATAATCCACTGAATGGAGGTACAGATGTGAAGACCATTTTGGAACTGAATGATCGGTAAATAGAATATGGGTGCAGTGGTGGTTCAGTGGTAGAGTTCTTGCCTTCCACGCAAGGAGACCCAAGTTCAAGTCCCAGTCAATGCACCTCCATGCAGCCACCATTCGTCAGTGGAGGCCTGCATTACTATAAAGCTGAACAGGTTTCAGTGGAGCTTCTAGACTAAGAGAAATTAGGAAGAAAGGCCTGGTGATTTACATCTGAAAATTCAGCCAAAGATATGGATCATTTTAACAGCCCAATCCTGTTGTGCATGGGGTTACCATGAGTTGGGACTGACTTGAGGACTGCTAACAACAACACATGGAGTACACGGGGGTTCATTCTACTATTCTCTCTACTTTTGTATATGTTTGAAATTTTTTCTTAAAAAAAGTGTGCTGTCACGTTATGGGAAGAGCAACAGGGTCACAACAGGGTCACATAATAATGTGTGTATAAGTTTTTGTATGAGAAGCTGACTTGAATCATAAACTTTCAGTTAAAGCACAATTGTAAAAAAAAAAAAAAGCATTTGACTTACCACCATCAGGGTCATCTCTTCCCTGAGGTCATCATATCGTTCTTCCAGGCGACTGAACTCATTCAGAAGGTTCTGATATCTCAACCTTTCATCATTAAGATCAAGTTCCAGTTGTTTTGTTTCTTCTGTTAGCTTCTTCTCCATAGTCTCTGAAAGAAAGAAGAGGGAAATACATAGCAAAGATAGCTCTGTAGAATGCAAGAATGAAAACAGGTACATTGATTTTCAGGTTCTCTGCCTGGAATTTTTATTTTTAGCACCACTATGATCTGAAAAGAATATATTACCAAATGTAGGGAAAGAAAGTATATCATGACAAAAAAATGAAGTCATTTATTACTAATAACAACTATCATCTATTGAGTTCTTCTGGGTACATTCTTAGTTGGTAGTCCTATCCCAAAAATGGTAATTATCTTACTTCTTTCCTGGTGTAAGAGATGTTTCAAAGCATTTCTGGCCATTTGTACCATAAGATTATCTCTAAGGCTAATACTTTTAGGGAGCAAGAGAGATAGGGGCCTCTTTGTTTTTTGATAGCAAGACAAGGAGGCACAGGGAACGTTAGAAAGGCTTAAAGAGGTCACACAGCAGGAATGGGAAGAGCCCACTCTGACTTCAAGGGTCATGTCCTGTACCATATGCTATGGCACCACTAGTCCATATGCTGGTTTCAGCACACCCTTGATAAACTTTGACCAGTCATTGTCTATTAACTAAAGTCTATTTTTTTATTCCAATAATATTCTGCTTCAGGCTATTCGTAACATTCTTTTGTCCAAATTAATGTACTCTCTCAAGTATCTGATGGAATGGCAATTTCTCATGGGGCCTAGCTGTAATGCTGTACAGAATCTCTCTGCTGGTCCTTAGTCCCATGGTTCCATCTTACAATTTTCCAGCACTCTAAACTCTTCTTGCTGTCCTGTTAGTCCCTAATTTCTAACTAGATAAAATCCCTAGGTCTGGTCACCTAAATTGTTCACTTTTCTGGCCACCTCACAGGTGCTAGGGGAATCCTGACCTTCCCATTTACCCACCTACTCTGTTGCCAGTAGCTTGCATTTGGCTGGTACATGATCTGCAGATTAGAGATTAGCCCCTGACTGCAGAGAAAGCAAAGCAAAAAAAGCCTCAAATCTTGCTATATGTTTTAACTCAATGAGCCAACCAGTCACTTTTACAATATTAAGCTTCCCACACCGGGCCCCATTTTACCCTTGTTTTGTGGCTAAATTTTAGTTAATCTGCCCTTCCTGCTTCTATTGCTTTGCCATTTCCTTCTCTGTAAGCGAGCACTGCAAGTAGGTTGTCACAACTGTTTCCCTGGTGCCCACCACAATGCTTGCCTAGAGTGGGGCTTTAGTAATTTGAAAATAGTGAATTTCTTCTCTCGACAACATTCTATAAACTGCCTTTTATTCTAACTGGTTTGTTGAAGCTGCTACAAGGCTAACAACAAATTTTTCCTAGGCAAATCCATTGTTATTTCTTTGCTGTTATTGTTCAATTTCAAGTAACATTTTCCTAAAACTACTTTCATCATTCTGGATCCTTCCCTTACATTCTGCATTCTAGCAGCTAAGGCTTCAGTGACTCTGCTTTCTCTTTTCCTCTTAATTTTCCTTTCTTCTGGATTCTTTTCTCCACTTTATCCCTTACTTCTGGTCATTTTACAAGGCTTAATTTCAGGTTTTCGTTTCTTTCCTCCATATTATCCCCTTTAATTGGGGCAAGGGGATGGTGTGGAGAAAGGCAGGGAAGCCTCTCTTACCATTATAGTTTTAATGGGTATTTTCAGGTTCATTTCTTATTTTTCTCTAATCTTTGATCTCAGTGTGCTTTCAGAACACCTCTATTTTGAGACGCTAGCTGATACCCGCTCCCCACGTGCCTGTCAATTTGTCGTACTGTCAGGGCTTGTGTGTTGCTGTGATGCTGGAAGCTATGCCCCCGGTATTCAGATACCAGCAGGGTCAACCATGGAGGACAGGTTTCAGCTGAGCTTCCAGACTAAGACAGACTAGGAAGAAGGACCTGGCCGTCTACTTCTGAAAAGCATTAGCCAGTGAAAACCTTATCAATAGCAGTGGAACACTGTCTGATATAGTGCTGGAAGATGAGCCCCCCAGGTTGGAAGGCACTCAAAAGATGACTGGGGAAGAGCTGCCTCCTCAAAGTAGAGTTGACCTTAATGACGTGGATGGAGTCAAGCTTTCGGGACCTTCATTTGCCGATATGGCAGGACCCAAAATGAGAAGAAACAGCTGCAAACATCCATTAATAATCGGAACCTGGAATGTAAGAAGTATGAATCTAGGAAAATTGGAAACTGTCAAAAATGAAATGGAACGCATAAACATCGATATCCTAGGCGTTAGTGAGCTGAAATGGACTGGTATTGGCCATTTTGAATGGGACAATCACGTAGTATACTATGCTGGGAATGACAACTTGAAGAGGAATGGTGTTGCATTCATTGTCAAAAAGAACGTTTCAAGATCTGTCCTGAAGTACAACGCTGTCAGTGATAGGACATATCCATAGGCCTACAAGAAAGACCAGTTAATACGACTATTATATAATTTATGCACCAACCACTAGGGCCAAAGATGAAGAAATAGCAAGTTTTTATCAGCTGCTGCAGTCTGAAATTGATCGAACATGCAATCAAGATGCATTGATAACTACTGGCGATTGGAATGCGAAAGCTGGAAACAAAGAAGGATCAGTAGTTGGAAATATGGCCTTGGTGATAGAAACAATGCCGTAGATCAAATGACAGAATTTTGCAAGACCAACGACTTCTTCATTCCAAATACCTTCTTTCACCAACATCAATGGCAACTATACACATGGACCTTGCCAGATGGAACACATAGAAATCAAATTGACTACATCTGTGGAAAGAGATGATGGAAAAGCTCAATATCATCAGGCAGAACAAGGCTAGGAGCCGACTGTGGAACAGACCATCAACTGCTCATATGCAAGTTCAAGGTGAAACTGAAGAAAATCAGAGCAAGTCCACGACAGCCAAAATATGACCTTGAGTATATCCCACCTGAATTTAGAGACCATCTCAAGAACAGATTTGACGCACTGAACACTAGTGACCGAAGACCAGACAAGATGTGGAATGACATCAAGGATATTATCCAGGAAGAAAGCAAGAGGTCACTGAAAAGACAGGATAGAAAGAAAAGACCAAGATGGATGTCAGAGGAGACTCTGAAACTTGCTCTTGAGCATTGAGCAGCTAAAGCAAAAGGAAGAATTCATGAAGTAAAAGAACTGAACAGAAGATTTCAAAGGGCCTCTTGAGAAGACAAAATAAAGTATTATAATGACTTGTGCAAAGAGCTGGAGATGGAAAACCAAAAGGGAAGAACATGCTTGGCGTTTCTCAAGCTGAAAGAACTGAAGGAAAAATTCAAGCCTTGAGTTGCAATAGTGAAGGATTCCAGGGGGAATATATTAAATGATGCAGGAAGCATTAAAAGAAGATGGAAGGAATACACAGAGTCATTATACCAAAAAGAATTAGTCAATATTCAACCATTTCAAGAGGTGGCATATGATCAGGAGCCGATGGTACTGAAGGAAGAAGTCCAAGCTGCTCTGAAGGCATTGGCAAAAAACAAGGCTCCAGGAATTGATGGAATATCAACTGAGATGTTTCAACAAACAGATGCAGCACTGGAGGTGCTCACTCGTCTATGCCAAGAAATATGGAAGACAGCTTCCTGGCCAACTGACTGGAAGAGATCCATATTTATGCTTATTCCCAAGAAAGGTGATCCAACCAAATGTGGAAATTATAGGACAATATCATTAATATCACACAGAAGTAAAATTTTGCTGAAGATCATTCAAAAGCAGTAACAGCAGTACTGTTTTATTGATTATGCAAAGGCATTTGACTGTGTGGATCATAACAAACTATGGATAACACTGTGAAGAATGAGAATTCCAGAACACTTCATTGTGCTCAAGAGGAACCTGTACATAGATCAAGAGGCAGTTGTTTGGACAGAACAAGGGGATACTGATTGGTTTAAAGTCAGGAAAGGTGTGCATCAGGGTTGTATTCTTTCACCATACCTATTTAATCTGTATACTGAACAAATAATACGAGAAGCTGGACTATATGAAGAAGAATGGGGCATCAGGATTGGAGGAAGACTCACTAACAACCTGTGTTATGCAGATGACACAACCTTGCTTGCTGAAAGGGAAGAGGACTTGAAGCACTTACTAATGAAGATCCAAGACCACAGCCTTTAGTATGGATTGCACCTCAACATAAAGAGAACAAAAATCCTCACAACTGGACCAATGAGCAACATCGTGATAAACGGAGAAAAGATTGAAGTTGTGCAGGATTTCATCTTACTTGGATCCACAATCAACAGCCATGGAAGCAGCAGTCAAGAAATCAAAAGACGCATTACATTGGGCAAATCTACTTCAAAGGACCTCTTCAAAGTGTCAAAGAGCAAAGATGTTATCCTGAAGACTAAGGTGCGCCTGACCCAAGCCATGGTAATTTCAATCGCATCATATGCATGTGAAAGCTGGACAATGAATAAGGAAGACCTAAGAAGAGTTGACGCCTTTGAATTGTGGTGTTGGTGAAGAATATTGAATATACCATGGACTGCCAAAAGAATGAACAAATCTGTCTTAGAAGAAGTACAACCAGAATGCTCCTTAGAAGCAAGGATGGCGAGACTGCGTCTTACATACTTTGGACATGTTGTCCGAAGGGATCAGTCCCTGGAGAAGGACATCATGCTTGGCAGAGTACAGGGTCAGCGGAAAAGAGCAAGACCCTCAACAGGGTGGATTGACACAGTGGCTGCAACAATGAGCTGAGGCACAACAACGACTGTAAGGATGGCGCAGGACTGGGCAGTGTTTCGTTCTGTTATGTACAGGGTTGCTATGAGTCGGAACTGAATCAACGGCACCTAACAACAACAACAGCTGATACCCAATACTTAACACTCTAACAATTGATTTCATTAATTTGTCTCATAAACAGGTACTTTTCCCCCTCAATTTCCTCTTTATTAATAACACACTATCATTATTTTGAGAACACATCTCAAAACTTTAGAACTTTTTTATTACTTTTGTGAATACTATCTAAAATGATAATATTCTATTAATTCTTTTCACATAATACAACCTAACTCCAACCCATCTCTTCCCTCCCATTTCTACCACTAATTACTGTAGTTCAGATCTATATCTTCTTATCCTGTGTATGTATGCAGGTGGATTCCTTGTAAATGATCTCCATTCTAATCTGTCTGACAAACAGCAAACAGAATTGTCCACATCTAGTTAGTTTTCTATTAAAAAAAAAAAAAAAAATTTTTTTTTTTTTTTAATGTGGTGGCAAATATTGGTTGATCTTGGAAGAATAATACCCACTTGTTCAGCAAAAAAAATAAATAAATAAAATATATACCAGCATACACACACGTTAGCTCAAGAATTATTTCTAAATCAATAGGAAACTTATAAGCTATGACTGTTAAATCATACATGCAAAACAAATTAATTTTTTAAAAATTACATATGCTATTGCCCGACATTAATTCACAAGTGTAAATAGATAGGCTAGCTTTACAAGTTCACCAATTAATTCGGCCAAATCACCTGGAGCTCCTGCTTTTTAGAACTTTGAGTACTTAATGATGACAACCAGTCAGCTACATCCTCAACTTTTAAAAACATTTAAATGCTAAGCAATGTACTTTACGAAACAAGATTGTAACTTACAAAATGTTGGTGTAAAGCTGGTTGGAGTGCAGTAGGCTGGGCCCACAGGAATCTTACCTGTCATCTCCTTAGCCTGCTCCACAATAAGGTGGTTGAGGGTCTCCTTCTCCTGTTTCAGCAAAGTGTTTTCTTCTTTCAGATTTGATACCAGCTATAAAATGAAACACACCAGCTAAAAAATGAAACAATAAACTGAGGTGGCTGTAACAGACAGAGGAAGTCCAATTACTAAGGGTGAAGGCTACACAGACAAGGCTCCCTGCTTTCACTGTCTCTGTGTCTCATTCTTTGCCTAGTTATGTCTGGTCATCCTTCCAACTTGGCTCAGGCATTACCTCTCCAGAGAGCCTTCCTAGAAACCCCCTCCAATGAGGTATCTCTTCTCTGGGTTACCACAGGACCCTGTGTATGCCTCCTTAAAGCCCTTATACAATTATTTACTTTTTTGTCTTCCTTAATAGAATAGAAATTCCTGGAAGACAAGTATGGCTGTTGTTATTTTACTTTGTATCTTGAGCATTTAGCAAATTGCCTGGCACCTAGCAAGCCATTTGCTCTCAAAGCAATGATCTTGCCTCTTACCTCACAACCTAACACAAAGCTTATGTGTACCCCAGATTCAAATGGAGAGATTATGGAGGTCAAGAAGGATGTGAAGGGCTCTTTAGTTCTGAAAATTCACTAAAGATCATCTGAAGCTCCTTGCTATCTGTCTTGAGGAAGAGAATTTCCCTTTCATTTCCTTTTAACAGTCTTGCAATATTGAGAACCAGTCCTTTTGTTCAATAAGGATTGATCTTTAACTTGGTGGTTCCTGGCTGGATAAGGATTCCTGGGAAGCAAAAATCAAAACCAAAGGCAACTGTGCAATGAATATAATGTACTCAGTTCATCTTTGGAATATAATATGTGCTCGTGATTAGTGAAATTTGAATTCTTTTCTCTACATGTAAGTTCAAGGAACTCCTAAAGCAACAGCTTAAATAAGAGAAAGCTGATGGGCAAACATCCCATCATGTAAGGGCTTCAAAGGCAGGGAACCCAGTGGCTAAGAATCCCTGGTGACAAGGAAAGTTAGATAACAACACTGTACCACAGCAGAAGTCAATCCAGAAGGTGTCCCTTCTCATGGTCCAATCTCTTCCCTCCATACTGATATGGCCTTAACATCCACTCTCAGTAGAGAGGCCTGAGTTCTCTGTGGTCTCAAGAGGAGTTGCTCTTTGTCAGGGGTGTGCAATCACTTGTGATGCTTTTTCAAAATACATATGCATAGCCCACAGCCCCAGAGCTTGGGCACAAGCCCTTTTAAAACTCTCCAGTGGATTTATACACCCCTTGATCAGGCTGGCTGAGAATGTTATTTTCCCAGCCATAAAGCTGGCTATCACAGTGACATTTTCTCATTCCTCCTCTATCACTACCCTTGGTCCAAAGGAACCAATCAATGTTAGTGTCTACAGCTACCAGAGTGAAAAGGAGAAGATAACGAAAAGAAAAGAGAAATCTGAATCTGTTCATGTGTATTATTCTACCAAACTAGAATGGCAAGAACTTGTCTATGAAGAAGAAAGGGGATCTCTCACCAAGCTTAAATACTTTGGTTCCACAGACTCAGGAGATTTAATAGAAAAGGAGAGTTCTTAAACACTCATGATTATCCCTTTGAAGGCACATCTGAATTCTGATAGAACAAGCCTGCCATGTCAAATAACAGTACATAATGGCACTGTTATTTCCACACATATAACCCAGGTCATCGGCTAGAGGTACAGCAGGAAGTATTTCATCAGGACTCTGAATGCTATGCTAGCATCTCAATTTTAGTGGCCTTACTATACTAACTGAACTGCATCTTAAATCCTCCTGAGGTTCTCACGGCATGTGCTGCCATTATGTTCCAATGTCAGCACCAAATCAAACCAAACACACTGCTGTGGAGTCAATTCTGACTTATAGTGAGCCTGTAGGACACAGTAGAACTGCCCAATAGGGTTTCCAAGGAGTGGCTGGTGGATTTGAACCACCGGCCTTTTGGTTAGCTGCTGAATGCTTAACCACTGTGCCACCAGGGCTCTGATGTCAGTACAGAAACAGCATAATTGGGATTCTTGCCAGCAGTTATAGCTGACACAGTCAAGTCTGTTTTCATATAAAGATGGCAATACTAGTGGACTCTGAAAATCTATTACGTTTTTCCAGTAAGCCTTATGTTGAGGCACTTTTATAAATGTTTAAGCAACATAGCTCATTAGTGCTTGAGGCCTTGTACTTAATAAAGTTTTGATAAAATTTAATGCAAATTTGTAGTGTGGAAGCACTGGCAAATCTACAAGTGTTTTTGTTGTTATCATGTCTGCACAGTAGCTCTGGGCTTCAGTCAGTCTGCAAGACATTTGGTTTTCTCCTGCTTGGTCTTAACATAGCCTTAATTCAAGTTTCCATAAAGACCCCTACTACCATGTACTGACTGTTCCCTGTTTGATTGGCTTTTTAATCACATGAATTCTACTAAACAAAAAGGAATCTACACTTCATCCAGATCAGCACATTTAAAGAAAAAGTATATATAGTACTTGGCTATTAATTTTCTTCTTAAAATACTGCTTTGGCTCTGTTTTTTTTAGAGTCAAAAGGTTCTACTGAGACACTTGCACTGATCATATGGGAGAAAACGCTTGGGAAACACTTGGAACACCAACTGAATTTTGTATTTCACCTTCAATTAAAACCACCATTGGGCCCAGGGGCTCACACAACACACACTTCCTTTGTGTAGAGAAGAAGATGGGGATATGAACATTTGTTCCCACCTGCTCAGTTTCTTGTCTGTATCTATCTGCACTTTCCTCAATAGATTTTTTCTCTGAATGAGTTTGTTCTAGGTCCTTCCGAAGCTTGGCGATTTCTTCCTGCAGACTGAGGACCCGTTTAGTGGCAACCTTAGCTTCCTCTTCACTTAGCTGAAGGCGATCTAAGTCACTTCGTAGCTTCTCAGTCTCGGTGTTATATACTCCTTCCAGATTGGCCAGCTTCTCCATGAGGCACTTGTACTCTTTGTTCTTTATATACACACAAAAGAAACAATAAATAAATATGCATATCATCAAATGTATTTAGTGAGAAAGCCATGCTTATTCACAGACTTAGCATCGTAGAGTATCTAATCACAATATTAACCACAGCACTTACAATAATACAACTAATACCCTCTTTGTGACAAAAACAGAAGAGAGCGGGCACAATTAATTTTGTTTTCCACAATGAGCAACACAGATGTGATTTTCTTACAGTCACAAGGTGAGTACGTAGTAAGCCCTTATTTTCCTGATTCTTAATCCAGAAATGGACCCCTGGTGATGCAGTGGTTAAGAGCTTAGCTGCTAACCAAAAAGTCAGCAGTTCGAATCCACCAGTTGCTCCTTGGAAATCCTACGGGGCAGTTCTACTCTGTCCTGTAGGGTCGCTATGAGTTGCAATCGGCTCAACAGCAACAGGTTTAATCCAGAAGTGGGGGAATCTATACTTGCTTCTGAAAATAGATCTGAGTGCCACTAAATGCTAGGTACTAGCCAGATGGTACATAAAAATGATAATGTGGCCTCGACATCATAAGTTTCCTATAAATCTCTATCTCAAAACCCTCTCTCCGTCTCAGAAAACTTTTTGATGAATCCCATTTCACTCTAATCCCTGTTTTTCCTTGCCCTCATGAGCAATTCTGTATTCTTAATTATCTTTATACCATTTGCATGTGCCAAGCAAGTGAGCTATAATCTCTGCAAACAGACCACAGACTCTTCAGAAGCATAGATCCCATCCTGCTTCTCTTGCCAGATAAAGTGCTTCTCAGCAAAACATCACAGAGACAAAGGGTTCAGGTTCTCATCTGGAAGCTGGGCCCTAATCACTTTTAGATTGAGCCAGTTTTTTGGTACTTCCCTCCTCCCACTCCATATCCACAAATTTTATCCACTTCCTGATATTATTTGTGTACCTATCATTATCCACATATGTTATAATCTCCTTTAAGGGTAAAGACTGTGGTTTACTTATCTTGGTATTCCTTACCATGCTCTACCTTGTAGCATGGAGCTTCGCACATATTAAGAGTCCAGGAAACCTCACATTCCAATTCTTTTAGCTTACTTTTTTAGGTAAAAAATAAAAGCAAAAAATAAAATGTGAGCTATTGTCAATAAGCTTTAAAAAGATAGGTGCCTATAAGGAATACTTTGCAAGTATAGAAATTTTAGAATACCCTCATTTCAGAGACAAAGGAATAAAATACAAATAAAATAGCATTTATATATACTGGAGCAACGAGGTTCTATGGTTGAGTTCTCTTTGAGCATTAGTATCTTTCAGAGGAAAATATAGAAACAAAGAATTTCAGTCGTATTAATTTTGGGTTTAACTCACAGTGGAACATATATTTAAATATGTACCTATTCCTTGCGGACAATGAGACTCATATATTCCTTTTTACTGTGGCTTCCAGGGAACTCAGAACCAAGTTGGTGGTTCGACTTTAATAACTATCTAGAACCCTATATATTGTATCTTCCCATTTCCCCTAGATTAGTATCTACCCTACTTTTGGTCTCTGCATTTACTATATATTCTTCTATTTGATTGTACATAAGTTACATCAAATTCTTTGTTGAAGGAAAAAGCTATTTCTCCTATCAATATGCCCCACTCTACCTAGCATGTGTGCTCCACATAAACAAAGGTGCTCCACATAAACAAAGGTCCTCAGTAGACATGAGCTGAATACATAAACAAAAGTCCTCAATAGACATTAGCTGAATCCATAAACAAAGGTCCTCAACAGACACAACAAGAAATACATATGAAATTTAACAGGCTTTATGAGAAGTTTGTTTTAGAAAATTCTAGTTATTGAAGGCTAATTTATTCATTTTTTATTTTAAAGACAATTAATTACCAAATTATAACTAAAAGTCCTTAGTGTGAAAGAGAATTAAAAAAACAAACTTAATCCTCCAAATGGCAGTCAACCTGGGCAGACCAGATGATTCATTCAGACCCTCCCCCTGATTGTCTTGACATCAGGGAAGCTAGAAAACATCTTCTGGATGAATAAAACACTGCATAGAATAATGGGACCAACCCATGATGGAAGCCATGGACTGCAGCCAAGTAGGAATTTATAGCAAAGGTGTTGCCACGTAGTAAATGAGGCAACTGCTGCAGGAATCCAACGACTCCTATCACCTGAACTTTTTTTTTTCCTTTTCATTTTTTTCCCCTCTAGGATGCTTATAACATGCTTCTGTTCTTGATTACTGTGTGCCTGTTCTTTCTCCTCTACTTTTCTACCTGACCTTAAGAGCCCATTTAATGTCCCAGTACCTCAGTTTTCTCTTCTGTAAAATAAACATTACGCCACATGCAAATAAATGACAGTGGTCAAAACCTCTGGGAAGCACAAAACATAAACAACTCAATCACAAAGGTTTGAAGGATTAGTATATTTGGCTGTTCATACAATGTCCTCAAAATTCATTTCCTGCCTTACTTAGTCCTTGCAATTATAATCTTACCTATGAGTTTATCATTATTTTCATGTTCATTAGTGCCATTTTTTTCACTTCTTGCTCAAACTGAAGGATAAAGTCAAGGAGAGACAATATTGAAAATAATCCCACCAGATTTCTTCAGGCATGATCTACTTCCAGAGCTCCTGTCTAAAACACACCTGCTCATCAACTTTGCGCTGCAGCTGCATGATCTTGTTCTCCATTCCAATGTGGAGCTTCTTGTAGCGCTCCACAGAGCGGGCCTCAATCTTGAGCTTCTTTAGCTCGCGCTTGGCCATCATTCGCCGGAAGCAGCACTGAAGATAGATGATGGCATGCATGCTCCTCTTGTACTGTTTCTGAGCTAGCCAGCCCCGGACCCACTTCTGAATGATGACTACTTTGTGCTCACGGAGTATCTACAGAGAAGGGTAAAGGCAAGTCATTTCAGACCCTAGACGAGACTCAAGGTTCCATTCTATCAACCTACATCTGGCTAAGAATCTCTACATTACCCAAAGAGAAAGACGCAAAAGTTGAATCAACAATATTATATGAATTACATACATCACAGATATACATGGAGGCATACATTATTTTAAAAAGTGATTTTAAAGGTGGTTTTAGAAAAAATGTGTTACATTCACATGTTGTATATGGTTATAAGCAGAGTATTGACTTGGAAGCTATCTAAATGAAAGACACCAGATTACTAAAGGAGAAAAATCCTAAAAGAAAAGGAAGAAATACATTAGGTTTCTTATTGGTATATGATTCCTGTGGGCAACAGGTGAACCTGGCACCCTGTGAACTACACGCTATTAGAATAAAAGACTCATCCACCACCTTACTGATACCACCTCATCATGCATAGGCCTCTGCATGTGGGGTATTACAAAGGATATTACTGAGCTACTTTTTTTTTCCAGAATCGAAAAGGACACTCCTGTTTGCCCCGTTTGAGGAATACCATTCTATTGAGGATTTCCCATTGTTGTTTCAAATATAGCAGTAAAAGATAAGAGAAATGGGGCTTTAAAAGCAAAGTTACGAGTAAGATTGAGGTCTCAGGGAACATCTAGCTCAATTGGCAGAACATAGTTTATAAAGAAAATGTTCTACATTCTACTTTGGTGAGTAGCATCTGGGGTCTTAAAAGCCCGTTAGTGGCCATCTAAGATACTCTACTGGTATCACCCCTTTGGGAGCAAGGGAGGATGAAGAAAACTAATGATGCAAGGGAAAGATTAGTCCAAAGGACTAATGGACCACCACGGCCTCCACCAGACTAAGTCCAGTACAACTAGATGGTGCCTGGATACCACCACTCTGACAGGGATCACAATCGAGGGTCCTGGACAGAGCTGGAGATAAATGTAGAACAAAATTCCAACTCACAAAAAAAGTCCAGATTTTCCACCCTGACAGAGGCTGGAGAAACCCCAAGAGTATGGTGCCTGGACACCCTTTTAGCTTAGTAATGACAGGCCCATAAAACAAAATGAGACTAAAGGGGAACACCAGCCTAGGGGCAAGGACTAGAAGGCAGGAGGGGACAGGAAAGCTGGTAATAGTGAACCCAAGGTTGAGAAGGGAGAGTGTTGACATGTTGTGGGGTTGTTAACCAATGTCACGAAACAATAACGTGTACTGTTTAATGAGAATCTAGTTTGTTCTGTAAACTTTCATCTTTAAGTACAATAAAAAAAAAGATTGAGTGAAACAACCTAATCTTAAATTTTGCTCTACACTATATTTTCTAAATATGCACATGATATTCCCCTGAACTATGAAACAACTTACAACAAAAAGACTGCTTCCTGAGATGGTAAATTTCTAATCACTAAAGACCATCAAGCAGAAATTTATGTGAACATCTTCCAGGAACGATGGAGATGGAATTCTTGAATTTTAAGAAAGGTTGAACTAGAAAAATCTTGAGGCACTTCTAAGTCTCTCTATGATTTTATAAAATAAAATGATATAATTTGTGATGTAAATGATGTTTAAATGTATACATTTGATTAAATTTTTATTAGTGATGCTTACAAATGGATGAAGTGTATTTCCCATGAAAGTTCTTACATAAAAATCTCTGAAACCATCTATTACAACAGACAGTAGTTTAATAGAGCCATTAAAAGAATAGTTCTTATTTTTAAGTTATATACCTGAGACAAACAATGAAAAAAATGTGTCATCCTAAAGTGGCATTTAGGAAATAAGTGGTTAAAATTTAAACCAGCAAATATAAAATAAGTATGTTTAGGAGACCTGGTCAGTTTAGGAGACCCTCGGCCAGCTCACGCCTGCGTTTTTTGGCTGTTTTCCTGAGGTGCAGGCAGTCTTCGGTTCTCATGAAGTACAGTCACTGTGCCTTACGCTGCAGTGAGGCCAGACACTACGAGCTCTCTCTCTCTGGACAGCACAGTCCCAAGAGAGGCCCTTTTCTTATCCAGATGGCTAATAAGCAATGGGATGAGATGCAAGAATGGCAAACTGAAGGCTTTCAGACTTTAAAACTCAAGCAGCACACAGTGACAAGGCTATTAATAACAAATTTCCCGTTCCATTTCCTTCTCTATTTCCCCATCTAACTTCAGACATTGGTCCATTTCTATAATTTCAGTCAAATGGAAACAGTACATAATTAGAGCTTCCATTCTGAATTACATTTCCATCAGGGAGTCAGGACATTAAAGAATACCTATTCTTCCTTTAAGACTCTCAAGCCCCAAGAAGGGCCACCTTGGACCTGAAACACAGCTAAAAGGAGCATAAAGGGATGGCTGTTTGCCTCCTGAACAAGCCTCTCACTTGTCACCCCCACAAGTGCCCAGTGACAGGGGAGTCTGAGCCAGTCAGAGACTGCTATTGCCAACCCAATGGCCCCCAGAGGAAAACAGAAAGGTAAGCAGGTGTAGCTCAAAGGACAAGTTTAAGGCCTTGCCCTCCTCTGAAAGCATGTGCTTGTATAGAAAGAGCACCAGACTATAAAGCAGGCATGAGCAGAAAGAGCTGTAGTAGCTATCCTCAAATTTTTTTCAAAACAGCTATTAAATATGCTCATTCAAGCCTCAATAGTTTTATAATTTTTTTTGTTATGTTTAAAATTATTACAAATTAAAAATAACTGAATAAAAGAATCAGGTCAAGTCACGTCCACGTACAATCACATGATTAGTGATCCATCCCCAAGTCACCTATTGAACCTCCTTCTAACAGTGATGCCCAAGAACTCTCAAATCCAGACTGCACGTTTATGGTTTGTTATGAACATATTCCACAGGCAAGATGCAAAACCTTGCCAAAAGGAAAGAAAGAAAAGGCTTTCGTCAACTGGAGTCATACCCTGTCACAGCTGATGATTAAGATTCATATGGAAAATCATGTTGATTACTGCTAACTAAAAAGATTATTGGTCACAATTGCTGGAGTAGCATATCCTAGGCAAAACAATTTTAACTACCTAATGTTGTAATTTATTTCCTTTTACCACAGTAAATTCTTTCAAGGTTGTCTCATTCTTGGAACAACTTCCCACCCATCTGTCATACAGTCTTCCTATTCAAAGCTCACCATGGGAGGCTAAATAACGGCCCCCAAAGATACCAAGTCCTAATCCCTGGAACCTTTAAATGTTCTTTTACACATCTGCAAGGTCTTTGCAGATCTGATTTGATTAAAGATCCTGAGATGGGGAGATTATCCTAAAATATATGGGTGGGCCTAAATACCCTAACAAGTGTTCTTATAAGAGACAGACAGAATAGGAGAAATCAGATACACAAAGGAGAAGGTGATGTAAAGAAAGAGGCAAAAACTGGAGTGATGAGGCCACAAGCCAAGGGATGCTGGCAGCCATAAGAAGCTGGAAGAGGCAAAGAGCGGATTCTTTCCTAGAGCCTCCAGGGTGAACACGCCACTGCCTGCACCTTAATTTCAGGACAGTGATACTGATTTTGAACTTCCGGCCTCTAGAACTGTGAGAATAAATTTCTGTTGTTTTACGCCACCAAGTTTGTGATAGTTTGTTATAGCAGTCACAGGACGCTAATATACTTTTTCAAACTACCCAGACAAGGAAAAAAGGAGGTAAATTTTATTTTACATTATCTCGTTAATACATGTATTTTATTATTAAATATTTATTTTAACCATTGGTTGTATCCATATGGCTCCTATGTCCATGGTACCCCTGTGGTTCGTTGCACAGAGATTTGATTAATATTGATGGAATGAATAAATGAAGTTGGAAAATAATATCTCACCTTGCGATACCTATTTCTAGCCAGGTAGCCTCGCAAATAAGACTGAAGAACGATAGTGGCAGCTCGTCTAATCTTGTACATCCTGCAGGCCACATACATGCGCCAATACTTCTGAATGATGGTTGCTGCCTTGGTTCTGCGAAGAAACGTAGCATAGCTGGCCAAAGTAAACAATGACGATTGTTAGTAAACAAAAAACCCCAGGAATACATTTCGTAGAGACTTAGAGTGTCATGTACATTAAATCAAAATTTATATGTATTTATATTTTCATGGAAACCCTGGTGGCAAAGTAGTTAAGTGTTACAGCTGCTAACCAAAAGGTCGGCAGTTTGAATCCACCAGCAACTCCTTAGAAACTGTGTAGGACAGTTCTACTCTGTCCTATAGGGTCACTATGAGTCAGAATCGACTCGATTGCAATGGGTTTTGTTTTTGTTTTTTCTATTTGCATAGGAATTTATAGCTTCCCAAAGTATTTTTACATTCACTATCTCATTTGAGCTTCTGTAGCCCTGAAAAGTGGGATGTCCCATATTATCCACATTTTATGATAAAGAAAGTAAAGCCCAGAAAAGTTTATTCTTTGTAGGATGGTGTTCCTTCTATTATCCCAGGCTATGTCCCCTTTACGTAGTACTCCAGATGTGTACAATAATCCTATATTACTGTATCACCAGCTTTCTTAAATCTAGCCATCATTCATGTACAATATTTTTTTCCTTAATCTGTTTGGGTATAAATTAATCATTAATTTCTGCCAATATGCATAAATTGCAATTATCCTAATATGTAATCACATCTAGTGCAAGTCTCTTCTGGATCTTCTCAGCTAACAGCTTCCCAAAACTCCTGCTTAATTTACACATAATTTCTTCAAGTACAAAAAAATAAAGAACACTGAGGACATGAGTAGGCAGTAATTTCTTCTTTTTTTTTTTTGCCAGCTCAAGTTTTTGCAGGTGTACAGCTTATTGACAGCAATTACAATAATTGGCTGTGCAACCCTGCCCTCAATCAATGTGATTTTTCCATCACCATTAACCCCCCTTTTCTCTGTCCTTTCCATCCCTGGTAACCCCTAATAAACTTTGTTCTGTATACACTTGCCTATTCTTGTCTTTTTATATAAGTGAGGTCATACGGTATCTGTCTTTTGTGATTAGCTTATTTCACTCAGCATAATCTTTTCAAGCTCCTTCCATACTGCAGCATGTATCAAGACTTCACTTTTCCTATTGGCTGAGTAGTATTCCACTGTATGTATGTACCACATTTTATCCGTTCACCTGCTGATGGACATTTAGGTTGTTTCTACTTTTTGGCTATTGTGAATGGTGCTGCAATGAACACTGGTATTCAAGTCTCTTTTTGAGTTGCTGCTTTCATCTTTTTTTCTGAGAACGAATTGGAATCATTCCTAAGACTGAGTGCAATTTTATTCTATTTAACGGTTTTGTGAGTCAATTTGTTAGCTCTTGAAATTAAGAAGGGGTGAAGTAGGGTGACAACTCAAAACTGTTCCAGGTTGGACAATAAGTTATATGGGCAACATAATCTTGAGGGCTGTAAGCCACAGTGGACTTACCACCGAGCCTGATAGCCTCGCACGTATCTCTGCACAGTAATGGCTGCCTTCCGCATGCGCAAGTACTTCTTCCGCAGCAGCCACCCCCGAATCGTCTTCTGGATCCAGATGCAGGCAGCCCTCAGCTTGTCTGTCCTCAATTTTTCTAGATAGGCTACTTGACCAGCACGGAAAAAGATCTTGGTCTTACCAAACTGGTATTTGTCCTTGTCCTATTGTCGGAAGAAATCGTATACTCAGAAGTAGAAATAATGTCATATAAATAAAAATTTAGAAGAGATAAAAATGACTAAAAGCAGAATCAGTGAAGGCATGAATCTATTAACTAAAACTTGAGCTACATCGCAATTAATTATTGGAGCCAGATTTTTGATCCTATGCAAGTTGAGCAAACTAGAGGGATTTAAAGGAAAATTGAAGTTTAAGAGTTATTTTCCAGAATTATTCTACCTGGAATTATTATATGAGGCCAAAAACTCAGTTGTGGGTCATAGGCAGTTATTATTTGCTTGTTTGTATTTTAAACATCTTAAGGAAATGGAGATGCTGACACTCCCTCAGACTGACCCAGGCTGTAAGGGTTACATCAGGCTGTATAATCCATGAAAAAGCTGAAGGACAAAAATGTGAATATAAAGAATAAGACAGGAGGAAACACACACACACACACACACACACAAATCAAAACAGAAAAAGCAAAAACAAAAAACTGTGGGCATTCATATTAATAGTTAAGTTTCTCAGCAATCATCTTTTGGGTTTATCAACAGTATTTGAAGACAAAAAACCCTATATTGTGTAAAATCCTTCTACAAATTTCAAAACTCCCTTTAAAAAATATTTTATATTGCTCATTGCCATCTGATCCTAATCAGAAATGAGCAGTAACCACAGAAACACATGCTATTTCTGGTCAGTTACATTGTAATCCACCTCATCTAGAAGTATACAAGTTATTAACCATTCCCATACCAAAAGAAGAGTTGGATTTTCTTATAATAATGACTGACCTGAAATTCTAAGTAGAGAAAATCACTTTACACTGTAAGCAGGTATCTCCTACTTCCTACACGAAACCAGAAAATCAGAAATCTCCACATATGTAAAAAACTACAATTACTTCAATACAAAGTCAATAAAATTTACACAAGAACCCTAGCTGGAGATCTACAAAGAGCTAGAAAGCAACTCTCTTTCTTCTCCTCTCTCTGTCCTTGTCCCAGCTCCACCTCACCCTCCTCAGCTCTACTCCACACCAACCCTGAACTCCTTTCAGTTAGCACCTAAGCATTTAAACACTGTGCCATCAGGGCTCTTTTTATACTTAAGTACTGTGCCATCGAGTCGGTTCTGACTCACAGCAACCCCATGCACAACAGAACACTGCCCAATCCTGTGCCGTCGTCACAATCGTTAGGCTTGAACCCACTGTTGCAGCCACTGTGTCAATTCATCTCATTGAGGGCCTTCCTCTTTTTTGTTGACCCTCTACTCTACCAAGCATGATGTCCTTCTCCAGGGACAGATCCCTCCTGATAACATGTCCAAAGTATGTGAGACGTAGTCTCATCATCCTTGCTTCTAAGGAGCATTCTGGCTGTTAAGTGTGTACTAGATAAATATTTATTCATAATGATCAAACTCATAAGAATATTTCTCAAGTCTGGGTCAGGCCTCGTAATCCTGCTTGCTGATGTTGGACCATCATCCTCACTAGTACTTGTATCCTAAACACAGTGAGCTTCGACTCCTCAGACAGTGTACTCCAAACCCCCACCGTTACTCCCCAGATAATCTACATCAGTGATATTTTACATGGAAGCCCCAAGACTTTCAAAAGTCAGAACTACAAGGCCTTTGGCCAACATCTGCTCAGATAAAGGTAAGCTAAAACCATTCCTACCAGTATCAGCTTCTCTAACACATTCTTGCATGTTTGCATTCTGTCATTCAGCACATCTTTTTGCTTCATTAGGACACGGTAGCGGCTGAAAAATTCTTGGTAAGTCCACCTATAAAAAGAAACTCATATCAGCTTATTTAAGGAACTACAGCACCCTCCCACTAGGAGCCCTCATATTTAAAAATGCCAGGCTTACCGTGACGGGAAACCTGCTGCACTGATTCGAATAGTTTCGAGGACACCACATGCTCTCAGTTGCTGCACTGCCCTCTTCTCATCAAATCTACACATAAAACCAAAAATCATGAATACTCGAAGAAGCCTGGCTATAGCCACGAATTACTCTCCTCTGCTGCCCAGATATTAAATGATTGTGGAAGGAGCCAAATGGGTGACTTAGAAAAGCACTCAAAAGTTGGAGCAGTGATCAAAATGGTAAACTGCATGTAGAGTGGAGAGCAGACAATTAGCAGTAAAAATAAAGAGTTGCAACACAGGGCCAAGATGGCAGAATACCCAGACGCTTCCTGCGATCCCTTTTACATCAAAGACCTGAAAAAACAAGTGAAATGATTATATTTATGACAAGCTAGGCGCCCTGAACATCAAAGGCAAAGTTAGAAAATGAACTGAGTGGCAGGGGGAAGGAAGACAGTTCAGAAGTGGAGAGGAGTTACCAGACCTGAACCTCCATGATCCCTCAAGCACCACTTCTTGAAGCAGCTGCAACAGGCTGTGGTAGTGTTCGGCCGCAGTTTCCTCAGGAGAGGCAGCCAGCTGCACAGTCTACTCACACCTCCAGAACCAGAGAAGAACAGCGCTCTTGACAAAAGCTAAGTACTTGCATATATTTTACCGTACCCCCAGCCCCCATGCCAGCTTCGGTGGCTGTTAATTTCCCTGGGTCTGAGATAGGCCCTGTTGAGCGCCCAGAGCCATCCTCCTGGCCTTGAAGCAGGAATCAACTCACAACAGGGGGAAAAGATAACATGCCAGCTCCACTAACCAGGAGAGCTCAGGACAGAAGCAGGTCCTGTCCAGACATCAAGGGTCGGTGGACTTTGAATAATGTTCCCAGCTGCATGAACCTGTGTGGGCCTATTTCAGGAGAACAGGCCCTCGTTGGCACACTACAACCATATTGGCTGTGCGGTGAAGAGGTAGTTTTATATCTGACACTGCTTTGCCTATTAAACAGGGTCCTCACCTACCCACATCAGGGGCCTAAGGACTGGTGGCTCCACTCAGGTCACCCAGCCACCTGTGACAGGGGTCCAAGGATAACTAGTACCTCCCAGTCCTTACAAACAAAAGCATTGGGTGCCCATGGTCCATCTGTAGAACGTACCCATCTGTATGCTCTAGGGAATAGGGATACGCCTTCCTCATAGACATTGAGGGATGATTTTCAGCCCCCTGCCTTCTTCAGACCATGACCTCCTGCTGCACCAGATACCAGAACCTACACCAATCACCCCTGACCCTCTAAGACTGTACGACAGAGCCTGTACCACACACTTGATGGTTAGCTACCTGGAAACCTGAGCTGAATTCATACAAGAAAAGTGAATGGACCCCTAGACTGATATACCTGATAACAACTCTAGCCATCTGGGGACAGGACGTCAGAGCTCCCAAGGTGAAAATAATCAAGCTAGCTCACTCAAGCAACCCATTTGGACATATAAAAACAAAACAAAGCAAGAAGCTACGACACAGTAAGCAAACATAAAATAAATTAATACAATACCTTATAAATGGCTTGAAGACAACAGTCAATATCAAGTCACATAAAGAAACAGACCATGATCACCTCAACAGGCTCTCAAAACAAAGAATCCAGGGATCCTCTAGATGAAAGTGCAGTCCTGGAATTACCAGAGGCCAAATACAAAAAATTAATATACAGAACCCTTCAAGACATCAGGAAGGAAATAAGGCAATACGCAGAACAAGCCAAGGAACACAGAGATAAAGTAGTTGAAGAAATTAAAATCTTTATTCAAGAACATAATGAAAAATTTAATAAGGTGGAAAAATCCATAGAGACACAGCAATCAGAAAATCAGAAGATTAACAATAAAATTCCAGAACAGGACAACTCATTAGAAAGTCAGGGGAGCAGAACTGAGCAAGTGGAAGGCAGAACTGGTGAGCTTGAAGACAAAGCACTTGGCAGCAATATATTTGAAGAAAAATCAGGTAAAAGAATTTCAAAAAATGAAGAAAACTTAAGAATCATGTGGGACTCTATCAAGACAAATAATCTATGAGTGATTGGAGTTCCAGAACAGGGAGAGACAACAGAAAATATAGAGAGAATTGTTGAAGATATGTTGGCAGAAAACTTCCCCGATATCGTGAAAGATGACAAGATACCTAACCAAGATGCTCATCAAACTGCACATAAGGTAGATTTCACAAAAAAAGTCACCAAGACATATTATAATCAAACTTGCCAAAACCAAAGGTCAAGAGAAAATTTTAAGAGAGGCTATGGATAAATGAACAGTCACCTACAAAAGACAGTCAATAAGAAAAAGCTCGGACTATTCGGCAGGAACATACAGGCAAGAAGGCAATGGGACGGCTTATATAAAACAAGGAAAAAAACTGCCAGCCAGCTAAGACTCATATATCAAGCAAAACTGTCTCTCAAATATTCAGGTGAAATTAGGACATTTCCAGATAGACAGAAGTTTAGGGAAATTGTAAAAACCAAATCAAAACTACAAGAAATACTAAGGGGAATCCTTTGGTTAGAAGATCAATAATATCAGGTATCAACTCAAGACCAGAACACTGGACAGAGCAATCAGAGGTCAACCTAGACAGGGAAATCACAAAAATAAATCAAGATTAAAAAAATGCTAATGACAGAAAAGTAGCGATGTTATTACATAACAGAAGGCAGCATTAAAACAATAAAAAGAGACTAAGAAATGCAGTCACAGATCTTTCATATGTAGAGGAAGACAAGGCGATATAAAGAAATAAAACCTAGGTTTAAACTTAGAAAAACAGGGTTAATTATTAAGGTAACAACAAAGGAGACTAACTACCCTACTCACCAAAATAAAATACAGGAAAAATATAGAGGCTCAGCAGACATAAAATCAACAACAATGAATAAGAGGAAAAGGCAATATATAAAGATGAACTAGTCAGCACAAAACATTAAGTGGGAAAAAGAAACTCAACAGCAGACAAAAAAAGATATCAAAATGATAGCACTAAATTCATGCCTATCTATAATTATGCTGAATGTAAATGGACTAAATACACCCATAAAGAGACAGAGAGTGGCAGAATGGATAAAAAAACATAATCCATCTACATGCTGTCCACAAGAGACACACCTTAGACTTACAGACACAAACAAACTAAAACTCAAAGGATGGAAAAAAATATATCAAGCAAACAACAATCAAAAAAGAACATGAGTGCCAGTATTAATTACTGACAAAATAGACTTTAAAGTGAAACCCATCATAAAGGATAAGGAAGGACACTATATAATGATTAAAGGGACAATACACCAAGAAGATATAACCATATTAAATATTTATGTACCCATTGACAGAGCTGCAACATATATAAAACAAACTCTAACAGCACTGAAAAGTGAGATGGACAGCTCCACAATTACAGTAGAAGACTATAACACACCACTTTTGGTGAAGGACAGGACATTCAGAAAGAAGCTCAATAAAGACACGGAAGATCTAAATGCTGCAATCAACCAACTTGACCGCATAGGCGTATATAGAACACTCCACCCAACGAGAGCCAAGTATACTTTCTTTTCTCATGCACATGGAACATTCTCTAGAATAGACCATATATTAGGTCATTAAGCAAGCCACAGCAGAATCCAAAACATTGAAATATTATAAAGCATCTTCTCTGATCATACGGTCACAAAAGTAGAAATCAGAAACAGAAAAGCAGGGAAAAGAAATTAAATACTTGGAAACTGTACAATACCCTGCTCAAAAACGACTGGGTCACAGGAGACATTAAGGATGGAATAAAGAATAAAGAAATTCATAGAATCCAATGAGAATAAAAACACTTCCTATCAGAACCTTTGGGACACAGCGAAAGCAGCGCTCAGAGGTTAATTTATATCAATAAAAACACACATCCAAAAAGAAATGGCCAATATCAAAGAATTATCCCTACAACTTGAACAAATAGAAAGAGAACAACAAAAGAAAGCCACAGGCACCAGAAGAAAACAAATAATAAAAATTAAAGCAGAATTAAATGAAATAGAAAAACAATTGAAAGAGGCAACAAGACCAAAAGCTAGTTCTTTGAAAAAATTAACAAAACTGATAAACCACTGGCGAAACTGACAAAAGAAAAACAGATAAGGAAGCAAATAACCCGAATAAGAAATGAGATGGGCGATATTACAACAGACCCAACTGAAATTAAAAGAATCAAATCAGATTACTACTAAAAATTGTACTTTAACAAATTTGAAAACCTAGAAGAAATGGATGAACTCCTGGAAACACACTACCTACCTAAATTAACACAAACAGAGGTAGAATAACTAAACAGACCCATAACAAAAGAAGAGATTGAAAAGGTAACCCAGAAACTCCCAATAAAAAAAAGCCCTGGCCGTGATGGCTTCCCTACAGAGCTCTATCAAACTTTCAGAGAAGAGTTAACACCACTACTACTGAAGGTATTTCAGAACATAAAAAAAGGACAGAATACTCCCAAACTCGTTCTATGAAGCCAGCATATCCTTAATAACAAAACCACAAGAAAATTATAGACCTATATCCCTCATGAACTTAGGTGTACAAGTCCTCAACAAAATTCTAGCCAATAGAATTCAACAAAATATCAAAAAAAAAAATTCACCACGACCAAGTGGGATTCATACCAGGTTTGCAGGGATGGTTCAACATTAGAAAAACAATTAATGTAATCCAGCATATAAATGAAACAAAAGAGAGGAACCACATGATTTTATCAATTGATGCAGAAAAGGCATTTGACAAAGTTCAACACTCATTCATGATAAAAACTCTCAGCAAAATAGAAGTAGAAGGAAAATTCCTCAATATAACAAAGGGCATTTATACAAAGCCAACAGCCAACATCATCCTAAAGGGGGAGAATCTGAAAGCATTCCCATTGAGAATGGGAACCAGACAAGAATGCCCTTTATCACCACTCTTATTCAACACTGTGCTGGAGATCCTAGCCAGAGCGATTAGGGTAGATAAAGAAATAAAGGGCATCCAGATTAGCAAGGAAGAAGTAAAAGTATCTCTATTTGCAGATGACATGATCTTATACACAGAAAACCCTAAGGAATGCTCAAGAAAACTACTGAAACTAATAGAAGAGTGCAGCAGAGAATCAGGATACAAGGTAAACATACAAAAATCTGTTGGATTCCTCTATACCAACAAAAAGAACATCGAAGAGGAAATCATCAAATCAATACCATTTACAGTAGCCCCAAAGAAGATAAAATACTTAGGAATAAATCTTAGCAGAGATGTAAAAGACTTATGCAAAGAAAACTACAAAACACTGCTGCAAGAAACCAAAAGAGACCTACATAAGTGGAAAAATATACCTTGCTCATGGATAGGAAGGCTTAACATTGTAAAAATGTCTATTCTACCAAAAGCGATCCATAGATTTAATGCAATTCCGAACCAAATTCCAACAACATTCTTTAATAAGATGGAGAAACAAATCACCAACTTCATATGGAAGGGAAAGAGGCCCCGGATAAGTAAAGCATTACTGTTAGTGAAGAACAAAGTGTCAGGCCTTACTCTGCCTGATTTTAGAGCTTATTATACTGCCACAGTAGTCAAAACACCCTGGTACTGGTACAACAACAGATGCATTGACCAGTGGAACGGAATTGAGAATCCAGACATAAACCCATCCACATATGTGCAGTTGATATTTGACAAAGGCCCCAAAACAGTTAAATGGGGAAAAGATGGTCTTTTAAACAAATAGTGCTGGCATAACTGGATATCTATCTTAAAAAAAATGAAACTAGGCCCATACCTTACACTATGAACAAAAACTAACAAAATGGATCAAAGACCTAAGTAGAAAATCTAAAACAATAAAGATCATGGAAGAAAAAGTAGGGACAATGTTAGGAGCCCTAATTCATGGCATAAACAGTATACAAAACATTACTAACAATGCAGAAGAGAAACTAGATAACTGAGAGATCCTAAAAACCAAACACCTATGCTCATCCAAAGACTTCACCAAAAGAGTAAAAAGATTACCTACAGACTGGGAAAAACGTTTTACCTATGACATTTCTGATCAGCGTCTGATCTCTAAAATTTACATGATATTGCAAAAACTCTACTACAAAAAGACAAATGACCCAATTAAAAAATGTGCAAAGGATATGAACAGGCACGTCACTACAGAAGACATTCAGGAAGCTAACGGATACATGACAAAATGCTCACAATCATTAGCCATTAGAGAAATACAAATTAAAACTACAATGAGATTCCATCACTCCAAGAAGGCTGGCATTAATCCAAAAAACACGAAATAATAAATGTTGGAGAGGTTGTGGAGAGACTGGAACACTTATATATTGCTGGTGGGAATGTAAAATGATACAACCACTTTGGAAATTGATTTGATCCTTCCTTAAAAATCTAGAATTACTATACAATTCAGCAATCCCACTCCCTGGAATATATCCTAGAGAATCAAGAGTCTTTACACGAACAGATATATGCACACCCATGTTCACCTCAGCACTGTTTATAATAGCAAAAAGATGGAAGCAACCAAAGCGCCCATCAACGTTTGAATGGATCAATAAATTATGGTATATTCACACAATGGACTATAATGATGAATCTGTGAAACATTTCTTAACATGGAGGAATCTGGAAGGCATTAGGCTGAGTGAAATTAGTTGCAAAAGGACAAATATTGTATAAAACCACTATTATAAGAACTGGAGCATCAGTTTAAACAGAGAAGAAAATATTCTTTGATGGTTACGAGAGTGGGGAGGTAGGTAGGGAGAGAGAGGGGTTTTCACTAATGAGATAGTAGATAAGAGGTACTTTAGGTGAAGGGAAAGACAACACACAATACAGGAGAAGTCAGCACAACTGGACTAAACTAAAAGCAAAGAAGTTTTCTGAATAATCTGAATGCTTCAAAGGCCAGCAGGGGTGGGGGTTTGGAGACCATGGTTTCAGGGGACATCTAAGTCAATTGGCATAATAAAATCTATTAAGAAAACATTCTGCATCCTGCTTTGGAGAGTGGTGTCTGGGGTCTTAAACGCTAGCAACCAGCCATGTAAGATGCATCAACTGGTTTCAACCCACCTGGAGCAAAGGAAAATGAAGAACACCAAAGACACAAGGTCTTTGTGAGCCCAAGAGACAACAAGGGCCATATAAACCAGAGACTACATCAGCCTGAGACCAGCAGAACCAGATGGTGCCTGGGTACAACTGATGATTGCCCTGAGAGGGAACACAACAGAGAACCCACGAGGGAGCATGAGAGCAGTGGGATGCAGACCTCAAATACTCACAAAAAGAGCAGACTTAATGTTCTGACTGAGACTAGAAGGACCCCGGAGGTCATGGTTCCCAGACCTTCTGTTAGCCCAAGACAGGAACCATTCCCAAAGCCAACTCTTCAGACAGGGATTGGACTGGACTATGAGATAGAAAATGATACCGGTGAAGAGTAAGCTTCTTGGACCAAGTAGACACATGAGAATATTTTGTCATCTCCTGTCTGGAGGGGAGATGAGAGGGTACAGGGGGTCAGAAGCTGGCTGAATTGACATGAAAATAGAAAAGTGGAGGGAAGGAGTATGCTGTCTCATTACGGGACAGCAATTAGGAGAATATAGCAGGGTGTATATACATTTTTGCATGAGAGACTGACTCAATTTGTAAACTTTCAGTTAAAGCACAATAAAAATTATTAAAAAAAAAAATAAAGAGCCATAAAGATTACCTGTACTTTACACCACAGGCTCAAAAGAAATACCTGTGAGCATATTTTAAAAAATGAAATTTCTCTGTACTTTGCCAATAGTTGTTACATGGCTTGGCCTCAGAAGGCACTCTGAGAATCCTTCAGGTCACTACATGTAGCTGCATTAGGATAAAGATTGGCCGGCTCTGGAGATTTCACTAACAAGATGGACAAATTAACATGAAAGCTGAGACTCAAACAGAGACTTGTATGCCAGTGCTCCCTGCAGCACTATTCACAATAGCCAAAAGTTGGAAACAACCTAAACGACCATCAACAGATGAATGGATAAACAAAATGTGGTACATACATACAATGGAATAATACTCAGCCAGGAGGAGAAATGAAGTCTTGATAGTTCTGTAGTATGGATGGAGCTTGAGGACATTATGCTGAGTGAAATAAGTCAATTACAAAGGGACAAATATTGTATGACTTCGCTTATATAAAAACATAAGAATATACAAATGCAAATGTATGGACACCAAAATTTATTAATGGTTACCAGGGGTGGAATGGAGCGGGTAAAGGGGAATTATTGCTTATGGAGTACTGAGATTCAGTGATGGGAAAAATGCACTGATTAAAGGTAAGGTTATACAGCCAATTATTGCAATTATTTTAAGTAAGTTTTACACCTGTAAAAAGTTGAACTGGCAAAAGTTGTGTTATAGATATATTTATAGCAATAAAAAAAAAAAAAAAAAAAAGAGTAGCTGCTGAAGCTGCTTATGTACAACCAAACACCTCATGGGATTTGGTTCCTTGGTGTGGAGGCTTAGTGTCACGGTCTCATGGGACATCCCAATTAATTGGCTTAATAATGTGTTTAGTGCTTCTGTTCTATCCCTGGTTCACTGCATAGTGCCTGGGGTCTTAAAACACTTGCAAGTGGCCATCTGAGGCACAACAATTGTCTCTATTCACCTGGAGCAACAGAGGAAGAAGGAGAGTCAGGAACAGGAGGAGGATATGGAATGTGTGACTGTCTCTACAAACAACAGTCTCCTTTGCCATGAGGCCAGAAGAACTGAATGGTGTCCAGCCACCATTACCGAACATTATGATCAAAGAGTTCATAGAAGAATCCTGATCAAAAGGGGGAAAATACAGAAGAGAATTTCAAATTCTCATGGACTATAGACTTTCTGGGGCCATGAAGGGTAGATAAACCTCTGAAACTATTGCCCTGAGATAATCTTCAACATTAAACCAAAAATATCCCTTGAAGTCTTCTTAAACTGAACAATAGTTTAGCTTAACTGGTAAGAAAAAAAAAAAAAAGTCTGCCTTGAGCATTACGCTCTTTAAGAACTATCTATATGGGATCAAACTGACAATAGCAACTCAAAAGATCAGATAGGAACCTCAGGAGGCAGTGAGTTTGTGTTAATGGGAAAGAAAACAACTCAGAAAAGGAGGGTGAGAATGGTTGTACACCTCGAAGAATGTAATCAGTATCTCTAAATTGTACATGTAGAAACTTGAGTTGCTGTTTTTGCTGTGCATATTCTCAGCAACAAAAATAAATCACTGAAAATGTGACAAATTAAAATATGCCCCATTTGTTTAATTTTTTAAAAATTGCTGGCCCCCAGACTATCTGTTAACCCAGAACTAAAACCACTCCCGAAGCCAGCTTTTCAGACAAAGAATAGACTGGACTATAAGACATAAAATGATACTCATCAAGAGTGTGCTTCTTAGTTCAAGTAGATACCCGAAACTAAATGGGCAGCTCCTGTCTGGAGGCGTGATGAGAAGACAGACAGGGATAGGAGCTGGTTGAACGGACGTGGGAAATCTGGGGTGGAAAGGGGGAGTGTGTTACGTCACATTATAGGTATAGCAACTAGGGTTGCATAACAACGTGTGTATAAATTTTGTATGAGAAACTAAGTTGAGCTGTAAACTTTCACCTAAAACACACACACAAAAAAAAATTGCTTATGTTCTAAAAGCTATTCAATAAGCACATACTACGCATTACTAAACCCCGGTGGTATAGTGGTTAAGGGCTACTGCGGCTAACCAAAAGGTCGGCAGTTCGAATCTGCCAGGCGCTCCTTGGAAACCCTAATGGAGCAGTTCTACTCTATTCTTTAGGGTCACTATGAGTTGGAACCAACTCGATGGCACCTAACAACAACAACAATAGCAACAAGTATTTATAGTGTTCACAGCAATGAGAAACATTTTGATTTTGTATTAAATTTTATATTTATTTAACTCTAGACAATTGACATCTTAAAATTAAATTGACACTGAAAGATAAAGTAGAAAGGTCTTCCTCTCCCCAGATAAGCACTCTTATTACTCCCCAGTGTAAGCCCTAAGCTGCCTGCGTGAGTCTTCTGTTGCGCTATCTTCTTAGGTGTTCTGGTGGTGGTGGGAGACGGAGCTGCCAGATGGAAAGAAATGACCCTCAGCGCTGTCCCAGAGAGGGGCCCAGGGCATGGCAGCTTCTCCAGGCTTCCCACCTGCTTCTAGAAAGAGCTTCTTGGTGATGAGGAGGATAGGAGGATGTCAGTCTTTCAGATCTGCTCTAGAGGCTAAGGCAGAATTTTCAGAAAGAATTTGCAAGGGTGTAGGGAAACGGGTACTCTCATACACTGTGAAATGTGAGTGTATGTGCCTGGTCTTTGACCCACAAATTTCACTTCTAGAAATACATTATCCTGAGGAGATAATCAGACAAAAGCACATATATGTTTGCTAAAAGATGTTCATCATAGCATTGTTGGAATAATCTGAATTGCCCTCAATATGGAATGACTTAAGTGATGATATGTCTATACAATGGGATACTCTACAGTGACTTTTTATTTACTACCATGGAAAGCTGTCCACAGTCTATTAAATTAAAATGCAGATATAAAACAGCAATTCCAACACATGCCCATCCTTTTTTTTAATCTCTCTCTTTCTCAGAAAGACACACACACACACACACACACACGGAGCAGGGAAGGGAGGAAAGTTAATTGGTAAAGAAAGATCCTTGCAAGTTAAAACCAGTTAGCTTTCTGGATATTGTTGATGTGTTTTCCTTTATTTTTATACTAGTTTACTTTCTTTGAAAATTGTTTTTACAGTGTATGTGTATGAATTTTAAAATTAGGGAAATACTTTGAAAAATTTTGAAAAAGCAACCTCTAGAAAGATCTGTTCTCCCCTCATACATGATTAAGTGAAGTAGGATGAGATGCTGGTAAAAGTAAACAGTCTCTGATGGTATCAATAGTTGAAATAACTGTAACTAAAACTACACTCATTGCTGTGGAGTAATTCCAACTCATAGTAACCCTATAGGACAGAGTAGAACTGCCCCATAGTGTTTATTCCTTGTGTTGTTTTGGCAATACCTATGAGATATGGCCCCTTTATTTTTTCATTGACTAGTTTTTTTAGTTGAGACATACTTACGTGAATGGAAACTTGAAGTCATTAGGCTTAATACAGCGGACATAGTGAGGAGTGGTGGCATTGAGGGTCTCCATAAGCAAGTGAAGGGAGTTTCGGAACTGCACAAAAAAAAGTAGAAAGGGGCATCAAGGGCTTGTCAAAAGTCAAGAATAAAATAAACCAATTTAATGTTCTCTTCCTACTGCACTAATAAAAATGACTTCGCTACCTACAAACCTGACACATCTTCAAAAGGAGAGCTGCTACTGAACAGAAATGCTAGAGCTGTAGGTTACAACTGCTTAAATGCTACTACTTGGATACTTAACCTGCTGGATATACATCCACTCTCCTCTCACCTACTTTTCCCTGCTCCCTTTTAAAAATATAAATCTCTACAGCTTCCTGTTTTGGCTCAGAATTTCGAATAAAAACTTCACCTCACTTTAAGAATATTAAGGTCATTTAAACACACAGAGGGGGAATTTTGCTAGAAGATCCTGAAACAGTAGCCAAGACTTAAGAAGTACAGGGAGTGACTGCAGAATGGGAGAGTATAGTCAGTGGTGGGGTTACAGTTAGGACAAGGACATGGGCTGTGGCCCTGGGCAGGCCCTGCTTCCTGTCCATACTAGGCAGGTACACAGAAAAGCAAGCTGACTGGTGCTCAGCCTCCCATCCAAAGGCTGGCCCCTAATCAGGCACTAAGCTCGAGTATAACTTGTGCCAAATCCCCAGACTGTAAGACACAGATAAAGGAGAGAGTGGTGTTCCTGCACTGGAGGGGCTGATAAGCTATACAAATTCAGACAGAAAACAATCAGAGAACAAAACAAAGACAGCGGCAGTCTGGCAAAGACAATATGCACTAGGAGAATTAAGACAGAGAAAACTATTTTCAGAAAGGCTTAATTAAGCAGAGTGGCAGATGTGAAGATGGGTCGAGAGAAGTGTGAGTGGATGGTGCTGAGCGTGCTCACGGGGAAGGATCTAGCCTCTCCTATCTAAGGACCCCACTTGGGAGCCCAAGGCTTCAGGCAGCAGAGGGGAACAGGTGCTGCAGCAGTTCCCTGAGCTCACCTGGTGCCCCACGGTTTTCCTGTGCTCCTTGGCTGCCTGGCCTGGCCTGCCTTTGGTAGGCTTTGTAGGCACACGGGTGAGGAGGATGCGTCCCGAAGAGGTGGCTGAAGTTGGACTGATAGCCTTCTCATCATCTTGAAATAATTCTGGTATCATCTTAAACTGATTCAGGACAGTAACAGGAAATTACACTTGGAACTAAAATACCAATATAAACCTTCACAGAAGAAACGTTATGAAGATTTCCTTCCTTAAATAATCCCTTTCAGATTCACATTCTAGAAATAATCAATATCTGTGTTAGGAGCCAAAAACATGAGAGGAAGGTGAGATAAAGTTATAAAAATATAGGTAGAAAAGTGCAATCATTTACAACAATATTAGGGGAAAAACAGAACTACTACACTTAGACATGAAATCCTAATCCACAGGAAATGGCCACTCTGAACATATTACTGGTTCTGAACTATGATTATTTTATAAGTAAAACACTAATTGAAAGTCTTATCTTATTACTTCAGTTCCATAAAATGTTTTATTACCCAGCTGAGAAAAACACTAGTCCAAGTTTGCAAGTTATTTGTCAACTGTTCATCTGCTTCATTTCAGCACTAACTCAAAAATACTGTTGAATACCCAGTAAATATGTGGTGAAAACCAGGATATCTAGGGAAGCCTGTGTGAAAGGTGGGCCATGAAACCAATTAGTATAGGAGGTCATTGAGCCTTTTAGTGCACGCTTCGGTACACAGAGATGGAGCCCACATTGGTCTAATCTTTGGAGTGCAAGGAGGCTGCATGGTGCAAAACTAAGATGTGAACATAGCCTTGACTGGCTCCCACATCTCCGCTCAGCCCCTCCACACTGTGTATGCAGCAAGCTCAAAGGTGCAGTGATAAGGAATAGAGAGGCATGTTCAGGGAACGGTGCTTACAGGCTGCAGTACTCAGTGATTGGGGTGGGGCAAGAAATGAGCCTGAAAGGGTTAGCAGGAGCCATTTCCTCCAGAACCCTAGTAGGTTGTGCTAAGTAGATGTGGAATAAAAAATATTGTTGAAAATCTCAGCAGGAAGGATGTCATGAACTAGTTCTACAATATTATAAGATTATAAGGTAATTGCTTGCTAATGATAATTTTAAGAAAATGATTTGGAGTTTAGGAAAAAAACAAAAAGGTTAAAAGAAAAAAAACGCTGCCTGTATCCTATAAGCTTTTATATTTGTCTTCAGGGATTTAAAATTTGACTGCGTAGTTCCTGTAATCAATCCATTTTGTGTTTTCCAGGTTTATTAAAAGATTCAGTACCTAACAAGTGGGTGGATGCTATTAGCAAATGTGACTGGAAGAAATTTTATGGAACAAAAGAGACTTCAAACTAATCCACAGAAGCATCTTGATATATAGGTACATATTTTTACAACAATGCCACTTCCCCCATAAAGAAAATAAAATCCTTCTAAAAAATCAAATTATATTTGCAGCTATCAGTTACTTATCTAACAATCTCAGAAAATCGCCAGAAAAAAATAATTTGCTTATGAGAATTCTTTCACTAAAAAGTAAAGTCAAATAGATACTGCAGTTTCATTTGCTTTTTATGCGTATATCAATCATGAGGACAATTTAGGAAATAACTCATGATATGTATAACAAACTGTCATACATAACATACCAAGAATATTTCCTTGCTATACAAATGAATGTATTCCTCGCTTTACAGAATAAATAATATATTGTAGCTTGCTTGTCTATAAAGAAGAAAAAAACAATGTTTTATCATGACCTCATATTACAGTGTTCATATTACAATGTTAAAGCTAAGTTCCAAAGGAGAAAAATAAAACTTCCTAATAGACTGATCTGAAACCTCTAACGACTTAGAACAGTAGGCCAGTCGATGAAAGGCCACGTACTTTAGAATCTTACCCATATGATTCTACCATTCCCAAATGAATTACTAGTTCTACATTAGCAGTTACCTAAACTTTGTTTTTCTCTCTTTAGTGTGAAATGATTTAATAGAGCTGGGCTGCAATATTATATTCACCAGTAAATGCTACAATTTAACTTAAGATCTACAATATCTACCAGAAAATTGCTTAGTTTTCAGAGTTCAGGGAACATGCACACATACATGCATATATGTATGTGTGAGTGCCTTTTTCTTTCCTCATGGATATTATAAATTTAAAATTCTCTACATTAAGTTTTCTTCAAAAAAAAAAAAGTACATTTCAAATTGGTATATTAGAGACTATTATTTCTTCTGCAGGTAGTGTTTCTGCTACCTCACGGGGCCTTTTCTTCTCAGACTTCTTTCCTAGCTCCTCCTCTTGCTAGCTTCTAAAAGTTGGAATGAATATGATAACAGCCCAGCTATCTTCCCTTTTTTTCTCTACAGGTTCGCCATAGGCAATCTCACGTAGTCCTATAGCTTTAAATACCACCTAGGTGCTAAAGACTACCAAATTTATATCACCTGCCTCGACTTTTCCTCTGAACTGCCAACTTTCATTTCCAACTTCCTATATGGCAGTCCACTTGGCTATTTATTACCATCTCAAACTAAACATGTCCAAAACAGAGCTCTTGATTCTTTTCCCCAAAGCCTGATCTTTTACCAGTCTTCAGACCTTAGTAAATGGCCCCATCACCCATCTAGTACCCAGGTAAAAAACCTAGAAGTCATCCTCCTTTCTCCCTTCTCTTACGCTCCATACTCAATCCATCAACAAGACCTATCAACTATACCCACTAATTATATCCCACCTCCACTGTTTTTTTTTCCACTGCTGTTAGTGGTGAAGTGGTTAAAAGCTCAGCTGCTAATTAAAAGGTCAGCAGTTCAAATCCACCAGCTGCTCCTTGGAAACGCTTTGGACAGTTCTACTTTGTCGTTAGGGTTGCTATGAGTTGGAATCGACTTGATGGAAACAGATTCCACTGTTGCAATCTCAGCATCTCATTCCACCATGTCTCTTCTAGATCACATCCGCCAAATCTCTATCCACTCTAAATAATACCTCCACACAGCATCATATCATTCTTCAGGTGAAAACTTTTCAGATGCTCCACTGCAACAGGTATAAAAACCACACTCTCTACCACCATCTGCAAGACCCTCCCTCTAGGAAGTAGCTCCTGTCTACCCGTTCCACAGTCCCACTCACCTACCATGCTCCAGCCATACTGGCCTTCTTTTTGGACCTCAAACACAAGCCACTTATTCAGTTTCCTGCTCCCCACCTGCTTTCCCCTCTGTCTTGATGTAGCTATCTCCCATCAATCAGGCTCCACCTCCGGTGTCACTTCCTCAGAGGCCTTCCCTGACCACTCAAGCAAGGCAGTGCCTTGCCAGTGGCTGCTCACACATACTGTCTCTCTAGCTTGGTACCCCATTTTACTTTATAACACTTATCACTCTCTGAAATTACCTAAACATCAGATTAAGTGGTTACTGCCTAGCTTTCCACAAGAGCAGGAACTTCTGCCTATCTCATTTACCTCGCTTACTTCACTAAATCCCCAATTTCTTAAATCATTTACTGAAGAATTTATCTGCTCCCCAGTGACAGGGGATGCCAACTTTATTTAAAGATAGACAGGTAAGTGGATACGTCTGGGGATTCCACCTTGTTTCTTTGATCTGTCTCTCTAAAGATAGGGTTCTGAATTGCTTAAGACTAAACTTGTATGTTCTGGACGTTGTAATAAAGAAAATAGAAGAATCCACATAACAAGTTCATGAAGATGTGGGAAATAATCTCATTAATAATAACAACAACGTTATTCACTAAGAGCTTTCTATGCAAGGCGTACTGTTCCAAAGGCTTTATATGACTGATTTAATCCTTATAAACAACCCCATAAAGTAGATAGAATCATGATTCTATTTTAGAGATGTGAGATCTGAGGCATAACTCAGTAGATGAAATGAGCTTCTACTCATCATCAATTAGCAACACAGAAAGTAGAAGTTGTACTTCATTTTAATGATATTTGGCAGAGTTGTAATTTAGTAGCATTTAGTTGAGTTGCAATTCATTAATGTGTTCCTGATATTAGATGTGGCAACAGAAAATTTTTTTATGGTGGGAAAATATAAATTAAGACACCTTCTGTAAAGTTTATAATTGTTTTCAGGTAGTAAGTTTGGCTAGAGGCTGTAAGATTAAAAAAAAAAAAAAAGATAAAACATACACACACAACCCCATACTATATTATCACAAAGAGAATTCTATTCAAACACATAATACAAATATAGATCTTCTAAAATTAGTACTTTCTAGAGAACAAATCGGTACATGCTATACATTATACCTGCTCCCTATCAGGTGAAATTAAAATACAAACTTCATGCCCTTAGGTTAGGTTTCTGCAAAGACTGGGAGGCCCTTAAGCTGTAAGTTAGGTAAATCACTACTGCCCACTCCAGCCGTAACAATGCTACTTAGATGGGCAGTCACTGCGAATGATTCACCAGAACACAGAGTTACATTCTGATGATTATATGGATCCACTTGTCCACCAGAAGAGTTAAGTCAGAATGAAGACAGATATGATAGATAACAGAAGCCTATGAATGTTCTATTAAGCAAAATCCCTTCAGTGAAGGCAATTTACAGTGGTGTTTTATCACATAAACAATAGTAGCAACACTAGAATTTCATTATTCATAAACTAAAGACGAAATATCATCTTTAACTGAATAATACTCAGGTATTACCACTGTGAGAGAATTTTCTCCTACATATCAATCCTGTAGTTATAAAGCATTAATGCCCAATACTTGCTACAGTCAGGAAAAACACCTTACTTTTTTCTACAGATATTTTGACTCACAGTATTATTTTCTGAGGGCTGAAACTGAAATTTAGTTTTTATATGATCCTTATGTATCAAAATAATTGAAAGTAAAAGCTTTGCTCTGAAAACCAGAATCAAAATGTTCTTATGTACTTTACTGAAGTTAAAAGGATTATCTTATAATAAACCAGAAAAACAGTGCCAGCCAGCAATCTAGAAGAATTCACATAAATATTTTTATTTTTTTACCAAACATTTAAATACTTATTTTGCTAAACTAAGTAACAGGCCTCCTGGTTTGCTCCCTAACAGGTGAAAATGAGCATGTTCCCTCTCCCAGTCCTCTCCTGATGAGTCAAAGGGTAGAGGTTGGGATAAATCTAATAACTAATCTGGTATAGTCACCATAGTTCTTTGTCATCTGGAATATTCTTTTCACGCTGAAAAGCAGTGTTTCTGATATCCATGACTAATAAAAAATAATTTCAAAGTGCTTCAGGCCACATCTGAAATGGCACTCAATGATCCAAAGGTTAACCTCCATCTGGATGGAGCGCATACGGCCATGTTTCTAGCACATTCCTTCAAAATGACACAGCAGAAATAATATTTTCTCCAATAATCTCTCACAAAGGCACAGGAGAGAATACTGCATGCTGAGGAGTTTATCATTTTTAGGTTATTTTCACATAAAACTGAAAGGCAACATTGTATACTGGCATAGAGCACACACTATGAGCTAGCTGGCCTGAGTTTTAATTTGACTCCAAAAGTCACTTGCTATGAAGTCTCTGTGCCTCAGCTGCCTTATCTGTAAAATGGGAGTAGTGATAATATCACCTCATTATAAGGATTAAATGAGTAAACATTTGCAAAGCATTTAGAACAGGGTCTAACACACAGTATTACGTGTTTGATAAATAAAAACTAAAAATAAAACTGGCTTTGTTAGAAAAAACCATTTTGCTAAAAAGATATTTTTAGGTAATTAACATATTAGGGAACATATCCCAATTGGAAAAAGCTTATCTATATTTACCTTGCTTGATTTAAGAACTTTAATTTGTTCTTCAAAAACGGTGTCTTTATTCTTTTCAAGAAAGCCTTCACACTGGTATTCCACCTAAAAACATGGAAAAATCTCCTTAACTAAAAAAACTTTTGAATAGATATTATCATCATAAACAACAAAAATATACTCAGGCTATCTATACAGCTCTCAGCAAAGTGGAATCGTCAGTTTTATTTTAAGAAACAAGTATAGTTTTTACTAGTAAGAATGTATGTTAACTCTACAGTAAAGTTTCCAAATGTTTTGCCTAAGGAACAGTGGGAGTGCTGACTAATTGTGGTTCAAAAGATTTTCCCAACTCTTGGCTAAGCAGACTCCTAAGAAGTTGGTCCTCTCCTCCCATGCTGGCCAAACAGAGTGCCTCCAAGGCTGACCCAATGCATCTCCTTCTATCCCGCTCACCACCTGGCAGAGGTAAGCCCCTGCTGGGAAGAGAAGGGATGAAGCAGGAGAGAGGATCAGGAGGAACAGATGGCTCTCTGACAGGGAGAACATTTGAAAAGCTGGTGATGGATAGTGGTAGGGGTTGGGAAAATAGTGTATGATGGATGAAAATGTACTACTGAAGAACAGCTTATCCTATTCCTACTGCCAAAATTCCAGCAGCACCAGCCATTTTCAACTCATGGGCTCCACAGCCTGTACCACACAACCCTGGTCACTCAAAGTTTCTGGCCAGGGTTAAAGGTGACCTGGAAAGCCCTCAAATCCTGAAAGGGGCCTCAGAAGCATACCCCAAGGTCTTCCCTAAAAATTAGGCTTGTGGTTCCTGATTTGCTAAGGAGGCTAGAGAGCTTGTGAAGCAGCAAGTCTGCATACCTTATCGGGAGGGACACAGAGAATTAACCACAAAGGGTGAGACCAGTGCACAGTCTCTACTCTGAACCCCTTAGGGCCAAACAGGCTGCAAAACTAAGAGTTTCTCAGAAGTCTAGTAATGTAGTATGTACATACACCATTTTGTAATACCTCCAGCAGTCCCTGAGGTAGCAATCTTTAATCACATCATTCATATTTCTACAATGAAATGTGTATAAACACCTTCAGTGGGATAAATAAAGACTACAAATAACTTCACGTTAGTTCAGGTCAGAGATCAGGGCTAGCCACCAAAAGAGTTATAAAAAGACTTGGTTTTCAGAGCTTTCTGGACTTTTGAATAATAGACAGAGGATTGTAGACTCCCATTTATTTCAGAACATAATTCTATTTAAACAAAAGAAGAGAAGGAAGGCAAGGCCAAGATGGCAGAGTACTCAGATGCTTCCTGTGGTCCCTCTTACAATGATGATCCAAAAAAATGAGTGAATCATTATATGTAACAATCTAGGAGCCTGAATATCAAAGAAAAAGTTGAGAAATCAGATTGGGCAGCAATGGGAGGGAAACATGGTTCAGAAGCAGTGAGGAGTTCCAACACCTGACCTGGCCAGTATCAGCACCCTGCAGCCTGAATCAGTTGGCGTGCATGGTGAGGCAAGCAGTGGTGCTTGGGACGAGTTCTGCACATCAGGAGAGATAGAGCAGCGGAAAGACTGCTCAAGCTTCCAGAACCAGCGAGAAACAGTGCTCAATCAGTGAAAGGTAAGTACAAGCGTCTAACCTACCACACAGATTAAAAAAAAAAACCCTTTTGGGAAGTACCTTTCTTCCATTTACCTGCCCTCAAACCACTCTGCTCCAAGTCCCAGTCTGGCCTCAGCGATTGCTGCACTCCCTAGGCTGGAAGTAGGATCTGTCAAGTGCCCTAAGTCACTCTCTAAATTTGGAGGGAGAACAAATTAACAAACAGTAAAATGTAATCTGCCAGTTCCCCTACGCCAGGAAACTCAGAGCAGGCACAGCCCCTTTCCCTAGGTATAGGCATAAGGGGTCCACAGACTTTGAATGCCTTTCACCCCTGCTTAGACCTGGGTGGGCCATTTCAACAGAGTAGGCCCTCACTAGCACAGTTCAAAAGGGCATATACCTGAAGCCTATTTTTAATTGTATCAGCTACATAAGGGAAAGAGGCAGATTTGTGACATGACACCGCCCTGCCCATTAAACAGGGTCCTCACCTAGCCACATCAGGGGCCTGTGGACTGGTGGATCCACCCACTCCACAAAGCCACCCATGACAGGGGACCAAGAATAAGTGGTGATTCTCAACCCTTACAACCAACAGCACTGGGTTCCCACAGTCCGCCTGCAAAACTCACCTACCTACGTATTCTAGGGAACACGGACAGACCTTCCACCAAGACAGGGGCAGCAGTCAGACTCCAGCCTTGATAAGCACATGAACTCCTACTGCAGCCAGACACCTGTGCCTAATCTAATCACCCTTACCTGACTAGGACTGTAGTTGAGAGCCTCCACCATGCACTCAGTGACCGACAACCTTAGACACATGAGCTAAATCCATACAAGAAAATTAGATGGATTCCTAGGCTCATAATACCTAGTAACAGTTATAGCCACCTGAAGACAGGAGGCGAGAGCTCCAAAGACACCAATAATCAAGCCAGCTCACACCACCAGCCCATTTTGGCATATCAAAAGAAAACAAATCAAGAAGCTAGGGCAGAGAAAGCAAACATAAAATGAAAAAGTATAATAACTTACTAATGGCTCAGAGACAACAGTCAATATCAAATCATATAAAGAGGCAGATCATGACGACTTCAGCAAGCCACCAAAACAAAGATTCAAAAAACATTCTGGAGGAAGAGATTTTCTTGGAATTACCAGAGGTAGAATTCAAAAGATTAATGTACAGAGCTGTTCAAGAAATCAGGAAGATCAGGCAAAAAGCAAAAGAAACCAAAGAACACACAAACCAAAAGAAAATTTAAGAAGGTTATATAAGAGCATAATGACAAATTTAACAGGCTACAAGAATCTATATAGACACAGAAAACAGAAATTCAAAAGATTAACGATAAAATTTCAGAATTAGAAAACTCAATACACAGTCATAGAAGCAGAATTGAGGCAATGGAAGTCAGAATTAGCACGACTGAGGATAAAGCACTTGACACCAATTTGAGGAAAAAATCAGATAAAAGAATTTTAATAAAATGAAAAAAGCCTAAGAATTATGTGGAATTCCATCAACAAGAAGAACCAACGTGTGACTGGACTACCAGAACTGGGGGGGGGGGGGGGGGGAGGATGGTAACAGAGCATACACAGATAATTGCTAAAGGTTTGTTGGCAGAAAACTTCTCTGATACTATGAAAGATAAGAAAATATCTATCCAAAAAGCTCATTAAAACCCACACAAGGCAGACCCCAAGAGAAAGTCACCAAGACATATTATAATCAAACTTACCAAAACCAGAGATAAAGAGAGAGCTAGGGATAAAAAAAAAAAAAAAAAAAACTTCACAAAAGAGACTCAATAAGACTAAGCTCTGACTACTTAGCAGAAAGCACACATGCAAGAAGACAATGGAATGACATATATAAAGCCTTAAGGGAAAAAAATTGCAGGCAAGAATTATATATCTGGCAAAACTATCTCTCAAATATGATGGAAAAATTAGGACATTTTCCAGATAAAAAAAAATTATAAAATTTGTAAAAACCAAAACAAAATTACAAGAAATACTAAAGGCAGTACATTGGTCGGAAAATCAATAACATCAGGTAAAAACTCAAGACTAGAACACAGGATAAAACAATAAGATATCAACACAGATAGGGTAGCCACACAAATAAATCAAAGCTAAACACTGAAAGTAGAGTAGCAGAGATGTCAAAATATATAAGACGACAACATTGAAACAAAAAAGACGAACTAAATAATGTAGACGTAGATCTTTCAATGGAGAAGAAATAAAGGCGATATAAAGAAATAATATATTGGTTTGAACTTAGAAAAACAGGTAAATATATTGGTTTAAACTTGGAAAAACACGGAATTATATCTCGTAATTCCAAAAAGGACACTAACAATCCTACACATCAAAATGAAAAACAAAATGTAAAGACTCAGAAAATACAAAATCAACAACAATGAAAAAGATGAAACAAAAATACGTTAAGAAAAATGACTCAGCACAAAAAATTAAGTGGAAAAAAGAAACTGTAAATATCACACACACACACACAAAATATAAAAATGACAGCACTGGGGGACGGAGCCAAGATGGCGGACTAGGTAGACACTACCTCGGATCCCTCTTGCAACAAAGACTCAGAAAAACAAGTGAATCGATCACATACATAACAATCTACGAACCCTGAACAACAAACACAGATGTAGAGACAGAGAACGAACAAATACGGGGAAGCAGCAACTGTTTTTGGAGCCTGGAGCCAGCGTACCAGTCAGGTAACCTTGGCGCCGGGCTTAGGGCTGGGCCCAGGGGACCCGAACTCAAAAATATTGCAGCGCAAACAAGGGAAGCAGCCCAACCTCCCTGAACTCACCCTGGGAGGGGGCCCAGCCGGTCCACGCATGCGGCGTGACGACGCGGCTGGTGGGAGAAGTCCCCAGGAGGCAGTGACTGGTTTTGGAGCCAGGAGTGGAGCATGCCAGCAGGGGAACCTTGACGCTGGGCTTTGGACTTGCAGTGGAGGATGTGACCGCAGCTTCAGCGGGCCAGACCCTCGGGGGCAATCTCCACACAGCCAGCACACACAGGCGACAAGCCCCTCGGGAATCTCAGATAAAATAGTCATTCCAAGCAAGATAAGCAATTGTGGCTATATTCCGAGGTGCTACTCTCCTATTTCTCTGAACCCTGCCCCACCCTTCCCAGGCGGCTTCATTAACATTGGAATTTCCTGAGCCAGAGGGAGAATGGCTCCGGCTCCGCGGTGGCTTTGCTTTTCCCCTTTTTTTTTTCTTCTTTTCCTAACCCATTCTTCCGGCCTGAGACAAGGAACCACAAAAAACCCAGGGACCAAAAATCCATCCCTAATTGGACTAAAAACACAGAACCAGCTACAGCCAAGCATATATGATCCAAATCTCGGACCTTCATCCTTATAGGGAACAAGGTGGCGGTTATAAACCAAAGGCAGTTCTGATAGGGATCTGACTACATTTTTTTTAGCGGATTTTCTGGAAAAACAAGTTTCCCAGTGATGGCTCGGAGACAGCAGTCGGTATCAAACCACATAAAGAAGCAGACCATGACAGCTTCTACAACCCCCCAAACAAAAGAATCAAAATCTTTCCCAAATGAAGATACAATCCTGGAATTATCAGATACAGAATATAAAAAACTAATTTACAGAATGCTTCAAGACATCAGAAACGAAATAAGGCAAACTGCAGAAAAAGCCAAGGAACACACTGATAAAACAGTTGAAGAACTCAAAAAGATTATTCAAGAACATAGTGGAAAAATTAATAAGTTGCAAGAATCCATAGAGAGACAGCATGTAGAAATCCAAAAGATTAATAATAAAATTACAGAATTAGACAACGCAATAGGAAGTCAGAGGAGCAAACTCGAGCAATTAGAATGCAGACTGGGACATCTGGAGGACCAGGGAATTAACACCAACATAGCTGAAAAACAATCAGATGAAAGAATTAAAAAAAATGAAGAAACCCTAAGAATCATGTGGGACTCTATCAAGAAGGATAACTTGCATGTGATTGGAGTCCCAGAACAGGGAGGGAGGACAGAAAACACAGAGAAAATAGTTCAGGATCTGCTGACAGAAAACTTCCCTGACATTATGAAAGACGAAAGGATATCTATCCAAGATGCTCATCGAACCCCATTTAAGATTGATCCAAAAAGAAAAACACCAAGACATATTATCATCAAACTTGCCAAAAGCAAAGATAAAGAGAAAATTTTAAAAGCAGCCAGGGAGAAAAGAAAGGTCTCCTTCAAGGGAGAATCAATAAGAATAAGTTCAGACTACTCAGCAGAAACCATGCAGGCAAGAAGGGAATGGGACGAAATATAAAGAGCACTGAAGGAGAAAAACTGCCAGCCAAGGATCATATATCCAGCAAAACTCTCTCTGAAATATGAAGGCGAAATTAAGACATTTACAGATAAACACAAGCTTAGAGAATTTGCAAAAACCAAACCAAGGCTACAAGAAATACTAAAGGATATTGTTGGGTCAGAAAACCAATAATATCAGATACCAGCACAACACAAGGTCACAGAACAGAGCATCCTGATATCAACTAAAATAGGGAAATCACAAAAACAAATTAAGGTTAATTAAAAAAAAAATGCTCAAAACAGGAAATCATTGAAGTGAATATGTAAAAGATCACAATGATCAAAAAGAGGGACTAAATACAGGTGGCATAGAACTGCCATATGGAGAGTGATACAAGGCGATATAGAACAATACAAGTTAGGTTTTTACTTAGAAAAATAAAGGTAAATATTAAGGTAACCACAAAGAGGTATAACAACTCCAGAACTCAAGATAAAAGCCAAGAAAAACGTAATGACTCAACAAACAAAAAGTCAAACACTACAAAAATGAGGATCTCACAATTTGCTAAGAAAAACATCTCAGCACAAAAAAGTAAGTGGAAAAATGAAATTGTCAACAACACACATACAAAGGCATCAAAATGACAACACTAAACACTTATTTATGTATAATTATGCTGAATGTAAATGGACTAAATGCACCAATAAAGAGACAGAGAGTCTCGGACTGGATAAAGAAACACGATCCGTCTATATGCTGCCTACAAGAGACATACCTTAGACTTAGAGACACAAACAAACTAAAACTCAAAGGATGGAAAAAAATATATCAAGCAAACAATAAGCAAAAAAGAAGAAGAGTAGCAATATTAATTTCTGACAAAATAGACTTTAAACTTAAATCCACCACAAAGGATAAAGAAGGACACTACATAATGATAAAATGGACAATTGATCAGGAAGACATAACCATATTAAATATTTATGCACCCAATGACAGGGCTTGCAAGATACAAAAATCAAATTTTAACAGAACTGAAAAGTGAGATAGACACCTCCACAATTATAGTAGGAGACTTCAACACACCACTTTCGGAGAAGGACAGGACATCCAGTAAGAAGCTCAATAGAGACACGGAAGACCTAATTGCTACAATCAACCAAATTGACCTCATAGACTTATACAGAACACTCCACCCAACAGCTGGAAAGCATACTTTCTTTTTCTAGCGCACATGGAACATTCTCTAGAATAGACCACATATTAGGTCATAAAACAAACCTTTGCAGAATCCAAAACATCAAAATATTACAAAGCATCTTCTCAGACCACAAGGCAATAAAACTAGAAATCAATAACAGAAAAACTAGGGAAAAGAAATCAAATACTTGGAAAATGAACAATACCCTCCTGAAAAAAGACTGGGTTATAGAAGACATCAAGGAGGGAATAAGGCAATTCATAGAATGCAACGAGAATGAAAATACTTCCTATCAAAACCCCTGGGACACAGCAAAAGTGAGTGCTCAGAGGCCAATTTATATCAATAAATGCACACATACAAAAAGAAGAAAGAGCCCAAATCAGAGAACTGTCCCTACAACTTGAACAAATAGAAAGTGAGCAACAAAAGAATCCATCAGGCACCAGAGGAAAACAAATCATCAAAATTAGAGCTGAACTAAATGAATCAGAGAACAGAAAAACAATTGAAAGAATTAACAAAGCGAAAAGCTGGTTCTTTGAAAAAATTAACAAAATTGATAAACCATTGGCTAGACTGACTAAAGAAATACAGGAAAGGAAACAAATAACCCGAATAAGAAACGAGAAGTGCCACATCGCCACAGACCCAACTGAAAATAAAAGAATCATATCGGATTATTACGAAAAATTGTACTGTAACAAATTTGCAAACCTAGAAAAAAATGGATGAATTCCTGGAAAAACACTACCTACCTAAACTAACACATTCAGAAGTACAACAACTAAATAGACCCATAACAAAAAAAGAGATTGAAACAGTAAACAAAAAAAGAGATTGAAACGGTAATCAAAACACTCCCAACAAAAAAAAGCCCTGGCCCGGACGGCTTCACTGCACAGTTCTACCAAACTTTCAGAGAAGCGTTAACACCACTACTGCTAAAGGTATTTCAAAGCATAGAAAATGACGGAATACTACCCAACTCATTTTATGAAGCCACCATCTCCCTGATACCAAAACCAGGTAAAGACATCACAAAAAAAGAAAATTACAGACCTATATCCCTCATGAACATAGATGCAAAAATCCTCAACAAAATTCTAGCCAATAGAATTCAACAACATATCAAAAAAATAATTCACCCCAACCAAGTGGGATTTCTACCAGGTATGCAAGGCTGGTCTAATATTAGAAAAACCATAAATGTAATCCACCATATAAATAAAACAAAAGACAAAAACCACATGATCTTATCAATTGATACAGAAAAGGCATTTGACAAAGTCCAACACCCACTTATCACAAAAACTCTCACCAAAATAGGAACTGAAGGAAAATTCCTCAACATAATAAAGGGCACCTATGCAAAGCCAACAGCCAACATCACTCTAAATGGAGAGAGTCTGAAAGCATTTCCCTTGAGAACGGGAACCAGACAAGGATGCCCTTTATCACCGCTCTTATTCAACATTGTGCTAAAAGTCCTAGCCAGAGCAATTAGGATAGACAAAGAAATAAAGGGCATCCGGATTGGCAAGGAGGAAGTAAAATTATCTCTATTTGCAGATGACATGATCTTATACACAGAAAACCCTAAGGAATCCTCCAGAAAACTACTGAAACTAATAGAAGAGTTTGGCAGAGTCTCAGGTTATAAGATAAACATATAAAAAATCACTTGGATTCCTCTACGTCAACAAAAAGAACATCGAAGAGGAAATCACCAAATCAATACCATTCACAGCAGCCTCCAAGAAGATAAAATACTTAGGAATAAAACTTACCAAGGATGTAAAAGACCTATACAAAGAAAACTACAAAGCTTTACTACAAGAAATTAAAAAGGACATACTCAAGTGGAAACAGATACCTTGCTCATGCATAGGAAGACTTAACATAGTAAAAATGTCTGTTCTACCAAAAGCCATCTATACATACAATGCACTTCCGATCCAAATTCCAACGTCATTTTTTAAGGTGATAGAGAAACAAATCACCAACTTCATATGGAAGGGAAAGAAGCCTCGGATAAGCAAAGCATTACTGAAAAAGAAGAAGAAAGTGGGAGGCCTCACTCTACCTGATTTCAGAACCTATTATACAGCCACAATAGTCAGAACAGCCTGGTATTGGTACAACAACAGGCACATAGACCAGTGGAACAGAATTGAGAACCCAGATATAAATCCATCCACATATGAGCAGCTGATATTTGACAAAGGCCCAGTGTCACTTAATTGGGGAAAAGACAGTCTTTTTAACAAAAGCTGCTGGCATAACTGGATATCCATTTGCAAAAAAATGAAACAGGACCCATACCTCACACCAAGCACAAAAACTAACTCCAAGTGGATCAAAGACCTAAACATAAAGACTAAAATGATAAAGATCATGGAAGAAAAAATAGGGACAACCCTAGGAGCCCTAATACAAGGCATAAACAGAATACAAAACATTACCAAAAATGATGAAGAGAAACCAGATAACTGGGAGCTCCTAAAAATCAAACACCTATGCTCATCTAAAGACTTCACCAAAAGAGTGAAAAGACCACCTACAGACTGGGAAAGAATTTTCAGCTATGACATCTCCGACCAGCTCCTGATCTCTAAAATCTACATGATTCTGTCAAAACTCAACCACAAAAAGACAAACAACCCAATCAAGAAGTGGGCAAAGGATATGAACATGCACTTCACTAAAGAAAATATTCAGGCAGCTAACAGATACATGAGAAAATGCTCTCGATCATTAGCCATTAGAGAAATGCAAATTAAAACTATGATGAGATTCCATCTCACTCCAACAAGGCTGGCATTAATCCAAAAAACACAAAATAATAAATGTTGGAGAGGCTGCGGAGAGATTGGAACTCTTATACACTGCTGGTGGGAATGTAAAATGGTACAACCACTTTGGAAATCTATCTGGCGTTATCTTAAACAGTTAGAAATAGAACTACCATACAACCCAGAAATCCCACTCCTGGGAATATACCCTAGAGAAACAAGAGCCTTCACACAAACAGATATATGCACACCCATGTTTATTGCAGCTCTGTTTACAATAGCAAAAAGCTGGAAGCAACCAAGGTGTCCATCAACGGATGAATGAGTAAATAAATAGTGGTATATTCACACAATGGAATACTATGCATCGATAAAGAACAGTGACGAATCTGTGAAACATTTCATAACATGGAGGAACCTGGAAGGCATTATGCTGAGCGAAATTAGTCAGAGGCAAAAGGACAAATATTGTATAAGACCACTGTTATAAGATCTTGAGAAATAGTATAAACTGAGAAGAACACATACTTTTGTGGTTACGAGGTGGGGGAGAGAGGAAGGGAGGGAGAGGGTTTTTCACTGATTAATTAGTAGATAAGAACTGCTTTAGGTGAAAGGAAGGACAACACTCAATACATGGAAGGTCAGCTCAACTGGACTGGACCAAAAGCAAAGAAGTTTCCGGGATAAACTGAATGCTTCAAAGGTCAGCGGAGCAATGGCGGGGGTTTGGGGACCATGGTTTGAGGGGACTTCTAAGTCAATTGGCAAAATAATTCTATTATGAAAACATTCTGCATCCCACTTTGAAATGTGGCGTCTGGGGTCTTAAATGCTAACAAGCAGCCATCTAAGATGCATCAATTGGTCTCAACCCACCTGGAGCAAAGGAGGATAAAGAACACCAAGGTCACATGACAACTAAGAGCCCAAGAGACAGAAAGGGCCACATGAACCAGTGACCTACATCATCCTGAGACCAGAAGAACTAGTTGGTGCCCGGCCACAATCGATGACTGCCCTGACAGGGAGCACAATAGAGAACCCCTGAGGGAGCAGGAGATCAGTGGGATGCAGACCCCAGATTCTCATAAAAAGACCATACTTAATGGTCTGACTGAGGCTGGAGGAATCCCGGCGGTTATGGTCCGCAAACCTTCTGTTGGCACAGGACAGGAACCATTCCCGAAGACAACTCATCAGACATGAAAGGGACTGGACAGTGGGTAGGAGAGAGATGCTGATGAAGAATCAGCTAATTATATCAGGTGGACACTTGAGACTGTGTTGGCATGTCCTGTCTGGAGGGGGGATGGGAGGATAGAGAGAATTGGAAGCTGGCAAAATTGTGACGAAAGGAGAGACTGGAAGGGCTGACTCATTAGGGGGAGAGCAAGTGGGAGTACGGAGTAAGATGTATATAAACTTATATGTGACAGTCTGACTTGATTTGTAAACGTTCACTTGAATCTCAATAAAAGTTAATAAAAAAAAAAGACAGCACTAAACTCATACCTATCAATAATAACACTGAATGTAAATGGACTAAATGCACCAATAAAGAGACAAACAGAGGCAGAAGTGATAAAAAAACATGATCTGTCTATATGCCGCCTACAAGAGACACACCTTAGATTCAAATACACAAACTAAACCTCAAAGGATGGAAAAAAATACATCAAGTAAGCAACAATCAAGAAAGAGCAGTGAATATGAAGGTGGAGCCAAGATGGCGGAATAGACAAACGCTTCCGGCGAGCCCTCTTTACAACAAAGACCCGAAAAATCAAGTGAAACGAGTATATTTCTGACAAGCTGGGAGCCCTGAGCATCAGAGGAAAGCTTAAATAACGAACTGAAGGGCAGGGGGAGGAAGAGACCGTTCAGAAGTGGTGAGGAGTTACCAGACCTGAATTGCGGGGAGCCCTCAGGCACCATTCCTGGAGCAGCGGTGGCAGTGGGCTGTAACTAGCGTTGGGCCGCAGTTTCCTCAGGGAGAAGCAGCCAGCCACACAGCCTACTCACACCTCCAGAGCCTGAGGAGAATGGCGCTCTCGGCAAAAACTAAGTACTTGCATATATTTCACCGCGCCCCCCACCTCCCACCCCCAAGCTGCCCTCAGCGGCTGAATCCCTGGGCATGAAACAGGTCCTGTTGAGCACCTAGAACCATCCTCCCAGCCTCAGATAATGAAAAAACTTACAATTAGGGGGAAAAGATAATTTGTTAGCTCCATTAACTGGGGGAGCTCAGGACAGGAAAAGCTCCTGTCCAGGCATAAGCCGTCAGTGGACTTTGAGCACCTTTCCCTTCTGCATGGACCTGTGTAGGCCTATTTCGGGAGAATAGGCCCTTGTTGGCAGACTCCAACCATTTCAGCTGTGCGGTGGAGAGGTGGGTGTTTGAGGTTTGACATTGCTTTGCCTATTAAAAAAGGTCCTCACCTACCCAAATCAGGGACTTAAGGACTGGTAGCTCCACTCAGGTCGCCCAGCACCCATGACAGGGGTCCAAGGATAACTGGTACCTCCAGTCCTTACAACCAAAAACTTTGGGTGCCCATGGTCCGTCTGCAGAACCCACCCACCCGTACACTCTAGGGAACAGGGACGCATTTTCCTCAGAGACACTCGGGGGTTGGTTCTCAACCCCCTGCCTTGTTCAGAGCATGACCACCTGCTGCAATCAGATACCGGTATATACGCCAATCACCCTTTCCCCTCTAAGAATGTAGGACAGAGCCTGTACCACACACTTGATGATTAGCTACCTGGAAACCTGAGCAGAATTCATACAAGTAAACTAAATGGACTCCCAGACTAATATACCTGATAACAGTCCTAGCCAGCTGGGGGACACGATATCAGAGCTCTAAAGGTGAAAGTAATCAAGCTAGCTCACTCAAGCAGCCCACAGGGGTAGACCAAAACAAAAGCAAGCAGCTACGACACAGTAAGCAAGCATAAAATAATACAATAACTTATAGATGGCTCAGAGACAACAGTCAATATCAAATCACATAAAGAAACAGACCATGATCACCTCAAAAGGCTCTCAAAACAAAGAACCCAGGGATCTTCTAGATGAAACTGCATTCCTGGAACTACCAGATGCAGAATACAAAAGCTTAATATACAAAACCCTTCAAGACATCAGGAAGGAAATCAGGCAATATGCAGAACAAGCCAAGGAACACGCAGATAAACCAACTGAAGAAATTAGAAAGATTATTCAGGAACATAATGAAAAGTTTAATAAGCTGGAAAAATCTATAGACAGACAACAATCAGATATTCAGAAGATTAACAAACTACACAAGTAGACAATTCAATAGAAAGTCAGAGGAGCAGAATTGAGCACGTAGAAGACAAAATTTCTGAAGCTGAAGATAAATCACTTGGCCCTAATATTTGAAGAAAAATCAGATAAAAGAATTTTAAAAAAAATAAAGAAAACTTAAGAATTATGTGAGACTCTATTAAGAGAAATAACCTACGAGTGATTGGAGTACCAGAACAGGGAGGGATAACAGAAAATATAGAGAAAATTGTTGAAGATTTGTTGGCAGAAAACTTCCCTGATAATGTGAAAGATGAGAAGATATCTGTCCAAGATGCTCATCGAACGCCACATAAGGTAGATGTTAAAAGAAAGTCACCAAAGCATATTATAATCAAACTTGCCAAAACCAAAGATAAAGAGAGAATTATAAGAGCAGCGAGGGATAAAAGAAAAGTCACCTACAAAGGAAAGCCAATAAGAATAAGCTCGGACTCCTCACCAGAAACCATGCAGGCAAGAATGCAATGGGATGACATATTTAAAAATTGAAGGAAAAAAATTCCCTGCCAAGAATCATATACCCAGCAACTGTCTCTTAAATATGAAGGTGAAATCAAGACATTTCCAGATAAACACAAGTTGAGGGAATTCATAAAAACCAAATCAAAACTACAAGAAATACTGAAGGGAGTTCTTTGGTTAGAAAATCAATAATACCAGGTATCAAACCAAGACTAGAACACTGGGCAGGGAAACCAGAAGTCAACCCAGACAGGGAAATTCAAAAACACAAAGCAAGATTATAATAAAAAAAAAAGCTCAAAACAGGGTAACAGCAAAGTTATTATATAAAAGACAACATGAAAATAATAAACAGAGACTAAGAAATGTAATCATACACCTTCCATACAGAGAGGAAGATACGGCGATACAAAGGCACAAAAGTTAGTTTGAAATTTAGAAAAATAGGGGTAAATAATAAGGTAACCACAAAGGACACAAACTATCCTACTCATCAAAACGAAACACAAGGGAAAAATACAGCCTCAGCAGAAACAAAATCAACAACAACAAATATGAGGAAGGACAACATACAAAGAAAATCTACTCAACACATAAAATTAAGTGGGAAAAAGCAACTGTCAACAACACACAAAAAAAGACATCAAAATGATAGCACTAAATTCATAAAAATCCATAATTACGCTGAATGTAAATGGACTAAACGCACCAATAAAGAGAGAGAGGCAGGATTGATTAAAAAACAAGATCCGTCTATATGCTGCCTACAGGAGATGCACCTTAGACTTAGAGACACAAACAAACTAAAACTCAAAGGATGGAAAAAAAATATATCAAGGAAACAACAATCAAAAAAGAGCAGGAGTGCCAATATTAATTTCTGACAAAATAGACTTTAAAGTGAAACCCATCATAAAGGATAAGGAAGGACACTATATAATGATTAAAGAGATGATACAGCAAGAAGATACAATGATATTAAATATTTATGCACCCAATGACAAGGCTGCAAGATACAGAAAACAAACTCTATCAGCACTGAAAAGTTAGATAGACAGCTCCACAATAATAGCGGGAGACTTCAACACACCACTTTCGGGAAGCTCAATAAACACACGGAAGATCTAAATGCCACAATCAACCAACTTGACCTCGTAGACATATACAGAACACTCCACCCAACAGCAACCAGGTATACTTTCTTTTCTCATGCACATGGAACATTCTCTAGAATAGACCACATATTAGGTCATAAAGCAAGCCTCAGCAGAATCCAAAACATTGAAATTTTACAAAGCATCTTCTCTGACCATAAGGCCATAACACTGGAAATCAATAACAAGAAAAGAATCAAACTCTTGCAAACTGAACAATACCCTGCTCAAAAAAGACTGGATTATAGAAGACATTAAGGATGGAATAAAGAAATTCAGAGTATCCAATGAGAATGAAAACACTTCCTATCAGAACCTTTGGGATATAGGAAAAGTGGTGTTCAGAGGCCAATTTATATCAATAAATGCACATATCCAAAAAGAAGAAAGGGCCGACATCAAAGAATTATCCCTAAAAATGGAACAAATAGAAAGAGAGCAACAAAAGAAACCCACAGGCAACAGATGAAAACAAATAATAAAAATTAGAGCTGAACTAAATGAAATAGGAAACCGAAAAACAATTGAAAGAGTTAACAAGACCAAAAGCTCGTTTTTAGAAAAAAATCAACGAAAATGAAAACCCACTGTCCAAACTGACACAAGAAAAACAGGAGAGGAAGCTAATAACACAAATAAGAAATGAGATGGGCGATATTACAACAGACCCAACTGAAATTAAAAGAATCATATCATATTACTATGAAAAATTATACTCTAAAAAATTTGAAAACCTAGAAGAAATGGATGAATTCCTAGAAACACACTACCTACCTAAACTAACACAAACAGAGGTAGAACAACTAAATAGACCCATAACAAAAGAAGAGGTTGAAAAGGTAATCAAAAAACTTCCAACAAAAAAAAAAATCCCTGGTCTGGACAGCTTCACTGCAGAGTTCTACTAAGCTTTCAGAGAATAGTTAACACCACTACTACTAAAGGTATTTCAGAGCATAGAAAAGGATAGAATACTCCCAAACCCATTCTATGAAGCCAACATATCCCTGATACCAAAACTAGGTAAAGACACAACAAGAAAAGAAAATTATAGACCTATATCCCTTTTAAACGTAGATGCAAAAATCCTCAACAAAATTCAAGCCAATAGAATTCAACAACATAACAAAAACATAATTCAACATGACCAAGTGGGATTCATACCAGGTATGCAGGGATGGTTCAACATTAGAAAAACAATTCATGTAATGCACCACATAAATAAAAAAAAAGACAAGAATCACATGATTTTATCAATTGATGCAGAAAAGCCATTTGACAAAGTTCAACACTCATTCATGATAAAAACTCTCAGCAAAATAAGAATAGAAGGAAAATTCCTCAACATAATAAAGGGCATTTATACAAAGCCAACAGCCAACATCACCCTAAATGGAGAGAGCCTGAAAGCATTCCCATTGAGATAGGGAACCAGACAAGGATGTCCTTTATCACCGCTCTTATTCGTCATTGTGGATGTCCTAGCCAGAGCAACTAGGCTAGATAAAGAAATACAGGGCATCCAGATTGGCAAACAAGAAGCAAAAGTATCTCTATCTGAAGATAACACGATCTTATACACAGAAAACCCTTAGGAATCCTTCAGAAAACTACTGAAACTAATAGCAGAGTTCAGCAGAGTATGGGATATAAGACAAACATACAAAAATCAGTTGGATTACTCTACACCAACAAAAAGAACATCGAAGAGGAAATCACCAAATCAATGCCATTTACAGTAGCCCCAATAAGATAAAATACTTAGGAATAAATCTTACCAGACATGTAAAAGACTTATACAAAGAAAACTACAGTATGCTTCTGCAAGAAACCAAAAGAGACTTTCATAAGCGGAAAAACATACCTTGCTCGTGGATAGGAAGACTTAACACTATAAAAATGTCTATTCTACCAAAAGCAAGTTATACATTTAATGCAATTCCGATCGAAATCCCAAGGACATTCTTTAATGAGATGGAGAAAGAAATCGCCAACTTCATATGGAAGGGAAAGAGGCCCTGGATAAATAAGTCATTACTGAAAAAGAAGAACAAAGTGGGAGGCCTTACTTTACCTGAATATAGAACCTATTACACCACCTGATACTGGTACAACAACAGATACATGGACCAATGGAACAGAATTGAGAATCCAGACATAAATCCATCCACATATGAGCAGTCGATATTTGACAAAGGCCCCAAAACAGTTAAATGGGGAAAAGACAGTCTTTTTAACAAATGGTGCTGGCACAACTGGATATCCATATGCAAAAAAACGAAACAAGACCCACTCCTCACTTCATGCACAAAAACTAACTCAAAATGGATCAAAGACCTACATATAAAATCTAAAACAATAAAGATCATGGAAGAAAAATTAGGGACAACATTAGGAGCCCTAATACATGGCATAAACAGTATAAAAACATTATTAAGAATGCAGAAGAAAAACTAGATAACTGGGAGCTCCTAAAAATCAAACACCTATGGTCATCCAAAGACTTCGCCAAAGGTGTAAAAAGACTACCTACAGACTGGGAAAAAGCTTTTAGCTATGACATTTCTGATCAGCGCCTGATCTCTAAAATCTACACGATACTGCAAAAACTCAACTGCAAAAAGACAAATAACCCAATTAAAAAATGAGCTAAAGATATGAATAGACACTTCACTAAAGAAGACATTCAGGTAGCTAACAGATACATGAGGAAATGTTCATGATCATTAGCCATTAGAGAAATGCAGATCAAAACTACAATGAGATTTCATCTCACTCCAACCAAGGCTGGCATTAATCCAAACAACACAAAATAATAAATGTTGGAGAGGCTGTGGAGAGATTGGAACACTTATACACTGATGGTGGGTATGTCAAATGGTACAACCACTTTGGAAATCGATTTGGTGCTTCCTTAAAAAGCTAGAAAAAGAACTACCATACGATCCAGCAATCCCACTCCTTGGAATATATCGTACAGAAATAAGAGCCTTTACATGAACAGATATATGCACACCCATGTTTAATGCAGCACTGTTTACAATGCTAAATACTAAAGGTATTTCAGAGCACAGAAAAGGATGGAATACTCCCAAACTCATTCTATTAAGGCAGCATAACCCTGATACCAAAACCAGGTAAAGACACCACAAAAAAAGAAAATTGTAGACCAATATCCCTCATGAACATAGATGCAAAACTCCTCAACAAAATTCTAGCCAACAGAACTCAACCAAATATCAAAAAAAACAATTCAACTTGACCAACTGGGATTCATACCAGGTATGCAGGGATAATTTTACATTAGAAAAACAATCAATGTATTCCACCACATAAATAAACAAAAGACAGGAACCACATGATCTTATCAATTGATGCAGAAAAGGTATCTGACAAAGTCCAACACTTATTCATGAAAAAGACGCTCAGCAAAATACAAATAGATGGGAAATTCCTTACCATACTAAAGGGCATTTATGCAAAGCCAAGAAACCCCAGCGGCGTAGTGGTTAAGAGCTACGGCTGCTAAACAAAAAGGTTGGCAGTTTGAATCTTCCAGGCGCTTCTTGGAAACCTATAGGGCAATTCTACTTGGTCCTATAGGGTTGCTATAAGTCGGAATCGACTCAAGGGCAACAGGTTTTTTATACAAAGCCAATAGCCAACATCATCCTAAATTGAGGGAGTTTGACAGAACTTCCCTTGAGAATCGGAACGAGACAAGGATGCCCTTTATCACCACTCTTAATCATTGTGCTGGAGGTCCTAGCTAGAGCAATTAGGCTAGAAATAGAATTAAGGACATCCAAATTGGTAAAGGAGGAGTAAAAGTGTCAGAATACAATATAAGCATACAAAAGTCAGTTGGATTCCTCTACACAAACAAAGAGAACTTTAAAGAGGAAATCAACAAATCAATATCATTTACAATAGCCCCCAAGAAGATAAAATACTTAGGAAGAAATCTAACTAGAAATGTAAATGACCTATAGAAAGAAAATTACAAGACACTACTGCAAGAAACAGAAAGAGACCTACATAAGCAGAAAAACAGACCTTGCTCATAGAAGGGAAGACTCAACACTGTAAAAATGTCTCTTCTACCCAAAGCAATCTATATAAACAATGCAATCTCGATCCAAATACCAATGACATTTTTTAAGGAGATGGAGAAACCAATCACCAACTGCGTATGGAAAGGGAAGAGGCCCCAGATAAGTAAAGCATTACTGAAGAAGAAGAACACAGTGGGAAGCTTCACGCTACCTGATTTTAGAACCTATTATACCATCATCATAGTCAAAACAGCCTGGTACTGGTATAACAACAGGTACATAGACTAGTGGAACAGAATTGAGAATTCAGATGTAAATTCATTCACCTATGAGTAGCTGACATTTGACAGAGGCCCCAAGTCTGTTAAATGGGGAAAAGACAGTCTCTTTAACAAATGGTGCTGGCATAACTGGATATCCATCTGCAAAACAATGAAACAAGATCCATACCTCGCACCATACATAAATGGATCAAAGGCCTAAACATAAAATCTAAAATGATAAAGATCATGGAAGAAAAAATAGGGACAATGCTAGGAGCCCTAAAACATGGCATTAACAGAATACAAAACATAACTAACAATGCACAAACAGCAGAAGATAAACTAGATGACTGGCAACTACTAAAAATCAAACACTTATGCTCATCCAAATACTGCCCCGAAAGAGTAAAAAGACAACCTACAGACTGGGAAAAAAATTTTTGGCTACGACATATCTGATCAGGGTCTAATCTCTAAAATCTACAAGATACTGCAAAACCTCAACCACAAGAAGACAACCCAATTAAAAAATGGGCAAAAGACATGAACAGACACTTTACCAAAGAAGACATTTAGGCAGCTAACGGATACCTAAGGAATGCTCATGATCATTAACCATTAGAAAAATGAAATCCAAAGTACAATGAGATACCAGTTCACCCCAGTAAGGCTAGTATTAATCCAAAAATCACAAAATAATAAATGTGGGAGAGGTCGTGGAGAGACTGGAACACTTATACACTACTAGTGGGAATGTAAAATGGTACAACAACTTGGCAAATTGATCTAACGCTTCCTTAAAAAGCTAGAAATAGAAGTACCATACGATCCAGCAATCCCACTCTTTGGAATATATCCTAGAGAAATAAGAGCCGTCACAGGAATACATATATGCATACCCATGTTCATTGCAGCACTGTACATGATAGCGAAAAGATGGAAGTAACCAAGGTGCCCATCAACAGATGAATGGATAAATAAATTATGGTATACTCACACAATGGAATACTATGCATCGATAAAGAACAGTGAGGATTCTGTGAAACATTTCATAACATGCAGGAACCTGGAAGGCATTGTGCTGAGTGAAACCAGTCAATTGCAAAAGGACAAATATTGTATGAGACCACTATTATAAGAACTCAAAAAAAGGTTTAAACACAGAAGAAAACATTCTTTGATGGTTATGAGGGTGGGGAGGGAGGGAGAGAGGAATTTATTAACGAAATAATAGACAAGAATTATCTTAAGTGAAGGGAAGAACAACACACGATACAGGGATGTCGGCACTACTGGACTAAACCAAAAGCTAAGTAGTTTCCTAAACACTTTGAGGGACAGTATAGCAGGGACAGGGGTCTGAGGATCATGGTTTCAGGGGACATCTAGGACAACTGGGAAAACAAAGTTTATTCAGAAAATGTTCTGCATCCCACCTTGGTGAGTGGAGTATGGGGTCTTAAAAAGCCAGCTAGAGACTTCTGGTGAATATGCTGTCATAGACAGAAGCACCACACTGTCCTCCACAGCAAAGATCCAAAAAACTAAGTAAAACAGAGACAAACGTCATTCCTGGAACCTAAAGTGTCAAATGAAGAGATGAAGAGCTTAGCCAAACACCGAATAGAATAAGAAACTGACAGAGAACAGAGAACGAGGAGACATACACGTGGAGGTCCCCTATCAGCTAATGCAGCATGAATTTGCCATCTTGGACTCCTTTCAGAGATCAGTGGACAGGCAGCTTGGGAAAGCAGCTTTGAGGAACAGAGCACATGGTAACCAGCGATACACGCTTTTCCACCCCCCATTCTCTCCCCGCTGCTCCACCTCCACACTTCCTGGCTGCCTGCAGTGGCTCAGCTCGTAGGAAGTGAGTCTGTGCCACTTGAATTCGCCCTGCCCATGTCGGAAATCAGCGGACAGGGAATATGGGAAAGCAGCTTCATGAAGTTCCCAGCAGGAGACAGAGCACGTGGTGACCAGCAATATATGCTTTCCCAACCCCCACCATTCTTCCCCACCTTTGGCCTCCTTTGTTTCCCACTGGCTGCAGTCTCTTGGCCACGAAGCAAGTGCTTCGGCCCTGGGCCACTTGGATTTGCCCTGCCCACACTGGCCAGCTCCCTGAGTGCCATTTGTCTGTTGTTTGCGTTGCTTTTTTCCATCCCTTTTGATTTCTTCTGTGCATTCCATCACATCCCTCACTTTTCTCTTGAACACCTCGCAATGTGTGCCATCTTTGTTTCTTCTTGAAGGGCTGTGAAGCGCCCCTAGACTGGGGAACCACTCCCCTAGCCTGTAATACCACACTGGTGGGATTTCTGTGGCTTTAGTTTTTTTTTGCTTTGTTTTGTTCTGTTTGTTTTCTTTTTCTTTTCACGGCTTGGGAGCGCTTTCTAGCCAGGCTTAGGAGCCCCTTCCCCAGTCTGCATGGCCCCCGAGGGTATTTTTCTCTCTCTCTTTTTTTTTTTCTCTCTCTCTTCCTTTCTGTCTGTCTTCATTTCTTAGTTCTCATCTCTCTATTCTCACCTGCTTCTCCTGTCTCCTGAATACTTGCTGCTGTGTGACACCTACGCTCCCTCTAGCCAGGCTGTATCGTGCAGCCTGGCAACCACTTCCCTGGTCTTTGTAGCTGCACCGGTGGGAACCCCTGAGGGTTTTCCATTTTTTTTTCTCCCAAATTTTTATCCTTTTTTTCCATTTTTTCCCCCTTTTTCTTTTGTTTTCCTTTCTGTTTTTCTCCATTTCTCAGTTTCTCAACTCTCCACTCTAACAGCAAGCTCCCTTAGCACTCTTGGGTTTTTTTTTTTTGTTGTTGTTGTTTGTTTTTTCCTCCTGTTTCTCTCTGCTCTCTTTCCTTTTTCCCATACTCATATTAGCGCCACACATCACAACTTTTCCACTCCTTCCTGCCTACCTGCACTGTGCACTGAACATCACACCTGCAAACAGCACAGGCACTGCCTACCAGAACTTGCCCAACATGGATTCCCAGCCTGCCTTGTCAGCCCTAATAGCTGCCACAAACAACCCATTCCAGCGCCTCCCCTTCAGCTGGACCTGCCCAGCTGCACCATAGGAGCATGACTGGCCCTGCCCATTGGATATGGAGGTGAAAATTATCATAACCACAGATGAGTAAACAACAAAGAATGCACAGCCTGCATGCTCAGACATAGCCAAATAAAACAAAAAAGCAGGATGAAACAAACAGATCTATAATCAATAAACGAAGAAAATAACAATTGAATGTTCCGAAGAAATCAGAGAATATCAAAACATATTAAAAAAAAGGACAGGATGTTACCAGTAGGCCTCCAAAATAAAACACATTACTTTCCAGTAGAAGAAAAGGCACTGGAACTGCCTGATGAGGAGTTCAAATCTCTAATATTCAGAACTATCGAAGAGTTGAACCAAAAAAGAGACAAAAATGAGGGAAAAATTAACAAATTTATGGAAAAGGCAGGCAAATTCATGGAAAATACAGACCAAAAAAATGGATGATTCCAGGAAAATAATACAGGAACAAAATGTCAAAATAAATTCACAACTAGAAATCATACAAAAACAACAGTGAGAAATCCAAAACATAAACAACAGGATTTCAGAAATGGACAGTGTCACAGAAGGGCTGAGGAGCATGTTTGAATGATGGAACACAGGATCAGTGAAATTGAAGACAAACAGTTGGATGTTTGAGGAAAGACTAGAAAAAGGAATGAAGAAAAATGAAGGAACCCTGAGAATTATGTGGGATACAATCAAAAGCAAAAACCTACAAGTGATCAGAGTTCCAGAACAGGGGGACAAAACGGAAAACGCAGAGAGGATCATTGAAGAATTGCTTACAGAAGACTTCTTAAATATAATGAAAGATGAAAAGCTGACCATTCAACAAGCTCAATGAACCCCATATAGGATAGGCCCCAAAAGAAAATCACCAAGGCATATCATAATCAAACTTGCTAAAATTAACTACAAAGAAAAAAAATTCTAAGAGCAGCTCAAGAAAAACGTAAAGTCACACACAGAGGAGAAACAATATGACTAAGCTCTGATCATTCAGCAGAAACCATGCAGGCAAGAAGACAATGGAATGACATATACAAAACCTTGAAAGAAAAAAATTGCCAACCAAGAACAATATATCCTATAAAACTCTTGGATACCCTGGTGGTGTAGTGGTTAAATGCTGCGGGTGCTAACCAAGAGGTTGGCTGTTCGAATCCGCCAGGCGCTCCTTGGAAACTCTATGGGGCGGTTCTACTCTGTCCTGTAGGAATGCTATGAGTCGGAATCAACTCGATGGCACTGGGTTTGGTATAAAACTCTTGTTCAAATATGATGGTGAATTTAGGAAATTTTCAGATAAACAGAAATTAAGGGAATACATAAAAATCAAACCAACCTTACAAGAATTATTAAAAGGAGTCTTTTGGTCTGAGGACAAACATCAGACCACAGCTTGAATCTAGGATGCAAGATTGCACCAGCCAGATACGAACCTAGGAAATGAATTCTCAAGAACTATCCAAAACCAAAAGAACTGCAACAGGGAACCACAGATGTTAATTTGTGAATGACAGTAACGTCAAACAATAAAACAGGGAATAAACAGTGTAGGTACAGACCTTTCTAATGGAGAGGAAGGCAAGGCGATACCACGTAGTAATAGACTGGTTCAAACATAGGAAGATAAGGGTAAAATTCAAGGTAACCACAAAGAAACTTAACAAACCTACCCATCAAAATAAAGAAGAAAAAGATAAAGTCTCGATAAAAACAAAATCTACAAAAACGAAAGAAATCCATAAACAAAAGGAATTCAACATGGGAGGGTAAGAGGAACAAAGAAGAAAAAAAAAACTACAAAATGATAGCAATAATTACATTGAATGTAAATGGCCTAAATGCACTCATAAAGAGAAAGAGAGTGACAGAATGGATTAAAAAAACAGGATCCATCAATATGCTGTCTACAAGAGACACACCTTAGAAACAAAGGCGAAGATTTACTAAAATTAAAGCTTGGAAAAAAATATATCAAACAAATAACTACCAAAAAGAGCAGGAGTGGCAATACCAATCTCATTTAAAATAGTTTAAAACCAAATCCACCATAAAAGAGAAAGAAGGACATTATATAATGATTAAAGGGACAATCCATCATGAAGACTTAAGCATAATAAATATCTAAGCACCCAATGACAGGGCTCCAAAATACATAAAACAAACTCTAACAGCACTGAAAAGAGAAACTGATAGTTTCACAATAATAGCAGGGGAGTTCAACACACAACTCTCAGTAAAGGACAGAACATCTAGAAAGAAGCTCAACAAATCAGAAGAGCTAAAGGGCACAGTCCGCCAACTTGACCTCATAGACTTATATAAAACACTTCAACCCACAGCTGCAAAGTACACATTCTTTTCCAACAGACATGGAATGTTCTCCAGAATAGAAGACATCTTAGGCCACAGAGCAACCCTCAACAAAATCCAAAACATTGAGATAATACTAAGTATCTTCTCTGCACAACGCCATCAAAGTAGAAATTAACAACAGGAAGAGCAAAAAAAAAAAAAAAAAAAATCAATTACATGGAAACCGAACAACACCATGCTTAGAAACCACTGCGTAACAGAAGAAATCAGAGACAGAATCGAAAAATTCCTAGACTTAAATTAGAATGGAAATATGTCATACCAAAACCTTTGGAACTCAGCAAAGGCAGTGCTCAGAGGTCAATTTATACTTATAGATGCACACATCAAAAAAGAAGAAAGGGAAAAATTCACAATATTAGCTACACAACTTGAACAAATAGAGAACAGCAAAAGAAGCCCACAGCCTACAGAAAAAAGGAAATAATAAAGATCAGAGCAGAAATAGAGAATTAAAAAAACAATAGAAAGAATCAACAAAACCAAAAGTTGGTTGTTTGAAAGGATCAACAAAACTGACAAACCACTGGCCAAACTGACAAAAGAAAAACACTAGATGATGCAAATAACTCAAATAAGAAATGAAAGGGGGGGACATTACAACAGACCCAAGTGAAATAAAAAGGATCATCACAGAGTATTATGAAAAACAATACTCCAACAAATTTGAAAACCTGGAGGAAATGGACAAATTTCTAGAAACACACTACCTACCCAAACTAACACAAAATAATGCTGAAAATCTGAACAGACCCATAACAAGAGACTGAAAAGGTAATAAAAAACTCCCAACAAAAAAAAGCCCTGGCCCAGATGGCTTCACTGGAAATTCTAACAAACATTCAGAGACGAGCTTATGCCAGCACTACTCAAAACTATTACAGAACACAGAAAAGGAAGCAATACTTCCGAATTCATTCTATGAAGCCATCATAATCCTGATACCAAAACCGGGCAAAGACACCACAAAAAAAGAAAATTACAGACCAGTATCTCTCATAAATACAAATGCAAAAATCTTCAACAAACTTCTAGCTAATTGAATTCAGCATCATATCAAAAAATAATATACCATGCAAGGATGGTTCAACATTAGAAAATCAATCAATGTAATCTACCACATAAAAAAAGAGAAAGAAAAGAATCACATGATCATCTCAATTGATGCAGAAAAGGCATTTGACAAAGTCCAACACCCATTCCTGATAAAAACTCAACAAAATAAGTATACAGGTGAAATTTCTCAACACAGTAAAGGGCACCTAGCAAACCAACAACCAACATCATTCTTAGCAGAATGAGAGGCTGAAAACATTTCGCTTGAGAACAGGAACAAGACAAGGATGGCTTTTATCACCACTCCTATTTAACACTGGGCTAGAAGTCCTAGCTACAGCAGTAAGGCAAGAAAAAGAAATAAAGGGCATCCAAATGGGTAATGAAGAAATTAAACTCTCCTTATTTGCGGACAATATGATACTATGCACAAAAAAAAAAATGCATAGAAAACTCAAAAGACTCCTGGAACTAATAGAAAGATTCAGCAGAGTAGCAGGATACAAGATAAACATACAAAAATCAGTCAGATTTGTATACACCAATAAAGAGAATGATAATAAGAAAATCATCAAAATAATACCATTTATGATAGGCCCTAAAAAATAAAATACTTAGGAATAAAGGTAACAAGGGTATAAAGGATCTATACAAAGAAAACTACAAAACACTACCGCAAGAAACCAAAAGAGATCTACATAAATGGAAAAACATACCATGCTCATGGATAGGTAGACTCGGGATTGTGAAAATGACAATTCTACCCAAAGCAATTTAAAAATACAATGCAATCCCAATCCAAACACCAACAGCATTCTTCAAAGAGATGGAAAAACTTATCATTAACTTTATATGGAAAGGGAAGATGCCCCTGATAAATAAAGCACTACTGAAGAACAAGAATAAAGTAGGAGGACACGTACTACCTGACCTCAGAACGTACTATACAGCTACGGTATTAAAAACAGCCTCGTACTGGTACAACAGACGCATTGACCAAGGGAACAAAATTGAGAACCCAGATGCAAATCCATTCACCTACGGTCACCTGATCTTTGACAAGGGCCCAAAGTCCATCAGATGGGGAAAAGACAGTCTTTTTAACAAATGGTGCTGGCAAAACTGATGTCCATCTGCAGAAAGATGAAACTGGATCCATACCTCACACCATATGCAAAAACTAATTCAAAATGGATCAAAGACCTAAATATAAAGCCAAAAACTATGAAGTTCATAGAAGAAAAAATAGGATCAATGCTAGAGGTCCTAATACACAGCATTAACAGGATACAAACCACAACCAACAATACACAAACCCCAGAAGATAAGCTAGGTAAATGGGATCTTCTAAAAATTAAACATTTATGCTCATTTTGACTTCACCAAAAGAATAGAGAACCTACAGACTGGGAAAAAAATCTTGGCTATTACAAATCACACAAAGGTCTAATCTCTAAAATCTACAAGAATATCCAAAACCTCTTCAACAAAAAGACAAATAAATAATCCAATTAAAAAATGGGCAAAGGACATGAACAGACATTTCACCAAAGAGGACATTCAAGTGGCCAACAGACACAGGAGGAAATTCTTGCAATCACTAGCCATTAGAGTAATGCAAATCAAAACCACAATGAGATATTATCTCTCCCCAGCATTACTGGCACAAACGAAAAAAAACTGGAAATAACAAATGTTGGAGAGGCTGCGGGGAAACTGGATCCCCTATGCACTGCTGGTGGGAATGCAAAATGATACAACCAATTTGGAAAACAATATGGCACTTCCTTAGAAAGCTAGAAATAGAAATACCATACGATCCTGCAATCCCACTCCTAGGAATATATCCTGGAGAAATAAGAGTTGTCAGACAAATAGACATATGCACACCCATGTTCACTGCAGCATTGTTCACAATAGCAAAGCGATGGAAACAAACTAGATGCCCATCAACATATGAATGGATAAACAAACTGTAGTACATACACACAATGGAGTATTATGCAACAATAAAGAACAATGATGAATCTGTAAAGCATCTCACAACATGGATGAATCAGGAGGGCATTATGCTGAGTGAAATAAGTCAATCACAAAAAGGACAAATATTGTATGAGACCACTACTGTAAAAACTCATGACAAGGTTCACACACAAAAGAAACAATCTTTGATGGTTAAGAGGGAGGGGAGAGGTGAGGAGGGAAAAACACTAAATAGACAATAGATAAGTGCTAACTTTGGTCAAGGGTAAGACAGTACACAATACTGGGGAAGCCAGCACAAATTGGGGACCATGGTCTTCAGGGAACATCTCACTCAACTGGCATAATATAGTTTATAAAGAAAATGTTCTACATTCTACTCTGGTGAGTAGCGTCTGGGGTCTTATAAGCCCGTGAGCAGCCATCTAGGATACTTCATTGGTCTCACCCTTTAAGGAGCAAGAAATAATGAAGAAAACTAAAGATACAAGGGAAAGATTAGTCCAAAAGACTAATGGACCATCTACCACAGGCTCTACCAGGCTAAGTCCAGTACAACTAGATGGTGCCTGGCTACCACTACTGACTGTTCTGACAGGGATCACATAGAAGGTCCTGGAGAAAAATGTAGAATAAAATTCTATCTCAAAAAGAAAGACTTGCTGTCCCAGCAGAGACTGGAGGAACCCTGAGAATACTGTCCCAGGACACCTTTCAGCTCAGTAGTGAAATCACTCCTGAGGTTTAACCTTCAGCCAAAGATTGGACAGTCCCATAAAACAAAACAAGACTAAAGGGGCACAGCAGCCCAGGGACAAGGACTACAAGGCAGGAGGGTACAGGAAAGCTGGTAATAGGGAGCCCAAGGCTGAGAAGGGAAAGTGTTGACATGTCATGGGGTTGTTAACCAATGTCATAAAACAATATGTGTAGTGTTTAATGAGAAACTAGTTTGTTCTGTAAACCTTCATCTAAAGTACAATTTAGAAAAAAAAAAAAAAAACCTAGTGAGTGGCCATCTAAGATGCATCAATTGGTCCCAACCTACTTGGAGCAAAGGAGAATGAAGAACACCGAAGATACAAGGAAAATATGAACCCAAGATACAAAGGGGCCACATAAGCCAGACTCCATCAGCCTGAGACCAGAAGAACTGGATGGTGCCTGGCAACCACCAATGACTGTCCTGATAGGGAACACAACAGAGAGTCCCTGATGGAGCAGGAAAAAAGTGGGGTGCAGAACTCAAATTCTAGTAAAAAGACCTGGCTGAATGGTCTGACTGAGATTGGAGGAACCCCAGAAGACATGGCCCTCAGACTCTCTGTTAACCCTGAACTAAAACCATTCCCGAAGTCAACTCTTCCGACAAAGAATAGACTGGCCTATAAGACATAAAATGATACGCTGAATATTGTGCTTCTTTCTGAGTTCAAGTAGATACCCAAGACTAAATGGGCAGCTCCTGTAGGGAGGCAAGATGAAAAGCAGAAAGGGACAGGAGCTGGTTGAATGGACACAGGAAATCTGGGGTGGAAAGGGACCCATAACAATGTGTGTATAAATTTTTATATGAGAAACTAACTTGAGTTGTAAACTTTTACCTAAAGCACAACAAAAAAAAAAAAAAAAAGAAGAAGAAGAGAAAACCAACAAGCCAACACTAAAGATTGTTTTTTCTGTAAGGCCTTAAAGAATGTAGCATCAGCAAAAAAAAAAAAAAAAAAATGATACCTCTTGACTATTGATATTTTTTCTTCATTTAACTTAAGTATTCTAAAAGAAAAAAGATAATAAACAAAGCTTCCTTACTTTGTCAGCAAAATGTTGGATGATGAAAGCTTTATTTGATAGACGGGGCTTTTCAAAGAGTGCACATTTGTTTAAATGTGTGTTGTACAATTTTTGGGCCCAAGTGTCATCTGTACCTTTAGGCATCTATATTCAAAGGAAAAAAGAGAGAAGAAAGAAAACAAGGCAAGTGTTGTTATGAGACTCTTCTGATGCATCAGTTGCCAAGAGACCATTTTTTGGCTTTATCTAAACAGTTTTTATATTCAATTTAAGTACTCTCATTCCTTCGTCATTTCACTCCTAGAGGCCAAAAACCACTTATTAATGAAGAGGATCACTAAGACCTTTCCATGGATGAACCAACCAAAACTTTGTAATGTTCTGCCTATACCAAACCCACTGCCCTCCAGTCTGTTCTGACTCATAGCTAACCCGTAGAACAGTGCAGAATTGCCCCGTGGGGCTTCCACGACTGTATATCTTTAGGGAAGCAGACTGCCAAACCTTTCTTCTGCAGAGTGGCTGGTGGTTCAAACCGCTGACCTTTTGGTTAGCAACCAAGCGCTTAACCGCTGCACCCCCAGGGCTCCTTCTCTGCCTATAACAGGCATCATCAAATAAGTATTTGACTTGCTTTTAAAACAACAGATGAAATATCATAGCTATCATGTATTTTTTTAATTTGTTAAATAACAGTAACATTTGCACATAGTGAATATTTATGCAATTCACAAACATATAAACTGGAGAGTAGCCTCCTTAGCCATTTCTCGTAACCTAATTATCTCTTCCTATCTTTCAAAGCTTGCACATAAATGGGGTCATTCTATACATCCCTTGTATTTTTTTTCTTCTTTTTAATAATTGCATTCTCTTATTATGGACACTAGATTGTTTCTGGTTTTTGTTATTATAAAAACTGGAACAGTGACTTCTTATATGTACATACCTTAGATATTTTGCAAGTATATTCACAGGGTAGAAATGCTGGGTCAAACAGTGTATGTATTCACAATTTTGATATTGCCAAATTACCTCTAAAATGTTGTACTGAGTCATGTTCTTCATCAAGAGAATATGTGCAACGTTCATAAAAGCATCAAATTTAAACTTGCCAATCTTATAGGTATTTTTGTTTTGATTTGCATTTTTTTAATCTCAAGTGAGGCTGAGCACCTTTTCATTATGTGCATTCTTAATTTTTTTTTTTTAATGTGGTAGGACATCTGGATGCTTAGGAGAATAAACCTGTGGTGAACTGTAACTTACTATAAACGAAAAGAAATGAAGAGAAAAAACAGATTATTTGCCTAAGATCTCTCATTTAGTCAGCGGTAAAGCTGGAGATGCAATATTTTTTCCAATTTGCTTCATCTTCAAATGTTAAAGTCAAAACTCCATGCCTCCTTACATAGCAGTAATAAAGAACTGACCAATTTTAAAAATTTATTTAGAACTACTATTCAAAATATCTTTTGCACAATTTCTCGCGTTTCTTTAATTATATTCTATCACTGACTAAAAAGTGTTAAGTAGAAGCATGCTGATAACAAAAGTGATTTTTTAAAAAAAGCCACAGAAGTAGCTAAAATTGATAGTAGTTGTATCTAAAGTAAATTTTTACATAACTCAGAATTAGCTGGAAAGAAAAGGAAAATTCTCCTAGTTTCATTTGTAATTAGAATCCTTGGGATCTAGTGACCCTTCAGAACATAAATTAGTGTGGTCCCCACTTATTGCCACAATGGACCTTCATGGTTTATAAATGAATCACTGCTTAAACTCACTTATCTTCTGACCTTGATGTATATAATTTGATAGACTAAGTACCCCAGAAAATCACACTTACCTTGCATTCCTCATCCAGCAAATCCAGAATGCCCAGTTTAGATTCAATAAGATTTATACAAGGCTGATTATCATAAAAATCTATGAGTGTCCATGGAATTTGTTCTTTCATATATTCCTCCTGTTCTAATTTGAAGACATGCTGAAAAGAAAAATGAAAAAGTGCAGGCATTTTTGGGTCATTAGCATAAAAAGTTAGTTAAGAACATTTATATAAAATACTCTAAGAGGATAGCAATTAATTTGAGACAGTCCATGCCTTCCAGCAACAACAATCTTGTGGAAGAAACATGATTTACACAGAGAACAATATAAGCAGTCAGATAAAAGCCACCGACAGTAAAACTTCAACTATATAGGATTCTTGGTAAGCTAATGTTTTAAACTGCTGGTAAATGTAGCAGGTCTTTTTGATATGTATGTTGCCAAAAATGTCCTGGGCACTTTTTGGCTTCTTAAATTATTGCACAGTGCACACAGGAACGTCCTGGCTGGCCTTCAGCAACTATGCAGAGTGGACATCCTCCCTGCTGATGAACTGTGCTGGGCCATACTCTCAGCACAACAAAGTAATTCTCTTAAGGGACTGTGGTACCGAAGTTCAAGTGCCTCAGAATTAGATGACAATCTGTCTTTTATCTGTGCCTTGATTACTCTCCAGAGTCAGGGAATCTACAGCTAACTGTCCAATTCTCTGGGCAGCTGCCACCACTATCAATCCATTGCTATTTCTGCTAAATGCTTCCGTCACTGTCATCACAATTGCTTCCCATCTCCAACACCCATTTAAGCAAAAATACGCATTGGCTGTCTACTCTGTGCCAGTCACTGTGCATAGTCAACAGCCCAGACATGGACTCTGCTCTCGTGCAGTTTATGGACTAGTGGGAGAGACAGACAGAAATCAGATAGTCACAAGGAATATAATCACAAACCATAATTATGTTAACAAAGGAAAATATGAGTGCCAGGAGAGCACACAGCAAGAGTCCAGATCTAGACTGGAGAAGGGATAATCAGGAAAGGCTTTCCTGAAGAAGAACTGTAAGACCCAAGCTCAGAAGATGAAGAGGAGCAAAGCAAGTCAAGAGGGAAAAGGCATTCCAAATCACTGCTGCAGCTCCTGCTTCAGCTGCTCCAGCCAGTGCTGCTGACACCACAACTTCTGGTTTCTACAGATGCTAATAACCACCACTCTTTCTTCAGGGATTTCTGCTTTCCTTTGCTAGTCTCTTTTCTCTCCTTTGTTTCTCCTGCATGTGTTGCTATTTTTCTGGCAAGGCTAGTTTTCTGTCACTATGACCAGATTATATACATTTTCTAGGATACAAAACAACGTGAAACTCTGGTCTAAGAGATTTTGGATACATACCCCTTCTCGCACACTTGAGCTTTTTCCACTTTGTTCTATACTTAGTTGGTTCATTTGCAGTGTTTACAATCTAACCAGCTACAATAAGCTTTAGTCAAAAAGTAGTCATCCATATGAATATTTATGTCATGCTAATTCAAAAGCAAATTTCACCTGTCCTTTTGATTAATAAGAAGGCAAATGGGGTGCCATGTGTCAGCAGGATGCTCTCATGGTATCAATATTTTCTAAAACAATGAGCTCTGTACTTTTTCATTTCATTCTTTTATATGCAGCGCCCGCACAGACTTTAAATAGAGCTTGTTTCTCAGCCACATCTCTATGCATAGCTTGGAGAAAACCATGAGGCCACAAAAATTTTGGATGATCAATTGTCCAAGACTGAACGTGGGCATGAGGTTCAATAAGGCAAGAGATCCTCAGTCAATACAATAATGCCTTCAAGCACCAAACATGCCCATCACAGTGTTTATTATGCCCACAGCCTGCAACTACAGCCCCAGCTGAAGAAACAGCCCTGTGCAGCCATATCTTTACTCTGAGACCCCACGTTCCCAGTCACAGCTGACTGAACCAGGTGTGGATAGCCCGGGGCACACTATTGAAAAAATGAAGTAGGTTAATCAAATTATCTTTCTCAGGTATCTGAATCAAGAAACAATGAAAGAATCAGGCAATAGTAGTGAAAGCTGAAACTGAAAAGCAAAGATGAACGCAAGCTAAGCAAGTCAATAGAATGGGAGAACCTTTTCAACCACTGCTCTGCTCACAGAAGTCTGAAGTGAATGAGGCAGCAAAAACTTTGAGGAAGCAGAAATCTTGATGTAGAGAAACTACAAACTAGAAGGAAAGAATATGCCATTTGATAGTGAGAGGGAGTGGTGCAGCTGTGCCGACAGAAGGTAAGATGCAGTTTGTGTGTGTGTGACAGAAAAACAGATGGACAGAGATAGAAAGAGGGAAAGAGGAACAAGAAAAGAGACAGAAACACACCCAGAGACGTGAAGCCCCCAAGAAAGAGACAAACTATCCAGCCCGTAAGGTAGCTTTTGTTTCTTTTTTGCTGCTGTTTTTGTTATTTTACTGTATATTAGCAAATTAGGTTTCTATTTAACAGTTTTTATACAAACTGTTCAGTGCCATTGGTTACAACTTTTATAATGTGTCAGCACTCCCATTACTTCCATTCTTTTTGTTCTGTTTCCATTCATCTAGCCTCCTTCTGGAAACCCTGGTGGCCTAGTTGTTAAGAGCTGCAGCTGCTAACCAAAAGGTCAGCAGTTTGAATCCACCAGGTGCTCCTCGGAAACTCTATGGGACAGTTCTACTCTGTCCTACAGGGTCACTATGAGTCGGAATCGACTTGACGGCAACGGGTATATGGGTAGCTTCCTTCTTCTCCCTGCCATCTCATCTTTGCTTCTGGGTAAACGTTGACCATTTGGTCTCATACAGTTAATTGTCTAAGGGAGCACATTACTCACAGGTGATATTGTTTGCTTTAAAAGCCAATCTACTATTTGGCTGAAAGGTGATCTACAGAAATAGCTTCAAATCTAAGTTCAAAGTTATCTTAGGGCCATAGTCTCAGGGGTTCCTCTAAGTCTCTACCAGTCCAGTAGGGCTGGCCTTTTTTTTTTTAGGAATTTGGGTTTTGTTCTATATTTTTCTCCCATTCTATCCAGGATCTTCTATGGTATCTCTGGTCAGAACAGTTGGTAGTGGTAGCAAGGCACCATCTAGTTCTTCTGGTCTCAGGTTAGAGGAGGCAGTGGTTCATGTGGGCTATTTGTCCAGTAGTCTAGTTTCTTCTTTGTTCTTCTAATTTCCTTCATTTTCTTTTGCTCCATAGGAGTAGAGACTAATAGTGGTATCTTAGATGGCCACTCACAAGCTTTTAAGACCTCAGATGCTACTCATTGATCTAGGATGTAGAACATTGCCTTTGTGAACTATGCTATGCCAATTGACTAAGCTGCCCCCCCAAGACAATGGTCCCAAGCCTTGTAACCTAGTAAACCAAGCCTCTGTAACTGTGCTCCCTGTGTGGTTTGTTCTTTATGTGGGTATATATGCACACATGCAAAAGTATATATACATATGTCTACAGGTACACCTATACATGCACATGCATTTCCTCACATATGCTTTTCTATATGCATATATGCATCCACATCTACCCACATAACCACACACATATTTTTTGGTTGTTTTTACTGTTGCTGCAAAATTGTATATGTTGTAGCATTTACCGTAATTGTCTCTCTTTCTCATGGACTTCTTAGTGTTTTTATTTACCTTGGTCAAGTTGTGTTGACTTCACCCATATTTGCTCTTGTCTTTCCCATCACCAAGATTATCAAGTGTCTACTATCTAGAAAGTGATTCCCTCCCACCCCCGACAACTATCAAAGAACTTTGTTTTCTGTTATTTTTTTATAATAATGGGACCAAACAATATAAGCGTGCACATCCATGTACCTGTGTGTGTGACAGAAAACAGATGGTCAGAGACAGAAAGAGGAAAAGAGAAACAAGAAAAGAGACAGAAACACATGCAGAGACATGAGCCCCGTGAGAAAGAGACAAACAAGCCAGCCCCTACGGTGGTTTTGGTTTCTTATACTTCCGGTCACCTTGTGCCAAAATATACTGGGTAAGCGCTGAAGGCTGTGTCACTGATTAAAGAATTGAAAAACTCATTGAAATCATGAGAGATGATCGTCCTCAATTTAGTCCCTGAGTTATGGGTTTTAATTAATGTTCCTATGCAGGGTTGAAAAAAATACACTCATCACATTATTACGGAAACAGTCATGAGCCTAAGATTTCAAGACCACTCTTCTACTATTCCAATGTGCTAAGCAGTTTAACTTGCTAAACATAGATGGTTCAGCTATTTGAAAATTTCTATCAAAGTAAGAAATGCATATTTTAAAAAAAATCAAACAGTTCAAAGGTTTCATAATGATGAGCAACGATCCCTTGTTCCATGCTTCCCCAACCCTGGTCCTGCTCTATATAGACAGCCTGTTTTTAGCTATTTTTTTCTCATATTTACCTATATATTTCTAACAAATACACTTATCAGCTATATTTTTTTAATTTTTATTTCCCTTGAAGTGAAAGCTTACAAATGAAGTCAGCCTCTCACACAAAAACTTATACGCACCTTCCTACATACTCCCAATTACTCTCCCCCTAATGAGACAGCCCGCTCCCTCCCTCCACTCTCTCTTTTCATGTCCCTTTTGCCAGCTTCTAACCCCTTCCACCCTCTCATCTCCCCTTCAGGGAGGAGATGCTAACATAGTCCCAAGAGTTCACCTGATCCAAGAAGCTCACACCTCACCAGCATCCCTCTCCGACCCATTGTACACTCCAATCCCTGTCTGAAGAGTTGGCTTTGGGAATCGCTCCTGTCCTGGGCCAACAGAAGGTTTGGGGGCCATGACGACCGGGTGCCTTCTAGTCTCAGTAAGGCCATTAGGACTGGTCTTTTAACGAGAATTTGGGATCTGCATCCCACTGCTTTCCTGCTCCCTCAGGGGTTCTCTGTTGTGTTCCCTCTCAGGGCACTCATTGGTTATAGCCTGGCACCATCTAGCTCTTCAGCTCTTAGGATGATGTGGTCTCTGCTTTAAGTGGCCCTTTCTGTCTCTTTGGCTCATAATTATCTTCTGTTCTTGGAGTTATTCATTCTCCTCTGCTCCAGGTGGGTTGAGACCCATTGATGCATCATAGATTGCCACTTGCTAGCGTTTAAGACCCCAAATGCCACTCTCCAAAGTGGGATGCAGAATGTTCTCTTAATAGATTTATTTATGCCAATTGACTTAGATGTCCCCTGAAACCATGCTCCCCAAACCCCCACCGCTGCTAGGATGGCCTTCAAAGCATTCAGTTTATTCAGGAAACCTCCTTGCTTTTGGTTTAGTCCAGTTGTGCTGACCTCACCTGTACTGTCTGCTGTCTTTCCCTTCAACTAAAGTAGTTCTTATCTACTATCTAATTAGTGAATACTCCTCTCCCCCCCGCCCCTTGTAACCATCGAAGAATATTTTCTTCTCTGTTTAAACTATTTCTCCAGTTCTTATGATGGTGGTCTGATACAGTATTTGTCCTTTTGCAACTGACTAATTTCACTCAGCATAATGCCTTCCAGATTCCTCCATGTTATGAAATGTTTCACAAATTCCTCACTGTTCTTTATCGATGCGTAGCATTCCATTGTGTGAATATATCATAATTTATTTATCCATTCATCTGTTAATGGGCACCTTCATTGCTTCCACCTTTTTGCTATTGCAAATAGTGCTGCAATGAACATGAGTGTGCATACACCTGTTCGTGTAAACGTTCTCATTTCTCTAGGATATATTCCAAGGAGTGGGACTGCTGGATATTACAATAGTTCTATTTCTGGCTTTTTAAGGAAATGCCAAATTCTTTACCAAAGTGGTTTTATCATTTTACATTCCCACCAGCAGTGTAGAAGTGTTCCAATCTCTCCACAGCCTCTCCAACATTTATTGTTTTGTGTTTTTTGGATTCATGCCAGCCTTGTTAGAATGAGAGGAAATCTCATAGCAGTTTTGATTTGCATTTCTCTAATGGCTAATGATCGTGACTATTTCCTTATGTATCTGTTAGCTACATGAATGTCTTCTTTAGTGAAGTGTCTGTTCATATCTTTTGTCCATTTTTTAATTGGGTTATTTGTCTTTTTGTAGTAGAGTTTTTACAGTATCATGTAGATTTTAGAGATCAGCGCTGATCAGAAATGTCATAGCTAAAAACGTTTTCCCAGTCTGTAATCTTTTTACTCCTTTGGTGAAGTCTTTGGATGACCATAGGTGTTTGATTTTTAGGAGCTCCCAGTTAACCAGTTTTTCTTCTGCATTGTTAATAATGTTTTGTACACTGTTTATGCCATGTATTAAGGCTCTTAACATTGTCCCTATTTTTTCTTCCATGATCTTTATCGTTTTACATTTTATATTTAGATCTTTGATCTATTTTGAGCTTGTTTTTGTGCATGAAGTGAGATAAGGATCTTCTTTTATTTTTTTGCAGATGGATATCCAGTTGTGCCAGCACCATTTGTGAAAAAGACTATCTTTTCCCCATTTAACTGTTTTGGGCCTTTGTCAACTATCAACTGCTCATATATGGATGGATTTATATCTGGATTCTCAATTCGGTTCCATTGGACTATGTATCTGATGTTGTACCAGAACCAGGCTGTTTTGATTACTGTGGCGGTGTAATAGGTTCTAAAATCAGGTAGAGTAAGGCCTCCCACTTTGTTCTTCATTGTCAGTAATGCTTTACTAATCCAGGGCCTCTTTCCCTTCCATATGAAATTGCTGATTTCTTTCTCCATCTCATTAAAGAATGTTGTTGGAATTTGGATCGGAATTGCATTAAAAGTATAGATCGCTTCTGGTAGAATAGACATTTTCACAATGTTAAGTCTTCCTATTCATGAGCAAGTATGTTTTTCCACTTCTGTAGGTCTCTTTCAGTTTCTTGCAGAAGTGTTTTCTAGTTTTTCTTGTATAAGTCTTTTACATCTCTGGTAATACTTATTCCTAAGTATTTCATATTTTGGTGGGGGCTACTGTAAATGGTATTGATTTCGTGATTTCCTCGTCAATGTCCTTTTTGTTGGTGTAGAGGAAACCAACTGATTTTTGTATGTTTATCTTGTATCCTGTTATTCTGCTGAGCTCTTCTATTAGTTTCAGTAGTTTTCTTGAGCATTCCTTAGGGTTTTCTGTGTATAAGATCATGTCATCTGCAAATAGAGATAATTTTCCTTCTTCGTCACCAACCTGGATGCCCTTTATTTCTTTATCTAGCCTAATTGCTCTAGCTAGGACCTACAGCACAATGTTGAATGAGAGTGGTGATAAAGGGCATCCTTGTCTGGTTTCCGATCTCAAGGGGAATGCTTTCAGGCTATCTTCATTTAGAATGATGTTGGATATTGGGTTTGTATGTTAAGGAATTTTTCTTCTATTCCTATTTTGCTGAGAGTTTTTATCATGAATGGGTTCTGAACTTTGTCAAATGCCTTGTCTGCATCAATTGATAAAATCATGTGATTCTTGTCTTTTGTTTTATTTATATGGTGGATTACATTAATTGTTTTTCTAATGTTGATTCATCCCTGCATACCTGGTATGAATCCCACCTGGTCACGGAGAATTATTTTTTTGATATGTTGTTGAATTCTATTGGCTAGAATTTTGCGGAGGGTTTTTGAATCTAAGTTCATGAGGGATATAGGTCTGTAATTTTCTTTTTTGTGGTCTCTTTACCTGGTTTTGGTATCAGGCATATGCTGGTTTCAAAGAATGAGTTTGGGAGTATTTCGTCCTTTTCTATGCTCTGAAATACTTTTAGCAGTAGTGTTAACTCTTCTCTGAAAGTTTGGTTGAACTCCGAGGTGAAGCCGTCCTGGCCAGGGCTTTTTTTTTGTTGGGAGTTTTTGATTACCTTTTCAATCTCTTCTTTTGTTATGGGTCTATCTACTTGTTTTACCTCTGTTTGTGTTAGTTTACATAAGTAGTGTATTTCCAGGAATTCATCCATTTCTTCTAGGTTTTCAAATTTGTTAGAGTATAATTTTTCATTGCAATCTGATATGATTCTTTTAATTTCAGTTGGGTCTGTTGTAATATCATCCATCTCATTTCCTGTTCGGGTTATTGCCTCCTCTCCTATTTTTCTTTTGTCAGTTTGGTCAGTGGTTTATCAATTTTGTTAATTTTTTCAAAGAGCCACCTTTTGGCCTTGTTCATTCTTTCAATTGTTTTCCTCTTTGCAATTTCATTTAGTTCTGCTCTAATTTTTATGATTTGTTTTCTTCTGGTACCTAAGGGTTTCTTTTATTGCTCTCTTTGTATTTGTTCAAGTTGTAGGGATAATTCTTTGATTTTGGCCCTTTCTTCTTTTCTTATGTGTGCACTTATTGATATAAATTGACCTCTGAGCACTGCTTTCGCTGTGTCCCAAAGGTTCCGATAGGAAGTGTTTTCATTCTCGTTGGATTCTCTGAATTTCTTTATTCCACCCTTAATGTCTTCTATAATCCAGTCTTTTTTGAGCCAGGTATTGTTCAGTTTCCAAGTGTTTGATTTCTTTGCCCTGCTTTTCCTGTTATTGATTTCCTCTTTTATGGCCTTATGGTCAGAGAAGATGCTTTGTAAAATTTCAATGTTTTGGATTCTGCTAAAGCTTGCTTTATGACCTAATATGTGGTCTATTCTAGAGAATGTTCCATGTGCACTAGAAAAGAAAGTATACTTGGTTGCTGTTGGGTGTACTGTTCTGGACATGTCTATGAGGTCAAGTTGGTTGATTGTGACATTTAGATCTTCCGTGTCTTTATTGCGCTTCTTCCTGGATCTCCAGTCCTTCGCCAAAAGTGCTGTGTTGAAGTCTCCTACTGTAATTGTGGAGCTATCTCACTTTTCAATACTGATAGTTTGTTTTCTGTATCTTGCAGCCTTGTCATTGGGTGCATAAATATTTAATATGGTTATATCTTATTGGTGTATTGTTCCTTTAATCATTATTTAGTGTCCTTCCTTATCCTTTATGATGGATTGCACTTTAAAGTCTATTTTGTCAGAAATTAATATTGCCACTCCTGTTCTTTTTTGATTGTTGTTTCCTTGATATATTTTTTTCCATCCTTTGAGTTTTAGTTTGTGTCTCTAAGTCTAAGGTGTGTCTCTTGTAGACAGCTTATAGGCGGATCTTGTTTTTTAATCCATTCTGCCACTCTGTCTCTTTATTGGTGCATTTAGTCCATTTACATTCAGGGTAATTATGGATAGGTATGAATTTAGTGCTATCATTTTTATATCTTTTTTTGGTGTGCTGTTGACAGTTTCTTTTTCCCATTTACTTTCATGTGCTGAGCAGATTACGTTTATATATTGTCCTTTCCTCATATTCATTGTTGTTAATTTTGTTTCTGCTGAGTCTCTATTTTTTTCTTGTATTTTATTTTGATGTGTAGGATAGCTTGTCTCCTTTGTGGTTACCTTACCCCGATTTTTCTAAGTTTAAACCTAACTTTTATGTCTTTTTATCACCTTATCTTCCTTTCCATATGGAAGATCTATGACTACATTTCTTAGTTCCTCTTTATTGTTTTAATGTTGTCTTCTTTTACATAATAGCATGGCTGTTATCCTGTTTTGAGAGTTGTTTTATCTTTATTTTTTTTATTTTCCTGTCATGGTTGACTTCTGATTGTTCTGCCCAGTGTCCTAGTCTTGGGTTGATACCTGATATTGTTGATCTTCTAACCAAAGGACTCCTTTTAGTATTTCTTGTAGTTTTGATTTGGTTTTTACAAATTCCCTAAACTTTTGTTTATCTGGAAATGTCCTAATTTCACATTCATATTTGATAGACAGTTTTCCTGGCTATATGATTCTTGGCTGGCAATTTTTTTCCTTCAATTTTTTATATAAGTCATCTTGTTGCCTTCTTGCCTGCATGGTTTCTGCCAAGCAGTCTGAGCTTATTCTTATTGGCTCTCCTTTGTAGGTGACTTTTCATTTATCACTAGCTGCTCTTAAAATTCTCTCTTTATCTCTGGTATTGGCAAGTTTGATTATAATATGTCTTGGTGACTTTCTTTTAACATCTACCTTATGTGGAATTCAATGAGCATCTTGGACAGATATCTTCTCATCTTTCACATTATCAGGGAAGTTTTCTGCCAAGAAATCTTCAACAATTCTCTCTGTATTTTCTGTTATCCCTCCTTGTTCTGCTACTTCAATCACTTGTAGGTTATTTCTCTTGATAGAGTCCCACATGATTCTTAAGGTTTCCTGATTTTTTTTTAATTCTTTTATCTGATTTTTCTTCAAATGCATTAGTGACAAGTGCTTTATATTCAAGTTCAGAAATTCTGCCTTCTACTTGCTCAATTCTGCTCCTCTGACTTTCTATTGAGTTGTCTACTTGTGTAATTTTATTGTTAAACTTCTATTGTTTGAGATAAATAGAACAGTTTTTTTTTTTTTTTTCTGCCTAGGGATTTTTTCAGCTTATTAAGTTTTTCATTATGTTTCTGAATAACCTTTTTAATTTCTTCAACTACTTTATCTCTCTGTTCCTTGGCTTGTTCTGCGTATTGCCTCATTTCCTTCCTGATGTCTTGAAGGGTTCTGTATATTAGTCTTTTGTATTCTGCCTCTGGTAATTTCAGGAATGCACTTTCATCTAGAAGATCCCTTGATTCTTTGTTTTGAGAGCTTGTTGATGCAATCATGGTCTGTTTTTTTATGTGACTTGATATTGACTGTTGTCTCCGAGCCATATATAAGTTGTTGTATTAGTTTATTTTATGTTTGCTTACTATGTTGTAGCTTCTTGCTTTGTTTTGTTTTGATATGCCCGTATGTGTTGCGTGAGTGACCTAACTTGATTATTTTCACCTTTGGAGCTCTGACGTCCTGTCCCCAGATGGCTAGAGCTGTTATCAGTTATATCAGTCTAGGAGTCCATTCGCTTTTCTTGTATGAATTCAGTTCAGGTGCCCAGGTAGCTGATCATCATGTGTGTGGTACAGGCCCTGTCCTATAGTCTTAGAGGTTCAGGGGTGATTGGTGTAGGTACTAGCATATGGTTGCAGCAGGGGTTCACACTCTGAACAAGGCAGGAGGCTGAGATTCATCCCCCACATGTCCTTGAAGAAAGTTTGTCCCTCTTCCCTATAGCATACAGGTGGGTGGGTTCTGCAGACAGATCATGGGCACCCAATATTTTTGTTTTTAAGGACTGGGAGGTACCAGTTATCCTTGCTCCACTGTCGCGGGTGGCTGGGTGATCTGAGTGGAACCACCAGTCCTTAGGCCCCTGATGTGGGTAGGTGAGGACCCTGTTTAATAGGCAAAGCAACATCAAACATCAAACACTCTCTACTCCACCGCACAGCTGAAACAGTTGTAGTCTGTCAACAAGGGCCTCTTCTCCTGAAATAGGCCCACACAGGTCCATGCAGAGGGGAAAGGTACTCAAAGTCCACGGACCATTTATGCCTGGACAGGAACGACTTCCGTGCTGAGCTCCCCCGGTCAGTGGAAATGGCAAGTTATCTTTTCCCCCAGTTGCAAATTTATTCCTTCTCTGATGCTGGGACAATGGCTCTAGGCGCTCAACAGTGCCTATCTCAGGCCCAGGGAAGTCAGCCGCTGAAGCTGTCTTGGGAACGGGGCGGGGGGCTTGGTAAAATATACGCAAGTACTTAGCTTTTGCCGAGAACGCTGTTCTTCTCTGGTTCCAGAAGTGTGAGTAGGCTGTGTGGCTGGCTGCTTCTGCCTGAAGAAACTGCGGCCCAACGCTAGTACCAGCCCGCTGCCGCCGCCACTTCCAGGAATAGGGCCTGAGGGCTCCCTGCGATTCAGGTCCAGTAACTGCTCTCCACTTTTGAACTGTCTCTTCCTCTCCTTGCCCCTCAGTTCATTTTCTAAGCTTGCCTTTGATGCTCAGGGCTTCTAGGTTGTCATAAATATACTCGTTTCACTTTTTTTTTTCGGGTGTTTGTTGTAAAGAGGGCTCACCAGAAGCGTCTGTCTATTCTGCCATATTGGCTCCGCCTCTTGATTTATCAGTTTGAAATCATATCTACTGATTTTCTGGTGAGGTGGATGTAGTTCAACTCAAGACACATCACCTCTCTATTGCCCCTCGTCTTCCTCTCAATATTACTAATTTTAGATGCTCTTGGGTTTTCTTTTTACTTTCATAACTTAAAATAATATTTTTATACTTATATTTTTTGTTCTATTAACTACAGACCATACCACTTTACTCTTCTTTTTGTAAGATAAGGACATTAAGAGATCTCTTCCTCCCTTAAGCTCTCTTCCACCTATCCTCCAACTCCTGTGGGTGACTCATTTTTAAGGTCCTCTTTCATCAATACTAATAACTACCTCTAGCTTGTGTTTAGAGGTGTGTTTGGCATGTGGCGAGCACGTTACACATCCCAACTCATTTAATCTATACAACCATATGCAGTAGACACTATTATTATCTGCATTTTGCATTTTACAGATGAGGAAACTAAAGCCCAGGGAAGTCAATTAACTTGCCCAAGGTTCCCTGGGTAGTCAATGCAGAGCAGGATTCCAACCTAGGCAATTCACTTCCAGGGTATGTGCTCTTCATTACTATACCCTTTTGTCACTCATTTTTATGTACCTCCAAATCCCCCAACGGCACAGTAATCCTCAAAGATACTTAATATTACTATTTCACAAGAGAATTAAACCAGAGCCACTCACCCAATATTCCCATAGCCACTGGCTCAGTGAATGTCTCAGACTGTTAAAAAGAATATTTCAACTTCTGATTTTCAATTATGACATCTTGCTAATAAAGCAACTAAGAGTTAAAAAAGTCATCACTGGACACATACTTAGCTTCAGGAACAACAAATCAAAGGATATTCCCGGGTTCAAAGCTTCATACTCCATTTGCCACTAACACACTTCTTGCTTCCCTCACTCTAGCTTATTTGAACAAAATTTTCATTAATCTCAGACAGCAATCTAAGGATCATCTTGAATCCCACCTGGACCATAAAACATTTCTTCTAATGTTGCATTATTTTTTAATCATCAGTTTTTCAGCAGTTTAGCTGTTCTGAACCCCACACAACAATTATAACTCAAGATTTCATTTTCAGGAACCAGGCTTCAAACACAGACTAGGAATTCAAGAGGATAATTTATAGCAGAATATTATTCAAGGATGAAAATTCTTACCATATTGAATTGTTGCTGTAGTTTTTCATTTGCATAATTTATACAAAACTGTTCAAAACTATTTATCTCAAATGTTTCAAATCTGTAATGTAAAACGAAAAACAGTATGAGGAGAAAAAAAGAAACAAATAGCTTTTTAAAAATATTCAAAATGCACATGTTGAAAGGAAAGAAACGGGAAATTCACCAACACTGTGAAACTTTCTTCCCACCTCAGTAAAGACAAAGGTTTGTACATCAGTAATATGGAATAAGCAAAATCATGATAAATAGAGAAAAGATTGAAGTTGTCAAGGATTTCATTTTACTGGGATCCACTATCAACACCTATTGTACAGAGGGTTGCTGTGAGTCAAAACTGCCTGGACAGCACCTAAAAACAACAAAACATGGAGTGTGTACCTAACAGATGAGCACCAGCCAAGCTGCAGGGAGATTTGTTTACAGTCTCCAGCATGCAGAAGTGTTCAGCACTATGAATCTATATGAATTATAATAAAAGCATTGCACTTGTCAAATTATAGACTCATAGTTCTACACATACAGAGAATGGAAATACAAATAGAGATCTCACTGGTGTTTTCTTATTGTGTTTTAAATGAAAGTTTACAATTCAAGTCAGCTTCTCATACAAAAACTTATACACACATTGTTACATAACCCTAGTTGCTCTCCCTACAATGTGACAGCACACTCCTCCCCTCCACCCTGTATTTCCGGTGTCCATTCAACCAGTTCCTGTCTCCTTCTGTCTTCTCATCTCACCTCCAGACAGGAGCTGCCAATTTAGTCTCATGTATCTATCTGAGCCAAGAAGCACACTCTTTCATTGGTGTTCTTTGAAAACTTCAACCAGAAAACGAAAATTAGGCAACAAAAAAGGACAAATGTACAGAAAGGGTTTTAAAAGTTAGAGAAGGGTAGTCAAGGAAAACCAAGTAGCAAATAAAATTAGATTTTTAGAAATTGAGTGATAATTTACCATGACTCTGAAAACCAATCAATTTCACACACTAGCTTACTAAACTAGCCCTGAGTTTTAGTTAAATTTTAAACAACATACAATTATGTCACCAGTATCAAAGTACTCCTGAATTACCATAAACAGGATTTTCCTTCTCCTCACCAGTAGGAGACAGAATCCGATACCCACTTAGAGTTGCTATATAATCTCTAGAAACAAATGCTGTCTTTGGTTTATTAGCCAAATATCCTTACCCGTAAATGTCCAGCACACCAATAAAAGAGTGCTGCTTGACAGCAGAGTGGAGAACCCGATTGACATGATCTACGATCCAGTTAAAGAGCTTTGCATAGATGTGTTTGGCCAATGCATCACGGGCATTTGTGGCCTGCAGCTTGGAAATGGGCTTGATGTATGTCTCTGTGGCAGTCGCCAGCTTCCGATGGCAGAGCCAGTGACACATCTCCTCGTAGTCCACACCCATGAGCTCACAGAAGATGGTGAGGGCTTCATGCTTGGGCTGCCAAAAGAGAATGGATTACTTCCTATGACCAGGTCAATCGAGTAAGAATTTCCTGAATAAATGTTAATAAGAGGAAACAAATAAAACCCAGCAATTTCTTTGTTATAACAAACACCGAGATCACCTGAAGCTGATTAATGATAGTAATCATAATCAGCCATCAAACCGGCATCTAGACAGCGCTTTGCAATCTCTTCAAAAGCTCATTTCAAAAATTACCCCTCCTTTTGGACTCTTCAAAATATTTTGTTTGTATTTCTCTTAGGGCACATTCAGTCAATCAAAAAATCAGCTTGCTAGGAGAAATTTACTGAGTGACTACTACATGCCAGTAAGAAAAACAGACATGGTGTCTGCATTCCTAGAGTTCCAGTAATCAGGGAATGGATATTAATCAAATGATTATTCCCAAGATGTAAAATCACTACGAAGAAGGACAGTCTGCTATGATTCCACTGAAGAGGAATGTGACCTATTCAGGGAGCCTGGAAGTCTCACCATCCTTGCTTCTAAGGAAGATTCTGGTTATATTTCTTCTAAGATTGGTTTGTTCGTTCTTTTGGCAGTGCATGGTATATTCAATATTCTTCACCAACACCTCAGTTCAAGTGCATCGATTCTTCTTTGGGCTTCATCTTTCACTGTACAGCTTTCACATGCATGTAAGATGACTGAGAAGACCAAGGGTTGAATCAGGGGCACCTTAGTTATCAAAGTGACATCTTTACTTTTTAAAACCTTAAGGAGGACTTTTGCAGCAGATTTGTCTTCTGACTTCTTTTTTCTCCTTTTTTTTTTTTTAGTTATTGTGCTTTAGATGGAAGAAGAAACCCTGGTGGTATAGAGGTTAAGAGCTATGGCTGCTAACCCAAAGGTACGCAGTTCGAATCTACCAGGTGCTCCTTGGAAACTCTATGGGGTAGTTCTACTCTGTCCTACGGGGTCGCTATGAGTCGGAATTGACTCGACGGCCTTGAGTTTGGGTTTTTTTTTTTTTTTTTTTTAGATGGGAGTTTACTGAGCAAATTAGTCTCTCATTAAATAATTAATACACATATCGTTTTGTGACACTGGTTGCCAACCCTGCAACGTGTCAGCACTCTCCCCTTCTTGACATTGGGATCCCCATTTCCATTCATCCAGCTTTCCTGTCCCCTCCTGCCTTCCTGTCATTACCGCTGGACTGGTGTTCCCATCTACTCTCATATTCATGATTGAGCTGCATTCATTATTGTTTGTTTTATGGGCCTTTCTAATCTTAGGCTGAAGGGTGAACCTCAGGAGTGACTTCAGTACTGAGTTAAAAGGATGTCAGGGTTTCTCCAGTCTCTATTAGACCAGTAAGTCTTGTCCTTTTTTTGAGTTTGAATTCTGTTCTACATTTTTTTCCAGCTCTGTCCGGAACCCTCTATAGAGATCCCTGTCAGAGCAGTCGGTGGTGGCAGCTGGGTACCATCTAGTCATGCTAGACTTAGTCTGCTGGAGGCAGCTTTTAAGATCCCAGATGCTACTCACCAAAGTGGGATGCAGGACATTTTCTTTACAAACTATGTTATGCCAATTGCGCTAGATGTCCCGAGACCATGGTCCTCAACCCTCAGCCCAGTAGTTTGAGCCCTCAGGGAGTTTGGATGTGTCTACAAAGCTTCTATGACTTTGCCTTGGTCAAGCTGTGCTGACTTCCTCAGTATTGTGTACTGCCTTACCCTTCACCTAAGTTACCACTTACCTATTGTCTAGTTAGTGTTTTTCCCTCACCACTCCTCCCCTCCCTTGTAACCATCAAAGATTATTCATGAGTTTTTATAATAGTGGTCTCATACAGTATTTGTCCTTCTGTTATTGACTTATTTCACTCACATAATGCACTCCAGATTTATCCATGTTGTGAGATGTTGCAAAGATTCATTGTTCTTCTTTATCATTGGGTAATACTCCATTGTATGTATATACATTGTTTATCCATTCATCTGTTGATGGGCACTTAGGTTGTTTCCATCTTTTTGCTATTGTGAATAATGCTGCAATGAACATGGGTGTGCATATGTCTATTTGTATGATGGCTCTTATTTCTCTAGTATATATTCCTAGGAGTAGGACTGCTGGATTATATGGTATTTCTAGCTTTTTAAGGGGGCACCCATATCATTTTTCAAAATGGTTGCACCATTTTGCCTTCTAGTGATCGCGAGCATTACTTCATGTGTCTGTTAGCTGTCTGAATGTCTTCTTTGGTGAAGTGTCTTCATATCCTTTGTCCATTTTTTAATTATTTGTCTTTTTGTTGTAGAGGTGTTGGGCTTTCCTATAGATTTTAGAAATTAGACCTTTGTTGGATTTGTCATAGCCCAAAATTTTTCTCCAGTCTGTAGGTTCACTTTCGGCAAAGTCTTTTGATGAGCGTAAGTGTATAATTTTTTGAAGATCCTGGTTATCCAGCTTATCTTCTGGTGTTTGTGTACTGTTAGTTATGCTTTGTATTCTATTTATGCTGTGTATTAGGGCCCCTAGTATTGACTCTCTTTTTTCTTCTATGATCTTTATAGTTTTTGGTTTTAAAGTGTTTGATCCATTTTGAATTAGCTTTTGTATATGGTGTGAGGTATGGATCCTGTTCATTTTTTTTAACAATGGATAACCAGTTTCCAGCTCCATTTGTTAAAAAGGTTGTCTTTACCCCATCTGATGGACTTTGGGCTTTTGTTGAAGATTGGGTGACTGTAGGTGGATGGATTTACTTCTGGTTCTCAATTCTGTTCTATTGGTCAAAGTGTCTGTCCCTGTACCAGTACTAGCCTGTTTTCACTACTGTTGGTGCACAGTAGGTTCTGAGGTCAGATAGTATCAGTCCTCCTACTTTATTCTTTTTCTTCAACAGTGCTTTACTTATCCAGGGCCTCTTCCCTTTCCATATAAAGTTAATGATTAGTTTTTCCATCTCGTTAAAGAATGCTGTTGATATTTGGATCGAGATTGCATTGTATTTGTAGGTTGCTTTGGGTAGAACTGACATTTTCACAATGTTGAGTCTACCTAACCATGAGCATGGTATGTTTTTCATTTATGTAGGTCTCTTTTGTTTTTTTCACAGTAGTGTTTTGTAGTTTTCTTTGCATAGGTCTTTTACGTACCTGGTTAGATTTACTCTTAAGCATTTTATATTTTCAGGGGCTATTATAAATGGTATTGCTTTCCTGATTTCCTTTTCGTAGTTCTCTTTATCTGCGTATAAGAATCCAACTGTATCTTTGTTGAGTTTCTTTCTAGATGTTCTGTCCTTTACTCAAAGTGGTGTGTTGATGTCTCCTGTTACTATTGCGGAATTGTCAATTTATCTTTTCAGTGCTGTTAGAGTTTGTTTTACGTATTTTAGAGCCTGTCATTGGGTGCACAGATGTTTATCATGGTTATGATCATTATATTCTCACGGTTCATTGTCCCTTTAATCATTATATAATGTGCTTCCTTGTCTTTTATGGTGGATTTGTTTTAAAGTCTATTTTATCTGAGATTAGTATTGCCACTCCTGCTCTTTTCTGGTTGCTGTTTGCTTGAAATACTTTTTTTCTATCATTTGATTTTTAATATATTTATTTCTCTGTTACTAAAGCATGTCTCTTGTAGACAGCATATTGATGGGTCCTGATTTTCTGATTCATTCTGCCACTCTCTGTCTCTTTATGGATGCATTTAAGCCATTTACATTCAGTGTGACTACTGATAGGTGTGAGTTTACTGCCGTCATTTTCTAGTGCTTTTTTTGTGGAGCTGATGTTTTCTTTGTTCCCCTTGCTCTCCTGTGCTAAATTCCTTTTGTTTGTGTTTTTTGTTTTGTTTTGTACATTTTGTGTTTACTGAGACTTTACATTTTTCTTCTTTATCATTTGACTTCTTAACTGCTGCATCCATGAACATTGATAGTTGATCCAAATAAGAATGAAACAATTTAATCTTACCTCCCAAATGGTTAAACTGTAGTGCTTATAAATCACAAAATATCCAAACCCCTTGCTGTTGAGTTAACTCCAATTCATAGTAACCCTACAGGACAAAGTAGAACTGCCCCACAGGGTTTCCAAGGCTGTAAATCTTTATGGAAGGAGACTGCCACATCCTTCTCTCACAGAGCAGCTGGTGCGTTTGAACTGCTGGCCTTTTGGTTAGCAGCCAAGCACTTTAACCACTTCACCACCAGGGCTCCCATAGCACTTATTAAAAAAAAAAAAAAAAGCACTTATAGTTATTGTCAAATCAACAAAGTGGACAAGTAAAGAACTAGGCTGAAGTAACTTGTGGAAAATTTCCATGGGCTGAAAGTACTCCTCCTCCAAGATAATCACTTCTTGACATCTCAAAGGGGAAATTAGTGTCCTAAAATTTTAGGAAAGACTGATAGTGAAGCTGGTATATTTTTAATTTTAGTGATGACTTCCTTGGCATTTTGGGAAAGGTCAGACAGGCAAAGACGGGGACGCAGGAATCAATGAGTTCATTTAAAAGAAGTCTAGTCTGTACATGAATTTTCATAGTAGCATTATTCGTAATAGCCAAAGCCAAAAGGTAAAAACAACCAAAATGTCTGTCAACTAATGAATGGATAAATGTAATGTGGTATATCCATACAGTGGAGTATCATTCAGCCATAAAATGGAATGGCATACTTATAAATGCTACAACATGGATGAAGCTTGAAAACATTATGCCAAGTGAGAGAAGTCAGTCACAAAAGGCTATACATTTTAAAAGTTCATTTATATCAACTGGAAACCCCAGTGGTGTAGTGGTTAAGAGTTAAGGAGCTAAGCTGGACAATGAATAAGGAAGACTGAAGAAGAACTGACGCCTTTGAATAGTGGTGTTGGCGAAGAATATCGAATATACCATGGACTGCCAAAAGAACAAACAAATCTGTCTTAGAAGAAGTACAGCCAGAACGCTCCTTAGAGGCAAGGATGGTGAAACTGTGTCTTGCATACTTTGGACATGTTGTCAGGAGGGATCAGTCCCTGGAGAAGGACATCATGCTTGGTAAAGTACAAGGTCAGCAGAAAAGAGGAAGACCCTCAACGAGGTGGACTAACACCATGGCTGCAACAACGAGCTCAAGCATAACAACGATCGTAAGGATGGCACAGGACCAGGCAGTGTTTCTTTCTGCTGTGCACAGGGTAGCTATGGGTCGGAACCAACTTGACGGCACCTAACTACAACAACAACAACAGGGCTTTGACTGGGAAATGAGGGGATGAGAGAATGATAGCTAAAGACTATAGAGTTCCTTTTTAAGGTGATAAAAAATGTTCTAAAATTGACTTATGGTGATGGTTGCATACACCCGTGACTATATTAAAACCCACTGAATAGCACACTTTAAGTAGGTAAATGGAACAGTATGCAAATTACATTTCAATAAAGCTGTTAAATAAAAAAGGTCAGTCTACAATATTTCCTCAGGAGAAATCAGAGTTTAAATCAGGATCGTCAATCTGCCCTTTTTAAAAAAGTACATTAGGAGAAGAGGCTGGAAAAAAAACATGTATCTAAAATGAGGATCTCTGACTTAGGAAATTTACCCATCAAATATTCATAAAGAAAATTATCTGAACCCAGCTTTCTGCCCATCTAGCTCTTGTCCCTTTCACAAGTAAATCGTTTATACTATAGGATTTCTCTCCAAATCATAAATTCATTTATTTTTTATTATATTATGTCTCACATATCTAATGTAATACAAAACTACTACATTCAGAAAAGACAGGGAATAGATTGTCTCCCTATAGGAGTGGGGAATGTTTTTTATACAAAGGGCTATAAATACACAGAAAAAAAGGCAACCAAGAACGAGGTGAATAGAAATCATTTTACAGTTCTAAACACTAAAATAAACAATATGGTTCCCGTGTTCAAGGACCTCAAATCCTAGTGCAGAAAGGCAAGTAAGAGAGATCTTTATAGTACAATATAATATATGCCAAAATAAAGGTAAGCTGAAGGGTAAGCGTGTATCTCTGAAGAAATGCTGAGTCAGATCTGCATGGTAGAAGGTAAGAGCTGACCAGGCAGGACGACGAACCATCAACATATCCTCAGCAGAAAGAATCTAGAATCTAAGGCAGGAGACAGAGGCAGACTGGCATGTAAATGGCTAGAGTGTGGAGTGTGAGAAGTGGTAAGAGATAAGTGAGGAGTTCTCAAGGATTTAAGTAAGGGCATAACATGAACCCTCACAGCTCTAACTTCCTGTGGGGCCATTTATATCCCAGTCACTAATAATTACATAGAGATAGAATTTATTAATTTTAACCATTATAGATGTGCATGTACCATATTCAACAAGATTAAAAGGGACAAGTCAGTTTCTTACCCATTGCCCTCCCTGCCAGCCATCTAGTTCTTCCCAGGAGTAAGCACTACTAACAATTTCTTCAATAATTTTTAAACCATATTACTTTTCTACAGCTGAAACAAGGTTATCAACTTTTGGTGCTTGTTTCATGGGCCAAATGAACCTTTAGACTCACTAATCCAACCTTCACATCTAACATTTCCCACCTCTGTTACAGAAATCAGACGTGTATCCCAGGTCACGCATATATACATATGCAATCACTGTGCCTCAGATATTAGAATCCATATTTTTTATTCACAATTCAAGACTCTCCTTTGGAGAATATAAAAAAAAAAAAAATAGCTCTCTGATAATTATCTCTCTGGTGATAAATATATTGTTTCCATAAAATAAGAACCAACAAAACCAAAACACGACACAACTGCCATTCTACTAAGCTTAGCCTGAACTTACAGGTATTGTGCAGCTGTCTGAATCTCGGGATGTAAATCCAACATTGCCTAAGTGAAGGATGCCAGCAAGTATTCGGAAAATTCCCATCTGATAAGATTCACTAATTCCTGTAACAACAGAGTAAATGAGCAAGTGATTAATTCCAGAACAGGAACTAAACAATTACAGTGGACAACGTTAAGTCTATTGTTAACTCTTAAATATTGACAGATGTTGTGTTCATGACAAGGTGTCATAATTAACAACGTTTTCAGCCTTGTTGACACTAACACTTTGGGTAGTTTAACATCATGGCTGAGAGCATGGGCTATGGGGAGTCATGGACCTGAGCTTGAGGCCTGGCTCTACTACCAGCCTGCCATCTCACATGGGCGGGTAACTTCACCTTTCTAGGCTTCCATTTTCTCATTTGAGAAATGGGGATAATAATAGTGACTCTCTCTCAACGGGTAGTTTGAAGATTAAATGAGATAATGCAAGTAGCATACTTAGCACACTATGTGACAAATGGTAAATGTTAAACAAATTATCAACATCATTGTCGCACAGTAGATTAAAGTATGTTATTAACATTATTACCACTTCTCTTTATCTCTACTCCAAATGCAATTTGCAGCCCAATAAGACTCTTTTAAGTCAAATTATTTAATTACTTCTTCTAACTACAGACCACATATAAGTCCAGTAGATCTCAAGATTAGAAGTGTCTAGGCTGGTGCTCTACTTCAGCCTGACGAGTGAGTGTCCAAACATGGCGCTAGAGCAGGACCTGAAGGGTAAGGCAGGATAAGGAAGCTGTACAGCTTTCAGCTTTTTATTAGATCTGGTTTTGTTTTTCAACAAAATAAGAATTTATAGAACATTAAATATGATTATATGCAAGTAAAACATAGTAAAGTTATTTCTGAATATGTAATCTTAAACATATTAAGAATTGACCTCATAAATGCATGTTTTTGCCATCTCCTGCATTATGACTTTTTCAAATTCACAATGTTCAATTTGCAAACTGATTTTGCTTATGCAGTAAAGCAGTATTTTTTCAGACTTGAATGTGCATACAACTCACCAATGGATCTGGTTAAAATACAGATTCTGATTCAGTAGGTCTGGGATGGGGCCTGAGCGTGTGTATTTCCAACAAGCTCCCCAGTGGTCCTGGACCATACTCTGATTAGCCAAGTAACGCACATGATTTTAAATTAAATTAACTCATCTGTGGGTGCTCCTTGATGTTCCAGCATAACGATTTTTGAGTTATTTATATTCTGAGGTTTTAAAAAAATTAATTCACCTCTCTCTAAAAGTTGTCACTATGGTTCTAAAGATTAATTTATTCACATGTAGACGCAACATTTTTTAAGTCCCAGAAATAAGTGACATTTGAGCAGTATCAAAAATGTTAAAATAAGCCATATGTGATACAACGTTCTGTCACTAAGCCAGCTCAGCCACATTTCCTGGACAAAAGAAAAAACCATTGCTGTAGAGTCAATTCTGACTGATGGTGGCCCCATGTGCTACAAAGTAGAACTGCTCCAGAACTATACACAGACAAATAATTAAAAAAAAAGAACAAAAACAAAATTATACCCTCAAAACTTATACTCTAATGGAACCCATTTCATTTAGTTCCAGGCTTCAGATTTTGTAAAAATGTAAGCAAAGAACTCAAGTTAGTCCTACTTCCCCTAACTCGTCGAATGTCTTTTTTTAAAGAAAGCTTTATTGAGGTGTAATTTACATACCCTAAATTTCACTCATTCTAAGTGTGGAAGTCAATGTTTTTAGTAAAATTAGAGTTGTACATCCATTATCACAATCTAATTCTAGAACAGTTTCATCACTCCAAAAAGAAACCTCATGCCATTTGCAATTTGAAAGCATTTTTTAAGGAATGTCAAATCTCCCAATAATATTCACCAATTAATACGAAGCCAAGCTAATATTCCAAACAAAGGCTGCTTGAGTCACAAAGCTAGTGCTCACAAGAGCTCAAGAATAAATTAAATTACCTAGCAAAGTGCAGGCCTGCCTGGTATGTGCCATCTCCTTGGCGTCATCAACTCCTTCAATCACAGGACTGCCTCCCTGCTTCGTGTAATTAAAGTAATTGGCATTTCCTGCAATTAAGGGAAATAAAAGTTTTGCAGTTCATAAAAAAGCCTTGACATTTATCCTATTCACTCTGAATTAGAAGCAGTGATAGCACAGTTAACTCACAGGGTCTGGATTTGGGCTGCCTATGATTTCAGTTACTGTGTTTTAATACAAAACCCGACATTAAATAATGAAGTAAAATATTTATCTTAATTGATGAAATGAATAGCCCTTTCCTAAAGGTTTTAATTCAATCTATGTGCTGGAATAATCTCCTTAAACACTTTATTACCCTCATCAGGAACCCTATAGACCTCCATCAGATAAAGTCCTTTAAGTTTTTTCTCTTTTAATTAAAGAAAATTTCAAACACATATAAGACAGACTAGTATAATAATCCCCTATGTACCCATCACTGATCTCAAACAAGAATCAGCTCAAAATCAACTCAGTTTCCTTCATACAGCCACCCTTACTCCTCCCAAACCTCCCATGGGTTATTTTGTAGCCAATTGCAGACTTACCATTTCAGCCATAAGTATTTCAGTATGAGATAAGCTCATTTAAAAAAAAATAAGTTTATGAACTCGGAAATTAACAGAAAACTATACCAGCACAACAAATCTAATGCTATACTCATACCTAACTGCAGCATTTGAAATTCAGGTGACTTTGCTGAGGCACAAAGCTGATAGAAGATATGATAGTTTCTTTCCTCTTCAGCCTTTGAAATAAGAAAAAGTTTTCAATTACAGCATTTTAATCTGAAACTCAGAAAATTAAATCATAAAATAAATTTTTAATATTTAATTGTCTGAGTTGGTGAAATAAATTGTCCTTTTTTAAATTCCCTAACATATATTTATGATTAAACCTTATGTGTATATACATATGTGAGTGCGTATCTCTTGGTCACATTCAACATAAAATGTCTGATAGTAATACTTCCTGAACTAGTGACCTATGGCTGTAGTTATAATAATATATATTTTATATATATAATATAATAATAGATCAGTGTTTTGGAGGGAAGCTAAAACCGTTTTTTTAATACTCAGTACTATTTTCTAAAAAATACTACTTTCTAACAGGACCCCTCAGATCCATGGTTTTCCTAACACTTGGACTGAAACACAATATCCCAACTTTGCTATATTTTAGAATGGGAGGTCTACTGATGTTGTTTGTAAGAAATCTACGAAAGTACTATATCATCTGTCATTCGAGTTTGTATATTATAAAATCAATAATAATATTTTATAAAACAGAAACTACCCAAAACTAAACCCATTGCCATGGAGTCAATTCAGACTCATAGTGACCTTATGGGACTGAGGAGAACTGCCCCATAGAGTTTCCAAGGAATGGCTGGTGGATTCGAACTGCTGACCTTTTTGGTTAGCAGGTAAGCTCTTAACCACTGCACCACCAGGGCTCCAAACCAGGCACATTCCCAAAGTCAAAGTACCAAAGGTCTAGATTGTTTAAAATATATATTTAACAGCATAAAAATGCCAGAGTAGCTGCAGTCTGCCCAAACGCATAACTCTCAGTACGTCCCAGACTCTTTGGAAGCTGCAACAGACAGGAGATGGAAGTGGCAGCCCCTGTTACATGGCAGTGCCAGGGGTACCTGAACCTCAATGCAGTGGTTATTCAGGAAAGGGGCTACTGAAACCCTGGATCTCCAACATGAGGCATGCAGGGGTCACCAGGAGCCCTCTACAAGGGGTTTTCCAATGGTTAATCCACATTCTCTTAGTTTACCTGTAAACATGTTAATGTATGCCTGCCAGCGTTATATAGTATTTCACATGTTCAGATAAAAAATGACCAAGAGCATATGTGTGAACGCAAATCCTACACAGATGTACCAGAATGATGTTTCCCAACTGAGCATATTTTTGGATAGTAGTTCACAACTGGGTTGCGAAGATTTTTTTTCTTACCCTATTCTATCTAAACAATATTATATTCCAAAAGGAGAAAGGAAAAAGGACAAGGATAATTTTTTTCTTCAACTAAGTTCAAACTCTAACTCTTTGAAAGCATAGATCAAGCAATGTCTTTCCTATCACTTGGGAAACGTGATAAAAAAAAACAACCGTTGCTATAGAGTCAATTCTGACTCATAGCGACCGTACAGGACAGGGTAGAGCTGCCCCAGAGTTTCCAAGGAGTGCCTGGTGTATTTGAATTGCCGACCTTTTGGTTAGCAGCTGTAGCACTTAACCACTACGCCACCGGGGTTTCCGGAAAATGTGACAGACAAATCTAAATTAACAGCACATCTTCTTAACAAAGCTTTTCCTAGAAGCATCTATAGGTAAAAATAAAAGCCATTAAACCTAAATAAATACCAGTTCCAAAGATTATTAGTCTAAGAGGTATTCCCCTGTCTCATATAAGCACCATTTTACACTAATCAGTTGAAGTGTGTTTTGTAGTAATGTTATCAATGATATGTTCAAGAGTATTTGGAATTAAGATGCACACCAGCAACATGCGATGATATGCCAATGTAACACAAATACATATGTATATATGCCCATCTTACCTGGAACACCACTCTGGATTTCTCTAAGAGGTAAGTTCTCATATTGGCACCAATGATTCGATATCTCTTATCAAACCCAATCTCAATATACTTCCCAAACCGGCTGCTATTATCATTCCTGGTTGTTTTGGCATTTCCAATCGACTGTTTAAGAGGCAAGAGAGAAAAAAACTCGTCAGAAGTACAATTCATGTCATGATATTTACAGAATTTGTTCAGGGAGAAAAAGGACAGAGTAGAACAAAACCTTTTAAAACTGATGCCTGTTTAAGAACAGACCAGTTCTGCTCTTGGAGGCACAGGCATATGCTTTGCCCACTATAGAACCACACAGATACATGTTAACACTTCTTATCTGCTTTGTTGTTCTCCTAATGTCTTTCAGACACAGAAGACCTGACCTCAGCAGTTGGGAGATTTTTATATACTATTTGGGGCACCTGAACACATGCTTATTTGTGCCAGCAAATAAAGACAACGGATTGGGTTAGAACTGCCAAGTTAAACAACAGGGGTTTGATTTCTTAAAAAACTTGGTCAATTCTTGGTAAATACACAAATTAATACCAGTCTGGTGTTCAGGGTCTCTTTAGCCAGAAGGTTCCTTTCCATCATCTTATCACGGGGAAACACTGGCTGTAATGCAATAAATTACTTGATAGGGCTGTTTTAGCCATATATGGTCTTATAGTTCCCACACGGTGACTGTATGGGACTATGCAAATAAGGTGCTTGTGGCCAACTAAGGGTATTTGACAGCTTGCTAATAATGCAAATAAAGTGCATGGAACCCATGGGTGGGGGGGGTAGGACCATGCAAATAAGATGTATGGAACCCTAATGAGGGGATTGGTCAGTTTTGCCATCTTGCTACGCTTAAAATGAGCCAGAGCAGAAAAGGGACCTCACTACCACCAGAAAGAGGAGCTGGGAGTAAAGCGCATCCTTTGGACCTGGGATCCCTGTGCTGAGTACCTCCTAGAGCCAGGAGACAGAGAGCTGTAACACCAGAGAAAGCACAAGATGGTGATAAGCAGCAGCAAGCACAGCAGCGAAATGGCAGCAGCAGGACCAGGAGACCAGCAGCAGACCAAACGGTGGACTTCTTGGCCATGGAGCGGTTGGAGGCTAGGGCTGTGTCTAACCTCCACCTCAGAGGCAATCATCCTCGGGTTGATGTTGATTATGAGTCTCTCTCCCCTTCATGAAGTTGGAGGAGGTCAGAAGTCCCTGTGCTGCCATTTTTACACTGGTCCAGTTGGACTACTTATTAGCAGAGTATTAGTATTGCCCACTCTCAGATCAAATGCCATATTTAGAAACCAAAGACAGTAAAATCTGCCTTTGGATTTTGATAGTTGGATTTAATTTGCAAAACATCTGCTATATAATGCGGGGAATATAACTTTGTGCTAAATTTTTTACATAACCTTAAAAATTAAAATGACATATGTACAGCTTTCTGACTTTGCTAACATGCTTCCATAAATTTTTCTTTTAAGGCGAAGCAAAAAAAAGGTGCAGCTAAAAAAGCAACTGTTCACATAATGCATATATTCAATGTTTAATAAGTTAATTTCTTAGATTAAAATCTTTCATTTGTGCAAAGCCTATGACTATCAGTATTAGTATATCAAAATGGCAAGAGAGAAAGATGTGAAAATACTCTGGAGTATTAAAAGAATGATACAAATATAAGGCATGAAAACAGTGGTAACATAGCCACAAAGGTCATCACATTCAGCTCTCTGATCAATCAAAGAAAATACATTTTCACTCTCTGAAAGAGGGCAGGAATTATCCTATTCTGTTTCGGCACTGAGGATACTGCTGTATTTCAGATTAACATTTTAAAGTTTTTTTTTTTAATTAAATGATTTTACAGAAAACTGAGAATGACTAGAAACTGTCTTCCCACCAAAATTACAGAATGATCTAATGTAGCCTGAGATAATTTAACTATTCAGACATTTACTCACATGTTCCCTTCCACCAAAAAGGAAAAAAAAAAAAAGTCTCCATATGTTCCCACAATTTTTCTTCTGTTTAGAAAAGTAAATTAATGAAAAACGCAGAACTTTCTCTGTGCCAAAGACCAGAGGAGGGGGTTAAATGCAGAAGCAGCAGCTGTGATATTTACTGAGCGCTTAGTAGGCATCATTCTAAGCGCCTTCCCGCCAGTAACTGAGCAAGGTAGAGAAGTTGGCAGCAGTTTCTCCTCCCTCCCCACCTTTTATCCCACCTTCCATATGTCATCTCCCCCATCCACTCATTGTGGGGTCAGTATGGCCAACCTGCCAAAGTCACACTTCCCTTCATGGAAAAAGGCAGTGAGTGAGTAGGCTAAGATTGAAGCAGACCTTTTATCTCTGAGTAAAATGTCTTTAAACATAAACAGAGTGACAGAAGGAGCAAATGAAATAGAAGTCTGAAGACGTGGGTGTCAGAATAGGCTCAACTACCAACCTGCCATGATTTAATCTCTCTGAGAACCTTAGTGTCCCCAGGTGTAAACTGACTGGGATGGATGCACTCCAAGGTCCTTTTCAAAAAATGAAATCACATTATTGTGAGCCCTAAACCTGATAATGAAAAAAAAAGGCTCTCTATATAAACAGTGGAAACCCTGGTGGCGTAGTGATTAAGAGCTACATCTGCTAACCAAAGGTTAGCAGTTCAAATTCACCAGGCGCTCCTTGGAAACCCTATGGGGTAGTTCTACTCTGTCCTATAGGGTCACTATGAGTCAGCAACAGGTTTGGTTTTGGTTTTATATAAACAGTGTCTTATGTTCATACACCCTGCCCCGCAACTGCTTCGCAGCCTTTTAAATACTGTTTCTATTTTCTATTCAGTCAGCAAGAAGTTGCTAAAGGAAAGGAGAAATTTTATGATCTCGATTTTACCATTGATTTTAGTGAAATGTCAAGTGAGCTACTCTCTTTTACTAAATGGAGATGAAAATTTTTAACTATGGTTATTGAAGGTGAAAAAGAACTATTAAGACCCAGTTGGTCCCAAGCATCTTCCCTGAACCCATCTTAAAATGAAAATTTCCAGGAAAAAAAAGAAAACATGTCAGAAATTAGAATAACAAGCATCATTTCCCTACACATCATTCATACTTTGCAAAAGGAGCCTATTCCTGAGGATGATGGGCTTGTTTTCTATAGCATAATATGCAAATCCCCTTAGTGACTCGGTTGTGATGTTAAAAATGCTCATTATCCAATTACGGGTTTCAACAGATCACTGGAGACTGGATATCGCTTTCCTGACATCACAGTGAAGGGATCTGACAGAGGTGTGAGGTAGATTTAAAGCTACAAAAATTTTCTATGCTTTCATGCTCAATATTTTTTTTTTTTTCCTGTAACCGTAACCCCTTTGTCATCATTCTTCAGCCTCATATGCCATTTTAATCTTTCAGTAACTAAGCATAACTAACTGATCCTTTATTTTTATTCCAGCAGACAGGGAAAATTCCTTATAAGTATATATTAAAAAGTAGTATTCCTACTAACACAACACAAATCTGCATTATAGAAAAATCAATGCAGCTGTTTTTGAAAGGGAATGTAACATAGTCAAAAACTGTTCATTCCAGACTTGAGTTACCCTCAAGACAGCTTCAAACTCTGGTTCAGGCCTATATCTGAGACTCTCTGATACCATCACAATCAAGACTTTGGTGTATTCTAACATTAGGGACCAGAATGGCATGACCTATTGCCAAAAACCAAGAATTTGTTGTCATGACCAAAAACAGTCAAAACAACAATAGGAAGCAATGTCCTGCTGTTTTCTAACCCAAACAAAAAACTGGCTCCACAGATTGCATTCCCCTAATATAACAACATAAATCCTGGTAGTGTAGTGGATTAGTGCTACGGCTGTTAACCAAAAGGTCAGCAGTTCAAATCTGCCAGGCGCTCCTTGGAAACTCTATGGGGCAGTTCTATTCTGTCCTATAGGGTCGCTATGAGTCGGAATCAACTCGATGGCACTAGTTTTTGTTTGTTTGTTTTTAATATAACACCAGTGACATTTACCACAAGATCTGTAGCTCAAATTTTTTCAAAATCTTAATATTTGCTTAAAATCTTCACCACTGTCTTTTGGCACAAGCATTTGTTTCCTGTGCATGCTATTTGGAAAACTTTCCCAATTCTCTTTCCATAAAGGGCCCAGCCCAGGAGGCCTCTCAACTTCCCCAGCACATCTTAGACTTTCAACCCCAAGAGCAGAAGCCCTGCTGTTTGGGATACTCTTGGAGGCAAGGGGTCACAGTATTGTTTTGAAGTATCACACACAGCACCACAAACCAGGCACAATTACCTCTAGACAGAAAATTGCAAAACCCACTTGTACAACAGGTACACCAGGCAAGTTCTAACTCCATCTGTGTTTGGGTGACAAATAAGGCTTGACAAAGGAAAGAAACAGGAATCAAAATACTGTTTTAAATTTTCAATAAGAAAGGTTTGTTTCTGCATGCTCAAAGCAATTTCTCTCCATTTAATAAGACTTACTTCTATCCATTTAATGGAACTTCTTACAAAACTGTAACTTTCCTAAAATCCTATTAATAGGTAAATAGTCTTGTAGTTGCAAACCTTAAAATACTCAAATTCTCACTCACACAGCTAGCTCCATTTACTCTGGCATAAGCATTTCTACCTTGTATACTTTACTTTTTTTTCTCTCTCTTATTTTACTTTAGATGAAGATTTACAGAACTAACTAGTTTCTCAACAGTTAGTACACACATCATTCTACAACACTGGTTAACAACCCCATGACATGTCAACACACTCCCTTCTCAATCCTAGGTTCCCTATTACCAGCTGTCCTGTTCCCTCCTACCTCCCAGTCCCTGCCCCAGGGCTGGTACACCCCTTTGGTCTTGTTTTGTTGAAATGGGCCTGTTCAATCTTTGGCTGAAGGGTGAACCTCAGGAGTAACCTCATTACTGAGCTGAAAGGGTGTCTGGGGACTATAGTCTCAGGGTTTCTGCTATCTCTGTCAAGTCAGCAAGTCTGGTCTTTCTTTTTGAGTTAGAGTTTTGTTCTACATTTTTCTCCAGCTCCGTCCAGGACCGTTTATTGTGATTCCTGTCAGAGCAGTCAGTGGTGGTAGCCGGGCACCACCTTGTTGTTCTGGACTCAGCCTGGTGGAGGCTGTGGTAGATGTGGTCCATTAGTCCTTTGGACTAATCTTTCCCTTGTGTCTTTAGTTTTCTTTATTCTTCCTCACTCCTGAAGGGCTGAGACCAGTGGAGTGCCCTAGGTGGCTGCTCACAGAATTTTAAGACCCCAGACACCACTCACCAAAGTAGAATGTAGAATATATTCTTTATAAACTATGTTATGCCAATTGAGCTAGATATTGCCTGAGACAACGGTCCTCACAACCCTCAGCCCAGCAATTCAGTCCCTCAGGGAGTCTGGTTGTGTCTCTGGAGCTACCATGACCTTGCCTTGTACAGGCTGTGCTGGTTTCCCCAGTATTGTGTACTGTCTTACCCTTCACCAAATTTTCCACTTAAAAAACAAAAACCAAACCTACTGCCATCAAGTCCATTCCAACTCATAGCAACCCTATAGTACAGAGTAGAACTGCCCCATAGAGTTTCCAAGGAGGGCCTGGCGGATTCGAACTGCCGACCACTTGGTTAACAGCCGTAGCACTTAACCACTTTGCCACCAGGGTTTCCAGTTTCCATTTACCTATTGTCTATTAAGTGTTTTTCTACCCCCATCCCTTCCTTCCCTCGTAACCATCAAAGATTGTTTCCTTCTATGAGTATTTACAGTAGCGATCTCATACAATATTTCTCCTTTTGTGATTGACTTATTTCACTCAGCATAATGCCCTCCAGATTCATTCATGTTATGAGATGCTTCACGGATTCATTGTTGTTCTGTAGCATTGTGTAACACTCCATTGTGTGTATGTACCATAGTTTGTTTATCCATTCATCTGTTGATGGGCATCTAGGTTGTTTCCATCTTTTTGCTATTGTGAACAATGCTGCAACAAGCATGGGTGTGCATATGTCTGTCCATGTGACGACTCTTATTTCTCTAGGATATATTCCTAGGAGTGGGATTGCTGGATCATACGGTATTTCTATTTCTAGCTTTCTAAGGAAGTGCCATATCATTTTCCAAAAAGGTTGTATCATTTTGCATTTTCAACAACAGTGCATAAGAGTTCTGATCTCCCCACAGCCTCTTCAACATTTGTTATTTCTTGTTTTATTGATTCGTGCCAGTAATGTCACGGTGAGATAGTATCTCATTGTTTTGATTTGCATTTCCCTAATGGCTAGAGATCATGAGCATTTCCTCATGTGTCTGTTGGCCACTTGAACGTCTTTTTTGGTTAAGTGTCTTGTTCATTTCCTTCACCCATTTTTTAATTGGATTATTTGTCTTCTTCTTGTAGAGGTATTAGGTTTTCTTATAGATTTTAGAGATTAGGCCTCTGTCTGATTTGTAACAGCCAAAAAAACTTTTTCCCAGTCTGTAGGTTCTCTTTTTACGCTTTTGGTGAAGTCTTTTGATGAGTGTAAGTGTTTAATTTTTAGAAGATCCCAGTTATCTAGCTTATCCTTTGGAGCTTTTGTGTTGCTGGCTGTGGTTTGTATCCTGTTAATGCCAAGTATTAGGGCCTCTGGCATTGGTCCAATTTTTTCTTCTATGAACTTCATAGTTTTTGGCTTTCTATTTAGGTCTTTGATCCATTTTGAGTTAGTTTTTGTATATGGTGTGAAGTATAGGTCCTGTTTCATTTTTTTGCAGATGAACATCCAGTTTTGCCAGCACCGTTTGTTAAAAAGACTGTCTTTTCCCCATTTGATGGACTTTGGGCCCTTGTCAAAGATCAGGTGACCAGAGGTGGATGGATTTGCATCTGGGTTCTCAATTCTGTTCCATTGGTCAATGTATCTGTTGTTGTACCGGTACTGGGCTGTTCTGACTACCGTAGCTGTATAATAGGTTCTGAGGTCAGGTAGTGCAAGTCCTCCTACTTCTTTCTTCTTCTTCAATAGTGATATACTTATCTGGGCCTTCTTCCCTTTCCATATAAAATTAATGATAAGTTTTTCCATCTCTTTAAAGAATGTTGTTGGTATTTAGAGCAGGATTGCATTGTATTTGTAAATCGCTTTGGGTAGAATTGTCATTTTCACAATGCCAAGTCTACCTATCCATGAGCATGGTATGTTTTTCATTTATGTAGATCTCTTTTGGTTTCTTGCAGTAGTGCATATTCTACTTTTGAAAGGACATTCTTTCATACTTCTTCCCCTCTCATGAAATTACTGTTACTGAATTACCTTTTTAACCTAAATCTGTGTGATGTGCTTTACAGAAAAATGTTTATGGACCTTGGTGAGGCTGAGATCATGATTTAAGGTAATAGTTTAAATCTGGAAAAAACAAAAATTTATAGCTAAACAGATTGGGCTAAGTACAGAAAATGAAATGTGAGTTTACATTCATAATTGAGCATAGCTCCTGTTTTAGAAGAAGCATAAATAAGAACTCCAGACTGGAGGGAAATGAGTAACTTGTATTTCTGGTAAAAGAAACAATGGAAATGAGTCAATTAACCAGGAAAAAGAAACTTTTGAAAATGAAGTACTGCTGCCTTCTATGTAGAGGCAACAATTCAGTGCTGGGTTTAAAAAAGAAAAAGGATTACGGACTAAAGAGATTCCTCTTATGCCTGGGCTTTACTCAAAATGTCTACCTTACTGCACTTTCATTTGCTTAGATCTCTTACCAACATGGAAAAAAGTATTTTCCTAATTTTGGTCAGTAGAAGATTGCAGACTTTCTGACAAGTGCTATATCAATCCATTTTTGAGCATGTTTCTTAACAAGAAAACTTAAGAATATATGACATGGCATGACATAATGTAACATAATATAAGAAGTAAGCTACAGTAAAAAGGCCAAGGTCCTGCTGTCTTACCTCCATGATGGGGTTGGAGGCCAAGACCTTTTCCTCAACATTGGCCTCACTGGCAGAGCCACTTACGGTTGCAAAGTATCGCATGGCATACTTAGCTGAGACTGTTTTTCCTGCCCCAGACTCTCCGCTTACAATGATGGACTGATTTCGTTCATCTCTATAAAACAAAGAAGAGTAACTGTCAGTGCTGCCCATTTATAAATGTGATTAACACTATCTCTTCTCTGTTCTCATCAATAAGCCACAGTGACTTATTGCTGCTGGTTCATACATGAAAAATATGGAAAGGAACATAGAACAATATTTCCTAATAGGAATAATTGCTTATAGACTAACAATGAACAGAGAGTGAAAAGAAGATATCAATCATTAAATTAGAGAGCATCGTATCTAAGGATTAATCTGTTAAAAGAGGGTCTGTGATTTTGAGGCATGTACGTACCTCAAACATATTATTATATTATGACATTCCTAGAGAATTACTTTGGTATCTTACAATACTGTTGTCAACCACCTCAGATGAGAAGGGAGATACTCTTTGGAGCCACAGAAGAAGAATTTAAAAAACTAATAAAACCATTTATAAATTAAACTATACTTCAAATTGTCCATTGGTTAGCAGTCCATAAAGTGGGGCTCCCACAGGCTCCAACCCAAAACCAAACCACACCCAGTGCTGTCGAGTTGATTCCGACTCATAGCGACCCTATAGGACAGAGTAGAACTGCCCCATAGAGTTTCCAAGAAGTGCCTGGCGGATTCGAACTGCTGTTCCTTTGGTTAGCAGCTGTAGCACTTAACCACTATGCTACCAGCGTTTCCCCCACAAGCTCCAGCTCCTCATAAAGTATCCTTATCAGCAGAGGGAAAAATGGTCCCCTTGCCGGCTGGTTTCATTCAAATATATCAAGCCACAATTCATGTTTGAAGACGTAGTGATGGAATACTATTGCTAAGACTATGGACCCCATCTAGTGTTTTCCTAGTACTGATCTTCTTAGAATTCAAAGACTATGACTACTACATCTTTAATTCATTCATATAATGACTCATAAACTGTAAGTGGTCCCTTAAATAAGCAGTGCTGGGACAACTTGATCTCTACATGCAAAAGAATGAAGTCGGACCCCTTCCTCACACCATATAGAAAAATGAATTCAAAATGGATTAATAACCTAAATATAAGAACTAAGACCATAAAACTCTTAGAATATAAGGGTAAAGCTTGTTTTTGACAATGCAGTCTTAGATAAAACATCAAAACCATGAGTAACAAAAGAAAAAATTGATAAATTTGACTTTATAAAATGAAATATTTTGTACATCAAAGGACTTTATCAAGAAAGTGAAGAGATGACCTATAGAATAAAAAAATAGAAGAAAATATTTGAGAATCATATATCTGATAAGAATTTGATGCCCAAATTGTATAAAGAATTTCTACGACTCAACAACAAAATGACAAACTATCCAATTTAAAAAATGGGCAAAGGACTTGAAGAGACATTTCTCTAAAGAAGATATATAAATGGCCAATAAGAACATAAAAGATGCTGAAGGTTGTTAATCATTAGGGAATTACAAATCCAGCCCACAACTAGATACCACCTCACACCCACTAGGACGGCTATTATCAGAAATGGAAAATATCAAGTGCTGGTGAAGATGTGGAAAAACTGGAATCCTCATACATTGCTAGTGGGATTGTAAAATGGTGCAGATCCTGTGGAGGTTCCTCAAAAAGTTAAAACATAGAATTACCATATGACACAACAGCAATGTAGAGTATAGGTGGAAAGAGGATGAGATGAAAAATTATGAAAGTCTCAACAAAGGCAGTGATGGTGGGGATTAAGAGACACAAATGAATTTGAGAACTATTAAATTAGTAGAATCAATAGTACTGATAATAATTTCCCACAGTAGAAATTTAGGACATTTTTAATGAAAAAAATTCTTTCCTTTGAGAAATGCGGGTTGTCACTTTATCTTATTAAAAAAAAAAAAATTTTTTTTTTTTGGGGGGGTGGGAGTATCCAGTTCAGGCCTAAGTTTATTCATAACACGCTATTGGGACCACATAGCAGCCCGTTCCTGATGTTCTGGTTTCCATATTGTGAAGAAAATCAGAAAGACCTAGGTGACACTAAGGAATGTCTGTCTAATCCTTATAATACAAGCTTGTGATAATCCCCATTGTTATGAAACACTCCTTCAGCCTTGTATCACCATCTTCCCTCCCTTTTACTTGAGCTTCAAGACCATACTGGATACTCACATTGCATCTGTTCATTCATGATTAAATTCAAAATAAATCACTTGAGTAAAACAGTTCTCACTGTGGTGCCAATGTCCTTTTTTTAGCCATTTAAAATGTCCTCTGAATTTATCTTTTTAGATGCATTAATCAAAGGACCATATCAGCAGTCTTTGTGTTCTCTTCAACAGTATGATGAGAAAAATGCTTCCCAGTTCCTGCATGATCAGTTCTGTCACTATGCCCTCTCTGACATGTAACTTGACAAAATTCTCCCAGCAACCATTCCAATAGCAAACAGAATACACAGAATGTCACCACTTCGATGATAAGAAAATCCTATGGGGACTGTATTCTAAATTTTACTGCCTTTGAAAAGCTATTTCAAGTCTTACTGACAAAATGTTGCATCAAAAAATCTGAAAATTCTTATGTAATAGTCCTTTCCTATAACATGAGAAAGAATAAAAGCAGTAAAAACAAGGGCTGTTCAAATGAATCCTAGAGGTTTGTACAAAAACACACATACACATGCTGAGGTCAAGCACACACAACAGATACATTTCCTTTCCCAGGGTTTAAGGATATGATCAAGTTTTTAAGTGTTAATTCTTAAGGAATTTTTATTCTTCTATTTCCCTGACCTTTGGGGAGGGAGGCTTCCCTTGCTTTCCAAGTCAATTAAAAAATTACCATTCTTCCATTATATAAACCCTTTGAATCCAGGTTGTAGTCCTAGCTCTGGCATTTCCCAGCGTCATGGCTTTGAGCAACCGCATGACCTCTCTGAGCTGGTTTTCACATCTTTATGAATAAATGCCACCTAAAACCAAAACCAAATCCGCTGCCATCAAGTCAATTCCAACTTGTAGCACCTAAGGTCCTCTCAAATTGTAAAGTGCCATGATCTAAAAGTCAAACTAACTCTGGGGTTGATTTTTCAGATGTTTGGTAGGTCACATCCTACATAATAAGCCAGCACGAACTATTGGGACCAATGACAATCTCAACAAGGCAGGCTTACAGACACTCAGGTGGTCTTGAATGGCTACAAATAAGATGTTGTTAGGTGCCATCAGGTCAGTTCCGACTCATAGAGACCCTGTGTACAACAGGATGAAACACTGCCCAGTCCTGTGCCATCCTCACAATCTTTATGCTTGACCCCATTGTGGCAGCTACTGTGTCAATTCATCTCCTTGAGAGTCTTCCTCTTTTCTGTTGACCTTCTACTTTACCAAATATGATATCCTGCTCCAGGGACTGGGCCCTCCTCAGAACATAACATGTCCAAAGTATGTAAGACTAAGTCTCGCCATCCTTGCTTCTAAAGAGCATTCTAGCTGTACTTCAAAGACAGATCTGTTCATTCTTCTGGCAATCCATGGTATATTCAATATTCCTCACCAACACCATAATTCAAAGGCATCAATTCTTCGGTCTTCCTTAGTCATCGTCCAGCTTTCGCATCCATATGAGGTGATTGAAAATACCACGGCTTCAGTCAGGCACACCTTATTCCTCAAAGTGACATCTTTGCTTTTAATACTTTAAAGAGGTCTTTTGTAGCAGATTTGCCCAATGCAATGTGTCATTTGATTTCTTGACTGCTGCTTCCATAGCTGTTGATTGTGGATCCCAGTATAACGAAATCTTTTACAACTTCAATCTTTTCTCCATTTTCATAATGGTACTTATTGGTCCAGTTGTGAGGATTTTTGTTTTAAGTTGAGGTGTAATCCATACTGAAATCTGTGCTTCAAGTCCTCTTCACTTTCAGCAAGCGAGGTTGTATCATCTGCATATTGCAGGCTGTTAATGCACCTTCCTCCAGTCCTGATCCTGTGTTCTTCTTCATACAGTCCAGCTTCTTGGATTATTTTCTCAGCATACAGATCAAGGGCACATATGATGAAAGGGCACAACCCTGACACACAGCTTTCTTGACTTTAAACCACGCAGTATTCCCTTGTACTGTTCGAACGGCTGCCTCTTGGTCTATGTACAGATTCCTCACAAGCACAATTAACATTCTTTGAAATGTTACCCATAATTTCTTATGATCCACACAGTCGAATGCCTTTGCATAGTCAATAAAACACAGGTATACATCTTTCTGGTATTCTCTGCTTTCAGCTAGGACTCATCTCACATCAGCAGTGACATCCCTGGTTCCACATCCTCCTCTGAATCTGGCTTGAATTTCTGGCAGTTCCTGTCAATGTACTGCTGCTACTGCTTTTGAATGATCTTCAGCAAAATTTCACTTCTGTGTAATATTAATGATATTATTCGATAATTTCCACATTTGGTTGGATCACCTTTCTTTGGAATGGGTACAAATACAGATCTCTTCCAGCTGGCTGGCCAGGTAGGTATCTTCCAAATTTCCTGGCATAGATGAGTGAGCACCTCCAGTGTTGTATCCATTTGTTGAAACAGCTCAATTCTGTCAATTACTGAAGCCTTGTTTTTCGCCAACGCCTTCAGTGCAGCCTGGACCTCTTCCTTCAGTACCATTGGTTCTTAATCATATGCTACTTCCTGAAATGGCTCAACGAAGACCAATTCTTTTTGGTACAGTAACTACATGTATTCTTTCCATCTTCTTTGGATGCTTCCTGTGTCATTTAATATTTTCTCCATAGAATGCTTCAATATTGCAACTTGAGGACTGAATTTTTCTTCAGCTCTCTCAGCTTGAAAAATGTTGGGTGTGTCCTTCCCTTTTGGTTTTCTAACTCTAGGTCTTTTGCACATTTTATTTTAATACTCCACTTTGTCTTCTCAAGCTGCCCTTTGAAATCTTCTGTTCAGCTCTTTTACTTCATCAGTTCTTCCTTTCACTATAGCTACTCTACACTCAAGAGCAAGTTTTGCTCTTTTCTTTCTTTCTTGTCTTTTTAATGACCTCTTGCTTTCTTCATATATGATGTCCTTGATACCATTCCACGACTTGTCTCATCGTCAGTCATTAGTGTTCAAATCTATTCTTGAGATGGTCTCTAAATTCAGGTAGGATATACTCAAGATCGTACTCTGGCTCTCGTGGACTTGTTCTAGTTTTCTTCAACTTCACCTTGAATCTGCATATGAGCAACTGATGGTCTGTTTCACAGTCAGCCCCTGGCCTTGTTCTGACTGATGATATTGAGCTTTTTTATCATCTCCACAGATGTAGTCAATATGATTCCTGTGAATTCCATCTGGTGAGCTCCACGGGTGTAGTCGTCATTTATGTTGTTGAGAAAGGTATTTGCAATGAAGAAGTCATTGGCTTTGCAAAATTCTATCATGTGATCTCTAGCGTTATATCTATCACCAAGGCAATATTTTCCAACTACCAACCTTTCTTCTCTGTTTCCAGCTTCCCCATTCCAATCACCAGTAATTATCAATGTGCCTTGACTGCATGTTTGATCAATTTCAGACTGCAGAAGTTGGTAAAAATCTTCAATTTCTTCATCTTTGGCCTTAGTGGTTGGTGTGTACATTTGAATAATAGTCATATTAACTGGTCTTCCTTGTAGGCATATGGATTATCCTATCCTACCCTACCACTAACAGCATTGTACTTCAGGACAATGCTTGAAATGTTCTTCTTGACAATTAACGTGACGCCATTCCTCTTCAATTTGTTGTTCCCAACAGAGTAGACCATATGATTGTCTGATTCAAAATGACCAATACCTGCCCATTTCAGCTCACTGATGCCTAGGATGGGTAACTTTATGCATTCCATTTCTTTTTGATGACTTCCAATTTTCCTAAATTCATACCTCACACATTCTACATTCTGATTAGTAATGGATGTTCACAGTGTTTCTTCTCATTTTGAATCGTGTCACATCAGCCAGTGAGGGTCCCCAAAGCTTGACTCCATCCATGTCATTAAGGACGGCTCTACTCTGAGGCAGCCCAGTTGTATTTTGGGTGACTTGCAACCTGAGGAACTCATTCTGGCACTATATCAGATAATGTTCCATTGCTTTTCATACAGTTTCCACTGGCAAATTTTTTCAAAAGTAGACTGCCAGGTCCTTCTTCCTAGTCTTAATGTGGAAGCTCTGCTGAAACCTGGCCACCAAGGGTGACCCTGTTGGTATTGGAAATACTGGTAGCAAAGTTGCCAGTATCACAGCAACACAAAACCCACCACAGTGAAACAAACTGACAGACACGTGGTGGACAACTGAGATGGGCAGCGTTTTTTCCTTGGAGGGCTACTTCCCCAGAAATGGCCAAAATCAGTAAAGGGCTACAAAGAGAAAAATATGAATTAATCCACTGCCCTCTTCTAAATTAAGAACAAGAAAACAAGATATTTATAAAATAAGTACAATTAAGTTTTTTAAATGTACTTCAGTTCTGTGTGGCTGTGGAAAGAAATAAGAAAAAGACGGGACAAGAGCAGGAGACAGGTGGGGGCAAGGAACTAAGCAGAAATGTAGAAAGGAGAAGGGGAATACATAAGAAAGAGATAAACACATGAGCAAAGGGGAAAACAAGAAGTGTGGGATAGGAGAAAAGCAGACAAAAACATCACAGATAAAAATTTTATGGTTTTAAGGTGAATATTAGAGTCCATCTCTTCTATTCATTTTCTCTATAGGCTTTAGACTGTTTTACACTATTTATTGTTCCTGGAAATTTTGATTAGCTGATCAACCACTATTCACAAACCTTCAAATACTCTTGTCCTTCCATGAAAAGAACCTCCATTCTACTTTTAGGATGCAGATATCACTTCATAAGCCAGATAAAATTAAGTGAGGGAACAGAGACTATCCATCTCTCACCTAGGACAGGTCAACCTGGAGCATTCTCTGAATGATGAACCTAAGATTTACAACTTCTGACTTGGCCAGTCCTCTCATGGGCCTCTACAATAATCCCAAATAGCCTAGGTACTAGGTAGGTGCCTTTGGAGTGGAGGTAAGCTCTTCTAACCTATTGCAGTCAATGAAGTTCCAAAAGCTCTAGATGTGAGCTAAAAGCTCCACCTAAAAATACTGCTTTTTCATTCATTCTACACATATTTAATGAGCAGCCAAAATATGTCAAACACTTTGATGAGTATAAAAGACTCTAGGGTTGTAGCCTATTTTAGGGAGATTGAAACGTATATAGTTAATTTACAGTGGAGTAATTGCTATAAGGAAACCCTGGTGGCGTAGTGGTTAAGTGCTATGGCTGGTAACCAAAAGGTCAGCAGTTCAAATCCACCAGGGGCTCCTTGGAAACCCTATGGGGCAGTTCTACTGTGGCCTATAGGCTCACTATGAGTTGGAATCAACTCGAAAGCAACAGGTTTTGTTTTGTTTTGTTTTTTGTAATTGCTATAAAAGAGTTCTACCCAGGACACTAGGAAAACATGGAAGAAGGGCATGAAACCCGTGGAAGATGTGGATAGGGGATGTTAGAAAAGACTTTCTAAAGAAGGTGATGTGTGAATTGACTCTTACATGATAACAGGAGAGGTGCTGGTTGTGTGGGAATCAGCCTGTCTTCCTTTTAGGGTTCTCTATTTGGTCTGAACAGCTTTTATGTTAGATCTATAATGTTTCATTCTCTATCAGATTTTTCTTTTGAACTTTACCCATTTAAAAATGTAATCTCTCTAGCTTATTGTGGTCATATTGAATGCTATTTATATCTACCAAGGTAATCAACTTGTTCTTTGCAAACTTAATGAGCATACTTTCTATTCACATCCAGAACATTAATGAGGATACTAAATAATGCTGGCTTGAGAGCTGACTCATGTGGAACACATTTTAGTATACCTAACCATCTGGAAACCCTGGTGGCGTAGCGGTTAAGTGCTATAGCTGCTAACTAAGAGGTCAGCAGTTCAAATCCGCCAGGCGCTCCCTGGAAACTCTATGGGGCAGTTCTACTCTGTTCTATAGGGTCGCTATGAGTCGGAATCAACTTGATGGCAGTGGGCTTAGTTATTTATATATTTATTTTTCAGAACCATGTGGATGTTGACTCATAACCACTCACTGGGTGCTGCCAGGTACTTTGGTCAACTGTCCAATTCACCTATGTACAAATTTTTAGCTTATAGGTGAACGTGTTCAAGTGAAGCAAAATCTAGATTTTTCACTTTTCTACAGGCAATTAATCTAATTGTTTCTCCCTTTATTGATCCCTTGCTCAAAAGGGAAAATACAAGTTAGTGTAATGTTTTCTTCCAAAGCTGTGTTTTTATTATGTAGACTTAAAGATGCAGCTTCACTTAAAACTCTAATAATACCTATCTCTCTTACTAGAGGGATGTTAAGTTTTTTACATTATTACCACTCATCAAATCAGGCTATTCTGCTCTCTGTCTCTCTATGATTTCTGCTTTTGATTAGTTCCAAGAAGTAAAGACTTAAACTCTAAAGTTGATAAGAGGCCATATGTTCACAATTACAATACTTAGTTTTTGAAGTGCAAATATTTACTATAAAAGATGGTGCTGGCACTGGTGAAAGCTCTTCTTTAGAGAGGCAGGGAGATTATTCAAGTAATGGAAATAAGCGTTCCCTAGAGATTGGTGAGAAGGTAATCCAGTTCCTTGGTGAGGAGCCCTTCGCATGGCTATCAGATCCTCTCATGTCAACCTGAGTTTTCCATTCCATCAGTATATAGTCTATGCAATAAACATAATAACAGAAATAACCAATAATATTTGTTTATAACTTCTACTGATAGTAGTGCTTTCATAAAACAAAAACCAAACCCATTGTGGTCAAATCAATGCCAACTCACTTGTACTACAACCTATGGGATAGGCAGTACTCAGTAACTCCCTGATGAATAGCTCATAGAAAGCACTCTTAAGAGGAATCATTTACTGTGAGCTGAGGTGGTCTGAAAGTAAAACTTAGTGGTATCATGAAGGATAAATAGAAACCAGGCAGATAAAAGAGCATGCAAAAGGATATTCTAGGCTGAATAAAGGTGCAGAAATAGAGCTATGCAGTGCTAATTGAGGGAACAGACCTGTTAGACTAAAGCCATGTACTGCAGCTCAAAGTAAGAAAATTAAATGACAGGGAAGAAAAGTTTTGGAGTCTCAGAGCTAGATTCAAATCTCAACTCCCAGAGACTCTTTATTAGCTCTCCTGCCTGAAGATGTTATTTTCCTCAGTTTCCTTACAGGTAAAGCAGGGGTGATGGTGTCTGTTCCCAGGGATGCGATGAGGATTTTAGGTACTATGCCTAATACCATGCTTGGTACAATACTAGACATCTAAAAATGGCAGTCATTATAATATATATAAATTCACCTTTATATAAACCCGTTGCTGTTGAGTTGATTCCAACTCACAGTGACCCTATATGACAGAGTAGAACTGCCCCGTAGGGTTTCCAAAGAGTGGCTGATGAATTTGAAATGCAGACTTTTTGATTAGCAGCCAAGCTCTTAAGCACTGCACCACCAGAACTTCCACCTTTATATAACATACATAAAATTCTTATCACATAACCAGAAAACCTACTGCCATTGAGTTGATTCCAACCCTATAGGATAGAGTAGAACTGCCTCATAGGTTTTCCAAGTCTATAAATCTTTACAGAAGCAGACTGCCACGTCGTTCTCCTTTGGAGCAGCTGCTGGGTTTGAACCAACAACCTTTCAATTAACATCCAAGCACTTAACTACTGTCCCACCAGAGCTCAAGTTCATTTGCATAAATAGGATACTTGTCACCACATGGCAGCTGATTCACAGTTGGTAACAGCAAAGATTTTATAGTCTATAACAGCTGGCATCCACCTGGCCAATGTAAAGCATTCAGAGACCACATAACCAAATGAAATGAGAGGTCATTTTAATTAAAGGCCCAGCAATAAATGTCAAGAAATTGCCATTCAGTCAACTCCAACTCATGGGTTTTCAAGACTGTGACCTTTCAGAAGGAAATTGCCAGGCCCTTCTTCTGCAGAACCGCTGGGTAGGATTAAACCACCAATCTTCCAGTTAGTAGTCAAGCCTTTAACCAATCCGTGCCACCCAGGGACGTTAAACTTTCCTATTAGGGAAAACAGTAACAGAGTGTTTACATAGCTTGTTCAAGGCTGATGGTTGTGTGGTCAAGCTGAGTGATACCCACATCTTCTGTTTTCCAGAGAGAAGGTCTATATTATGTTCCTTTTGCTTTGCTACACAGCTCCTTGCCATGACCTGCCCTCCCCGAGAAAGAAGGAAAATGCTTATGCATTAGTCTCCATGAAACAAAAAAGTAGCAAATGCATACCACAGAATACTATGAATTTAAAGGAAGACCATTTAGTGCAACTGTTCTATTTTATACGCGATAAAACTGAGACCCAGGGAGGCCAGGAGATTTGTTTATATAGTTAGTTATTAGTAGAGCTGGGACTAGTACAGATATCTTTTTCACTAAATCAAGATTAACTGCATACAACTACATAATTTATTTCAAGATAACCTATGTGATAAAACTTGGTCAACAAAATTTATTTACTATTACAATGAAGAGAAAATACAAAATTAAAGCAATCAATACTATCTCGTTTTAAGAAGAAAAAATCTGATGTTTTAAGGAAAATAATATTGTGACTTAGAGAGCCATAAGTTCCAGCATGAGGAAAGTCTTGCAGTAACGTGAAAGAAGATATGAGAAGACAAACAGATATGGAAATCCACTGGTTTTTATCTCTGTAAGTCAAGAGGACTATTAAAGTTAAGGGACTAGTCTATAAAGGTATTCTACAAGGGTATTGTTTTCTATAAGGAACATGTTTAAAAAGGAGCTACGAGTCAAAGACCCTGGTTATTGTTACAATCACTGGACATACATACATCTGCTCAGGAAGAATCATAATGTCAGCTTTGCTTTGAGGACAGATGTCTAATGCACCATTTCAACTTTAAATATTCAAAATCGAAGTCCGGCACTCGCACCAACCCACCTACTCACACAGACACTCAGCTCTTCCTACAATCCTCACCATTCAGTAAATGGCAACTCCAACCTTCTAGGTGCTCAGAGTGAACACCCTGCTCTCATCCCTGACTCCTCTTTTTCTCTCATATCCCACATAAGCAAGCCTTTGTCAGTTCTATCTGAATAACATATCCAGAATCCATCCCCTTCGTACCGTCTTCACTAATATCCTCCTCAACCAAATTTCCATTATCTCATGCTTTAATCAATACAATAACCTCCTAAGTAGTCTCTGGTTTCTGCCCTTGTCCAGCTATAGTCTATCCTTCCTAGTTTTTTATAACTTTATTTTTGATATGATTTCAAATTTATAGAAAATAGCAAAAATAGGAAAAAGAACTCTCACATATCTTCTATGTAGATTCCCCAATTATTAGATTTGCCCTAGTTGTTTTCTTAATCTCTCTGTTCCTCTTATTCTAATATTTTCTCAACAATTTGAGAATAAGTTGCACATATATTTTAGAGTACACTTTCTAAGAACATGAACATTCCTTTACATAACCACAATGATGAAAACAAGGAAAATTAGTGTTGCTATAACACTATTACCTAATCCACAGTCTACATTCCAGTTTCATCAATCATCCCAGCAATATCCTCTATGTAGCTAAACCCCCTCACTCCTGCCCCATCCTCTAGGATTCAATTTAAGCTCAGTCACTGTATTTAGTTGTCATATCTCTTTAGTCTACTTTAATCAGGAGAGTTCCTCAGCCTCTCTTTGGCTTTTTGATCTTGATAGTTTTGAAAAACACAGAAGAGTTATTTTGTAGAATTTTCCTCATTTTCAGTTTAACTGATGTTTCCTCATGGTTAGGTTTAGGTTATGTATTTTTTGACAGGAATCTAGAGTCTATTCTTATCATAGCTGCCAGATTATGCCACTCCTCTGCTCAAAACCCTCACTCAAAGGAAAAGTCAAATTTGCTATGACAGCCCACAAGGTCTTGTGTGGTACTATCAACTGCTATTCTCTGACTGTAATATTCTTCCCTCAGATATCTGAATGGCTTGCTTCCTCTCTTCCTTGATGTGTGTATGTGTGTGTGTATATATATTCACATATATGTATGTGTAAACATATACATGTGTATACACACACACACAAAAAACATCCACAAGACCATTTCTGTCGACTTGATTTCGACTCATAGGGACCCTATAAGATCAAGTATAACTGCCCCACAGGGTTTTTAAGGCTATAAGCTTTATGGAAGCAGACTGCCATATCATCCCCCCAGAGAACGGCTGGTGGGTTCAAACTGCCGACCTTTTGGTTAGCAGCCAAGTGCTTAACCACTGCACTATGAGGGCTCCATAAATATACAAAGGGCTAATATCCCTAACATACTTTCTAAAACTCTTAAAAATTGAGTGAGGCTGTAGGAAACAGGCACTCTTGAACATATCTGGTGGAACGCAAACTGGGGCAAGCCTTCTGGCGGGGCTTGGGCAATATGTAACAAAATATATATGCACCTACTTTTTTGTCCTAGGTCTGTCACTCATAGGTGAATGACATTAGGCAAGTCAATTCATACCACCAAACTTTGATATGCTCATCTATCTGTAAAATGGGGATAGCATCCATCCTTGTCTACTCACAGAATGATGATGAGATTCTCAATGCAGTTTTTATCCTTTTACTGTCGCCTGGAACTAAGGGGCATGGGGTGGTAGGACTCACTATAAAGGGGTGTGAAGGAACTTTAGTGTGATATAAGTATTCCATACCATGATTGTGTTGGTGGTGACATGACCAAACCAAACCCATTGCCATCGAGTCAATTCCGGCTCATAGCGACCTTCTAGGACAGGGTAGAACTGCCCCATAGGGTTGGCTGGTGGATTCCAACTGCCAACCTTTTGGTTAGCAGCCATAGCTCACTGTAACTCTTAACCACTGCGCCACCAAGGCTGCGACATGGATATACACATGTATAAAAACAAATCAAACTTAAAATACTTAAATAGGTGCTTTTATTTATAGGTACTTATAGCTAAAATATACCTCTAGAAAGTTCACTAACAAGAAAAAAAATCTATGTATCATTTTACAAATGCAAGGTTATTTTAATAATAATCCAGGTCATCTGAGACAAACTGGTCAAGGCTTATTTAGTAATGATTTACAAGTTGCCACGCACTGTATTTTAAAATGTCTGTGACTTTTTTTTTTTTTTTTTAAATGATTACAACTTACGAGAGTCATGAAATAACAACTAAACTTCTACAAACCTGGCCATTTGCTTGTAAGCTTCTTCAGCTACCGCAAAGATATGTGGATCCATATCCCCCATGTTCTGACCACTGTATGCATTAATAATATCTTCTCCATAAATAGGCAGCTGTTCATAAGGATTTATAGCTACTAGGACTATACCTGGGAAGAGGGGGGTAAATAAAACCAGCATGTTATTCTTAGTGTATTTGAAGAAAGTCGATAATTTTAAAATTTCATCAGTATTATCACTGTCTCCTATATGATCTATTTGTCAATATTAGAAGTCAATGGTAACCAAATGAGAATATCAAACTCAGTAAGGTGAGAATTACAGCTAACACAAAATCTCATTTCAATTTCAATCAATATTGAACTAACAAAATTGTTAAAACTGGACTAGATTGTTTAAAATAATGAAAACTGTGGCCATGTTATAAAATTTATTATATTTAAACCAGAACTCTCACTTCTAGAAATTTATCCAAATGAAATAATCAGAGATTATGCAAAGATTTTTTTTTACAAATATGTTTATCATAATATCACTCTTAATGGTAAGAAGTAGAAACAAGCTGAACATATAATAAAGGGAGAGTGAATGAGTAAATTCTGCTATATTCACATGACAGACTAGTGTGCTACCACCAAAAAATCATCTTTTTCAAGAATACCCAATGTCATAGGAAAATAGGATATAAAACCATATACACACTGATTCTAATTTTATATCTACAAATACTGTCTCACACATACACAGAGAAATAATGGTCTATTTTTCAATGGTGAACTATGTGGAATTGCTTTTCCTTTTTTATACTCTATTTTCTAAAAATTTTCTAGTAGGTGTGTATTAATTTAATAAACTAATTCAACAAATGCTGAATGAATTCCAACTATATATCCAGTGTTTTCTAAGTCCTGGGTTTACAACGGTAAACAAAAACAAAAAAGATAAATCTTTGTCCTCATGGAGTTTACACACACACACACAGACACACACACACAGACACACACACATATGTACCAAATACAGTAGTAAGAAAAAGGAAAGAAATAAGGCAGGGAAGGGAGATAAATAGCAAGGAGAGGAAGAAGGTCTATGACTTTAGATAAGGCAGCCAGAGAAGGCTTCACTAAGAACTTGGCATACATGCAAGAAAAAAAAAAAACTGAAGAAAAACAGAAATTGAGAAAGAAATACTCAGAGTTAATAGGGACAAATGGGAGTCAATATCAAGGATATAGAGGATGTAAGTTCTTTTAAAAAGAAAAGGTGGCTGTCCCTGTCCAAAACAGGAGAGAAATGAGGAAGAATGAGGACTGAGTTGGTTACACCACACAAACGAACTTATAGAAATCCTTTGAAATAGAATGGAAACCTGAGAAAATGATGAAAATGAATGGAAATTGTAGGCCTGAGCCTTGGAGGAAAGAGTGATTGATGAAACAAAGATGTCAGTGGAGAAAAAAAAAAAGGGAGGGAAGAGGGGGAAAATAAAGCATAAGAAGAAAATAGAGAAAAGAAGGAAACAGGGAAAGAGTAAAAGAACACACATGTATAAACCTGCACACACTTAATTTCTAATTTCTAAGAGAGAGAAAAATAATCACAAGCTGGGTAGCTGGCCACTAACACTACAATAGGCAGAAGCCCAGGTGAGAAGAATCAAGCAAAAATAGTCACTGCAGGTCAAGTCATTCCTGCCTTTTTAAATAACTGAGAAAAAGACAACACTAAACTTCTTGAAGCAGCTTTAAAGGTAAGACTTTGAACATCTACTCTTAGTGTACTAATTTTTGTAAGAGAAGAAAATAATGGGTAAATTTGGCACTGAATTTGGCAAAAGACTTCTGTGGGGAAAAAAATCCAAGAGATGGGCCCAGTTCTTTTTCTTCTGAGCAAAATAAATTCACGAAAGAAAGAACTTATTCAGCGTAAAATGCAACTTGTCCGATGAACACTGGTAAATTTTTCGGTAACTTTGACATCTCTGAGAAAAAATCCAGCTACAGCCTGCGTTCCCCACATGTAGTATTTCCACGGCTATGCCCATTAAAGGAAAGAGTTCACAAGTCCTCTCAGACAGCGAGGCACACTTACCACAATATGTATAAATAAGTTTGGAATCAATGAAGCGGACTCTGAGATTGTGGAGCACTGCAGGCTCGTGAAGATAGCTGAGGGCCGTGAGATCATTTTCACCCACAAGTATGTCAGGATTTCGTAAGTGAGGCAGCTCCTTGGTCTTTGGATCTAGATGGTATTCCAAATCCTAAAAATGTACAAGATATAGCAACTGGATAAATCATGGGAATGAAAGCAAAACAGGGCCTTTCACTTGCTTATATTCTATTCCTGATTTGCTCCTCAGATATTAAATGCACTCTTTCCTGGCACTTCCAAAACCACAGAAAACTGGCAGAAATGGCAAAAAGTAAGAAGACGTTTCTTTTTCATATGATGTATTAACCTGTATTAACAATTTTTGCTAATATAGTTTGAGAAGTCATAGCCTAGACTTTTTTCACCCAGTTATTAGATTAGGAATTTGAAATCTTTATATTCAAATAAGCTTTTTCATTTTCTCCTCACCTATGATAAGCAAGAGGTAGTATAACCAAGTGGTCAAGAGCTTGGCTCTAGGGAAACATAAACATGGGTTCAAATCCTGACAGTGGAACTCATTTTTCAAGTGGCCTTTTGTAAGTTATTTAACCTTAATTTGTCATCTATAAAACTCACATAATAAAAATTGCTCCCAGGGAAGCAGGTCCAAGATGGCAGAATAGCCAGACGCCTTCTGCGATCCCCCTTACAACAAAGACCCGAAAAAATGAGTGAAATGATTATATCTCTTACAAGCTAGGAGCCCTGAACATCAACGGCAAAGTTAGAAAACAGACTGAGTGGCAGGCGAAGGGAGAGAAGGTTCAAAAGCGGAGACGAGTTGCCAGACCTGAATTGCAGGGATCCCTCAGGCACCATAACCAGGAGCGGCTGCAGGGGGCTGGTGGTAGCGTTTGGCTGCAGTTTCTTCAGGTAGAAGCAGCCAGCGGCACAGCCTATTCACACCTCCGGAATCAGAGAATAACGGTGCTCTCGACAAAAGCTAAGTAATTGCATATATTTTAACGCATCCCCAACCCCCAAGCCGGTTTCAGTTGATGTTGATTTCCCTGGACCTGAGATAGGCCGTATTGAGCACTGTGACCCATGCACCCACCCTTGGAGTAGGAACAAATTCACAATTGGGGGAAAAGATACTCTCCCAGCCCAACTAACTGAGGGAGCTCAGGACAGAAGTGGCTCCTGTCCAGGCATAAACGGTCCATGGACTTTGAATATCTTTCCCCCCTGCATGGTCCTGTGTGGGCCCATTCCACAATAATAGGCCCCTGTTGGCAGACTGCAACAATTTCAGCTGCGTGGTGAAGAGGTGAGTGTTTGATATTTGACAAGACTTTGCCTATTAAACAGGGTCCTCACCTATCCACCTCAGGGGCCTAAGGACTGGTGACTCCACTAAGGTCACCCAGCAACTCACGACAGAAGTACAAGGATAACCGGTACCTCCCAGTCCTTACAGCCAAAAGCGCTGGGTGCCCAAGGTCCACTGGCACAACCCATCCAACTGCACCCTCTAGGGAACAGGGACACACTGTCGTCACAGACACTTGGGGCACAGTTCTTGGCCCCCTGCCTTGTTCAGAGCGTGAACCCCGGCTGCAACCACATACCAGTACCTATACCAATCACCTCCCCCCCATAAGACTGTAGAATAGAGCCTGTACCACACATTTGATGATCAGCAACGTGGACACCTGAGCTGAATTCATACAAGAAAAGTGAATGGACTCCTAGGTTGATATATCTGATAACAGCTCTAGCCACCTGAGGACCGGACGTCAGAGCCTCAAAGGTGAAAATAATCAGGCTGGCTCACTCAAGCAACCCATTTGGGCATATCGAAACAAAACAAGGCAATAAGGTAGGATACACTAAGCAAACAAAATAAACTAATACAATAACTTATAGATGGCTTGGAGACAACGGTCAATATCAAGTCACATAAAGAAACACACCATGATCACCTGAACAAGCTCTCAAAACAAATAACCAATGGATCTTCTGGATGAAGGTGCCTTCCTGGAATTACCAAATGCAGAATTCAAGATTAATATGCAGAACTCAAGATTAATATGCAGAACTCTTCAAGATGACAGACTGAACTTAGGAAAGAGATCAGGCAATATGCAAAACAAGCCAAGGAACACATAGACAAAGTAGTTCAAGAAATTAAAAAGGTCATTCAAGAACACAATGAAAAATATAATAAGCTGCAAGAACCCACAGAGAGACAGCAATCAGAAATTCAGAAGATTAACAATAAAATTATAGAATTGCACAACTCACCAGAAAGTCAGAGGAGCAGAATTGAGCAAGTACCAGGCAGAATTTCTGAACTTGAATATAAAGTACTTGGCACCAATATATTTGAAGAAAAATTAGACAAAAGAATTTAACAAAATGAAGAAATCTTAAGAATCATGTGGGGCTCTATCAAGAGAAATAACCTATGAGTGACTGCAGTACCAGAACTGGGAGGGGCAAAAGAAAACATAGTGAGAATTGTTGAAGATATTTTGGCAGAAAACTTCCCTGATACCGTGAAAGATGAGAAGACATCTATCCAAGATGCTCATTGAACTCCACATAAGGTAGATATTAAAAGAAAGTCACCAAGACATATGATAATCAAACTTGCCAAAACCAAAGATAAAGAGAGAATTTTAAGACTGGCTAGGGAGAAACGAAAAGTCACCTATAAATAAGAGTCAATAAGAATAAGCTCAGACTACTCAGCAGTAACCATGCACACAAGAAGGCAATGGGATGGCTTATATAAAGCAATGAAGGGAAAAATTGCCAAAGAAGAATCATATATCCAGCAAAACTGTCTCTCAAATATGAAGGTAAAATTAGGATATTTCCAGAAAAACAGAAGTTTAGGGAATACGTAAAAACTAAACCAAAACTGCAAGAAATACTAAAGGGAGTTCTTTGGTTAGAAGATCAATAATATCAGGTATCAACCGAAGACTAGAACCCTGGACAGAGCAATCAGAGGTGAACCCAGACAGGGAAATCACAAAAATAAGTCAAGATTAAGAAAACGCTTACAACAGAGAAGTAGCGATGTTATTATGTAAAAGAACAAAACATTAAAACAATAAAGACAGACTAAGAGAGGTAGTCATAGAGCTTTCATATGGAGAAGAAGACAAGTCGATATAAAGAAATAAAAGTTAGGTTTACACTTAGAAAAACAGGGGTAAATATTAAGGTAACCACAAAAGAGACTAACTATCCAACTCATCAAAATAAAATACGAGAAAAAAATAGAGACTCAGCAGAAACAAAATCAACAAAAAGGAAGAAGAGGAAAAAGAAAATATAGAAAGATAAACTACTCAGCACAAAACATTAGGTGGGAAAAAGCAACTGTCAACAACACAAAAAGGACATCAAAATGACAACACTAAACTCATAAAAAAAAAAAACTCATACCTATCTATAATTACGCTGAATGTAAATGGACTAAATTTGTGAATAAAGAGACAGGAGAGTGGCAGAAAGGATAAAAAAAAAAGACACGATCCATCTATACACTGCCAAAAAGACACACACCTTAGATTAAGAGACACAAACAAACAAAAACTCAAAGTATGGGAAAAAAATATATCAAGCAAACAGCAATCAAAAAAGAGCGGGAGTGGCAATAATAATTTCTGACAAAACAGATTTTAAAGTTAAATCTACCACAAAGGATAAGGAAGGACACTATATAATGATTAAACAGACAACATACCAGGAGGATATAACCTTATGAAAGATTTATGCACCCAATGACAGGGCTACAAGATACATAAAATTCTAACAGCACTGAAAAGTGAGATAGACAGCTCCACGATTACAGTATGAGACTTCAACACACCATGTTCGGTGAAGGACAAGACATCTAGAAAGAAGCTCAATAAAGACACGGAAGATCTAAATGCCACAATCAACCAATTTGGCCTCAAAGACATATACAGAACAGTCTGCCCAACAACAACCAAGTATAATTTCTAGTACACATGGAACATTCTCTAGAATAGACCACATACTAGGTCATAAAGCAAACCTTAGCAGAATCCAAAACATCGAAATAATACAAAGCATCTTCTCTGACCATAAGGCCATAATAGAAGAAATCAATAACAGAAAAAGCAGGGAAAAGAAATCAAACACTTGGAAACTGAACAATACCATGCTCAAAAACAACTGGGTTATAGAAGACATTAAGGATGAAATAAAGAAATCCATAGAATCCAATGAGAATGAAAACACTTCCTATCAGAACCTTTCGGACACAGCAAAAGCAGCGCTCGGAGGTCAATTTATAGCAAGAAATGCATACATCCAAAAAGATGAAAGGGCCAAAATCAACAAGGATTATCTGTACAACTTGAACAAATAAAAAGAGAATAACAAAAGAAGCTCTAAGGCACCGGATGAGTGCAAATAATAAAAATTAGAGCAGAATTAAATGAAATAGAAAACAGAAAAACAATTGAAAGAGTTAACAAGATGAAAAGCTGGTTCTTTGATAAAATTAATGAACCATTGGCCAAACTGAGAAACGAACAACAGGAGAGGAAGCAAATAACCTGAATAAGAAATGAGATGGGCGATTATTACCACAGAACCAATAGAAATTAAAAGAATCATATCAGATTACTTCGAAAAATTGTACCCTAACAAATTTGAAAACTTAGAAGAAATGGATGAATTCTTAGAAACACACTACCTACCTAAACAAACACAAACAGAGGTAGAACAATGAAATAGATTCATAAGAAAAGAAGAGTTTGAAAAGGTAATGGAAAAAACCCCAACAAAAAAAAGCCCTGGCCCAGACGGCTTCACTGCAGAGTTATAGCAAACTTTCACAGAAGAGTTAACACCACTACTACTAAAGGTATTTCGGAACACAGAAAACGATGGAATACTCCCAAACTCATTCTATGAAGCCGCCATATCCGATACCAAAACGAGGTAAAACCCACTAAAAAAAAACCCATTGCCGTCGAGTTGATTTCAACTCATAGCGACGCTATAGGACAGAGTAGAACTGCCCCACAGAGTTTCCAAGGAGCGCCTGGCAGATTTGAAGTACAGACCTCTTGGTTAGCAGCCGTAGCAATTAACCACTATGCCACCAGGTAAAGATACCACAAATAAAAAATGTTACAGACCTATATCCCTCATGAACGTAGAAGCAAAAATCCTCAGCAAAATTCTAGCCAATAGAATCCAACAACATATCGAAAAATTAATTCAACATGACCGAGTGGGATTTATACCGGGTATGCAGGGATGTTTCAACATTAGAAAAACAATTAATGTAATCCATCATATAAATAAAACAAAAGACAAGAATCACATGATTTTATCAATTAATGCAGAAAAGGCATTTGACAAAGTTCGACACCCATTCATGATAAAAACTCTCAGCAAAATAGGATTAGAAGAAAAATTCCTCAACATAATAAAGAGCATTTATACAAAGCCAACAGCCAACATCATCCTAAATAGAGAGAATCTGAAAGCATTCCCCTTGAGAATGGAAACCAGATGAGGATGCCCTTTTATCACCACTCTTATACAACATTGTACTTCAGATCCTAGCCAGAGCAATTAGGCGAGAAAAAGACATAAAGGGCATCCAGATTGGTAAGGAAGAAGTAAAAGTATCTCCATTTACAGAGGACATGATCTTATACACAGAAAACCCTGAAGAATCCTCAGGAATACTGAAACTAATAGTTCAGCAGAGTATCAGGATACAAGATAAAGATACAAAAATCAGTTGGATTCCTCTACACCAACAAAAAGAACATTCAGGAGGAAATCACCAAATCAATATCATTTACAGTAGCCCACTAGAAGATAAAATACTTAGGAATAAATCTTACCAGAGATATAAAAGACCTATACAAAGAAAACTACAAGACACTATTGCGAGAAACCTAAAGAGATCTACATAAGTATAAAAACTTACCTTGCGCATGGTTAGAAAGACATAACATTGTAAAAATGTATTCTACCAAAAGCAATATATAGATAAAATGGAATTCCGATTCAAATTCCAAAGACATTTTTTAATGAGATGGAGAAACATATCGCCAACTTCATATGGAAGGGAAAGAGGCCCCAGATAAGTAATAAAGCATTACTGAAAAAGAAGAACAAAGCTCAGAACATATTATACCCCCACGGTAGTCAAAACAGCCTGGTACTGGTACAACAACAGATACACAGATCAATGGAACAGAATTGAGATTCCAGACACAAATCCATCCGTATACGAGCAGCTGATATTTGACAAAACCCAAAACTGAGTTAAGTGTGAAAGACAGTCTCTTTAACAAATGGTGCAGGCATAACTAAATATCTATCTGCAAAAAAAAAAAAAAAATGAAACAAGACCCATACCTCACACCATCCACAAAAACTAACTGAAAATCAATCAAAGACCTAAATATAAAATCTAGAACAATAAAGATTATGGAAGAAAAAATAGGGACAATGCTAGGAGCCCTAATACATGCCATAAACAGTATAAAAAAATTCCTAACAATGCAGAAGAGAAACTAGGTAACTGGGAACTCCTAAAAATCAAACACCTATGCTAATCCAAACACTTCACCAAAGCAGTAAAAAGATTACCTAAAGACTGGGAAAAAGTTTTTAGCTATGATATTTCCGATCAGTGTCTGATCTCTAAAATCTACATGATACTGCAAAAACTCAACTACAAAAAGACAACCCAATTAAAAAATGGGCAAAGGATATGAACAGACACTTCACTAAAGAAGATATTCAGGTAGCTAACAGATACATGAGGAAATGATCACAATCATTAGCCATTAGAGAAATGCAAATCAAAACTGCAATGAGATTCCATCTCACTCCAACGAGGCTGGCATTAATCCAAGCAACACAAAATAATAAATGTTGGAGAGGTTGTGGAGAGACTGGAACACTTATGCACTGCTGGTGGGGATGTAAAATGGTACAACCACTTTGGAAATCGATTTGGCGCTTCCTTAAAAAATTAGAAATAGAACTAGCATATGATCCTTCAGTGCCATTCCTTGGAATATATCCTAGAGAAATAAGAGCCTTCACACGAACAGATATATGAATACCTATGTTCACTGCAGCACTGTTTACAATAGCAAAAAGAGTCCAGAAGAGCTAGATGAGCTAGATGGTGCCTGGCTACAACCGATGACTGCCCTGACAGGGAGCGCTATGGACAGCCCCTGAGGGAGGAGAGCAGTGGAATGCAGACCCCAAATTCTCGTAAAGAGACCAGACTTAATGGTCTGACTGAGACTAGAAAGACTCTGGAGGTCATGGTCCCCAAACCTTCTGTTAGCTCAAGACTGGAAACATTCCCAAAGCCAACTCTTCAGACACTGATTGGACTGGACTATGGGATAGAAAATGATACTGGTGAGGAGTGAGCTTCTTGGCTCAAGCAGACACATGAGACAATGTGGGCAGCTCCTGTCTGGAGGGGAGATGAGAAGGCAGAGGGGTCAGAAGCTGGCTGAATGGACACAGGGAATACAAGCTGGAGAGAAGGAGTGTGCTGTCTCATTAGGGGGAGAACAAGTAGGGGTGTATAACAATGTTTATATAAATTTTTGCATGAGAGAGTGACTTGATTTGTAAACTTTCACTTACAGCACAAATCCCCCACATCTGTCAGTTTGTCATACTGTGGGGGCTTGCATGTTGTTGTGATGCTGGAAGCTATGCCACTGGTATTCAGATACCAGCAGGGTCACCCATGGAGGACAGGTTTCAGCTGAGCTTCCAGAATAAGACAGACTAGGAAGAAGGACCCAGCAGTCTAATTCTAAAAAGTATTAGCCAGTGAAAACCTTATGAATAGCAGCGGAACATTGTTTGATATAGTGCTGGAAGGTGAGCCCCCCAGGTTGGAAGGCACTCAAAAGATGACAGGGGAAGAGCTGCCTCCTCAGAGTGGAGTCAGCCTTAATGACATGGATGGAGTCAAGCTTTCGGGACCTTCATTTGCTGATGTGGCACGACTCAAAATGAGAAGAAACAGCTGCAAACATCCATTAATAATCGGAACCTGGGTTGTACGAAACATGAATCTAGGAAAATTAGAAATCGTCAAAAATCAAATGGAACGCATAAACATCGATATCCTAGGCATTAGTGAACTGAAATGGACTGGTATTGGCCGTTCTGAATCGGGCAATCATATAGGCTACTATGCTGGGAATGACAACTTGAAGAGGAATGGTGTTGCATTCATCGTCAAAAAGAACGTTTCAAGATCTATCCTGAAATACAATACTGTCAGTGATAGGATAATATCCATACAAGGAAGACCAGTTAATACGACTATTACTCAAATATATGCACCAACCACTAAGGCCAAAAATGAAGAAATAGAAGATTTTTATCAGCTGCTGCGGCCTGAAATTGATTGAACATGCAATCAAGATGCGTTGATAATTACTAGTGATTTTATGGGAAAGTTAGAAATGAAGAAGGATCAGTAGTTGGAAAATATGGCCTTGGTGATAGAAACAATGCCAGAGATCGCATGATAGAATTTTGTTAAGACCAACGATTTCTTCATTTCAAATACCTTCTTTCACCAACATAAACGGCGACTATACACACGGACCTAGCCAGATGGAACACACAGAAATCAAACTGACTATATCTGTGGAAAGAGAAGATGGAAAAGCTCAATATCATCAGTCAGAACAAGGCCAGGGGCCAACTGTGGAACAGACCATCAATTGCTCATATGCAAGTTCAAGCTGAAACTGAAGAAAATCAGAGCAAGTCCACAAGAGCCAAAATATGGCCTCAAGTATATTCCACCGGAATTTAGAGACCATCTGAAGAATAGATTTGACGCACTAAACACTGGTGACCGAAGACCGGACAAGTTGTAGAATGACATCAAGGGTATCATCCATGAAGAAAACAAGAGGTCACTGAAAAGACAGGAAAGAAAGAAAAGACCAAGATAGATGTGGGAGGAGACTCTGAAACTTGCTCTCAGACGTTGAGCAGCTAAAGCAAAAGGAAGAATTGATGAAGAAGAACTGAACAGAAGATTTCAAAGGGCAGCTCGAGAAGACAAAGTATTATAATGACATGTGCAAAGAGCTGGAAATGCAAAACCAAAAAGGAAGAACACGCTCGGTGTTTCTCAACCTGAAGGAACTAAAGAAAAAATGTTGTACATAAGGACGCTATGAGTTGGAATCGACTCGACAGCACCTAACAACAACAACACAGCACAAAAAAAAATAGCTCCCGGGCTTATGGTGAAAATTAAATGAGGCAATGCCTGACATATGGTAAGTACTTGGGAATCCCTGATCCTTGATGGATCAAAAAATCCCCAGAAATTATGTGTGACACTTTGTGTGCATGTGAGTATGCATATGCATACTTTTTTGAATGCATATTTTTATGAAGTACCTTTCCCAGAAAAAAGTAAGAAGTACTCTTCACTTTAAAGCCATGGGAATACGGTTGTATGGCAAAAGCTAACCATGGAAGTTCTTCACTCAACTATGTATTAAGGGTAAATAAGATATGGCAAGTGAAAAGGAAAATAAATAAAATTTGTAGGGAGGGACAAGCTGGTTTTGTAAGAAGTCACTTTTGTTAATATTGTAGAGCTATAGAGGAGTCAAATATTCTTATCAGGTTGGAACGAACAATGCTAAAAGTGAAAATTTTTTAGAATCTGCCCCTTAACCTTTCTCTCTACCTGTTTACTAGGGTTGAACATGCTTACCCAAGGCTGACTGGTCCTTGCATTGGCCCCTTCAATGCACACATTCCTGTTCCTTGCTTTCCCCAGCCAATGCCTTAAATTTCCCTCCCTACAGCCTCCTTTTATGCTCATTTATAATGTTTATACTGCAACGACATGAAAATATAGTGTTAGCTCTGAGCGACAGTAAGCCCCAGGTGATGCAAATCTTTAGAAATGTCCAGAATCTTCATGGCTTAATTGATAATACTGTTATTCATGGGGTGTTAGCAAGATAGCACCAGAAGACAACACAGGAGGCCCTCTTACAGTTTTCATTAGAGAATGGGGTTTTGAGTGTCAAAGGAGGTTAGAACTAAGATAATTTTAGAGAAGACACTATAATATAGGTGAGAGATTATCTGTAACTACTTTTTTTTTCCTTAAATATTTTATTTTGTTTTAGGTGAAAGATTACACAGAAAATTAGGTTCTCATTTAACAATTTTTATATGAAATTGTTCCATGACATTAGTCACAATATTCGCAATGTGTCATCATTCTCATTTTTTCCATTGTGTTTGCTCTGTTTCCATTTATCTAGCTTCCCTGCCTCTCCCTGCCTTCTCATCATCACTTTTGGGTAAATATTGACCATCTGGTTGTTCAAGGGAGCACATTACTCACAAGTGAGTTTATTTTATAAGCCAATCTATTATTTGGCTCAAAGGTGATCTCTGGGTCTGGGAGTGGTTTCAGTTCCAAGTTCAAAGGGTATCGTAAGGCAACAGACTCAGGGTTCCTTTCACTTCTATCGGTCTGGTAAGTCTGCCCTTTCTTTTAAATTGGAGTTTTGTTCTACATTTTTCTCCCATTTATTCCTAGACCTTCTATTGTGTCCCTAGTCAGAACGGACGGTAGTAGTAGCCGGGCACCATCTAGCTCTTCTGGTCTCAGGATAGAAGCGGCTGTGGTTGGTGTCAGCTACTAGTCCTGTGGACTAGTTTCTACTTTGAATTTTCTATTTCCTTCATCATCTATAACTTTATAAAAATTTTCTTCTTGGAATCAGGCTTGAAATGGGTAGAACCTGCTCCTCTGGAATCGCTGGATGTCATCAAATAAATGTACTCTTCTATGATTATAAAAGCCATGCTAGCTTTTGTCTTTTCTATTTAATCTATTTATTCAATCCTGAGACCTAAAGAGACTGTTATTGTTGTTAGGTGATGTCAACTCGGTTCCAACTCATAGCAACCCTATGCACAACAGAATGAAACACAGCCCGGTCCTGAGCCATCCTCACAATTGTTGCTATACTGGAGCCCACTGTTGCAGCCACTGTGTCAATCCATCTCCTTGAGGGTCTGCCTCTTTGTCGCTGACCCTTTACTTTACCAAGCATGATGTCCTTCTCTATGGACTGATTACTCCTGACAACATGTCCAAAGTATGTGAGATACAGTCCCACCATCCTTGCTTCTAAGGAGCCCTCTGGTTGTATTTCTTCCAAGACAGATTTGTTCATCCTTTTGGCAGTCCACGGTATATTCAATATTCTTCGCCAACACCACAGTTCAAAGGCGTCAATTCTTCTTTGGTCTTCCTTATTCACTGTCCAGCTTTCACATGCATATGAGGCAATTGAAAACACCATGGCTTGGGTCAGCCACACCTTAGTCTTCAAGGTGACATCTTTGCTTTTCAACACTTTAAAAAGGTCTTTTGCAGCTGATTTGCCCTATGCAATGGGTCGTTTGATTTCTTGACTGCTGCTTCCATGGGTGTTGATTGTGGTTCCAAGTAAAATGAAATCCTCAACAACTTCAATCTTTTCTCCATTTATCGTGATGTTGCTTATTGGTCCTGGTGTGAGGATTTTCATTTTCTTTATGTCTAGATATAATCCACACTGAAGGCTGTGGTCTTTGATGTTCATTAGTAAACGCTTCAAGTCCTCTTCACTTTCAGAAAGCAAGGTTGTGTCATCTGCATAATGCAGGTTGTTAATGAGTCTTCTTCCAATCCTGATGCCCCTGTTCTTCATATAATCCAGCTTCTTGGATTATTTATTCAACATACAAATTGAACAGGTATGGTGAAAGGATACAACCCTGACGTACACCTTTCCTGACTTTAAACCCTGTAGTATCCCCTTATTCTGTTCGAATGATCCATGTACAGGTTCCTCATGAGCACAATTAAGTGTTCCAAAACTCCCATTCTTTGAAACATTATCCATAATTTCTTACGATCCGCAGAGTCAAATGCTTTAGTGTAGTCAATAAAACACAAGTAAACGTCTTTCTGGTATTCTCTGCTTTTAGCCAGGATCCGTCTGATATCAGCAACGATATCCCTGTTTCCATGTGCTCTTCTAAATCTGGCTTGAATTTCTGGCTATGCACTGCTGCAGCCACTTTTGAATGATCTTCAGCAAAATTCTGCTTGCATGTGACAGCAGTAACATTGTTCGATAACTTCCACATTGGGCTGGCTCACCTTTCTTGGGAATAGGCATAAATATGGATCTCTTGCAGTCGGTTGGCCAGGTAGCTGTCCTCCAAATTTCTGGGTATAGACATGTGAGCACCTCCAGCGCTGAATCTGTTTGTTGAAACATTTCAATTGGAATTCCGTCATTTCCTGGACCCTTGTTTTTTTTCGCCAATGCTTTCAGTGTAGCTTCAACTTCTTCTTACAGTACTGACCATATGTTACCTCCTGAAATGGCTGAATGTTGACCATTCTTTTTGGTATAGTGACTCTGTGTATTCCTTCCATCTTCTTTTGGTGCTCCCTGCGTTTTTTTAATATTTTCCTTGGAGAATTCCTCAGTACTGCAGCTCGAGGCTTGAATTTTTTCTTCAGTTCTTTCAGCTTGAGAAATGCTGAGTGTGTTCTGCCCTTTTCATTGTCTAACTCCAGGTCTTTGGGCATGTCATCATAATACTTTACTCTGTCTTCTCGAGCTGCCTTTTGAAATCTTCTTTTCAGCTCTTTGAACTTCATTGTTTTTTCCTTTTGCTTTAGCTACTTTAACATTCAAGAGCAAGTTTCAGAGTCTCTTTTGACATCCATTTTGGTCTTTTCTTTCTCTAGTGCCTTTTTAATGACCTCTTGCTTTCTTCATGTATGATGTCCTTGATGTCATTTCACAACTACTCTAGTTTTCAGTCATTAGTGTTCAATGTGTCAAATCTACTCCTGAGATGGTCTCTAAATTCAGGTGAGATATATTCAAGGTCATACTTTGGCTCTTGTAGGCTTGTTCTAATTTTCTTCAGTTTCAACTTGAACTTGCATATGAGTAATTAATGGTCTGATCCACAGTCGGCCCCTGACCGTGTTCTGACCGATGATATTGAGCTTTTCCATCGTCTCTTTCCACAGATGTAGTCGATTTGATTCTTGTGTATTCCATCCAGCAAGGTCCATGTGTATAGCTGCCATTTATGTTGGCGATAAAAGGTATTTGCAAAGAAGTAGTTGGTCTTGCAAAATTCAATCATGTGATCTCCGGCATCATTTCTATCACCAAGGCCATATTTTCCAACTACTGATCCTTCTTCTTTGTTTCCAACTTTCACATTCCGATCCCCAGTAATTATCAGTGTATCCTGATTGCATATTCGATCAATTCCAGACTGTAGAAATTGGTAAAAATCTTCAATTTCTTCATCTTTGGCCTTAGTGGTTGGTGTGTACATTTGAATTAATAGTAATATTAACTGGTCTTCCTTGTAGGCATATGGATATTACCCTATCATTGACAGCGTTGTACTTGAGGATAGATCTTGAAATGTTCTTTTTGACGATGAATGTAATGCTATCCCTCTTCAAGTTGTTGTTCTTGGCACAGTAGACCATGTGATTGTCCAGTGCAAAATGACCCAATACCAATCCATTCCAGCTCACTAATGCCTAGGATAGCAATCTTTATGCATTCCATCTCATTTTTAACTATTTCCAATTTTCCTAGATTCATGCTTCATACATTCCACGTTCCAATTACTAATGGATGTTTGCAGCTGTTTCTTCTCATTTTGAGTCATGCCACATCAGCAAATGAAGGTTCTGGAAGCTTGACTTCATCCACGTCATTAAGGTCAACTCTACTTTGAGGAGGCAGCTCTTCCCCAGTCGTATCTTGACTGCCTGCCAACCTGAGGGACTCATCTTTTGGCACTAAATCAGACAATGTTCAGCTGCTATTCATAAGGTTTTCACTGGCTAATTCCTTTCAGAAGCAGACTGTCAGGCCCTTCTTCCTAGTCTTAGTCTGGAAGCTCAGCATCATAGCAACACACAAGCCCCCAAAGTATGACAAACTGACAGATATGTGGGGGTTCAGAGACCATAATTAATAAAAAGGGAAGGATACTGGGACAGGTGATAGATTTCATAATGTCCATTCTTCTTGTTTTCTTAATGTACACATAATTCTATTCATGGATTTAAAAAAATTAAAGCATAGACACTGTACTCTGGTTAAATATATTTCTCATAGAGGAATGGGTTAGCAGTTCTGATATTAATTCATGTGTATAACAAATAAGTAAACATATTGTAGATAATGAAAACCAAGAAAAGAAGTTATAAATAAACAAAGGGAGAATACTAGAATGAATGCTGTGGTGTTGGACTGGAGTCAGAGGTATCAGTATGAACTCATAGTTTTATTTAAAAATACATCTACAGACAGACATTGAAATATATACCTATTTACATATATCTCCTAGCTCGGTCTGCTCAAGGGCCTAAAAGCAGTGACATCGCAGTAGCAATGAGCTCACCTCAGATCATAGTTGTTAAATATCATTCTCCAGTAAAAGGAACCAGGGCTAGGGTGAAAAACATTCAAGCTAAGCCTGGAGTAGTACCAGGAAGTAAGGAAGTGTTCATAAAAAAAAAGGATGGGATTTTGAAAAGGACAAAAGAATCAACCATAGAGACCTCTTTAAAACCAAAGCTGAGACAAAGTGAGTGACAATAATGGTAGCAATGGCAATAAAGTAAATATCCATGAGTGCATAACGATATAGATGATTGAATAAATAAATGTGGGAGAGGAGACAACTCTTTCTTACAAGCTAAGAATTCCAATTAATAAATCTAGAAGTGAGGAAAATAGAAAATCATAATTAGAATATCACAGAAATAATTGCTACAGGCAATATCTACTGATAAATGCTAAAACTAGTGGGCAAAACTTTAAGAAAACACAGTTGTATGTATAGCCTCAAAGAATCTCCCCCAAAACATTTGTCTATTACAAAGGGAAAAATAATAACTTCACAGTAGATAAATGTGGCAGATACCACTTTAACAAAGTGATCAAGGCTAACATCACCCCATAATAAGCCATGGCAAAATCATGCACCCCCGGACATAATGCACTGAGAAGGGCACATCACTTCTGCGGTGTTCCTCTCAAAAGGCCATAACCTTAATCTTATCGTGAGACAATGTGACACAAATCCAAACTAAGGGGCATTCTACAAAATATCTGTACTCCTCAAAAATGTCAAGGTTATGAAAGACAAGGAAACCCTAAGGAACTGTCAAAGGAAGGGTCTAAGGAGATGTAACAATTAAATGCGATGTGTGACCCTGGATTAGATGCTGATACAGAAAAGGAACATTAGTAGAAAAACCGGTGGAATTCAAGTAAAGTCAATAGCTTAGTTAATACTATTATGGCAGTAAGAGGACCAATGTTAATGTCCTAGTTTTTATTACTGTACAATGGTTATGTAAGAAGCTAACATTAAGGGAAAGGAGTTAACAGTGGATAGAGGATATACAGGAACTCTCTGTACTACATCTGCAACTCTTCTGTAAGTCTAAAATTAAATAAAAGTTTTAAAAAATTAAGTATGGCTATTTGACAAATGTATATCTATGAGCCATCTACTTTTCATAAACTATCCACAGAAAACCACTGTGGTTAAATAGAATAAACACTTGTGTTAGAGCCAGAAATTTTATGTTTTCAAATCCCAGCTCCGTGACCTCAGGCAAAATCACTTAATGTCTCTGAGTCCAGACTTCTTTATTTCAAAAGCAGTGATAATATCACCTACCAACCCACAGCATTGCTGTGAAAATTAAGGTGAGTAAATACCATAAGTGCCTAACAGAGTGGGTGATCAATATTAAATGCTGAACAAATTAATTCCTTAGTTAGGCAGTGAAGGCCCTCGTAATCTGGCCTACTTCTTCCCTACCTTTTTCCCAACTAGTCTCCTTGCCTCAGTTTTGCTCTTCTCAAATCCACCCTCCATGTTGCCACCAATGTCCTCTCTAAAACACAATTATTTAAAATACTGTAATTACTCCCCATAAGCTACCACTTGGAAGTCCAAGAGATTTAACGTGAAGATCAGGCCTTCTGTGATCTGGTACCCTGTGCCTGCACTCTCACTTTATATCCCAACAACACTAAACTCCTGTAGCTCCACAAACACATGTTACCATGCTTGCCTCTCTGCCTTTGCACGTGCTTTTCTGGATTTTTGAAATGCACTCTCCCTTGTCTACTCATTCTTTAGGCTGTGCCTCCCTAACCCTTCACCTTTACCAGCCCCATTGACCAAATTATTCACTCCCTCTTCTATTCTATTTTTGTTTCATGTTTATATATTTTTATTACATATGCCATACTATTTGTAAGCATGTATATCTCTCTTACCTAACAACGATGTCCGTGATTGTAACTTTTGCCAGCTCCTAACACGGTGCATGGGGCCTTGGTGGCACAGTGGTTAAGAGACTGGCTGCCAAACAAAGGGTCTGCAGTTTGAATCTACTAGCCGCTCCTTGGAAATCCTATGGACAGTTCTACTGTCCTGTAGGGTTGCTATGACTCAGAATCAACTCAACAACAATGGGTTTGGTTTTGCTTTAATCATGATACATAACATGTACCTTAATATGTGTTTGTTGAACTACGGCACGTATCTTTAAATTTCTACTTCAGTAAACATGTTATAGTCACCATTTCCAGAATACATTCTAATCCTCACAGAATCTACCCTTTTATCTTTGTCAATCCAAATTCTATCTACCGTTTAAGATCCAGTCAAAATCATTCCTCTTCTTTGAAGCCTTCCCTGACAAAGCAGCCTATAATATTTTTTCTCAGTTGGGGTCCTAAAGTCCTTACTGTCCATATAGTATAGAGAAGTGGTTATGAGTATAGACCATAAAGACAAATTTCAGTCCTTTAAATTTCCTTGCTGGAAATCCCTGCATTATCTCTTAAGATCTGTAACCCTGAACAAGTCACTTAAACTTCTGTGAACCTCAACCCGTCCATCTGTAAAATGGAAATAAAAATAGCCCTACCTCACAGGGTTTAAATGAGCTATAACAAACTTACAACCACACCTAGAACACAGGCAGTACTGAGTGTACATTAACTGTTGGGACAGCGTTACTCATTTGGTAGTTAATCATATGCTGTCCTTTGGCATCTTTTGTATTTTGGCGTTGAGCTACTATTTATCTCCTGTATTTTATTTAACTTTTCATCTATTTATATCTATATCCAAAGTTAGACTAAAAGTTCCTTAAAGGAAATTAATGTCACAAAAGTTATTAAGAAAAAGTGGGATATGCACTATCAAAGGCAGCTGAAGAAAACAAAGTACTATAATGACATGTGCAAAGATCTGGAATTAGAAAACCAAAGTGGAAGAACACATTCGGCATTTCTCAAGCAGAAAGTATTGAAAAGATTCAAGCCTCCAGCTGCAAAAAAATATTGAATGCTGTGGGAAGCATCAAAAGGAGATGGAATACAGAGTCACTATACTAAAATGAATTGGTCGACATTCAACCATTTCAGGAGATGGCACATGATATAAAAATGATGGTACTGAAGGAAGAAGTCCAAGCTGCAATGAAGGCACTGGTGAAAAACAAGGCTCCAGGAATTGAGGATATACAAGTTGTCATGGATTGAAGTATGTCTCGCCAAAAATGTGTGTATCAACTTGGTTAGGCCATGCTTCCCAGTATTGTGTCATTGTCCTCCATTTTGTGACTGTAATTTTATGTTGAGAGGATTAGGGTAAAAGGATAAAAGGGAAGCAAGCAGAGAGTTGGGGATCTCATAACACCAAGAAAGCAGCACCAGGAGCAGAGTGTGTCCTTTGGACATGGGGTTCCTATGTCTGAGAAACTCCTTGATCAGGGGAAGACTGAAGACAAAGAACTTCTTCCTCCAGGGTTGGCAGAGAGAGAAAGCCTTCCCCTGGAGCTGACCCTGAACTTGAACTTCTAACCTATTAGACTGTGAGAAAATAAATTTCTCTTTGTTAAAGCCATCCACTTGTGGTATTTCTGCTATGGCAGCACTAGATGACTAAGACACCAATTCAGATGTTTCAACAAACAGATGCGATGCTGCAAGTGCTCACTTGTCTATGCCAAGAAATTTGGTAAACAGCTACCCGTGCCCAACAGAAAAAAAACCAATATATGTGCCTATTCCAGAGAAAGATGACCCCACAGAATGCAAAAATTTTTTTTCTTTTTTTTTATTGCACTTTACATGAAGGTTTACAGAACAAACTAGTTTCTCATTTAACAGTACACATATTGTTTTATGACACTGGTTAACAACCCCCACGACATGTCAACACTCCCCCTTCTCAACCTTAGATTCCTTATTACTAGCTTTCCTGTCCCTTCCCACCTTCTAGTCCTTGCCCCAGGGCTGCTGTGCTTCTTTAGTCTCGTAATATTTTGTGGGCCTCTCCGATCTTCGGCTGAAGGGTGAACCTCAGGAGTGACTTCATCACTGAACTGATAGGGTGTCTGGGAACCATACTTTCAGGGTTTCTCCAGTGCCTGTCAGGCCAGCAAGCCTGGTCTTTCTTTTTGAGTTAGAATTTTGTTCTGCATTTTTCTCCAGCTCTGTCCAGAACCCGCTATTGTGATCCGTATCAGAGCAGTCAGCGGTGGTAGCCAGGCACCATCTAGTTGTACTGGACTCAGTCTGGCAGAGGCCATGGTAGATGTGGTCCATTAGTCCTCTGGACTAATCTTTCCCTTGTATCTTTAGTTTTCTCCATTCTTTCTTGCTCCTGAGGGGGTGAGAGCAGTGGAGTATCCTAGACGGCCGCTCACTAGCTTTTAAGACACCAGATGCTACTCACCAAAGTAGAATGTAGAATACTTTTTTATAAACTATTATGCCAATTGAGCTGGATGTTCCCCAAGACCATGGTCCCCACAGCCCTCAGCCCAGCAATTTGGTCCCTCAGGGAGTTTGGATGTGTCTATGGAGCTTCCATGACCTTGCCTTGTACAAGCTGTGCTGGCTTCCCCAGTCTTGTGTACTGTCTTACCCTTCACCAAAGTTACCACTTATCTATCATCTATTTAGTGTTTTTCCATCCCCTCCCCTTCCCTCCCCTCTCTCAGAACCATTAAAAATTGTTTCTCTTTGTGTGTAAACCTATTCATGAGTTTTTACAGCAGTGGTCTTATGCAATATTTGTCCTTTTGTGATTGACTTATTTCACTCAGCATAATGCCCTCCAGATTCCTCCCTGTTATGAGATGCTTCACAGATTCATCACTGTTCTTTATCATTGTGTAATACTCCATCGTGTATATGTACCACAGTTTGTTTATCCGTTCAACTGCTGATGGGCATCTAGGTTGTTCCATCTTTTTGGTATCGTGAACAATGCAGAATGCAGAAGTTTTTGAACAGTATCATTAACGTCACATGCAAGTAAAATATGCTACAGATAATTAAAAAATGGTTGCAGCAGTACATCAGCAGGGAACTGCCAGAATTTCAAGCTGGATTCATAAGAGCACATGGAATGAGGAATATCACTGCTGATGTCAGAAGGATCTTGGCTGAAAACAGAGAATACCAGAAAGATGTTTACCTGTGTTTTATTAACTATGCAAAGGCATTCAACTGTGTCAATCATAACAAATTATGGATAACATTGCAAAGTATAGAAATTCCAAGAGAAATCTCTACATAGAGCACAAGGATGTCGTTTGAACAGAACAAGGGGATACTGCATGATTTAAAACCAGTAAAAGTGTGCATCATGGTTGTATCCTTTCACCATACTTATTCAATTTGTATGCTGAGAAAATAATCCAAGAAGCTGGACTATATGAAGAATGCAGTATCAGGATTGGAGAGGGACTCATTAACAACCTGCAATATGCAGATGACACAAACTTGCTTGCTGAAAAGTGAAGAGGACTTGAAGCACTTACTGATAAAAATCAAAGACTACAGCCTTCAGTATGGATTACATCTCAAAGAAAATAAAATCCTCATAACTGGACCAATAAGCAGCATCATGATAAATGGTGAAAAGATTGAAGTTGTCAAGGATTTCATTTTGCTTGGAACCACAATCAACACCCATGGAAACTGCAGTCAAGAAACCAAATGGTGCATTCCATTGGGCAAATCTGCTACAAAAGATTTCTTTAAAGTGTTAAAAATGAAAGATGTCACTAAGGACTGAGGTTTGCCTGACCCAAGCCATGGTGTTTTCAATCGCTTCATATGCATGGGAAAGCTGGGCAATGAATAAGGAAGACTGAAGAAGAATTGATGCCTTTGAATTATGGTGTTTGTGAGTGTGTTAGTTATCCTGTGCTGCAATAAAAGAAATACCACAAGTGGATGCTTTAACAAAGAGAAATTTATATTCTCACAGTCTAGTAGGTTACAAGTCCAAATTCAGGGTGTCCAGCTTCCAGGGGAAGGCTTTCTCTCTCTGTCGGCTTTGGAGGAAGTTCCTTGTCCTCGATCTTCCCCCGGTCAAGGAGCTTCTCAGGCACAGGGACCTGGTGTCCAAAGGACGCACTCTGCTCCTGGTGCTGTTTTCTTGGTCCTATGAGGTCCCCAACTCTCTGCTTGCTTCCCTTTCATTTTATCTCTTGAGAGATGAAAGACGGTGCAGGCCATACTCCAGGGAAAATCCCTTTACCTTGGATCAGGGAGGTGACCTGAGTAACGGTGGTGTTACAATCCTACCCTAATCCTTTTAACATAAAATTACAATCAGAACATGGAGGACAACCATACAATACTGGGAATACTGGCCTAACCAAGTTGATACACATATTTTTGAGGAGACACAATAAAATCCATGACAGTGAGAAATATTGAATAAACCATGGACTGCCAGAAGAATGACAAATCTGTCTTGGAAGAAGTACAGCCAGAGTGTTCCTTGGAAGGAAGGATCCTGAGACTTCATCTCACGTACTTTAGACATGTTATCAGGAGGGACCAGTGCCTAGAGAAAGACATCATGCTTGGTAAAGTAGACGGTCAGCAAAAAACAGGGAGACCCTCAGCCAGATGGACTGACACACTGGCTGCAACAAAATTGTGAGGATGGCTTGGGACAAAGAAGTGTTTTGTTCTGTTATACATAGGGTCACTTTGAGTTGGACCCAACTTGACGGCACCTAAAAACAGTAAGCCCTATCAAATGCAAGGATGGGATTTAAAAAGATAAAACTAATAAAACTTTGTGAAAAATGTAAACAATATCTCTGAACAAGTTGTACAGTAACTGTTAAATGAGAACCTAATTTGCTGTGTAAACTTTCACCAAAAACACAAAATATTACTAAAAAAAGAAAGATGTAACTAAGATGAGTTCACTGATGCACTGAATGCAGATAAGAAAGTGTAGAGACAAAATTAGCTGTAAGCTTTTCTGGTCACTAGCAAACCATGACTATGCAAAGATTTTGGACTGTGTGGATCATAACAAATTATTGATAACATTGTGAAGAATGGGAATTCTAAAACACTTAATTGTGCTCATAAGAAACCTGTATGTAGATCATGAAGCATTTGTTCAAGAAGACCTAATACGTGGCATAAACAGTATACAAAATATTACTAACAATGCACAAATACCAGAAGAGAAACTTGATAACTGGGAGCTCCTAAAAATCAAACTCCTATGCTCATCCAAAGACTTCAACAAAAGAGTAAAAAGAATAATACCTACAGACTGGGAAAACATTTTTACCTGTGACATTTCCGATCAGCATCTGATCTCTAAAATCTAATGACACTGCAAAAACTCAACAACAAAAAGACAAATGACCCAATTAAAAAATGGACAAAGGATATGAACAGGCAGTTCACTAAAGAAGACATTCAGGCAACTATCAGATACATGCGGAACCGCTCATGATCATTAGCCATTAGAAAAATGCAAATTAAAACTGTAATGAGATACCATCTTACTCCAACAAGGCTGGCATTAATCCCAAAAACACAAAATAATAAATGCTGGGGAGGGTGTGGAGAGACTGGAACACTTATACGCTGCTGGTGGGAATGTAAAACGGTACAACCACTTTGGAAATCGATTTGGCATTTCCTTAAAAAGCTAGAAATAGAAGTACCATACGATTCAGCAATCCCACTCCTTGAAATACATCCTAGAGAAATAAAAACCTTTATTCGAACAGATATATGCACACCCATGTTCACTGCAGCACTGTTTACAACAGCAAAAAGGCGGATGCAACCAAGGTGCCCATCAACCGATGGATGAATAAATTACTGAATATTCACACAATGGAATACTACACGTCCATAAAGAACAACGATGAATCTGTGAAAGATTTCATAGCAGAAGGAATCTGGAAAGCATTATGCTGAGTGAAATGAGCTGCAAAAGGACAAATACTTTACCAGACCACTATTATAAGAACTCAAAAAATAGTTTAAACAGATAAGAAAATATTCTTTGATGGTTATGAGGGTGGGGAGGGAGTGAGTGAGGGAGGTATTCACTAATCAGATAGTAGACAAGAACTATTTTAGATGAAGGGAAAGGCAACATACTATATAGGAGAGGTCAGCACAACTAGACTAAACCAAAAGCAAAGAAGTTTCCTGAATAAACTGAACACTTAGAAGGCAAGAGTCTGTGGACCATGGTTTGAGGGGACATCTAGGTCAACTGGCATAACAAAATCTATTAAGAAAACATTCTGCATCCCATTTTGGTGAGTGGCATCTGGGGTCTTAAACGCTAATAAGTGGCCATCTAAATGCATCAATTGGTCTCAACCTCCCTGGAGCAAAGGAGAAAGAAGAATACCAAAGACACAAGGTGATTATGAGCCCAAGAGACAGAAGGGCCACATAAATTAGAGACTGAGACCAGCCTGAGACCAGAAGAACTAGACAGTTCCTGGCTACCACCAATGACTGCCCTGACAGAGAACACAACAGAGAATCCCTGAAGGAGCAGGAGAACTGTGGGATGCAGACCTCAAATTATCGTAAATAGACCAGGCTTAATGGTCTGACTGAGACTAGAAGGACCCTGGGGGTCATGGTCCCCAGGCCTTCTGTTAGCCCAAGACTAGAACCATTCCCAAAGCCAACTTTTCAGACAGGTATTGGACTGGACTATAAGATAGAAAATGATACTGTTGAGGAGCAAGCTTCTTGGCTCAAATAGACACATGAGACACGTGGGCAGTTCCTGTCTGGAGGGGAGATGAGAAGGCAGAGGGGGACAGAAGCTGGCTGAATGGACACGGGGAATATAGGGTGGAGAGAAGGAGTGTGCTGTCTCATCAGGAGGAGAGCAACTAGGAGTACATGGCAAGGTGTATATAAATTTTTGTATAAGAGACTGACTTGATTTGTAAACTTTTATTTAAAGCACAATAAAAATTTTTAAAGTTAAAAAAAAAAAAGCAGTTCTTCAGACAGAACAAGGGGATACTGCATGGCTTAAAGTCAGGAAAGGTGTGTGTCAGGGTTTTATCCTTTTACCATACCTATTCAATCTGCATGCTGAGCACGTAATCTGAGAAGCTGGACTATATGAAGAACAAGGCATTAGGATGGGAGGAAGACTCATTAACAACCTGTGTTATGCAGATGACACAACCTTGCTTTCTGAAAGTGAAGAGGACTTGAAGCATTTACTGATGAACATCAAAGACCACAGCCTTCAGTATGGATTACACCTCAACATAAATAAAACAAAAATCCCCACGACTGGACCAGTAAGCAACATTATGATAAATGGAGAAAGGATTGAAGTTGCCAAGGATTTCGTTTTACTTGGATCCACAATCAACACCCATGGAAGCAGCAGTCAAGAAATCAAAAGACACACACCCTAACGGGCAAATCTGCTGCAAAGGACCTCTTTAAAGTGTTGAAAAGCAAAGATGTCACCTTGAAGACTAAGGTGTGGCTGACCCAAGCCATGGTATTTTCAATTGCCTCATGTGCATGCGAATGCTGGACAATGAATAAGGAAGACCAAAGAAGAATTGACACCTTTGAACTGTGGTGTTGGCGAAGAATATTGAATATAACATGGGCTGCCAAAGAACGAACAAGTCTGTCTTGGAAGAACTACAACCAGAATGCTCCTTAGATGCAAGGATGGCGAGACTGCATCTTACATACTTTAGACATGTTGTCAGGAGGGATCAGTCCCTGGAGAAGGGTATCATGCTTGGTAAAGTGCAGGGTCAGCATAAAGGAGAAAGGCTCTCAATGAGATGGATTGAAACTGTGGCTGCAACAATGGGCTCAAGCATAACAAGGATTGTGAACCTGGCGCAGGATCGGGCAGTGTTTCATTCTGTAGTACATAGGGTCGCTGTGAGCCAGAATCGACTAGACTGCACCTAACAACAAGAACAGCAAACTATACACAACAGGTTCTCAGTAACTATTTTTCATGTGATTTTTGTTCTTTGCTATTGTGCGCCGTTGAGTTGATTCCGACTCATAGTGATCCGATCCAATGTGACAGAGTAGAACTGCCCCATAGGGTTTTCTAGGCTATAACCTTTTGTTGTTGTTGCTGTTTTTTCTAAATTTTATTTCTTCTGTTGTTACCGTTGTTTAGAATATACACAGCAAAGCATACACCAATTGAACAGTTTTTACACGTACAATTTAGTGACACTGATTACACTCTTCGAGTTGTACATCCATTCTCACCCTCCTTTTCTGAGTTGTTCCTTCCCTATTAACATAAACTCACTACTCCCTAAGTTTCTTATCTTTGGGTTCCTGTCGTCAATTTGATAACATAAAGACAGTTCTTAAAAGAGCATAATAACACTCAAGTTAAGACTGAAACCCAGGTGGCACAGCGGTTTAGAGCTACAACTGCTAACCAAAAGGTCAACTTGATGGCAATGGGTTTTTTTGGTTAGGTAAGGTATTGTTTGTTTTTAAGAAGATTTCAGGGGATATTTTTGGTTTAAGGTTTAAATATTATCTCAGAGCAAAAGTTTCACGGGTTCTTCCATCCTCCATGGCTTCAGAAAGTCTGAAGTCCATGAGAATTTCAAATTCTATTCTGCATTTTCCCCCTTTTCATCAGGATTCTTCTATGGAATCTTTGATCAAAATGTTCACTAATGGTAACTGGGCACCATCCAGTTCTTCTGGTCTCATGGCAAAGGAGGCAGTTGTTCACAGGGACAATTAGCCATGCATTCCATATACTCCTCCTTATTCTTGTCTCTCCTTCTTCCTCAGCTGTGCTGTGTAAGTTAAAACCAATTGTTATACCTTGGATGGCTGCTTTGTAAGCTTTTAAGATCCCAGGCACTAAGCAATGACTAGGAGATTGAACAGAAGAAGCACTAAACATGTTATTAGGCCAATTAACTGGGATGTTCCATGAAACCATGACCCTGAAACTCCAAACTAATGCACCAAATCCCATAAGATGTTTCATTGTACATAAGTGGCCTCGGCAGCTACTCTTTTTTTTTTTTTTTTTTTGTCATTGTTGTAAATATCTATCACACAACTTTTGCCAATTCAACTGTTTACAGGTGTACAATTTATTGACAACAATTACAATAATCGGCTGTGCAACTCTACCCTTAATCAATGCGATTTTTCCATCACCATTAACCCTCGTTTTCCCCTTCCCTTCTGCCCCTGGTAACCACTAATAAACTTAGTTCTCTATACATTTGCCTTTTCTTGTCTTTTTATATAGGTGAAGTCATACAGTATTTGTCCTTTTGTGATTGGCTTAATTCATTCAGCATAATGGCTTCAAGCTCCATTCATATTGTAGCCTTCATTTCTCCTAAAGGCCGAGTAGTATTCCATTGTATGTATGTACCATGTTTTGTTTATCCATTCATCTTTTGACAGACATTTAGGTTGTTTCCACTTTTTGGGTATTGTGAAAAGTGCTGCAATGAACACTGGTATACAAGTCTGTTTTGAGTCTCTGCTTTCAAGTCTTTTGGGTATATATCTAGAAGTGGAATTGCTGGGTCATATGGTAGTTTTATGGTAGTTTTATTTCCAGTTTTTTGAGGAATCTCTCTGATGGCTAATGATGCTGTGCATCTTTTCATGTGTTTGGTGTCCATTTGAATGTCTTCTTTGGTAAAATGTCTATTCAAGTCCTTTACCCATTTTATAATTGGGTTATTTGTCTTTCTGTTATTAAGCTGTCAAAGTTTACATATATTTTAGTTCTAAGATTCTTATCAGCTATATGGTTTCCAAAGATATTTTCCCAGTTGTTAGCTTGTCTTTTCACTTTTTTGGTAAAGTCTTTTGATGAACAAAGTTTTTAATTTTTATGAGGTCCCATTTATTTTTCTTCTGCTGTTTCTGCTTTTGTCATTATACTAGATAATCCATTATTAAAAGCTAGCCCTGAGAGCATTACCCCTGCATTTTCTTCTGAGAATTTTATGGTATTAGTCCCTAATCCATTTTGAATTTGTTTTTGTGTATGGTGTGAGGCATGGATCCTGTTTCATTTTTCTACATGTGGAAATTCAATTGAAGAGACCATTCATTGAAGAGACTCTTCTTTCCCCATAAAAGGGACTTAGCACTCTTGTCAAAAATCAGTTGACCACAGATGTGTGGGTTTATTTCTAGACTCTCAATTCTATTTCACTGGTCCGTGTGTCTGCTCTTATACCAGTACCAGGCTGATTTGATTACTACAGCTGTATCCACTTCACCACCAGGGCCCCATAGCTGTACATTATACTTTAAAATTAGGAAATGGGAGTCCTCCTACTTTGTTCTTCTCTTTCAGCATTGCTTTAGCTATTCAAGGCTCTTGCCATTCCATATAAAGTTGAGGATTGACTTTTCCAATTCTGTAAAGAAGGCTGTTGGTATTTTGATCAAGATTGTGTTGAATGTGTCGATCACTCTGGGTAGTATTGACATCTTAACAATATCAAGTCTTCCAATCCATGACCATGAAACATCTTTACATTTATTTAGTCTTCTTTCATCTCCTTCAGCAGTGTTTTATAATCTTTGTTGTAGAAGTCCTTTACTTTCCTGGTTAGATTTATTTCTAGGTATTTTATTCTCTTAGATGCTATTGTAACAAGGCTGTAATCTTTACAGAAGCAAATTACCAGGTCTTTTCTCTGTGGAGCTGCTGTTGAGTTTGAACCACTGACCTTTGGGTTAGCAGCTTAGCGCTTAACCATTGTGCCACCAGGTATTAGTCTCCAACAAATATCAAACCTTAAATTGGTTCCTTAGATGATGTTTTCTTAGGTAATATGAACTAATTTTAATTCCAGCCTACACAAAATACAGTTAAAGAGGCATAATCTTGGAGTGGACTAGATGTGAATCTAATCTTAATGATAATAAAATCATAGATCAAAATAATAAGATTTTTATAGCATATACTATTTTCACTAACCTATGTTATTGGTAGCTCTCTTAGCACAGAAAATTGAGCTTACCATTTTTATCAAGTTACTAATTAAAGTATTAGATTAGATCAAAATTTAACTTCTAATTGAGGTCAAGTATGTCACAGTCAACTTACAAGTTTGAACTCCCTCGAGTTTATGCCAAAACAACAAATGAAAGCAAAATTCTTACCTTTCCTTCCTCGAGGCGAAGCAGGAGGACTTTATCTCCCGGTTTATAATCCTTGAGCAGCTCTGCTGACTTCCAAACTTCCTCGGGATCAGGTATCCAGACTCTGGCAAACTTGAAGACAAAAAGGAAAAAAATTAAACTAGTAAATCAATTACTTTACAACGATATACAAAACATATCATGAATTTATTCATAATTAAACAATTTATGGCAAAAAAATCTTGGTCAGTATGAAATTTAATTTTTACATTATTAGCAGAAAAACATTTTAGTCACAGTAGTACCACCATGCCTAAAGTATATAAAAAGTGTGCTCTGAAGAAATAAGTACAACTAAAGCCTGACTTTGCTTTATGTAGTAAATGCTACCTGAAAATGTCATTTTACGTAAAACAGTACATATGAAATCTACTTTTCCACTGTACATGGACTTTCACGGACCCGTTGGCAAACGTGATTTTGCAGCTCTGGTGTAGTGGTTCTGCCAGTTTCAGCAGCACAGTCATCTTTTCACAGTAGGGTTTACAATTTGAGGTTTTTATTATGGCTCTCATCCTGTGAGTTACAAAGCCTTAGTGAATTCTCAGCTATTCCTCAGGAGCCATGTGATGCAGAGAGGGGAGTAACCTGTAACTTTGAGCCACAGCTGTTTTACATACTAGGCATCTGAAATTTTTTCTAAAGAAAAAGTTCTGATGCTTAAAAAAAAATAGAAAAAGCTTTGTTGTTTAGTATTCTGCCTTCATTATTTTTACAGAGATGAGTGAAAAATGGTACAGATGGCCAATAATCAGCTTGGTTCTTGTAGCCTAGATACCATGAAAAAGGCATGGTAATTATCAGAGGTTCCTGAAGTGGCAAATCTTTAGCCTCAACTGGATGCTCTCTGGACTTACACCACATGATTATGTGGTCAATTTTGAAGGAAAAGAACAAAATATATTAATATGTATGAATCCTGTCAAACATTGCACCAAAAAGTGTGCACTAGACCTTAATGCCCATTTTCAGGAACAGACCACATGACATTGAACAGATCGAACCTGGCCTTGAGCCTCTACTTGTATCTTCATTTCACATGACCTCACCTCTAGGTTTCATTTTTAATAATGACCAGTGTTTTAATTTACTTGGAGCTTCAAGCTTAACGAATGTTTGGATTTGAGTATGTTACATATGGTGCCACTACCTGATCAAGTATCATAATGTAGTAGATATTCTAAGTACTGGGCACAAAGAAGTTCTGTAGGGTACAAACATGTATGTAACCATGCCTTCCCAAGCAAAAGAGAAATTTATATGATCTGGGCATGGTCTGAAAAAGAAGGAAAGCAGAGAGAAGATCTGAGATTTGAGAGAATTTAAAATAAATGTGTTTCCCGTAAGAAAAACATTTCAACATGCCACTGTCCTGGATATTATGTTAACCTCTTTACTCACAAAGATTTTCAAGACTTCATATTGGGAAGCAGCTGTGGTATAGTGCAGTAATTTCCAAACTACTGGTTTTCAGGGCTGGTAAAATTAATAAAAAAAAAAAAAGAAGTTTGGGGACTGACATAGGGTTATCAACTTTTTGTTGTGCCAAGCAAAGAGATTATAAAACCAATAACCACTATCTAATATCACCAGCATTTTATAAAATAAAGGACACTGTAACACTAAAAGAGTAGGAAAATTTGCCATTACAATAATATCCAAATCCCTTACCATGGTCTATAAAGGCCTTCCTGACCTGCCCTCCTTCCTGCATCTGTGCTGAGGCCACACAGGCTTGTTCTGTCTCAGAGCTTCTGCATCTCCTCTTCCCTCTGCCTTCAATGTGCTTTTCCCAGATCTCCTGCACCTTCCTCCTTCACATTATTTAGATTTTAGTTACAATATGACCTCTTCAGAGAAACCCACATACTACCAGCCTTTTTCTATTTTATTTTCTTCAGAGCTTTTATTACTATCTGAAATTATTTATTATTATGTTATTGCTTGTTTACTTATTTATTATCTCTCTTCCCTCATTAGAACATAAGCTCCTTGTCTGTCTTGTTCAATAAGGCCTAGAACAGTACCTGGCACATAGCTCGCACTTAGTATTTGCTGAAGGAATCTCAGAATAAAAGGTATTCCCTTAAATTCAATAAAAGTAGTGTCGTGAAATAATGCACTGCTTTACTTTTATTATTAAAGAGTCATGAAAACTTTCCATCTGAAACCGTTCACAGGGGAAAGAGTGGTGCACTCGGCTCTAATCCCAGGGCCACCATATTGGCATCCGACTTTACTAGGGATGACAGCAGTACTCATCTTGTCCATCTCAAGAGATCAGACACATAGAGACATCAAGAAAAGCATAAAACAATATGTAAGTACAAGGTGCAGTTGTTACACTGTTTTTTCTATAAGAAGTGGTTCCCAGTTTTATACATCAAACATGTTACTGAAACTTGTTTAAAACTTTTTCACCAAGTAAACAGTTCATAAAGCAAATAATATCTGTACACACTACTAAAATCTTACTCATTCAATAAACACTTCTATGTACCAATTGCTCTCACTCTGAAGCTCACTTTACAAAGCCACTATTTTTGTAACTTTCTCTGGAAGGATTTACTGTTCATGACTGACCTGCGTTAACACCTCAACAGGAGAAGGCTTGAAACTAAATCTAGAAGGAAGCTCCTTTGTGTTCTGTGTCAGTAGCAAACTCCAGCTCAGATTTTCACAAGTATTTTGCAAACAGTAAATGAGCAGGTACTTTGCCAAAGGCTAGATTTCCAAGAGCTAGAGGTTAACAGCACTTACACATTAGTGGAGGGAGGCTAAGGCCCTCACACTCACCAGAGGCTAAGGTATTTAAATGTCACCATCATAACCAACTTCCCTTATCCCTTATCTCTCTCGGGGAAAGTATCCAAAGAGAAACAGGTCAGAAACCAGTCTATTATTACCACTGTCTTTCTGTGCTTCTTTCCATCTTAACCTAAGAGATCAGTGCCTCTGCAGAAACAACTGTACCCAAACTGGGTCAATTTGGGGGCATAAGCCTTAGGTGCTCAAACCAAGGACAATCTCAACCTGACAATGCCCTTTCCTACTGCCTCTATCACTTCCAAACCTATCTCCCACGCTTACCCCAGGCCCAAATGCAAATACACAGGTAGGCCTGAGGAACTGGGTTAAACTTGTCCAGTCATATCCAGCATAAAGACTATGGGAAGGAAGGCAGGAAGAAAAGGCCACAGGATCTCATGAGAAACCTGGAAATGGGAGACAGCAGTAAGAGTTAGGCAGGAATCAGACACATGTCTGCTTTGGTCAGGAAGATGAAGGAGGCCAGATGGAAGAGCAGAGGTGGACACACACCCTTTAAAGTCTACTCAGGGGCTTCAGGGTAAAATAGAAGCAGTTACCAAAATGTAACCCTAGCCAAAGTGAATCAGACTGGACATAGCCTCCAGCAGGAAAAGGAAGAAACCAATGTCTTGTAACCCAGCTGTATCATAATTAGCTAATAAGGGCACATCCTTTCCTGCAGTGGAGTCCTAGTGGTGCAGTGGTTAAGAGCTCAGGTTGCTAACCAAAAGGTCAGCAGTTGAAACCCACCAGCTGCTCCTTCGAAACCCTATGGGGCAGTTCTACTCTGTCCTACAGGGTCGCTATGAGTTGGAATCAACTTCCATGGCAGTGGGTTTGGTTTACGGGTTTTCCTGCAGTGCTCCCCATGTCCTGCTTTCCACTCATACTGTTCTATTTTAGTCTTAGTCCCTTGTTATCTTGTGAGGGTTCCTTAAATATGTAGTTTGTTATAGCTCAGATTTCATTTTAATTATTTATGGCTCTATCTAAGGAGTCCTGGTGGCACGGTGGTTAAGCACTCAGCTGCTGATCAAAAGGTTGGCAGTCTGTACCCACACAGCAGCTCTGTGGGAGAAAGACCTGGCAATTTGCTTCCATAAAGATTACGGCCTAGAAAACTCTATGGGGCAGTTTTACTTTGTCACATGGGGTTGCTGTGAGTCAGAATCAACTTGATGGCACCCAACAACAACAACATGGCTCCATCTACTTCCTCCACTAGACCATACACTCTATAAGCCATCTTTGAAGCCTGCTAAGGTCAGCCATGTTCTCTACCCAGGTTTATCTGTGCTGATTGTATTTAAGATGGAGGTAGGTCAAGGGAAGCAAAAGAGATGGGATAATTTGGATGAGAGGTGGTAAAGACAAACTTCACTGGCCTAGCTCAGAATTTTCCCGGGAGCCACACCTGAGCGCTTAGGGCCACCATTCAGGGTTGAGGTCGGGTATGAGTCAGAGACTTGGAGAAGAGAGATTCATGAAGTAATAGGCAAAGGAATAGTATATATTAATGTAGGAACTGATAGGAGAAGGAAAAACAAAGGTTTGGGAGCTGGAGTTACTATGATTAAAGGAAAAACAAAAACAAAAAAACTACAGGAGATGAAGAAAAGAGAAAAAGGCTTAAAAGAGATACTATTAAAAATGTAAACACATATAAAAGACTTGTGACAATTCAAAGGAACCACCTGATTAGAAATGAGAGTAAGAACAAAATACAGATTGGCTAGATTTTGTGGCAACAGTAAAATAACAGTAGCAATAAGAAAATAACAGTAGCACAGATTAAAGTTGCATAATAGCTTGTAAGGAAAATAAAAGCCATCTGTCCTTCCACAAAATACAATTTACTGAGGTCTGCTTGGTAATGATGAGGCAGTTATGACAGAGGCTAATGGAAGAGCACTGGGAAGGGAGGTCTGGGGGATATGCTTGCTCTGGTTCTCGCTGACAGGGGCACCAACCCATGCTGGCTCAGCCCAGCACAGCCCATGCACCTGCTCGCTGATTGCAGCTCTCTCTACATGCTTAAGGAGGCAGCAGGCACATTCTTGCTCTGTCCTACCACAGTGACAGCACTCAAGAGGCCCTCTGATAATGCAGATGACTCACTGGAGGTTTTGCTAACTTGTATTTCGTCAGTCAAGGTAGCCCTGAGCTGTAGGCACAAGCAGTTATTTCTGATGCCTCAGACACTCTGAGAACAAGAATAACCAGCCCCTGAATCCCAAATAACCTGATTCATGTGATGCTCTCTCCTCCCTCCAAACTCCCACCTACACTGTCTGCATTCATATAGTCTGCTTGCATATCTTTCCTACATGCCCTTTTAAGTCATAAGCAGCTCAGCAACACAGACAGCTTGGTACATTTTTTGATAACCCATTGGGGATGTTTGCAAAAATAAATGCTTTATGTGACAGCGTTAACAAGCCTATTATAAAAACCATGTATCCCTCTGGGCTATGAACTGAATGTCCCCTCTCCTGAACCCTGACATTAATATTGATACTCCATCTGGTTACTAAGTAATTCATATAACCCCTTACAGGATTTTTTGGCGAAGGTGAAAGAAATTTAGGAACTACTACTCTAAAAGCACATAATTGGATTTTTTGGAGGAAAGGAAATGAGAATTATTCAAGAAACTAGAAAATTGAGAAAATTTTCACTTTTAGTATTGAATATTTTTTAAATTTATTATTAAATATGCCATACATATAAGGGAATATATATATACACAAACCTTATACACATAATAAATATTTGTTGAATGAAAGAATGATATAATGAACTCCCATATACTCACCACTTAATTTTGGAAATAAAACACAGCTACTACTGGTAGCTATACCACAATGGAATATATTCTTAAGTTTTTCATCACCCCCACTCTATTTTCACTCCCCGCTGCTGTTCTCCAATTAACACCAAACCATGGGTTTGCTGTACTCCAAACACGCCACCCTGCCTCACACTGCAGTGGCTTTGCTTAAGTTATTTCCTCTCTCCAGAATACCATGCCTCTCATTTTTCAGAAGCAGACTCGTATTTTTCATTCACATTTGTGTTTAAGTGTCAGCTCTGTTAAGAAGCACTGCCTGACTCCTCATCATCATTTGGCTCTCCATCATCAATGTCCACATTACTTCAGTCAATCCTCTACGAGAATCCTCATCCCACTAAATTATGACTTTGTGTATTTATATCCCTCTGGAGACTGTAAGCTCCTTGAAGGAAAAGCTGTTCTTCTTCAGCACTTAACACAGGGCCTGCCCATAACCGTTTCTCATTAAACTTTTGTTATATGACTGCTCTTGGCCTCAAACATTTTACCCCAGGAGGCAGGAGAAGGAATTGCTGGTCTTCCAAACTAGGATTTCATAAGAGACTCTCAGAATCTTCTGAAAGGCTCTATATTTCCACAGAAAAAAATTCACGTGGAATTAGATGAGTCAAGTAGGAAATCTTGGTGCAAGAGAAGGAAAGAGAATCAGGACTACAGAGATGGAGAAGCAATGACACATCCATCTTCTCCACCCCACACACACCCAAACCCATACCTCCAGATAACTAATAATTAATGTGTTCAGAGTGGGAGCTACCCCTCATCTCCAGTACACAGATTCAACTCCACACCCCCCACCTCCTGACACTACCACAAATTCCTCACTTAGAAGGCAAAGAAGTATTGTAACCACCACCTCCACCAGGCATGTCCCGGAGCAGCAAAGTGGGAGTAGATGGGTAAAAAGGTAAGCCACAGGGCCTAGAGTAGGGTAAGGAGTCCCACTAAAATAGAGGAAAAGAGAAAAGAAAAATGTGGAGGTGTTGACACATGGTGCATTCTGGGCAGGGCTGGATGTGAACAGCATGGTGTCCTGTGTACTCACACAACTTTACAGCAATGCTACTGATGAGCTAATCAAGCAACCCACTTCACAGGACTTACCAAACACAGTAAGAATGTACACTGACATTTATTGAGCACCTTCTCTGTACCTGTAGTAATTTACATTTATAATTTCACTTAATTATCTCAATAATTCCCTTATTATTTCAACAGAAACCAAGGCTTAGATGGTAAAAATGGTGGAGCCACAGTTCAAGTCTATGTCTACTCTAAAAGCCACACATTCTTTCCACTCCATCACGCTTCACCTTTAAATACAGTAGACTTCATTATGAAGAAACTCTCCCCGAGACACACACCTCATAATTGCTCCTCTTGGTATCATATGGAAACAACTAGTGAACTGGTCCATGTCATCGGGTGAGACTTAGAATATCTCCTGTAAGACAGTGTGCCAAAGCCACACCCTTCAGCCTGGCATCCAACCTGCAGTGCTCAAATTGGCTCCAACCACACAATGAGGCTCTGCCAAAAACGAGGTTAAAGAATAACAGCTAAAACCAACCTGAGGATTCCAAGGGCTAAAATTTTAATAAATTAATAATTCCAGGCTCATGAACTTCTATAAATGAAGAAAATGACAGGGTTGATTTATGACTTTTAATTTTTTTTAACTCTTAAAGTTAACTTGCATGTACTATAAAATGTACACGGTCAAGTTCCAGACAGCTTCTAGCAGGCTCTGAAATTATTTTTAATCTATGACAGAAACATGAACCTGTAAATTAACAACTGTTTTATTACCATCAAGTGGCAAAAAATAAATAATTTCATTTCTGCAGAATTTTATGTGAGATGGCAAATTTTTGGAATGAATACTTTTAGATACCGCAGCTCTTTAATATTTCTGTAAAGATTATTTTTGGAACTAGGTCTCACTTTATAAGAGCAGTCTTAATATGCACACCAAGAAAAATGACTATTTCTTTCTACAAGTAGCTAGTGATATTTGAGGATAAATTACAAAATTCTAAATAAGTAAAATAATCAAAAGCAAAATAGAATCACCAAAAAAGAAAGAAACTGTTACTGATCATCTTCGTTGTCAGTCTTTGTTCGATTAGGATGAAGAAAACTCCTAAGTTTCGTTTACTTAATTCTTACAATAGGTTTTATAACTGTTATTATTAAAGAAGTCCTTCAGTCAACAAGACAGTCTAAGAGAGTTTGAATAACTTGCCCCAAAGTCACTCAGCTAATAAATGGCAGAGGCAAGACTCAAACCAAGGCCAATCTCTGACTTCAAAGAAATGTTTAGGATATACAAGGAAGAGTAAGACAAGTGGAATTCCAACAAATCGTTTTCTTTTGATTGTGACCAAAGTTGCCCAATTAAGCAAAACAACTCAAACTCTCCTACCATTTTCAACATTTGCTCTCAACTTAGAGAGAAATATAAAAAGGAATTCATGTTAAAAAGGTATCAAAAAAAAAAAAAAAACAACCAAACTTGCCCTCGAGCCAATTCCAACTCAACAGGCCTCTGTATATAGATGTCTTTTCCCCACACAGCATATCTGTCACCCTGATAAGTGATTTAGTGCTGAAGTAAATCATGCGAAATAAGGAAAAATCTTTTTATCTTAAATAAAATGTTGCAACATAATAAAATTTGAAGGAATCATGGAATTAAGTATCAAACAACATATACATTATATGAGACGACATAGATAAGTTGCTCGTTATAGATTGAACTGTGTCCCCAAAAAATATCTGTCAACTTGGCTAGGCCATGATTCTCAGTATTATGTAATTATCCTCCATTCCCTGATCTAATTACCTTCCGTTTTGTGATCTGATGTAATTATCCTGTGTTGTAAATCCTGACCTCTCTGATGTTAATCAGGCAGGATACACGTTACAGGATTAGGTTGTGTCTTCGGTCAATCCCTTTTGAGTTATAAAAGAGATTAAACAAGCAAGGAGATATCCTACCACCAAGGAAGAAGAGCTGGGAGTGGAGCACATCCTTTGGACCCTGGGTCCCTGCACTGAGAACCTACTAGACCCAGGGGACGACTGATGCCAAGACACATGGAGATTTCCAAGAAACACGAGGACCACAGATGTTGAAAGGAGACAAAGACCTTTCCCCAGAGCTGACAGAGGGCGAAAGCCTTCGCCTAGAGCTGGTACCCTGAATTCGGGCTTCTAGCCTTCTAAACTGTGAGAGAATAAATACCTGCTTGTTAAAGCCATCCACTTGTGGTATTTCTGTTACACACCACTAGATAACTAAGACAGTGCCCAAAACACTGCCTGGCAAAAAATAGGCAGGCTTGAAAACCTAGCACCAGTATTTACTTCCTTTCCATTTGTAGCAAGTAGCTCCCTTTGGATTCCTTTCTGGCTTTGGGGACAGATACTTTTAGGCTGAGATCATGGGCTGGCACTTGCTAGCTTGTGTTGGCTTGGAGACAAAAAACAGGCATACCTTGTTTTCTTACAACTTCATTTTATTGTGCTGCACAAATACCGTGGTATTTACAAACCTGTGTCGAGCAAGCCTATCAGCACCACATTTCCAGCAACATTTGCTCACTTTGTGTCTCTCTGTCACATTTTGGTAATTCTCTAAATATCTCAAACTTTTTCATTGTTATTATTATCTATCATGGTGATGTGTGATCAGTGATCTTTGATGTTAATATTGTAATTGTTTTGGGGCGCCATGAACTGCTCCTGTATAAGATGGAAAACTTAACAGATGTAGTTTGTGTTCTGACTGCTACACCGACTGGCTCTTCTGCCATCTCTCTCCCTCTCCTCAGGCCTCCCTATTCCCTGGGACATGACAGTTATTGAAATTAGGCCAATTAATAACCCTACAATGGCCTCTAAGCATTCAAGTGAAGGGAAGAGTTGCAAGTCTCTCACTTTAAGTCGAAAGCTAGAAACGATTAAGCTTAGTGAGGAAGGCATGTCGAAAGCCAAGACAGGCCGAAGCTTGGCCTCTTGTGCAAAACAGCCCAGTTGTGAATGCAAAGGAAAAATTCTTGAAGGAAATTAAAAGCGTTACTCAGTGAGCACATAAATGATAAAGCGAAACAGCCTTACTGCTGATACACGGAAGGTTTTTAGTGGTCTGGATAGCTCACGCCAGCTACAACATTCCGCCTTAAGCCAAAGCCAAACCCAGAGCAAGGCCCTAACTCTCTTCACTTTTATAAAGGCTGAGAAAGGTGAGGAAGCTGCGGAAGAAAAGTTTGAAGCTAGCAGGGGTTGGTTCACGAGGCTTAAAAGAAGCTGTCGGCATAACATAAAAGTGCAAGGTGGAGCAGCAAGTGCGGATGCAGAAGCTGCAGCAAGTCATCCGGAAGATCCAGCTAATCAATGAAGGCGGCTACACTGAACCACAGGTTTTCAGTGTAGATGAAACAGCCTTACACTGGAAGATGATGCCATCTAGGGCTTTCATAGCTAGGTAGGAGAAGTCAATGCCTGGCTTCACAGCTTCAAAGGACAGGCCGATCCTCTTGTTAGGGGCTAACGCAGCTGGTGACTTTCGGGTGAAAGAATGCTCATTTATCATTCCAAAAATTCTAGGGCCCTTAAAAGTTATGCTAAATCTACTCTGCTTGTGCTCTATAAATGGAACAACAAAGCCTGGATGGCAGCACGTCTGTTTACAACATGTTTTACTGATTATTTTAACCCACTGTTGAGACTAAACTGCTCAGAAAAAAAGACTCCTTTCAAAATATTACTGCTCATTGACCATGCACCTGGTCAACCTAGAGCTCTGATGGAGCTGTACAAGGAGATTACTGTTGTTTTCACGCCTGCGAACACAACATCCATGCTGCACTCTATAGATCAAGGAGCAGTTTTGACTTTCAAGTCTTACTATGTAAGAAATGGCTGCCATTGATAGTGATTCCTCTGATGGATCTGGGCAAAGTAAATCAAAAACCTCCTGGAAATCATTCACCATTCCAGATGCCATTACGAACATTCATAATTTACGGGAGGAGATCAAAATATCAACATTAACAGGAGCTTGGAAGAAGTTGATGACAACCCTCATGTATGACTTTCAGGGGTTCAAGATTTGCACTTGATCCTCTAACAACTCCAAACAGCGGCTGGTTCCTTTGCATCTACCATGCTGTTTCTCTTTTACTTACGTTGTTCCCAAGCATGACAAACACTTTTCCTATCTTCATCATGCATTTAATGCCTACATGTCCTTTAGGGGCCAATGTCTCAGCAGCATGTGAACGAGCTGACCTCAGGCAACATACCTGAACTCTTTCCCTGGCTTTTGAGACACCCCATTCTTGTTGTTTTCCTCCTACCTCTCAAACCAATTCTTCTCAGTTTTTTGTGCCAGTTCTGTCTTCTCTATCCAATGTCTAAATGTTGGAATTGCCCATTTTTTCTGAGCTCAGTCCCTTCTCTCTTCTAATGTGGTGTTAAGAGTTCAGACTTTAGGACTAGACTGTCTGGGTTCTGTTGCTTACAAGCTCTGTGGCTTGCCTGTGCCACAGTTTCTTCATCTACACTGAGGGTAATAATAACGCCTACCATACAGAGGTATAATGAGGATTACATCAATTAAAGCATTTCAAAAATAAATTAACGATTAATAAGAAAAATAATAAACTAATACATGTAAAGCACTCAAAACTAGCACAAAGAAGGCAGTAGGTGTTAGCTATCACCATTAATATTATTATGAGATCAGTTATCACTATTATTTTTATATTTATACTGTATCCTACCCACTCTCATGATTTTATATATCAATTTTCCCCAAATTTCTGTCTCTAGCCCAGACCTTCCTACTGAACTCCAGACTCACAGACCCACACAACTCCTAAAATCTCTACATAGACGTCTCAAAGGCATCCTAAACTTAACAAGTCCAAAATAGAACACTTCATCTACCTCCCTTCAAATCTATCCTTCATGTACCTCCTTCATCTCAATGACAGACAGGCACCTCCACCCAGATACTTAGTTGCTCTTGGGAGAAACCTGGTCCTTTACACCACCCTCTCCTTTACTCCTATATCAAACCCATCACTAAGTCCTACCTACAATACACAGCTACATCAGTTCACCTCTTTCCATCTCCACAACACCATTTGAATCCTAGTACCACCATCTTTCATCCTAATACTGGAAACAGCACTCCCTTGAGCTTTCCCTCCCCGATTTCTATACAGCGGCCAGATTGATCTTTCTGAAATGGAAAAGGCTGAGAGTGTCTCACACTTGCTTAAAACCCTGTAAAAAAACTGGGAAAAAAACAGACAATCTCTAGATAGCCCCCTGTTGTTGTAAAGTACCGTCGAGTCAGTTCTGACTCATAACAACCCTATGTAACACAGAACGAAACACTGCCCAGTCCTGCGCCATCCTTACAATTGTTGTTACACTTGAGCTCACTGTTGCAGCCACTGTGTCAATCCATCTTGTTGAGGGCCTTCCTCTTTTCCCCCGACTCTGTACTTTACCAAGCATGATGTCCTCCAGCAACTGATCCCTCCTGACAACATGTCCAAAGTCCATAAGACGCTGTCTCGCCATCCTTGCTAGAAGCAAGGAACATTCTGGTTGTACTTCTTCTAAGACAGATTTCTTCATTCTTTTGGCAGTCCCTGGTATATTCAATGTTCTTCGCCAGCACCATAATTCAAAGTCATCAAATCTTCTTCAGTCCTCCTTATTCACTGTCCAGCTTTCACATGCATACGAAGTGATTGAAAACACCACGGCTAGGGTCAGGCGCACCTTAGTCTTCAAGGTGACACCTTTGCTTTTCAACACTTTGAAGAAGTCCTTTGCAACAGACTTGCCCAATGAAATGTGTCTTTTGATTTCTTGACTGCTGCTTCCATGGCTGTTGATTGTGGATCCAAGTAAAATGAAATCCTCCACAACTTCAATCTTTTCTCCCTTTATCATGATGTTGCTCATTGGTCTAGTTGTGAGGATTTTTGTTTTCTTCATGTTGAGGTGTAATCCATACTGAAGGCTGTGGTCTTGGATCTTCATTAGTAAGTGCTTCAAGTCCTCTTCACTTTCAGCAGGCGAGGTTGTGTCATCTGCATAACGCAGGTTGTTAATGAGTCTTCCTCCAATCCTGATGCCCTGTTCTTCTTCATGTAGTCCAGCTTCTCGGATTATTTGCTCAGCATACAGGTTGAATAGGTATGTTGAAAGAATACAACCCTGACGCACACCTTTCTTGACTTTAAACCAATCAGTATCCCCTTGTTCTGTCCAAACAACTGCCTCTTGATTTATGTAAAGGTTCCTCATGAGCACAAGTAAGTGTTCGGGAATTCCCATTCTTCGCGGTGTTATCCATAGTTTGTTATGATCCACACAGTTGAATGCTGTTTCATAATCAATAAAACACAGGTAAACATCCTTCTAGCGGAAATTAGGCACAAGCTTCCAAGAGTCCTCTCCAAATGGAGTCACACGGGACGCACGTAATTCTCCCAGCAACAAGTTGTAACAATACGTATGAAATGTTGTCTACCAGGGAAGCTCATTAGAGATTCAATGCCCTAAGTTTTTACTAGGGGGGCTGGTCACATAGGCACCTTCTCCCTAGCACACACCAAGATTCCAGACTCTAGAGGGAAAGCAGGTGTTCAGCACAAACACATTGTTTATACAGACTGTTTAGGTGTAGTGAACCACTTCTATCAATTAGGGTGGTGAGAACCCTACCCCAAGTCCAAGTGCTCAGACACCAACCTGGTAAGCAGGGCCTTTCAAAGGACATGAATCAGGCCTGCTATAACTCGTTTTTTGCACAGATACATACTGAAGTACTTTGGATAATATGACAGTATGTTTGATCTGCTTTTTGGGAGGAAAATAAATTATAAAATAATAATATGAGAGGGCAGAAGTGGGTAAGGGTATGGCACAAGATTGGCTGTGAGTTGATATTGTTGAAGATGGGGAATGGGTACATAGGAACTTACTGTGTTGTTCTTTCTAATTTAGTGAATGTTTGACATTTTTCCCTAATAAAAAGTTTGTTTTTAATTACAAGAGAAAACTCAGAACCAGTGCTTAGGCTGTGAATCAACAGGTCCGTGGCTTGTGGGGCTGATGACCAGAGCCTGTAGAGCCCTTGGGGCTGTCATCAAGCTCTGAGGGAAAATAGGTTGTCACAGGCCATGTGAGAATAAGCTTTGAATCTTGACATGCAGGAGTCAGATAACAAGAGACTGAGAGACAGAGGTAGAAAGGGTAGCCTATTGTGCAAGGCAAACTATACCTTGGAGCCAGAAATTTTAGAGTGATTTGATTATAGCCAGAGATTAAGTGGCTGGAAGATGATCTTAATTAAACCATCTACTGAGTGTTGCAAATCAGATTTATTATACTTTGAGTCATTAATCGCTGAGCTATAAAATGAATATCTAGCCACTCTTTCTCCAGCATATTAACAAAAATGGAGCATTTTTTTTCCATTTCAAAAATGTGTTCTTTAACACTGTTACATGCCACTCACAATAATATTACACTCTGAAAGACAGTAGCCTCAGAGTGACTAAAACCTTGACAGCAAGTTTCAAACACTGGAGATACTGAGTACTGAGTCACTGCTATTTTGGTTAACTCAGGTGGGGTAACCTGGTGGCGCAACTGGTTAAACGCCCAGCTGTTAACCAAAAGGCTGGTGGTTCAAATCCACACAGCAGCTCTACAGAAGAAAGAACTGGCCATCTGCTTCAGAAAAGATTACAGCCAAGAAAACCCTACGGGGCAGCTCTGCTCTGTCACATGGGATCGCAATGAGTCCATTGATTCAGCAGCACTTAACAAGAGCAGGGTGAAATGGAGGCAAAAGTATATTCTTTCCTCCAAAACTACAAATAATCAGTAATCAGTAACAAATTATTTGAAATGCAAATATAATGAAACCATGTTTTAGGTTTTATTATACAAAGGTGAAAAAAAAACAACTAAAACCCCAAGGGTGAACTACGAGCATAACAAGCTTGACTGCTGGCCACTTGCTCTAACACCTCTGCAATATGACAGATCAGCCTGTAATAGAAAAGAAAGATACAGAGAAAACCAGCCCAAATCAGCAATACGAGCCCTTACATCTTCCCTCTATTATGTGAAAAAAAACATGTTCATCACTGAACAATGCCTTCCTTGGTCTCCAAACAAAAAGCATTAATGGGTCACCATCAATAAAGCATCCCCTATTAGTGGAAACAGCTTTTTACTAATTCATCCATACTCTGTCATCCATTTTTCAGCATAAGATGAAATCTCTCACTGGGGACCAGAACAAAGCCTACAGATATACAAGGGACCAAGAGTCTCTTTGGCTCTGTCCTAAAACCCACAAATCTTTCCTGCCAGAGAGAATGAAAAAGCATATCAACTCTGTAAACCATATCATCATGATTTGAGATAGGTTACAAATATACTGTACAGTATTTAGTCACAGGTTTCCTTCAAGATAACATTCTAATTAAATGAACCTAACCAAAAAAACCCAAACACATTGCCAACTCACAGCAACCCCACAGGACAGAGTAGAACTGCCCCACAGTGTTTCCAAGGAGCAGCTGGTGGGTTCGAACTGCCGACCTCTGGGTTAGGAGCCAAGCTCTTGAGCACTGCACCACCAAGGCCCCACTTAAATAAAAAGGTAGCATCAATTCTTGTTACCTGTTACCTGGGTGCTAGTGCCAAGTTCCCCAGCAAGTACTCATGTTTCTGCTAAATTTATCTACCTGAGCACTTTAATACCTAGGAAACCAACTACTGCACAGACTTTATAATAAATGTTAAAAGTTGACAATACCATTATTTCTCGACAATGTCCAAATGGTAAATGAGTTTTCCTTATGCTACTTACGAAACTCAATGTTAGCCAATAATCAGTCATTTTTGAGATGTATACAAAAAAAGACTTAAGCCTAAAGTACCAAAAAAATTGCAAGTTTATAAAAAATTAACTTTACAAAGTACCTAAAATTTAACTATTTGAACCTAAGAACAAAAAGCACAAATGGGCTCTGACTGGTCAGGAAAGAAGAAATAAAGCCCTTGCATGCACTAAAGCTTCACCTGGAGGAGAAAACCTCAACTTCTCATTCAGACTCTAGTCTTATTTTACAATGTTCACATCTGTTGTTTGTTTTCCAAGTTTATCTCAGTCTAAAGACAGAAAAGTACTGTGGTTCTAAGTAACTTAAACTAACACGAGCTAACTTAGCAAGGAGGATTTTTAAGATATGGCGTTCTTCAAGGAGCCCAAGAGCAGGAACAGGGTTTCAGGAATGACTGGAAGCAGAGCTTGAGAAGCTAATCAAACCCTCTCTATTTCTAATCTCTGCTCCTTTCTGCATGTCTGCATCCTCTGCTTTCTGGGCCACATGGCCGGTAAAAGATGCCCACCGCACAGCTCCTGAACTTCATGTTTACAGGTCTAACCACAGTGAGGCAGCTTCCCTCCTCCCTGGTAAAGTCCCAGGAAACGGACACTGAACGGCCCCATTTAGAACATATTGCCACCCCTGGTTCATTACAATCTAGGACAAGACTCCAAAGAGCATCTACTGCAAAAGGGGAGAAACTGTGAAAAGTACAGGGTACTAGAGAGCAGCCATAATGGAGGTAGGCCTCCAAAAAGGTTGACATGAGGTAATTAAGTATATGTCCAAATATCCCATAACACCTTAGTAGACACTGAGGGCTTCACTATTAAACACATTTATAATGAAGACATATCACTCAGAAAAGTTTAAAGTATATTCAATATAGTCTTTAGAAAAGAGAGATGATAATACTTATACTAATGGGATCCTCTACAAAGGACACTTGTACATTGCTGGTCGGAGTTTTAGTTGGTACATTCTTGCTGGATGCAATTTAGCATTATATACAAAGAACCTTACAAATACTCAGTAACTCTATCTTTAGAATCAAGTCTATGGAAAACACCCAAAACACATATGAAAATGCATCTTACAGATATTCATAACAGCATTATTTGTAATACTAAAATTGTGGAAATAACGCCTAGCAAAAGTGTAATGGTTAAACAAACTATGTCCAGTCTATGTAATGATCTGAAAGTTACACAATTTGAAATGAATAGAAGCAGGGCCAAGATGGCTGAGCAGTCAGACGCTTCCGGTAATGCCTCTTATAACAAAGACCAAAAAAAAACAAGTGAAACCATTATAGATATGACAAGCTAGGACCCCTGAACATCAAAGGCAAACTTAGGAAATGGACTAAGTGGCAGGGGGAGGGAAAGATGGTTCAGAAGCGGCAAGGACTTGCCGGACCTGACTCAGCAGAAACCAGTGCCCCTCAGGTACGATCCCCTGGAGCAACCGTGGCAGGGCTAGCAGTACCATTTGGAACGCAGTTTCCTGTGGGAGAGACGGCAAACCACGCAGTCTACTCACACCTCCAGAAACAGAGAACAGTGCTCACGGCAAAAGCTAAATACTTGCATTTACTGTACCGCGCCCCCGGCCCCCAACCTGGCTTCAGGGGTTGTCAATTTCCCTGGGCCTGAGATACGTCCCAGTATGTGCCCTGACCCATTCTCCTGGCCTTGTAGAAGGAATATATTAACAATTGAGGGAAAAAATAATCTGCTAGCTCAACTAAGCTGGGGAGCTCAGGACAGAAGTGGCTCCTGTCCAAGCACAAACGGTCTACAGACATTGAATACCTTTCACCCCTTCATGGACCGTGTGAGCCCATTTCAGGAGATTAGGCCCTTGTTCCTGCAACAGTATATGTGCTTGAAATCTAACGTTGACTTTCAGCTGTACAGTGGAAAAGTGGGTTTTGATGTTTGACACCATTTTGCCTATTAAACAGGGTCCTCACCTATCTACATCAGGGGCCTGGGGACTGGTGGCTCCACCCATGCAACCTAGCCACCCCCAAAAGGGGTCCAAGGATAAGTGGTGCCTCCCAGTCCTTATAAACAAAAGCACTGGGTACCCATGGCCCACCTGCAAAACCCACCCACCTGTGCGCTCTGGGGAACAGGGACACGCTTTCCTCACAGGCACTCGGGGGACAGTTGTCAGCCCCCTGCCTTGCTCACAGAGAGTAACCCCCTGCTGCAACCAGATACCTGTACCTACACCAATCACCCCTGCCCCTCTAAGACTATAGGACAGAGCCTGTGGCACACTCTTGATAACCAACAACATGGACATCTGAGCTGAATCTATATAAGAAAATTGAATGGATTCCTAGGCTCATATACCTGGTGACAACTCTAGCCATTTGGTGACAGGAAGTTAGAGCTTCAAAAGGTGCAAATAATAAAGCTAGCACACGCAAGCACCCTATTTGGACCTATCAAAACAAAACAAAGCAAGAAGCTACAATATAGTAAGCAAATATAAAATAAATTAATACAATAACTTATACATGGCTCAGAGACAACAATCAATATCAAATCACATAAAGAAGCAGACCACAATCACTTCAACAAGCACTCAAAACAAAGAATCAAGGAATCTTCCAGATGAAGATATATTCCTGGAATTACCAGATGTAGAATACAAAAGATTAATATACAGAACTCCTCAGGAGATGAGGCAAAATGCAGAACAATCCAAGGAACACAAAGATAAAGCAGTTGAAGAAATTAAAAAGGTCATTCAAAAACATTCTGAAAAATTTAAAAGGCTGCAAGGGAATCCATAGACAGACAGCAATCAGAAATTCAGAAGATTAACAATAAAATTACAGAATTGGACAACTCAATAGAAAGTCAGTGGAGCAGATTTGAGGAAACGGAAGGCAGAATTAGTGAGACTGAAGATAAAACACCACTGATATATTCAAAGAAAAATCAGGACAAAAAAAATTTTTTAAATGAAGAAACCCTAAGAATCATATGTGGCTCTACCAAGGGAAATAACCCATGAGCTATTGGAGCACCAGAACAGGGAGGGATAACATAAAATACAAAGAGAATTACTGAAGATTTCTTGGCAAGAAAACTTCCCTGATATCATGAAAGATGCCAAGATATCTATCCAACATGCTCATCAAACCCCACATAAAGAAGAACTCAAAAGAAAGTCACAAAGACATATTACAATCACACTTGGCAAAACCAAAGATAAAGAGAGAATTTTAAGAGTGGCTAGGGATAAAAGAAAAGCCACCTACAAAGGAGAGTCAATAAGAATAAGCTCGGACTACTTGGCAGAAACCATGCAGGCAAGAAGGCAATGGGATGATTTATTTAAAAACTTCAAGGAAAAAAAAATTGCCAGCCAAGAATCATATATCCAGCAAAACTGTCTCTCAAATATGAAGGACATTTCCAGATAAACACAAGTTTAGAGAATTTATAAAAACCAAATCAAAACTACAAGAAATACTAAAGGGAGTTCTCTGGTTACAAAATCAATAATATCAGATATCGACTCAAGGCTAGAATGCAGGACAGAGCAATCCGGTATCAGCCCAGAGAGGGAAATTAAAAAAAAAAAACAATCAAGATTTAAAAAATGCTCAAAACAGGGAAATGGCGATGTCATTATGTAAAAGATGACAACATTAAAACCATCAAATGAGACTAAAAATGTAGTCATAAATCTAGGCGATATAAAGAAATGAAAGTTTGGTTTAAACTTAAAAAAATAGGGGTAAATACTAAGGTAACCACAAGGAGGCTAACAATCCTACACATCAAAATAAAATACAGGGAAAACATACAGACTCAGCAAAAACAAATCAACAACAGCTAATGAGAGGAAAGACAATATGTAAACTAGTCAGCACACAATATTAAGTGGAAAAAAGAAACTCTGAACAACACAAAAAAAGACAACGAAATGACAGCACTAAAAAAAAATACATATCCATAATTACACTGAATGTAAATGGACTAAATGCACCAATAAAGAGAAAGAGAGCGGCAGAAGGGATAAAAAACATGATCCACCTATATTCTGCCTACAAGAGATGTATCTTAGACCTAAAGACACAAACTAAAACTCAAAGGATAGAAAAAATATACCAAGCAAACAACAATCAAAAAAAAACAGGAGTGGCAATATCAATTTCTAACAAAATAGACTTTAAGGTTAAATCCACCATAAAGGGTAAGGAAGGACACTACATAATGATTAAAGGAACAATATACCAGGAGGCTATAACCATACTGAATATTTACATACCCAGTGACAGGGCTTCAACATACTTTAAAAAAAAACTCCAACAGCATTGAAAAATGAGATAGACAGCTCCACAGTAATAGTAGGAGATTTCAACACACCACTTTCGGTGAAGGACAGAACATCCAGAAAAAAGTTCAACAAAAACAGAGCAGATCTAAATGCCACAATCAATCAATTTGACCTCACAGACAAATACAGAACACTTCACCCAACAGCAGCCAAGCATACTTTCTTTCCCTACGTACATGGAACAAACTCTAGAATAGACCACATATTAGGTCATAAAGAAAGCCTTAACAGAATCCGAAATATTACAAAGCATCCTATCCAACCATAATGCCATAAAAGTAGAAATCAATAACAGAAAAAGCAGGGAAAAGAAATCAAACATTTGGAAACCAAAGAACATCCTGCTCGCAAATGACTGGGTTATAGAAGAAATTAAGAATGGAATTAAAAAAACTGTAGAATCCAATAAAAATGAAAACACTTCCTATCAGAACCTTTGGGACACAACGAAAGCAGTGCTCGGAGGTCAATTTACAGCAATAAATGCACACATCCAAAAAGAAGAAAGGACCAAAATCAAAGAATTATCCCTACAACTTGAATAAAAAGACAGCAAAACCGGAAACCCTCAGGCACCAGAAGAAAGCAAATACAAAAAATTAGAGCACAATTAAATGAAACAGAGAACGGAAAAACAACTGAAAGAGTTAACAAGGCCAAAAAGCTGATTCTCTGAAAAAATTAACAAAATTGATAAACCACTGGCCAAACTGACAAAAGAAAAACAGGAAACAAATAACCCAAATAAGAAATAAGATGAGCAATGTTACAACACACTCAACTGAAATTAAAAGAATCATATCAGATTGCTACAAAAAATTGTACACCAACAAATTTGAAAACCTAGAAGAAATGGATAAATTTCTAGAAACACACTATCTACCTAAACTAACACAAACAGAGGTAGAAAAACTAAATAAACCCATAACAAAAGAGGTGGAAAAGGTAATCAAAAAACTCCCAACAAATAAAAGCCCTGGCCTGGAGTTCTACAAAGCTTTCAGAGAAGAGTTAACACCACTACTACTAAAGGTATTTCAGAGCACAGAAAAGGACGGAATGCTGCCAAACTCAATTCTATGAAGCCAGCATATCCCTGATAACAAAACCACATAAAGACACCACCAAAAAAAAAAAAAAAATTACAGACCTATATCCCTCATAAACTTAGATGCAAAAATCCTCAATAAAATTCTAGCCAATAGAATTCAACAACATATCAAAAAAATAATTCACCATGACCAAGTGGGATTCATACCAGGTATGCAGGGATGGTTCAACATTAGAAAAACAATCAATGTAATCCATCACATAAGTAAAACAAAAGAACCACATGATTTTATCAATTGATACAGAAAAGGCTTTTGAAAAAGTCCAACACCCATTCATGATAAAAACTCTCAGCAAAATAAGAATAGAAGGAAAATTCCTCCACATAATAAAGGGCATTTCTGCAAAGCCAACAGCCAACATCATCCTAAAGGGAGACAGTTTGAAAGCACCCCCCTTGAAAACGGGAACCAGACAAGGATGTCCCAATCACAACTCTTATTCAACATTCTGCTGGAGGTCCTAGCCACAGCAATTAGGCTAGATAAAGAAATAAAGGGTATCAAAATCGGGAAGGAAAAAGTAAAAGTATCTCTTTTGCAAATGACATGATCTCATACACAGAAAACCCTAAGAAACCCTCAAAAAAACTATTGAAACTAATAGAAGAGTTCAGGCGAGTGTCAGGATACAAGATAAACACAAAACTCAGCTGGATTCCTCTACACAAAGAGAACATCGAAGAGGAAATCACCAGATCAATACTATTTACAGGAGCTCCCAAGAAGATAAAATACTTAGGAATAAATCTTACCAGAGACGTAAAAGACCTATACAAAGAAAACTACAAGACACTACTGCAAGAAACCAAAAGAGACCTACATAAGTGGAGAAATATACCTTGCTCATGGATAGGAAGACTCAAAATTGTAAAACTGTCTGTTCCGCAGAAAGCAATCCACAGATACAATGGAATTCTGATCCAAATTCCAATGACATTTTCTAATGAGATAGAGGAACAAATCACCAACTTCCTACGGAAGGGAAAGAGGTCCCGGATAAGTAAAGCATTACTGAAAAAAGAAGAACAAAGTGGGAGGCCTCACACTACCAGATTTTAGAACTTATTGTACTGCCACAGTAATCAAAAGAGCCTGGTACTGGTACAACAACAGATACATAGAACAGTGGAACAGAATTGAGAATCCCGACATAAATCCATGCACAAATGAGCAGCTCATATTTGACAAGGGCCCAAAGTCCACTAAATGGGGAAAAGACAGTCTCTTTAACAAGTGGTGCTGGCATAACTGGACATCCATCTGCAAAAAAAATGGAACAAGACCCATACCTCACATTATGCACAAAAACTAACTCAAAAAGGTTCAAAGACCTAAATATAAAATCTAAAACAATAAAGGTCATGGAAGAAAAAATAGGGGCATTCTTAGGAGCCCTAATACATGGCATAAACTGTATACAAAATATTACTAGCAATGCACAAACACCAGAAGAGAAACGATGTAACTGAGAGCTCCTAAAAAAGCAAACACCTATGCTTATCCAAAGACTTCACCAAAAGAGTAAAAAGATTACCTACAGACTGGGAGAAAGTTTTTAGCTATGACATTTCCGATCAGTGTCTGATTTTAAAATCTACATGACACTGCAAAAACTCAACTACAGAAAGACAAATAACCCAATTAAAAAATGGGCAAAGGATATTAACAGGCACTTCACTGAAGAAGACATTCAGACAGCTATCAGATACATGACAGAACGCCCATGATCATTAGCCATTACAGAAATGCAAATCAAATCTGCAATAAGATACCATCTCACTCCAACAAGGCTGGCATTAATACAAAAAAACACAAAATAATAAATGTTGGAGACATTGTGGAGAGACTGGAACACTTATACACTGCTGGTGGGAATGTAAAATGGTACAACCACTTTGGAAATCGATTTGGTGCTTCCTTAAAAATCTAGAAAGAGAACTAACATTCAATCCAGCAAGCCCGCTCCTTGGAATATGTTGTTGTAGTTAGGTGCCGTCAAGTTGGTTCCGACTCATAGTGACCCCATGCACAACAGAATGAAACACTGTCCGGTCCTGCACCATCCTTGCAATTGTTATGCTTGAGCTCATTGTTGCAGCCACTGTGTCAATCCACCTCGTTGAGGGTCTTCCTCTTTTCCGCTGATCCTGTACTCTGCCAAGCATCATGTCCTTCTCCAGGGACTGATCCCTCCTGACAACATGTCCAAAGTATGTAAGACACAGTCTCGCCATCCTTGCTTCTAAGGAGCATTCTGGTTGTACTTCTTCCAAGACAGATTTATTCGTTCTTCTGGCAGTCCGTGGTATATTCAATATTCTTCGGCAACACCACAATTCAAAGGCGTCAACTCTTCTTCGGTCTTCCTTATTCATTGTCCAGCTTTCACATGCATATGATGCAATTGAAAATACCATGGCTTGGGTCAGGTGTACCTTAGTCTTCAAGGTGACATCTTTGGTCTTCGACACTTTAAAGAGGTCCTTTGCAGGAGATTTACCCAATGCAATGCGTCTTTTGATTTCTTGACTGCTGCTTCCATGGCTGTTGATTGTGGATCCAAGTAAAACGAAATCCTCCACAACTTCAATCTTTCCTCCATTTATCATGATGTTGCTCCCTGGTCCAGCTGTGAGGATTTTTGTTTTCTTTATGTTGAGGTGCAATCCATACTGAAGACTGTGGTCTTGGATCTTCATTAGTTAAGTGCCTCAAGTCCTCTTCACTTTCAGCAAGCAAGGTTGTGTCATCTGCATAATGCAGGTTGTTAACGAGTCTTCCTCCAATCCTCATGCCCCATTCTTCTTCATATAGTCCAGCTTCTCGGATTATTTGTTCAGCATAAAGATTAAATAGGTATGGTGAAAGAATACAACCCTGACGCACACCTTTCCTGACTTTAAACACATCAGTATCTCCTGTTCCGTTCCCCCACATGCCTGCCAGTTTGTCACACTGTGGGGGCTTGTGTGTTGCTGTGATGCCGGAAGCTATGCCACCGGTATTCAGATACCGGCAGGGTCAACCATGGAGGACAGGTTTCAGCTGAGCTTCCAGGCTAAGACAGACTAGGAAGAAGAACCCGGCAGTCTACTTCTGAAAAGCATTAGTCAGTGAAAACCTTATGAACAGCAGTGCACATTGTCTGATACAGTGCTGGAAGATGAGCCCCCCAGGTTGGAAGGCACTTAAAAGATGACTGGGGAAGAGCTGCCTCCTTCAAAAGCCTAGCGTCTGATAATCCAAACAGATTTTGTAGCTGGTTTCAGGGAAGCTTAGATTAAAAATTACAACTAACCTGGCAAAAAAAAAAAAACACCACAAAGACAATGTACAAACAACCAAAGCAGAAACATAACTACACACCAATATTAGTCCTGTCCGTTCTAATCCCTCCTCTGTTTCATCTACTCTGCTGGCTACCTCTGCAGCATACAGTCCAGTATTATTTGTAAACATGTCATCAGTTTGAGTTACCAGACTGTCTTCCTCTCCCAGCATTAACTCTATTCATCCCACACATATGTTTAACACACATTTGGGTAACTATGCCCAAATTTCCCAGCCTCGAACTGCCTTTTCTTCAATTTTTTTTTTATTAGATTCTTACATTTTCTTTCATTTATTTTACTTACTTTTTCATTGCACCTTTATTATTATACTCCCCAACATTTAGTTCCTGAGCAAATGTAAGATCCTAAGCATTTTTTCAACAACACAATGAAATCCATATCTTTTTATCTGCCAAAAAACTACAAACCATACGTTGTATATTAATTTTCTCTCATTCTCTTTTCACCTACTATTAAAATTAGAAGATTATACCCATCTCTAGTTTTCTCCAAGGCAGTATTCCCAAAGGTTAGTCACAAGATGGATGCTTCTATTGATTACAAAAACATTGGATTGGAAAACCAGATGATCACATATGAGCAAGGATCTTCCTGCTTGTCTCTCCTCCTGATTTTCCCTAACTCAGGCTATTTCTGTCCAATATCCCACTTTCTATAACTGTTTAGAACTCCAAATAGTTATTTAAAAATGGAACTCTATGACAGAAAGATCAGCTGATAGACAGTAAGATTAGCTGAAGAAAACAGTGATGGAAACATCCACAGCCTCTCCCTCCCTTCAATAACCCATCAGGCAACATGACCTAGTATTTGCCACCCTACTGGTACACACAAATGTTGGCTTCCTAGGCCAACTATATTTAAACCAAAATACCACAGCTGTAAATAAAACAACAAAAAGAGACCATTTTTAGATTCTGGCAAGCCAAAGCTCATTTACCCACTCTCTGGAAAACTATGTCACTGAAGGCAAACAGAGAGCTTCAAGAGGAAATAAAAAAGAATCAGTACATGTCTTGAATGATTCATTTTGAAATCAAAACAATCAGAAGAGGAGAGTAGATGCATCAATAGCTTAAAAGGGTCTTAAGCGAACAATCTCTGCCATTCTCCTTCTATAGTCTCTTGGGGTAAAAAAAAAAAAAAAAGCAGAAAAAAACTCTAAGGTCTTTCATGAGACTGCTATTTCATTAATTATTTGAGGTAGTTTTTGTTTCATTGGAATTAATTAAACCGTTCTGCTTTAAGCTCAAGCTGCATCTGGCGTCACTGTGCAACAGCAGTGAAGAATGAAAACCAAATGACAACTGGCTACTTGAAGAATTAAGCTGAATGAAGCAAAAAGCATTCACAGAAGCAGTATCAGTGCTCTGGCTAAGACTGCACTGGTGTACATACAGGCTACATTCTAAATAAACCCGTTAATCTACGCAATTTCAGACTTATAAAACCTTAACTGCCACCCAATTGAAGCAATTTTCAAGCTGGAATCATGTAAAGTGGCACTACTCCAATATATGTTTTTAAATAATTAATTTAACCTCCACGCATTCTGAACTTAGTATATTTCATCCTAGTCTATGATAGTTACCTTACTTAGAAAATCCTGAAAAATAATCAATAGCTAAGCAAGCCAAATAAGCATACAGGTAATGTTTAACCTTAAAAACAAAATTATTTTAAGAATCTAAGTCTAATGTAAAGATTACAGTTGAGTCTTACAGATTTGTTAAATCAGTGCTGAATTTCTTTTAAAGGTCCCCAACGCTTAGGTTTTTCATGAACTCAGATGAGACATGTCCATTCCCAATCTAGCCAGTTAAATTGTACTCCACAGGTGTTGTCCGTGTCTTTGTTAACACACCATAACAGAGGCTCCAGCTCTAAAAGACAAACTGGACCTCCAAGACTCCAGTGGGGAGTGACTGAGGAGGCAACTTCCATGTGGTCCAAGGACTGTTCTAACTTTCCTGAGACTAAGGCATGACTCCTGACACAGACTCAGGAACTGGAATCTCAGGAGGTGCCTCCTCTGCCCTATGGGAAGTAAACATCTTCTCAAAAACCAGGCTCTTAAGACCCCTGGCCAGTTTCCCAGACACATTTCAGCTGGAAATTTATTTAAAAAAAAAATTTTATTACAGTATTTACAAACCTGGGGGGTTATTTGAAAGACTCCTTTTCAGAACTTTAAAGAGCTTCTAAGTCATACGTCTCAGAGATTATTTCCCACGTTACTACTCTTGTTTCAGTAGGTGTTTTTTCCTGAATGACTGTCTGTGCTATATTTCTTCTGTCTTTAGCTTAACCTTTTCATTTCTAAAGCCAACAGCTTCTGAGCAACCAGATAGAACTTCAGGCTATCCCATCATTAAATATGGATGCAGGGGTTTGACAAATCCTGAGTGGCTTTTATTAGTCAGGGATAGTCTGCTTGGCTAACAAGAGAAGACAAGTATATAATACAAGTCATGGTACATACAGCTCCCAAAATACTGATAGAGGAGGAAGGGGTTCTTTTTCCTCTCAAATTGGAGTTAACCTACAGTTTGATTTTGGCCTACCCTGTGGATGAATCATCTTGACTGATCTATCTCTTAGTCTGGAGAATTTCCTTCCAGTAGGCTGTTGTGGTTGGCACATTCACAGACTCCAAATATGTAATTATATTTAAGAATTTTAAGATTTATTTCTAAGTGCTTTGATATTTCTGCATTTTTCAGTCCTTCTAAGCTCTAGATTAATCTTCTTAACATTAACATCATCACCAAGTTTTTATAGCAATATTGTCATTGTAGAAAAAAATGGGTGTTTTCTAATTACAGTCAAATTCATTAACAACTACAATTGATTTCTTCTTAAAGCAGCACACATAGGCTTTTAGATCTCCTCTGCTTAAATGCAAACTGTCAAAAAACTGGAAGTCCTTTTCATAGGGGCCTGGTTGAGTAATGAATGAGTAATTCATACAGCATAATACTTGCAAGCCATTAAAAATCATATTGTAGAAGAATATGTATTGATATGGGCAAATGTTCACAATAAAATACTTAGAAAAAAGACTCTGGCTACAAAACAGTGTGCACAAAATAAACTATTTTGCTAAAGAAAACATACACATACATAAAAGACACTAGAAGGGCAGCCATCAAAATTTTAAGAGTTTCTGAGGATAATGAGTTTACATGTATATTTTATCTTTTGCACTTCTGAATTTTCCAAGTTTCTGCACTGTACATTTACTATTTTCTAGGTTTTTTTTTTAAGCTTTTTGTTAAAAAAAAAAAAAAAAGCTTTCAAATAATTTTGCAAGTCATTTCCTATACTATTTCACACCTATTATTAGTGAAGGTAATGGAGCATCTTTCATGACAGAAGACTCTGAACTATGTTTTAATATAAGGGAGGTGCTTTTCCAGTTGCCTTTAAAAATAGCAAGAACATTTACTGGGTCACCAACATGTACCAGGTCTTCTCACACATCCTCTTAAAAGTGAAACATTAAGGACAGTCAGAGAAATTAAAGAATTGTAGCCTGACAATATGTCTATGGTAATATCTAAAAAGATACTGCCACCACTCAAAAAATAATCCAATTCAACTAACTTTTACTGAGCACTTACTAGGTGGGGGATCCTGGCAACAGAAAAAAGTATGGAGAACAGACTCAAGCAAAACTCAATCACAGGGTCAAGGGGCCTAAGGTTGGTTCAGTGTATCTCAGAGTGGGGTTCCACACATCAACTGTATCAGATCTCTTGAGGGTATTTGTTCAAAATGCAGATTCCTGGGACCCCAAACATATTGGCTCAGTCTCTGGAGGCGAGCCCCAGGAATTTACATTTTTAAAAGCACTTCAGATGTTTGAGAAACCCCAGTGTTGTGAAATATCAAGCCAAGAGAGTAGGGTTGGAAAAAGATCATGAGAGTCTTCAGTACCAAAGAATGAATTTATTCTATATTAGTTAATAAGGGGGAGGAAGAACAGCTGGGTACCAGTCATGGGTTTTGGCTGGGTCAGTACTGCTCATCTCAACACAGGCTGAAAAGGAGAACCACCAGAGGCACCAAAGAACTGAAGAAAGAAATCTATTATGATGTGTTAAAATTGACTGAGAAAATAAAGTTGTTCTTTTCCTCGTGCCAAAAAAAGGGTGGAGGAGGAGGGTCATGAAGAGTCATTAATGAATAAAGAAGATGATTTGAGTGCTGAAATATTAAACCCAAAAGATGTGGCTATGGTGAGGAAGATTTGGAGAAAACTTTTTTAATCATACTTTAATTTCCAATTAATTATTTCATTCATTCAATCAATCACTGACTTGGTACTTACCATGTACCAAACACTGATCTAGATGATGGGTAAAAAAAATCAATGAATTACACACTTGAAACGGGTGAGCTGTACGGTATGTGAGTTACACCTCATTAAGATTGCTAGTAAAAAAGAGAGAGGGAGAGGGATTTCCCTTGTCCTCTAGGGGCTCAAAGCAGCACTGCGAAGACAAACAACAACACTGCAGGGTGGTGTCAGAACAGGTAAACTGGGGTGTGCTATATGAAGATACAGAATGAGCATCACGGCCAGACAGGGGTCTGGAAGAACTAATTCATGAAAGAGGAGCAGGGCAAGTTGGGTAAGGAGAATATTGGAAAGCAAGAAGAAGGCAAGTCCAGCAATCTCTTGACTTAAAAGCGAAGAACAGAACGCCAGGAAGGAAAGAGTGAGAGATGAAGCAGGTCCAGGGTAAAGGCAGGACGTGAAGAGCCTTGTACATGACAGTACATGACTCAAAGTGTGGTCCTCAAACCAACAACATCTGCATCACCAGGAATGCAGAGAAATGCAGTCTTGGGCCCCACCCCTACTGAGTCAAAAATCTTCATTTTAATAAGATGCCTAGATGACTGAGATGCACACTAAAGTTTGAGAGGCACTACACTCACACATTTATTCTTAGGACAAAATCCTATAGGGTATCACTGAAGAATTTCAAGCCAGAGAGTGGCGTGACCAGATACATGCATTACAAAGATGACTCTGATAGCAGAAAGAAAAACAGATTTTCGGAGCTAAGACCAAAGATTGCTTAGGAAGCGGTTTCAGGACCCACACAAGAAATAATAAGGTCCTGAAGTAGAGTAGAGTAGGGGCGGTACGAGGAAATAATTAGTTGCAGTGCAGGGGTAAAGGGTAGATAAATCAGCACAATTTCCAACTTTTTGGTTTGAATTAACAGACAAATGTTGATGTCATTGATCAGACAGGAAATACAAATAATGACAATTACTACAGCTGTTGTTGTTGTTAGCTGCCTTTTAGTCTAATTCCAACTTATGGCAACCCCATGTGTTACAGAGTAGAACTGCTCTATTGGGTTTTCTTGCATTTAATTATGTGCCAGACATTATTCTAAATGGTCTGCATGAACTATCTCACTTAATCATAACAACCCTATGAGGTAGTTATTATTTGATAGATGAGGAAATAAGGCACAAAGAAGTAGGGTTGAGTGGTATGAAGAGGTAAGGACGAGATGATAAACTCAATTTTCAATATGCTAGGTTTGAGGTGCTTTTGAAGGTGTCCACAAGGCAGTTGTTTGTAGGGATCTAGGTCACGGAGGAGTTCTGGTGGTACGGTCGTTAAGCACTCGGCTGCTAATCAAAAGGTCCCCAGTTCAGGTCTTAAACGCTAGCAAGCAGCCATCTAAGATGCATCAATTGGTCTCAACCCACCTGGATCAAAGGAGAATGAAGAACACCAAGAACACAAGGTGATTACGAGCCCAAGAGACAGAAAGGGCCACATGAACCAGCGACTACATCAAACCACAGTGGGAGGAAGCCTATGAAGGCTAGCATCTAAGAGTCAGCAGGGCAGTGGGTGAGTTTATGAAGGAAACAATTGGCCAGAAATGAAGGAGAATGATAGCTATACAAGCAACAACAATAATAACTAACACAAGTGCTCACTATGTACCAGTGACTATTCTAAGTGTTTTTATATAGCAAACAATTTCATCATCATTAAAACCGTATGAGGTAGGTCTTAGGGGTAGAGTCCATGTTCTTGACTGTGCCTCTTCTGAGGACACAGGGAGGGTGGAAGCCAACAAAATAGTTTCAACAAAGCCCTCAGAATACTTTCTGGTACAAGGTAAAACAAACAAACAAAAAGTCATACCCACTGCCATGATGACTCATAGTAACCCTATCGGACAGAACAGAACTGCCCCATGGGGTTTCCAAGGAGTGGCTGGTGGATTCAAACTGCTGACCTTTTGGTTAGCAGCCTGAGCTCTTAACCACTGCACCACCAGGGCTCAGGTCTCAGTAAATATTAACCACTATTATGTGATAATTATACCATGCAGTCACGTGTTTGCACAAACCACACTTATAGAAAAAAAACATGACTAAGTAAGGTTCCTATGCCTTCTGTATCTAAGGTTCCATATATCATCCCTCAGCATTTGTGGATGCCACATGATACAAGTCCTCCACGAGGGTAACTGTACTCAGCAATGGCCTGAAGGCCCCACAAACCCTAAAAGGATTTCTGAGCTCTATAAAGATTCAATTCTACAGCACTACCTTTTAGCATAAGGAGCCTGGGTAGCACAAGCGGTTTGTGATTGGCTTCTAACCTAAAGGTTGGCAGTTGGAACTCACCCTGGGCTCCATGGAAGAAAGTCTTAGAGACCTGCTTCCACAAAGATTACGGACAAGAGAACACTATGGAGCAGTTCTACACTGTAACACACGGGGTCGCCATGAGTCAGGCTGACTCGATGGCAGCGGATAACAACTTTCAACACTGGGTGTATTTCACTCCATTTTAATTGTTTTAAAGCAAATAGTTGATGCTGAAGGACTCTCAGGTTCTCAACTGCCCACTGAAAGCAGGGCTCATCCTCTGACCAAAAAAAAAAAAAAAAAACCAAACCCAGTGTGGTTGATTCTGGCTCATAGCAACCCTATAGGACAGAGTAGAACTGCCAGATAGAGTTTCCAAGGAGCACCTGAGTAGATTCGAACTGCCGACCCTTTGGTTAGCAGCTGTAGCACTTAACCACTACACCACCAGGTTTCCCATCCTTTGACCACTCCAGATGAATGGTAGGTTATTCTAATTAGGTGTCAACTATGAAATGATAACATTATAATTTTGCGGTTAAAGCTGTATTTATACTCTTGAACTACAAGCTTCATTTTTTTTTTCTTTTTAAAACTTTTCTTATCCAACTACTCCATCTGACCCTGATCTCACAAGATCAAGGGGAAACAGAATGAATAACAGAAATGATGATGACAGTTGTAACAAAAACAGTTAAGATTTTCAAAACGTTAAAATTTTGAGATAAATTTATATCTTTCTACTCTAAGAAGATTTCTCAAAAGTACTGAATGGCAGAATGCAGCTCGCAGCAGTCGGACATCTGGTCACCCTAGTCTATTTTTAAAATAGAAAAATATTAATACCCTATCCTGCACGTACAAATACCAACCCTTGCCAGGTAGACCTGAAATCTAAAATTTACTAAAACTGACTAATACAAAAAAAGATTTATGTACAAAGACACTCATCACAGTACAGTACTCATAATGGTGAAAAATGTCCAACAATAAATAAATTATGGTATATCCAGATGACAGAATATCATGGAGCCATTAGGAACAGTCTCAATGAATATTTAATGACGTGAAAAAAGTACACAATACATACTAAGTAAAAAAATCATAAAAATTACCCTTATGAATATAGACAAAGACTTAAGGGAAGTAAATCAATAGTTGACAGCAATCACTGGGTAACAATTATTTTTATTTTCTTCCTTTATGTTTCTGCATTTTTCAAACTGTCTACAATGTATTGTTTCTATAAGCATAAAAATTTTTTACCTAAAAGTCAATTTTTTTTTTTAAGTTTTTCTAATTAACTCCGGTTTCTATTTTTAATCACTTCCCACAGGGTTCTCCCCCTAATCCAGGTCTGAAGGTGGGACAGTGGCTCTCGAGCAGAGCTACCTGTCCTCCATGGTGGTATCTGGAGAAATGCTGGTCGTCATAACCAGAAGTAAAAGGGTGCTACTGGATCTAGTGGATAGCGGCCAGAGGTTCTACTAACTATAGTACAATGCACAAGACAGCTCCCCACGAAAAAAAAGAACTATGGAGCCCAAAATGGCAATAGTACAGAGGCTAAGAAACCCTGGTCTAGGATGAAAAACATAATGAGTAAGAACAGGTAGACTGGGTTAAAATATTAACTCCAGTGGGCTTACCTTTCCTTTCTAAAATAAGAAACATGCATTCTGAATTGGTGGAAATTTAATGCAGGTTTTGACCCAAATTCCATATTATTAAGATACACATTTCCTGCTATTATGGAAAACATCTCCAGGAGCTCTGTTCCCAACCTGAGCATGCTGCTTGTCAAACCAGAGGTAAGGTTTTTTTTGGCTTGAGCAAATAGAGACCAATCCAATGCCAAGTTTCTGAAGTACTACAACAAAAATGTTTTAAAGTGAGATCATACCTTTAAAGAAATACCTGCTCATCTTATTTTATGAACACTGGTAAGGTAAACTGAAAAACTAAGTTCTAAAACCTAGTTAGTGTAACTAACACACAATTTTTTAATTGCTTGAAAAACACACACACACAAAAAATGATTTATGCACACTCATGCAAAATTACCTCCTTCTGTGGAGTTATTATTGTGGAATTGTAGCCCCCTAATTAAGACTGAATGAAAAATACTTTTCAAATCCTCAATCTCTGATAATGCTATTAGTAGCATTTATTCCTATGGATTCTCCATGGCTTTCAAAAGTTTTTTGTTTTTTTTTTTAATTTAAATTGATTCACTAGGAGAAAGATATCTGATGTCCTCCTAATCATACAAAACTCTCCCATTCCACTGCTGGATGATCAGGGGAAAAAAAGAACCAAACCTGTTGTCATCAAGTCAATTCTGACTCATACAACCCTACAGGACAGAGCAGAACCGTTGCATAGGATTTCCAAGGAGCGGCTGGTGGATTTGAACTGTCAACTTTTTGTTACCTTTCTTTGTGGTCACCTTGAAATTTACCCTTATCTCCCTAGGTTTGAACCAGTCTTTTGTTACTTGGTATCACCTTGTGTTCCTCTCCATTCATTCCTTCTGTTTATTCCTTTTACTGTTCTGACGTTGTTGTCATTTACAGATTAACCTCTCTGGCTCCCTGTTGTAAATCTTTTAGTTTTGGTATCTGGCTGGTGCAATCTTACATCCTAGATTCAGGCTGTCGTCTGATGTTTGTTCTCAAACTGAAGGACTTCCTTTAATAATTCTTGTTAAGTTTGGATTGGTTTTTACATATTTCGTTAATTTCTGTTTATCTGGAAATTTCCTAATTCCACCATCATATTTGATCTAGAGTTTTGCAGGATATATTATTCTTGGCTGGAAATTTTTGTTCTTTCAAGATTTTATATATATCCTTCTACTGTCTTCTTGCCCACGTGATTTCTGCCGAGTAATCAGAGCTTAGTCTTATTGTTGTGACTTTTGTTTTTCTTGAGCTGCTCTCAGGATTCCTTGTCTTTGGTTTTAGTGAGTATAATTATGATATGCCTTGGTGATTTTCTTTTGGGGTCTATGCTATGTGGGGTTTGTTGAGCTTCTTGGATGGTCAGTTTTTCATTTTTCATGATATTTAGGGAAGTTTTCTGTCAGCAAGTCTTCAATGATCCTCTCTGTGTTTTCTGTTTTCTCCCCGTGTTCTGGAACTCTTATCACTCGCAAATTTTTGCTTTTGACTGTATTTCATGTCATTCTCAGGGTTTCTTCATTTTTCTTCATTCTTTTTTTCTGATTTTTCCTCAAAGTGGTATCCAGGTATTTGTCTTCAATTTCACTGATTCCATCTTACACTGTTTCAAACCTGCTCCTCAGGCCTTCTATGACACTGCCCATTTCTGAAATCTTGATGTTTATCTTTTGGATCTAATTGCTGTTTTTGTATGATTTCCAGTTTTGAATTTATTTTGATATCTTGTTCCTGTATTATTTTCCTGAATTCTTCCATTGTTTTGTCTGTCTTTTCCATGATTTGTCTGTCTTTTCAATGACTGCCTATTTTTTCCTCATTTTTGTTTGCTTTTCCCTCAACTCTTGAACTGCTCTGAATACTGGAAATCTGAATTCCCTATCAGGTAGTTCCAGTGCCTTTTCTTCTCCTGGAAAGTCATCTGATGTTTTATTTTGGATGTCTACTAGAACCATCCTGTCCTATGTTTTATATGTTTTGATAGTGTCTGCTGTCTTCAAGACATTCAGTAGTTATTTTCTCAGTTTATTGATTGTAGATCTGTTTGTTTCATCTTGCTTTTTTGCTTTATTTGGTTATGTCTGAGCAAGCGGGCTATGCATTCTTTGTTGTTTTCTCATATGTGGGCACGATACTTTTCACCTCCTTGTCCAATGGGCAGAGCCAGTTGCTCAGCTATGGTGCAGCAGGGCAGGTTCAGCTGAAGGGAAGGGACTGGGATGGGTTGCTCATGGCACATGCTGGGGCTGACAGGGCGGGACTGGGGGTCAGTGCAGGGCAGGTTCTGGTAGACCATGCCTGTCTGCTCAGTGGTGCAATGTTCAGCACATATACACATAGGAGGAAAGCAGAAGGCTGTGATGTGTGGAGCTAAGTGGTTATGAGAAAGAGCAGAAACAGGAACCAAAAAAAAAGTGCTGAGGGGGCTTGCCATTGGAGTGGTGCAGACCCAGGGAAGCCATGTGCTGGTGGCTTTCTAGCCAGGCAGTGAGACACAGCCCATCATGAAGATACAGATACAGCACACACAGCTAGGTGGGTGGGAAAAAGGAAAGAAAGAGAGACAGAGACAAACAAACTAGATTTAAAAAGAAAAAAAAAGGAGAGAAAAAGGCACACACAGGTAGGTGGTCAGGGGAAAGAAACAGAAGGAATGTAGAGAGAGACAAGAAACCAAAACGAAGAAAAAGATGCCAGGTGACTGGGAAGAAGAAAAGGCAGAGAGGTAGAGAGAACAGAGAGATGAGAAACCAAGAAATGAAGAAAAACAAAAAGGAAAAAAAAAAAAGGAATACCCCCAGGGGATCCCACCAGCGACCAGGGAAGTGACTCCCAGGCCTCAGGGCACAGCCTGTTTAGAAGAGGTAGAAATGGCACACAGCACCAGTTATTCAGAAGACAATAAATGAAGTGGAGAGATGAGAAACTGAAAAATGAAGATAAAAAGGAAAAAAGAAAAAAAAAAAACGTAATGCCCCCAGGGATTCCACTGACACAGCGGCACAGACTGGGGAAGTGTCTCCCAAACCACGTGGTACGGTCCATCTAGAAGGGCAGAGATAGCGCATAGCACCAGTATTCAGAAGACAGGAAAAGAAGGTAAGTAGAAAGAGATGAGAAATCGAGAAATAAAGAAAAACAAAAAAGAAAATTAATAAAGAAAAAAATGGCCCCAGGAGTCCCACCAGCGTGGCAGTGCAGTCCAGGGAAGCAGTTCCCCAGCAAGGTGACACTTCACAGCCTGTCAAGAAGCCGCAGATGGCACACGGAGCCAGGTGTTCAAGAGAAAGGAAAGGAAGGAGGTTAGAGAGGGGAAAGAAGCTAAAAAGTTGAAAAATGCAACAACAGCAACAAAGAAATGACACTGAAGGAGCTGACCAGTGTGGACAGGGCAAATCCAAGTGGCACGGAGCAAATTCAAGTGGCCTGGAGCCAGTGTTTCCCTGGCCTGGCGACCGCAGCCCACTGGGAAGTGGTGGAGGCTGAGCAGGGGGAAGAAGGGTGGGGAGTGGGAAAGCATGTATTACTGGTTTCCAGGTGCTCTGCCTCCTGCCGTGAGCTCCATGAAGTTGCTTTTCCATACTCCCTGTCCGCTGATCTCCAACAGGAGTCCAAGATGGTAAATCCATGCTGTGTTAGCTGATAGGGGACCTCCACTCAGTATCTCTCCTTGCTCTCTGTTCTCTTGTCAGTTTCTTATTCCATTCAGTGCTTGGCTGAGTTCTTCATCTCTTCATTTGACACTTAGGGTTCCAGGACCGACGTTTGTCTCTGTTTTACTTAGTTTTTCAGGTCTTTGCTGTGGAGGGATGGCATGATGCTTCTGTCTAAGCACCATGTTGGCTCCACCTCCTGAAGTGCTGATGTTTTAGTTAGCAGTCATAGCTCTTAGCCACTGTGCCACCAGGGCTCAGAAAAGAGGGTATAAAATTCAATCCCTCTGTCATTTGTAGTGACTCCATTCATAATGGAATTTAACTAAGGATGGTTGTTTTGTCTCTTCAGCACTTTTCCATTTGACAGGGAACAGGCAGAGCCCTGGTGACGCAGCCGCTCCTTGGAAACTCTATGGGGCAGTTCTACTCTGTCCTATATGGTGGCTATGAGTTGGAATAGACTCAATGGGCATGGTTTTTTATTTCGTTTTTGTTTTTCTTTCTTTTAATGTTTACAGAAGGAGACTGCCACCTCTTTCTCCCACAGAACAGCTGGTGGGTTCAAACTGCCGACCTTCAGTTAGCAGCTGAGCACTTAACCACTGCACTACCAGAGCTCCTGTAAAATTCATGATAAAAAAAACCCATTGCCGTCGAGTTGATTCTGAGTGATAGTAACCCTATAGGACAGAGCAGAATTGTCCCATAGGGTTTCCAAAGAGTGGCTGGTGGATTTGAACTACCAGCCTTTTGGTTAGCAGCCAAGCACTTAACCACTGCACCACCAGGGCTCCAAAACCCATCATAAAGAAGCTACATTACCTTCTGAGGTAAGAGGTAAGGTAAGAGGGTCGTTTCTCTCCTCCCACATTCTCCTATACAAAAGTTACGGTGTCACTTCATAGCCTACTCCAAATTCTCTCTACCTTAAAGCTAAATGCACCAGAAAGGTTTTTAACTGCTTATTTGGCAGTAGCACCTCTCCATTAGAATTAGTACCTCTTTGTAGCCACTGGGCAATATACAGAACTTTCACACTTCGAGATAGTTACAAATTTCAAGATGAAAATCATGGGCATTTTGCTTTGCTGGAGCAGTTTAAAAAAGTATTTCTGAGTAGTTTTCAAATTCCCCAGGGTCAGTAAAAAATTCTTGATGAAGTTGAAATTAACTTCAAGTTTCCAGGGTTGGAGCTACTGGCATCATGCACTGTTCCTTCTTTCCCATTCTATATCTAATCTGTCATGGAGACCTGTTTCTCAGATTTGTCCTCTTCTTTCCCATACTATCTAATCCCACCTCAGCCTACCAGCCTTTCACCACTTCACATTTTGTTGCCTGCAATAGTCTTCTAGGTCTTCCTGGCTCCCAGTTCTCCTCTCTATTACTCATCCTGCCCAACATGTCTGATAATGTGTTTGCTTGTCTAATCACTTCTTTATACCCTGCTTTGTTCCTACAAGATTAGTAAACTAATCATCCCAAACGATGCTCACTCTCTCTTTCCCATGTTTAAGAATTCATGCATTCAATGATGCACACTAGTATGTGAAAGATACTGTGCTGAGCTCTGAAGGAGCATCCCTGGGGGCTTACAGTATTGTGGGAATGGTAAGCATACACACAAATAATTATAAGAAGATAGAAATATGCATGGGTCATCAAACAAGAGAAAGAGTGCTAGTGGGAGTCAGAATCTGAACTGTCAGCTGGATGTCAAATGGAATTAGAATTGGTAGGGAAGGAGCAGAACGTGAGAGACAAGGGAGAGAGTGCTGAGGTTCCTCCCCCGCCGCCCCTCCGCCCCAGATGAGGAGAGTAACAATGCTTGAATAGACCTAGGGAGGCCAGGAGAAATATGGTTGGAGGGAGCATGGCAGGAGACTTGAGAATAGTCAATGTGCTTACCAAGTCCAAGTCAAGGCAGGAGGCAAAGATTTCTGCCTGCTTTAAGATATTTGAAGCGCTGTGAAATATGTAATTTTGGCACCAAAACAGTAAAATTTCCAGGACATTAATGGTTAGAAATGACAACAGCATAGGATATCGAAACTGGAATTATCCCAGGAAAAAAAAAAAAGACTCAGGCCATATGGCTTCAATATGTATGAGGGAATACAGTGGAGCGAAAGGAAGGTTATAGATACAGAATCTACTAACCTAAACAGCTGCTTCATGCAGGAAACTTTAATGGCTTCGTGAGCATGGGGTTTTAGATGATTTCTGCACTGTTATAATACTTAGCAGCCTGACAATACCATAAAACCAAACCAAACCCATTGCCGTCAAGTCGGTTCCAACTCATAGTGACCCTACAGGACAGGACAGAACGGCCCCATTGAGTTTCCAAGGAGCGCCTGGTGGATTCGAACTGCTGACCTTTTGGTTAGCAGATGTAGCTCTTAACCACTACGCCACCAGGGCTTCCGACAATACCATGAGGACATCTAATTAAACAATTTCAGGCAATCTTGGCCATTACACAGCATTTATGGTGCTATCCATGGTGTCTGGGAACTTCCTGTCAGGAGGGCTAGCAAGCCATATTACTGCTGGTGATCCTTCTACATGAAATTGATAAATCCTGCTCCACAAATGCTGAATCCTCTGAAGTTGCTGAAAGCACTTATAGGTAATATTATGATGTAGATATTCACTGCAAGTCAAGACTAGCAAATACACTATTTTCAAAATCAAAAGCAATGAAGTATCACAGCCACCTTCAATTTTTTTAGATACAGGTAAAGATAAACATAACACAACTCTGTAAATATACCAAAAATCACGGAATTGTTTGCTTTAAATTGGTGAAACTATATGGTGTATAAATTATATCTTAATAAAGCTGTTATTTTAAAAATCACGTTTCAACCAAAATGTCAGTTTCCAGAAGTGTTATATTTCTTAAAATGTTCATTCTGCTGGAAAAATTTACAAAATAGAAACCCTGCTAAATTGCTATGACAAAACTATCATCTCTCTGGAGAAAAAGAAGAAAATGGACAGTTCCTAGGCCCTTTGCTCTAACAGGAGCTGACCTCTACCACACAAGAACATCTACCTGTAAGCTCTGAGCGACTTTTAAAAGGCCATTTTTCAGATTTAACCACAATGTTGAATACCATATACTTCTAATGATTTCCCTCTTCCCCGGATAACCACTACTCAAGCTTTTATCTCTGGAAACATTCTAACCTTCCCCATGTCCAAACCTGTTCCCTAACTTCTACTAATAAATACCATATCAGTGTCTGCCTGCTGTTGAGGTAACAGAAGGTTATTTACACCCTTGGAGATTCAAAGTGGGTCAAGACTGCAAGAAGCAGATTGTGAGTCCCTTGAGAGAAAAGACTATGTCTTAATCATTGTTAGAACTTCTCCATGTTGAGCAAAGTACCTGGCACGCAGGTGCTCAATAAATATTTCTGCCTGCCACAAAGCTAAGGTCCACTCACAAAAAGAATTAGCCAACAAATTGCCAGGGGACAAGAAATTCTTAGGCACAGGTATATTTAAGAGAAGGCAGTTTAAGCCCAACTTCAGTCTTGACATCTAAACCAGTCCATCTTTATAGTGACTAAAATTTTAAAACAGGTTTGTGATGCGGCTGTCACCAAAACCCTAAACCTTAAAAATAAAATCATAATACCTTTTTAATTTTTTTCCTCCCAAATTATGTTGGGGGTAAAAAAACAGATCCATCATCCAACAGCAATTTATTATCCAATCAGACTCTAGTTAAGTGGCTTACTGTCAGTCAGGTAGCTCAAGGATGGACCCCTTGATGAGGG